>NC_060142.1:668101407-669350407 GCF_021461385.2 Schistocerca piceifrons | reverse complement strand
AGAATTTCGCGCCTGTAGCACCTCTTCTTCGTGATGTAGCAATTTCAATGGCCAGTAGTGTAGTAGTAGCAGTAGTGGTAATTATGTCTACATAGGTAATTCGCAAGCCACCGAATGGAGGGTGCCCGACTGAAAAATGGCTCTCTCTAAGCCCATGTAACAGCCCCATTTTTCCTCATCTTACCCTCCTTGTGCTTACGCAAAATGTATGTTGTCAACCGTAGAATCGTTCTGCTGATGGCTTCAAATGCCAGTTTTTTTAATTTCCTCAACAGATCCTCGCGAAAAGAACGTCGTCATCCCTGCAGAGATTCCCATTTGAGTTCACAAAGCATCTCGGGAACGGTCGTGTGCTGATCGAACTTCCCGGTAACAAATTTACCAACCCGCGAGTGAATGGTTTCAATGTACACTACTGGCCAATAAAATTGCTACACCACGAAGATGACGTGCTACAGACGCGAAATTTAACCGACAGGAAGAAGATGCTCTGACATGCAAATGATTAGCTTTCCAGAGCATTCACACAAGATTGGCGTCTGTGGCGACACCTACAACGTGCTGACATGAGGAAAGTTTCCAACCGATTTCTCATACACAAAAAGCAGTTGACCGGCGTTGCCTGGTGAAACGTTGTTGTGATGCCTCGTGTAAGGAGGAGAAATGCGTACCATCACGTATCCGACTTTGATAAATGTCGTATTGTAGCCTATCGCGATTGCGGTTTATCGTATCGCGACAGTACTGCTCGCGTTGGTTGAGATCCAATGACTGTTAGCAGAATATGGAATCGGCGGGTTCAGGAGGGTAATACGGTATTCCCAGCTGGATCCCAACGGTCTCATATAACTAGCAGTCGAGATGACAAGCATCTTATCCGCATGGCTGTAACGGATCGTACAGCCACGTCTCGATCCCTGAGACAACAGATGGGGACGTTTGCAAGACAACAACCATCTGCACGAACAGTTCGACGACGTTTGCAGCAGCATGGACTGTCAGCACGGAGACCACGGGTGCGGTTACCCTTGACACTGCATCACAGACAGGATCACCTGCGATGGTGTACTCAACGACGAACCTGGGTGCACGAATGGCAAACCGTCATTTTTTCGGATGATTCCAGGTTCTGTTTACAGCATCATGATGGTTGCATTCGTGTTTCGCGACATCGCGGTGCACACACATGGGAAGCGTGTATTCGTCATCGCCATACTGGCGTATCACCCGACGTGATAGTATGGGGTGGCATTGGTTACACGTCTCGGTCACCTCTAGTTCGCATTGACGACACTTTGAGCAGTGGACGTTACATTTCAGATGTGTTACAACCCGTGGCTCTAACCTTAATGCGATCCCTGCGAAACCCTACATTTCAGCAGGATAATGCACGACGACATGTTGTAGGTCCTGTATGGCCCTTTCTGGGTACAGGAAATGTTCGACTGTTGCCCTGACCAGTACATTCTCCAGATCTCTCACCAACTGAAAACGTCTGGTCAATGGTGGCCGAGCAACTGGCTCGTCACAATACGCCAGTCACTGCTCTTGATGAACTGTGGTATCGTATTGAAGCTGCATGGGCAGCTGTACCTCTACATGCCATCCAAGCTCTGTTTGACTCAATGCTTAGGCGTATCAAGGCCGTTATAACAGCCAGATGTGGTTGTTCTGGGTCCTGATTTCTCATGGTCTATGCACCCAAATTGCGTGAAAATGTAATCACATGTCAGTTCTAGTATAATATATTTCTCCAATGAATACCCGTTTATCATCTGCGTTTCTTCTTGGCATAGCAATTTTAATGGCCAGTAGTACAGGCATGGGAACTACTCAGTAATGAACTTGCTGGAAGAATCATTTCCACATTAGCCTGAAAAGATATAGAGAAACGATGAAGAATCAGATGGTGTAGACAGGGACTCAAACAATGCTCCAAAAACCAATGAGACTATAGTCGGTACCACTCCTCTGCTTTCGGCAGACTGAGAATCATCATGATCATCATTATCATCATCTTCTTCTTCTCCTTCTCCTCCTTCCACCTGCTACACATACTGATAAAGATTAGTCCAAGAGTAGTGACTGGTGTATTGTGACGAGCCAGTTGCTCGGCCACCATTGACCAGACGTTTTCCATTGGTGATAGATCTGGAGAATGTGCTGACCTGTGCAGCACATTCTGTATCCAGAAAGGCCCATACAGGACATGCAACATGCGGTCGTGCATTATCCTGCTGAAATGTAGTGTTTCGCAGGGATTGAATGAAGGGTAGAGCCACGGGTCGTAACACATCTGAAATGTAACGTCCACTGTTCAAAGTGCCGTCAGTGCGAACAAGAGGTGACCGAGACGTGTAACCAAATGCACCCCATACCATCACGCCGGTTGATACGCCAGTATGGCAATGACGAATGCAGGCTTCCAATGTGAGTTCTTCGCGATGTCGCCGAACGCGGATGCGTCCATCATGATGCTGTAAACAGAACCTGGATTCACCCAAAAAAATGAGGTTTTGCCATTCGTGCATCCAGGTTCGTCGTTGAGTACACTATCGCAGGCGCTCCTGTATGTGAGCAGCGTCAAGGGTAACCACAGCCATGGTCTCCGAGCTGATAGTCCATGCTGCTGCAAACGTCGTCAAACTGTTCGTGCAGATGGTTGTTGTCTGGCAAACGTCCCCATCTGTAGACTCAGAGATCGAGACGTGGCTGCACGATCCGTTACAGCCATGCGGATAAGATGCCTGTCATCTCGGCTGGTAGTGATACGAGGCCGTTGGGATCCAGCACGGCGTTCCGTCTTACCCTCCTGAACCCACCGATTCCATATTCTGCTAACAGTCGTTGGATCTCGACCAACGCGAGGAGCCATGTCGCGATACGATAAACCGGAATCACGATAGGCTAAAATCCGACCTTTATCAAAGTCGGAAACGTGATGGTGCGCATTTCTTCTCCTTACACGAGGCATCACAACAACGTTTCACCAGGCAACGCCGGTCAACTGCTGTTTGTCTATGAAAAATCGGTTGGATACTTTCCTGACGTCAGCACGTTCTAGCTGTCGCCACCGGCGCCAACCTTGTATGAATGCTGTGAAAAGCTGATCATTTGCATATTACAGCATCTTCTTCCTGTCGGTTTAACTTCGCGTCTGTAGCACGTCATCTTCGTGGTGTAGCAATTTTAATGGCCAGTAGTATATTAAAATATTCCATCCAATCCCAATTAACGAAGGTGGATGCATTACTTTCCATTCAACCCTCATAGAAATGTTTCCATATGTAATGGATTAGGAATAGGACATGGGCAGAAAAGGTGAGATAAGTAAGAAAACCATAATGTTGATGTTATTATTAACTGCCGCTTGCACAATTTCTTAAATATTAGCACTGGAGACATTGATGAAATCCTATATAGCGCGAGACGTGCACCTGGTGGCCAAACTTGGAACTAATTCTTTTTCCAGAATAACCTGGTTCCGCATTAACACATTAGAATACCTTAAGTCTCGCTGTCCTACAATAATTACAACGCATACTGGGCCTGTGTGAGTAGCTGCACTTTAATTATAGCCATCCTATATGTATAACTGAAGTGAAAGATAATAAACACGAAAAAGAACGGAATAGTATGGATGTTATCTAACTTCGGGTATTGGTAAAAAGCGTTCTTTGAAACAACAGAGGAAGTACTACAAATAATGGTTTCTGAGGGGATGCAGGACATGACAACCTGATGTGTTAGGATATGGAGAACTGCAGAGAGGGAGCAATTCGCCGAGTCTGTGATCAGATGCTAATTGCAGGGCCTGACAGAAGCTGCTCGCTGGATTCACTGACAAGATGGCGGACAGCGACTCTAGGCGCGTTGAGGTGTGTGTCTGCTGACACACGCTGGCGGCCCCAGTGGCCGCTACAGACGGCCCGTCACACAGGGCGCGAGAGACAGCCCTCCAGGGGCGCCCGGGCCTCCGCGTCTGTCGGCTGAGCCTCGGTTACATACCCAGAGTCACGGAATGTGGCACAAAGGGCCGGTACATGACCCCCTGCCATCACAGCAGGCCGCTACAGGTCTACTGGCCACTCCTCTCATCAGATGCTAAAACGGACTGCGGAACTACAGCGAGGTGCCGGGGTGGCGAAGAGTTTGTACCTCTTTAATTCAGACGAAATTTGCTTGAGAACAAGACATGTATTCGACCCCCTCCTTATCTATCAGCTAATTAATTATGGGCACAACGGTAACGGAAGGAAATGATGGTGGACCCTGCTAGTTGCTAAAATAAGGAGTGCACACTCACAATAATTTAATAAAAATTATGATCTACTCAAAAAAGAGAACTTTATCATAGTAAACAACAGGAAATGATATGCGGATTATATATTACAATGAGATTTATTATACGTCAGGACTTAAATGTACATGATTGTCGACACACTCAGTAAGTTAAAGGATAGGGTATACTGAAATATTATGAGAATAAGAGTTGGCTCGAGAACAAGAGGCTCCTACTCTCTGTGATGCAATAGATTGACGATAATGACTGGAGGTCCTAATGCATCAAATATTAATCTCCCGATTATATAGCAGTATCGCAATTAGTAGTGAGAGCTCAAATGGGATCACATGGAGAAACAAGCAAAGTGGACTTGTAGCAAAGCGAGCGCGCGTGCTGCTGAGGGATTCAGTATCAAACTGGTAAGGTTCTACAAAGCCGGGGCCGCAAAATACAGTACCAGTACTGAAATCTGCAGGGCGTCGTCGGTACTCAGCGTCCTGATGATGTAGGCGCCGACTTCAGCCGTGCAGCAACTTTGTGTCAATCCCTGGGCGCGAAGGCTTCCGAAAACGAGCGACCAAGTCGCAAGACCGACCGAGTCCGAGGAAGATCAGATCCCGAATTCACTGCCCGCGCAACGCAAGAGCGAAGCCAATATTGCTCTACTCCCTACTCTCCACGAAAAACCGCGAATCAGCATTCAGTTCTGATTCCAAAATTCCCCCACACTGTCTCAGAACATCATTCGCGCCAGTAGCGACCGTTCCTTCCAATTTCGAGCAGGGCTTTATGACGTCAACTAGCCTCAGTTTAAGTTGACCAATCATTCCTCTGCTATTCAGCTGAGGGCACTGAACTTGCCGTTTGACCAGCTACAAAAACAGCCTGCCTAGACCACCGGCAATCCTGTGCCAGACAGTCGCACTCAGCAGAGCACAGTCCACAAGTTTTCTCAGAATCCTGAGGACAATGCAGTCAGTCGGTGCCAGGAATCTTCGTTCCGGACGCGCAGGAACGGTAAACACACAAACTGCAGCGACACTCAGACGTGTCGCAGGTCGTTTCGCCCTGCATACAATAGGCGAGACTCGACCGACGTCAGTCGTTCCGCCAGGCGCTTAAGCCTATTGTAGGAACCCCTCAGAATTCAGGGAAGTGCAGCCCTCAACTGGAAACGGAGTGTGCCGCGCCCTCCGACGCTCGCCTCGCAAAGGCCACACAGGGATGTAAAAACAACATGTTTAGGAATCGAGTGAAAAGTATTTTTGAGCTCTCAGTACAAATACTCTCATTGCGATATTCTTATTCGGTCTGTTGCTACCGTGCAATGACATAGAACATTAATAAAATTGAAGAAAATGAGTAGCAACATGCAAAAGAGGGCACGGAATCTCTCACTACAACGCTGTAACTGCATGTCATGGGTGAAAGGCGGTCAGTAAATAACGACCATCTTTTCATTTCTCCTGATTCTACAATACGCTATGTGTTTGTCAATTGCCTGGTCAGGTGATCATTGTGTCGACGGCAAAATGTGCGGACAGTGCATCTTCGCTGGTACAAGAATGCGGTGATCTGTTTTGAGATTCTATGCGTACAGCACGTGTGAAGTGATAGAACATTACATGGCGACGCGCATGTTCTGCATGTGACGGCTGGTCGTGCACACACTGCCACATGTAGACTTCTTTGTCTGCACCAGTTGGCGATGCTCTATGCTGCTAGAATTGAGGTGTGCACCCTGTAATCAGTAAAAAGTTAGATTTTTACGTTATCTGTAGCTGAAAACGTCAGCTTCATGGTGAAGTGCACATCATCTCCCTAATGGTCATACTTATTGTGATATTCACATTTGAGTAAGACACTGCGCGAAATTCGAAAAGTTTGCAATGAAAAATTAGGGTCGTTACGATTTTGCGTTTGCTGCATATTACACCCTATGTTCCTGCATATGAAATGTAGCTCTTGTACTGAATTTTTTATAGATTGGGCCAATGTCTAGAAAATGGCTTGTATGGAGAGTGTTCATCCCAACCACAACTTCTCTGATACCTCCTAAACCAGTCGAGATTTTGACGAATGAAAGCAAACAAGGAGAAGAGCATTTCGGCAAATCATTAACACATGGTACTTTCTTATCTATGGTGAGAGAGCAGACTACTATAGCTTTTATTTTATTTTCTTCAATCCACTACTGGAATTTTGAAGAGGCGTCAACAACTAGCGAAAGAAAATTTCCTAGTCTGAAAATAAATATAAAATTTCTTCTCTTAGTTAGTGCAAACCGACACAATGTTTTCTGGAACCTATTGACCTCTCTAGTCGCCAATTGCTTATTTCATAAGAGACTTCGTTTCAGGATTCTATAGCAATACCTGCTGGAAGTTGGGTTTGTGCAAATTATTTTGTGTTTTGGCAGAAAAAAAAACACAGTGAAACCTGTCAACAAGAGAAATGTATCTGTTACTCATAAAAGATGATACTTCTTCAAATGAGAAAAGGCGAACAATGCACTCAAAAATTAATAGCCAATTGTGTCGCAATTTTGGCGAAATCCTCGTAACCCATCGCATTTTTGATAGTGACTGTCTCGAATGGAAACTTACCAAAGGATTTTCTTTCAGTTCTTCATCAGAGCATGTGAAAATAACGACAAGCATGTGCTTTAGGTGGAGTGATGCGCACTTACAATTACCTATGGCTTGCCAAACTGACAATCTGTGATATGCAAATAAAAATTATTGAGAGAAGTATACAATTAATCCACTGCACAACGCGACAGTTAGTGTACTGTCAACAGTTGGAAATAATACGTGCAGCAGGAATGTGGAAGCTAGTTAGGTGTGCCTTCCGAGGGAAGGGTTCGAAAAACATTGCCATGAATGCAGATCTGTCAGCAGTACATTTCAGAAAGGTAAATATATCAAATCACCACACTCTTTCAGGTTATTGATACTTTCGGAATAGTATCGACCACATTCTTCATTTGTGTAGCCTCTTGTGTAATTAGTTTATTGATGCTAATACCGTGTCAGCAACCACCAAAATTCTTATTCTCCCCACTACATGCTATTTAAAACAGTACCATTGATGGGGGTTTCTCAACAGTGAAAATGTGACGTTCACATGCAAGTAGTATAATGTCTCTTATTACGTCCATTTCCAAGTAATTACATTCAAATTTATGTACTCCAGACCCTGGGTGCTTTTTATCAGGAGTACAAAGAGGATACTCCTGTGGAAATTCCCACATTACTTTTTTTAAATTAATTAATTTTTTTTACAGATCGCACAGATACGCGAGCTAATAGGCAGCACACAGATAATCTTTTTTCATGGTAAAATATATGAAATTTCCTGCCTTACTACTTGATCACATGGAAAATTTATGATAAGTTCCTATGGCACCAAACTGCTAAGGTCATCTGTCCCTAGGCTTACAACAACTTAATCTAACTTAAACTAACTTCGGCCAAGGACAACGCACATACCTATGCCCGAGGTAGGAGTAGAACCTCCGACATGGGGGTGGGGAGAAGCTGCGTGCAAAGACGCCTCAGACCGCGCGACTTTGATCACATGATTTTACTACAATACTGCGTCCTAATCACTACCAGCACGATGAATTGTCTGTCCCTTCTTACGATGTGAAGACATTGTGGAGGCAGAATATTAGCAAAACAAGATAGCGAATACAGTCATATATAGGGTGACACGGAAGAACGGGAACATTTCCACAATCCAAAAAAACTAGAAGTGATGCAGGAAAGAAATTGCATTCATAGTAATTGAAACCTTACAACTTTTCCATTTACGACACATTGATGGCTTTTATAATTTTTTTTTTAAATTACGTTCTCTAGATGGCGTCATCCTGTAGGAATACATTCGTAAAATCTGCTGTTGAGATTCCTCATTGGCCGCTGCAACATCTCAGCGAGGGTACTGTGAACTGCATCTCGAATTCCTTGTTTTAACTCATCCAGGATTCTTGGTCGAGGAGTGTAAACTTTGCTCTTGAGGTAGCCCCACAAGAAAAAATCACAAAGGGATAAATATGACGATCTAGGGGGCCAGGGAATGTTACCGGATCGTGAGATCACACGGTTGCCAAACAATTCTCGCACGTATGCCACTGATTGCTACGCAGAGTGTGATGACGCTCCGTTCTGTTGCAACCAGGCATCTTGAACGTTTGGGAAGTTGTTCAGTGCAGGTGTAACGAAAGTTCGTAACATCTGCACGTAACGATCGTCGTTGACAGTTGTTGTGTTTCCCTGTTCATTTGCTAAAAAATACGGTCCGATAATCCCACGTGATGAAACACCACACCATACTGTGACTTTACAAGCGTATAAAAGGCGGTCATGAACGTCATTAGGATTTGTGTTTGCCCAGTTTCGGTAGTTCTTTTTATTCACATAACCTGTGATGAAAATGTGCCTCATCTGACATCCACAACTTGTTTAGAAATTCAACGGCATTGTTTATTTTTGTTATCGTTTGTTGACAGAATCCTAATCGTAACCGGTAATCGTTGTCCTTCAATTGTTGCACCATCTGTAGTTTGTACGGATGAAATTTTAAGTTAAGATGAAGAATTCTGCGAACACTCTTCTGGGACATTCAAACCACTGCTACTTGCTTACAAACTGAACGCCGTGGGCTCCGTAAGACAGACTCGCGTACAACATCAATGTTCGCTGGAGAACGCACGCTTGTTGGTCGTCCTGTTTGTTTTTTCTTGAGGGCAGATCCAGTCTCTTCAAAGTTATTAATCCAACATTTTCTAGCGTGTTTCAACGGAACGGCATCATGAGGTCCTAAATTATAAAAACGTCAGAACTCCCTCTGCGCCGCTGCCAAACTATCATTGTTTTTACACTTTCCCGCTCCTCGCCTCACTTCTCCCACAGCGTGGCATGCGTCGTGAGAAACTGCGCTACAAACCACAGAACCACGCGACCCGGTGCAGGTGCAAGTTGCGTCACCATCGCGTCGCGTCACCATCGCGTCGCGTCACAGTCTGCCCGGTCGCACTTGAACCTGTTAAGTTACCAAAATGCGCGAAGAACTGCGACGCGCTACATGCGGCACGCGCGCCTCAATTTGCCGCGCACTGGGATGCCACGAGAGGACTGGTGGCAGCAGAGACGCCAGAGAAATTTCCTCAGTCTGCACTCAGCAACGAAGTGGACACAGAACAGCTAGTAGCAGTGCTTCGTATGCGGCGTCGACATAAAAAGAGAATGCAGAAAAACTAGTAATTCACACAACATTTCTTCTCTTATTTCACACACTGTACAATAATTCGAGGAATTACTGCGATAAATTTTTCAACTACGTGGATATCTCGGTATGCTCATTCGACAACGTATTGGAGATCTGTCGAGATGAACTGAAGGAAAAGGACACTGATTTAAGGAAAGCCTTCTAGCTGGATAAAAATATTTTCGTGACATGAAGGTCTAGTCAGCAGCTAATTTTTTTTGCACTTATTTTTTACAGTTTAAGTTTGCGGGTTTAAAAAAAAAACTGAAATGATAAAATGTGATGGCCCTCAACTACGTACCCTCAGATTGAGAGTTGAAATATTAAATTTTAGTCTGGTTTCATTGTCTAGGAGCTGGGATACGTAGTTGCCGCAATACAAGCGGAGTATACAGTAAACAATATGAATAGATACATGAATAGAATGGTCAAAGGTTCCCATCACTCGGAAATTGCGAATCTTTAATGCAACGTAGTAATTTATCAATGAAAGATTGCAATTAAATAAAATCTGCTGGTACTGTTTTTAACGACTTTAAGTGATGAGTACGATAGCAGAAGTACCTTTATGAATGCCATTTGTTACTGCAAAACACTTATTGGTGTCGATGGTTCAGGAATTAAATAAAATATAAGTTGAATAACAAGGAAATCATAGATTCCTGCTTCATGTAATTAGTTATGAACAACAACATAGCTCACGAGATATTCGCTTCTAGACGCATACTACGTCTTCACTGCAGAAGCCACGGAAATCTCACAAGTGCACAAGTTGGCACTACGAAATATTTCTATCTCCCGCTACCACGCGCTAAACTGCTCCACTCTACATCTTGCCATGCTGTCCAGGACTCTCTCGTGTCCTCTCCCGTACTGTCCAGAGCCCTCCGTGTCCTGTGCGACTGTCCCTAGCGCCGCCCTGTTCAGAACTCCCCCTCCATTCACTTCAGTAGTCGCCTCCCTTAGTAACGAGCGCTGTGATTGGCTAGAGCGCTCCCTCCATGTCTCCAAGCCAACGCACACTAACAAACATATTAAAACACATTCTAAACACTGCATTTACATTTAAATAACATGAAATTAAATAAATATTCCTACAGCTGGACCAAAACACGCTCTAACACACATTATTAAACACATAAACAAATTAAATAAACATATATCAAAAGAATAGAACAAAAGTAAGCCAGTAGCCTAATGTCTCTATGCTTTCTAAAACACAGTAAATAATTGACCAATTTCTTCATGAGTAGTAAATATCGGATATAAACAACGACCTAGACGAATAAATATATTTCAAAAATGGTTCAATTGGCTCTGAGCACTATGGGACTCAACTGCTGAGGTCATTAGTCCCCTAGAACTTAGAACTAGTTAAACCTAACTAACCTAAGGACATCAAACACATCCATGCCCGAGGCAGGATTCGAACCTGCGACCGTAGCGGTCTTGCGGTTCCAGGATGCAGCGCCTTTAACCGCACGGCCACTTCGGCCAGCAATAAATATATTTATAAGCATGCAACTACCGTTTTTTTCGTGTAACTGTGGAGTACTTATGGCCTGAGGCGATCGATAGTAATCGGCCACTTTGACTTCCAATAACTCATGTACTATTCAAGTTACATGCCTGTAATTTACACCAATTTAGGTTTACACTAATTGCTTTATAAAGACACATCGATCGAGAAAATCGGATGAAGCATTTAGATTTTGGACTTTCGTTGCTGGGTGTTACTTGCGAAATTTATCGTCGGATACTAAACTTTAAACTAATAAAGATATTGAAAATCTGATTACACAATCAGAATCGTCGTGCAAATAATGGTAATGCACACGTTTCTTTTTGAGGTATCACGATTCATCTGGCTACTATTAATTTCTATACGAACTGTGAAATGTCTGCCGTTAAGGTTTCACAATGTCCGCCGTCCTTGGCACTCCAGGCGTGTCACCATGGAATTCCCAGCCGCGCGGTCCGGCCGTTGTGTGGCATCATGCGGTTGCTGACGAGTTGCGGCTTGCCGAGCGGTGGCCGCCAACTCTGAACTTAAAATATTTCCAGGGCGCCACAACCCGCCCGTTACCTCACAACTTGTAACTGTAATGTATACACAGAAGCGATTTTTCAGTTTTTATTCCAAAAGCACCTTATTGTAAACTCAAAATTTATACTACAAATACATGATACAAAAAGGTAGGAGACCTGTTTAACATTTTATACGTATTGTTTCTTAAAATAATTCTCGCGAATGTGATGTACAGGACCTATTAGCGACATTCGCTGCAGCAAAAGACGTAGCTGCGCTATTTAGATCAGGAAGTAGATATTGCAGCACCAGGAATGACTTGTGAGGAATATGCGGGACGATCATTTCCATGTCCTCCAACTGGCCATTTTCCTGAAGGTGTGTTGTTATACATAGTTGGAACGTGACTGTAGCATGAAGGAGCATATTCTTTGAATGGGATTCATTTATGACGCTAATTTCTCTCATTTTGGTGGTCAGTTTCTTTTCTTTCGGAACGCTTTGAAGTGCGTTCAGTACAGACGGTAAAAACATTTTGTCTTCGTTTTATTCTGCTTGCCATTCTCGTAATCCCCTTTTCTGTGTACTTGTATTAAGCACCGTAATTAGTGGCTCATCGTCACCTTGTTTCTCCCTTTATATATATATATATATATATATATATATATATATATATATATACACTCTTCTGGAAATTGAAATAAGAACACCGTGAATTCATTGTCCCAGGAAGGGGAAACTTTATTGACACATTCCTGGGGTCAGATACATCACATGATCACACTGACAGAACCACAGGCACATAGACACAGGCAACAGAGCATGCACAATGTCGGCACTAGTACAGTGTATATCCACCTTTCGCAGCAATGCAGGCTGCTATTCTCCCATGGAGACCATCGTAGAGATGCTGGATGTAGTCCTGTGGAACGGCTTGCCATGCCATTTCCACCTGGCGCCTCAGTTGGACCAGCGTTCGTGCTGGTCGTGCAGACCGCGTGAGACGACGCTTCATCCAGTCCCAAACATGCTCAATGGGGGACAGATCCGGAGATCTTGCTGGCCAGGGTAGTTGACGTACACCTTCTAGAGCACGTTGGGTGGCACGGGATACATGCGGACGTGCATTGTCCTGTTGGAACAGCAAGTTCCCTTGCCGGTCTAGGAATGGTAGAACGATGGGTTCGATGACGGTTTGGATGTACCGTGCACTATTCAGTGTCCCCTCGACGATCACCAGTGGTGTACGGCCAGTGTAGGAGATCGCTCCCCACACCATGATGCCGGGTGTTGGCCCTGTGTGCCTCGGTCGTATGCAGTCCTGATTGTGGCGCTCACCTGCACGGCGCCAAACACGCATACGACCATCATTGGCACCAAGGCAGAAGCGACTCTCATCGCTGAAGACGACACGTCTCCATTCGTCCCTCCATTCACGCCTGTCGCGACACCACTGGAGGCGGGCTGCACGATGTTGGGGCGTGAGCGGAAGACGGCCTAACGGTGTACGGGACCGTAGCCCAGCTTCATGGAGAGGGTTGCGAATGGTCCTCGCCGATACCCCAGGAGCAACAGTGTCCCTAATTTGCTGGGAAGTGGCGGTGCGGTCCCCTACGGCACTGCGTAGGATCCTACGGTCTTGGCGTGCATCCGTGCGTCGCTGCGGTCCGGTCCCAGGTCGACGGGCACGTGCACCTTCCGCCGACCACTGGCGACAACATCGATGTACTGTGGAGACCTCACGCCCCACGTGTTGAGCAATTCGGCGGTACGTCCACCCGGCCTCCCGCATGCCCACTATACGCCCTCGCTCAAAGTCCGTCAACTGCACATACGGTTCACGTCCACGCTGTCGCGGCATGCTACCAGTGTTAAAGACTGCGATGGAGCTCCGTATGCCACGGCAAACTGGCTGACACTGACGGCGGCGGTGCACAAATGCTGCGCAGCTAGCGCCATTCGACGGCCAACACCGCGGTTCCTGGTGTGTCCGCTGTGCCGTGCGTGTGATCATTGCTTGTACAGCCCTCTCGCAGTGTCCGGAGCAAGTATGGTGGGTGTGACACACCGGTGTCAATGTGTTCTTTTTTCCATTTCCAGGAGTGTATTATACTACAACTGACATATGATTTCATTTTCACGCAGTTTTGGTGCTTAGATCCTGAGAAATCAGTAGACAGAACAACCACCTCTGCCCGTAATAACGGCCTTGATACGCCTGGGCATTGCTAAAACAGAGTTTGCATGGTGTGTACAGTTACAGCGGCCCATGCAGCTTCAACACGATACCACAGTTCATCACGAGTAGTGAGTGGGGTATCGTGACGAGCCAGTTGCTCGGCCACCATTTACCAGACGTTTTCAATGGAGAATTTCGCGCCTGTAGCACGTCTTCTTCGTGCTGTAGCAATTTCAATGGCCAGTAGTGTAGTAGTAGCAGTAGTGGTAATTATGTCTACGTAGGTAATTCGCAAGCCACCGAATGGAGGGTGCCCGACTGAAAAATGGCTCTCTCTAAGCCCATGTAACAGCCCTAGTTTTCCTCATCTTACCCTCCTTGTGCTTACGCAAAATGTATGTTGTCAACAGTAGAATCGTTCTGCTGATGGTTTCAAATGCCAGTTTTTTTAAATTTCCTCAACAGATCCTCGCGAAAAGAACGTCGTCATCCCTGCAGAGATTCCCATTTGAGTTCACAAAGCATCTCGGCAACGGTCGTGTGCTGATCGAACTTCCCGGTAACAAATCTTCCAACCCGCGAGTGAATGGTTTCAATGTACACTACTGGCCAATAAAATTGCTACACCACGAAGATGACGTGCTACAGACGCGAAATTTAACCGACAGGAAGAAGATGCTCTGACATGCAAATGATTAGCTTTCCAGAGCATTCACACAAGATTGGCGTCTGTGGCGACACCTACAACGTGCTGACATGAGGAAAGTTTCCAACCGATTTCGCATACACAAACAGCAGTTGACCGGCGTTGCCTGGTGAAACGTTGTTGTGATGCCTCGTGTAAGGAGGAGAAATCCGTACCATCACGTATCCGACTTTGATAAATGTCGTATTGTAGCCTATCGCTGTTGCGGTTTATCGTATCACGACAGTACTGCTCGCGTTGGTCGAGATCCAATGACTGTTAGCAGAATATGGAATCGGTGGGATCAGGAGGGTAATACGATATTCCCAGCTGGATCCCAAAGGTCTCATATAACTAGCAGTCGAGATGACAAGCATCTTATCTGCATGGCTGCAACGGATCGTACAGCCACGTCTCGATCCCTGAGTCAACAGATGGGGACGTTTGCAAGACAAAAACCATCTGCACGAATAGTTCGACGACGTTTGCAGCAGCATGGACTGTCAGCACGGAGACCATGGATGCGGTTACCCTTGACGCTGCATCACAGACAGGAGCACCTGCGATGGTGTACTCAACGACGAACCTGGGTGCACGAATGGCAAACCGTCATTTTTTCGGATGATTCCAGGTTCTGTTTACAGCATCATGATGGTCGCATCCGTGTTTCGCGACATCGCGGTGCACACACATGGGAAGCGTGTATTCGTCATCGCCATACTGGCGTATCACCCGACGTGATGGTATGGGGTGGCATTGGTTACACGTCTCGGTCACCTCTAGTTCGCATTGACGACACTTTCAGCAGTGGACGTTACATTTGAGATGTGTTACAACCCGTGGCTCTAACCTTAATGTGATCCCTGCGAAACCCTACATTTCAGCAGGATAATGCACGACGACATGTTGCAGGTCCTGTATGGCCCTTTCTGGGTACAGGAAATGTTCGACTGTTGCCCTGACCAGCACATTCTCCAGATCTCTCACCAACTGAAAACGTCTGGTCAATGGTGGCCGAGCAACTGGCTCGTCACAATACGCCAGTCACTGCTCTTGATGAACTGTGGTATCGTATTGAAGCTGCATGGGCAGCTGTACCTCTACATGCCATCCAAGCTCTGTTTGACTCAATGCTTAGGCGTATCAAGGCCGTAATAACAGCCAGATGTGGTTGTTCTGGGTACTGATTTCTCATGGTCTATGCACCCAAATTGCGTGAAAATGTAATCACATGTCAGTTCTAGTATAATATATTTCTCCAATGAATACCCGTTTATCATCTGCGTTTCTTCTTGGTATAGCAATTTTAATGGCCAGTAGTATAGGCATGGGAACTACTCAGTAATGAACTTGCTGGAAGAATCATTTCCACATTAGCCTGAAAAGATATAGAGAAACCATGAAGAATCAGATGGTGTAGACAGGGACTCAAACAATGCTCCAAAAACCAATGAGACTATAGTCGGTACCACTCCTCTGCTTTCGGCAGACTGAGAATCATCATGATCATCATTATCATCATCTTCTTCTTCTCCTTCTCCTCCTTCCACCTGCTACACATACTGATAAAGATTAGTCCAAGAGTAGTGACTGGTGTATTGTGACGAGCCAGTTGCTCGGCCACCATTGACCAGACGTTTTCCATTGGCGATAGATCTGGAGAATGTGCTGACCTGTGCAGCACATTCTGTATCCAGAAAGGCCCATACAGGACATGCAACATGCGGTCATGCATTATCCTGCTGAAATGTAGGGTTTCGCAGGGATCGAATGAAGGGTAGAGCCACGGGTCGTAACACATCTGAGATGTAACGTCCACTGTTCAAAGTGCCGTCAATGCGAACAAGAGGTGCCCGAGATGTGTAACCAATGGCACCCCATACCATCACGCCGGGTGATACGGCAGTATGGCAATGACGAATGCAGGCTTCCAATGTATGTTCTTCGCGATGTCGCCGAAAGCGGATGCGACCATCATGATGCTGTAAACAGAACCTGGATTCACCCAAAAAATGAGGTTTTGCCATTCGTGCAACCAGGTTCGTCGTTGAGTACACTATCGCAGGCGCTCCTGTATGTGATGCAGCGTCAAGGGTAACCGCAGCCATGGTCTCCGAGCTGATAATCCATGCTGCTGCAAACGTCGTCGAACTGCTCGTGCAGATGGTTGTTGTCCCCATCTGTTGACTCAGAGATCGAGACGTGGCTGCACGATCCGTTACTGCCATGCGGATAAGATGCCTGTCATCTCGACTGCTAGTGATACGAGGCCGTTGGGATTCAGCACGGCGTTCCTTATTACCCTCCTGAACCCACCGATTGCATATCCTGTTAACAGTCATTGGATCTCGACCAACGCGAGCAGCCATGTCGCGATACGATAAACCGCAATCACGATAGGCTAAATTCCGACCTTTATCAAAGTCGGAAACGTGATGGTGCGCATTTCTTCTCCTTACACGAGGCATCACAACAACGTTTCACCAGGCAACGCCGGTCAAATGCTGTTTGTGTATGAAAAATCGGTTGGAAACTTTCCTGACGTCAGCACGTTGTAGGTGTCGCCACCGGCGCCAACCTTGTATGAATGCTGTGAAAAGCTGATCATTTGCATACCACAGCATCTTCTTCCTGTCGGTTAAACTTCGCGTCTGTAGCACGTCATCTTCATGGTGTAGCAATTTTAATGGCCAGTAGTATATTAAAATATTCCGTCCAAACCCAATTAACGGAGGGTGGATGCATTACTTTCCATTCAACCCTCATAGAAATGTTTCCATATGTAATGGATTAGGAATAGGACATGGGCAGAAAAGGTGAGACAAGTGAGAAAACCATAATGTTGATGTTATTATTAACTGCTGCTTGCACAATTTGTTAAATATTAGCACTGGAGACATTGATGAAATCCTATATAGCGCCAGACGTGCACCTGATGGCCAAACTTGGAACTAATTCTTTTTCCAGAATAACCTGGTTCCGCATTAACACATTAGAATACCTAAAGTTTCGCTGTCCTACAATAATTTCATCGCATACTGGGCCTGTGTGAGTAGCTGCACTTTAATTATAGCCATCCTATATGTATAACTGAAGTGAAAGATAATAAACACGATAAAGAACGGAAAAGTGTGGATGTTACCTAACTTCGAGTATTGGTAAAATGCGTTCTTTGAAACAACAGAGGAAGTACTACAAATAATGGTTTCTGAGGGGATGCAGGACATGACAACCTGATGTGTTAGGATATGGAGAACTGCAGAGAGGGAGCAATTCGCCGAGTCTGTGATCAGATGCTAATTGCAGGGCCTGACAGAAGCTGCTCGCTGGATTCACTGACAAGATGGCGGACAGCGACTCTAGGCGCGTTGAGGTGTGTGTCTGCTGACACACGCTGGCAGACGGCCCGTCACACAGGGCGCGAGAGACAGCCCTCCAGGGGCGCCCGGGCCTCCGCGTCTGTCGGCTGAGCCTCGATTACATACCCAGAGTCACGGAATGTGCCACAAAGGGCCGGTACATGACCCCCTGCCATCACAGCAGGCCGCTACAGGTCTACTGGCCACTCCTCTCAGCAGATACTAGAACGGACTGCGGAACTACAGCGAGGTGCCGGGGTGGCGAAGAGTTTGTACCTCTTTAATTCAGACGAAATTTGCTTGAGAAGAAGACATGTATTCGACCCCCTCCTTATCTATCAGCTAATTAATTATAGGCACAACGGTAACGGAAGGAAATGATGGTGGACCCTGCTAGTTGCTAAAATAAGGAGTGCACACTCAGAATAATTTAATAAAAATTATGATCTACTCAAAAAAGAGAACTTTATCATAGTAAACAACAGGAAATGGGATTTTGCCTACATCTACGAAATGATATGCGGATTATATATTACAACGAGATTTATTATACGTCAGGACTTAAATGTACATGATTGTCGACACACTCAGTAAGTTAAAGGATAGGGTATACTGAAATATTATGAGAATAAGAGTTGGCTCGAGAACAAGAGGCTCCTACTCTCTGTGATGCAATAGATTGACGATAATGACTGGAGGTCCTAATGCATCAAATATTAATCTCCCGATTATATAGCAGTATCGCAATTAGTAGTGAGAGCTCAAATGGGATCACATGGAGAAACAAGCAAGATGGACTTGTAGCAAAGCGAGCGCGCGTGCTGCTGAGGGATTCAGTACCAAACTGGTAAGGTTCTACAATGCCGGAGCCGCAAAATACTGTACCAGTACTGAAATCTGCAGGGCGTCGTCGGTACTCAGCGTCCTGATCATGTAGGCGCCGACTTCAGCCGTGCAGCAACTCTGTGTCAATCCCTGGCCGCGAAGGCTTCCGAAAACGAGCGACCAAGTCGCAAGACCGACCGAGTCCGAGGAAGATCAGATCCCGAATTCACTGCTCGCGCAACGCAAGAGCGAAGCCAATATTGCTCTACTCCCTACTTTCCTCGAAAAACCGCGAATCAGCATTCAGTTCTGATTCCAAAATTCCCCCACACTGTCTCAGAACATAACTCGCACCAGTAGCGACCGTTCCTTCCAATTTCGAGCAGGGCTTTATGACGTCAACTAGCCTCAGTTTAAGTTGACCAATCATTCCTCTGCTATTCAGCTGAGGGCACTGAACTTGCCGTTTGACCAGCTACGAAAACAAACCTGCCTAGACCACCGGCAATCCTGTGCCGGACAGTCGCACTCAGCAGGGCACAGTCCACAAGTATTCTCAGCATCAAGAGGGCAATGCAGTCAGTCGGTGCCAGGAATCTTCGTTCCGGACGCGCAGGAACGGTAAACACACAAACTGCAGCGACACTCAGACGTCTCGCAGGTCGTTTCGTCTTGCATACAATAGGCGAAACTCGACCGACGTCAGTCGTTCCGCCAGGCGCTTAAGCCTATTGTAGGAACCCCTCAGAATTCAGGGAAGTGCAGCCCCCAACTGGAAACGGAGTGTGCCGCGCCCTCCGACGCTCGCCTCGCACAGGCCACCCAGGGATGTAAAAACAACATGTTTAGGAATCGAGTGAAAAATATTTTTGAGCTCTCAGTACAAATACTCTCATTACGATAATCTTATTCGGTCTGTTGCTACCGTGCAATGACATAAAACATTAATAAAATTGAAGAAAATGAGTAGCGACATGCAAAAGAGGGCATGGAATCTCTCACTACAACGCTGTAACTGCATGTCATGGGTGAAAGGCGGTCAGTAAATAACGACCATCTTTTCATTTCTCCTGATTCTACAATACGCTATGTGTTTGTCAATTGCCTGGTCAGGTGATCATTGTGTCGACGGCAAAATGTGCGGACAGTGCATCTTCGCTAGTACAAGAATGCGGTGATCTCTTCTGAGATGCTATGCGTACAGCACATGTGAAGTGATACAACATTACATGGCGACGCGCATGTTATGCATGTGACGGCTGGTCGTGCACACACTGCCACATGTAGACTTCTTTGTCTGCACCAGTTGGCGATGCTCTATGCTGCTAGAATTGAGGTGTGCACCCAGTAATCATCCCAAAATGATTTTACAGAAACTGTTCAGTAAAAAGTTAGATTTTTACGTTATCTGTAGCTGAAATCGTCAGCTTCATGGTGAAGTGCACATCATCTCCCTAATGGTCATACTTATTGTGATATTCACATTTGAGTAAGACACTGCGCGAAATTCGAAAAGTTTGCAATGAAAAATTAGGGTCGTTACGATTTTGCGTTTGCTGCATATTACACCCTATGTTCGTGCATATGAAATGTAGCTCTTGTACTGAATTTTTTATAGGTTGGGCCAATGTCTATAAAATGGCTTGTATGGAGAGTGTTCATCCCAACCACAACTTCTCTGATACCTCCTAAACCAGTCGAGATTTTGACGAATGAAAGCAAACAAGGAGAAGAGTATTTCGGCAAATCATTAACACATGGTACTTTCTTATCTATCGTGAGAGAGCAGAAACTATAGCTTTTATTTTATTTTCTTCAATCCACTACTGGAATTTTGAAGAGGCATCAACAACTAGCGAAAGAAAATTTCCTAGTCTGAAAATTAATATAAAATTTCTTCTCTTAGTTAGTGCAAACCGACACAATGTTTTCTGGAACCTATTGACCTCTCTAGTCGCCAATTGCTTGTTTCATAAGAGACTTCGTTTCAGGATTCTATAGCAATACCTGCTGGAAGTTGGGTTTGTGCAAATTATTTTGTGTTTTGGCAGAAAAAAAACCACAGTGAAACTTGTCAACAAGAGAAATGTATCTGTTACTCATAAAAGATGATACTTCTTCAAATGAGAAAAGGCAAACAATGCACTCAAAAATTAATAGCCAATTGTGTCGCAATTTTGGCGAAATCCTCGTAACCCATCGCATTTTTGATAGTGACTGTCTCGAATGGAAACTTACCAAAGGATTTTCTTTCAGTTCTTCATCAGAGCATGTGAAAATAATGACAAGCATGTGCTTTAGGTGGAGTGATGCGCACTTACAATTACCTATGGCTTGCCAAACTGACAATCTGTGATATGCAAATAAAAATTATTGAGAGAAGTATACAATTAATCCACTGCACAACGCGACAGTTAGTGTACTGTCAACAGTTGGAAATAATACGTGCAGCAGGAATGTGGAAGCTATTTAGGTGTGCCTTCCGAGGGAAGGGTTCGAAAAACATTGCCATGAATGCAGATCTGTCAGCAGTACATTTCAGAAAGGTAAATATATCAAATCACCACACTCTTTCAGGTTATTGATACTTTCGGAATAGTATCGACCACATTCTTCATTTGTGTAGCCTCTTGTGTAATTAGTTTATTGATGCTAATACCGTGTTAGCAACCACCAAAATTCTTATTCTCGTCACTACATGCTATTTAAAACAGTACCATTGATGGGGGTTTCTCAGCAGTGAAAATGTGACGTTCACATGCAAGTAGTATAATGTCTCTTATTACGTCCATTTCCAAGTAATTACAGTCAAATTTATGTACTCCAGACCCTGGATGCTTTTTATCAGGAGTACAAAGAGAATAATACTGTGGAAATTCCCACATTACTTTTTTTTTAAATTAATTAATTTTTTTTACAGATCGCACAGATACGCGGGCTAATAGGCAGCACACAGATAATCTTTTTTCATGGTAAAATATATGAAATTTCCTGCCTTACTACTTGATCACATGGAAAATTTATGATAAGTTCCTATGGCACCAAACTGCTAAGGTCATCGGTCCCTAGGCTTACAACAACTTAATCTAACTTAAACTAACTTCGGCCAAGGACAACGCACATACCTATGCCCGAGGTAGGAGTAGAACCTCCGACATGGAGGTGGGGAGAAGCTGCGTGGAAAGACGCCTCAGACCGCGCGACTTGATCACATGATTTTACTACAATACTGCGTCCTAATCACTACCAGCACGATGAATTGTCTGTCCCTTCTTACGATCTGAAGACATTGTGGAGGCAGAATATTAGCAAAACAAGATAGCGAATACAGTCATATATAGGGTGACACGGAAGAACGGGAACATTTCCACAATCCAAAAAAACTAGAAGTGATGCAGGAAAGAAATTGCATTCATAGTAATTGAAACCTTACAACTTTTCCATTTACGACACATTGATGGCTTTTATCATTTTTTTTTTTAAATTACGTTCTCTAGATGGCGTCATCATGTACGAATACATTCGTAAAATCTGCTGTTGAGATTCCTCATTGGCCGCTGCATCATCTCAGCGAGGGTACTGTGAACTGCATCTCGAATTCTTTGTTTTAACTCATCCAGGATTCTTGGTCGAGGAGTGTAAACTTTGCTCTTGAGGTAGCCCCACAAGAAAAAATCACAAAGGGATAAATATGACGATCTAGGGGGCCAGGGAATGTTACCGGATCGTGAGATCACACGGTTGCCAAACAATTCTCGCACGTATGCCACTGATTGCTACGCAGAGTGTGATGACGCTCCGTTCCGTTGCAACCAGGCATCTTGAACGTTTGGGAAGTTGTTCAATGCAGGTGTAACGAAAGTTCGTAACATCTCCACGAAACGATCGTCGTTGACAGTTGTTGTGTTTCCCTGTTCATTTGCTAAAAAATACGGTCCGATAATCCCACGTGATGAAACACCACACCATACTGTGACTTTACAAGCGTATAAAAGGCGGTCATGAACGTCATTAGGATTTGTGTTTGCCCAGTTTCGGTAGTTCTTTTTATTCACATAACCTGTGATGAAAATGTGCCTCATCTGACATCCACAACTTGTTTAGAAATTCAACGGCATTGTTTATTTTTGTTATCATTTGTTGACAGAATCCTAATCGTAACCGGTAATCGTTGTCCTTCAATTGTTGCACCATCTGTAGTTTCTACGGATGAAATTTTAAGTTAAGATGAAGAATTCTGCGAACACTCTTCTGGGACATTCAAACCACTGCTGCTTGCTTACGAACTGAACGCCGTGGGCTCCGTAAGACAGACTCGCGTACAACATCAATGTTCGCTGGAGAACGCACGCTTGTTGGTCGTCCTGTTAGTTTTTTATTGAGGGCAGATCCAGTCTCTCCAAAGTTATTAATCCAACATTTTCTCGCGTGTTTCAACGGAACGGCATCATGAGGTCCTAAATTATAAAAACGTCGGAACTCCCTCTGCGCCGCTGCCAAACTATCATTGTTTTTACACTTTCCCGCTCCTCGCCTCACTTCTCCCACAGCGTGGCGTGCGTCGTGAGAAACTGCGCTACAAACCACAGAACCACGCGACCCGGTGCAGGTGCAAGTCGCGTCACCATCGCGTCGCGTCACCATCGCGTCGCGTCACAGTCTGCCCGGTCGCACTTGAACCTGTTAAGTTACCAAAATGCGCGAAGAACTGCGACGCGCTACATGCGGCACGCGCGCCTCAATTTGCCGCGCACTGGGATGCCACGAGAGGACTGGTGGCAGCAGAGACGCCAGAGAAATTTCCTCAGTCTGCACTCAGCAACGAAGTGGACACAGAACAGCTAGTAGCAGTGCTTCGTATGCGGCGTCGACATAAAAAGAGAATGCAGAAAAACTAGTAATTCACACAACATTTCTTCTCTTATTTCACACACTATACAATAATTCGAGGAATTACTGCGATAAATTTTTCAACTACGTGGATATCTCGGTATGCTCATTCGACAACGTATTGGAGATCTGTCGAGATGAACTGAAGGAAAAGGACACTGATTTAAGGAAAGCCTTCTAGCTGGATAAAAATATTTTCGTGACATGAAGGTCTAGTCAGCAGCTAATTTTTTTTGCACTTATTTTTTACAGTTTAAGTTTGCGGGTTTTAAAAAAAAACTGAAATGATAAAATGTGATGGCCCTCAACTACGTACCCTCAGACTCAGAGCTGAAATATTAAATTTTAGGCTGGTTTCATTGTCTAGGAGCTGGGATACGTCGTTGCCGCATTACAAGCGGAGTCTACAGTAAACAATCTACATCTACATCTACATCTATACTCCGCGAGCCACCTTACGGTGTGTGGCGGAGGGTACTTATTGTACCACTATCTGATCCCCCCTTCCCTGTTCCATTCACGAATTGTGCGTGGGAAGAACGACTGCTTGTAAGTCTCCGTATTTGCTCTAATTTCTCGGATCTTTTCGTTGTGATCATTACGCGAGATATATGTGGGCGGTAGTAATATGTTGCCCATCTCTTCTCGGAATGTGCTCTCTCGTAATTTCGACAATAAACCTCTCCGTATTGCGTAACGCCTTTCTTGAAGTGTCCGCCACTGGAGCTTGTTCAGCATCTCCGTAACGCTCTCACGCTGACTAAATGTCCCCATGACGAATCGCGCTGCTTTTCGCTGGATCATGTCTATCTCTTCTATTAATCCAACCTGGTAAGGGTCCCATACTGATGAGCAATACTCAAGAATCGGACGAACAAGCGTTTTGTAAGCTACTTCTTTCGTCGATGAGTCACATTTTCTTAGAATTCTTCCTATGAATCTCAACCTGGCGCCTGCTTTTCCCACTATTTGTTTTATGTGATCATTCCACTTCAGATCGCTCCGGATAGTAACTCCTAAGTATTTTACGGTCGTTACCGCTTCCAATGATTTACCACCTATGGCATAATCGTACTGGAATGGATTTCTGCCCCTATGTATGCGCATTATATTACATTTATCTACGTTTAGGGAAAGCTGCCAGCTGTCGCACCATGCATTAATCCTCTGCAGGTCCTCCTGGAGTACGTACGAGTCTTCTGATGTTGCTACTTTCTTGTAGACAACCGTGTCATCTGCAAATAGCCTCACGGAGCTACCGATGTTGTCAACTAAGTCATTTATGTATATTGTAAACAATGAAGGTCCTATCACGCTTCCCTGCGGTACTCCCGAAATTACCTCTACATCTGCAGATTTTGAACCGTTAAGAATGACATGTTGTGTTCTTTCTTCTAGGAAATCCTGAATCCAATCACAAACCTGGTCCGATATTCCGTAAGCTCGCATTTTTTTCACTAAACGTAAGTGCGGAACCGTATCAAATGCCTTCCTGAAGTCCAGGAATACGGCATCAATCTGCTCGCCAGTGTCTACGGCACTGTGAATTTCTTGGGCAAATAGGGCGAGCTGAGTTTCACATGATCTCTGTTTGCGGAATCCATGTTGGTTATGATGAAGGAGATTTGTATTATCTAAGAACGTCATAATACGAGAACACAAAACATGTTCCATTATTCTACAACAGATTGACGTAAGCGAAATAGGCCTATAATTATTCGCATCTGATTTATGACCCTTCTTGAAAATGGGAACGACCTGCGCTTTCTTCCAGTCGCTAGGTACTTTACGTTCTTCCAGCGATCTACGATAAATTGCTGATAGAAAGGGGGCAAGTTCTTTAGCATAATCACTGTAGAATCTTAAGGGTATCGTCTGGTCCGGATGCTTTTCCGCTACTAAGTGATAGCAGTTGTTTTTCAATTCCGATATCGTTTATTTCAATATTTTCCATTTTGGCGTCCGTGCGACGGCTGAAGTCAGGGACCGTGTTACGATTTTCCGCAGTGAAACAGTTTCGGAACACTGAATTCAGTATTTCTGCCTTTCTTCGGTCGTCCTCTGTTTCGGTGCCATCGTGGTCAACGAGTGACTGAATAGGGGATTTAGATCCGCTTACCGATTTTACATATGACCAAAACTTTTTAGGGTTCTTGTTTAGATTGTTTGCCAATGTTTTATGTTCGAAATCGTTGAATGCTTCTCTCATTGCTCTCTTTACGCTCTTTTTCGCTTCGTTCAGCTTTTCCTTATCAGCTATGATTCGACTACTCTTAAACCTATGATGAAGCTTTCTTTGTTTCCGTAGTACCTTTCGTACATGATTGTTATACCACGGTGGATCTTTCCCCTCGCTTTGGACCTTAGTCGGTACGAACTTATCTAAGGCGTACTGGACGATGTTTCTGAATTCTTTCCATATTTGTTCCACATCCTCTTCCTCAGAAATGAACGTTTGATGGTGGTCACTCAGATATTCTGCGATTTGTGCCCTATCACTCTTGTTAAGCAAATATATTTTCCTTCCTTTCTTGGCATTTCTTATTACACTTGTAGTCATTGATGCAACCACTGACTTATGATCACTGATACCCTCTTCTACATATGAATAGATACATGAATCGAATGGTCAAAGGTTCCCATGACTCGGAAATTGCGAATCTTTAATGCAACGAATTTATCAATGAAAGATTGCAAGTAAATAAAATCTGCTGGTACTGTTTTTAACTACTTTAAATGATGAGTATGATAGCCGAAGTACCTTTATGAATGCCATTTGTTACTGAAAAACACTTATTGGTGTCGATGGTTCAGGAATTAAATAAAATATAAGTTGAATAACAAGGAAATCATAGATTCCTGCTTCATGTAATTAGTTATGAACAACAACATAGCTCACGAGATATTCACTTCTAGACGCATACTACGTCTACACTGCAGAAGCCACGGAAATCTCACAAGTGCACAAGTTGGCACTAAGAAATATTTCTATCTCCCGCTACCACGCGCTAAACTGCTCCACTCTACATCTTGCCATACTGTCCAGAGCCCTCCGTGTCCTGTGCGACTGTCCCTAGAGCCGCCCTGTTCAGAACTCCCCCTCCATTCACTTCGGTAGTCGCGTCCCTTAGTAACGAGCGCTGTGATTGGCTAGAGCGCTCCCTCCATGTCTCCAAGCCAACGCACCCTCACAAACATATTAAAACACATTCTAAACACTGCATTTACATTTAAATAACATGAAATTAAATAAATATTCCTAAAGCTGGACCGAAACACGCTCTAACTCACATTATTAAACACATAAACAAGTTAAATAAACATATATCAAAAGAATACAACAAAAGTAAGCCAGTAGCCTAATGTCTCTATTCTTTCTAAAACACAGTAAATAATTGACCAATTTTTTCATGAGTAGTAAATATCGGATATAAACAACGACGTAGACGAATAAATATATTTCAAAAACGGTTCAATTGGCTCTGAGCACTATGGGACTCAACTGCTGAGGTCATTAGTCCCCTAGAACTTAGAACTAGTTAAACCTAACTAACCTAAGGACATCAAACACATCCATGCCCGAGCCAGGATTCGAACCTGCGACCGTAGCGGTCTTGCAGTTCCAGGCTGCAGCGCCTTTAACCGCACGGCCACTTCGGCCGGCAATAAATATATTTATAAGCATGCAACTACCGTTTTTTCGTGTAACTGTGGAGTACTTATGGCCTGACGCGATCGATAGTAATCGGCCACTTTGACTTCCAATAACTCATGTACTATTCAAGTTACAAGCCTGTAATTTATACCAATTTGGGTTTACACTAATTGCTTTATAAAGACACATCGATCGAGAAAATCGGACGAAGAATTTAGATTTTGGACTTTCGTTGCTGGGTGTTACTTGCGAAATTTATCGTCGGATACTAAACTTTAAACTAATAAAGATATTGAAAATCTGATTACACAATCAGAATCGTCGTGCAAATAATGGTAGTGCACATGTTTCTTTTTGAGGTATCACGATTCATCTGGCTACTATTAATTTCTATACGAACTGTGAAATGTCTGCCGTTAAGGTTTCACAGAGTCCGCCGTCCTTGGCACTCCAGGCGTGTCACCATGGAATTCCCAGCCGCGCGGTCCGGCCGTTGTGTGGCATCATGCGGTTGCTGACGAGTTGCGGCTTGCCGAGCGGTGGCCCCCAACTCTGAACTTAAAATACACTCCTGGAAATGGAAAAAAGAACACATTGACACCGGTGTGTCAGACCCACCATACTTGCTCCGGACACTGCGAGAGGGCTGTACAAGCAATGATCACACGCACGGCACAGCGGACACACCAGGAACCGCGGTGTTGGCCGTCGAATGGCGCTAGCTGCGCAGCATTTGTGCACCGCCGCCGTCAGTGTCAGCCAGTTTGCCGTGGCATACGGAGCTCCATCGCAGTCTTTAACACTGGTAGCATGCCGCGACAGCGTGGACGTGAACCGTATGTGCAGTTGACGGACTTTGAGCGAGGGCATATAGTGGGCATGCGGGAGGCCGGGTGGACGTACCGCCGAATTGCTCAACACGTGGGGCGTGAGGTCTCCACAGTACATCGATGTTGTCGCCAGTGGTCGGCGGAAGGTGCACGTGCCCGTCGACCTGGGACCGGACCGCAGCGACGCACGGATGCACGCCAAGACCGTAGGATCCTACGCAGTGCCGTAGGGGACCGCACCGCCACTTCCCAGCAAATTAGGGACACTGTTGCTCCTGGGGTATCGGCGAGGACCATTCGCAACCGTCTCCATGAAGCTGGGCTACGGTCCCGCACACCGTTAGGCCGTCTTCCGCTCACGCCCCAACATCGTGCAGCCCGCCTCCAGTGGTGTCGCGACAGGCGTGAATGGAGGGACGAATGGAGACGTGTCGTCTTCAGCGATGAGAGTCGCTTCTGCCTTGGTGCCAATGATGGTCGTATGCGTGTTAGGCGCCGTGCAGGTGAGCGCCACAATCAGGACTGCATACGACCGAGGCACACAGGGCCAACACCCGGCATCATGGTGTGGGGAGCGATCTCCTACACTGGCCGTACACCACTGGTGATCGTCGAGGGGACACTGAATAGTGCACGGTACATCCAAACCGTCATCGAACCCATCGTTCTACCATTCCTAGACCGGCAAGGGAACTTGCTGTTCCAACAGGACAATGCACGTCCGCATGTATCCCGTGCCACCCAACGTGCTCTAGAAGGTGTAAGTCAACTACCCTGGCCAGCAAGATCTCCGGATCTGTCCCCCATTGAGCATGTTTGGGACTGGATGAAGCGTCGTTTCACGCGGTCTGCACGTCCAGCACGAACGCTGGTCCAACTGAGGCGCCAGGTGGAAATGGCATGGCAAGCCGTTCCACAGGACTACATCCAGCATCTCTACGATCGTCTCCATGGGAGAATAGCAGCCTGCATTGCTGCGAAAGGTGGATATACACTGTACTAGTGCCTACATTGTGCATGCTCTGTTGCCTGTGTCTATGTGCCTGTGGTTCTGTCAGTGTGATCATGTGATGTATCTGACCCCAGGAATGTGTCAATAAAGTTTCCCCTTCCTGGGTCAATGAATTCACGGTGTTCTTATTTCAATTTCCAGGAGTGTATATATATATAGTGCAGCCGCATCAGGTATGGTTGTTTTCTCGTCTTTGTGCGCATCTTCAGCTTATTGTCTTTCTCTTATGCCGGCAACAGACTCCTGACTGAAACATATACATTCACTCTTTATTATAGATACACCTCATCCGACCGTACGGATTTCCTCCGGTGTATTTCACACCAAAGGAAGACGGGACACTCTTCCTCCTCGTCTATAACGAATAACAACAGTGTTAGGTATTAAGGCAGAGGAGGTCCATGTGTGTTTTTTAGTGAGAGACAGATTTGCAGACTGTTTTCTTAAACATGGTTGGTTGGTTGGTTCTGAGCACTATGCGACTTAACTTCTGAGGTCATCAGTCGCCTAGAACTTAGAACTAATTAAACC
This sequence comes from Schistocerca piceifrons, assembly GCF_021461385.2. Lineage (NCBI taxonomy): Eukaryota > Metazoa > Arthropoda > Insecta > Orthoptera > Acrididae > Schistocerca > Schistocerca piceifrons. Next base: position 669,320,856 of record NC_060142.1, on the reverse strand, counting down.
TAACTAACCTAAGGACATCACACACATCCATGCCCGAGGCAGGATTCGAACCTGCGACCGTAGCGGTCACGCGGTTCCAGACTGAAGCGTCTAAACCGCACGGCCACACCGGCCGGCAAACATGATTACCTTAAGTTGCAAAATACTTACGTTCGTTAAAATGAAGTGAAGTAAAATAAAATGTTTTCGACACCCCCAAGCTTTTCTTCCAAAGTTAGTAGTTTTCTTTTGAAACTTCACTAAATTGTTTTTCAGTTTGCTGTTGAACAGAACTGATGGACGACATCGAAAAAGTTCAAAGAAATTTTGCTTTATCTCGAAGTAGGCGAGAGAGTGCCACGAATATGATACACGAAGTGGGGTGGGAGTCATTAAAGCAAAGGCGTTTTTCGATCAACCTGCCGGCCGGGGTGGCCGAGCGGTTCTAGGCGCTACAGTCTGGAACCTCGCGAGCATACGTTCGCAGGTTCGAATGCTGCCTCGGGCATGGATGTGTGTGATGTCGTAAGGTTAGTTAGGTTTAAGTAGTTCCAAGTTCTAGGGGACTGATGACCTCAGAAGTTAAGTCCATTAGTGCTCAGAACCATTTGAATCATTTTCGATCCACCTACTTTCTACCCACCAACGTGGGAAGAAATGATCATCATTGTAATAAAATAAGAGAAATCAGAACTTCCATGTGAAGATTTAAGTGTTCGTCTTTTCCGCACGTTCTTCAGTTAATGAACAGTAGAGAAGTAGCTTAAAGGGGGTTCAAAAAATGGCTCTGAGCACTATGGGACTTAACTTCTGAGGTCATCAGTCCCGTAGAACTTAGAACTAGTTAAACCTAACTAACCTAAGGACATCACACACATTCTTGCGCGAGGCAGGATTCGAAACTGCGACCGTAACGGTCGCTCGGTTCCAGACTATAGCGCCTAGAACCGCTCGACCACTCCAGCCGGCGAAGGGGGTTCGATAAACCCTCTAATCTGTAAACATGCTGCAACGTCACTCAGTGTCACTCGGCGGTTTTCCTTCACTATGGCTTCAACTGCTGCAATGTTCTGTGGAGTCACAACTCGTTGTGCCTCACCTGGACGAGGAGCATCTTACACTGAAGTCACGCCATTTGCAAACTTCCTACTCCATTCGTAGACTTGCTGCTGTGACAAACATGCATCACCGTACTGAACCTTCATTCGTCGATGAATTTCAATAGGTTACACACCTTCACTACGCATAAACCGAATAACAGAACGCAGTTCTTCCCTGGCGCAAGTCGCAAGTGGGGCGGCCATCTGTATACTGATACTGCGACGGTATGTGTGCATCTGCACTATGCTGCCACCTACAGGCCATTATGCACCCTGTTTGTAGCACGCTTACCACCTTACAGGATAAAGGCGCGAAATTTCGATTTGTTATTAAAAATTTAAGGGTTTCATTTGACTCATCCTCGTATTTGAACCGGAGTTTGGTCAGGTTGTTGTTGTTGTTGTGGTCTTCAGTCCTGGGACTGGTTTGATGCAGCTCTCCATGCTACTCTATCCTGTGCGAGCTCCTTCATCTCCCAGAACCTACTGCAACCTACATCCTTCTGAATCTGCTTAGTGTATTCATCTCTTGGTCTCCCTCTACGATTTTTACCCTCCACGCTGCCCTCCAATGCTAAATTTGTGATCCCTTAATGCCTCAAAACATGTTCTACCAACCGATCCCTTCTTCTAGTCAAGTTGTGCCACAAACGTCTCTTCTCCCCAATCCTATTCAATACCTCCTCATTAGTTACGTGATCTACCCACCTTATCTTCAGCATTCTTCTGTAGCACCACATTTCGAAAGCTTCTATTCTCTTATTGTCCAAACTAGTTATCGTCCATGTTTCACTTCCATACATGGCTACACTCCATACAAATACTTTCAGAAACGACTTCCTGACACTTAAATCTATACTCGATGTTAACAAATTTCTCTTCTTCAGAAACGATTTCCTTGCCATTGCCAGTCTACATTTTATACCCTCTCTACTTCTACCATCATCAGTTATTTTGCTCCCCAAATAGCAAAACTCCTTTACTACTCTAAGTGTGTCATTTCCTAATCTAATTCCCTCAGCATCACCCGATTTAATTTGACTACATTCCATTATCCTCGTTTTGCTTTTGTTGATGTTCATCTTATATCCTCCTTTCAAGACACTGTCCATTCCGTTCAACTGCTCTTCCAAGTCCTTTGCTGTCTCTGACAGAATTACAATGTCATCGACGAACCTCAAAGTTTTTACTTCTTGTCCATGAATTTTAATACCTACTCCGAATTTTTCTTTTGTTTCCTTTACTGCTCGCTCAATATACAGATTGAATAACAACAGGGAGAGGCTACAACTCCTTTCCCAACCACTGCTTCCCTTTCATGCCCCTCGACTCTTATAACTGCCTTTTGGTTTCTGTACAAATTGTAAATAGCCTTTCGCTCCCTGTATTTTACCCCTGCCACCTTCAGAATTTGAAAGAGAGTATTCCAGTCAACAGTAGGAATGCTGCGAGGTAATTTCGCTTGTTCAACCCACGTGCCTCGCAACACACAAAATTCCATTTCTCGGCTGGTCTCCGTTCGCTGGAGCAGACGTACTGACTCTTCTTTTGTCGCTGGGCGCAGCACGCAGTTATCCAGACCTTTGTCTAGTGAACAAGATGGAACATTTTGAGCAGTACACTTCCACGTGGTACGGTGAGATGCAGATTGCTGTGTGCATTGCGTTTAACTGTGTTTCGAATGAGCTTTACTGGAATATCGAGTTTATTATTTCGTGTGATTTACAGGTAGGACATATGATCAGGTATGCACTCTAACGAAAAAATAATCGAATTTTCTGTCCAGTTGGCTCGTTAGATTGTCAACATTCCGAGATGTTTGGAGGGTCATGTCCATAATGCTCCAAACGTTCTCAATTCGGGAGAGAAATCTGGCGACCTTGTTGCCCAAGATATGGTCTGGAAAGCATCCGACAAGCAGTAAAAACTCTGTGAGAGGAAGGGCATGATCTTACAGAAATGTAAGCACAGGACGGCATGCCACGAATGACAACAAAACGGGACGAAGAATGTCGTCGATGTACCGCTGTGCTGTTAAGGGTACCGTGTTTGATCACCAACGGGGTGCTGCTATGAAATGAAATGCGACACCACACCATCACTCGCCGTTTTGTGGCCGACAGTCAGGCTGGTATGGTCTGTCGGTAAACTGAAGAGCGAGCGCGCGAGTCCCCACTCTGCCTACCCTGGTACGTCACAGGGCGCTTCTACAGGCTGTTCCACAACGTAGTACAGTCCCTGCCGCGGCGCGCGCTTTAAAATCTGTGGCGACGCCGTGTGCAGATACGTCCCGTCTGCGTTTATTTGTAGACAAAGGCGTTAAGAGTATAAGGAAAATAAAAGACGATAGCTTCTTCCAAACAAAGCATTATAGAGTAAATAATATTAACATAATAACGGAAGTCAGGATTCTACTACAAACATAGAATCGAATGCCTATTCATATGAATGTATGTTCCTCTATTCGTAAGACGAACCAGATATAGTGCAATCAGTCTGTAGAATTTAAGGCTTGTTCTTACTTTGTGTTTCTACTAAAAGGTAGAAGTTTTCTTTGAAGGGCTGCATTAAAACTTAACAATTCTTGCAACACGAAGAGTGTTTAAAAATTAATCAGAAATTTATAGTTACGTGTGTTGTATTAGTTCGATTCGCACTGCTTCTTTTGTCATTGTCTTCGTAAAAATGTCTGAAAAGTATTTCCAGGTAAATTCCATTTCATGCGATGGCTTGTGTAAAACATCTTTCTGCAACGAAAATGTATTTTTTGTTTCACACCAGTGAGTAATTTCCGTAATGTGGGCATTATATTTTGGTTTATGTAAAAGTCCTCCATCGTTTGTCGAATGACCGATTTTGTGAAACTGTCTATAACGATGGGTTTCCTACCTAAATTATTAGTTTTTCTTCGCGGCGATTCCAGTAAACCAAGCGCGTTGTTTTCGCGTTCCTTCCTTATGCGTCCTATTTTGGCGAAGCTGACGTTTGCTTAAACTGCAGCCCTTTGATTGGGACTGGTAATATTAGCCAACCGCTCTTTTTGTGTTGCCTCCTTAACACAAGCTGTAATAACGTTAGAGACGATCGAACGCTCGTTCTGCGCAAATATCTCCTTTGTATTCTGTACATTTTCTTGCAATGCAGGGCGATTATCCATCACTTCCGGATACTGAAGTATATCAGTGAGTACTCAAAGTCAACTAACTGAGATTGGCAACCAAGATCCCACGAACAGAAACGACGTATATCGTGGCACGCCGAACTACACCTCTAGATAGGTAACGGGCAACTGATTTTGGGTTGCCCTGTAGGCCAGTGGCAGGGTTCTTCCGGGAAAGGCCACTTCCCCCACCAAAAGCGCTGCTCGCTCTTCAGTTTACAGTCGGGCTGGTATCCCAGCGCTGTCCAGGGCGACTCCACACGCGCCTTGACTGGCCAGTGCGCCTCAATTCGAAGCGGGACTCATTAAGCGGACCGCACCGTGGTTCAGGTCGAAAAAAATCGATTTTCGATTTCCATCATATTTCGATAGATTAAGGTTTTATTTAAGTACTCTGAAAAGGATTTTGCTGAAAATTTTTTTTTCTAGCATTTAAAGAGCATTTTCCTACCACGTGTATTTATGTGCCACGGCCCACTTTTCTGTCAGCCACTTTTCTGGATATATTTTAGATCTTTATATCCCCTACATTGCACGTTAGGGATTTTTTTTTAACTCCAAACTATGTTGGCTATCCTTGGAATGAAACGGTCGGTATTCTTTTGTTTCTGCTGTTTGTAAACAACACGCTTTGAAACACACGGTTAGTTTTGTTCAAGTGTTATTGCGAGTAGTTGTTATAGAAAACTTGCAGGTATACTATGGGCCGGCAATTAGGAGAAATAAACAAAATTGGGAGGCAATGGAGAGAGATGTTTGGGCCATATTCTTCCATAAGTCCTCTACTGATGATAAGCCATGTCATGGATTGTGTCCATCAGGAGAAAATTTGTGGTGCAAATAGAATAGTGCTCAGGCAGCTGGAGAATCTTATTCTCACCAGCATTCTCTTCCTGTTGCTGTTATTACAGCAATTAAACCTATTTCCAGACTTGGCTCATCCTGACCTTCTAAGGAAATTTCTGCATGGGTAGACACAAAACCCAAATGAATGTTTCAACGGCATAATTTGGAACCGCCTTCCTAAAACTGTATTTGTAGGCATGCATACCATGAAACTATGAGTTCCTCATGCTGTTATTACATTCAGTTGTGATAATATTGGAAAGTGTTGGGTACTGAAAAAGCTGGGAATTAATCCTGGTGAAAATATTATCACTGGGCTGCAACATTGCGATAAAATGAGGATAGCCGATGCATCAGCTCTGCGTCTAATATGGCCAGGAAAGCAAGACAAACATCCAGGAAGGTGAAAAAGTAGCTGGAAGACCTGCTAGAGGCCAAAGAAGGGCCATCAAATGCTGCAGGACAGTTTTAATTAACTGTAAGAAACAAATTTCAAAAGTTTTTTCTTTAAAGTAAATTTCCCACAAACTAAAATTTTCAGTAGATATGCCTCATTATATCAGAAACTATCATAGATAAATTAATGTAATTTTCAGAGACTCTGCATAACATAAAAAGCTACATCTGGTACTACATTCATTAATGTTCCCCGATTAGGAAGTTCACAAAAAATATTTTCTTCGGAAAAACTTAATATTTATTGTTAATAAATTTAAAAAAAAAATTTCTGGAAAACTATACAATGGATAAAGTACAGGGTGATTCTAAAAGAATACCACAACTTTAGGAATTTAAAACTCTGCAACGACAAAAGGCAGAGCTAAGCACTATCTGTCGGCGAATTAAGGGAGCTATAAAGTTTCATTTAGTTGTACATTTGTTCGCTTGAGGCGCTGTTGACTAGGCGTCAGCGTCAGTTGATGCTAAGATGGCGACCGCTCAACAGAAAGCTTTTTGTGTTATTGAGTACGGCAGAAGTGAATCGACGACAGTTGTTCAGCGTGCATTTCGAACGAAGTATGGTGTTAAACCTCCTGATAGGTGGTGTATTAAACGTCCGTAACTACCTGAACGTCAACTACCCGAGGCGATGGATCGGCCGCCAGGCAGCCCGTGACAGAGCACTTCATCACTGGCCTCCAAGATGCCCTGATCTTACCCCCTGCGATTTTTTCTTATGGGGATATGTTAAGGTAATGGTGTTTCGGCCACCTCTCCCAGCCACCATTGATGATTTGAAACGAGAAATAACAGCAGCTATCCAAACTGTTACGCCTGATATGCTACAGAGAGTGTGGAACGAGTTGGAGTATCGGGTTGATCTTGCTCGTGTGTCTGGAGGGGGCCATATTGAACACCTCTGAACTTGTTTTTGAGTGAAAAAAAACCTTTTTAAATACTCTTTGTAATGATGTATAACACAAGGTTATATTATGTTTCTTTCATTAAATACACATTTTTAAAGTTGTGGTATTCTTTTTGAATCACCCTGTAGATTTTAGTACGGTTGATTCTATTAGCATCATGCAACATACAGTAAAAATATTGAGGTCCTGCATCAAATAGTTTTTTCAGAAATGGGTCGAATACTTGCCTAAATTAACATGGGTTAGATAGGCAGGGTGTGGCCCCTTAAAGACAAATCTACTCCAGTCAGTGATTCTGCAGGCCAAATGTATCCGACACCACTGCAAACTGGCTTGCTGGTGTACAAAAGTCAACGTTTTTCGACGCGAGGTGCGCTGTCACCTCACGCTCCTTTCTGTGAGTCATCTATTAATAGTTTCTAGTGGTCACGAAGCACGAGATGTGCGTCAAATCGATGATAACGACGAACTGGGGCTCCGAGTTTGTCTCTGATTTTTCGGACCTCTCTTTGTATCGTCTCTCTCGGTCGACAGCTTCCTTTTCGATTCTGTGTTCTCTCAAGTTTCACCCATTCCTGCCAATATAGTTGAATAATGGCATCGTTCCTTTTAAAATGTCGAGCGACTCGCCGATTACTTCAGCTGGCTTCTTTGAGCCCAACTACACGTCCTCTCTCAAATACTGACACTTGTTTAGGTTTTCAAGCGGCTGCCTGTGAGACATTGTTACTGTCTAACTAAGTACAGGGAATGAAATTGGCAAACTTTATGCCCCGATATCGACGACATGTCCCCTGTTTACTATCCTTGCCAGCTGCGTAGTGAAATTGCGCTGCAGCGTCACGCATTCGTCCATCGACCGCCACAATTAAAATTTTGCATTTTCCGTCGATACCTCTATGGATATCAATTTGTGACCAATTTGCATAACTCCTTGGTGGTGCGTCATTTCTTTGTCTTAGAATGTACGTTTCAATGTCAGGCATCCTAAGCTTCAGATGACTTACACGCCCCTTATCTCACCTTAAATCATATGTTTTTGTAATGTGGTTTTGTGTTACTTACATAAAACATTTAAAGTTTCCCCCTTTCAAACGGGGGAACAACACAACCAACGGCTTACAAATAATTGTTTAGTACACTGACCTCGGTTTCGACACATCTAAAGCTGTCTACATCAGAACGAAATTTTAAAAGGCGTGAAGTTATACTGTGAGAAGGCAATAGCCAAATTTATCCCTTGCGAGGTATACGTACCAAAGGTTGGAACGTTTTCAATTTTTATTTTTGACTTTAGCATATCTGCTCTAAACTTTGCCGGCCGCTGGTGGCCGAGCGGTTCTGGCGCTACAGTCTGGAACCGCGCGACCGCTACGGTCGCAGGTTCGAATCCTGCCTCGGGCATGGATGTGTGTGTTGTCCTTAGGTTAGTTAGGTTTAAGTAGTTCTAAGTTCTAGGGGACTTATGACCTCAGCAGTTGAGTCCCATAGTGCTCAGAGCCATTTGAACCATTTTTTTGCTCTAAACTTTGGCTATTGCCTTCTCGCAGTGTAACACAGCGACTTTTAAAATTTCATTCTGGTGAAGACATCCTTAGAGGTGTCGAAACCTAGGGCAATGTACCAAAAATTATTTGCAACCGGTTGGCTGTGTTGTTTCTCCACTGAAACTTATATATGAAAGACAGCCGTGTTCAAAACTGTTACCCTATTTCGTTATTTGGGCACAGCCACCAAGGATGAATAGAAGATGTCGGTAGAAGAAAGTGACTACCCACAAAGGAGTATTTTGCATTAGTGGATGATATGTGCTTGTTAAATTCAGTGATAAGAACGAACTAGGCAGGGTGTCTGAAGAGGTACGCTACAACTTCAGTGTGCTGTAGCACACAAGCTAATTGAGATATTCACACAGTGATTGGCTTAATTGACAGACAAACTAACAGAGTTTTGTTTGTGGGTGTTCTAGATTGTCATGAGTGAAGTACAATGACAACAGCTCAAGAAAAGACTTAGAGTGTGGTATGGTTTTTTTTTAGACCTAATGGGACGCTCGGGTTCAAAGGAACTTCCAAACACGGTATAGGAAGCAGCAACCCTCGCGGACGTCGATACACTGGTGGTATATGAATGTTACGCCGTCAGGATGCGCTGGTATGAAGCATCACAGTAGTAGAAGTGGGACAAGTGAAGCGGACACAGAACGGATACAGTTGGCTACTCAACGTTCGCCCCCGGTGGAGGTTCGAGTCTTCCCTCGGGCATGGGTGTGTGTGTGTTTGTCCTTAGGATGATTTAGGTTAAGTAGTGTGTACGCTTAGGGACTGATGACCTCAGAAGTTAAGTCCCATAAGATTACACACACATTTGAACATGTTTTCTCAACGTTCGCCGCAGAATTCTGTTCGGAGGGTGTCGTAAGAGCTGCAAATGCATAGAGCGACTATGCGCCGGGTCTTTTGGAAACCTTTACAGATTTATCCATACCGATTACAACTGTTGCAGGCACTGGAAACAGACGACAAGCGACAACGTATGTAGTTCTTCTTCGCCGTTTACAGGAGAATGAAAATTTTCTAAACAACCTACCATTTTCCGATGAAGCAAAATTTCACATGTGTAGGAAAGTAAGTAAACACGTTGTTCACATATGGGGCAAAATCAATCCACATACTGTGACGCAAGAGGTACCTGACATCCCGAAGGTGAACTTTTGGTGCTGTTTGAGGGTAGGTTGCATTGTGGGACCGTCTTTTTTCTTTTTTTTCCTCAGAAAAGCAGTTAATTCTAACAGTAGCATTGATATGCTGAAGCGTTTCCGTTACCACAACTGGCTGACCATCAAGACACAGTAGTTTCCCAGCAAGGTGGTGCAGCGTCATACTGGGCTAAGATAGTACGAGATTTTATAGACAGGGAGTTTCCACGCTACTGGGATGGCAGGGATTGTCCAATTCTCCGGCTCCCTACGTCGCTTGACATTACACCGACATATTTCTTCCTATGGGAGTATGTCAAGGACAGAGTACCAAACGCCTGTTATCCACACAAACGATTTAAAGAACGGAATCCTTGCTGCAGTTGCCACAGTTCATGCAGATATGTTGAACCGAGAGTGGAGAGAGCTTGAATATAGACTGGATGTTGTGTACACCACTGAAGGCTCATATGCTGTAATTTACTGAATGGCTCAGAAGCTTTATGAGATAGCGTATCACATAAGTCAGACGCGATGTGAACATCTTAATTAGTTTGGTTACTATAACACATTGACGTTCTACCGTACCTTTTGAGACACCCTGCACAAAAAAACAAAGCAATATTTATAACAGACAGCATTTTAGTAGTAGATATCTAACTACTTGTGGCCAACAATGGTGCATTCGGAAGCACAACACATAACTTGATGAAACTAATCCTTACCGAATTGAGGATTAACATATTTCTGGGGACCCCTGCGTTTTCGCTTAAAGCAAGTTAGTTTAATTGGGTTACACGCATTCAGTAACTTGTTTCGCGTTCTCTTGAGTCACAAATGTGCCATTTGCTACGGCATACACATTAGAATTTTCAACGACATCCCTCTACGAGCTCAAATAATCCACGTAATCTGGTATACAACGGACACTTGTCTCCGTGGTATTCAGACCGTAAGGTAGATTTGACGCTGACGCAGTTTCCTCCGAGGTCTTGAGGCAGCAGTGACAAACAACTTGCTATTATTAATATTGCTCAAATAACACAGATTTGCAGGTTATGAAACAATAATGAGCAACTGATAACTGAGGTACATTCCGGAGTTAACGAACCGCATAAGGTACTGTTCGTTAAGCTGTGAGTTAGTGAAATTAGGAGTCACAGTTTGCAATTCATATTGAATGTTCACAAAGTCATTACTACCAAATGATATCCCCCCGTTGATGCGCTTTTCCTTAAGCTTGCTCTCCCGATCACCATTCAAATAAGGTCACGTTTTTCTTATTGTTTCTGCTATTGAGGAGCATTCTTCGGGGCATAAATAATTGTTTTGCACTTGTGTGAATAAGCAACTTCTAGTTCACAAGGTACGTAACAGCTTACAAAGAGCCCTATGGTGTCAGAGAAAATGAAATTGTGTATGCTCTCATGAAGAGTGCTAAAAAGCTTATCGCTTAGTCCATTTTTTGCTGTTCCTGCGCTAAAACTGCCACGAGAAGCATAAAGTTTTAATTTTTTATTTCTTTACTACTAATTGTATTCGTGACATATTTTGTAGACAGTATTGACATATATCACTGAACATATCACAAAAATTACATTATTATGCGGCACTTCGTTAAGGAGATATGACGTCTTAAATACTGAGATGCTCGAAAAATTACCGCATCATGAATGGCGTTTACATTTATTACTTCGTTGCTACCTACTCTATTCGCATCCCATTCCGTATACGGTATTTGCAGCTGCCGCTGGATGTACCTATATTATTTTACAATACATAGTTCAGGAGATATCGCGTCAAATACTGGGACACAAGAAAAAAGTACCCCATCATGCATGTCGTTTTAACTTATTGCGTCTTTGCTACTCACTCTTCTCGCAACACATTTCGCAGACAGTATTCACACATTCTGCTGAATATACCAACAAAAATATATCATAGTGTGATACATATTTAGTTCAGGAAATATGACGTCAAATACTGAGCTACGAGAAAAATTGTCGCATCGTGTTTGTCGTTTTAATTTATTACTTCTTTGTTACTACCTCTATTCGCAACACAATTCGCAGACACTATCCACGTATGGCGATGAATTGACCTAGAAAAATATAGCAGTTTACGACAAGTAGTTCAGGATAAACGTCGTCATAAACATTGAGATGCATGAAAATGAAACTGCAGGGCGAAATTCGCTGTACATACAGAAGAAATATGTGTAGAATTCTCGTGAAATATGTTACATATATGTGGAATACATCTGAAATGTGCCTACTTGGGCAAATTAACTGGTAAAAAGCTAATCCTAAACCCACGGAACAATTTGAATCAAATTTGGTGCACATGATAGCAAGAATCTGCAAAGAAATATTGTAGAGGTACGAAACATCAGCTTCCTGTTGGGGTGAGTGTGATAACATGGAGAGAGAAGAGAAGACGTGGAACTCGACAGACAGCGAGGGGAAGGAGGAGAGAGGCACAGATAGGCAGAGAAGGGGTCGACAGAGTTAGGGGAGGGGACATGGACAGAGAGAGGGAAGAGGAGGTGGAGATGGACAGAGAAATGAAAGAGTTATACAGACAGAGGAGGAGATGAGCAGGCAGAGGAGGTGGAGGAAATGGACAAAGAAAGGGAAAGGGAGGAGATACACAAATGAAGGGGAGAGAAGGAGATGGATATGGGAGGAGATGAAAAGAGAGAGGCGGAGGAGGACATGAACAAAGAGAGGGGGAGGAGGAGAAGGCATTAGCGGAGGGTAGATGAACGAAGGCGATAGAGCAGATGGACAGAGGGGGAGGAGCAGATTGACAGAGAGAGGGGGGGGGGGAAGAGGAGCTGAAAGGAGAGAGCGGTAGGAGGAGATGGACAGAGAGTCGGTGGTAGAGGTGGTGGACATAGAGAGAGGGACGGAGAGAGAGGGAAGAAGGAGATGGACTAACAGAACATGGGAATAAATACACACCTGGGAAACGCCGGTTACTCAGCTAGTAAATAATACACTAAACAGTAATAAATAATATAGGAAACGTTGGGTGACATTTACGGGGATAACGAGAGAATTCTGGACATCTTGGAGCACACAGAAAGCTATAAGAATATGAAGTGGATCGACGAAGTCAAAAAAGATATGAAAGTCTAGGATAAACAAGACAGGCAGCCGCGCGGGATTAGATGAGCGGGGTAAGGTGCTGCATTGATAGACTGTGAGGCTAGTCCCAGCGGAGGTTCGAGTCCTCCCTCGGGCATGGGTGTGTGTGTTTGTCCTTAGGATAATTTAGGTTAAGTAGTGTGTAAGCTTAGGGATTGATGACCTTAGCAGTTCAGTCCCATAAGATTTCACACACATTTGAACATTTTTGAACAAGACAGTCAAAATATTAAAGTGGAAAGTGAGCCAAGAGGTGAAGGGATTCAAGTTAGAACCAACTTGGTCAGAAGAATAGAACGAAATCCATAGTGAGAAGTTGAAAGAAGTGTGACGCCTAAGAAAATCGCTCATCATGTAGACGTTTCGTGTGGGACATATTGGACTCGTGATCTTTAGTCCAGAGACTGGTATGATGCTGCTCTCCGCCGGCCGTTGTGGCCGAGCGGTTCTAGGCGCTTCAGTCCGGAACCGCGCTGCTGCTACGGTCGCAGGTTCGAATCCTGCCTCGGGCATGGATGTGTATCATGTCCTTAGGTTAGTTAGGTTTAAGTAGTTCTAAGTTCTAGGGGACTGATGATCTCAGATGTTAAGACCCATAGTACTCAGAGCCATTTTTTGATGCATCTCTCCAAGTTAGTCTCTCCCGTGCAAGCTTCTTCATCTCCAAGTAACTACTGCACCCTACATCCTTCTGAATCTGCATAGTGTATTCATCTCTTGGTCTCCCTCTACGATTTTTACCCTCCACGCTGATCTCCAGTACTACATTGGTGATCCCTTGATGCCTCAGAACATGTCCTACCAACCGATCCCTTCTTCTAGACAAGTTGTGCTACAAATTCCTCTTATACCCAATTCTATTCAGTACCTCCTCATTAGTTAAGTGATTTATCAATCTAATCTTCAGCATTCTTCTGCAGCACCACATTTGGAAAGCTTCTATTTTCTTCTTGTCTAAACTATTTATCGTCCATGTTTTACATCCATACATGGCTACACTCCATACAAATACTTTTAGAAAAGACTTCCTGACACTTAAATCTATACTTGATGTTAACAAATTTCTCTTCCCGCTTTTCTTACTATTACCAGTCTACTTTTTATGTCCTCTCTACTTCGACCATCATCAGTTATATTGCCCCCCAAATAGCAAAACTCATATACTACATTAAGTGTCTCATTTCCTAATATAATTCCCTTAGCATAGCTTGATTTGATCCGACTACATTCCATTATCCTCGTTTTGCTTTCTTTGATGTTCATCTTATATCCTCCTTTCAAGACACTGTCTCTTCCGTTCAACTGCTCTTCCATGTCCTTTGCTGTCGTTGGCAAACCTCAAGTTTTTATTTCTTCTCCCTGGACTTTAATTCCTACAACAAGTTTTTCTTTTGTTTCCTTTACTGCTTGCTGAAATACAGATTAAAGTCTCACTCCCTTCTCAACCACTGCTTCTCTTTCATGCCCCTCGACTCTTATAACTACCATCTGGTTTCTGTACAAATTGTAAATAGCCTTTCACTGCCTGTATTTGACCCATGCCACCTTCAGAATTTGAATGAGAGTGTTCCAGTCAACATTGTCAAAAGCTTTCTCTAAGTCTACAAATGCTAGAAACTTAGGTTTGCCTTTCCTTAACCTATCTTCTAAGATAAGTCATCCCAAGGTCATCTTCTAGCAGTTTTTCCATTCGCGTGTAAAGAATTCCTTTCAGTATTTTGCAGCCTTGACTTATTAAGCTGATAGTTCGGTAATTTTCACACTTGTCAACACCTGCTTTCTACGGGATTGGAATTACTATGTTCTTCCTGAAGTCTGAGCTTAGTTCACTTGTCTCATACATCTTGCGCACTAAATGGTAGAGTTTTGTCAGCAGACTTAAGTACACAATAATAATATAAAAATAATAAATTTCATCGAAAAAGAAGTACCTTCTGCCATATACTTCATAGTGAATCGCAGAGTAAGTACATTGTCATCTGTATCAGAGTAAAGAGTACTTAGAAATACGTACTGGAATTGTCGCTGTTTGTGCTTTGCCTTCGCGGTATTAAAGGGAAAAGGACTCCATCCCTGGATAAGAACATTCGAAGTATACCCAGTAGAATTAGTTAGCTACGTGTGAAGTCACCACTCAGTCATATCTCAGAGCGTCATTTTGAGAACGAGTTGGAGAGTGAAATGGAACGAAAATATTACCACCGAGGCGGGCGCGGCGACCGCAGGCTCAGGGAGATATACCGCGGCCGTCCATTAGTTCGCCGGGGGCGGAACGCCAGGACTGCCGATGCGACAGCTCGCGATTGCAAAAAATGCAAAAAAAAAAAAAAAGTAAGGGAAAAAAGCAACCGCCAGAAAGCGTCGCCTTGGGGAACGGGCGCCCCGAATATCTGCCGGCGCAGAATGTGTGCGGCGTTTGTTTGATACGCGCTATGTGCGGCAACGCAGCCCCCGCACCATTTTAACGTCCGGCGGTAAATCTTCCGCCAGAGTCGTGCGCGCACCGATCGGAAGTGCAGCCGTGAAAAGCTCGGCGCTGATCGCTGGTTTATGCCTTTCCACTGGAGCACTGTGTGGAAATGGCTGAAGATCTGAATGGAGTGGCCTCGCCAACACGTTTGTTTCGTAGAGTTCGATACGACTGTACGGACTACTGCGGTACCCGTGTTATTGTCGTCGACTTCGCGATCGTTTCCAGGCGCATTCGGAAAGCGCCAAGGATCATGAATATGTGATCGGGATCTCCGGTATATCGAATCGGCCAGGGCAGCGATTGTTGGTTGTATCTTGTTTCAAGATTCGCGATTAAATAGTATGTAGCTCCGATTATCACTATTACGGAAGCAAACTATAATAAGAAACCTCTACCTTCAACGCGGAAGCATTCGTGTTGAGACGAAGGTTGGAACGCAGGTTACAGTAAAACTACTACAACAAATTCTACGCAAATATGCCACTAGAAATTGTGTAGAGCTTGGCGGTGGGTACTATATACTAATGCTAATATTATACCTGATGAAGTGCAAAACAAATATTTATTATCACAACAGTAAAGGTGGATACACCATCGTCAGTTGACAGTTTACAAAACCAGTACGTGCCTAGTCGTCGTAAAATTGTACACAAACACCCAGACTGTTACCTGAAATGCTCCTCCATGATACTGACAAGAGGGAGATTGAGTTAATAATTAAATCACTAAAGACCAAGAACTCTCATGGATATGACGGGGTATCTAGCAGAATACTGAAGTATTATTCTATGTATGTTAGCTCATTACTTAGCCGTATCCGTAACTTTTCCTTTAGGAGTGGTCGGTTTCCTGACCGATTAAAGCACTCGGTAGTGAAGCCACTTTGTAAAAAGGGAGACAGGGATAATGTTCACAATTTTAGACCTATTTCTATGCCATCGGTGTTTGCTAAAGTTATCGACAAGGTTGTATATACAAGGTTACCGGAGCATGTAAATTCACATAATTTGCTGTCAAATGTACAGTTTGGTTTTAGTAATGATTTAACAACTGAAAATGCTGTATTCTCTTTTCTCTGTGAGGTTTTGGACGGATTAAATAAAAGATTGCGAACGCTAGGTGTTTTCTTTGATTTAACGAAGGCTTTTGACTGTGCTGACCACAAAATATTGCTGCAGAAGTTGGACCATTATGGAGCAAGGGGAGTAGCTTACAATTGGTTCGCCTCTTACTTTAAGAACAGAAAGCAGAAGGCAATTCTCCGCAATATTGAGAGTGGCAGTGATGTTCAGTCCCAATGGGGCACTGTTAATGGGGCGTACCCCATGGATCGGTGCTGGAGCCACTGCTATTTCTTATTTATATAAATGATATGCCTTCTAGTATTACATGTGATTCAAAAAGATTTCTGTTTGCTAATGACACCAGCTTGGTAGTGAAGGATCTTGTGTGTAGTGTTGAAGCAGTATCAAACAATGTAGTTCATGAAATAGGCCGGCCGGAGTGGCCGAGCGGTTCAGGCGCTTCAGTCTGGAACCGCGCGACCGCTACGGTCGCAGGTTCGAATCCTGCCTCGGGCATGGATGTGTGTGATGTCCGTAGGTTAGTTAGGCGACTGATGACCTCAGCTGTTAAGTCCAATAGTGCTCAGAGCCATTTGAACCATTTAGTTCATGAAATAAGTTCGTGGCTTGTGGAAAATAATTTGATGCTAAATCACAGTAAGACTCAGTTTTTACAGTTTCTAACTCACAATTCAATAAGAACCGATATTTTGATAAGACAGAATGGGCATATTGTAAGCGAGACTGAACAGTTCAAGTTCCTAGGCGTTCGGATAGATAGTAAGCTGTTGTGGAAAGCCCATGTTCAGAATCTTGTTCAGAAACTAAATGCTGCTTTATTTACCATTAGAACAGTATCTGAAGTAAGTGATAACACGAAAAGTAGTCTACTTTGCGTAATTTCATACGCTTATGTCATATGGTATTATTTTTTGGGGTAATTCTTCTGATTCAAAAAGGGTATTTTTGGCTCAAAAACGGGCTGTTCGAGCTATGTGTGGTGTAAGTTCGATAACCTCTTGTCGACCCCTATTCAATCGTCTGGGAATTCTGACATTGCCCTCACAGTATATATTTCCCTTAATGTCGTTTGTTGTTAGCAATATTAGCTTATTCCCAAGAGCTATCAGCTTTCACTCAGTTAATACTAGGCAGAAATCAAATCTGCATGTGGAATGCACTTCCTTGACTCTTGTGCAGAAAGGAGTGCACTATTCTGCTGCATCCGTTTTCAATAAGCTACCACAAGAACTCAAAAATCTTAGCAGTAGCTCAAACTCTTTTAAGTCTAAAGTGAAGAGTTTCCTCATGGCTCACTCCTTCTATTCTGTCGAGGAGCTCCGGGAAGAGCTGAATAATTAAGCAAAATCCAGTGTTACATTGTTGATTTTCTTTATTGAAACTTTCGACTTGTCGCCTGAATATGTTTCCTGTATTTCATTTTATCTGTTTCTACTATCGTGTTATAATTTTATGTATTGACTCGTTCCATGACCATGGAGACTTCTCCTTAATTTGGTCCCACGGAACAAATAAATAAATAAATAAATAAAAAAGACAAGAATTCAGTTAGTCCATGGCCACGCTAGGCCGTCAGAATCCGTGTATTCGCAATTCAAAGACCTGTCCAATTGAGATTCAATAATAATCTCTGTCACGTATGCACACCTGTCAGGGAGGTGAATAATAAAGCACAGGGTGATATTAAGTGAGCTCATGTTGTGAAGGCAGCTGGATTTTTTTTCCTGCATGCCACCAGAAGCTAGATGCAAGTGATTGCTAGCGGTCATCTCTTACTGGTAGCAGGTAAAGTCTTTGGCAGCGTATGTACTGTAGTAGACTATTTACCTAGGTGTCTGGGGACACACATACACACTATGTGAGAAAAACAATCTGGACACTTGTTACGGCACATTAATATGGGCTGCGTCCATCTTCGCTCTCATGACTGCTTGATCCCTTCTGATGGTACTTTCAACGAGGTGTCTGACACCTGTGGAGGAATGGCATCCCACTTGTGATGAAGCAAGCTGGTATATTGTTACTTCCCCTCTTGATTTGCCGTCTGCCTCCTTAAAATTAATTTTTTCACTTTTAACTAATTAGCATTAGCACACGTGAGTATAATCTGCATTTCCATAGAAGAGAAAGGTTGGCCCTCAGTTTTAAAGAATATAACACCAGATCTGATTTTGTGCTTAGTTTATTTATATAATTGATTTTCTAATTTATTTTCACTATAATTAGTTAGTATCTTTTGTTATAGGGCGAAATCAGTAACTGTTTCATAACTTCAATTCTGTTGTTGACGTACAAACAAATATAAATTCTGTACTAATTATAAACATCTGGAGGAACAACAAATAGTATTCTTAAAGGATCTATTTGGCTCTACCCAAAAAACATGTTAGCAAAGCCAGCCCTTAATAAATTCCAAAAGAATTAACAGTTTTGTCAAAAGTATTGTTTATATAACTATATTAGTTTATTTCATGATTTAAACAACTAATTTGGCCTCTTTCTTGTAGTAGAAGAAACTGTTAAAAAGAACCAATTTTTGATGTATTCAGTTAATTTAATGCGTTAAGTTTTCAACGTAATTTCCGTAAATTAAACTTCGAAAACTGTGAAGTTTCAGCACCTATTATTCTGAGGATATAGAAGGGCCAGATTTTTGGTCCCGGAACAGTCAGTCCAGGCCTGGTTTCAGACGAGAAACCTGTGTTGGTTAGAACAACAACAATTCATCAACTTATCTGTGAAATAAGTGTAACACAATTAGGCCGGGTGCTAAAACAATGACGGTGTATGTTCCATACATACCTTTTTATTTTTCAAGAACGGTGAACTATGTGGTTAGGCTTTCACTGCTCACAGATATTCAAAGGTAAACTATTGCAGCAGTACGTGGATGTTTGCTAGCAAACTACACTACTGGCCGTTAAAATTGCTACACCAAGAAGAAATGCAGATGATAAACGGGTATTCATTGGACAATTACATTATACTAGAACTGACATGTGATTACATTTTCACGCAACTTGGGTGCATAGATCCTGAGAAATCAGTACCCAGAACAACCACCTCTGGCCGTAATAACGGCCTTGATACGCCTGGGCATTGAGTCGAACAGAGCTTGGATAGCGTGTACAGGTACAGCTGCCCATGCAGCTTCAACACGATACCACAGTGCATCAAGAATAATGACTGGCGTATTGTGACGAGCCAGTTGCTCGGGCACCGTTGATAAGACGTTTTCAATTGGTGAGAGATCTGGAGAATGTGCTGGCCAGGGCAACAGTCGAACGTTTTCTGTATCCAGAAAGGCCCGTACAGGACCTGCAACATGCGGTCGTGCATTATCCTGCTGAAATGTAGGGTTTCGCAGGGGTCGAATGAAGGGTAGAGCCACGGGTCGTAACACATCTGAAATGTAACGTCCACTATTCAAAGTGCCGTCAATACGAACAAGAGGTGACCGAGACGTGTAACGAATGGCACGCCGTACCATCACGCAGGGTGATATACCAGTATGGCCATGACGAATACACGCTTCCAACGTGCGTTCACCGTGATGTCGCCAAACACCGATGCGACCATCATGATGCTGTAAACAGAACCTGGATTCATCCGAAAAAATGACGTTTTGCCATTCGCGCACCCAGATTCGTCGTTGAGTACACCATCGCAGGCGCTCCTGTCTGTGATGCAGCGTCAAAGGTGGCCGCAGTCACGGTCTCAGAGCTGATAGTCCATGCTGCTGCAAACGTCGTCGAACTGTTCGTGCAGATTTTTGTTGTCTTGGAAACATCCCCATATGTTGAGTCAGGGATCGAGACGTGGCTGCACGATCCGTTACAGCCATGCGGATAAGATGCCCGTTATCTCGACTGCTAGTGATACGAGACCATTGGGATTCAGCACGGCGTTCCGTATTACCCTCCTGAACCCACGGATTCCATATTCTGCTAACAGTCATTGGATCTCGAGCAACGCGAGCAGCAATGTCGCGATACGATAAACCGCAATCGCGGTAGGCTACAATCAGACCTATATCAAAGTCGGAAACATGATGGTACGTATTTCTCCTCCTTACACGAGGCATCACAACAACGTTTCACACAGGCAACGCCGGTCAACTGCTGTTTGTGTATGAGAAATCGCTTGGAAATTTTCCTCATGTCAGCACGTTGTAGGTGTCGCCACCGGCGCCAACCTTGTGTGAATGCTCTGAAAAGCTAATCATTTGCATATCACAGCATCTTATTCCTGTAGGTTAAATTTCACGTCTGTAGTACGTCATCTTCGTGGTTTAGCAATTTTAATGGCCAGTAGTGTACCTACGCACTGTCCCTGCGCCGTCTGGACTGTTAGTAGCACGTTGGAACTGACGAGTGATTCCTTGCGCTGATTTCTTGCAACACTTTACAGCCGCTCTCCTCGACGCTAGACGGGCCCTGTTCATCAGTACATGAGATTTATCTGGACTCGGTTCGTCTGTGGTTGTTCCTTGTGGTTTTCAATTCGTGCTGACATCACCAACAGTCGCTTTGTGTAACATTAGAAGTACTGAGCTACCCCTGACTGATTGGTTACTAAGGTGACATACGGTGACTATTAGGAACGAGTGAGGTCGTGCAGTGAGTAGCACACTCGATTCACATTCACGAGGACGACAGTTCCAACCCGCTTTTGGTCATCGAGATTTAGGTTTTCCGTGATTTCCGTAGGTCGCTGCAGGCAAATGCCGGGATGATTCCTTTGAGAGGGCACGGCCGATTTTCTTCCACATTCGTGGCACGATTAGATCTTGTGGTCGGTCTCTAATGACCTCGCTGTCGACGGGACGTTAAACCTGACTTTCTTTCCTTCCTTCCTTTTAATGAATAGTCCACTGGGCTCCCCTGACTGACCCGTTCTGCAGTTGCTGTCTCTCCAGTTACAGCACGACACTCACGCGCCTCTGTTTGTTTATCCTGGCGGGTCCAGGTCCACCTCTCGCCACGTCTGGGGGGGGGGGGGGGGTAAGGGGGGGGTAAGGGGGGGGTAAGGGGGGGAGGCGGTGAGTACCGCATCACATAAGTTGTTCGGATACTTTTGATCAGATAGTGCAGCAGTTAACGATTTTCGGTTCAATTCTGTTCGAGTACTGAGTGAGGAATAAATAGTTCTGACAGCACGCTGATCTGTTCTTTTACCTTACTCTGGCGACCCCTCGCAGAATTTGAGCTGATCGCAGTAACGTTCTCGCATAGTCATCCTCGAGGGCCTGACCTCTATATGTACGGCGCAGAGTTTCCCTGCAACTACGTCGCTTTTCTACCAAACAGCCTCATTTCAGTTCCCCTAGCAGCTCTGTTTCATTTTCATATGGGCCATACGGAACGGTTACAACCCTATGAGGTGCATCTTTGATCTCGCTCGATGTCTGCTGTTATGTTTACTTAATAAGGACTTGTGAGATGCTCGCACTTGTCGGTTCGCTTTTCTTAGAGATGCACTGAATTTTTCCAACGCTTTTCCGACAAATATAGGTTTCTCATTCGCCTTACGTAGAACTCATCGATCCCATTTGTATCACCTCCGTTTTTTATCCCAACATGATCTGATCGAATAGCAGCCCAATATTTATTATTAACATGACCGTGAACCTAATGGGGCTGGTAATCGGAATTGACTGCTACGGAAGTTGTTACTTTCCAGTTCGTCCTGTTCAATGTTATAACACTGAATGTATGGTAATAAGGAACACAAACTCAGTTTTACTAATTACGAACTTATATTCTTCTCAAAACACAAAAAAGGAGACAGCCTCTGCCTAAGTCATACATATCTAATTACGGCTAACCTCAGCACAGGCTTTCCTCATTTGCCATTATCGTCACACGCTAATCCATCACTGCATCCAACACTACAATCCAAGGTTAGGCCGGCGCGGTAGACGCGAAACTAAATATCGGCACTAGTAACGTCACTGATCACTTTTACAAAGATACTTCATCACTTTCCCGGTATTCATTTATTATTTAGAGGTCTAACCACGGCCATGGTGACACCCTTCTCGGTTAAAAACCCTGTATTCCACTCCACACACACCATTCCCGCCAACCACTCTGGCGCATCTCCACACTCGCTCTCACAACACGTCACAATCGATTGTTCGCCCTGTCGACTTGTGCCGAGTGCAGAGTTATAGTAAGGGCCTACGGACCCCTTACACATTTCAAATCACTATTTAGAACTATTAGTAAATATTTATGCGATGCGACTTCATAGAGACGTTCGCCAGATAACTTTGTACCCGAGTAGTATCGGACTGTCTCACTCTCATTCTTTATATAGGCACCATCTTTACTTATCCAAATTCAGAGAGAACTCTTAGTCGGTACCCCTTATGGTCAAAAATTTGTGTAACATTTTCGAAGAACAGTGATCTTGTGAGCTGTATCAAATTAGTGAAAAACCGTCTAGATCACCGTGGTTATTTTATTTAAAATGACCGGTTTTGGCCTAGCCTTAGGCCATGTTTGGAATAGCACCATCAGCTGAAGTTGACGATGTCCAGAACAGTGAGTAGACCTCAGCAATTTCAGCGTCTGAGCTCTACTGACTGTTTCGGATATCGCCAGCTTCAGATGATGGTGCTATTCCGAAGATGGCCGAGGACTATGATGACATCGGTCATTTTAAATAAAATAACCATTGCGATCTGGACTTTTTTCACCAATTTATGCACTTTAAGCTTCCTGTATTATGAGAGATGACAGTTTCGTTTGTATTATTTGTTAAAGAGACAATTTACGGAGTACACGTATAGAGGACAGACTTTGGATTTCAGAGTTTATATCATTGTCTCGTAATCAGGCTGCGCTAGCGAGCATTTGTTTGTCAGGTGTTGGTACAATCGAATGTACTATCTTGCGCCGTGCTGGTGTGAAGGCTCCAGGTTGAAATA
The DNA here is from genome assembly GCF_021461385.2 of Schistocerca piceifrons. Classification (NCBI taxonomy): domain Eukaryota; kingdom Metazoa; phylum Arthropoda; class Insecta; order Orthoptera; family Acrididae; genus Schistocerca; species Schistocerca piceifrons. The sequence continues at coordinate 669,298,065 of NC_060142.1, read as the reverse complement.
TATGCAATAAGGTAATATGTGGCTATCCATTCGCGTGCGCTGTGTCTGCAGGAAACGGATTATCGCGCTTAGGGTGCATTTTCCGTTTCAGCTCTTTCAATATTGTAACTATGCGATTGCAGTCTTTCTCGGCTTGTTCTACTGATGAATTATTCTCAACTTATCAGCCGAGTGGTAGCGTCGTTTTGTCGCAACGTTTCGTACCCATCATCTTCTGGCGAAGTGTCGGGATGCTGCTGCGGCTCTCATCTGTTACTTTCCCCTCTTTGGGGAAGTGTGTGGGGGCTTTTACTCCCCTTTGTAGGTGTGTGTGTGATTATTTCTGTAGTTTTTTTGGTGTCTGTGAAATGTGATGATTGTTCTGTTTGTGTCTGGTACTTGCCTGAGGTTGGCGAGATGATTGGTGTTATATCTGAAGGATCTGGATTAGGGATTGGGTATAGGAATTTTCTCTTCGACTTAATCGTCGAAGATCGTCATGGGGCGCTTGTGCTTGTCGCGGGACATGTCATACCGACCTAGGGAGTGGATGAGGGCGTTTCCTGACCTGGAAGAACCTTCATAGAAGGCTGTTGCCAGATCTTGTAAACGCTCGCTCAGGAGTGGGATTTCAGCTGCGGCGTGCAGATCATCTGTGGGGAATCCCAGAGGTAAATGCATTGACCTCCTGAGGGCGCGGTTCTGCAGCCTCTGGAGTTTGTCCAGTGGACCTCGTCTATGTGGGGCTTACACGTGAGACGAGAGTCCAAGGTTACGCCAAGGTACTTGGCGGTTCTGCGCCAGGGGAGTTGGGTTCCATTTAGGTGAAGGTGGAGGGGGGGGGGGGGGGACTTTGAGGTGGTTCGCGCCTTCCGAGCCTGCGGGTAATCAGCATAGTCTGTGTCTTTTCAGAGTTGATAGTGGTACCCCTGCGACGGGCCCAAGTTTCTGTGTCATCTAAAACCCTTTGTAGCCTACGGGTGACCAGGTCCTTGTTCGTATTTCTCGTGTAGAAGACTGTGTCGTCTGGATACTGCGCAGTGTGCACCAGAGGGGCCATTGGTGTGTCCGCAGTGTACAGACTGTACAAAACGGACCCCAGGACCGATCGCTGTGGCAGCCCAGCCTTTTGGTGGAGGTGGCAGTTTCTACTTTGACTGAGAAAGTCCTATTCGTGAGATAGCTTTTGATCAGCTTAACTATGCTCCCGGGAAACCCTTGTGTGTACAACTTGTAGAGTAGCCCTCTATGCCATACTGAGTCAAAGGCTTTGGCTATATCTAGTAGCACTATCCCGCAGTAGCCACTGTGATTGAAGCCCTCTGTGGCTGCTTCAACCACTGACCTGTTGTGGGGCAGAGTGGTTCTGCCAGAACCCGAACTGGAAATCCGGCATAAGTTGCTCTCTGGTAATATGTTCCTGTATGGATCTTAGCAGGAGGCGCCCATAGATCTTGCTGAGAGTTGGAAAGAGGCTAATCGGCCTGTAATGCTGCGGGAATAGAGGGTCTTTCCCTGGTTTATGTATCACTACCTCAGCATTGAGGAAGACAGCCAGTTGACGACTGACTACTTTTCATGCTCTTCAACCTGGGGTTCTGCCGCTTGAAACTGCTTCTCAAACGAGTCGGCGAGGGCGTTGGACTTCTCAGCATGGCTGTATACCAGACCCCACTCGCCGTGCAGTGGCGGCATCCTAGCGCGTCTTTTTGTGAACTGTTTTGTTGCTTCCATAGTGCATGATCGTCTACTTTGAGAGCTGTGAGGCGGTTTTGCCATTGCTGGTTTCTGTGCTCATTGAGCACTACCTTCAGTTCTCTCTGTGGACGATTGAGCAGCCTCCTGGTGGCCTGATTTCTGGTATCTTCCACTCTTTTGCCTCTCTGTTCTTATGTCGAATTTGAGCTAGCAAGTTTTCCAGGAGCTGTATTTGCGGCGGTGGGCCATCCCTTTGTGGAGGGGTGGCCTCTTCCACTGCCTGCAAGATGGTGCCTGTTAAGTCTTGTAGCGCTTGTTCTATTGTTTCGGCAGTAGGTGGCGGAGCGCGAGCAATATCAGAGGTGACAGTTTCTCGGTATCGCTCCCAGTCTGTACGTTTGTAAGACGTCTGGTACCGTGGGAGTGCTACCCATTCTCCCACATCGACCTCTAGACTCACTGGGTTGTGGTCGGAGGACATTCTGTTGATTTTCATTGCGGCCAAAAACCCTGCGATCCTCCTAGTGAGAGCTATAACACGTCGGGCCTGCCTCCATTTTTTGGAAAATGTGTGGGCTCGACTGGACCCCATGTTTCGATGTGGTGGGTGCGCGCAAGTTGTTGCAGTTTGGCGCCTGCTCTGGAGTTTACTCTAGAATTGCAATCAGGGTGTTTGGCATTGAAGTCTCCCCTATTATGACTTTGCCTTCAATTTGCCCTAGAGCAGCTATGTCTCCCTCATCTATCTGGTCATGTGGGGGTCGGTAGACTGCAACAATTGTTAGTGGTCTTCCACCGCCACTGCTTCGATTTTATTGGTAGCTGGTAAGAATACCTGGTGGTGGGGGATCCCTCTTTTTATGTATATGGCCACTCCTCTGCTTTGCGTTGGCTTGTCTTTGCGATAGCTAACATAGTTGGGGACTGTCTCTTTTATTCCCAGTATTTGGTGGGTTTCCCCCATCATGCATATGTCGATGGAGAACTCCTTCATGAGTTCTCTGAACTCGACCTCTTGATTAACAATGCCGTCTGTGTTACAGACGCACATTGTCAGGCCTTGGATGTTTGGTCATCTACTCATGATGGGGTTTTGAACTACTGAGGAAGTCGCAGAGGGGAGCGACTGCTGGACCGCTGCGTGAAGGGCAACGAGGATCTGTGCGTTCTTCTGGGCTGCCTCGAATTCCTTCATCATTTCCATGACGAGGTTCATGGTCTGCACCATAATGCCTAACACTTGATCCGAGGGTGTGGGCTGTGCGTGGGGATCCCTAGAGCTTTCTCTGTCATGGTGGACCTGGTCGTTGTTGCTGTGTGTTTCCCGGTGTTGCTCTTGTGATGGAGTCTGGTGTTGTGGTGATGGGGCTATGTTTCCATGGCTTCTCGAAGGAGAAACCACTTCCGTGTAAGTTGCCATTGGTGTGTCCGGTCTTGGTTTTACCCAGGCCTTGTCCGTGTGTGTTGTCATGATTTGTTTTCTTGTGTGGCTGGATGGGTTGGTGGTGATTTGTTTGCGTGTATGGGGGCGGGGGGCGGCCTTGGCGCCCTATGCCTGCTGTGAGTGTCTTTTGTGGGCCTCACAACCTTGGTAACTCGCTGTGTGGTTTTTACCACACAGCGTGCACCTTGTTTGTGGGTCCATGTGTTTTATTGTGCATGTCCATGTCGGCGCATTTTCTGCACCTGACTGCCGTGGAGCAGTGTGCTGCAATACGATTAAGGCCCTGGCACCTGAAGCACTGCACCATCTTGTTTTTGCGGCGCAGTGATTCAGTGGTCACAGGGACAGCCAGGACCATCTTTATTTCCCTTTTGTTTTGCGGGATATCTCGCACTGTGATCTGGTATAGGGGCCATTTGCTTCCTATGTTGCCCATCTGCAGGACCGCCTTGACGACGTACCCCTGGGCAGTCAAGTATGTTTTGATCGCCTGCAGGGACAGTCGTCTCGGTAGGTCTTTGATCACAATGTTCTTGTTGTCGGTATGCTGTGTTCTGAATATCTATATAGCTGCGTGGACGTCGTCAGCTTCTGTAGGCCGGCCAATCACATGCCTTCAGATCGGAGTGTTCCTGACGTATTTTGTCAATTCCACGCTGCACTAAGCTAAAAAACTGCTATCCCTGTTTACTAAATTGTTGTGCAGGCGCCGGCCGCGGTGGTCTTGCGGTTCTACGCGCTGCAGTCCGGAACCGCGGAACTGCTACGGTCGCAGGTTCGAATCCTGCCTCGGGCATGGATGTGTGTGATGTCCTTAGGTTAGTTAGGTTTAAGTAGTTCTAAGTTCTAGGGGACTGATGACCTGAGAAGTTAAATCCCATAGTGCTCAGAGCGATTTGAACCATTTTTTGTTGTGCAGGCGTATCTCCACTGCATCTTTGAAGACCGAGTCCCAGAAACCGTTGGCGCTGCATAACTTCTTCGTTTCTTCGAATTCGAAGGTGTGTCCCTCGATAATGCTATGTTCTGCTACCGCTGACTTGTTTATCTGTCCTAGTCGTTCGTTCCTGATGTGTTCAGTACAGCGCTGGGAGGTACATCGTTGTGTCTGCCCGACACATTCCATCCCACATTCGCACTCAGTACTGTAAATGCCCGGCGGCTGCAACCCTAGCTGGTCTTTGGTTGAGCCAAGTACACCTTTGACTTTTTTCGGTGCGCGAAAGATGGTAATTACTTCGTGCTTCTTTAATATTCTTGCGATCTTGGCTGTCGGCGGTCCAATAAACGGCAGAAACGCCACACGTTTTGCTTCGTCTTCTTCTGGTTTCTCCTGCCGCCTCTTATCTGCACGCAAGGCGTGTCTTATTTGTGTCTCGGTGTAGCCGTTCTTTCGGAAGGTTTCCCGCAGATGTGCTAACTCACGCGGCAAACTCTCGCTGTCACGGATCGACCTGGCTCTTTGTACTAAGGTGTTCGGTTCTGAGTTACGTTGTGTTGGATGGTGGCAGCTCCGAGCATTGAGATATAAGTCCGTGTGCGTCTTCTTCCTGTAGACCGAGTTCAAATGGTTCAAATGGCTCTGAGCACTATGGGACTTAACATCTGTGGTCATCAGTCCCCTAGAACTTAGAACTACTTAAACCTAACTAACCTAAGGACATCACACACATCCATGCCCGAGGCAGGATTCGAACCTGCGACCGTAGCAGTCGCGCGGTTCCGGACTGCGCGCCTAGAAGCGCGAGACCACCTCGGCCGGCCTGTAGACCGAGTGTCCTAACGTACCGTCCGGCTTTTTTTTTTTTTTTTTGATCAAAATATCCAAGAAGGGAAGGCAGCCATTCTGCGACAACACATGCAGCTGGATGGAGGAAGCCCGGCGACCGGGGCATGTTGGACCACTTTCTTGTCTTGATTTTTTCGAGCTTGTATTTTAAAAGTTTCCATTTACTTTTTTAGTGTGTAAACAAACAGTAGTTCATTGCTTTAGCACCTTTACGACTGATTAATTAAGTCCACTCACTATGTCTGTCTTTCCTCGTAAGATTCCCCCCTTCTTCGGGAACAATCCTGGCCCCATCCATTCACAAGACTCAGTTCTCATGGAGAGCGTCCTCACACTTTTCAATAATTTTGTAAAATTACTACATCAGACCACGCTGACCAATGAAATTCCCGCACTTTCGCGCCCCGAGGCCTAAAGCTAACGAAAGGAATGTGCTTTGGCGCTGTCCTGTCGGTGCCCCAAAGGAGCGCATTAAGATGTTGTTTCCTACGACCCTCCAAGATCCGCTTGATATATATGAGGGCAGACCTACAGATATTTTTGGGATGAGGAACTTGGTCTGACTCTTACAGGATCATCACACCTGCCTGCAAAGTTCTGCCGAGAGCATAGAGCTATAAATACCTGTAGCTTTTACAGAGTCTGCATGGTGTCGACCGGTATATTGCTCTCTACATCTACATCTACATCTATACTCCGCGAGCCACCTTACGGTGTGTGGCGGAGGGTACTTATTGTACCACTATCTGATCCCCCCTTCCCTGTTCCATTCACGAATTGTGCGTGGGAAGAACGACTGCTTGTAAGTCTCCGTATTTGCTCTAATTTCTCGGATCTTTTCGTTGTGATCATTACGCGAGATATATGTGGGCGGTAGTAATATGTTGCCCATCTCTTCCCGGAATGTGCTCTCTCGTAATTTCGATAATAAACCTCTCCGTATTGCGTAACGCCTTTCTTGAAGTGTCCGCCACTGGAGCTTGTTCAGCATCTCCGTAACGCTCTCGCGCTGACTAAATGTCCCCATGACGAATCGCGCTGCTTTTCGCTGGATCATGTCTATCTCTTCTATTAATCCAACCTGGTAAGGGTCCCATACTGATGAGCAATACTCAAGAATCGGACGAACAAGCGTTTTGTAAGCTACTTCTTTCGTCGATGAGTCACATTTTCTTAGAATTCTTCCTACGAATCTCAACCTGGCGCCTGCTTTTCCCACTATATGTTTTATGTGATCATTCCACTTCAGATCGCTCCGGATAGTAACTCCTAAGTATTTTACGGTCGTTACCGCTTCCAATGATTTACCACCTATGGCATAATCGTACTGGAATGGATTTCTGCCCCTATGTATGCGCATTATATTACATTTATCTACGTTTAGGGAAAGCTGCCAGCTGTCGCACCATGCATTAATCCTCTGCAGGTCCTCCTGGAGTACGTACGAGTCTTCTGATGTTGCTACTTTCTTGTAGACAACCGTGTCATCTGCAAATAGCCTCACGGAGCTACCGATGTTGTCAACTAAGTCATTTATGTATATTGTAAACAATAAAGGTCCTATCACGCTTCCCTGCGGTACTCCCGAAATTACCTCTACATCTGCAGATTTTGAACCGTTAAGAATGACATGTTGTGTTCTTTCTTCTAGGAAATCCTGAATCCAATCACAAACCTGGTCCGATATTCCGTAAGCTCGTATTTTTTTCACTAAACGTAAGTGCGGAACCGTATCAAATGCCTTCCTGAAGTCCAGGAATACGGCATCAATCTGCTCGCCAGTGTCTACGGCACTGTGAATTTCTTGGGCAAATAGGGCGAGCTGAGTTTCACATGATCTCTGTTTGCGGAATCCATGTTGGTTATGATGAAGGAGATTTGTATTATCTAAGAACGTCATAATACGAGAACACAAAACATGTTCCATTATTCTACAACAGATTGACGTAAGCGAAATAGGCCTATAATTATTCGCATCTGATTTATGACCCTTCTTGAAAATGGGAACGACCTGCGCTTTCTTCCAGTCGCTAGGTACTTTACGTTCTTCCAGCGATCTACGATAAATTGCTGATAGAATGGGGGCAAGTTCTTTAGCATAATCACTGTAGAATCTTAAGGGTATCTCGTCTGGTCCGGATGCTTTTCCGCTACTAAGTGATAGCAGTTGTTTTTCAATTCCGATATCGTTTATTTCAATATTTTCCATTTTGGCGTCCGTGCGACGGCTGAAGTCAGGGACCGTGTTACGATTTTCCGCAGTGAAACAGTTTCGGAACACTGAATTCAGTATTTCTGCCTTTCTTCGGTCGTCCTCTGTTTCGGTGCCATCGTGGTCAACGAGTGACTGAATAGGGGATTTAGATGCGCTTACCGATTTTACCTATCGGCAGACTGGCGCCGTCGTCTCTGCATTCTCCGCCCAATGCTCACTGCTTACCGCCTTCCAGGATCTTCACTGTACTTTAAAATGCCCTCACCGCAGAACAACTCTTTAGGAACGTGGCAGCGGCGTTCACCTCGTGCATAATTACAACGACGGCGTTGCCTGTATGTCAGCGTTGTGTCGGCTCGCTACTGGCGACCGCTCGCCCTATCCACTGCACTCTGTCCTACCTGGCGTCGGCGACACCATTACAACCCGCGACAGGGTATTGGTGCCATCGGTCCACTTAGATCTGCTGTTTGTCAGGTGATCCAAACGTAATTCTCAAGAAATAAAACGCCTCCAAGCACTTCATGTATTGGCAATCACTATCGGACAATCTTTAATACAAATAAAGTAATGCGCTGTTTTCATATAAAATTAATTCGATCTAAATATCACTCTATATAATGTGCGTTTAAAATATCGATCATGTGAATGTCGACGAAATCGTCTGTTTCACCGTCTTTGATAATACGCGAATACGATCACTGGTTATAAGATTGGTTAGTAAATTATGGGAAGGACACGGAGAGACAGGCCCGGACACCAGCTGGATCACCGACGTGCAAGTACATTATCGGCCATTAAAATTGATACACCACGAAGATGACGCGCTACAGACGCGAAATTTAACCGACAGGAAGAAGATGAGCTGATATGCAAATGATTAGCTTTTCACAGCATTCACATAAGGTTGGCGCCGGTGGCGTATCGCGATTGCGGTTTATCGTATCGCGACATTGCTGCTCGCGTTGGTCCAGATCCAATGACTGTTAGCAGAATATGGAATCGGTGGGTTCAGGAGGGTAATACGGAACGCCGTGCTGGATCCCATCGGCCTGGTATCACCAGCAGTCGAGATGACAGGCATCTTATCCGCATGGCTGTAACGGATCGTGCAGCCACGTCTCGATCCCTGAGTCAACAGATGGGGACGTTTGCAAGACAACAACCATCTGCACGAACAGTTCGATGACGTTTACAGCACCATGGACTATCAGCTCGGAGATGATGGCCGCGGTTACCCTTGACGCAGCGCCACAGACAGTAGCATCAGCGATGATGTACTCAACGACGAACCTGGGTGCACGAATGGCAAAACGCCGTTTTTTCGGATGAATCCAGGTTCTGTTTACAGCATCACGATGGTCGCATCCGCGTTCGGCGACATCGCGGTGAACGCACATTGGAATCGTGTATTCGTCATCGCCATACTGGCGTATCAGCCGGCGTGATGGTATGGGGTGCCATTGGTTACACGTCTCGTTCACCTCTTGTTCGCATTGACGGCACTTTGAACAGTGGACGTTACATTTCAGATGTGTTACGACCCGTGACTCTACCCTTCATTCGATCCCTGCGGTACCCTACGTTTCAGCAGGATAATCCACGACCGCATGTTGCAGGTCCTTTCTGGATACAGAAAATGTTCGGCTGGTGCCCTGGCCAGCACATTCTCCAGATCTCTCACCAATTGAAAACGGCTGCTCAATGGTGGCCGAGCAACTGGTTCGTCACAATACGCCAGTCACTACTCTTGATGGACTGTGGTATCGTGTTAAAGCTGCATTGGCAGCTGTAGCTGTACACGCCGTCCAAGCGCTGTTTGACTCAATGCCGAGGCGTATCAAGGCCGTTATTACGGCCAGAGGTGGTTGTTCTGGGTACTGCTTTCTCAGGATCTATGCATCCAAACTGCGTGAAAATGTAATCACATGGCATTTGTAGTATAATATATTTGTTCAATGAATACCTGTTTATCATCTGCATTTCTTCTTGGTGTTGGAATTTTAATGGCCAATAGTGTATGAATGTATGTATCGAACTGGGGACCTAGAAACGACGGAGAGACTTCGTCGCCGCCTTAGCCCTCAGTGGTACACAACCCCATAATTGGCTACAGCAGTCCACTCACCCCACCACCACCCCACACCGAACCCAGGATTATTGTGTGGTTCGGCCCCAGAGGAACCCCTCCTCTCGGCCCCCCCCCCCCCCTTCCCGGGAACGTCTCATTCCAGACGAGTGCAACCCCAATGTTAGCGTGGTAGAGTAATTATGGTGCACGCGTACGTGGAGACAGTGTTTGCTGAGCAATCGCCGACATAGTGTAACTGAGGCGGAATAAGGGGAGGCAGCCCGCATTCGCCGAGGCAGATGGAAAACCGCCTAAAAACCTATCCTCAGGCTGGCCGGCACACCGGACCTCGACATTAATCCGCCTTGGAAGCAATGCGTTAGACTGCACGGGTAGCCGGGCGTGCTACCAAACTACATACTAAAAGCAAACTAGTTGGCTGCGAGATATTAAAACGGAATAACTGGCTTCTGAAGGGAGTGGGCTAATATCGTCCCCCTACGGAATCGGTGGTCGCCCAACAATGGCCCATCTTAGCGTAATGCGGAAAGCGATGGCAGTGATGGCTGGATACTCTCGAGTTGAGATCTGTTTATGGACTCGGTACTTGAGCGGAAAGATACTTCTCTGCCACAGTGAGGCTGGACTCATCAGTCATCCAACAGCCTCTGCCATCACTCCTCCGTAGCCTAGCGCCAACTCACAACCAAGCTGAAGAGGTTTTTTTTTTTCCAGGACGCTGTGTATCTGTGCTGTTTCTGTTAGAGCAGAGACCTCGACGGCCACTGGCGCTGGACATTGCTAGTTCCCTGTAGTGATCAAGTAGAGGTTTACTAAAAATGTAACAAAAGTTTTACATGTAAACTGGAGATGGAGGGGGGAGAAAGAAAAGGAAAGGTAAGGGACTGTCGGTGTCAGCCACATCGGGACGTTACGCGGAATCAGTGGCGACAAGCAAACGTGCCGGACCAGGATCAGAACCTGGAATCTCCTGCTTACAAAGCAGTATTTATCACAACTGCGCAGACTACCTCGTCGCTCCTCTCTGCCAACTCAACAGTCGCAGCCAGCGCTACCTATCCACCACATTCCCTGTCCGTGTCGTCCTTGCTCGCTACTCTGACATTCCCGCAGGAGGTCGGTCGTGATCGTGCATTCGCACAGAAGAAGGTGGATTCGTTCCCCATCGAGGCGAATCAATTATTTGTATGCGTGGTGTCTGTTCTTTCGGACATATCCTTCGATGGGGGACGAATCCACGTTCTTCTGTGCGAATGCACGACCACGTCCGACCTCCTGCGGGAATCTCAGAGTAGCGAGCACGGAGGACACGGACAGGTGGCGCTGGCTGCGACTGTGGGCAACGCCGACTCAAAGGAAGGCCTCGGCGCTTGTTGGTGACGTCACGTCAGCTAGGCACGGCGAACGCCAGGTCTGTTGCACTCATAATGGTGGTGTCTCCCTCCCTGACACAGGAAAATGTGAAACTATTGGCGGTACTTGGCCAACACAAATTGTCCTGAGAGATTTCTGCAATCAATTAATTGTGCAATTAATTACACTTCTCAACAAATAGTGTACTCCTGAACTTAAATTTCCACCTGTTTTAAGGATTGACATACAAAAACAACTTCATGGTCCAGCAGCAACAGAATTCGTGCTTCTTTACCTTATTTGTAAATCTGAGGAAGTTACGTTTGTATTGCGGTTCTAGGTGCTGCAGTCCGGAAAGGCGGGACTGCTACGGTCGCAGGTTCGAATCCTGCCTCGGGCATGGATGTGTGTGATGTCTTTAGGTTGGTTAGGTGTAAGTAGTTCTAACTTCTAGGGGACTGATGACCTAAGATGTTAAGTCCCATAGTGCTCAGAGCCATTTTTGAGTTATGTTTGTACTGCGTTGCTTTTAAAAGAAACTGTGAACATATCGCTGCTCTTCTTTGGGTATCTTGGTTGACTATGGGGTGAGGAGCACTGAATGTTAATGAAATATCTTGCGATTGTACACACTGGGGGAGGGGGTGGCGGACAGAAGAAGAGGCAAAAGAGAGATACTTGTTTTATCAAATAAAATTTTTTTATCTTATAAAGTTTCTCCTTTCAGTTGCAGGAGGGAAATATTTACCTTTTCTAATGTGCATGTTTAAAAAAGTTTAAGCTCAGCAGTGTTTTCGATGTATGAAGCTATTTTGTTTCCTGTTTAGAATTCCTGTCGTTGAAAACGACTGTAATCTAATGACTGGCAACAGTTGGACATTAACACATGTAAATTAGTTCACATTTCCAGTGACGATGTCAAACGAAATTAAAAAATAAATAAAAGAAACGAGTTAATTGTAAGGTGGTTGGGGTAAGTTTCGATAACGAAATGGATCAAGTAAATATAGTTACTTTCATGTAAAATTTCCTAAACTTGCAATGGGGCAAAGCATCTTCTTATATTGATCTACCTTTGTTTCGACAGGATTCAGTAATACAGAACTATGATCCTCATTTGTAGCTTTACGATAGTAACAAAATCTTTCATCTAAATAAAACTGCAGAATCCAAAACAATACCAAATATTTTGTCCAAGAATAAAAGATTTATAGTGATCAGCTCGCCCAGGTGTTTCTGCCTGCAACAGACCTGTCGTTCGCCGTGCCTAGCTGACGTAACGTCACCAACAAGCGCCGAGGCCTTCCTTGGAGACGGTGTTGCTGTGGGTCGGCCGAGAGGCGTGCAGTGGCAGTCCACTTAGTCGCGATAAACACTGTGGCCGGGTGGTGCAGTGGTTAACGCAACTGCCTTGTAAACAGGAGATCCGAGGTGCGAATCCCAGTTTTTGCTCGTCGCCGCTGATGTCCGAAAGAACAGACGCCGGCCGAAGTGGCCGTGCGGTTAAAGGCGCTGCAGTCTGGAACCGCAAGACCGCTACGGTCGCAGGTTCGAATCCTGCCTCGGGCATGGATGTTTGTGCTGTCCTTAGGTTAGTTAGGTTTAATTAGTTCTAAGTTCTAGGGGACTAATGACCTCAGCAGTTGAGTCCCATAGTGCTCAGAGCCAAGAACAGACGCCACAGAGTCATCTAAATTACAAAAGCTATCTGGACTACATATGCAGTCATGCTGTTTTTATTAATTTTTCATTATATTGCTAACAGTATTTTACGACTGCTTACATTTCCTAAAACTACGTTCAAAAAATTTCAAGTAAAGATGTGAAACAACCTCCTGCTCTTTCAGATTTCTGTTGTTTCGAACCAGTAGTGGTCTCAGGTGGGGAGGCAGGCAGAAAATCACCCCCACTCCATGCCACAATTTTGATACAGACCTATATAATGGCCAGCATGTAGGCACAGGCGAGATACTGTAGGCCCTATGGAAATGACAGTAAGGACAAACCAGAACGTAGGATTCTAAAAATTAAAATCGAACATTATTTTGTGGCATCGTTCTAGAGGGAACGAAGATTCATACGCTGGCCTCTGGTAAGCAATACCTGGCTAGTGATTCGTTATCTTGCTAAAAGGCTTCAACGAACAATGCTGGGTTGTTTCCGTCAGAAGCAGGTGTCCCGTGTCCTGCCCTGAGAGTGTGGGACGGGAGACGCGAATGGACGCGAATACCGGTCTGTCTATCTGAGGCTGGGACTCCGCCTCAGGCTCTCAACACTTATATAGCAGCCAGCTGCTCTTAAATAGGACTCTTATCTTTTGCTTGCCAGCTCGTAGGCTCCTAATTTTGTACGTACTTCACCGTACTGGAAAGAGAGAAGTGCAACGAAGACCACAAAAGGGACAGTCACTGGAGGTACTTTTTGATTACAGTTACCGTGGAGCCTCAGTGACAGACAAACTGATCAAAGGAAATGAGGTTAGAAATATTCTGAAACATGTTGTGAGACAGTTTCAGAGAAAACTAGCCACCTAACAACAGCATCACCACTGGGGAACATATGTTGCGCCATAGGATGGACCTTATGAAACAAAATGATCACATAAACCTTGGCTGTAATGCTGTCTTACAGAATACCCATAGGGCTCGTGGAATACCGCGATATAACTGCCCAAACCATCACCAAAACCACCACCATGTAAACCTGGCCAGAAGCTGCAAAGAGTGTGCAACAAGACTCGTTCGATCAAATGACTTTCTCCCACTGATTCGTAGTCCAGGTTCTATGACTTCGACACTATGTTTTCCTGTTTTGGACACAGCTTTGACATTCCATCTGGCCCTGCTATTCCCTGCTTATGGAGCTCCCTTCGATTTATTTTGGTGCTGACATGGTTCGCGAGTTCAACATTCAGTTCTGCAGTGACTTTTGCATCTGTCGTCCTCTTATTTTCGTCACAGTCCTGTTCAATGACGGTCTACTGCGATCACACTACACACACTTTCGTCAGCATTGTGACTTAACACATGTTTTTGCGCCTTCTGTGTATGCGGTATAAATGTTTCATACGATGCGTCTTGAAGCACCGAACACTTAGGCTACCTCGGTATGGTATGAGCACCAACACTTTTCCCTTGTTGGCATTCACTTAGCTCTCACATAATTCACTGCCATCTACACAGAACACTGTTCTGGCCACGACTAACACTTGCAATCTATTGAGGACATTGCTACTACGCCTGTGCAGAGCCTCCCAAAACTCACCACACCTGCAGAGATCCGTAAAATCTACCCGAATTTTCAACAGCTGTCTCCTGCAGCGATATTTTCCTACGGCATGGAAGACGGCCCGAACAGTTCCAGCCCCAAAGCCAGGCAAAAACCTAGCAGAACCCACCAGTTACCGGCCAATTAGCCTCTTGCCGACCCTTGGCAAGGTGCTCGAGAGAGTGGTGTAGAAGAGGCTCCATGACACGCTTATCCAGCGCATGATGTTATACGATCCGAACAATTCTGTTACAAGGACAAGTTATGTGCCAGACTTCAAGTTCTACGGATCACCGAACGGATACAAGAAGGATACAACAAGCAGCACTTCACAACTGGTGTATTCCTTGACATCGAAAAAGCTTACGATAAGGTGTGGCGGCCCAACCTTATCGTCAAACTGCATCGCACTACCCCTATTGCGGATTGTTACACTGGACTCATAGACAGCTTTCTGCAGGACAGGAAACTGTGTGTCCGAGTCGACGATAAAAACTCCGAAATGAAACTGTAGCCTCGACTAGTATCTGCGTTTATGTTCAAGCATCCATTTCTCGCTGCGTTAGTATATTTTTGTCCAGCCCCTGTACAGCAATCCTTAAAAAATAATTTAAAAAAGAAGGAAAAATAATTTAAACTGACCTCTGCAACACGCGCCCTGTTAGTTGGTACGCTCTCCACTCCGCTGACGAGTGTCTCGTACGCTTGCAACACTTTTCCGTCAAAATGGGTCAGCAGTTGTGGCGTGCAGTTGGTGCGTGAGTGTCCTCTCTGCAGAGGCCGCAGTCAGCGGAAAGCGGCCGCTCACCCCTGGCGGGAACATTATCAACCCGGACGCGCGCGCTCTCAGGGCCGCTATGACCCGTGATTAGCCCGAAAGCAATCCCCGGAGACCTCACCACTCTCTCTTTCTCCCCGCCGTTGTTTTTTTCGACCTCTATTATTCGTAGCACTGGGCTCCGGTTACACACAAACACACACACACACGCACACACAGAATCCAGTGTTTCATCCGGCCGATGTCCCGCTGCGGCTTGTTCGCCTTTTTTGGCCCTTTGTTTCTGGCCGTTCCCTCGTGTTTGCGGGACGCGCAGCGGTAATTGCATCTGCATTCGGGGCCGGCGCGCTGGCAGCGCCCGTACTCGGCGCCGGCCTCTCCCGGCTGGCCCGGACAACCAATTTTAATTCCGGCCTCTCGTTATGACGTCAGCCGCGGCGCTCGGCGTCGCCGCCAGTTTTTCTTCTCATCACTTCTGGCGGCCGCAGGGGGAGCTCTCTCACACGTTCTCACTTCCACCTGATGAGCTCCGGCGACGTGCCGGGCGCGTGAGATTTGCATCAGGAGATTAAGTCTGGCGTGCACATTATTTGACTCATTCTCTCTCTCTCTCTCTCTCTCTCTCTCTCTCTCTCTCTCTCTGTGTGTGTGTGTGTGTGTGTGTGTGTGTGTGTGTGTGTGTACCTGTCTCCCCGTGTCTCTGTCTATGCAGTACTACCACCAGTGGTGGATTGGGTCAACGAGAGACGTGCTTTGTCCAGACTTTGCGAAACTGTCTGCTAACACCCGAACACCGCAACAATACTCGTAGAAACTAGAAGCACGAGCGGTCTTGCGAAAGTCGGTGGAATGGTGCTGCAAATGCTTCTACCGCGCGACCCGTGCGCTTAACACCTGTTAAACCGCGCAAATAAAACACTCTCGATGCTGCTGACCGACAAGTACAAATGTTCACCAGAGTACAGTCTAGGAGCCTGATGCCAAATGACTAATCGAATGCGTGTGTTAAGTTCATTAAAATTCACAAGTTTTTATTCATAACTGAATACAGTTCACTGGTGGTACCTTCCAAAGAGTTACGTGCCGTTTTAATTACTGCTCGAACCCCGAATAGCGTTACCGAACACATCAATTTTAATAAAAATTGTCGAATGCTGAAGAACATCGATTGAAAGTTAGCAAATCGATTAGTTTTCTAAAACATGGCCTAACCCCGATGATCTAAAGTTCACTCGGCACTAGCACGAATTCCTAAATGTCGCATGCAACGAAATATTCAAAGTCCCGACTGGTTTAAAAAATGGTTCAAATGGCTCTGAGCACTATGCGACCCAACTTCCGAGGTCATCAGTCGCCTAGAACTAATTAAACCTAACTAACCTAAGGACATCACACACATCCATGCCCGAGGCAGGACTCTAACCTGCGACCGGAGCGGTCGCGCGGTTCGACTGTAGCGCCTGGAACCGCTCGGCCACTCAGGCCGGCCCCGACTGGTTTAAACACAGTTAAATTCCAGCGGCACTGTTCAGAATCACTCACCTAAATGAGGTGAAAATAATTACAGTCCAGCCTTACGGTATCAGAAGCTAAGTCCCGTTGGTATCCCAAGACACAGTTCGGAACGCTAAAAAATAAACAGAGTCCCACAGTAGCGCTCCAGTGGTTAAGTGTGGCGGCACTCGAATGGAAGCAGAGTCCTTCAGCTACGATTTTGCAGCAATGTTCCGTTTGCTTACAAAAGCAATCATCAAATGGGAGAAAGCGTGAAAAATGCAAGTTCCTATTGTGTTCCACATCGAAAATATCATAAGTCACAGTCTCACATTCAGAAAAAAATGGAACACTGTACTAAATGAGCAATATAATGATAATGTTACTGCTGTGAGAGGAATGTGAGGGCCGGGTGGAGTGGTCTTGAGGTTTGAGACGCCATGTCACAGACTGCGCGGCCCCTTCCGCCGGAGGTTCGAGTCCTCGCTCGGGGCATGGGTGCGTGTGTTGTTCTTAGCTTAAGTTAGTTTAGTGTGTAGGTCTAGGGACCGATGACTTCAGCAGTTTGGTCTCTTAAGAATTCACACACATTTGAACGTTTTTGAGGAATGTGAGCAATGGTTAAGGTATCCAATTGAATTCATTTATCGAAAGTTTTCTGTAGAAATAAAC
Source organism: Schistocerca piceifrons (assembly GCF_021461385.2). Lineage (NCBI taxonomy): Eukaryota > Metazoa > Arthropoda > Insecta > Orthoptera > Acrididae > Schistocerca > Schistocerca piceifrons. The sequence continues at coordinate 669,281,284 of NC_060142.1, read as the reverse complement.
GGAAATCGACCCATGGTTCTATTAGTAATAAAGTGAACGGCAATTACATAAAACGAAACGGTCTCCTTCCTAATTACGCAGTTTTGTACCAAGTACTTGCACTGCTCATAAAGAGAGTTAGCTATTGGTATTAGTTTACTTAATACTGAAATACTATTTTGCTTCTAGGACACTTAGTAGTACATTTTAACAAGAAATTTTCGTGTTTTGGCGTGAACAACACTGAAGAAATGTTAAGCATTTTCGCAACAACTTGCTGTCAGTAACACTTACTATCCTTACAACAGAATAGGAGAACTAATGTTCGTTACGTGCAGAGGATTACTCACGATTGAGCACTATTAACCTGGATGCGAAGTCCTTCCATCAGTTTAATGATTAGAAATTTGCTGTCATTGAAGTAGTTTTTTGATACTTATATTCACTGTTTCTGATTTTTTTTTCTTATGGAACATTCACTTCTTTATACTTGCTAGAGCACAAACGAAACCTGTGGCCGCTGAAGCTAGTATACTAGTTTGAATAGTTGCAGCCAGTTATTTAGTAAATCACACAACTGTCATAGCTGCACTTCGTTATTACTGCAGTTATAATGCATAATGAAAAGATAGCTCAACAGTTAGCATGAGGGTGCGAGAAACTAATTCTATCTGTGATTAAAATGAAGGCTGGCTAGTCCTGTTACAACACAATATGAAAAAGAAACACTTTTTCCTACAAACGTATGTAAAATATAAACATTATTACAAACATGTAAGTAATTATTCCGTAAGCTGGCCCTTCAGGTTTACTAACCAGTAAATGCTCTGAATGGTCCCAGTTTAAGGCAGACAACTTTAATAACGCACTGGGATTTCAATGAGAATAACATCTGAGCAAGGCACTTGAGATCTTTTCTTTGTAATTGTACTTTTGTAAGACTAATGGAATACACCAGAAACAAGACTCACTGAATAATTATGAAATCTAATACTCAACCAAAGCTATTAAACGTTGTTCTAGAAAACAATTTCTTTTCAGTTCAATAAAGTAGAATTCTCGGAAATATTGCAGGAACTGGAAAAGGATTCTGCCTAGGTAAATAACAGGATTGAATACAGGTCCTCAACGCATACTTTAAGCAAAATGGCATTATTATGTGGATAAGAAACCAAATAACTGATCTATGCAGTTATATAGTACTCAACCGATTATTTAAGACGAAGGTGATGACTATGGCGATCTTCTGTGGCTACTAAAAGGGCGGCAAGTGTACTTACGGCTCTTCTTGTACAAAATCTCTGATTCTTCTCTTCTTAGCGTCAGATTTTTGTCGTCCAGAGCTAATCAATGTATTCTATGAAAAACGAGCAAAATTTCTTCCATATCCGAGGCTATATTAAATAATCTTGCTGATCGTCTTACCTTATTTAGCACACAACATGCGAACACTTTACATGCTAGCCATCAACTAACTCTTGCCAAAAAGGAACCTTGCAGTTCGTCGACCAAATCCACATTTTCTATTCCCGCTAAGCCAGTTTCGTTGCGAAAGGAATTCCCACTAGGTTTTTACATCATTACAATGATTACCAGTACTACAAGTATACTTTTAACATGCCAATAGTTTTGCAGAGCATTGGTTTTAAAACTGCACACATAAATCTATTACAATAAGATAAATAGACATAAATAATGAATAAAAATTTTACACAGACGGTATCTAAAAGAGCTTCGTGATACAGAAGTCTTATTAAACATAAGCAGACAAAAAAGTTAATAAGAGAAACGTAGGTGATATCGATAGCAGTGCTACAAACGGAGTTTCAAATCCCACCCCAGACAAGTTGATTTACATTTCCCATTGTTTTCCTATATAGCTCAAAACGTTGATTGCCACAGCACATGGCGGGGATAGTTCATTTGGAAAGGACGAGATCGATTACCTTCCCCATTCTACCTATATCTGCCCTAGTGCTCTAAAGAGTTTGTCGTTGACAAGACACTAAAGCCTAGTTTCCTTCAATTTTTTCTGTGTTAAAATATGGTTTTTGAAATTGTTCTTCTACTCATGAACTCAAAGCACGCACTAGGAAGACTGCGGTCATTCACATTAGGACCTTTCGTGCTTTCTATAAACAGAACTCAATTCCCAGACGATTCCTTCGAAATGGTCACGGCCAATTTCCGTCGCTATCATTTCCCAGAAACAGAGATAAACCAGAGAGTAGGTTAAGGCTGTAGTATTACAATATCGCTGTCCGATGTCTGCATCGATGACATGGTCAGGGAATGGATGAAGGATATAATACCTCATGGTATAAGAATTGGGGCAGGTGCATTTACAAATACGATTTTTTTTGCCAGTGACGAGTCTAACGTTACTAGTTTATTTTTGGTACTCACTTTATATCTGTTCTGTGCATATTTTTCAAACTTCCCCTGACCAATCTGATTCATACTAACCGGATGTTTAGAGCACGACTAGGACTTCAACATATGGAAACAGGAGGACGCAATTCTCAACCGTCTTTGAGAAGTCTGAAAATTTTAGACTTGCTTACATATTTTGTAAGGTCGGTTAGCATTGAAGGAGTCCACAGCTGAGAGGGAAGCGGTTAGTTTCAAAGTGCGAGGTCCGTGGATCGAATCTGGCTACCCGCACTTTTCTTTTTCGTTCGACGTTCTTCTGCCAACGTGCAATAGTAAAAAAAATCCCTCCTAAACATACTCTGTTGGTGCAGACTTGCGACATTTATTTTTACATGCAGACGCAGAACGTTATGAAAAGACATTGGGCGTACGTCATCGAACATAATAAAGAGATACCTTCAAGAGAAGATCGCGTAAAATCGAATCCATCGTTCGCAATCAGTCGTCTGCGCCAATCTTCGCGATATGGTGCGATATGCATGGTACGCTGCTAAGCCGTGTGATGACTTAGAATTGTTTATGATTGTAAAGAAAGTTTGTTTTGCAAGAGACACACTGAAAAATTATACAAATACAAAAATGCGGCATTCATCACATGTGCTCTATATCACAGTGATTATTGTTTTCCTAATTCGTGCAGTGCTCCATACATTACGTACTATACTCGTCGCAAATACAGACACAATAATCTTACGGAAATGACTACACTGATTTGATTGAAAGTTCTCGTGTATCTTTCTCCATTTCGAAGCCCCTTAGGAAAACAGGATTTTTTCATGATATGTAAGTAACAAGTGAATCATTAGATACTGATAATTTGCACAGTTATAATAAACTTGTTGTTAGAATTACGGGGGAAAGAAAAATAATACTAGCAGTGGGACAACGAGAGCAAGGCGCCACGTTACATAGCTGCCAAATTTATTCAAGATGGCAGATCCAAGATGGCGGCTGTAGATATGGCAACGTCACAATGACATCATAGCAGTAAGTTCAAATTTTGGCGGGAAAATAGGTCAAATGGGCTACCTTCACTAACCTAACTTGCAAGAACACATATATTTTCACATGGCTTGCCAGAACATTATACCATTTACACGATACTTCTCGATATCAAGCACACAGAAATATCGCTTGCATAGCAGTATCGCTCGCACAGTATTATTCTGAAGATATAGGCTCAAAATTATTTCTCCAAAAACTCGAAACTTTAGCTAGGTGGAGCGTGCTGTAAACCACTGAGTAACTAGAAACTCATCCCGTCCGTGAAGGCCTTTACGTGAAACTTGAAAAAAAAAAAAAAACATAGAGGAAATAGATATTTCCACTCCCGAATACTGATGTCAATGATGTAACAGATTCCAAATCATTCTTACAATTTAGAAAGTCAGCTAAGGTGTTTCTCATGTCTAGAGGACCAGCAAATGTGTCCTTCACCCGTCTTTCACCTGCTAGATGCACACACCACATTCGACGTCACCAGAGAACGGACTGCAGCCTCAAAAGGGAATGCAAAAGAGCACAACCGACACAGTGTACGAAACGACAGGACTCCATTTCGCGTAGCTCTCATCACCCGAAACTGGTTTTGTGGGCACAAGGATGATATGTTTTTTTTTTTGCATTTCCACTGGCCGCCATAGTCAACCGTTCTCAATATTATTGAGACTTGTTTGCCTGTAGCGCATCAGGCTTGGTAATTTGTTGTGGTTTCGGAGTTCCCTGATTCTTGTCCACCTCCGACGTCTTTATTGTTCAAATGTGTGTGAAATTTTATGGGACTTAACTCCTAAGGTCATCAGTCCCTAAGCTTACACACTACTTAACCTAAATTATCCTAAGGACAAAGACACTCACCCATGCCCGAGGGAGGACTCTAACCTCCGCCGGTACCAGCCGAACAGTCCATGACTGCAGCGCCCTAGACTGCTTGGTTAATCCCGTGCGGCATATCTTTATTCTCATGGATGATGGGTTAGCACATGTTCTGAAGGTCTTGTTATGATATCAAGAAGAACAGAAATCGAATCAGTTCAGTTTCATGCAGACAACTGGTATTTATTTAATGGAGTAGTAGTTGCTCCGATTCCACAAACCGACATAAACGAGACAAAACTTCTGTACCACATGTAACATAGTTCTGGAGAATTTTACACTCTCTTTGTCACTCTCAGATCGATCTACGTATAACTGATTCCTTCAGTCTTCTTAACCTGTATGGCTATCTCAGTAAGAGGTTAAAATAGCACGATAAACATTACTAGTTTCATACGGCAGCCGCGCTCTTAATTAATACAAGTTAATTAAAGCACGATAACAATGCATCACGCATCACTAACTTTCGAAATACACACATAAGAAAAAATTGGCATCTCCCCGGTTCCCAGAACTCCTGAAGATAGACGTTGACTCACACAGTCCCTTTGACTGTTCAGAGATGTCACTAAACTGCCGAACAGTTCCAGTCATTCCACCAAGAAGGATATACACGGCTCGTGTTGTCTGTAGTTTGTAATATTTCTGGCTTCTTCAGCCATCATATTAGGCTCCAGGAGGCTATTCCCCAGCAGTGGAGAAACAAGAAGCTTAGAGATGACGCAATGTGGGATGAGGTACCGGTGACAGATGTTAGATTCGGTACCACTCCCGTGAGAAAGACCGCCTGCATGATGCTGCTGCTCTGTGATTGGCTGCTTTGTTCGGCGGTAGGGCGCCAAAACGTTAAACTTTAGTTGCTATTATTAATTAAACCTGTCATCCAAATTACTTCATTTTTTAAAATAAACATCTCTCAACAGCCAGCTATCAATCAGCCATTTCAAAATTATTACTAAAAGAAAAGACTGACGATATTACTGCCGATGCACTTCGGTGGCGTTCGGGTCACGCCTTGCTGGCTTGGCGCGCGAGGTGTCTCGGGCAGTCCGGCTCTCCAGTTCTGACCGTTCCGGTAGACAGACATGTTGTCTGTTATAGCAGTATTTGTTTCATGCAATTTTATTTACTACAGTTCCGACCGTCGCTAGGTGCAGACATGTTGTCTGTAATAGTAGTATTTGATTCATGTAATTTTATTCTCCAGTTCTGACGGTTCCAGTAGACAGACATGTTGTCTGTGGCAGGATGTATTTCATGTTATTTTAGCCAGATATAATGAATGTGGAAAGATATGTTCAATACGTTGTGATCAAGAATAGTTTCTCGTGTCTACATCAATAAAAACGCAAGTGGCATCCCAAATGAGTTATAGTTTATTCGTAGCAGCAGTTCCTTGCGAAGTTTATTTCAGCCTCAAGAAAAAGAATCCAGGACCTGCGTGCTGTCTTCTGCGCTGGGGACATCATCATCATGAAGACAGCAGGTTAGTGAAGTGTACAAGAACTTATGTATTCCACATAGGGCAGTGGAAACAACTAGGCACCTCACGTGTACTGCATGCACAGTACAAATGTGCTCGGTGACACGTCATCTGCAGTAATGCAGAGGAGGTAAAGAAGGATGAAAGTATTAACACTATCTCACTTTTATTCCTTTTTCTTGCCGTAAGTTCAACCATGTCTAGACGATCAATACTGCGGCTCGATCGCCTCCGCATTGTTACTTTCTGCCAGGAAGGGCTCTCAGCAAGGGAAATGTCCAGGCGTCTCGGAGTGAACCAAAGCGATGTTGTTCGGACATGGTGGAGATACAGAAAGACAGGAACTGTCGATGATATGCCTCGCTGAGGCCACCCAAGGGCTACTACTGCAGTGGATGACCGCTACCTAAGGATTATGTATCGGTTGAACACTGACAACAACGCCACCATGTTGAATAATGCTTTTTGTGCAGCCACAGGACGTCGTGTTACGACTCAAACTGTGCGCAATAGGCTGCATGTTGCGCAACTTCACTCCCGACACCCATGGCGAGATCCGTCTTTGCAACCACACCATGCAGCGCGGTACAAAAGGGCCCAACAACATCCCAAATGGACCGCTCACGATTGGCATCACGTTTTCTTCACAGATGAGTGTCGTATATGCTTTCAACCAGACAATCGTTGGAGACGTGTTTGGAAGCAATCCGGTCAGGTTGAACGCCTTAGACACACTGTCCAGCGAGTGTAGCAAAGTGGAGGTTCCCTGCTGTTTTGGGGTGGCATTATGTGGGGCCGACGTACGCCGCTGGTAGTTATGGAAGGCGCCGTAACGGCTGTACGATACGTGAATGCCATCCTGCGACTGATAGTGCAACCATATCGGCAGCGTATTGGCGAGGCATTCGCCTTCATGGGCGACAATTCGCGTCCCCATCGTGCACATCTTGTAAATGACTTCCTTCAGGATAACAGTATCACTCGACTAGAGTGGCCAGCGTGTTCTCCAGACATGAACCATATCGAACATGCCTGGATTAGATTGAAAAGGGCTGTTTATGGACGACGTGACCCACCAAGTACTCCTAGGGATCTACACCGAATCGGCGTTGCGGAGTGGGACAATCTGGACCAACAGTGCCTTGATGAACTAGTGGATAATATGCCACGTCGGCTACGGGCATGCGACATTGCAAGAGGACGTGCTATTGGGTTTTAGAGGTAGCGGTGTGTACAGCATTCTGGACCACCACCTCTGAAGGTCTCGCGGTATGGTGGTACAACACACAATGTGTGGTTTTCATGAGCAATAAAAAGAGCGGAAATGATGTTTGTGTTGGTCTCTGTTCCAATTTTCTGTACAGGTTCCGGAACTCTCGGAAACGAGGTGATGCAAAACTTTTTTTGATGTGTGTATTTTGTCTTGATAAAATCCGATTTCATATTTATACTCCATCGATCAAAAGCACTCATTTGATAATTATAACAACGTTCTACTAAACTTTTATTTTCGAATTCTGTAATGATTTTAGTTGTTGTGTGTTGTTAACCATTCTATTCTCATTTCAGCACAGCTCAGTCCATGTATTACAAACACGATTTGCATGCGAAAGAGAACGACAGTCCGTAAGGGTCCTCGAATTCATTATAGCTGCACTGCATCTTGCTTAACTTCGTCAGTCCTAATCTATCATACATGCTACATCCGACTTTAAGTTTTTTCCAGGTCAGGGAATCGAGTAAACTCTCAGTGCCTGACTGTAGGATATAGTTTGCAATGTGTGCTTCCTCTGCATCTCTTGTTTTCGCTTCTGTATGTTCCAGGTAGGTGGCAGTAAGTGCTTTAAAAAGCTGTTTACCACAGTGCCAGCATGTCTTCGACAAATAAGGGTAATTTGAGTCGTTTTTTGGAATTTTGAACTAGAAAGTGCTACGAATATACTATGATATGCTAACATATCCTACACTATCGAACAGGCGGTTGTTTATTTCACCACAACAATGTAACGGTAAACATTTTTTTTCGTTTAGCATCGTGTCCACATTCAGCAATGATCAGTACTTTCACATTACGGTGGTATATGTTCCATAATTTTTAAGTGTCCAATACTGAGTTTTCTGAGTATTGTAAAGGGTAGCTACACATTATCAACGGTCTTCCCAGTTCTATATTTTCTAAAGCATCACATGTACAAGTATTACTGATTTGGGAATAGAACCGTAAACTCACTGAGTCTGCATTGTGCATTTGGCGTTACGAGGGCAATGCCTTGACAAAATGGCGACAAAGCAAGAAAGCGTATGGGAGATGTTTACATGTAATAATAGCGCAGCGTTCACTCAAAAGGAATTATGGAAAAGAACCGTCGTGGAAACAGAGAAATGTGTAGAATTGTGCGTTAGTATCGACAGTTTAGGGTCTCTGGTTACCTCTATGAACAAAAGCGTTCGGGTCGACCAGATTGCAAAACGCAATCGAGGAGAAGGTGAGGGAAAGTTTCGTACGCAGTCCAAAAAATCAACGATCCACGCGACCTAGAAACTTGGAATACAGCAGCAAAGTGTGTGGAAGTTTCTGCGGCGGCGGCTACATTTAAAACTGTATCGTCCGCAGCTCGTGCAACGATTTAAACAGGAAGGTTATGGCCGGCGCCTTCAGTTCTACTTCACAATACAGGAAGCGCTCGAGGATGAACATTTCACCTCCAAGCTGACATACAGCGGCGAAGCAATCTTTATTTATGTGGAGAGGTTGATCGCCACAATGTGAGAGCGTTGGGAACTTAAAATCCTCAGCCGGCCGGGGTGGCCGAGCGGTTCTAGGCGCTACAGTCTGGAACCGCGCGACCGTTACGGTCGCAGGTTCGAATCCTGCCTCGGGCATGGATGTGTGTGATGTCCTTAGGTTAGTTGGGTTTAAGTAGTTCTAAGTTCTAGGGGACTGATGATCTCAGAAGTTAAGTCCCATAGCGCTCAGAGCCATTTGAACCTTAAAATCCTCATGAAATTGTGGCAGATGTACGAGATTTGGCGAAGGATAATGTTTTCTGTCCAGTGTCTTAGTCAAAGTTGCCGGCCGGAGTGGCCAAGCGGTTCTAGGTGCTTCAGTCTGGAACCGCGCGACCGCTACGGTCGCAGGTTCGAATCCTGCCTCGGGCATGGATGTGTGTGATGTCCTTAGGTTAGTTAGGTTTAAGTAGTTCTAAGTTCTAGGGGACTGATGACCTCAGAAGTCCCATAGTGCTCAGAGCCATTTGAACCATTTTTTTTTAGTCGAAGTTTTATGGGACATTGATATGTTGCAGGTGTTGGTGTTTCACAAATGACTGTCGATTCCGAAAATTTTATATTCCAACAAGATGAGGCCTCCCCTCATTGGAGCACTGATATTCGTCGGTTCTTAGACGACGAACTTCCGCATCGCTGGAGTGGGCATAGGGGCGAAGATGTTCGTTTGGCGACCCACGTCAGCTGACCTAACGCCTTGTGAATATTTCCTTTAGGGTTAAGGACCGTGCTTATGTACCGCTGCCAAGGATGCTGGAACAGCTCAGACAACGCATCAGTGCTGCTTTGACTACCTCTGAAGCATGTTGCCACATAAAGTATGGAACGAACGTTACTGCTGCATGTACGTATGATGTATGACCAGAGGGACACTAGAAGTACATTTTTAGACTATAGCATGCTAACATGCGGAGTTTACAGATATATTCGTTCATCAGTTATATTTGCACATGCTTTATTTTGGAAAGTGCAGAACGAAGAAATCGTGTACAATAGCCCTGTATATATTAGATTATTTTCTGACATAAATATTATTCACTTTGAACATATATTAAAATTTTTGTAAATTACTCCGGTTTTTTAAATTTATATTTTGGTCTTATTTTGTCCCAGAGCAATGGATTAGTCAAGAACATAACCTTCTCACTCATAAAAGATGAGCTCAGGACTGAGAAGTTAATAAGTGGTATTCATAATCCTTTGAAACTTGATTCAAAAGCTACGAGTATCTTGTAATTCTGACGTATGGGTTGACTGACGCCATAATAATGACGTCAGAAGCCACTACTGCAAAAGGAGCGACCCAGCAGAAGGTGGTCAGTTACTAGCAGAGTGGCAGGATGGTGGCTGGTTTTCAGCTACACTCGTGTATTGCACGAGATTTTCGTTTATGAGTAACGGTATCATGGCAATAAAGCTATGACGGCAGCAATAGTGGCGACCATATTAGAGTGAATCAGGTATATGTTTTTACTTATTAGAAGTAGCTTTATTCATCTGTGGATCTCTTTTTACAAGGATATAGGACATGTCAAAGTATTTACAAGTAGACCAATTGAAAATAAGCTACTTCGTATAGATATAAATTTACAGATTTATAGTTAGAGACAATCATTTGATTTACTCCTGGTATACAATAATTTTTTTTTTACAAATAACTAATTAAATAAAAACTTCACTCACTACACACACACACACACACACACGCACTGGTGATCTCTGGGCCATTTTCTGTACCACAACTTCCCATTTGATACCTGAAAAACTGAGTCAGCATCCCTCTATAGTGAGTGAGATGTTGGGCTCAGAAAGACGAAAAGGTGTTAGTATTATACAATGCATAGCTTGGGGGTAACGTTTTCTAGAAAAGGAAAAAAGAAGGAAGAAAACATAGTGTGAAGGTGTTATGTGGAATTTTGGATGTTTTATAGTAATTATTATTATTTATTTGTGTAATGTCTTATAAATGTAATCATTTAATGTATAAAATGTATTGCATAACACGTACTTTTTAGCTGACTTTTTAAATAAATGTATTTTTGCAATTTCTTTTATCTCTTTTGGTAATCTATTGTACAGTGTTATTCCTTGGCAGAAAATTCTGTTTTGAATTTTGTGTTTATTTTGTCTTGGTAAATGTAAGTTGAGTTTAGCTCTTGTTCCATTGTCATGGACAGAACTGTATGTGCAGTGATTACCAATGTTATTTTTGATGTGCACAACTGATTGGTAGCCGGCCGCTGTGGTCGAGCGGTTCTAGGCGCTTCAGTCCGGATCCACGCTGCTGCTACGGTCGCAGGTTCGAGTCCTGCCTCGGCCATGGATGCTTGTGATGGCCTTAGATTAGTTAGGTTTAAGTAGTCCTAAGTTCTAGGGGACTGATGACCTCAGATGTTAAGTCCAATAGTGCTCAGAGCCATTTGAACCATTTTGTTGGGTGCTGATAATAAACAAATATTATATGAAGTATCTGTTTATGAGAACCTCAGTATCACACCAGACACGAAATGCAGCCGTATTCTTAAGAACGTTCTTCAAGATGAGAATGAGTATGCCGTGTGACTTACGTGTTTTAAACCATTTTCTCCCAGCAATACACGTGATGAATGGCTTAACTGCACAAGTTGTAAGCGGTGGTCAGATATGCCATGTGTCAAAAATGACGCGAAGGACTTCTTTATGAATATTTGAACTGTGAGAACCCTAGCGGGCATTCCAGCGGAGACGAAAATTTTGGACTCACGTTTCTGTCAGACTGTTATTATAACAATGATAACAAAATTTATGATCGCAGTTTTTCTGATAAATCTGTAGGAATTTGTGTTACTGGGAGCATTACAGTCGATGTACTTTCAGTTAAATAATTAGCGTTGTAACTGAATTAAATGATAAAGTCATATTGGACAATTTGCTCCAACTACTCTGCCAACTTGCCCCGTGGGTAGAACATGTTGGCTTAGGTAGCATTACTATACTAATAAAGAACCCGTTGAGTACGAGCTCACGTTTTCAATCTTTAGGAAGGCTCATTTGCAATTGTTGTGTTAACAGTTATGACAGGGAAAATACTAGCTGCTAATGACTTACCATGTGTATCAGGAGGACGACAGGAAATGTGTCCGGGAGGTGCAGCGATTAGCCTTCTGTGGGATTCAGTGCTCACAATTCACAAAATCGACATTTCCGACATTCCAGAAATTTTCAAAAGGAACCATTAACTTGCACCATGAATGCCGAATGAAAAATCGCGCGTCAAAGTGATCACAAAGGTTCGCACCGTCAAGATAGAAGACGGACTATTTGGGTGTTACAAATCATGGAGGACGTTCAGCTAGGTATCCACTCTTAAAAAATGCATATTGAATTATACTGATTCAACGGGGTGATGAGAACTGACGGAACGTGATGGCTTGCAACCGAATACAAAACAGTCTGTTGAGGAGCTTATCGTGAAACTGGCTATCCTTTAAGGCATCGCTACAGATAGCTCGATAATATGTTTTATAGGCACGCCAAAAACAAACATGCATAGGCTGAATTTGTCCAGTGGTTCCATGTGGTATGAACTGTAATGTCACACAATTTTCAGCAGGAAAAGTTTACTCTAAAGGAGCATGACTTTTATACTCAGACAAGGAATCAAGCAACAGCAAATTATTTTGGCCAGATATTGGCCAAAAGTACATATCAAATCACAGTTGTAGTTCTCTTACACACATTTTCCCCGTGTTGCTTGCTGTGACGTAAATACACTCCTGGAAATTGAAATAAGAACACCGTGAATTCATTGTCCCAGGAAGGGGAAACTTTATTGACACATTCCTGGGGTCAGATACATCACATGATCACACTGACAGAACCACAGGCACATAGACACAGGCAACAGAGCATGCACAATGTCGGCACTAGTACAGTGTATATCCACCTTTCGCAGCAATGCAGGCTGCTATTCTCCCATGGAGACGATCGTAGAGATGCTGGATGTAGTCCTGTGGAACGGCTTGCCATGCCATTTCCACCTGGCGCCTCAGTTGGACCAGCGTTCGTGCTGGACGTGCAGACCGCGTGAGACGACGCTTCATCCAGTCCCAAACATGCTCAATGGGGGACAGATCCGGAGATCTTGCTGGCCAGGGTAGTTGATTTACACCTTCTAGAGCACGTTGGGTGGCACGGGATACATGCGGACGTGCATTGTCCTGTTGGAACAGCAAGTTCCCTTGCCGGTCTAGGAATGGTAGAACGATGGGTTCGATGACGGTTTGGATGTACCGTGCACTATTCAGTGTCCCCTCGACGATCACCAGTGGTGTACGGCCAGTGTAGGAGATCGCTCCCCACACCATGATGCCGGGTGTTGGCCCTGTGTGCCTCGGTCGTATGCAGTCCTGATTGTGGCGCTCAGGAGACCTCACGCCCCACGTGTTGAGCAATTCGGCGGTACGTCCACCCGGCCTCCCGCATGCCCACTATACGCCCTCGCTCAAAGTCCGTCAACTGCACATACGGTTCACGTCCACGCTGTCGCGGCATGCTACCAGTGTTAAAGACTGCGATGGAGCTCCGTATGCCACGGCAAACTGGCTGACACTGACGGCGGCGGTGCACAAATGCTGCGCAGCTAGCGCCATTCGACGGCCAACACCGCGGTTCCTGGTGTGTCCGCTGTGCCGTGCGTGTGATCATTGCTTGTACAGCCCTCTCGCAGTGTCCGGAGCAAGTATGGTGGGTCTGACACACCGGTGTCAATGTGTTCTTTTTTCCATTTCCTGGAGTGTATTACCAACCTTCCTTCCAGGACCACAAACACAATAAATAACTTTCCAGCTAATTTGCCATCCAGATTAACAGTCGGTATAATTGTATACGAATGCATTAAGGTATTGATGTTAGTTGATTTTGATACAACTCTCTTGGTTCCTCTAATTTACTGGGTACGTTTCAAACACATTTCCTCTTCAAATTCCGAATGGTCGGAGTCGAAAAAAAAATTCGTCATTTAAGGATGGGATAAGTTTGTTTATCTCATCTACAAATTTTTGGGCCAAGTCCACAGTTTGCTGTGCATCGTCAAGTTGACGCTTGGTTTGAAATTTCGTTACCCTACATCTTACAATGCTGTAGCACTGTTTGAAGTCATATAACCATTTACTGCTTCCCTTGAAATCACTGTAATCTATGCGCGCACAATATGATATCCGTAACGTAGCACGTCGCTATCATGCACATACTGATAACTGTATGGAGCATGTAACGCCAGAAATCCATATCCTCCTATTTCCATCTATTGTACTATAAATTTTTTTCCTTATTTTGTCACCTGAAGATATGACATTTCTGTCTCTTTATATATTGTAATTGTTTTACTGTATATATATATATATATATATATATATATATATATATATATATATATATATATATATATATATGTCTGCTTGTGTCTGCGTATGTGCGGATGGATATGTGTGTGTGTGTGTGTGTGTGTGTGTGTGTGTGTGTGTGTGTGTGTGTGTGTGTGTATTCCTGTCCTTTTTTCCCCCTAAGGTAAGTCTTTCCACTCCCGGGATTGGAATGACTCCTTACCTCCTCCCGTAAAACCCACATCCTTTCGTCTTTCCCTCTCCTTCCCTCTTTCCTGACGAAGCAAACGTTGGTTGTGAAAGCTTGAATTTTGTGTGTATGTTTGTGTTTGTTTGTGTGTCTATCAACCTGCCAGCGCTTTTGTTTGGTAAGTCACATCATCTTGATTTATGTCGATGTGTAATTGGTTTGTTTTGTAAATATTATTTGTATCTTTACGCTGGGTCTTGCCTAGGGAAAACTATGCTATCGAACGATTACATCGATAGATCGTGTGGAGAACCAAAGTGTTTAGGATCTTTGGTAGTGTTAACTCTGCCGCGTGGAGTGCAGGCAGAGCAGAGAGAGTCTGGCTGGAGTAGGGCAGTGGAGCAGGTGTGTTGTGTGACGTTCCCGCGAGTTGCCGCGTTTTCGGAGTTTGGCAGCATGTAATTGCGCTCGACTTGCTATGTTAGTTTCTGACATGGTGCCGCGGACGGGAAGCGTTAGCTGGCAGACATCAAGAGCCCGTTTCGGCTGAAGACCGTGTCGAGAAGAAGGCATGCCAACATCCAGCTTCTGCAACAGCGACGGCCGACAATGGATGACTGTCGCCACCTCCTCGATCGACGGCTTCAAACCTTCAATCAACCAAGAAGGAAGACTGGTAGCACGTAAAGTTTTAGAACTGTATGGCAGACCTCAGCTTTTCAAACTGTTAAGTTTATTTCACTAATTTACAGCAACGTATCATGAACCTTTGTTGCTGATTGTTCCAATTGCATTACCAAGCAGGGTCCCTTCCTTTTCCGGAATGAACCCGAGTGTTGTTGAAATTCAAACGCCAGCATTAAAGTAATATCATTCGATTTCACTGCTTTAATTTCAAAGTTCAGTTAAGGTATTCATATCTGGCTACGATATTTAGATTACACAAGCACAAATTAAGAGTGCGAGTTTTGTTACCATATTTTAGCTTACCTGTGACTGCAGCTCAGCTTGGTACGTACTAAATTTTGCTATTGTTAACTGTTCAGAATCATTTAATTCAAGTTCAAAGTTAAATCTCTTATTTCTAAATTGCGTAGATTCAAGTAGCTTTTGAAATGATTGTTGAGGTAGCCCAAGACTAACCGTATTTTACTGAATTTCGATGTGCTTCAGAAACAAAGCTCATTATTAATTTCAGTCACTACATTAACTTCCAATTTTCCGGTTTTATTAATTCTTTTGCTAAATTAAGTCAGAGTGTAGCGAAATTTATTACTTCTGACAAACTTTCAGTTTTCACACTACACGTGTCAACCTTCAGTTGCCACGCTTCTAGTGCTAATTATATGTGCAATAACCTTTCTTTTTCAGTTACTATAGTAAGTGTCCATAAGACTGGCGACCATAATTTTCCCCAAATCTCAAATATCTAATTACCGCTAGTTATTTGTTAACGTAACGGCCGCACATTTACTTTCTTTATTAACTTTACCCCTTTTCAAAATTAATTTCCACCAGTTTCATTTGCATTTTTCCTTTCATATAGATGTAACCCTTTCCTCCCTCGTTACCGACAGATTAACTTCGGTGACGATTGCTTTTCCCAAATTTCCATTAGGTACACGCGGTTTAATTTTTCACTGTCATTAAGGTCGATAAGTGAGGAGGAGGTTACAAGCACACTTAAAACTCACAGACATCAGTTTTTGTAACAAGTGCACCTTGTCCTCCCTTGAATATATGTAGTTTTTCTTATGTGCTACACGGTCATGTTGCTGTGGACTTACTGGAAATGTGTTCATAATTATTTTTTTGCTGTGCTGCAGATAATCTTGCATGTACGTAATTATTTGTAGTATCCGTTCCTTGGACAGTGATTATCCGTTAGTACGTTTGAGCGGAAACGGGATTTGTGGTTTTCTGTTCAAATGGCTCTGAGCACTATGCGACTTAACTTCTGAGGTCATCAGTCGCCTAGAACTTAGAACTAATTAAACCTAAGGACATCACACACATCCACGCCCGAGGCAGGATTCGAACCTGCGACCGTAGCGGTCAGGCGGTTCCAGACTGAAGCGCCTTTAACCGCACGGCCACACCGGCCGGCTTTTCTGTTCGATTGGATGATGAAATACATGGTTTGCCACCTGTTTCATGATCACTTTCAATTGTTAAGCACGTATCGTCATCATTGTATTCCTCTTGTACACTGTCCACTCAGTCGTGCGTATACACGACACATTCCACAATGTTAATCACTTAAATATGTTACCTAGACAAATGTATTCCCGAAATTTCATTACTTTACTTTAATTACTTTTCGATGTTCTGATTTTTTTTTTCCGTCAGTATACTGTCGGTCACGGTTCCGGTGAATAGGGAGGCAAAAAAATTGACAAACTGCTCGATTTCTGGCTAAGGAAGGGTGGGCGACTGTGCAATGCAGGACCGTGAGATTTATTTATAGCCTATAGGGCTGGAGTTTTGTATATGAAAGGGTACCACTTTAAAAACCATTCTTATTATACGCTTTGAATAGTCTGCGTGGCAAACCATCAAATCTGGCAGCTTAATTCACTTTGTGGTCACGGGCACATCAAAACGCGGAAGCACACCTCTGCCGTTTTATCACGTCACGACGTCAACCCACTTTTTTATGCTCATTCCATACAGCCAACTTACGTTGGCAGTGAAAGATCACATCACCGATTGACAACAGCTTTACGTAACGTACAACGCTCCAAACTAAGCACTGCGCTTTTTTACGGGGCGGTGCGAATAATACTCCACCTAGTGAACTTATATTTCCAAAATATGATGGTCACATTTGAAAAAAGCTAATGAGAGTATCCGGATCTTCATAATCTGCAACTGAAATTAGCACTGCCGGCTTAGCTAATTCAGATAGCCAGGAGAAAGAGTTTTGTAGCAAATAAATTCAACAGAAGTTGTCTAACTGGAATACATGTCAGTGCAGTTAGAAATTCATTTTCAATTTTCGAACCGGGTTCGTGCTTACACTCTTTCTGAAGCCTCCTTCTGTATATTGTGGCTACGAACAGACAGAGAATCATATTAAATGAAAGTACATCTTCACAACCAGTAGGCTCTCTGTAGTCTAGTTCTCGAAAAACATTAATACATATTAACATCGGTTTGTTGCAGGATTCTCGAACATATATTCAGTTCGAATATAATGAATTTCCTTGAGACAGAGAAGTTGCTGTCCATGCATCAGCATGGCTTTAGAAAGCATCGCTTCTGCGAACGCAACTCGCCCTTTTTTCACATGATATCTTGCGAACCATGGATGAAGGCTATCAGACGGATGCCATATTCCTTGACTTCCGGAAAGCGGTTGACTCGGTGTCCCACTGCAGACTCCTAACTAAGGTACGAGCATATGGACTCGAAGACTTCTTAATGATAGAACCCAGTACGTTGTCCTCGATGGTGAGTGTTCATCGGAGGTGAGGGTATCATCTGGAGTGCCCCAGGGAAGTGTGGTAGGTCCGCTGTTGTTTTCTATCTACATAAATGATCTTTTGGATAGGGTGGATAGCAATGTGCGGCTGTTTGCTGATGATGCTGTGGTGTGCGGGAAGGTGTCGTCGTTGAGTGGCTCTAGGAGGATACAAGATGACTTGGACAGGATTTGTGAGTGGTGTAAAGGATGGCAGCTAACTCTAAATATAGATAAATGTAAATTAATGCAGATTAATAGGAAAAAGAACCCTGTGATGTTTGAATACTCCATTCGTAGTGTAGCGCTTGACACAGTCACGTTGATTAAATATTTGGGCGTAACATTGCAGAGCGATATGAAGTGGGACAAGCCTGTAATTGCGGTTGTGGGGAAGGCGGATAGTCGTCTTCGGTTCATTTGTAGAATTTTGAGAAGTTGTGGTTCATCTGTAAAGGAGACCGCTTATAAAACACTAATGCGCCCTATTCTTGAGTACTGTTCGAGCGTTTGGGATCCCTATCAGGTCGGATTGAGGGAGGACATAGAAGCAATTCAGAGGCGGGCTGCTAGATTTGTTACTGGTAGGTTTGATCATCACGCGAGTGTTACGGAAATGCTTCAGGAACTCGGGTTGGAGTCTCTAGAGGAAAGGTGGCGTTCTTTTCGTGAATCGCTACTGAGGAAATTTAGAGAACCAGCGTTTGAAGTTGATTGCAGTACAATTTTACTGCCGCCAACTTACATTTCGCGGAAAGACCACAAACATAAGATAAGAGAGATTAGGACACGTACAGAGGCATATAGGCAGTCATTTTTCCCACGTTCTGTTTGGGACTGGAACAGGAGAGAAGATGCTAGTTGTGGTACTAGGTACCCTCTGCCACGAACCGTCTGGTGGATTGCGGAGTATGTATGTAGATGTAGATGTAGTGAGCACAGGTAAAGTTGCCAGTTCATATAATCTGTTGCTGAGGTAATGAAAGTAGGACATGAAGAAGAGTATCTCTGGTGAGAGTTTTTGAGAGGCTGTCTACACGATTCCCAGCTGCAGTGAGCGGCGCGTTGATGCACTGCCAGCCGACAGCTGGAGAAACGTAGCTGAGTTGTAGAAGCGCAGGAGGCGGCCTCTGGCTTGTGGTTTGTGAAGAACTCCGCTCATTTGTCACGCGCTGGGCTGACACGCAGCTCCGTTACCCCCCGCGGCAGACGCGAAATGAACCCAAACCTGTGTTGCTCACCAAAGCTTCACTCTGGCCGCACTCTCCCCTGCTTTTGCCGATACAGTCGCGGCGCAGCGTGCAGCTCATTCTCTGCGTTCACAGGCCACGTTCCTGGATAATAAACTCAGTGAAATCAAACAGCAGCAATCTATCTAGAAGTCGGCTCTGAAAGATACCGGGAAGGACAAGAAATGTAGCAGTAATGTTTACCAAACACGGCAAAGGACAATAAGATCTAGTTGCTGTTTTCATTCTGACATGGATACATGTACATTATTGTACTTAATAAATCCAGTTGAACTGAACGTATAAAAAAATAATAGTCGTGGATTAATATTCAAAACTTTATTTGTATAAAAGGAAAAAATATTTATGGATAGCTAATATAGTTTTGACAGTGGCACAAACAGCGATTGTCTTGCCGCTGCTGACGATTAGGTAACAGTTTCAAGTTCTGGGATGTACTACAACGAGCTGCGTTTGAACTAAATAAAATAATGGACAAGTGCAATTCTGAAACGTCGCTGCACGAAACAGAATCCATGGCATTTTGTGGTGCTTCTCAAATGCGCTGCAAGTTGGTTATTAATAAAAAATCCACCAAACAGCACAGAAAATTTAATTTCCTTTGTTTTACCTTCTCATATTAAATACACTACTGGCCATTAAGATTGCTACACTAAGAAGGGGAGGCCGCCAATTGTGAAATTCAGATTCGATTCATACTGCGCATAATAAAACCTCATGGCCAGAGGTGTTATGTGGCAAAGCACCAAGATGCACTTCTCAGCCGTTGTCGAGAAAATCGACAGTTAAAAGAAACCGTTGCGGTGAAATACTCTCTACGATTAATAATTTTCTACAGCGTCGTGGCGCAGCGGTAAGCGCTCGGGTTCGTAATCCGAAGGTCGCCGAATCGAATCTCGCGCCATGCAACCTTATTCAAATATATATATAATTCCCGGCAATCAGTTACAACAATTATGCATATGATAAGTTGTTGAAAGTTGTTTGTCGTGGAAAAACTGGCGACTTCGAACATCATTATGTTTTCCGCAAACAAAGTTGTATTTCACAAATGTTGTTAATTGTCTTCATAATGTTAACCACGTATAGTTAACGGAAGACGTAGAAACGGTATTCCGAAACGAATACGTATAGCGTAAGTCAAACGTTCGAATTAGAATAGAGACCCCACGAGCACAAATTTGCTGCGGCAGGTATGAAATATAAACTCCGTTACTCGCTCGTTACACTTGAATGACAGATGTTGAATGGGCCGAAACGAGCAGCCGCATAACAGCGTAGTTGCCTGCTAACTTCGAGAGAAGGTAGATGCAGTCCCTAGCGCAACTTAGCAACTTATAACATCATCGAAAATCAGTGCGGACGTGAGAGCTTTGGTACACCCTGTTAAGAAAAACGGAAAAATTGAGGCGGTACAATTGGAGAGCGATCCGTCTTCACCAACATGCATAAGCAATTCATTAAATATACATATATATATATATATATATATATATATATATATATAATTTGAATTACAAAAAACTAATAATAAAAAAAAATTGCATGGCGCGAGATTCGATCCGGTGCCCTTCCGATTACGAACCCGAGAGCTTACCGCTGCGCCACGACGCTATAGAAAACTATTAATCGTAGAGAGTATTTCACCGCAACGGTTTCTTTTCACTGTCGATTTTCTCGACAACGGCTGAGAAGTGCATCTTGAAGCTTTGCCACATTACACCTCTGGCCATGAGCTTTTATTATGCGTAGTATGCATCGAATCTGAATTTCACAATTGACGGCCTCCCCTTGTAAGAAGAAATGCAAATGATAAACGGGTATTCATTGGACAAATATATTACACTAGAACTGACATGTGATTACATTTTCACGCAATTTGGGTGCATAGATCCTGAGAAATCAGTACCCAGAACAACCGCCTCTAGCCGTAATAACGGCCTTGATACGATTGGGCATTGAGTCCAACAGAGCTTGGATGACGTGCACAGGTAGAGCTGTCCATGCAGCTTTAACACGATACCACAGTTCATCAAGAGTAGTGACTGGCGTATTGTGACGAGCCAGTTGCTCGACCACCATTGACCAGACGTTTCCAATTCGTGAGAGATCTGGAGAATGTGCTGGCCAGGGCAGCACTCGAACATTTTCTGAATCCAGAAAGGCCCGTACAGGACCTGCAACATGCGGTCGTGCATTATCTTGCTGAAATGTTGGATTTTGCAGAGATCGAATGAAGGGTAGAGCCACGGGTCGTAACACATCTCAAATGTAACGTCCACTGTTCAAAGTGCCGTCAATGTGAACAAGAGGTAACCAATGGCACCCCAAACCATCACGCCGGTTGATACGCCAGTATGGCGATGACGAATACACGATTCCAATGTGCGTTCACTGCGATGTTGCCAAACACAGATGCTACCATCATGATGCTGTAAACAGAACCTGGATTCATCCGAAAAAATGACGTTTTGCCATTCGTGCAATCCAGGTTCGTCGTTGAGTACACCATCGCAGGCGCCCCTATCTGTGATGCAGCGTCAAGAGTAACCGCAGCCATGGTCTCTGAGCTGATAGTCCATGCTGCTGCAAACGTCGTCGAACTGTTTGTGCAGATGGTTGTTATCTTGCAAACGTCCCCATCAGTTGACTCAGTGATCGAGACGTGGCTGCACGATCCGTTACAGCCATGCGGATAAGATGCCTGTCATCTCGACTGCTAGTGATACGAGGCCGTTGGGATCCAGCACGGCATTCCGTATTACCCTCCTGAACCCACCGATTCCATATTCTGCTAACAGTCATTGGATCTCCACCAACGCGAGCAGCAATGTCGCGATACGATAACCAGCACTCGCAATAGGATATAATCCGACCTTTATCAAAGTCGGAAACGTGATGGTATGCATTTCTCCTCCTTACACGAGGCCTCACAACAACGTTTCACCAGGCAACGCCGGTCAACTGCTGTTTGTGTATGAGAAATCGGTCGGAAACTTTCCTCATGTCAGCACGTTGTAGGTGTCGCCACCGGCGCCAACTTTGTATGAATGCTCTGAAAAGCTAAGCATTTGCATATCACAGCATCTTCTTTCTGTCGGTTAAATTTCGCATCTGTAGCACGTCATCTTCGTGGCGTAGCAATTTCAATGGCCAGTAGTGTATTTGGTACCAGCACTTGAACTGAAAATTTGACTGTGGTATGAAACAATACCTTGAATTCCGAGACAGAGTGCAAGAAAGGAGACAATGCTGAGGTGCTACAAGACGCTGGTGCTGCCAGCACGTCTGTACAGCGGTGGAGTGTGAGCCGTGACTAGCAAAGTCAAAAGTGGGGTAAAAATCCCAGAAACACGGTTTCCTCGATCAGGTGACGTGGAGGGCTGGAAGAGGAATGACGATACCCCCCCCCCCCCCCCCAAACACTGAACATGAGTTGCGGCGTTGTGGTAGCAAAATAACAATGATCCAGGTATGACTTGTTTTATTTCGTTCTTATTCGAGTTAAGGAGCACCCTATATTTGCATCGGTAATTAGTTTCGGTCTGTGATAAATATCTGATTTTAAAGCGAATCTTATGCCATTCTTACTGCAAAATAGGGCACGTTTCGGTAACAATAACGGAAGTGGATAATAACAGACTCTTCTCTCCGAACCAGACCACAAAAGCTCAATAATATTGAGGTCTGGCGACTGTGGTGGCCACGACAGATGCAACAGTTCATCCCCGCTGGTCCCAAAACCTGTTTTGGACGATACGAGCTGTGTGAACAGTGGCGTCTTGGAGCCCAGCATCACCACTGGGGAGAAAACATTGTACCATAGGATGGATCTGATTAACCAAAATGGTCACATAATCCGTGGCAGAGTATATATGCGTGTGTGGTGTCGGTTGTTTCGGACATGTCATCATTTTACATGCTGCAGCCACTATGAGTCACAAAGGAATTACAGACATTAAATGGCAGTGGACATTGATCTAAATCAATGGGGAAAGTTGATAATGTGTGCCTAATCGGGATTCGAACGCAGGTCTTCTTCTTACTAGGCAGATGCGCTGGCCACTGCGCCATGTTTACACAGTGGTCGTCTCAACTGCACGGACAACCGAAGCACATCTCCAGTCAGAGCCAAATACCTTACTTATGTAGTGCCCCTTGCCCACTATCCTCATTACTCGTGGGATCTCGCCGATTCCCGTAAGAGCTCGAGGTTTGTGTGCGTTTGTACTGAAGGAATCACTGCCTGATAAGCAGGAGACCCAGGTTCGAATTCCGGTTATGCACAAACTTTCAACTTTCCTGATTGGTTTAAATCAATGTCCACTGGCAGCTAACGCTGTTAATGCACTACTGGCCATTAAAATTGCTACACCACGAAGATGACGTGCTACAGACGCGAAATTTAACCGACAGGAAGAAGATGCAGTGATATGCAAATGATTAGCTTTTCACAGCATTCACACAAGGCTGGCGCCGGGGGCGACACATACAACGTGCTGACATGAGGAAAGTTTCCAACCGATTTCTCATACACAAACAGCAGTTGACTGGCGTTGCCTGGTCAAACGTTGTTGTGATGCCTCGTGTAAGGAGAAGAAATGCAGCTTATCGCGATTGGGGAGTATAATATCGCGACATTGCTGCTCGCGTTGGTCGAGATCCAATGACTGTTAGCAGAATATGGAATCCGTGGGTTCAGGAGGGTAATACGGAACGCCGTGTTGGATCCCAATGGTCTCGTATCACCAGCAGTCGAGATAACGGGCATCTTATCCGCATGGCTGTAGCGGATCGTGCAGCCACGTCTCGATCCCTGACTCAACATATGGGGACGTTTGCAAGACAACAACCATCTGCACGAACAGTTCGACGACGTTTGCAGCAGCATGGACTATCAGCTCTGAGACCGTGACTGCGGCCACCTTTGACGCTGCATCACAGACAGGAGGGCCTGCGATGGTGTACTCAACGACGAACCTGGGTGCACGAATGGCTAAACGTCATTTTTTTGGATGAATCCAGGTTCTGTTTACAGCATCATTATGATTGCATCCGTGTTTGGCGACATCGCGGTGAAAGCACATTGGAAGCGTGTATTCGTCATCGCCATACTGGCGTATCACCCGGCGTGATGGTATTGGCTGCCATTGGTTACACGTCTCTGTCACCTCTTGTTCGCATTGACGGCACTTTGAACAGTGGACGTTACATTTCAGATGTGTTACGAGTCGTATCTCTATCCTTCATTCGATCCCTGTGAAACGCTACATTTCAACAGGAAAATGCACGACTGCATGTTGCAGGTCCTGTACGGGCCTTTCTGGATACAGAAAATGTTCGACTGTTGCCCTGGCCAGCACATTCTCCAGATCTCTCACCAATTGAAAACGTCTGGTTAGTGGTGGCTGTGCAACTGGCTCGTCACAATACGCCAGTCACTACTTTTGATGAACTGTAGTAACGTGTTGAAGCTGCATGGGCAGCTGTATCTGTTTGACTCAATGCCCAGGCGTATGAAGGCCGTTATTACGGCCAAAGGTGGTTGTTGTGGGTACTGGTTTCTCAGGATGTATGCACCTAAATTGCGTGAAAATGTAATCACATGTCAGTTCTAGTATAATGTATTTGTCCAATGGCTACCCGTTTATCATCTGCATTTCTTCTTGATGTAGCAATTTTAATGGCCAGTAGTGTATATTAACATTTGCATTCTCCGAAGTGCGAAGACGAAAGCCTTCTGGAATCAGAACGCATCTTATCGAGTCTGTAGAGAGATTTCTCTACCCTAGGAAATCCACATAAGCACGCCACTGCCACTCCTATAACCTAGTAGTTGCTTCCTGTGTGTAGTGCACATCTGACCTGTTAACGGCGGCCGTAGAAATCTTCTCCGCATGGTGCAGGCAGACAAATCCGCAACCAATATCGTCACGGAATCGCCTGAGTTTCTGGTTAAGCTTTCCACCAGGCTCCCAGCCACAAAACAGACCTGACTCACGGGAGCAACCTGGTCAGATTCCTCCGCGTATCAACATCAGGACTCGCAAAACGCTGAGGTAAAAGCGACATTCGCCATACAGCGCTTCGGCAGGTAGGCGGGTGAGGCTGGTTCCAGAGCGGACAGCCCGGCGCCCGCCTCGGTCCCGAGCAGACGCAGACGAGCCCACCACCAGGCGGCGGCAGCAGCGCGCCCCGGCAGCCGGCCCCCGTAATCGGCGCCAGCGGAATGCCATTAGAGCGAGCGCCGACAGTAATTGCCCGGGCGCGCCGCTAACTGTTCCGGCGGGCCAGCAACACGCAAACACAGCAGCGGCGCCGCTGCCAGGCTCTGCGGCACGGACCGGGCCGGATGTGAGCTCCCTCTGCCGGCGAAAGTGCCGGCGGTGGGAGACAAGTCCTCTACGAACCTGGCTGCTCTGCGCACGTCGCGTAGCGGTGTACACGGGCGAGGACGAAATTTACGGTCGTTGTTGTTGTTGTGGTGTTCAG
This sequence comes from Schistocerca piceifrons, assembly GCF_021461385.2. Classification (NCBI taxonomy): domain Eukaryota; kingdom Metazoa; phylum Arthropoda; class Insecta; order Orthoptera; family Acrididae; genus Schistocerca; species Schistocerca piceifrons. Next base: position 669,255,969 of record NC_060142.1, on the reverse strand, counting down.
TCCTGAGACTGCTTTGATGCAGCTCTCCATGCTACTCTATCCTGTGCAAGCTTCTTCATCTCCCAATACCTACTGCAACCTACATCCTTCTGAATCTGCTTACTGTACTCATCTCTTGGTCTCTCTCTACGATTTTTACCCTCCACGCTGACCTCCAGTACTAAATTGGTGATCCCTTGATGCCTCAGAACATGTCCTACCAACCGATCCCTTCTTCTAGTCAAGTTGTGCCACAAACTCCTCTTCTCCCCAATTCTATTCAATACCTCCTCATTAGTTATATGTTCTACCCATCTAATCTTGAGCATTCTTCTGTAGCACCACATTTCGAAAGCTTCTATTCTCTTATTGTCCAAACTAGTTATCGTCCATGTTTCACTTCCATACAAGGCTGCACGCCATACACATACTTTCAGAAAAGACTTCCTGACACTTAAATCAATACTCGACGTTAACAAATCTCTCTCTTCTTCACAAACGCTTTCCTAGCCATTACCAGTCTACATTTTATATCCTCTCTACTTCGACCATCATCAGTTATTTTTCTCCCCAAATAGCAAAACTCCTTTACAACTTTAAGTGTCTCATTTCCTAATCTAATTCCCTCAGCATCACTCGACTTAATTCGACTACATTCCATTATCTTCGTTTTGCTTTTGTTGATGTTCATCTTATATCCTACTTTCAAGACACTATCCATTCCGTTAAACTGCTCTTCCAAGTCCTTTGCTGCCTCTGACAGAATTACAATGTAATCGGCGAACCTCAAAGTTTTTATTTCTTCTCCATGGATTTTAATACCTATTCCGAATTTTTCTTTTGTTTCCTTCACTGCTTGTTCAATATACAGACTGAATAACATCGGGGATAGGCTACAACCCTGTCTCACTCCCTTCCCAACCACTGCTTCCCTTTCATGTCCCTCGACTCTTATAACTGCCATCTGCTTTCGGTACAAATTGTAAATAACCTTTCGCTGCCTGTATCAGAATTTGAAAGTGAGTATTCCAGTCAACATTGTCAAAAGCTTTCTCTAAGTCTAATTTACGGTCATGAAGTGTCAAATGTAGTACAGCGGTAAGATGAGAAGTTGTCCCCCGGGTACAGATAGCAATGAAATATTTGGTGTCGTTACATCGACCTCGCACAAAATTCATTTAAGGTTCCTGAGAAATGTGAAAAACGTCAAAGCTTTTCATGTTTATAATTAAAGGAGAAAATGGCTTTTAAAATCTGTCATTAGTTTATTGCAATATATGAAGTGTGATGGAGGTGAATTATTGTGTCCTTAAGTATCGGGAAAGGGCTATGATTCTTCTCTTTGCAAACTTGGTACAGTTTGTGCATGAAAGGAATTCTTCTGATGTGTTCCTAGCTGGGAAGTCCGGCGACCAGGTGGACACAAGTAATGCCCACGGGAGAGCGGCGGTCGCGCGCCTATGTCGGCACGCTTCAGAGAGGGCAGGTCCCCAGAGGATTAGCGACAGGCGAAGACACTGCATACATCAACACCCTGCCAAAGGAAGCCGTGGACATTCGCACATCTGCCCGAGGCAGCGGAAACTCTAAACTTAGAATGAAAAACAGCTTTGTCACGATTCTAGGTGACGCAGACAGAGCGGCGAGTTGAATAGCAACAGCATGAATTGAGTGTCCAAGAATCTCAAGTGGCCCGGGGAATTTTGACCGTTTCCCGCGAGCAGAACACCTGGGAACGCAGCGGCAATACTCAAAGGGAGAAGTCTTGGTTTATTTGTATATTCTGTCTCACGCATAGTATAGCTCTCTTTTCCTCGCGGAATACGACGGCAAGGAGGGAGGAAATTTTGAAAGGAACCTCTGCATTGGCAAGAATCTAATGTTCGCTCTGAAAAAATAGTTCGAGCTACGTAATTTGTGGAATGGTAGAGACAAGACGCTAGAGGGGAGCGGCTCTCTCTCTCTCTCCAGGTGCGAGGAGCGCACTAGTATTGGGCATTCCCGAATATTGCTTCTGAGGAGGTAGGAGTTCACTCTTGACTGCTTTCGAAAAGTCGCAAGGATTCTCTTATCGCTTGTCATGAGACAATGCACTTTGCATTCGTCGCAAACAGCGTCGAGATCAAAGTTTGTTGGATCCAAGTAGGCGAGCTTCACTCACAGTGCGCGTTATCAAGAGCTTAACTCAGGATCCCATTTTGATTTACTACATGTCCGATGACGGTAGTACTGTTAGAACACTTTTGAGCTTTGTTTAATGCAGTTCCACGTAGTTTTTCACTTGCAGATGGACGCATACCATCGCCCAGTAGTGATAACTTCCAGTAACAGATTTCGGTCACTATTTTCAGCGTAGGGCACGTTAGACGATCGACTATGTCGCTGGCAGAGTCTTGATGAAGCCGCATGCAATCAGCCGACTCCACCGCCACGCCGACCACGGCATGAGCACGGTAATACAGAAAACGCCCGCTTTCCTAGCTGCGCATTCTTCTTTCGCTTTCTTGAATTTCTTTGAAATGTGTTAGATGCTCATAAAAACGAAAGGCACAGTATTCACCGTTTGCCCGTTAAGAGAGTCATATGTTCAGCTCTTTTTTTTTATTCCTTCCTCATTTATTACACCAGGTCAACCCGTCTCGTGTAATTTATTTATATATTAAATTAGAATGAAGTCATACAATGCTCATGCTAAAAGGCAAATACCATGGCAGGTACCTTATATAATTCACTTGTTGTGAGCTCCTGGTGCCAGTTCAATTCTATTTGTTGTTCCTGTTGGTTTTTTTTAATACTTTCTACAGTTTCTGGAGACCCACATTTTTTATTTTTGTTTATCATTATTTGAATAATTTGTGACTGATTGTTAAAGGAATTTGATAAAATTTCAATAATTATTGCATAGCAGTTTGATGCAGTTTCACTGAATAAACCACTTATATGTTGAACAGCACCCCATGGATTTCATTTATAGAATATAAATAAAATTCACATCTCTTTCCCCCTCCCACACGAGGTATCTTGCAAATGGAGGAACTCTTGAAGCAATACTGATCCTACGACTTGTCTTAGGGAAATACACTGGTGTCCGAAATTAAAGCAACAAATGGAAATTTTGCAAGGTTTCGTTTATTTTACTACAAAACAGTATGAACAGGTGATACTAAAGTAAAAGCAACGTAAAAACTGCAGAATACGAACAACTGCAACGTGCTTAACGGCAGGCAACAATGTGCTTCGTTTTTCCAATTTAACGGATTTGCAAACACATTCCGACAACTGGTTAATGTGCTCAGTATGGGGTGTTACCAATTCTGGTAGCAGTACAGGCCCTAAAACGACGGGGCATGCTGTGAATGGGGTCATCAATCTCACGTTGATGCAATAATGCCCATTCTTCTTGCAGAGCAGAGTGGTTGGTCGATGCTGACGTGTCGTTTTTGGAAACCCAGAATCTACTATGTAGGAATCAACATGGATTCCGGAAACAGCGATCGTGTGAGACCCAACTCGCTTTATTTGTTCATGAGACCCAGAAAATATTAGATACAGGCTCCCAGGTAGATGCTATTTGTCTTGACTTCCGGAAGGCGTTCGATACAGTTCTGCACTGTCGCCTGATAAACAAAGTAAGAGCCTACGGAATATCAGACCAGCTGTGTGGCTGGATTAAAGAGTTTTTAGCAAACAGAACACAGCATGTTGTTGTCAATGGAGAGACGTCTACAGACGTTAAAGTAACCTCTGGCGTGCCACAGGGGAGTGTTATGGGACCATTGCTTTTCACAATATATATAAATGACCTAGTAGATAGTGTCGGAAGTCCCATGCGGCTTTTCGCGGATGATGCTGTAGTATACAGAGAAGTTACAGCATTAGAAAATTGTAGCGAAATGCAGGAAGATCTGCAGCGGATAGGCACTTGGTGCAGGGAGTGGCAACTGACCCTTAACATAGACAAATGTAATGTATTGCGAATACATAGAAAGAAGGATCCTTTATTGTATGATTATATGATAGCGGAACAAACACTGGTAGCAGTAACTTCTGTAAAATATCTGAGAGTACGCGTGCGGAAAAATTTGAAGTGGAATGATCATATAAAATTAATTGTTGGTAAGGCGGGTACCAGGTTGAGATTCATTGGGAGAGTCCTTAGAAAATGTAGTCCATCAACAAAGGAGGTGGCTTACAAAACACTCGTTCGACCTATACTTGAGTATTGCTCATCAGTGTGGGATCCGTACCAGATCGGGTTGACGGAGGAGATAGAGAAGATCCAAAGAAGAGCGGCGCGTTTCGTCACAGGGTTATTTGGTAACCGTGATAGCGTTACGGAGATGTTTAACAAACTCAATTGGCAGACTCTGCAAGAGAGGCGCTCTGCATCGCGGTGTAGCTTGCTCGCCAGGTTTCGAGAGGGTGCGTTTCTGGATGAGGTATCGAATATATTGCTTCCCCCTACTTATACCTCCCGAGGAGATGACGAATGTAAAATTAGAGAGATTCGAGTGCACACGGAGGCTTTCAGACAGCCGTTCTTCCCGCGAACCATACGCGACTGGAACAGGAAAGGGAGGTAATGACAGTGGCACGTAAAGTGCCCTCCGCCACACACCGTTGGGTGGCTTGCGGAGAATAAATGTAGATGTAGATGTAGACGCACACCGTCTCCCTAATGCGTCGCAGTCATTCTCTTTCTTTCTATCGCTTACGCCATAGTCCCGCAGCGATCGCAGGTTCAGCGTGGTTACAACGGATATGGCAATGTTGGTTTTAGGGATGGCCGGATGCCCCTCCTGCCGCCACCCTCGTACCCCCCAGTACGGGATCAGTGTACCCCACCTGTCTGCGTCTAATGAAATCCTGAAATAGTGTGGGCGTGTTTCAAATGACTGCGACGCGTGTAACTGAGACGGAACGTAGGGACCAGCCCAGCATTCACCAAGCGGTATGTGGAAAACCGCCTAAAAACCACATCCAAGCTGGCCGGCACATCGGCCCTCGTTGTTAATCCGCCGGGCGGATTCGATCCGGGGCCGGCGCGCCTACCCGAGTCCAGGAAGCACCGCGTTAGCGCTCTCGGCTACCCTGGCGGGTCGTTGCAGACGTGCTCTGTGGGATTCAAATCGTCAGGGCGAGCAGGCCACGCCATGCGTCAAATATCTTCCTTTTCCAAGAAAACATCAACAACCCCTGCTCTATGACTTCGATCATTATCGTCCAGCAATACGAAGTCTGGGCCCACGCCACCTCGCAACAACCGCAAATGAGGTCCCAGTTAAACCTTGCCGAGTCATCTGTACAAATTCGTGAACAGGGATTCGAGTGGTAGACAATCCCTGCCCACACCATTAGCGATCCTCCTTCATGTCGGTCTCTTTCCGCACTGTTTGGGTCCCGAAATCGCGTTCCACGTTCTCTCCAGATTCGAATCCATTGAGAATGACTCTCCAGAATAAATCGAGACTCATCTACGAAAACAACATTGGCCCGCTGCTCGATCGTCCATGTGGTATGTTGATGACTCCACTTAGACCTTCCCTTCTGTGAAGACGCGTCAGAGGTACACATACAGCATGTTTTCGACAATGAAGGCCACTCTGACGACGCCTTCTGCACATCGTTTTCGTCTATACAGCACATCCAGTGGATGCTGTGGGCTCACATGCCATTTGCCGTGCAGTACTAAGGCGGTAATACGGTGCCCTTACAGTCAAATAACATTCTTCTATGAATTTTATCCATAGTGGATGCTATCGAACTTCGTGATGTCCCTTTATAGGGTATAGAAAAACATCCGCTACCAGTCACAATAAAAGGTTATTTATTTGTCACACGACCGGTTTCGGCCTTGCGCCTATCCTCAGGTGTTTATACACTCCTGGAAATGGAAAAAAGAACACATTGACACCGGTGTGTCAGACCCACCATACTTGCTCCGGACACTGCGAGAGGGCTGTACAAGCAATGATCACACGCACGGCACAGCGGACACACCAGGAACCGCGGTGTTGGCCGTCGAATGGCGCTAGCTGCGCAGCATTTGTGCACCGCCGCCGTCAGTGTCAGCCAGTTTGCCGTGGCATACGGAGCTCCATCGCAGTCTTTAACACTGGTAGCATACCGCGACAGCGTGGACGTGAACCGTATGTGCAGTTGACGGACTTTGAGCACGGGCGTATAGTGGGCATGCGGGAGGCCGGGTGGACGTACCGCCGAATTGCTCAACACGTGGGGCGTGAGGTCTCCACAGTACATCGATGTTGTCGCCAGTGGTCGGCGGAAGGTGCACGTGCCCGTCGACCTGGGACCGGACCGTAGTGACGCACGGATGCACGCCAAGACCGTAGGATCCTACGCAGTGCCGTAAGGGACCGCACCGCCACTTCCCAGCAAATTAGGGACACTGTTGCTCCTGGGGTATCGGCGAGGACCATTCGCAACCGTCTCCATGAAGCTGGGCTACGGTCCCGCACACCGTTAGGCCGTCTTCCGCTCACGCCCCAACATCGTGCAGCCCGCCTCCAGTGGTGTCGCGACAGGCGTGAAAGGAGGGACGAATGCAGACGTGTCGTCTTCAGCGATGAGAGTCGCTTCTGCCTTGGTGCCAATGATGGTCATATGCGTGTTTGGCGCCGTGCAGGTGAGCGCCACAATCAGGACTGCATACGACCGAGGCACACAGGGTCAACACCCGGCATCATGGTGTGGGGAGCGATCTCCTACACTGGCCGTACACCACTAGTGATCGTCGAGGGGACACTAAATAGTGCACGGTACATCCAAACCGTCATCGAACCCATCGTTCTACCATTCCTAGACCGGCAAGGGAACTTGCTGTTCCAACAGGACAATGCACGTCCGCATGTATCCCGTGCCACCCAACGTGCTCTAGAAGGTGTAACTCAACTACCCTGGCCAGCAAGATCTCCGGATCTGTCCTCCATTGAGCATGTTTGGGACTGGATGAAGCGTCGTCTCACGCGGTCTGCACGTCCAGCACGAACGCTGGTCCAACTGAGGCGCCAGGTGGAAATGGCATGGCAAGCCGTTCCACAGGACTACATCCAGCATCTCTACGATCGTCTCCATGGGAGAATAGCAGCCTGCATTGCTGCGAAAGGTGGATATACACTGTACTAGTGCCGACATTGTACATGCTCTGTTGCCTGTGTCTATGTGCCTGTGGTTCTGTCAGTGTGATCATGTGATGTATCTGACCCCAGGAATGTGTCAATAAAGTTTCCCCTTCCTGGGACAATGAATTCACGGTGTTCTTATTTCAATTTCCAGGAGTGTATATTCATGTACATGTTGATTTCCAACAGTAGAAACATGTACATGAATGTATAAACACATGAGAATGGGCGCAAGCCCGAAACCGGTCGTGTGACAAATAAATAACCTTTTATTGTGACTGGTAGCGGATATTTTTCTACAACATTCTTCTATTCTGAAGTCACACATGACTGGCGCAGCCCTGGTCTTCAGGATATACTTACAGTCTCTATAAACTGTCGCCATATTCTAGAAATAACAGAGCGATTCACATTAAGCCATCCGGCCACATCCTTTTGCGACTGTCCTGCTTCCTTTCTTTCTATAGCCCTCCACCGCAGAAAGTCTGGTAGCCGTCTTTTCTGTGTCATACTGCACCCTCAGTGACTGTGTACACTGCGATTGAGGATGTGGGACTATCCGGAAAACACTACCTTGTTTGATAGGTGACCTAACGTCACTTTTGGCATGGTTGTCCGTTGACCGAAATGCCCTGTTCCGGGCAGAACACGATCGTACGGACATCTGGTTGACAGTTTGTATCATTATATCGCGAATTAGACAGACGACGAGGAAAGAGCGGTTTGTTGCCTTAACTTTGGACACCAGCGTAGATTCAAATGGTTCAAATGGCTCTGAGGACTATGGGACTCAACTGCTGTGGTCATAAGTCCCCTAGAACTTAGAACTACTTAAACCTAACTAACCTAAAGACATCACACACATCCATGCCCGAGGCAGGATTCGAACCTGCGACCGTAGCGGTCGTGCGGTTCCAGACTGAAGCGCCTTTAACCGCTCGGCCACTCCGGCCGGCTCCAGCGTAGATTGAAGAAATGGGAATGTACAGTTCAGAATTAAGAGTACCTGGAATATTTTTATTGCTGTAAAGAAATTGACATAATATGGAGCGACACGTGGCCAAGCGAATGGGGGGTTGGTGGAGCAAGGAAGAACTTCGATGGACTTCGAGAGCTAAAAATTAGACTGACTGAATGTCGAATAGCTTAAGGTCAGTGGCGGCCGGTGTTTATATGCTAATGTGCTACACCACATTGCAACTATCGCACTAATCTTATGCCATTTCTCATCGAATGCGAGCTAAAGATCTCCTTAAAATTACGCCAATTCTCTACGAAAGCGTGCTGGTAAGCGAATAAACTCGACGAAAGTATGTTTTGTAACGCTCTCTCCGCTATAACTAGACACGAATGTCGAGTACTGTACAGTCAGCTGTTGTTAAGATCAACTCAGAGAAGGGATGCAGCTGTCTGTTGTCAACTGTTCTCCTCTGCTCTCACGGATATCTGCCGGCGGTGATGGTAGAATGCTTTGCATAATAAAGGTGTGCCTCACGAGTATAGTACATAGGCTGGTAATTTGGTGGTTCGGATTTTAATACCGCTGCTACTATTTTTATCATTGCAGTTCATTCCTCTCAGTGTTCAACTATTAATTAAAAAATTTTAACACTGTGACAGCTATAGACGTGCTCACTACATTCCGTGCTGAGCGTGGTTTTTTTTGTCGCTCTGCTGCCCGCCTACTGATTCTACGAAGGTTGAGAGACGGCATTCCATTGGCTATGAAATACTCATCCTCCGATTCAGTGAAAAAATTTATTTTTACACATTTTCCCTCGATATTGGACTGAGTTTCTTTTCATTATTTGTCTTAATTACTGTGGTACGGCAAATCACAGCACAAAATTTTAAAGAGTTTGGAGCGGTAAAAACGGATTGAGTAAACATTGCGCTCAAACGTTGCTATGTGTGAAATGTAGATAAGATAACGAAATCTTATTTAAAATTAAAAGTAGAACGATATCTCTTTTCGTTCTCGAAAGTTTTCTTCATATATCCGTTGGACGGTCTCTTGCGATGCGTCCATTGCTGTTCCTGCGTATCGACAATTATGCGGGCGTAACAATCGTCACATTTCATAAACGGTTCAAGGTATAGAAAGAAGACATTTTGCAAATGATAGCACGCAAAGATTTCTTACGATAAATTCTCGAAACTTTTTTATTTGCCGAGAGATGGAAGTAACTCGTCCATTAAAGATGGAGGGTTGGTGGAACAAGACAGGTAAACAGCGCTTAAGTTCTCTAAGCATACCGTATGAGCGATTTTCGGGTAGCGGTACAAATGTCAGCTCTGCAGCGTATTGGTTAAGTGCGTAGACTGTCGATTCGTCATTCTGGGTTTAGTTCCCACTGTTACCGCCGGTCGCGGTGGTCTAGCGGTTCTGGCGCTGCAGTCCGGAACCGCGGGACTGCTACGGTCGCAGGTTCGAATCCTGCCTCGGGCATGGGTGTGTGTGATGTCCTTAGGTTAGTTAGGTTTAAGTAGTTCTAAGTTCTAGGGGACTTATGACCTAAGATGTTGAGTCCCATAGTGCTCAGAGCCATTTTGAACCAACCCACTGTTACCGTCATTTTTTCATTGTATTTTGTTCCTCGCAATGTCAAACAATTAGTTACAACATTTAAATATGCTGAAACCGTTCAGTTTATGTATGTAAAGTTAATATATTCAGTATATAGTTACGATTACTACCACTGTAATTCGAAACCCTATAGGCCACCACGTTGTAGCGCACTGATAAAATTTTGCATGAGCGGTCACTGATTAAAATGATGATAGTGTAATAAAAACAGTCTGAGTCAGAAATTACGCAAACCTAAATTAAAAAGAAAATATTGTAGTGGGAAATTGAGTTTCTTATCGGCGGGAATGTTTGCCTTGGCAACGGATGACCTGATCGTAGACGCACGGCTCGTCACATCCGAACACTTTCCCGCCATTTCGATGCCAGCGTTGGGTTATTTGTGTGCGAAAAAAACATTCGTTCTTCTCAGGTTACTTGAAATAGCACTCTGTTTTTAAACGCCAGAAAGACTTTAGGGTAGCTCTTCTTGAAACAAGGGTGCTGATTATATTTCACTCACAGTCGCTCGCCTTAGAAAAACTGCTAGTGTGACGTTCTGGTCAGCCTTCAGTGTTAAGTGATGCATCATTAGAAAATATCCGCGTATGCTGTTACATCCAGCAAGTAAGTGGATACCGGAACTATGTCAGCAAATTGCCTTACTACAGATATTGGAGCTCAAACGACGCTCATGTTTTCCATGAGACTTCATTACAAACATAGAATTTTGGCGATTGGTGTCAAGCTTCGCACAAAAGAATGGTAAGCCCGAATTTATTTCTCGGAGACGAAAGCAACTGCACGTTACCAGGATATCAATTGCAGTTTGTAGCGTTGTTAGATGCCGATGAACGACACTGCTGGCTGCAGCAAGATGGTGCAGCAGCGCAGGCGGTGTGTAACACCCTCATAATGTAGCATGAGATGTTTGGGGGCCACTTAACTTCGCGTGACGCGTGGCAGCCTAGATCGCAAGACTTATATTCCCCCGACTTTCTTCTTGGGGATATCGGAAGGATAAAGTCTATAACAGCAACGCTCATACAGTCGATTAACTGAAGCACAGCATCGAGACGAAACATCCAGCGCTAGCGTAGCAGCTAACATGAAGGGACGTATTGAGGCGTGTACTGCAGCACATGGATGACATTTGCAGCATCTTTTGTGAGAAAACGTATGTTAGTAGAATAATAAAGTTTTGAATTTTAGGAATTTACGTAACTTCTGGTTCATCCTGTATTAGAGCAACAAAATAGTGATCATTCAGTCGTTCATACATCTTCATATGTAGATCGCAGCAAGAAAGAGAACCGTCATGGATTCAAACAAGTGGAGGTATACGTTAACAACACAAAAGCTATGCTTAGCAACTTAATGGACACACTGATTGTCAATAAACCGTCACTGCAGCGAGTAACACAGTGCTTATTCAAATTGGCCGGCTGGAGTGGCCGAGTGGTTCTAGGCGCTACAGTCTGGAACCTCGCGACCGCTGCGTCGCAGGTTCGAATCCTGCCTCGGGCATGGATGTGTGTGATGTAGTTAGGTTAGTTAGGTTTAACTAGTTCTAAGTTCTAGGGGACTGATGACCACAGCAGTTAAGTCCCATAGTGCTCCGAGCCATTTGAACCATTTTTTTTTTTTTGCTTATACCAATTAAACTTAACCTTTTGAATCGGCAAGAAAGCAATTATTCGGAAAAAACTTTTGCTTCCTCTGCTTCATTATAAACGTCATGTTTATCTTCCAAGGGCAGCGTAATATACGTTTTATTGCGTTCGTATTTTCCAAAGAATATATATATATATATATATATATATATATATATATATATATATATATATATATATATATATATATGCAATTACCTGCCTCGCAGTTGACAGAACTTGTCCTCGAATCTCAATAACAAGACAAGTTGCACGACTGACATGGTATACACGTTTAAGTTGTTGAACAACTTTGCACCAGAGTACAGAGCTGCGCCGTGGACCATGTAAAAGAATCCAAAGCGTATTTCTTAGCATTGTCTTGAATCCGGGTACGTACCTTCTGTATGTGAAGAACAAAAACACAAGGAAAGTTTCTGTTTTGCACAATCAGGTTCGATTCCCTATTCGTTTGTGTTGAAGGGGATGTGAACAGCAAATGCCCGACATACTGCCACTCCTCCTGACGATTTAGGTGTGGCGAGGAATGAGTCAACCTTCTTTCCTGGGCGACGTAGCCTCCATTTTCTTGTCCCATCACGACTGCTACGGTCGCAGGTTCGAATCCTGCCTCGGGCATGGATGTGTCTGATGTCCTTAGGTTAGTTAGGTTTAAATAGTTCTAAGTTCTAGGGGACTGATGACCTCAGATATTATGTCCCATAGTGCTCAGAGCCATTTTTAAACCTTGTCCGATGGAACACGTACATGCTGAATTTTCCAAGTGAGGGATAATGGTCAGTTCTGTGAATGTAACCGTTTATATTCTTTCTAATCTGTGGTACAAGGCTCAGTGCAGTCACACATCTCCTTAGTGTTGCAGTCTGTTCTGTACCGGACAGCAAATACTGAGAGTCCGCCATATTTCTACTTCCGCGCCACATCCATCAGCGCGTCGTAATCGCCGACAACTGTGTTGCCAGGTGACCGAGAGGTCGCTGTTGGTTGTAAACTACTTTGCTTCTGCGAGGTCATCGGGGGTTGGGGGTTCTGTGGGGAAGGAGACCAGACAGCGAGGTCATCGGTCTCATCGGATTAGGAAAGGAAGTCGGCCGTGCCCTTTCAAAGGAATCATCCCGGCATTTGCCTGGAGCGATTTAGGGAAATCACGGAAAACCTAAATCAGGATGGCCGGACGCGGGTTTGAACCGTCGTCCTCCCGAATGCGATTCCAGTGTCTAACCACTGCGCCACCTCTCTCGGTTTTGCTTCTGCCTAGTACTGGCAGAGAGAGGAATCCTTCTGCCGGCAGGCAGGAAAGAAGACGAGCCACGAAGCAGCACCGGCAGCCGATTCAGTAGAGTTCCTGTAATTGCACCGTGGAGCACAGTTTCGCGAGTTCCATTCCGATGACTGCATTCTGACTTAGCAGTTGCTATTTACAGAGAACTAGGAGAGATAAATGTTCACCTGTGTGATACTTTGACACCATAGGGTACCAAGAGACAGAGCAGTTATTTAGATTTCATTGTATTAGTATAGGACATAAAATGCCGTGCACTTCCCTTGTCCGACTACGAAATTCGAACTGATATATAACCGTCCTACCAGATGTAGGTGAAACCTATTGCCCTCGCCTTGACAGAATTCCTTTGCCGTCTTCTCCTCCTGCGGGCTTACTAATAATAACTACGCACCCTCCGACGCAAAGCTGCAAATGTTAACAGTTTTGGCTGGTTTCGTTGTCTAGGGGGTGGGATACATTGTTGCCGCATTACAAGCCAAACGCTGCTGAGTCTACAGTATACAACATGAATACACACATGAATCGAATGGTCTGCAAATGCGAATTGATATAGAAATTTATAAATGAAAGATTGCAGTTAAATAAAATCTGCAGGTGCTATTTTAACGACTTTAAATTATGAGTATGATAGCATTAGTACTTTTGAAAATGCCGTATATTTCTGCAAACACGTATTGGTGTCGATGGTCCAGCAATAAAATAAAATATAAGTTGAATATCAGGGAAACAGTAGATTCCTACTGCACGTAATTAGTTGTGAACGACAACATAGCTCGCGAGATATTCACTTCTAAACGCACACTACGTCTTCACTGTAGAAACCTCGGAAATCTCACAAGTTCATAAGTCCGAACTCCGAAGTACACTCCTGGAAATGGAAAAAAGAACACATTGACACCGGTGTGTCAGACCCACCATACTTGTTCCGGACACTGCGAGAGGGCTGTACAAGTAATGATCACACGCACGGCACAGCGGACACACCAGGAACCGCAGTGTTGGCCGTCGAATGGCGCTAGCTGCGCAGCATTTGTGCACCGCCGCCGTCAGTGTCAGCCAGTTTGCCGTGGCATACGGAGCTCCATCGCAGTCTTTAACACTGGTAGCTTGCCGCGACAGCGTGGACGTGAACCGTATGTGCAGTTGACGGACTTTGAGCGAGGGCGTATAGTGGGCATGCGGGAGGCCGGGTGGACGTACCGCCGAATTGCTCAACACGTGGGGCGTGAGGTCTCCACAGTACATCGATGTTGTCGCCAGTGGTCGGCGGAAGGTGCACGTGCCCGTCGACCTGGGACCGGACCGCAGCGACGCACGGATGCACGCCAAGACCATAGGATCCTACGCAGTGCCGTAGGGGACCGCACCGCCACTTCCCAGCAAATTAGGGACACTGTTGCTCCTGGGGTATCGGCGAGGACCATTCGCAACCGTCTCCATGAAGCTGTGCTACGGTCCCGCACACCGCTAGGCCGTCTTCCGCTCAAGCCCCAACATCGTGCAGCCCGCCTCCAGTGGTGTCGCGACAGGCGTGAAAGGAGGGACGAATGCAGACGTGTCGTCTTCAGCGATGAGAGTCGCTTCTGCCTTGGTGCCAATGATGGTCGTATGCGTGTTTGGTGCCGTGCAGGTGAGCGCCACAATCAGGACTGCATACGACCGAGTCACACAGGGCCAACACCCGGCATCATGGTGTGGGGAGCGATCTCCTACATTGGCCGTACACCACTGGTGATCGTCGAGGGGACACTAAATAGTGCACGGTACATCCAAACCGTCATCGAACCCATCGTTCTACCATTCCTAGACCGGCAAGGGAACTTGCTGTTCCAACAGGACAATGCACGTCCGCATGTATCCCGTGCCACCCAACGTGCTCTAGAAGGTGTAAGTCAACTACCCTGGCCAGCGAGATCTCCAGATCTGTCCCCCATTGAGCATGTTTGGGACTGGATGAAGCGTCGTCTCACGCGGTCTGCACGTCCAGCACGAACGCTGGTCCAACTGAGGCGCCAGGTGGAAATGGCATGGCAAGCCGTTCCACAGGACTACATCCAGCATCTCTACGATCGTCTCCATGGGAGAATAGCAGCCTGCATTGGTGCGAAAGGTGGATATACACTGTACTAGTGCCGACATTGTGCATGCTCTGTTGCCTGTGTCTATGTGCCTGTGGTTCTGTCAGTGTGATCATGTGATGTATCTGACCCCAGGAATGTGTCAATGAAGTTTCCCCTTCCTGGGACAATGAATTCACGGTGTTCTTATTTCAATTTCCAGGAGTGTATTTCTCTCTCTCGCGACCACCTGCAAACCGCTGCACTGTCCAAGTCCTTCCGCCGACTCCGCGTCCCGGCACTTTCCGTGTCCTGTGCCATACACTCCGGACTACCCCTGTGTCCTCTCCGGAAACTCGCTTTCATCCAGTCTCCCCATTCACGAGCGCTGTGATTGGCTAGAGCGCTCGCGCCATGTCTTCATGCCAACGCACAGTCACACAAACAAAATGAGACATTTTCTAAATACTGGGCATACATTTAAATAACTTGAAATCAAGTAAATATTCCTACGGATGGACCATAAAAACGCTCTAACACACATTATTAAATACATAAACAATTAAATAAACGCATATCAAAATAAAAGAAGCAGAAGAAGGTCAGGAACCTAATGTCTCTGTGTTTTCTAAAACACAGTAGATATTTAACCAATTTCTTCATGAATACTATATATCGGATATATACAAAGACATAAATGAATAAATATATTTATAAGCATGCTGCTACCGTTTTGTCGTGTAACTGTGGAGTACTTACGGCCTGACGCGATCGATAGTAATTTGCCATTTTGATCTCAAATAACTCGTGTACTATTTAAGTTACATGCCTGTAATTCATACCAATTTAGGTTTACACTAATAGCTTTCTAAAGACACATAGACCAACGAAATCGGAAGAACCGCTTAGATTTTGGAAATTCGTTGCTGCGTGTTACTTGTATAATTTACAGTCAGGTACTAACCTTTAAAGTAATAAAGATATTGAAAATCTGATTACACCATGAGAATCCTCGTGCAAATGATAGTAATGTACATGTTTCTTTTTGAGGTGTCATGACTCATCTGGCTACTATTAATTTCCATACGAACTGTGAAATGTCTGCCATTAAGGTTTCACATAGTCCGCCGTCTTTGGGACTCCCTGCGTGTCTCCTTCATCGACACAAAGCACCGTCCTCGTCACAGCGGAATTCCCAGCCACGCAGCTGGATCATGCGCTGCCCCTCTCGTCCGGCTAACGTTTGCCACCACGTGTTTTCTGCTGGGCCCTGGCTTTGACGACCGTCGAGTGCGGCCGCCCCAATTCCAAACATATAATATTTCAAGGGCGCCACAACTCACTCGTTACCTCACACTCTCCACCCACTTCATAAGTCTTGGTTCAGAACCGCATCTCTCTCCACTCTTCTCCCCATTCCCCCTCCAAACATTCCCCTACACATACCCCCTCCTATGCACTGCCTTTAAATTCTACGGCCCAATGATACCGTTATCCCTAGTAGTTTACATTCACTCATCTCTTCACTCTTCCGTGTATGTATTTTTATCAGACAACACATCAGCCGTTACCTTATGCAACTACGTATCTGTCTTTATATATTCGTGTGTGACACTAATTTTCCATCAATCTGTGTCTATATTGAATATACCGGGTGATCAAAAAGTCAGTATAAAATTGAAAACTTAATAAACCACGGAATAATGTAGATAGAGAGGTAAAAATTGACACACATGCTTGGAATGACATGGGGTTTTACTAGAACCAAAAAGTATTGTTAGACGCGTAAAAGATCTCTTGCGCGCGTCGTTTGGTGATGATCGTGTGCTCAGCCATCACTTTCGTCCCCAGACCTCGGTCCGTGCGATTATTGGCTTTGGGGTTACCTGAAGTCGCAAGTGTGTCGTGAACGACCGACATCTCTAGGGATGCTGAAAGACAACATCCGACTCCAATGCCTCACCATAGCTCCGGAAATGCTTTACAGTGCTGTTCACATCATTATTCCTCGACTACAGCTATTGTTGAGGAATGATGGTGGACATATTCAGCATTTCCTGTAAAGAACATCATCTTTGCTTTGTCTTACTTTGTTATGCTAATTATTGCTATTCTGATCAGATGAAGAGCCATCTGTCGGACATTTTTTGAACGTTTGTATTTTTTTGGTTCTAATAAAACCCCATGTTATTCCAAGTATGTGTGTCAATTTGTACCTCTCTATCTATATTATTCCGTGATTTATTCAGTTTTCAAATTTATACTGACTTTTTGATCACCCAGTATATTAACTTATGTAACTGACGATCTATCTTTTTATTGTACAGAACATTTATTTTAGTCACCCGACATGCCCATCTTTTATACGGGTTTCTTATGTTATGTTTTAAAAGTTTTACGCTCATGTGGCTGAAGAGTGGCAAATTGTATCAACCGACAGTCAACCCTCCCCCCCCCCCCCCCTCCCCCCGTCCACCGTCTACCGTCCCCGTGGGCAAATAACAATAAAGAAGATAAAATGAATGAAATGAAATGATACGAACTTGTATCAACCGGAATTTGAACTTGGATCACCTGCTTGTCGTGACACCTAACTTTAGCTAGTTAGGCTTTCCGAACAGCTTGAACTACGTATTAGCCAATGTTGTTGAAATTTAGTAAAACAATTTTTTGGCAGTTTTTGTACAAAAATTACTTTTCAATGTACTGATAACATTTTTTGTTGTATGACGAATGATGCAAACAATATTAAAAGTGTTCTCAATCACAGTTCTGAACATCAGGTGTGGACTACTTATAATAGACCTGAGAAAGTTCTCAGCTTCCTGGAAACGTCCAGTACGATGGGAGCCCTGCATTAGTGTGCACTCTGCAGGGCGACAGCAAGTGTTCCGTCAGTGGTGACGCGCCTCTGGACCGTAACATCCCCACCCCCGCCTCCCTACCGTCTTCCCCTGCCGCGGGCGGCTCTCGCGCCTGTCATAACGGGGGGCGGCGTCGGCGTATCTCAGCCGGAAACAGGGGAGGGCTCTGTCAGTTCAGAGACAGGTGTCCGTGCCGGCGTGGTAGGAGCTCCAACAAACCACGAGCGTTTGTGGTGGCGTTTCGCAGTTTTCAAACGAATAACTGTTTACGCTATTTTGAGAATTTCTTGGGTGACATGTACGGCAGGGTTTTGGAAAACCTACTGATTTTCAAAATCTGCTTTAGAAGCTTCGTTTCTTCTGACGGAAGTTGGAATCGCAAAAGCGAAAGATGCTTTCAGTAAAAATAGTGCTGCGGTACACTCAATAAATTTTGGTGCTCCTGCAGATCTGATGTTCTCGCATTTATTTGTGAAGAATTTGGGCGGCTTTGTATACTATTGTCCTGATCTGTCCAGTCTGGATTTTGAGTGGTTTTAGTCGAAAACATCGTATTTTGCTTAAGATAAACGGACGATTTTGGCTGATGGTATTTAGTTGCTATTGTGCAGGATTTAGTGAATTGCAATATAGATTTCCTTATGAAATTCGTAATATTTTAATGATTATCTTTTAAAAATGTTACAGGACAGTGACTAAGCCATATTCCAAATCTTTTTGATTTTACCCCTCAGATGATTTTATATTGTTCCCCAGGGGGAGTAATTAGGCCCATGTTGGCAACGGCTGCCATGCTCACGTCTTATCCTCCTCATGCTAAATCCGAGTTTCCGATCCTCGTGATACGACTCTTCTGTCAATTTTTTTCATTAGATGATTTTCATTATTGATGTACTACGATTTTTACTGAAAGTTTCTTTCGCTTTTGCGATTACAACTTCCACCCGAAGAAACAGAGCTTCCAAAGCATCTGAACCCGACGATTTTGTTTGTTTTCTCACTGCCCGACAAATGTGTGAATACAAAAACTGGTTCAAATGGCTCTGAGCACTACAGGACTTAACGCCTGAGGTCATCAGCCCCTACAACTTAGAACTACTTAAACCTAACTAACCTAAGGACATCACACACATCCATGCCCGAGGCAGGATTCGAAGCTGCGACCGTAGCGGTCACGCGGTTCCAGACTGAAGCGCCTAGAACCGCTCGGCCACACCGGCCGGCGTTAGATTACATCAAGGAGGCTAGGAGAGTATTTATTCTGGAAAGAGCAGCTAACCGGTTGTTAGCATCCTGCTTATACAATGAAAAATGGCTCAAATGGCTCTGAGCACAATGGGACTTAGCTTCTGAGGTCATCAGTCCCCTAGAACTTAGAACTACGTAAACCTAACTAACCTAAGGACATCACACACATCCATGCCCAAGGCAGGATTCGAACCTACGACCGTAGCGGTCGCGCGGTTATACAATGAATGGACATCGTTAGTTCCATTATGATGGACACAGGGGTATTAAGGGTAAAGTTTAAACTGATTGTAAACTGCGCTCTGGGGAAGTAATTGTCGAAACAGCACTCTGGGGAAGTATGTGTCGAAAAAAAACCTATAAACGTCGACTAACCTAAGGACATCACACACATCCATGCCCGAGGCAGGATTCGAACCTGCGACCGTAGCAGTCCCGCGGTTCCGGATTGCAGCGCCTAGAACCGCACGGCCACCGCGGCCGGCTTTTGCGGTAGAGACTGTTTGTGTTCATTTTTTAATTACTTTCTGCTAGGCCTCTGTTCTCCACGAGAAATGTTCTCAAAAATTACCAAACCACTTTCTGCTTTGCTCCATGTCCAAATTTTATGGTTTCGGCGGCACGTTTTTCTGTAATGGGCATTGCATCACTGATCCAGATCGTCCTGCAATTCACAGCTAATGGCGCTCCCTTCGTGTTGATTTGTAGCTGACAGGGTTCGAGAGCGCGATATTCAGCTTTGCATTGACTTTCGCACCATTCGTCCTCTTATTTTCCTTCAACGTCCTCTACAATGACCATTTGTCACGATCACTCAACAGACACTTTCGTCCGTGTTACGACTTAGCGGATAATGTCTCTCCGCTTAGCTGTGAGCGGTATAGATCTTCAATACAGTGGCTCTTGGAAAACCAAACACTGCGGCTACCTTCGTTAGGAGAACACACACGATAAGAACACCATCCATTTGCTCAAGTTCGCATTCACTTAGCTCTGACATAATGCACTCACAGATGCAGAGAACACTTTTCTGACCAGACCACGACTGATGCTCCCGAGGTATAGAGACCGCTGCACAGGTGGCGTCCGTGGTACAAATATAACAGCGCAACCTGCAGGCTTCGCTAGCATCTACATTTATGTTCTAGTTCTCGCGCGCTGTTCCCATAATTTTCTCTGACCCTCTATATACCGGGTGATCAAAAAGTCAGTATAAATTTGAAAACTGAATGAATCACGGAATAATGTAGGTAGAGAGGTACAAATTGACACACATGCTTGGAATGACATGGGGTTTTATTAGAACCAAAAAAATACAAAAGTTCAAAAACGTCCGACAGATGGCGCTTCATCTGATCAGAATAGCAATAATTAGCGTATCAAAGTAAGACAAAGCAAAGATCATGTTCTTTACAGGAAATACTCAATATGTCCACCATTATTCCTCAACAATAGCTGCAGTCGAGGAATAATGTTGTGAACAGCACTGTAAAGCATGTCCGGAGTTATGGTGAGCCGTTGGCGTCGGATGTGTCTTTCAGCATCCCTAGAGATGTCGGTCGATCACGATACACTTGCGACGTCAGGCAACCCCAAAGCCAATAATCGCACGGACTGAGGTCTGGGGACCTGGGAGGCCAAGCATGACGAAAGTGGCGGCTGAGGACACGATCATCACCAAACGACGCGCGCAAGAGATCTTTCACGCGTCTAGCAATAGGGGGTGGAGAGCCATCCTGCATAAACATCATACGTTCCAGCAGGTGTTTATCAGCCAGGCTGGGGATAATGCGATTTTGTAACATATCGGCGCACCCCTCACCCGTCATGGTAGCAGTTTCTGACGTTTTGTTGTCCAGCGCCATCTGTCGGACATTTTGTGCATTCTTTCTTTTTTTTGTTCTAATAAAACCGCATGTCATTCCAAGCATGTGTGTCAATTTTTACCTCTCTATCTACATTATTCCGTGGTTTATTAAGTTTTCAAATTTATACTGACTTTTTGATCACTCTGTACAGTAGTGAAGCACGCGAACGAAGCAGTCAACTTCTCGTCAACATCATTAAGATGAAAATAATCTCTTAACTGTTTGGACTTTTTTGTGTCCTTGATTTCACTGAATACTAGAGAGAAGTGGGACGTCTGTAAACCAACTGTAATTGATCGTGTTCACTCAGTAGTGATTACAGTGTTCTCACACGGACTGTTCCTTTCGAGATAGTGCCTTAGCTGGAAATGTCTTACAATGTCGATAAAATTCTTCAGGCTATGTGACCACAATGACAAGTGTAAAATTCTCCGACGTTTCGGCCAATGTTGCAAATGGCTTTTCTCAGGGCGTTTTTGTTGTTAGCAAAAACACCCTGTGGAAGACCATTTGCAACATCGACTGAAATGTCAGAGAATTTTACACACTATCAATGCGGTCACATACATTGAAGAATTTATTGATTATGACAACGGTCGCGGAAGCCTACCGTTACATATCTTACATTGTTTTCCCTGGTTTCCAAAAATATCGCACTTGAGCTTCTTTATCTTATAGTGGTGATGGTATAAAAAATAACAGCAAGGCCCATTTTGCTGAAATGGAACATTTCCTTCGCGAGTTATGCCGAGAAGTTCTATTTGCCATCGCTTATAATTTGTGTGTTTCCGCCCACGAAGTAATGAGGTTGCTTTTCATCCCAAATGTTGTTCTACAACGTAACAGGCGACTAATTACGTTATTTTCACAACTTCCCCACAGTAATTATGCGAGCAAATGATGAATTATTTTACTAAAAATCGGACTACTTACGACTGATTTTTATCTTACTGGGTATTTGATCTTGAGATGAAACACCTGTCAATGATACAAATTCTACAGTGATAGCGTTACCAGTAGCTGTGGTCAATCATGGTCTAGTTTCCATTTTTAAGAAGTTCATAGAGACGTGTTTGTGTTGCCTACCATTATTCAACTTGAATTACTTGATAGAGGGTGTACATATATATACGCTAGTTACTATTGTAGGTCTATGCTGACAGAACACAAGTTTTATACGATTTTTTGTTGCAAAAATGTTGCACGCTATTTAGTTAAGAACTTTTATCTAAGATATTAAATGTTTTTGCATTATAGCTTATCATCTGAAAAAAATATTTTAAGAGCGGAAAATGACGGGATCGTAAGATAACTATGTGACTTTTGCTTTAGTGCTCATTTTTTATTGGATACGTTTCCACATTTGTTGTAATGTGTGCCACTAGCAAAAATTTCGGACGCCTATGTCATTCCACTGCTGTGGTTAAGCTGTGAACTGAAATGATAAATGGAGCTGTATACTCCTATAATTATTTACTCAGCATATTTTAGAATTACAAAAAATGGTTCAAATGGCTCTGAGCACTATGGGACTCAACTGCTGTGGTCATTAGTCCCCTAGAACTTAGAACTAGTTAAACCTAACTAACCTAAGGACATCACAAACATCCATGCCCGAGGCAGGATTCGAACCTGCGACCGTAGCGATCGCGCGGTTCCAGACTGTAGCGCCTAGAACCGCTCGGCCATCCCGGCCGGCATTTTAGAATTACAAAATGACCAATAAAACCACTAATTATCTAAAATATTGCAGAGGTTTTTAAGCGTGGCGAGGGTAGACCGCATCGGTAGTCGTAGCTTAGTTGATGTAGGATCGTCCAGGGTCAAAGCCGTGGCTCTAGCACAAATTTCTCAAGTTATTGTCATGGAATTAAAAATTTTTTCCACGAAAGTTGTACATTTTCTATCAGTGTTCATGGCTCAATATTGATGTTTATCTGAAAGGGGACGATTTTCGACCTCGTGTTTCGTGTCGGGAGGTCAACGATCAACCACGCAGGGACGGTTACTGGTAGATAACGTGGACTAGATTGACTCTGATTACAAGTTCCAAGTGAATGAAACACGTACGATTGCACTGTTTGAATATGACGAGCCTAGGTACTTTCTCGTTTCGGATATCGCACACCGACCTTTTGAAACTTCCCCGTCTGGTCACGCTCACGCTCGTGTAATGAACGAAGGAATTGTTTAGTGCTGGCTGGAAGAACAGTCGGTTTCGTCGACTTATAAACCACCCACCGAACAATGAATTTCATGTGTGCTCTGTGTTGCACGTATTTGAATTGTCTAGGGGGGGGGGGCACATTAAAGGTGGCCTGAACGAAACTATTTGTGGGAGCATTAACGGAGGCGGAAAAGACCTGCAGTTACTTCCAGCAGGATGCAGCAAATGACCATGCGGCTCGTCGAACTTAGGAGCACATTTACACAACATTCACGCCTAGCAGAGTTGTTAGCAGTCAGTTCGGTCCCAGCTCTAGCTGGCCACCCAGCTCACCTGATCAGTCGGTGTGCGATTACTTTGGGTGGGGAGCCCTCAAGTTTGAGGTGTATCACAACAACCGTCATAGTGTTCAAAAACTGCACCAGAATAGTTTAGATGGTACTGCAACAATTCCAGCAGTCCAGCTTCGATCCGCAGTCAGCAACTTGCTGACCATGGACCAATAGTGCCTAGAGATGAACGGTGGTCCTTTTCAACATCTGCTATAGTCAGATTAGTACTGTATCTCCTTTCCTTTGCTCTGTTTCTTTGTACCCTGGAACTCTGTTCTTCAGACCACTTTTATTTGTCCCACTCTAATATTACTTCAACAATAACTTTAGTACGTTACAATGGATTACGTAAGTGAAATGCAAATACTGACGTCAATTGTGGAATAATATTAACTGTGGTGAGTGCACCCCAACACGGCGTGTGTGTGTCTAAAAGAATATATTGAATTATACCAGGCTAAATTGTCATTCCAGAATGAAATTTTCACTCTGCAGCGGAGTGTACGCTGATATGAAACTTCCTGGCAGATTAAAACTGTGTGCCGCACCGAAACTCGAACTCGGGACCTTTGCCTTTCGCGGGCAAGTGTTCTACCAACTGAGCTACCCAAGCACAACTCACGACCCGTCCCCACAGCTTTTAATTCCACCAGTACCTCGTCTCCTACCTTCCAAACTTCACAGAAGTTCTCCTGCAAAGGTCCCGAGTTTAAGTTGTCATTGGCTGTGTGAGTGGCTCCACGTCCTGTTAAACAACAAGTATTGCGGTGCACATCGGGGCAGGCTGTGCAAAAAGAGAGAAGAGCAACCGCCGCGGGAAAACCAGGTACTTGGAGTTTAGGCACGCAGTCGTTGAATATACAGCTCTCATTCCTGTGTTGAGGGAGTACTTGTGCAGAACATAAATACCATGTATCTCCAGGGCTGGTTACAAAAGTTGTGGGGTTACCATTTTTAAGGATTTGTTACTAGCTATAGCTTGCTTTATGGAAGGCCTTAACTGGTGCTCCACATTCTCTTACTCTTTCTTACAAGTACGTAGCCGATGATTACACGTCGTAGCAGACATTCCATGCAGCGCTTCATTCACCATAAATAGGAAAAATAACAAAACAAAGTTCATTACGTAAGTTGGAAAGAGATCTTCTAAGAAAAAAATATTGAATCGTAGGGAGGAACAGTTTAAGTAGGCCTTGTCATTGGGTCTAGAAGCCGCTCTTCTTGCGTCCGTTGTTTCTAACTGTTACGTACTGTCAGCTCAAAGACTGAATGGAGTAGAATGCTAATTTCGCGTTTTCACAAAACATACACAAGGACTTCCAGGTTAGCTGGACAATTTATTTATACCTGAATGCCGCATAGTAATGGAAACCATCTTAAGATGGCACTGCCGTTAGCTGTCTGAAATAGTTCTTCACTATAATATGGATAATGACTTACCAAATTCAGCTTGTGAACAAACGGATACGCAAATGTGTCACATTAACAATAAACAAGTAGTTGAAAGCTCTATTGTGTTACGTGGAGCGGTGTCCAACTAAATAGGCGTTACGACTGAGGCAGGAATTCGTAGCACAGCTCACCTGTTCAACGAGTTCCATCTCGAGCTGGTCCAGGCTGTTGCTCATAAAGTTTCCATCGCCGCCCACGGCATCAGAGTCGGCGTCCGGTAGCAAGGTCGCATTGTCGGCAGCTTTGCTGCCAGCGGCGAATGCCAGCTGCAACAAAGAGAAATCTCAGTTAATAAACTGAAGGAAAGAAAGAAACATTGATTATGGCCAAATAACCCGTTCCTTGTTCCAGAGCGACTTCAGAGTTTGTAGTCGCAGCTATTAAAATTGTTCATATCGATAAAAGAGGAAGTGCACGATGAGAATACGTATTATATACACGATATGGTCAAAAACAGTCCGAAAAACATGTAAGGGTGTTTCAAGGTAGGTTGTGCTGAGAGATAATGAATGCTAAGGAAGAAGTTCGACGCATGGCGCAATTACTGAGTTAATTAACACTGAAGTTAGCCATCGTGTCGTTGCGCGCGCCCTAATTGAAGCGGCATGCCAGAGACGGTGTCGCCAAATGTGTTCTTCTTTTGGTTTCCTAAAACCGAAAACGAGAGCAACACAAAAATTAGACAGGGAGCAATAGTAAGGAACGAACCCAAGTCAAAGGCTGAGTAGCTTCTTGCGGTACCATCTACGCTATAAGCACAACTAAAACTACATTTATTTGGGGCGCCGCTTCATTTTGAGCGTGCAACGGCCTGATTGCCTAATTTCAATCCTAATTAACTCGGAAACAACGCAACGTATAGAATTTTTTTCTTATCACTTATTTCTCAGCTCAATCTACCCTGCAACGTCCTTACAAGCTTTTCAAGCTGTTGCTGACCAACCTATATATTTCTACCTGGCCCAGTTCAACGACAGTTTTAAGGTGAAATCTACGTTTATAACAGATAAGAACTGTTTCAGCATCTTTAAAATGGATAAACAAATGCAGTAGATTAGCTTAGAAGCTATTTTTGAGCTCAAAATTCATAATTGTTAATTCAGTAGAAATTAATCTTTTTATCCAGGACTGTAACACATCTATAAGTTCATGGCTACTGATAACACAGTACACTTCTGGTTTTCTGGGATTTTCAGAACGTGACGGCATTGTGGTGTAAACAAAAATGCCTAAGTCACCACGGTTTGAGTTTTGACTTAAACGTTTCGAGAAGTCGGTTGTGTGTTAAGTCGCAATTACATGAGATCCTTACCGCTGTATTAGTCGCGAATTCTCGCAGAAGGACAATTCGTCGGTCAGTAAGGAAAAAGTAAATATAATCGCATGAGTTATGACGTGGAGGTTGGGCTGTTAATGATCAGTTCGTTCAGATAGCGCGAACTTATTATCCAATAACCAGCTATCATTGTACCAGTTAAGAATTACGAATTTTACATTACGGTGGCTGTGAAAGTGTATTGTGAACTGCTGAACGGCAACTATAAAATAATTCAAATAGTAGAAAATTCTAATATGAAATTGAGAAAGTGAAAAATTCAAATCTAATGAATAGAGAAATAGGCTAGCGAAGGAAATGCCCTGTTGACCTCGTTTAAAAAACGAGCAAATGTCTACTGTCGTGAACTAATTTTTAGTTTTACTGGTTGTATAAGATGTATTTGTGCTCGAGAACACAATCAGGTAAATTACAAAATGTATACTCTTTCTTAACCCAATCTCCGTAATACGTCCAGTTGCCTATAGACCACGCTCTGAAATTAAAAGTAAATATTAAGATGGGGCAGGATGGTTTTGTAAGTAAGGCATACTACTTGTTATGGACGTTAGCAGGGAACTATGCTGCTTCTTCATAGTTTCTGGTGTGAAAGGATCAGCCGCCAGAGAAACCTGACGCCCAGGGCACGACCGATCTGACTCGAGAATAAATAGTTAATTGGATCTAATGTCTCTGAAGCACGCAATATGGTATAATAGCTCTTTGATGCAAACTCGCTTGACGCACTTCCAGAATAGAATCGTGATATGACTACCACACGGGTTGTGAGTTAATCGACAGGACGATCACTGTCACGGCTACTTCTGAAGGACTGGAATTACAATAGGAAAGCGATATTAAAATATTAGAATTTTCGAAAATGTTGGTTTTGAAAGTGGCGGTTTGTTGAGCACACTCATCCATATCTGATTGTAACAAAAAGAATTCCACATATGCAAGGTATTTCTTTAATTCAGTACCGCCATTAGACTGTTTTTTTTATTATTTGCAGTGTTACATTTACACGATCATGATTTCGGCTTAAAATGCCATTATCAAGTATTTTAATGTTATACAGTGCCTAAGATGGCATACTGTCGTATTTAAAATACACTATTAGACACATTGTCTGAGGGTCAATATTTCTGGTGAAATCATACTGCTTTGTTTTATCACTGAGTTTACCATCTTGATTGAATAGATGGTAAACTCAGTGATAAAACAAAGAAGTAGGATTTTACCAGAAATATTGACCCTTACGCAATGTGTCTAATAGTGTATTTTAAATACGACAGTATGCCATCTTAGGTGCTGTATAACATTAGAACACTTGATTATGGCACTTTAAGCCGAAATCATGATAATGTACATGTAACACTGCAAATAATACTAAAAAAAAGTCTAATGGCTGTACTGACTTTAAAGAAATATATGTGGCCCCACATTATGAAAAAAATTATTACACTCCTGGAAATTGAAATAAGAACACCGTGAATTCATTGTCCCAGGAAGGGGAAACTTTATTGACACATTCCTGGGGTCAGATACATCACATGATCACACTGACAGAACCACAGGCACATAGACACAGGCAACAGAGCATGCACAATGTCGGCACTAGTACAGTGTATATCCATATGCTATTCTCCCATGGAGACGATCGTAGAGATGCTGGATGTAGTCCTGTGGAACGGCTTGCCATGCCATTTCCACCTGGCGCCTCAGTTGGACCAGCGTTCGTGCTGGACGTGCAGACCGCGTGAGACGACGCTTCATCCAGTCCCAAACATGCTCAATGGGGGACAGATCCGGAGATCTTGCTGGCCAGGGTAGTTGACTTACACCTTCTAGAGCACGTTGGGTGGCACGGGGTACATGCGGACGTGCATTGTCCTGTTGGAACAGCAAGTTCCCTTGCCGGTCTAGGAATGGTAGAACGATGGGTTCGATGACGGTTTGGATGTACCGTGCGCTATTCAGTGTCCCCTCGACGATCACCAGTGGTGTACGGCCAGTGTAGGAGATCGCTCCCCACACCATGATGCCGGGTGTGGGCCCTGTGTGCCTCGGTCGTATGCAGTCCTGATTGTGGCGCTCACCTGCACGGCGCCAAACACGCATACGACCATCATTGGCACCAAGGCAGAGGCGACTCTCATCGCTGAAGACGACACGTCTCCATTCGTCCCTCCATTCACGCCTGTCGCGACACCACTGGAGGCGGGCTGCACGATGTTGGGGCGTGAGCGGAAGACGGCCTAACGATGTGCGGGACCGTAGCCCAGCTTCATGGAGACGGTTGCGAATGGTCCTCGCCGATACCCCAAGAGCAACAGTGTCCCTAATTTGCTGGGAAGTGGCGGTGCGGTCCCCTACGGCACTGCGTAGGATCCTACGGTCTTGGCGTGCATCCGTGCGTCGCTGCGGTCCGGTCCCAGGTCGACGGGCACGTGCACCTTCCGCCGACCACTGGCGACAACATCGATGTACTGTGGAGACCTCACGCCCCACGTGTTGAGCAATTCGGCGGTACGTCCACCCGGCCTCCCGCATGCCCACTATACGCCCTCGCTCAAAGTCCGTCAACTGCACATGCGGTTCACGTCCACGCTGTCGCGGCATGCTACCAGTGTTAAAGACTGCGATGGAGCTCCGTATGCTACGGCAAACTGGCTGACACTGACGGCGGCGGTGCACAAATGGTGCGCAGCTAGCGCCATTCGACGGCCAACACCGCGGTTCCTGGTGTGTCCGCTGTGCCGTGCGTGTGATCATTGCTTGTACAGCACTCTCGCAGTGTCCGGAGCAAGTATGGTGGGTCTGACACACCGGTGTCAATGTGTTCTTTTTTCCATTTCCAGGAGTGTATATGCAAGGTAATTAGAATATAACAGTCGGAACTGTAGAACGGATATCTTTTTGTACACCAGGTGTGAGCAAATATACCTCAAGCTCCACATGTCAGTTTTACTCACTTGTTGTTGTGTCACCGATCGATATCACCCTCACTGTTGGCAACAGAAACACACGTTCCCGACAGACGGCGACAGCATTCGTGCAGGGACCTGATGGACCCAGTGACGCCTGCCGGCTGAGCCACGCCTTCAGTGGCTCCGACTATGAGAGCACTATGCACCGCGGTATAGCATGGCTGGTGGGAGCTACACGGCCCAGTCTGAGTTGCAGCCCTCGACAATCTTCGCCTTAATCAGCCTTCGACAGTGCACTCTTGCATCAGTAGTGGGAGCACGACACTCCACAACACTTGGGTTCTTGGAATAGCTGGTCTTCACTGCTGCTTGTTCTTTTTTAAAGTTTATTCGTGACGCTTGGAGAAAGCTACAAACTGAGTAAATCTTCTGTTTATTGTATTTACATATTCGCTGATCTTTTCAGCTTCCATACAACGACAGCTGCTTCAGTGCACTGTAGCCCAACTCTCCTTACCGTTGTGTACAAAGTTGTGCACAACATTTGTGGACTTCAGACCGAAGACTGATTTGAAGAGTTGTCCACGCTATTCTGCACCGGACAAGCCTCTTCAGCTCTGCCTAATTACATCCATCTGAAACTGCTTGCTGTACAGTTTTTACCTCCTCACACTTTTCTCCACTACCGTGTCGATGATTCATTAATGTCCTCTTAACCTGTCCTTCCCTCAGTACAACAGTGCCACACTGGACTCGCTTTCGGGAGAACAACGGTTCAAACCCACGTTCGGTCATCCCGATTTAGGTTTTCCCTGATTTCCCTAAATCGCTTCTGGCAAATGCTGGGATGGTTTCTCAGAAAGAGCACAGCCGACTTCCTTCGCTAATCCGAGGAGACCGATGACCTAGCTGTTTGGTCCCTCTCACAAATCAACCAACCAAACTTAGTTCAGTAGTGCTATTTGTCTTTTCTCCTCAGTTCTATTCACTAGTTGTACGAACTACTCACACTTGTACACTACTGGCCATTAAAATTGCTACACCACGAAGATGACGTGCTGCAGACGCGAAATTTAACCGACAGAAAGAAGATGCTGTGATATGCAAACGATTAGCTTTACAGAGCATTTACACAAGGTTCGCGCCGGTGGCGACACCTACAACGCACTGACATGAAGAAAGCTTCCAACCGATTTCTCATACACAAACAGCAGTTGACCGGCGTTGCCTGGTTAACCGTTGTTGTGATGCCTCGTGTAAGGAGGAGAAATGCGTACCATGACGTTTCCGACTATGAAAAAGGTCTGATTGTAACCTATCGCGATTGCCGTTTATCGTATCGCGACATTGCTGCTCGCGTTGGTCGAGATTCAATGACTGTTAGCAGAATATGCAATCGGTGGGATCAGGAGGGTAATACGGAAAGCCGTGCTGGATCCCAACGGCCTCGTATCAGGCAGTCGATATGACAG
This sequence comes from Schistocerca piceifrons, assembly GCF_021461385.2. Lineage (NCBI taxonomy): Eukaryota > Metazoa > Arthropoda > Insecta > Orthoptera > Acrididae > Schistocerca > Schistocerca piceifrons. The sequence goes on along the minus strand of NC_060142.1, from coordinate 669,225,619 downwards.
GCATCCCATCCGCATGGTTGTAACGGATCGTGCAGCCACGTCTCGATGTCTGAGTCAACAGATGGGGACGTTTGAATGACAACAACCATCTGCACAAACTGTTCGAAGACGTTTGCAGCAGCATTGACTATCAGCTCGGAGACCATGGCTACGGTTACCCTTGATGCTGCATCACAGACAGGGGCGCCTGCGATGGTGTACTCAACGACGAACCTGGGTGCACGAATGGCAAAACGTCATTTTTTTGGATGAATCCAGGTTCTGTTTACTGCATCATGATGGTCGCATCCGAGTTTGGCGACACTGCGGTAAACGCACATTGGAAGCGTGTATTCGTCATCGCCATACTGTCGTATCACCCGGCGCGATGGTATGCGTGTCATTGGTTACACGTCTCGGTCACCTCTTGTTCGCATTGACGGCACTTTGAACAGTGGACGTTACATTTCAGATGTGTTACGATCTGTGGCTCTACCCTTCACTCGATTCCTGCGAAACCCTACATTTCCGCAGGATAATGCACGACCGCAAATTGCAGGTCCTGTACGGGCCTTTCTGGATACAGAAAATGTTCGACTGCTGCCCTGGCCAGCACATTCTCCAGACCTCTCACCAATTGAAAACGTCTGGTTAGTGGTGGCTGTGCAACTGGCTCGTCACAATACGCCAGACACTACTTTTGATGAACTGTAGTATCGTGTTGAAGCTGCATGGGGAGCTGTATCTGTTTGACTCAATGCCCAGGCGTATGAAGGCCGTTATTACGGCCAGAGGTGGTTGTTGTGGGTACTGATTTCTCAGGACCTATGCACTCAAATTGCGTGAAAATGTAATCACATGTCAGTTCTAGTATAATATATTTGTCCAATCAATACCCGTTTATCATCTGCATTTCTTCTTTGTATAGCAATTTTAATGGCCAGTAGTGTACATTCATCTGAAACTGCTTGTTGTACAGTTTTTACCTCCTCACACTTTTCTCCACTACCGTGTCGATGATTTATCATTGTCCTATTAACCTGTCCATTCCCTTAGTACAACAGTGCCACACTGGTTCGCTTTCGGGAGGTCAACGGTTCAAACCCATGTTCGGCCATCCTGAATTAGGTTTTCCGTGATTTCGCTAAATCTCTTCGGGTAAATGCTTGAATGGTTTCTTTGAAAGGTCATGGCCGACTTCCTTCGCCAATCCGATGACACTGATGACCTAGCTGTTGGTCCCTCTCACAAATCAACCAACCAAACTTAGTTCTGTAGTGCTATTTTCTTTCCCCCTCCCCACCCCCACCCCCAGTTCTATTCACTAGTGCTACGAACTACTCACAAATGTGGCACAAAGAAGGCAGTAGCTGAATGTAAGTATTCTTTCCAGTGCCGTTTACGCTCTTATGCGAATTGAGTGGCAACACTTACGGTCTTCGCCAGTATCTGACTTGATAGCGAATATTGTAGATCTTCGCTCTGTCGAAACACTGGTCGTGCTACGTAAGCACTTTGCTGTAGGCAAGGTATCAGCTTACACGACCTCACTTGTGCACTATTTTACGAAACCTGCTATAATTTATTGCCCTCAGGAGGCATTCTCGTTAGCCGAGCCAGCAGCCTCTGCAAACAAAAGCGACAAGTCCGCGCGGATTCCGCGATGAGATACTGGGCGGTGTTGATTAAGAGAGCTCTCGGAAGCACAGGCAACTGAGCCGGTGTCTCGTCGGACGCTGACAAAGCCACTGTCGGCTTGTGAACTCTGCTTCTGAGCAGGTGGGCTGCGGCGGATCGAGGCGGCAGGCGAGTCCGCGGGCGCCTCTCGGAATAATTAGCCGGCACGGAGGCGGAGAGGCGCTAATTAATTGGCCCCCGGCTGCTGCCGCCGCTGCGGCCGACCAAAGGCGGGAGGCCGCGGCTCGTCACAGCCAGGGGCGCGCTCCCGCCTGTTTGCACTCTTCCAACTGCCGCTGCTGTTTCTTTCACTGCGGCGCAGGCCAGCGACTGCGCCTGATGGACGTGTCCCCCCATCTAGATGTTCTGTCTAGAGTCGTAACAGTACGTTAGTTGGTTGATTTCGTGAGGGGACCAAACAGTGAGGTCATCGGTTCCATTGGATTAAGGAAGGAAATCGGCCGTGCCCTTTCAAAGGATTTGCCTGAAGCGATTTAGGGAAATCACAGAAAACTTAAATCAGGATTGACGGACGCAGGTTTGAACTGTCATCATCCAGAATGGGAGTTCAGCCACGTAGCTCGGTGCTGTGAAAGTACCGTAGGACTATGTAGACTACCATAAGTACCGTAGGCCTATGTATACTACCGTAAGTACCGTAGGCCTATGTATACTATCATAAGTACCGTACGCCTATGTATACTACCGCAAGTACTGTAGGCCAATGTAGGCTACCATAAGTACCATAGGCCTATTTAGACTCCCATAAGTACTTTAGGCCTATTTAGACTACCATAAGTACCGTAGGCCTATTTAGACTACCATAAGTAGCATTTGTAGACTTAGAGAAAGCTTTTGAGAATGTTGACTGGAATACTCTCTTTCAAATTCTGAAGGTGGCAGGTGTAAAATACAAGGAGCGAAAGGCTATTTACAATTTGTACAGAAACCAGATGGCAGTTATAAGAGTCAAGGGACACGAAAGGGAAGCAGTGGTTGGGAAGGAAGTGAGACAGGGTTGTAGCCTCTCCCCGATGTTATTCAATCTGTATACTGAGCAAGCAGTGAAGGAAACATAAGAAAAATTTGGAGTAGCTATTAAAATCCATGGATAAGAAATAAAACTTTGAGGTTCGCCGATGACATTGTAATTCTGAACTTGGAAGAGCTGTTGAACGGAATGGACAGTGTCTTGAAAGGAGGATATAAGATGAAAATCAACAAAAGCAAAACGAGGATAATGGAATGTAGTCGAATTAAGTCAGGTGATGCTGAGAGAATTAGATCAGGAAATGAGACACTTAAAGTAGTAAAGGAGTTTTGCTATTTGGGCAGCAAAATAACTGATGATGGTCGAAGTAGAGAGGATATAAAATGTAGACTGGCAATGGCAAGGAAAGCGTTTCTGAAGAAGAGAAATTTTTAACATCGAGTATAGATTTAAGTGTCAGGAAGTCGTTCCTGAAAGTATTTGTATGGAGTGTAGCCATGTATGGAAGTGAAACATGGACGATGAATAGTTTGGACAAGAAGAGAATAGAAGCTTTTGAGATGTTGTGCTACAGAAGAATGCTGAAGATTAGATGGGTAGATCACACAACTAATGAGGAGGTACTGAATAGGATTGGGAAGAAGAGGAGTTTGTCGGACAACTTGACTAGAAGTAGGGGCCGGTTGGTAGGACATGTTCTGAGGCATCAAGGGATCACCAATTTAGTATTGGAGGTCAGAGTGGAGGGCAAAAATCGTAGAGGGAGACCAAGAGATGAATACACTAAGCAGATTCAGAATGATGTGGGTTGCAGTAGTTACTGGGAGATGAAGAAGCTTGCACAGGATAGAGTAGCATGGAGAGCTGCATCAAACCAGTCTCAGGACTGAAGACCACAACAACAACAACAAGTACCATAGGCCTATGTAGACTACCATAAGTACCGTAGGCCTATGTAGACTACCGCAAGTAAGCGCTGACTGCGGTAGTTTTCCTAATAGCTTTGGTCAGTTAAAATCATACCTGCATTACCTGTATGTTGGTTGAGTTGCATACGTATCGGCATTACCTCACGATGATCGCTATAGTTACATATACGATCAGTGTCCTACTAGATTTCGCTAAAAATCAGAAGTGGCCAAATGTCCAGTAACTGCTGGGTATATATAAAGGGCTGGGTAACCTAAGGAATGTTTTTGTTCTACACAGACATCCTCCTGCCTGTTATTTCAAAATAAACAGTATTTACATCAAAATTGAAACTGTCAATGATTAATTCGGGTTATTCGAAAACAATTGATTTGCCATGTTGCTATGTTGTTGTAAAAATAAAGAAGAAATACAAATTTATCATATAGGTCTAGAAAATGCAATTTCCCATAAAAACGTAAAATAGAAAGTTGTCACTTAAATACTTTGTCGAACATATTTAAAACATGTTCCTGTTATTCATAAACAACTTTCGAATTTATCAGTAACATCAGGAAAATCTTACCTTTGATCATGATGACAAACGTTTGATTGAGCACAAAATAACAAAAATAATTAATACTTTTTGTGTTTGTGCAAGCAAACTGTACTTGCATGGAAAGTAATTGCTTTGGTTACATAAAAGCGCAGAAGTTACGCGATTAAGTAGTTATTATTAGTTACGAAATGCAATTTCTATTGCATAGTGGTACAGAATACACAATGGACTAACACTGAATGTTGTACGCTACTGATTTTGTGCAAAGCAAACAAAAAAGAACAATAAAACAAAGAAAAGTGGTCGGCTCCCAGTTTCTCCTTTACGCATTCAGTTATGTTTCTTTCCGTATTAATGCTACCAATATTACCCGTAATCCTGCTATTTACTACGTCATTTATGTGCTCTGCCTAAACAACCAGACACTGTATTTGGTACAGCGCAAGTTTAGTTCTGGTACAAAATCTGGAAGGCAGCAGCAGTGGACAGAAGAGTTCAGTCGGATGCGTTGTCTGTAGTGGTATTTCTCTACAAGAACATTGATCTTCGTGAGGCTACATAGAAAAAGCTTATTCCGAAGCAGGAATTCTGCGACCTCATAAGGTTGATTGTAAGATGCGACAATCGCATAATGTTGTGACTAGAAAGTCCGTGTCGCCATCAGACAGGCCGAGTCGTCACCACCTATCTGCTTTGAAGTTAACACTGAAAATTGGAGTGGCTATGTGCCCTATGGTAGGGACACCTGTCTTGGACTCATATTTGAGAAAATGTTCGGAAAAAGGAAAATTCAAAAGAACCAGAACGAATTTCAATAGCTACATTGTAAGGCGGCATTGAGAAACAGAAATTATGCGAAATGAAAGCAGCTATCAGAAGGACAATGAGAGATTCTTTTAACGAATTTGAAAGCAATATTTTATCTGCAGAGTCTAAAAAAAGACCACAAAATTTTGGTCGTAGGTAAAATCTATGAACGCTACAAATAATTCAATACATTCTCTTGCTGGCAGTACGGGTAATGCAACTGATGATGATAAACAGAAGGCCGAAATTCTAAACCTAGCCTTCAAAAACTCGTTTACGGTAGAGGACTGCAGCACCATTCCCCCTTTCAATTATCGAACAAACGAAAGGATGGCTGACATAGTGTTTAGTATATCTGGGATTGTAAAACAGTTAAAATCCTTAGACGCCAGGAAGGCATCTGGCCCAGACGGTATCCCCATAAGATTTTATGTTGACTATGCTACAAATATAGCACCATTCTAATCCATCTTCTATCAGAGATCATTGGAAGAGCGGAAAGTTCCACGGGACTGGAAGAAGGCCCAGGTCATAGCAATCTATAAAAAGGGTAGAAAATGGGATGCACATAATTACCGGCAAATTTCACTGACATCGATTTGTTGTAGAATAATGGAACGTATTTTGTGTTGAGACATAATGACCTTTCTGGACTCTGAGAAGCTCATCTGCAGAAACCAGCACTGTTTTAGGAAACAGCGGTCATGCGAGACACAGATGGCCATCTTTGTGCATGATATACAACAGGTTCTACATCTGGCTCCAAGGGTGATGCCATATTTCTCTACTTTAGAAAGGCGTTCGACTCAGTTCCGCAATGTCGCCTGCTACAAAAAGTGCGGGCTTACGGTCTATCTGATGACATATGCGGTTGGATAGAAAGTTTTCTAACAGACAGGAAGCAGTATGCCGTCCTGAACGGGGTGACTTCAACAGAAACAAGCGTAACTTCAGGTGTGCCCCAGGGCAGCGTAATAGGTCCTCTGCTTTTTACGATTTACATAAACGATCTGGTTGATGGTATTGACAGCGGCCTTAGACTGTTTGCCGATGATGGTGTAGTCTACAGTAAAGTAGTATCACACGAAAGTTGTGAACAAATCAATGAGGATTTGCAGAGAATAGATGCGTGGTGTAATGACTGGCACTTATCTCTCAGTGTTAGTAAGTGTAACCTACCGCGTATAACAAGGCAAAAATCCCCACTGATATACGAGTACAAAACAAATGCCCAGTCTTTGGAAGCGGTAACGTCCGTCAAGTATCTGGTTGTGACTATTCGAAATGATGTCAAATGGAATGATTACACAAGTAACGCGTAAGGCGAACTTTTGATTGCGGTTTATTGGTAGAATCCTGAAGCGATGCAGTCCAACAAAGGAAATAGTTTACAATACGTTAGTTCATCCAGTCTTGGAGTACTGTTCGTCTGTGTGGGACCCTTACCAGTTGGGTCTGATTCAACAGATTGAGAAGGTCCAAAGAAGAGCGGCAAGATTCGTGACTGGTACATTTAGCCATCGCGAAAGCGTTACAAATCTCATAGCAAGTTTGAAGTGGAACTCACTTGCAGATAGACGGCGCGCTAAACAGAAGGGGTTGTTCAGTAAATTCCGAAATCCGATCTTCACCAAGGATGTAGAGCATATATTATTAAACTTTCAAATCGCGCAATGATCACTATACACAGGTAAGGGAAATTAGAGTTCGTACTGAGGTGTTCAGACAGCCGTTTTTCCCTCGCGCGATCCGCGAGTGGAACAGAGGGAGGGAAATATGACTTTGGCGCGAATTATGGCCTGCGCCACACATCGCTTGGTGGCTAGCGGAGTATATATGTAGATGTAGATATTATGCACCTTGGAGTGATTCAATTCCCATCCCTGGCCATGCGATTAATCTGAAACTTGATATGTTCTGTATCGTTTACGAGGACATTTGAAGGTGACTGACATAGTCAGGCACACACTTGTATTAATTCTTAGTGTTTATTCCATGATGGGTGATTGGTTTTATTATCAGAGACTGTGAGCTCGGAGGAATAAGAGACAGAAATAGGACGTAGGTCTCACGATGTGTGTGCGGGCAGCCCTCGCCAGACTGGAAACGGCGTGCAGTGTGGAGAGGCGGCGGTACAGCTTTCAAAGACGATTTCACAGCCTAGCTTACAGAGGGGAGATGCGGGGCGCCTCAGGGTCTCTTCGTGATACAGCGGTCGGCGACCTCACGTAAAGGATCGTGGCAGCACGCACGCAGTGAGCAGTTGAGCTCCATGGTTGCCTTGCAGTTACGTCTGCAAATCTTGTTGACCAGTACAGAGGAAGTCTGGAATGTCCTGTGGGATCTGGCAGCGCCATCAGCCGTTAGCTCGGCACGTATGCGAGGCTGCTTCCAGTGTGAAATTTTCACTTAGTGGTCTACAATTGGGGGAATTCTGTCTAGATGACAAAGTTGGAATAAATTCTAGAAGTATGTACAGGGTGTTACAAAAAGGTACGGCCAAACTTTCAGGAAACATTCCTCACACACAAATAAAGAAAATATGTTATGTGGACATGTGTCTGGAAACGCTTACTTTCCATATTAGAGCTCATTTTATTACTTCTCTTCAAATCACATTAATCGTGGAGTGGAAACACACAGCAACAGAACGTACCAGCGTGACTTCAAACATTTTGTTATAGGAAATGTTCAAAATGTCCTCCGTTAGCGAGGTTACATGCATCCACCCTCCGTCGCATGGAATCCCTGATGCGCTGATGCAGCCCTGCAGAATGGCGTATTGCATCACAGCCGTCCACAATACGAGGACGAAGAGTCTCTACATTTGGTACCAGGGTTGCGTAGACAAGAGCTTTCAAATGCCCCCATAAATGAAAGTCAAGAGGGTTGAAGTCAGGAGAGCGTGGAGGCCATGAAAATGGTCCGCCTCTACCAATCCATCGGTCACCGAATCTGTTGTTGAGAAGCGTACGAACACTTCGACTGAAATGTGCAGGAGCTCCATCGTGCACGAACCACATGTTGTGTCGTACTTGTAAAGGCACATGTTCTAGCAGCACAGGTAGAGTATCCCGTATGAAATCATGATAACGTGCTCCATTGAGCGTAGGTGGAAGAACATGGGGCCCAATCGAGGCATCACCAACAATGCCTGCCCAAACGATCACAGAAAATCTGTGTTGATGACGTGATTGCACAATTGCGTGCGGATTCTCGGCAGCCCACACATGTTGATTGTGAAAATTTACAATTTGATCACGTTGGAATGAAGCCTCATCCGTAAAGAGAACATTTGCACTGAAATGAGGATTGACAGTGACGTGGTCAACGTTACCTTGTACAGTAGAAACTTCTCTGACGCTGTCATTAGGGTTATCGTCAACTGCACGAAGAATTGCCTCGTCCATTGCAGGTGTCCTCGTCGTTCTAGGTCTTCCCCAGTCGCGAGTCACAGGCTGGAATGTTCCGTGCTCCCTAAGACGCCGATCAATTGCTTCGAACGTCTTCCCGTCGGGACACCTTCGGTCTGGAAATCTGTCTCGATACAAACGTACCGCGCCACGGCTATTGCCCCGTGCTAATCCATACATCAAATGGACACTTGCCAACTCCGCATTTGTAAACATTGCACTGACTGCAGAACCACGTTCGTGATGAACACTAACCTGTTGATGCTACGTACTGATATGCTTGATGCTAGTATTGTAGAGCAATGATTCGCATGTCAACACAAGCACCGAAGTCAACATTACCTTCCTTCAATTGGGCCAACTGGCGGTGAATCGAGGAAGTACAGTACATACTGACGAAACTAAAATGAGCTCTAACATAGAAATTAAGCGTTTCCGGACACATGTCCATATAACATCTTTTCTTTATTTGTGTGTGAGGAATGTTTCCTGAAAGTTTGGTCGTACCTTTTTGTAACACCCTGTATACCAAAAACCAAGCTTAAGTGGGTGGTTGGTTGGTGGTCGGAAGAATGAGCACAGAGTGATTATGTACGGAAATTCTATGATTATGATTCACCGCTCGCACTAAGAGGGGGGGGGGGGGAGGATGTCGGGGGTTTGCTGGAGAGCCCAGAGCGAACAGTTTTGAGAGAGGGGACTTCCGCCTGGGCACTCGTGAAGGGTGGACGTCTTTCGTGCTTTCGTGTCAACTCTTGTTGATGACGGACGGACTTGGTGCCTTTTTCTCTCAGGCGAACTTGTACTTTAGCGAGCAGAACACTATATCTGTTATAAACTTAGACATTTCTGAACTTCGCTTTTCTGGCTGGGGGTTCTCGTGTATTAAGCAGCGTACGGTGATTTTGAGAGCACTTCTCTTCTTATACTTTCACTAAATTTCGCCGTTTTGCCTGGGAGTTCACGTCTCTCGTTTGTAGTGTGCAGAGAAGCTAGAAGACAGCAGTAGCTTGTGCACCGCAGTCTGCTGTCCAAGGTTTTGCATTGTAGCGTTTAGAATAGTCTGAGCGTCTGTAGCTCTGCCGACGGTGCAGATTTCTTCGAGAATCGTCACTCCGTTTCGCCACAGCGCTGTATTCACGGTGATATTACAGTTCGTTCCGGATTAGTAAGGCTGTAAAAATAAATTTCTGTGATCGCTATTAACGCATTTTTTATCTCCACTGAGGCTTCACGCCAATTTTTTTCGGGGTAGTTTCTTATAGAGTTTCGTACTGAGGTGACGCCAGGCATCTCAGGTTATATTTCTGAGGCTACAGCTCCAAACTGAACTAGGCAGCTGATTGCTGGTATTAGTTCAGAGACTTTTATTTAGTTTTGTATGTCCGTTGGACGCTTATGTCATTACATCATCTTCATTTAAACGGATTGTGGCTTAAAATAAAATTTTATAATGCCGAATGCCATTTATTCTTTCAATAGAGATTAATTTCCCTTGATCAGTGCCTTTTACTGTTTTGTGTTGTTTATTTTATTCACGGTATTCAGATGAAATAATTAATTTAGAAATTTTTGGTTAGATCCTTCGGGACCAAACTGCTGAGGTCATCAGTCCCTAGGCTTACACACTATTTAATCTAACTTAACTTACGCTAAGGACCACACACACACACACACACACACACACACACACACACACACACACACGCATACTCGAGGGAGGATTCGAACCTCCGAAGGGGAGAGCCGAGCGAACCGTGGCAAGGCGCCCAGACCGCACGGCTACCCCCGCGCGGCACAATAATTAATTTGGATGAGCTCGAAGACGAGAATATAGCCTGAATATGCTATAAAATCAGTGAACAATCCATGGGATGTCTGCGGCTCGTGGTCTTGCGGTAGCATTCTCGCTTCCCGCGCACCGGGTCCCGGGTTCGAATTACGGCGGGGTCAGGGATTTTCTCTGCCTCGTGATGACTGGGTGTTGTGTGTCTTTCATCATCATTTCATCCTCATTCACTCGCAAGTCGCCATAGTGGCGTTAAAAAACTTGTGGAGCGGCGGCCGAACCGCCCCGCGAGGGGCCTCTCGGCCACCAATGCCATACGCTCATTATCATAATTATTATCCATGGGATATGTTCTACTTGTAAGATATTTATTGTGATTAAACTGTTTGTTGTTGTCAGTTAGCTTTTGTTTCTAACAACTACCTCCAGGCGGTATTTGTAAGCGACAGGGCCACTCTTCATTTGGTGTTAGTTAAATCCGTTGCGCAACATTACACACATGTAGGTACCCTTAGTTTCTCAGCCTTCATATCCCTGGGTTAAGAAATGTATCACACACACATGCACCCACAAACAAGGAAGGTTTTAGACTGTATTTTATGTTTTGTAAGAAGCTGTAGGGAAACGGTGGTTACTATGCGCCAGTGGGCAATATGCGCCACCTGCTTTATGCTGGAAAACAGCAGATGCGTGCAGTGCTTCGAATAAAGCTCACACATAACTGCGCCATTTGCTAGAACTTCAGTACGTATCTGTTGAGTATGTGTCATAGTAAAATTCATTTTCGTTTCTGACTGTCAAAGCTGGTGAATGGTGTCATTTTCAGCATCTTTTAATTCTTTTACAGGTAAGAAATAGTACTACCTCACAGGTATTGCGATATTTAAATAGTCTAATGTAGATTGTATTGTAATAATGAAATTCCACTAGCTTAAGTGAGTTTCTGCTTCCGTCATGTGTTAATGTACAGCGCAGTCGGGTACCCCGAAGTAGAGTTGTATGGAAAACGTTGAAGAAGAAATGTGCCGATGAGAGTTGAGGGGACTGGTCTCAGAATGCGATGAAGCAATCGGATTCACATGTTTTGGAAGACGAAATGGCCGAAAGTGCTGCTGTCGATCGTTTCAATGTTCCTAGAACTACACTGTTACGAAGATTAAAATCATTATAGGGAAGTGACAGATCAGCGGTGGTTTCAAACCACTGTCTGAAGGTAGTTACAAAGAAAATTTGTTGCACACATGAAAGATTTGGATTCAAAGTTAGCACTGCAAGCTAAGGTTGAGTTTCAAAAGTTGGCTTACGATTTGCCAGAAAATTTAAAACTACTTCACATATTGAACAGAGAAAAAGAAATTGATAGGTAAAGATCTGTATCAAAACTTTATGAAAAAGAGCCCAGAACTACCTTGCTGAAAATCTTGATGTGTTGTGTCAGATTCAGTTGACCACAAGTTGAAAGTTATTTTAACATACTTTTTTATTACCTTGCACTTTTGATGTATAAACAGATTCATTTGTTTGTAAGCCACAAAGGCACCTTTTTTTATTTGAAAAGCTGTTTTTATTGTATGGCCCATACTACCCGACACATCTCGAATTTTAAGTCGTAGAAAATCTTTTCTCGCTCTATGTCATTCTGGTTAGAAACCTTTTTTTCACCATTCACACTACAACAAATGTTCCAGTAAGGATTTTATGCAGTTATACCAAGAAGTACATAGGAGGTGCGGAGGGACTGAACAAATTCTACGAGGGGTACAGTACTGCCAGTGGTAACTACAGGGAGGCGAGACGAGAAAATGCAAAGTCCTACATCATCGTCATCATCATCATCGCCATCATCATCACTGGCGTTACAGCCCCCTGTGATTGCAGGTGGGGATATTCAGGAGCCAAATAATTGTTAAAATTTCTGGTTAAGCTTTCAGCTGTCCTTTATTGTGCACATTTCGACACTAGTTTTGGTCGATGACAATTATCAAGCTTAGCTGCCATAAAGGGCACGAAAGTCACACTATAATTTGAACGAAAGTAGTTTGGTCTGTTGAGACCACCATAGTACCTAAAAATTTTTCACCATAATGACTGTGTACAATCGTTTTTATCAAGAAGCAAGTGTACCTCGACGGCTAATACCACCAAAGCTGCTGTCGATGTGGACTTGCTACCAAGCAAGGGCAAAAGAGTCAGTTTGTAACCTGCCCCTCACTTATCGATCATAATGACAGTAAAAATTAAACCGCGTGTACCTAATGGAAATTTGGGAAAAGCAATCGTCACCGAAGTTAATCTGTCGGTAAAGACGGAGGAAAGGGTTACATCTAAATGAAAGGAGAAATACAAATGAAACCGGTGGAAATTAATTTAAAAAAAGGGTAAGTTAATAAAGAAAGTAATTGTGCGGTCGTTACGTTAACAATTAACTGGTGTTAATTAGATATTTGAGATTTGGGGAAAATTACGGTCGCCAGTCCTATGGACAACTACTATAATAACTGAAAAAGAAAGGTTATTGCACTAAAAGCGTGGCAACTGAAGGTTGACACGTGTTGTGTGAAAACTGAATGTTTGTCAGAAGTAATAAATTTCGCTACACTCTGACTTAATTTAGCAAAAGAATTAATAAAACCGGAAAATTGAAAGTTAATTTAGTGACTGAAATTAATAGTGAACTTTGTTTCTGAAGCAGTACGAAATTCAATAAAATAAGGTTAGTCTTCTGCTACCTCAACAATCATTTCAAAAGCTACTTGAATCTACGCAATTTAGAAATAAGAGATTTAACTTTGAACTTGAATTAATTGATTCTGAACAATTAACAATAGTAAAATTTAGTACGTACCAAGCTGAGCTGCAGTCACAGGTAAGCTAAAATATGGTAACAAAACTCGCACTCTTAATTTGTGCTTGTGTAATCTAAATATTGTAGCAGCTATGAATACTTTAACTGAACTTCGAAATTAAAGCAATGAAATGGAATGATATTACTCTAATGCTGGCGTTTGAATTTCAATGACACTCGGGTTCATTCCAGAAAAGGAAGGGACCCTGCTTGGTAATGAAATTGGGACAATGAGCAACAAAGGTTCATGCTAAGTTGCTGTAATTTTGTGAGGGAAATGGAACAGTTTGAAAAGCTTAGGTCTGCTGTACAGTTCTAAAACTTTATGTGCTTCCAGTCTTCCTTGTTGGTTGATTGAAGGTTTGAAGTCGTCGACCGAGGAGGTGGCGACAGTCACTCATTGTCGGCCGTCGTTGTTGCAGAAGCTGGATGTTGGCACGCCTTCTTCTCGGCACAGTCACCAGGCGAAACGGGCTGTTGATGTGCGCCAGCTAATGCTTCCCGTCCGCGACACCGTGTCAGAAACTAACATAGCAAGTCGAGCGCAATTACATGCTGCCAAACCCTGAAAGCGCGGCAACTCGCGGGAGCGTCACACAACAAACCTGCTCCACCGCCCTACACCAGCCAGACCCCGCTCCCAAAGATCCTAAGCACTTTGGTCCTCCACACGACCTATCGATGTAATCGTTCGATAGCATAGGTTTCCCTAGGCAAGACTCAGCGTAAAAATACAAATAGTATTTACAAAACAAACCAATTATACATCGACATAAATGCATATATATATATATATATATATACAAATAGTAAAACAATTACAATATATAAAGACACAGAAATGTCATATCTTCAGGTAACAAAATAAGGAAAAAAATTATAGTACAAGGGTAGTTCAATAAGCAATGCAACTAATTTTTTTTCTCGGCCAATTGAAAAAACCGGAAATTTCTTGTGGAATATTTTCAAACATTCCCGCTTCGTCTCGTATAGTTTCATTGACTTGCGACAGGTGGCAGCGCTGTACGGAGCTGTTAAAATGGCGTCTGTAACGGATGTGCGTTGCAAACAACGGGCAGTGATCGAGTTTCTTTTGGCGGAAAACCAGGGCATCTCAGATATTCATAGGCGCTTGCAGAATGTCTACGGTGATCTGGCAGTGGACAAAGGCAAAGTGAGTCGTTGGGCAAAGCGTGTGTCATCATCGCCGCAAGGTCAAGCAAGACTGTCTGATCTCCCGCGTGCGGGCCGGCCATGCACAGCTGTGACTCCTGCAATGGCGGAGCGTGCGAACACACTCGTTCGAGATGATCGACGGATCACCATCAAACAACTCAGTGTTCAACTTGACATCTCTGTTGGTAGTGCTGTCACAATTGTTCACCAGTTGGGATATTCAACGGTTTGTTCCCGCTGGGTCCCTCATTGTCTAACCTAACACCATAAAGAGCAAAGGAGAACCATCTGTGCGGAATTGCTTGCTCGTCATGTGGCTGAGGGTGATAATTTCTTGTCAAAGATTGTTACAGGCGATGAAACATGGGTTCATCACTTCGAACCTGAAACAAAACGGCAATCAATGGAGTGGCGCCACACCCACTTCCCTACCAAGAAAAAGTTTAAAGCCATACCCTCAGCCGGTAAAGTCATGGTTACAGTCTTCTGGGACGCTGAAGGGGTTATTCTGTTCGATGTCCTTCCCCAAGGTCAAACGATCAACTCTGAAGTGTATTGTGCTACTCTTCAGAAATTGAAGAGACGACTTCAGCGTGTTCGTAGGCACAAAAATCTGAACGAACTTCTCCTTCTTCATGACAACGCAAGACCTCACACAAGTCTTCGCACCCGAGAGGAGCTCACAAAACTTCAGTGGACTGTTCTTCCTCATGCACCCTACAGCCCCGATCTCGCACCGTCGGATTTCCATATGTTTGGCCCAATGAAGGACGCAATCCGTGGGAGGCACTACGCGGATAATGAAGAAGTTATTGATGCAGTACGACGCTGGCTCCGACATCGACCAGTGGAATGGTACCGTGCAGGCATACAGGCCCTCATTTCAAGGTGGCGTAAGGCCGTAGCATTGAATGGAGATTACGTTGAAAAATAGTGTTGTGTAGCTAAAAGATTGGGGAATAACCTGGTGTATTTCAATGCTGAATAAAACAACCCCTGTTTCAGAAAAAAAATGTGTTGCATTACTTATTGAACTGCCCTCGTACAATAGATGGAAATAGGAGGATATGCATTTCCGTTGTTACAAGTTGACATTTTACTGACGAATCTACATTACAAAGTATTGATTTAGTGAAGCCGAATGTGCTACCACTTTAGTAGAAACTCTCTATAAATTACAAAAGAAACCGGGGTTTTCACCACAGGTTTGCATGTTAGAGGCCAGGTACAAAAATGAGCTAGAAGTAATGGTACGCATGGATGTTTGTGATGTCCTTAGGTTAGTTAGGTTTAACTAGTTCTAAGTTCTAGGGGACTAATGACCTCAGAAGTTGAGTCTCATAGTGCTCAGAGCCATTTGAACCATTTTTAGTAATGGTACAAATCGTTCAAGGAAGATTACTGCGGCAGTTTGGGAAGAACAGTTGTGCCTTGCAGTGGAGGGTCACTCCACAGCGCTAGTTTGAGTTCCACGTGGGTCACGTGTGCTGGAGAGAAGCCAGGCAGCAAGAGGCACGCGAGGTCCGCCCGCTGCTAACGCCGTGTGGGAGCACTTTGGGGGTGCGCGTGTATTTTTCAAGACGAAGCTGCCGGCTGCGCAGGCGCAGTGACAGCCGTATGCTGCTCTACGACAGGCGGCCGCATAACACCCTCACTGCCAACGGCGCCGCCAGCAAATAATTCACCGCACTGCGCTGCGCAGCGGAAACACACGGCAGGACTCCTGTGTTAAAATGCGATGAGGCGGGGGCGGGGGCGATCCAGCGACAACGCGTAGAACGGGCTTCCTACTGTACGACACCACGCGTTGCCACCATTGCGACTCTGTTCGCAATACAGGCCTTCTTAGAGAATTGTAAGAAGTACACTATTGGCCATTAAAATTGCTACACCAGGAAGAATTGTAGATGATAAACGGATATTCATTGGACAAATATATTATACTAGAACTGACATTTGGTTACATTTTCACGCAATTTGGGTGCATAAATCCTGAGAAATCAGTACCCAGAACAACCACCTCTGCCGTAATAACGGCCTTGATACGCCTGGGCATTGAGTCAGACAGAGCCTGGATGGCGTGTACAGGTAGAGCTGCCCATGCAGCTTCAACACTGTACCACAGTTCATCAAGAGTAGTGACTGGCGTATTGTGACGAACCAGTTGCTCGGAAACCATTGACCAAACGTTTTAGTTGGTGAGAGATCTGGAGAATGTGCTGGCCGGGACAGCAGTCGAACATTATCTGTATCCAGAAAGGCCCGTACAGGACCTGCAACATGAGGTCGTGCATTATCCTGCTGAAATGTAGGGTTTCGCAGCGATCGAATGAAGGGTAGAGCCACGGGTTGTAACACATCTGAAATGTAACGTCCACTGTCCAAAGTGCCGTCAATGCGAACAAGAGGTGACCGAGACGTGTAACCAATGGCACGCCATACCATCGCGCCGGGTGATACGCCAGTATGGCGATGACGAATACACGCTTCCAATGTGCGTTCATCGCGATGACGCCAACACGGATACGACCATCATGATGCAGTGAACAGAACCTGGATTCATCCGAAAAAATGACATTTTGCCATTCGTGCACCCAGGTTCGTCGTTGAGTACACCATCGCAGGCGCTCCTGTGTGTTCAAAAATGGTTCAAATCGCTCTGAGCACTATGGGACTCAACATCTTAGGTCATAAGTCCCATAGAACTTAGAACTACTCAAACCTAACTAACCTAAGGACATCACACACACCCATGCCCGAGGCAGGATTGGAACCTGCGACCGTAGCAGTCCCGCGGTTCCGGACTGCAGCGCCAGAACCGCTAGACCACCGCGGCCGGCGCTCCTGTCTGTGATGCAGCGTCAAGGGTAACCGCAGCCATGGTCTCCGAGCTGATGGTCCATGCGGCTGCAAACATCATCGAACTGTTCGTGCAGATGGTTGTTGTCATTCAAACTTCCCCATCTGCTGACTCAGCGATCGAGACGTGGCTGCACGATTTATTACAGCCATGCGGATAAGATGCCTGTCACCTCGACTGCTAGTGATACGAGGCCGTTGGGATCCAGCACGGGGTTCCGTATTACCCTCCTGAACCCACCGATTCCATATTCTGCTAACAGTAATTGGATCTCGACCAACGCGAGCAGCAATGTCGCGATACGATAAACCGCAATCGCGATGGGCTACAATCCGACCTTTATCAAAGTCGGAAACGTGATGGTAGGCATTTCTCCTCTTTACACGAGGAATCACAGCAACGTTCCACCAGGCGACGCCGGTCAACTGCCGTTTGTGTATGAGAAATCGTTTGGAAACTTTCCTCATGTCAGCACTTTGTAGGTGTCACCACCGGTGCCAACCTTGTGTGAATGCTCTGAAAAGCTAATCTGTTTGATATCACAGCATCTTCTTCATGTCATCTTCGTGGTGCAGCAATTTTAATGACCAGTAGTGTAGTTCTACAAATTACTAAGGTATTACTGCCAAGACATAATATGTAGGAATCATCAATAATGACCAGAAGGGATGATGGAAGTGAACACATGCCACAAAACATTATTCTATGGGAGACGAATTATAGATATTTTGTTTCCGTTATTGTTATTTTAGTTGAAGCTACACTGAAAGCTGGTCACTAGGACATGACCTTGATACACTCCTGGAAATGGAAAAAAGAACACATTGACACCGGTGTGTCAGACCCACCATACTTGCTCCGGACACTGCGAGAGGGCTGTACAAGCAATGATCACACGCACGGCACAGCGGACACACCAGGAACCGCGGTGTTGGCCGTCGAATGGCGCTAGCTGCGCAGCATTTGTGCACCGCCGCAGTCAGTGTCAGCCAGTTTGCCGTGGCGTACGGAGCTCCATCGCAGTCTTTAACACTGGTAGCATGCCGCGACAGCGTGGACGTGAACCGTATGTGCAGTTGACGGACTTTGAGCGAGGGCGTATAGTGGGCATGCGGGAGGCCGGGTGGACGTACCGCCGAATTGCTCAACACGTGGGGCGTGAGGTCTCCACAGTAGATCGATGTTGTCGCCAGTGGTCGGCGGAAGGTGCACGTGCCCGTCGACCTGGGACCGGACCGCAGCGACGCACGGATGCACGCCAAGACCGTAGGATCCTACGCAGTGCCGTAGGGTACCGCACCGCCACTTCCCAGCAAATTAGGGACACTGTTGCTCCTGGGGTATCGGCGAGGACCATTCGCAACCGTCTCCATGAAGCTGGGCTACGGTCCCGCACACCGTTAGGCCGTCTTCCGCTCACGCCCCAACATCATGCAGCTCACCTCCAGTGGTGTCGCGACAGGCGTGAATGGAGGGACGAATGGAGACGTGTCGTCTTCAGCGATGAGAGTCGCTTCTGCCTTGGTGCCAATGATGGTCGTATGCGTGTTTGGCGCCGTGCAGGTGAGCGCCACAATCAGGACTGCGTACGACCGAGGCACACAGGGCCAACACCCGGCATCATGGTGTGGGGAGCGATCTCCTACACTGGCCGTACACCACTGGTGATCGTCGAGGGGACACTGAATAGTGCACGGTACATCCAAACCGTCATCGAACCCATCGTTCTACCATTCCTAGACCGGCAAGGGAACTTGCTGTTCCAACAGGACAATGCACGTCCGCATGTATCCCGTGCCACCCAACGTGCTCTAGAAGATGGAAGTCAACTACCCTGGCCAGCGAGATCTCCAGATCTGTCCCCCATTGAGCATGTTTGGGACTGGATGAAGCGTCGTCTCACGCGGTCTGCACGTCCAGCACGAACGCTGGTCCAACTGAGGCGCCAGGTGGAAATGGCATGGCAAGCCGTTCCACAGGACTACATCCAGCATCTCTACGATCGTCTCCATGGGAGAATAGCGGCCTGCATTGCTGCGAAAGGTGGATATACACTGTACTAGTGCCGACATTGTGCATGCTCTGTTGCCTGTGTCTATGTGCCTGTGGTTCTGTCAGTGTGATCATGTGATGTATGTGACCCCAGGAATATGTCAATAAAGTTTTCCCTTCCTGGGACAATGAATTCACGGTGTTCTTATTTCAATTTCCAGGAGTGTATTATGGGGCGGGACAGGGCACGGTGTACCAGATTTCACGCAGTCCGGTTCAGTGGGCCGTGTGCGGGCGACGAATCGGCCCATCTCGGTTTTGCTCGTTCCTCTCGGAAGTTCTGGGTACATCGTGAACTGTCGTTTTACATTGTGCGGTGGCTCTTTACGGTCTGCACAACTCTCTTCAGTTCGGCAGAATCGTCGGGTCAGCGCTGTTTACCTTTCGCTATTTCGTTGTGGTATGAAAGACGTTCATAGATGTAGCAGGATGTCCAGACAAGAAGATTAGTTTAGCTATCTATCGTCAAAAGCCTTTAAAAATGAATGGTAATGACAGAAAAGAGGGATGAGAATTCTCAGTATGTATTATGCAGTTGCATAACCGACGGATACTGCAAATTTACTATGAAACGACATTACACTGCCATGCAGAAAGAAGTTAAAGATTTAGATGACAATGAAAGAGCAAAAACCACAACGATCGAGGAATCTGAAGCACTTTGTGATAAACTGCAAGGCTTGCAGCACATGAAGAAATTGGTGGTATGAATAGTATTCCTAAAATTTTTGAATCCGCACGCGTTATTGCACTGTCAGTGGCAACAATTTTCGATGGAATTGAGAGAAGAGTATGGAAACTTCATACATTACTGCAAAATACTTCGGTTAAGTCAAGGGGCTTGCCTGGTATGATTTTTAGATTTGAAACTCGCTATTGTTGAATTTATGAAGAAAAGAGAGTGTAGGAACGGAAATTAGATTATCCGCAATGGGTTGTAGACCTCGCATTTCAAATGGGCTTGAATGCTCACTGCCCTCAATAAGACATAGTAAAGTGAGAAACAAATTTTTCTTAGTTGACGGGGATGTATTTATAAAACATGATAGAAGGGACACTTTCTGACAAGGACTGTTCTCTTCCCTAAGCTCACTGAACCTGAGGTTTGAATAAATCATTGTGATTTTGAAAGAATTACAAGGATAATTTCCTAAACGTTATGAGCACTATGTCTGTCTTACATCTGTTTTCGAGACCATCTGCTTTTCCAGTTGAGAGGCAAGAATAATATAGGGAAGAATGGAAAAGAAAAGTTAGGGTCTGTTAGACGACGTTCAATTTGGCTTCAGCAAAGGTGGAGGCGTCGATCAAATGGCTTTAGCAAAGGGGGAGGCTTTTTGACATTGCACTTGATAATGGAAGCAAGACGGGAGGAAAATCAAGACAATTTCATAGGATTTTTCGACCTACACAGCAGTTAGACAATGTAAAGTGGTATAAGAAGTTAGAAATTCTGTGAAAAATAGGAATAAGCTACAGTAAAGAAGGGTATTATACAATATGTTCAAGAATCAAAAGGTAGCAATAAGAGAGGAAAATCAAAAACGAACTTCTTGGAATAAAAGATGGAGTAAGACAGGGATGTAGTCTTTCGTCCCTACTGTTAAATCTACATATCGAAGAAGTAATGACGTAAATAAAAGAAAGGTTCAGGAGTGTGATTAAAATTAAAAGTGAAAGATTATCAATGATGAAATTCAGTGATAGTGAAGCAGAATTACAGCAGCTGTTGCATGGAATGAACAGTCTAATGAATGCAGAACACGGATTTAGATTAAACTGGAAAAAGACAAAAGTAACGAGAAGTAGCAGAAATGAGAATGGTGATAATCTTAACATCAATATCAGTGGTCACGAAGTAGGCGTAGTTATGGAATTCTGCTACCTTCGAAGCAAAATAGCCCCTGATGGACGAAACAAGGACGACAGTAGCACAAGAATGAGGGCATTCCGGCAGAGAGGAGCCTGCTGGTATCAAAAATAGGCTATAATCCATGAATAAATCTCTGAGAATGTAGTTCGGAGCACAACATCGTACGGTAGCGAATCATGGACAGTGGAAATGCCGGAACACAAGAGAATCGAAGTGATTGAGATATGGTGTTCCAGAAGGATGTTGAAAATTAGGTGGACTTGTAAAACATAGGAATGAAGTGGTTCTCGTCAAAATCTGGGAAGAAAGGAACATACAGCAAATAAATGACAAGAAGGGGCAAGCTCTTAGGATGGATGTTATGAGGTCATGGAAGAACTTGAATGATACTGAGGGAACCGTAGACGGAAAAAACTGTACAGACTGTTGTGTTGGCAGAAGAGCCAACACCGTGTTACTAGAGGAGGCCGAAATGCACGCGTTTTAGCTCACGCAGGCTGGCGTGAGGAGGGATATGATTCACAATATGAATATCAATAGTAACTGAATATGGCACCTTGCTAGGTCGTAGCAATTGACGTAGCTGAAGGCTATGCTAAACTATCGTCTCTGCAAATGAGAGCGTATGTAGGAAGTGCACCATCGCTAGCAAAGTCGGCTGTACAACTGGGCGAGTGCTAGGGAGTCTCTCTAGACCTGCCGTGTGGCGGCGCTCGGTCTGCAATCTCTGATAGTGGCGACACGCGGGTCCGACGTATACTAACGGACCGCGGCCGAATTAAAGGCTACCACCTAGCAAGTGCGGTGTCTGGCGGTGACACCACACAAAGATTGTAAAATGTCGAACGAACAATTGAGGATATTGGGTTAAGAGCTACTTTGCGATGAAGAGGCTCCCACAGGAGCGGAAATCACCGCAGGCCGCATTAAACCATTCAAAAGACTCATGTAAAATATAAATAAATATGTAAATAAATAAATGTTTAAAATACTAACAGTGTTCCAGAGTTTTGTTATAGCACCCTACGGTGTACATGTAGGTATTATACAATAACGAAATACAAAGAGAATAGTATATATTTAACTACACACATTGGAGATTTGCTAGTGTAAAGAACTCTTATTTAACATCCAGGCGGTATATCCTAAGCGAAATTCTGTAATAGGATGTAATGGTAACTTGTAAGGAGGAGCTAATTTTAAGAAATTGTGAGTGGTAGAATTCTACACAGGAGTGTAAATTCCAACAGTGAAAATGCATTCACTTCCGTAGTAATGAAGTACACTGTCACTAAACATTGTCGTCCAGCCTCAGTGTGGTACACGAAAGTTGTCTGCCCTGACGTACGGGCAGACTGCGGCGAACACAATACGCGAAGCGTGCGCCGCAGTGCGGCCTAGCTGCCAGGGGGCTGCGGTTCCGTCACGGTGTGAGGGGCGGCGTATCGGCTTTCCCATCTCGGCGCCGCTGCCGTAGAGCGGGCGGCCGCGGTGCTTGCGCTCCGGAACGGCGCGGCGGGCCGCGGCGGTGCCGTAAGTCTGAACCTGCTAACGGCGCCGGCGAAGGCCGCCGTTACGCGCGAAATACGAGGCGCTGTGCACCGCGCCGCATAGGCGACGACTGCACGTCTCGCGAACAGGGCCAGCTCTCTCTTTTTCACCAAGAGTGTGCGTCTATGGTGTGCGAATATAGGGCGCTGCACGGCATTATCATAAGTCACCTGACGAGCAGCGTCTCGAAGCGTTCTGAGATGTTAATCATTCGTAAATACTAACAAACAGAAATGAATGAATTGAGCAAATCATCTTATCAACCGAGTCGTTACGTCGTATTGTTGCAATGTTTCCAAGAGTTTCGTACGCTTCATATTCACCTGAAGATGACAAGTAGGAAGGTCACCGAAACGCTGCGACAAGGCGATGCTACGACTCGAGAAGATTTCATCAATAGAATTCGCCGAGAAAGCCTGCCGTCCCATATAGGACTGAGCAGAGTTTCATGCTTTTGTCATTAGTTTTCTCATTACTTTGATGCGACCTGCCAAGAATTTCTTTCCCTCTACAGCCCCATCAAGCACCGTTTACTTTATTCCTTGTTGGCTCAACACACGTCTCGTCACTCTGTCCCTCCTTCTACATATGTTGCTCTACTCATCCATTTTCAGAGGACGTCCGCATTTTTTTTTTTTTTTACCCTTAAACCAGCCGTGTCTCATTCAAGTAACTCCTCATGTAGCTTCACGAGGCGCACCTCGCTCCAATCTGCCCACAAAAAACTCTGACAGTACCGGGAATCTAAATCAGGTCCTCCGCAGTCAGACGCCGCTGACCACTGATATGCGGGGGCGGACATAAATCAGGTATCCTGTGTAAAAAGAGGTAGGAAAAGTACAAGATGGCGAATCTTTACTTACTTTCAAATACTACACGCAATGTTCTACTAACGCAGATTAATTAACAGACTGTTGGGAACTTAGTAACTTCTTTTTCCGTGCCGGCCGCGGTGGCCGTGCGGTTCTGGCGCTGCAGTCCGGAACCGCGGGACTGCTACGGTCACAGGTTCGAATCCTGCCTCGGGCATGGGTGTGTGTGATGTCCTTAGGTTGGTTAGGTTTAAGTAGTTGTAAGTTCTAGGGGACTTATGACCTAAGATGTTGAGTCCCATAGTGCTCAGAGCCATTCGAACCATTCTTTTTCCGTAGACAGATCTCGTCAAGTCCAAGGCTCTGCGACCGTGTATACTACACAGCAAATCGTTTTTTCTCTCTCATCGTTTCTCTTACTTTACTCAAACTTGGAGGACTGCCGACTTCTGCGTTACGTCAAAGGAAACCGTAAGAAGCGGATGACGTGTTGTGAAAACTTAGTGCGGTGCCAAATGTATGTAAATAGCTGTGTTACACTAGCGAATTGATGGGACTCATATGGTTAGCACACAACACGAAAAATACAAAATAGCTTATATTTATGAAAAGCAACATGTGTGTTAAGTACAAAAAAAGCCATTTCATGAGATCAAACTGAGGAATCCTTTTTAACTTGATTTCTCCACTGATAAGCGCAGCCAAAATTCTAAACTACGGTAATATAATGGAAGGATCTAATCCACAGATGTTATGTTATGTTAACCGGGGACCTAGATACTTCGGAGAGGCTCTGTCCCCGACGCAGCTCCAGTAGTCCGCAACCCCGCGACGACTACCGCAGTCCACTTCACCCCTCCGCCGCCCCACACCGAACCCAGGGTTATTGTGCGGTTCGGTCCCCGGTGGACCCCCAAGGGAACGTCTCACACCAGACGTGTGTGATCCCTTTGTTTACATGGTAGAGTAATGGTGGTGTATGCGTACGTGGAGAACTTGTTTGCGCAGCAATCACCGACGTAGTATAGCTGAGGCGGAATAACGGGAACCAGCCCGCATTCGCCGATTCAGATGGAAAATCGCCTAAAAACCATCCACAGACTGGCCGGCTTACCGGACCTCGACACAGATCCGCCGGGCGGATTCGTGTCGAGGACCGGCTCTCCTTCCCACCAGGAAATAATCCACAGATACTACAGTAACGTTCTTGCTATGAAACTGCTGTTAAAGTCTACGACTGCTTGAAAGTCCCATGGTATGTATATGTACCAAACGGTACGGAAAGGCACGACGCACAACTTTCAGATATCACAGCGACAGTTCTTCTCTTATCTGATTTTACAATGTCGAGTCTCACAGAAAAGTTATGCCGTAACAGTCACACGTGATGGAGTGACCAGATTCTAGTACATACACGGTGCAGTATCGTTAACGTGACCACCGCATATGTTCGAAGTCGACGGGCAATAAACATTTACAGGCCACAGGTGGCAGCACTAACAGTGGAGGGTATATAAAGCGTTTCGTGGGATGTATGAAACAGTGCAGTCGTTGTCGTAATGTGGAAGCGGGGTGATCCAGGTGACGTCCAGGTCTTGATCGTTGGCTTTCGGGCCAAATGTGAAAGGAACAGCCAATTTTGTAGACCGTTCGTGAGCCGCCGTGGTTAAAGTACACCGTAGATGGCAAAGTGGCGCTATCAGGAACAGGCGCCGAAGTAACTGTGATGCACCATGGGCCAGGGGTGAAGGACGCTTGCCGAAATGTGTACGCGGAAAAAGAAGTGTAACTACTGAATAACTGACCGCGCAGATGAACCAGTGTGTTCTCAAGGACCGTTCAGTGAACCGTGCTGCATAGGAACCTCTGCAGTAGACCCATGCTGACTGATGATAGTCGGCGACGAAGGCTGGATCTGGCACTCAATTACTGATTGGCGACAGCTGGCCTTTCCAGACGAGAATCGTTTTATGCTCCCTCAGAGTGAAACTTTAGAAAGCAAACTCTTTGTAACAATCGCTGAAAGGGTCTAGGCCAGGGGAGGGTGAGCTCTGGTGTGGTGGGCACAGTGGATAAACACGAGTATGCATCTGTTCTTGGACACCATGTACAGCCCTACATGGAGTTCGTTTTTTCCTCGGCACGACAGCATCTACCAGCAGGACAATGCAACGTGTCACGTAACTCACTGTGTACGTGCGGGGTTCTAAGAGCATCAGAACGAGTTTATCGTACTACCGTGGCCACCAAACTAGGCGGATTTAGACTCAGTCATGAATCTATGGGACCACCTCAATCAGGCTGTGCGCGCCACGCATCCTCAGCCGAGAAACCAAGCGCAGCTGGCCACGGCCCTAGAGTCCGCAAGGCTCCACATTCCAGAGCCTCACCCACTCTCTTCCTGCAGGTCCGCGCTGCAAAAGACGGTACTCATGCTTTCAACAGGTGGTCACATTAATGGATCGTGTATGACCGCAAAGGCTGCATTACACTACTGGTCATTAAAATAGCTACACCACGAAGATGAGGTGCTACACACGCGAAATTTAACCGACAGGAAGAAGATGCTGTGATATGCAAATGATTAGCTTTTCAGAGCATTCACACAAGGCTGGCGCCGGTGGCGACACCTACAACGTGCTGACATGAGGAAAGTTTCCAACCGATTTCTCATACACAAACAGCAGTAGACCGGCGTTGCCTGGTGAAACGTTGTTGTGATGCCTCGTGTAAGGAGCAGAAATGCGTACCATCACGTTTCCTACTTTGATAAAGGTCGGATTGTAGCCCATCGCGATTGCGGTTTATCGTATCGTGACATTGCTGCTCGCGTTGGTCGAGATCCAATGACTGTTAGCAGAATATGGAATCGGTGGGTTCAGGAGGGTAATACGGAAAGCCGTGCTGGATCCCAACGGCCTCGTATGACTAGCAGTCGAGATGACAGGCATCTTATGCGCATGGCTGTAACGGATCGTGCAGCCACATCTCGATCTCTGAGTCAACAGATGAGGACGTTTGCAAGACAACAACCATCTGCACGAACAGTTCGACGACGTTTGCAGCAACATGGACTATCAGCTCGGAGACCATGGCTGTGGTTGCCCTTGACGCTGCAACAAAGACAGAAACGCCTGCGATGGTGTACTCAACGACGAACCTGGATGCACGAATGGCAAAACGTCATTTTCCGGATGAATCCAGGATCTGTTTAGAGCATCATGATGGACGCATGTGTGTTTGGCGACATCGCGGTGAACGCCTATTGGCAGCGTGTATTCGTCATCGCCATACTGGCGTATCACCCGGCGTGATGATATGGGGTGTCATTGGTTACACATCTCGGTCGCCTCTTGTTCGTATTGACGGCACTTTGAACAGTGGACGTTACATTTAAGATGTTTTACGACCCGTGGCTCTACCCTTCATTCGATCCCTGCGAAACCCTACATTTCAGCAGGATAATACACGACCTCATGTTGAAGGTCCTGTACGGGCTTTCTATACAGCAAATGTTCGACTGCTGCCCTGGTCAGCACAGTCTCCAGATCTCTCACCAATTGAAAACGTTTGGTCAATGGTGGTCGAGCAAGTGGCTCGTCACAATCGTCTTGATGAACTATGGTATCGTGTTGAAGCTGCATGGCCAGCTGTACCTGCACACGCCATTCAAGCTCTGTTTCACTCAATGCCCAGTGATATCAAGGCCGTTATGACGGCCAGAGGTGGTTGTTCTGGGTAGTGATTTCTCAGGATCTATGCACCCAAATTGCGTGAAAATGTAATCACATGTCAGTTGTAGTACAATATATTTGTCCAATGAATACCCGTTTATCATATGCATTTAATGGCTAGTAGTGTATTATAGTTTCAAATACAAATATTTATGTTGAAAATGCATATCGTTTTGCCGTTAAAAACTGTTGTCACAGCAGCGCAAGCTGGCAGACAGTGTATACACTCTTTCACTAAATCAAACTAAATGAAGAACAATGTGCTGTTCCTATATCCATTACTGCTTTTGTAACGGCATGCGAAGAAAAATTTGGGCTTGACAACATAAAATGCTCCTCAAAAATATTTAAATATTACACTGATTTCTGTCCCAAAACCTGTAAAATAAGTAAAGAAAACGTATGGCATTGTTCGTTGAGACACCCCGAAGAGCACATTAAGCCACTTAATTGGAAACCTTTCCTGTCCTTCGAGCACAGTAACACCTTTACCTCGCCAAGTATGAGTGCAGTGTGTTTAGGTGTAGCTGACGTGTGTGGGTGACGGTAATGAAGAAAGTATGGAAGGAAGGTTAGGGTTTAACGTCCCACTGAAATCGAGGTAGTTAGAAACGGAGCGCAAGTTCGGAGTGTTTCAAGGATGCGGAACTAAATTGACCGTGCTCTTTCCAAAGGAACCATTCCGGCCTGGATCGATTTGGGGAAACTACCGAATACAAAAATCTGTACTGCCAGACTTGGATTTGAACCGTTGTCTTCCCGAATGCGAGTCCAGTGTGATAACCATTGCCCTATGTCGCTCGGTGTGACTGTAATGGGTGTCCGCAGTGTGATGTCACGTTCGTGATGGCTGACAGTGATGATGACGACGATGATCATAAGATCAGAGAGGGTGAAACCCTGTACTAGTACATAGCCTACACCTGTCAGACAGCACCGAGAAGGTTACTCGGCTTAACGTTTCCTTCCAACGAACTGATGATTGTGAGCAGCGTCACATGTCCTCAGCTCGTGAGACACTGAGGAGAGCTTTGGAACTTAATCCAGGACACTAACACAAAGACCTGTGACCAAGAACTTTACGTCACTACATATCCTCCCCTTTTTCGTAAAGGTAAATGGAAGGCAGCCTACAGCACATGGTGTATCCACATGGGTACTGTAAGGTGGCGTGCTCTCCTGACTTTCATTTCTTTCATATTCCGACCTTAACATCGTATTCTGTGTATCAAGATGTTTCATTCCAGCCCAAACTCGATAGGGTAGAGTCAATTTTACTTATTTCCATTTAATCGATATGCAAATCTAATAAATAAATTGCAAGTGCGCACCGAGTTTAAAAAGTCGAGGCTGGCATAAACAAACATTCAAGACATGACAGGCACAGGAGTTTTTCTTCGGCAGAGGCAACCAGCCCGCTGGAAAGTCCATAGGAGGGTGAGTTAGCATGCAGCTGCACCAGCCAGTCGACCACCCTGGGATCAAAACAGTTTTTTGCCAGAGAAAAGGGATAACGGACTGTGTGTTCACCTTAAAAGCAAAACCCACTGTATTCTTTGGGAGAGCCCCAGCATACGCATTTTTTGATGGACCTAGTGTGCAGTTTCAGAGTTCTCACAGGTGGAAAGTAAACGCCTAATGTGAATGCTTTATACTTCCGGTCTGGTCAGCTTAAACGGAGTGCCACTCTCCCATTTGTAAGAGTAACGCTGATTGGCGGGATATTTCTGGCGCAATAAGACGAAGGAGTGAGGGAAAGACAGCGGATTATATACCCTTTCGTTTTGTCGTGGAGAGGGGTCGGTCCGGTGAAGCTCTTAAAGTAGGAACACGTAGCGGGAGCGAGTGCGCTCGTGCATGCATGCAGAGAGCGAGGAACAAAGTCTCTACTCAGTACTGCACTGAGAGAGCACCTCTGTCGCTAGCAAATCTGAGTGATACTATATACTGAGTCGTTCGCGATTAAATGCTTGTTCTCTGTGTTGGCCATGACACTAAATGTACGGTGTGAACACAGACAGAGTATTAGTTAGCGCCTGCGAGCGAACATTGAGTGTCATCCTGGTGGACTGGTTATCTGACCGGTGTACCACACCAGTAGTTAGACTAGGGGCAAATAGGAGTCCTTGACTTCATCAAGGTGTAGTGAGAGTTCGACTGGCGAAGGTCAATCCAGATAGAAAGAGATAGTTTTGTTATTTTTCAGTGGCGAACGACGCAGGCAACAGTCGTTGCAGCTCACGGTATTGTGCGCTACACCGTAGGTGAGCCCCATCTTTCCTCCTTTAGAAATAACATATTTCATTGACGTCACTCCGTTACATTTCTCACGCGACAGCTTCGACCGTACTTTGAAAAATTCAATCGGATAATTATTCAAGTTGAGTAGGTGCGACTCTCAGCCATTCTGCTGAATAAATAACATTCTTAAAGAAAAGGGATAAAAGAGCTTTCCCACACTTTTAATATAAATTTCATTAACAGGATTCCTATCCATAAGAGGCAACCTCCCATTCCGAGAAGAACCCAGAAATTTGTGTATCAGTTTATAAAAAAAAGGTTTAATTTATTTTCTCAGATTTTGCAATAAATAATATTTTCCGTTCGTTTAATGTTTTTCTTACACTAACTAGCAATACTCCAGTACCCAAGTATCCTACTAGTTACGTACGAAAATAGAATATTTTTGTGCCTTTTCCTTACAGAGGATGACTCCAGAAGATATTTATTGCTGAAAGTTTATCAAGCTTTCCTTTTGGTACGTTAGGATCGTCTGACTTCTGTAGTAGTGTAAGGGTGGAAATTGTTTCTTGCAGAAGCCAAAGGGTACTTGTCAGATCAAACCATTGCGCAACACGTCAACATAACACCCATACAACTACGTTACCCATCCACTGACCACGCCCGACGTTGCGTAACTTCGGTGATACTGAGCGCGATGGTGCAGTAGTTGGCACACTGGACCCGCATTCGGGAGGACGGCGGTTGAAACCCGCGTGCGGCCATCATGATTTAGGTTTTTCGTGGTTTCCCTAAATCACTTCAGGAAAATGTCGGAATGGTTCCTTTGAAAGGGCACGGTCGGCTTCCTTCTCCATACTTCCCTAATCCAATGAGACAGATGACCTCGCTGTTTGGTCCACTCCCCCAACTGAACCAACCAACCTCGGTGATTTCATGAGAAAAGGTGTATTTACGTGACAACGCCGTTGGTGAAAAAGCCTGTCTACTGGACAGAAACTATGATGGCGAACATGTCAGTACATCTACATCTACATCTATACTCCGCGAGCCACCTTACGGTGTGTGGCGGAGGGTACTTATTGTACCACTATCTGATCCCCCCTTCCCTGTTCCATTCACGAATTGTGCGTGGGAAGAACGACTGCTTGTAAGTCTCCGTATTTGCTCTAATTTCTCGGATCTTTTCGTTGTGATCATTACGCGAGATATATGTGGGCGGTAGTAATATGTTGCCCATCTCTTCCCGGAATGTGCTCTCTCGTAATTTCGATAATAAACCTCTCTGTATTGCGTAACGCCTTTCTTGAAGTGTCCGCCACTGGAGCTTGTTCAGCATCTCCGTAACGCTCTCGCGCTGACTAAATGTCCCCATGACGAATCGCGCTGCTTTTCGCTGGATCATGTCTATCTCTTCTATTAATCCAACCTGGTAAGGGTCCCATACTGATGAGCAATACTCAAGAATCGGACGAACAAGCGTTTTGTAAGCTACTTCTTTCGTCGATGAGTCACAGTTTCTTAGAATTCTTCCTATGAATCTCAACCTGGCGCCAGCTTTTCCCACTATTTGTTTTATGTGATCATTCCACTTCAGATCGCTCCGGATAGTAACTCCTAAGTATTTTACGGTCGTTACCGCTTCCAATGATTTACCACCTATGGCATAATCGTACTGGAATGGATTTCTGCCCCTATGTATGCGCATTATATTACATTTATCTACGTTTAGGGAAAGCTGCCAGCTGTCGCACCATGCATTAATCCTCTGCAGGTCCTCCTGGAGTACGTACGAGTCTTCTGATGTTGCTACTTTCTTGTAGACAACCGTGTCATCTGCAAATAGCCTCACGGAGCTACCGATGTTGTCAACTAAGTCATTTATGTATATTGTAAACAATAAAGGTCCTATCACGCTTCCCTGCGGTACTCCCGAAATTACCTCTACATCTGCAGATTTTGAACCGTTAAGAATGACATGTTGTGTTCTTTCTTCTAGGAAATCCTGAATCCAATCACAAACCTGGTCCTATATTCCGTAAGCTCGTATTTTTTTCACTAAACGTAAGTGCGGAACCGTATCAAATGCCTTCCTGAAGTCCAGGAATACGGCATCAATCTGCTCGCCAGTGTCTACGGCACTGTGAATTTCTTGGGCAAATAGGGCGAGCTGAGTTTCACATGATCTCTGTTTGCGGAATCCATGTTGGTTATGATGAAGGAGATTTGTATTATCTAAGAACGTCATAATACGAGAACACAAAACATGTTCCATTATTCTACAACAGATTGACGTAAGCGAAATAGGCCTATAATTATTCGCATCTGATTTATGACCCTTCTTGAAAATGGGAACGACCTGCGCTTTCTTCCAGTCGCTAGGTACTTTACGTTCTTCCAGCGATCTACGATAAATTGCTGATAGAAAGGGGGCAAGTTCTTTAGCATAATCACTGTAGAATCTTAAGGGTATCTCGTCTGGTCCGGATGCTTTTCCGCTACTAAGTGATAGCAGTTGTTTTTCAATTCCGATATCGTTTATTTCAATATTTTCCATTTTGGCGTCCGTGCGACGGCTGAAGTCAGGGACCGTGTTACGATTTTCCGCAGTGAAACAGTTTCGGAACACTGTGAAACGTCCCCTTTTAACAATTATACAGGACTGTGCTTAACCTGACACACAATATTTTTAGCGCAACGCAATCTGACTTTCAAAATTCCCTACTAAAGAATGGCCCTGACAAACATTAAACTATATCTTTCACAAATCACTTACCTCACAAAAATCTTCGCTGCTCAAGCTACTGCAATACAGCGAGCGCCACTACTGCCAGCTAAATAAAAGATTCAAACTATGGAAGGCGCTAACTACTCATAGGGATAGTTAGCAAATGAAAGATATTAATAGAGAACAAACAATGTATTTACCTTGATATCATCATATATAAATAAAGCAGTTCATGAAAAATTACAAAACTCCGCCATCTCTCTCCCCACATCCACCACTGCTGGCGGCTCACCTCCAACTGCGCAACGCTACGCGCTGTTCACAGCCAGCTGCCTAACACTACAATGGCGAGTATTACAACAATGCAAAGCAGCCACAGACTGCACACAGCACAGCCAGTGATTTTCATATTGAGCGCTACGTAACGTTGCCAATAAGAAAACATAAACAGCCTACTTACATAGAGAAAACATAAACAGCCTACTTACATTGAGAAAACATAAACAGCCTACTTACATAGAGAAAACATAAACAGCCTACTTACATTGAGAAAACATAAACAGCCTACTTACATAGCCCCCATGCTCCCCACAAAAAGTTTTACAAATTTTTTTTGGGCAGTGGCCAATAATGATTTGATAAAATTTTTCATAATTACAATAACAAAGATATCAAATGCACACACTTATTGATACAATGTTGGTCAAAAGCTAAAAATTTCTCACAGTCCATAAAGACAGTCCAGATTGTTCATCTCAGTAAAAATGCAGAGTTTTTCTCAAAGTCTGAGCAGTAAAAGAAAATGCACACAGAAGTAGTGGATTTCCATGCAGTCTTGAAGAAGTAGTGTTGTCCTTCCAACGGAAAGACAGTGCTGACTCGACATGCAGACAGGTAATGGGCCACAACAGAGTAAACCCACAGCAGAGTCATTCGAAGATGATGAATACAGGTAGGTAGGTCATTACAGAGCAGACCCACTGCAGTCCTGGTAGAGAGTATTGGTGGGCCACCAGAGGTGCAGACCCACTCCAGTCCTTGTAGAAATTGTGGACAGGCCCACTGTAGTCCTGGTAGAGAGTATGGTATTGGTGGGCCACCAGAGGTGCAGATCCACTGTAGTCCTTGTAGAGATGGCCAGCAGCCATCTGTTGTGACTGTGCAGGTGCACAATCACCATCAAAGAGTCTTCTGGATAATAGAGCAAGTCCATAACCACCACTTGTGCACTCACAAAGTTTTTGGAATAGTCCTTAGAACCAGCAATGCCGTTATCCAGTCCCTTGCTGAATTATCAACACATGTGCAAACACTAACAGTCCCTACTTCTCACATATTGTCCATATACTATGACCAACAGAAACGTGTGCAGTGAAATGAAACTGACAAGTTACTTAATTTGATGAACTGGTGTCAATTACAATATTATAACATAAGAATACAATTACAAAGGTACAAAATATATCATTAAAGAACATAGCAATATAGATAACATTTGTAGTACAGGCTTTACAAAAGAATAGAAATAAACATATACATGAGTGTTACAAAAATAGTGACATAAGTACATACATAAAATAATGAGAATAGTTTTCGAAACATTAATTTCACACATGAACATTGAAACAGAACAGAATTGTAAACAACTTTACAAAGAAAATAACATATTATTAATGCAACTTATATTTGAGGATAACAGTATTCCTCCTCATAGTGAATATAGCTTAGTATTGGAAGAGAAAAAAATTCTATGAAACAGTACACAGAGACAGGAAGAAAACAAATACTCAAGGGTACACAAACACATAGTGGGATAACACCAATAGGAAAGGACAGGGTTCGTTTTCAGTGTAACATTTGGTACTGCAGTCCAACCCAAAACTTCATATATCTTTCCTCTTATTTCATCCTTTGTTTCCACCAAAAAAAATTCTATCTAAGCATGCTTTCTGTATTTATATGTTCACACATTTCTTACCTCAACATTTATTTCCAAGAAAATCCTACCTAAACCTGTTTTCTCAATGCATTTCTTCCAATTCATCGCAACTCATTCTCTTAGAGGCTACCCCCTCTTAAGCTAACTTAAATCTACTGAGCTCAGATGCTAAACTAAGGGACGAGGCAATGCAGCATCACATAACAATTAACACAAACAGCAATGAGAAAAAAAATGGAAATTTGCAAAGCAAGCTACAGTAAATCTAAATTAACAAGCAATGCAACATTACAACTAATATGAGCCAATGCGCAGTAAACAAAAAATTAAATCTGGCTTAGCTGAGTAACACAAATTAAAATTCAGTAACACGATGCCTGGCAAACAGCAGTAACTTATACCTAAACATGACATAGCGCAAGCAGAAAAAATATTACACTAAAATGGCCATGTCTAATACCTATGTCACATCTTAACATTAGAGTGATGCATCACAATTTATTCTACAAAAGAAATTACCAAGTACTTGAAAAGAAAATTATGTGTTACTGTTATTAGTTCCTTCTTATTGTTCTTTCCTTTCCAAGTGCTCCTTTTTTTTTTTTAAAGAATGTGGATCATAAAATAATTATTTAATAGATCTGTTGACAGAAAGTGTTCACATTAGCAAATGCATTTCATTTTATAAAAGCAATGCTGCAACACAGCTGAAAAACAGGTATCAAATGAAATAAGCAACTATGAAAAGCAAAGCATAAAAATATCATTCAGTAGTCATGTGACATTTCGTAAGTTAGTAGCTCTCAACTCTCATAGAAAGACACTTGTCATAATCAGGTGTGCAGATGTACGAATATTTCCCATCAATTCATAAGCATTTCAGCAATTAGCACAAAGTGCGAGTAATCATATGTTTTCAAGTAACGAGGGTGTCGCATTAGCGATGAAAGGCACACCCTAATGGCTTGTTCTCCAGGTGTTTTCCTGTGCTCTGAAAGGCACGCGCTAATGGCTTTTTTTCCAGGCGTCTGACACAGCTGGGTGCCCACGACGCATTATGTGTAGGTGGTCCATTAACTTTCTTACGGAAATATTTACGACAGCAGTTTCCGCTACAGAGACAGTCGCACATAAAAATATTTCACAGGTCAAGAATTAGCGTTGCAAATCTGTAGAAACAAAATCCTATAAATATAAGTGTCCAAAAAAAATATTGGTCAGCATTGTGATAGAGTCACACATTTCATAACTCTTAAAGTACGTTTCTTGGTTTACAACATCCTTTTCATAAATCAGAGTCCCTAAACACTACTCATTATTCCTTACCTCATTATACATATACATATTCGTCGACACTTCTTCAATATTTCATCGTGAGAAATACGTAGCATAATAAACATTCCTCAACAACATAATACACATCGTCGTCGTAATAATAACATCATAACACTTCAGTCAAATCTCAAAATCGTCGTAACTTCCTCCAATAATTTCTAAGCCTAAAAAAATTCTCTGCTCATGTCAAGAGTGTCATCTGCCTCAAAAGTACTTTAAAAATCATGAATCCATACCAAATACATCATTCAAAGCTCTCATAGTATCACAATGGTTCCGATAAAATATGAACAGTTTACAAAGTACAGACAAAATACAGTTTCATAAGTGTGAAGTTATCCAACTGTATAATTGCGTAAACATGTGTCACTGATGTAGTAAAATAAATGTTTGTCTCTCTCAGTTAAATAATCAGATAGCTGTGTAATTTGTGTGTTAGAGAAATATGGTACCGATGTGTAAAGTTGTATAAGCAAATACCATATTAGCTAGGGCTCCTTGTGGTTGCCACACACATGGTACACAAAGTAGGCGTGTACCCCCCTGAGGATTAATGTAATTATACTCCCAGGTGTTACAAATTACCGCAATGGAATGAAATGTATCACGGAAAACTTTCTTTGTAATTAAAAAAAAATCTTTAAAAATAAGTGTTTTAAGTATAAGATTAATCACTCAAATGCGTGTACTGTAGCGCTAAACTGTGCATCTTGTCGCAACATAATCTCTGTGGAAGTGTCGTAGTTATCGTCCTCCGAAAGCTAAGTTCTGCAGAAGTCAATGTACTTACCACATGATAAACAAAAGTGAAATGCTTTGCGTATAGATGTCGTAGTTATTATGCTTATTGGCGTGATGAAGAAAGTACTGTACAGTGACGTAATGTTGTGCCACGAAAAAGGCTGTCTCATTGTTGCTATACCACAAAAGTTACTACTAAAACATGTTTTTCTTCCTAGAAGAATTCAGAAAACTGTGCAGATATAAAACAGATACACTGCAAAAGCAACATTGTAAATTGTCACTCATTAGTAGCGTCGTGATAAAATCGTGTAGCTGTCACATAAACTAACTATTGTCTCATCTGGTATCTCACAGAAAGTACTTTAAATCCGGAATGTATTTTCAAGTAAACCAAAATGTTGCATTAAAATCTCATTAGCAGTACTGGTAAATGTTCTAATCGTGCAACTAACAAGCAAGAATGTACACACACAATTACACTGTGTCGTCTGTTCGCAATAACAATGCATTCGTAATTTCTGTTTAAATAATTTCTCTTGGTTCTTGGCGGGATATTTAACTTCAAACATTGTTGCATGGTAACAGTTTCTAAAGCATACTAGTAACGTGAAGTGAAACGTTTTATGGCAAAGACAAAGTTAAAAAGCAGATTATCTCTCAGTAAGCGGTTTTACATGTGAAGTGTGGTGCAATCCTTTACTCTTCCTAGTATGCAGACTTTCAACTTCAAAGCAATTATCATGTTGTTTACATCGGTAAAGAATGCTAAATCTTTTCTCAAGGCTAGCGTCTTTGTTATTTTTCCCTGAGCCAGCGGCCGCACGCGGCTGCCTGCGGTGTGAGTCATTGTCTGTTTCTTTGTTGGCGCGCGTCGTTATTGGGATTAGGAGACCTAACTTCTACAAATTCACGTTGTCGAAAGTGCCCTGCTCTGTTTGAATCCCGCCAGTTCTGATGCAATTCAGGTCTGTCGTTACGATCATATCGTCTGTCGTCATGTCGGTAGATCCCATAGTTTCTTTCTTGTCGGTCACATGGTGGAGAATTTCTCCCTGAATCGTAACTGCGCGCTGGTCCGTTGCGTCTAAAGTTATTCTGTCTCCCGTAATAATAATTATTTTGGTTCCCATATTGTCTGTTTCTCTGATTGTCTCTGTAATAGTCATTACCGCGGAGAGGTGATCTTTCCCTGTAATTATTACTACTCTGCCAACGGTTGTAATACGGGTGGTGCCTGTTTCGGTCACGATTTGTGTTGTGAGAATAGCCTTGTCGCGTCCAGTTATCGTTTCTGTCGTCACGGAATTGTGACAGATGTGACCTGTAATTGTTGTGTTCCTGTTTTCGCGTTCCGCGATTGTCAGTGTCAATTTCCAGTTCTTGTAACAGTCCCTGAAAGGCTTCAATGTCGTCTTTGCAACGTCCTGCTAAAATAATATGCCGTAAATGTTCAGGCAATTTGAGTAAGCAAATGCGGATGAGTTCTGAGGGGCTGTATGGGTTTGACAGGTACTGATTCTTGTGCAACATGTCTTCAAAGTATTTCACAAGACTGGAGAATTCAGATTGTTCGAAATGTTTCATCATTATGATACTATGTTTTACACGGTCTTGTGTGGCTTGAGACCAATATGCTGAGAGGAAGGCATGGTAAAACTCTCCTTCACTGTGGCAATCGTGAATGACCGACCGCATTCTTACAGCTGGTTCATTCTCTAAGTAGCCACACATAAATTCTAATCTGTGCTCTAATGACCAGTTGGGAGGAAAACAATGAGAGAATTGATGGAGCCATGCTTGTGGATGAATGTCGTTGCCAGAATTCTTAAATGTTTTGAATTTACGTGTAGTAATGAACAGCTTATAGTCAAAGTCATCATGTCGGCGAGTCGCATATCGGTCATTGTCACGTCGTGTCGGCTGTTCAAACTCAAAATTCGGTGCACATTGCCAATTTCTTTCATAACTTCCGAAATGCCCTGTGTTATTATTTTGCGGCTTTTCCGTGTTTCTAAGTCCCTCTTCCCGTGTTGGAGCGCCAGTGTCCTCTGAAATACGTAATTCTTGAATTACCTGTGTCAGCTGATCTTGTACTTCCCGGATTTCTCTTTTGTACTGTGTATTGATTTGATTTTGATTTTGTTTGAATTTTCTTATTTGTTCATACTCTTCTGTGTCAGTGAAGGCTACAGGTGTTGTGTTATTCAGATCATCATCTACCTTTGTAGATAAGTTAGTGACCTGATCCGAAAGTTCGGCTACTTTATCCGATAGTGAAATTATTTCCTCTGTATGTTTTTCTGAACCAAGTTTCAGATTGTCCATTTGTGTTGAAATCGTATCTACTGTGTCCTTTAAGTTTTCCTGAGTTATTGCAAGTTGCGTAACCGAATCGGTAGATGCAACTGAGTCAATTTTAGCCCACAAGGTCTCATGATTTTCATGAACAATGGCTTGCAGTTCTTTTATGGCTGCTTCGTGATTCTGTAATGCATTTTCATGCCGCGAAAAAATAGGTTGAACATGCTCACAAATTTGTGTTTTTACGTCATTACAGACTTTTTGACATTTCCATTCAATGTTATGTAACTCAGTAGTTAAATCTTCACGTGTTTGTTCAAGCGTGGTGTGAAGATTTTGTTCCATTGCATCTAACTGTTGCTGTGTTTGTCTCTGGTGTTGTTCCATTGTGTCTAACTTTTGAAGCTTTTGCTGTGTTTGTCCCATTTGTTGTATTAATTGTAATAACAATGCATTGGTGTCTGAAACATGTTCCTCAGTGCTTTTCGGCAGTGAATTTACACCGGAAACATTCACATTTTGACAAGCAGAAAATGTGTCTTGACTTATTTGAGAAAACGGTGAGGATCCAAAACCTGAATCTACAGTATTTGCGAGATCGTGTCGTGTCATTTCGGCTTCCTGAGGCGAGCTATTGCCGACCGATCGATCGATAATGCTTCCCTCTTCACTAATTGTTTCACTGTCCACGCCATTGTTTGACGCCCGCTCCATTTCCCTGTGCACAGTTACCAAATTACTACTTTGAACATTAGTAAATTCATTACTCGGCGGCGCTGATAAGCTACGCTCGTCATCACTATTATTTCTCAGTTTAGTTTGGAGCCTAGTGTTACGTTTTTCACACGCCATTATTGTCACAGTATTTCACACGATAACAAAGAAAAGCACAATTTGAAGATCAAAAATAAGAGAACACATTAAAATAGCACTGAAAATAATATCTAGTTAATTGCAGCTGCGAAATACTTGGTGCAAATCTACATGCATGCCAAAACTGTTTTACTGCACAACAATGAAAGACTGCAACTACAAAGGAGATTTTCTCTACAATTACGCGCTAGCAATAAACAATAGCTACACTAATTACACAAACTACAAGGAAAAAATCAGAAGATTCCAGTGAGGTATCCTAGGCTAAGGGTCGACATATGAAACGTCCCCTTTTAACAATTATACAGGACTGTGCTTAACCTGACACACAATATTTTTAGCGCAACGCAATCTGACTTTCAAAATTCCCTACTAAAGAATGGCCCTGACAAACATTAAACTATATCTTTCACAAATCACTTACCTCACAAAAATCTTCGCTGCTCAAGCTACTGCAATACAGCGAGCGCCACTACTGCCAGCTAAATAAAAGATTCAAACTATGGAAGGCGCTAACTACTCATAGGGATAGTTAGCAAATGAAAGATATTAATAGAGAACAAACAATGTATTTACCTTGATATCATCATATATAAATAAAGCAGTTCATGAAAAATTACAAAACTCCGCCATCTCTCTCCCCACATCCACCACTGCTGGCGGCTCACCTCCAACTGCGCAACGCTACGCGCTGTTCACAGCCAGCTGCCTAACACTACAATGGCGAGTATTACAACAATGCAAAGCAGCCACAGACTGCACACAGCACAGCCAGTGATTTTCATATTGAGCGCTACGTAACGTTGCCAATAAGAAAACATAAACAGCCTACTTACATAGAGAAAACATAAACAGCCTACTTACATTGAGAAAACATAAACAGCCTACTTACATAGAGAAAACATAAACAGCCTACTTACATTGAGAAAACATAAACAGCCTACTTACAACTGAATTCAGTATTTCTGCCTTTCTTCGGTCGTCCTCTGTTTCGGTGCCATCGTGGTCAACGAGTGACTGAATAGGGGATTTAGATCCGCTTACCGATTTTACATATGACCAAAACTTTTTAGGGTTCTTGTTTAGATTGTTTGCCAATGTTTTATGTTCGAATTCGTTGAATGCTTCTCTCATTGCTCTCTTTACGCTCTTTTTCGCTTCGTTCAGCTTTTCCTTATCAGCTATGATTCGACTACTCTTAAACCTATGATGAAGCTTTCTTTGTTTCCGTAGTACCTTTCGTACATGATTGTTATACCACGGTGGATCTTTCCCCTCGCTTTGGACCTTAGTCGGTACGAACTTATCTAAGGAGTACTGGACGATGTTTCTGAATTTTTTCCATTTTTGTTCCACATCCTCTTCCTCAGAAATGAACGTTTGATGGTGGTCACTCAGATATTCTGCGATTTGTGCCCTATCACTCTTGTTAAGCAAATATATTTTCCTTCCTTTCTTGGCATTTCTTATTACACTTGTAGTCATTGATGCAACCACTGACTTATGATCACTGATACCCTCTTCTACATTCACGGAGTCGAAAAGTTCCGGTCTATTTGTTGCTATGAGGTCTAAAACGTTAGCTTCACGAGTTGGTTCTCTAACTATCTGCTCGAAGTAATTCTCGGACAAGGCAGTCAGGATAATGTCACAAGAGTCTCTGTCCCTGGCTCCAGTTCTGATTGTGTGACTATCCCATTCTATACCTGGTAGATTGAAGTCTCCCCCTATTACAATAGTATGATCACGAAACTTCTTCACGACGTTCTGCAGGTTCTCTCTGAGGCGCTCAACTACTACGGTTGCTGATGCAGGTGGTCTATAGAAGCATCCGACTATCATATCTGACCCACCTTTGATACTTAACTTAACCCAGATTATTTCACATTCGCATTCGCTAATAACTTCACTGGATATTATTGAATTCTTTACTGCTATAAATACTCCTCCACCATTGGCGTTTATCCTATCCTTGCGGTATATATTCCATTCTGTGTCTAGGATTTCGTTACTGTTCACTTCCGGTTTTAACCAACTTTCCGTTCCTAATACTATATGCGCACTATTTCCTTCAATAAGAGATACTAATTCAGGAACCTTGCCCTGGATACTCCTGCAGTTTACCAATATTACGTTAACTTTTCCTGTTTTTGGTCTCTGAGGACGGACGTTCTTTATCAACGATGATAATGTCCTCTCTGGTAAGCCGTCAGGTATTTTATCGTTTCGCCCAAGGGGGGGTCCCTCTAACCTAAAAAACCCCCGTGTGCACGCCACACGTACTCTGCTACCCTAGTAGCTGCTTCCGGTGTGTAGTGCACGCCTGACCTGTCTAGGGGGGCCCTACAGTTCTCCACCCAATAACGGAGGTCGATGAATTTGCAACCATTATAGTCGCAGAGTCGTCTGAGCCTCTGGTTTAGACCCTCCACACGGCTCCAAACCAGAGGACCGCGATCGACTCTGGGCACTATGCTGCAGATATTAAGCTCAGCTTGCACTCCGCGTGCGATGCTGGTTGTCTTCACCAAATCAGCCAGCCGCCGGAAGGAACCAAGGATGGCCTCAGAACCCAAGCGGCAGGCGTCATTCGTTCCGACATGTGCTACTATCTGCAGCCGGTCACACCCAGTGCGTTCAATAGCTGCCGGAAGGGCCTCCTCCACATTACGGACGAGACCCCCCGGCAAGCACACCGAGTGCACACTGGCATTCTTCCCCGACCTACCCGCTATTTTCCTGAGGGGCTCCATAACCCGCCTAACGTTGGAGCTCCCTATAACTAATAGGCCCGCCCTCTGTGACTGTCGGGACCTTGCCGGAGAATCGGCCACTGGTCCAACAGGCGAGGCATCCTGTGGTGGCTCGGAAACGATGTCATCACTACTAGGAAGCACCCCGTACCTGTTGGAAAGGGGTAAGGCAGCTGCCACGCGGCCAGATCCCACCTTCGCCTTTCGGCCAGGCACGCGCGAGCCCACCACTGTCCGCCATTCACCCTGGAGTGATGGCTGACCGGTAAGATGCTCACTGCCGGAAGACGCAGCGACATCAGGGGTTCCATGTGATTCCAAGGCCACCGAAGTAGGCATAGGTCTCACCACAGTTGCC
This sequence comes from Schistocerca piceifrons, assembly GCF_021461385.2. Taxonomy (NCBI): domain Eukaryota; kingdom Metazoa; phylum Arthropoda; class Insecta; order Orthoptera; family Acrididae; genus Schistocerca; species Schistocerca piceifrons. The sequence goes on along the minus strand of NC_060142.1, from coordinate 669,183,320 downwards.
CCAACGCCACTACGAGCCGACGCCTGCGCCTCGAGCTCGATGAGCCTAACAGACAAAGCCTCCACCTGCCCCCGAAGAGTGGCCAATTCTCCTTGCGTCCGCTCACAACAACCACAGTCCCTACACATGACTATGTTTACCCTACTCTATACGGTGACAAATTCCCAAGATAATCTTCTGATGAGCTACTCTGATAATCAAGAAACACTCACTGAAATACGAGACGCGAAAACTACGCTAGGTTTTCCCAGAAAAACTATTTAAAAGCTAAGCGCAGCAAATAAGTACAAAAACCCTTTATACAAACAGTACTCGCTGCTGCTGGTGCTCTCGCTCTGGCTGTCACAAGACAACTGCTGATTCAAGTGACTAGTGGCTAACGGCCGCGAAACAAACAAAAGACGGTTTTAGGGCGCTTTCTGTTCTAAACGATCAAGAAAACACTAAGAAATCTAACACGAAAACTACGTAAAGTTTTATCAAGAACTGTTAGTTACTATGCAGAGCAGATAAACACAAATAGAATCCCTTCCTTAGTGGAAGGTCGTAAACAAAATGCAAAATAAACGCTTTATACAAACAGTACTCGCTGCTGCTGGTGCTCTCGCTCTGGCTGTCACAAGACAACTGCGTCTTCTCTTTAAGTCCTCACTCCTAGATCTCATGCCATCAAGGGTCCACACCATTGTCCCCCAGGATGAAGCGTTCAGTCAACCATTTCCCAGGATGAGCTGCCCCGTTTTACCAGCGAACAACAAGTGTCGTCCAACGCTTGCAGTCTGTGTTCCCTTACTATCGCAGCTACCTAGCGTGTCATAGGCAATCGCTTTTTACTGTGTTCCGTCCAGCCCCGCTGACACTAGCGACGTATCTTAAAACAATACAAGACGTACAATTTTCGTGACTATTGACTGAATAATATACATGAGGTCTTACGTGAAGTGCACCACTACTCACGTCAGTTTGATATGAGTGAATTTTCCTTGCAGAACGTCAAATTATAGTGTACATCACCTTTGAGCCAGTTTTTTCGTAAATAGTAAATTAAATATCACGAAATTATAGGTAAATCTTAAAGTGTAATGTATTGTACCAATAATCACGTACTTCATCTGTGCCCTTTCGTTAACTAACAATGTAGCTGGACATTTCCACAAAAATTCTGCACGTGTTTTTTACGTAATAGACGTGGGCTATATGGTAATAAGGCGCCTATATTTGCATGCCATGGTGTGTTTCCTTACGTTATTCAGTATATTTCAACTGAATTTCCATTTCACTGTTGGTAAATTGAAAAATCAAGTTTAACTGTTTTACGGACAGGGGTTGGACAAAAATATGGAGACGCGGCGAGAAATGCACGCTTGAACATAAATGCAGATGCTAGCCAGTTTTGCATTTTGTACTGTTGTATTTGCCCACCCGCGGGACCTGTGCAATGTCCTCAATACGTTGCAAAAATTGTAAATTTGTTGTAAGACCTTATGGGATCAAACTGCTTAGATCATCAATCGCTAAGCTTACACACTACTTAATCCAACTTAAGGTAACCTACGCTACGGACAACACACACACCCATGCCCGAGGGAGGACCCGAACCTCCGACGGGGGCAGCCGCGCGGACCGTGACAAGATGCCTCAGACCGCGAGGCTACCCCTCGCGGATCAATACGTTGCAATGTTAGTCTTGGCCAGAGCAGTTTCTGTGCAGTTGTGACAGTATTATGTCAGAGCAAAGCGAATTCGTAGTGGGCAAATTACTAGCGCTCCTATGGTGGGTGCTTCCCGATAGCCAAAGTGTCCGCAGTTTGAACAGGCTCCAGTCGAAGATTTGTACCGTAGACAGGGGAAGCGGAAAAAATCATTCGCTAAGTTACAACGCTGACGAAAGACTGTACCGAATAATCGTGACGGATGATCATTGAACAGGAAAGTGAGGAAATATGAGAGGTCGACAGCTACAAAGGTCATTGCATTCGCGAAATCAGTCACCAACAAAACAACACGAAGATGATCTCCATTATCTGGGAATTTCAGGATGAGCTGGTACTACAAAACCCCTCATCAGTGACGTAAAAGCCCGTAACAGGAAAATATGGTACGAAAGCCATAAAACCCGGACTATGGAGCAACGAAAGAAAGTAATTTTTTTGAATGAGTCTTGTTCACTGTTTCTAACTTCTGGCCGAGTTTACATCGCGAAAGTGAACCATGCGGGCGTTCTGTGAAGATTTGGGCAGATATCGTATTGTTCTATGACCCCATGGTTACTCCGCGAGGTCATATTACTGCCAAGAGCTGTTTTTGTGTTCTTCAGTCCAGAAACTGGTTTGATACAGCTCTCCATGCAACCCTATCCTGTGCAAGCTATTTCATCTCCAAGTACCTATTGCAACCTACATTCCTCCGAATCTACCTAATGTATTCATCTCTTGGTTTCGCTCTACGAATTTTACCCTCCACGCTTCCCTCCAGTACTAAACTGGTGATCTCTTGATGCCTCAGAACATGTACTACCAACAGATCCCTTCTTCTAATCAAAATATGCCACAGACTCCTCTATTCTATTCAGTACCTCCCCATTAGTTACGTGATCTATCCATCTGATCTTCAGCATTCTTCTGTAGCATCACATTTCGATAGCCTCTATTCTCTTCTTGTCTAAACTATTTATATTCCATGTTTCGCTTCCATACATGGCTACACTCCTTACAAATACTTTCAGAAAAGACTTCCTGACAAATCTATACCCAATGTTAACAAATTTCTCTTCTTTAGAAACGTTTCCTTTCTTTGGCCAGCCTACATTTTGTATCCTTTCTACTTCGACCATCATCAATTATTTTGCTCCCGAAACAGCAAAACTCATCTACTACTTCAAGTACTAAGGGTTATGTGACAATTTTGGCCGATAGGATCCACTCCATGGTGCAATATTTGTTCCTCAATGGTGATGCTGTTTTCCACGACAACAGGTTCCTGTTCACACAGCTCGCATCGTAAGGACTGTTGTGAGCACGAGGACGAATTTTCGCATATTCCCTGGCCGCTACGGTCACGAGATGTCAATATTATTGCGCCTTTGCGATCGTCTTAGAAGAAAATGGTGCATGGTCGCTATCCACATCGGTTACCTAACTTGCCACAATTTTGCGAGAATTCTCTTGATAGTCATAAGGGATCTGTATTTATCCATTCCGAGACGAATGGAAGCTGTGGTGAATGTCAACGGATTTCCTACACCGTATTACAGATTTGAATGTGTTTCCATGTTTTTGTCTACTACCTGTACGTCCCCAATATAGTCTTGTGTGGGTTTTCCTCCTTTCGTTGGCCCCACCGATATGGCAGTACAGCGCGCAGCCAACAAGGGGAATGTATGAATTCATCACTACCGATTTCATTCATACCGACAAATGAGTATACGTAACGAGTAGAGCTTTAACATATGTAAAGAGAAAGACGCAACTTTCAGCCGTTTTTGAGACCATCAAGTTTCAGAATTGTAGGCGTGCTAATTTTGTATGCTTTATATGGCCACTAGTGTTCACGGAGTCAGCAACTAAAGACACAATCGCATTGATTAATAAGCTCGACGTCTCTGGATCGAATCTCGCTGCTGTTGTTTCCTCAAGCAATTTCAACAACAGATTTATGACAGTGTAAAGTATCAATATTTAATAATTCATTGATACAGTTGTACTTCCAGAAGACCTCTACGCGTCAGAAACGACCACAATCGGGACACCAGGCATCACAGAGACAGAAAATATAGAACGTAAAATCCTTCGAAAAATTTTTGGAGCAGTACATAGAGATGGTGTATGGTTGAAGAGGCCAACCAAAGAAATATACGATCATACAAACAGACTCACAGACATAATCAGAATACGTCGGTTAACATTCTTTGGGAACAGAATGATCAATACCAGTCTCACAGACAGACAAACAGGATTTTTGATGTAGCCAACAGCTCAATAAAAAAAAACTGGTTTCATGAAATAGAAGAAGACCTAAAACAAGCAGGAGTCAATAAAGAAATGATAGACGAACGAGACGAATTCAGAAATGGTGGACTGCATGTTGGCAGATCCACTTATCCACTTCACGGAGTTCGTCTTCTTTTGTGGGAAGCATCCTGAGACCAGAAGAGGAGCGGGTGAGGAAGTATCTGATGAGGTGTCGTACGCGTAATTAAGGCCAGCATCTGTAGCGCATAGATCCAGACACCCATCGCCGATCCGGGCAATAGGTGACATCACAGGCGAATAACAACGCGGTGTTTGCAAGGTGAATCCCGTGAAGGCGTGCCTGACCTATTTGCTTCCCATTTACTGTAAGTACAACGCAGATTGGACTTCAGCGGAAAGGTAAGGAGCGCACATCGATCGCCGGACGGCATGCGTTTCGACATGACGCTGCTTCCCCTCAACCACATTTGGTGACCTGTTCTGCTGAAGAAAGCCATAGATCACCTTCGCGGATATCAAGTGCACTGGCAATACTGCAGTACGGACTTAGCTCATTTCGAAGGAAAACGGCGGAAGCAAAAGAAGGGCGGCTGGTTAGGGGCTGAGAGAGAGCGTTTTAGAAGGGTCTCCAGCAACAGGCTGGTAAGGCACGTAGGACAACGGCGCCACAGCACCATCTGAGAGCTGAAAAAAGGGGCTATCTCTCTGTAACGGACATGATGCAGGCCTAAACCACCCTTGCACCGTGGGAGGGTCTCGTACTGTATCCTGATTAGCAAACCGTGGTAAACATACGAACCCAGTGCCGCTAGCATGCGGCGGGCCACGGCTGACGGAATGTGGAGTGTCTGTGCCACGTGGGAGATGTGTGTCGCCAAACATCCATTAATATATTTTGTCCATTCCAGAAGATCGAGGGCTCATAAACGATGATCTATGAGCCCAGCTCGTTACTGGGACAATAGGCGCCGGCAGTTGAGGGCAGTCGTACAATGCAGATCACTTGCGAAATCGAGTCCTAAACATCAGACAGTAGCAGCTACACGCAGTGGGGCAGCACTGTCCTCAGGAAGCCCTACACCTATAACCATGGCGCTTGATTTGCGGACGTTGAGGCAGATACCAGAAGCTTCGTCGTAGGTGGTAACACATGCCAGTGGCTCTTTGACCTCGGCACCGCTCCAGAGAAAGATGACGAGATCGTCCCCATAACCAGTGCAGTTGAATATCACGGGCATCGAGAAATATCTGGGACAGCAACTGCTCCATGGCGAAAGCATACAAAAATGCAGAGAAGAGCACCCTTGACGCGCTGAATGAGGGATAAATATGGGAGCAGCGAGAAGGACACTACAGGGTACATGGGACGTCGCTCCACGAAGGAGATGCATTTTGAAGTAGATGGTAGTACCGGGGTATCCTGTTTTGCTGAGCACCCTTTCCAGGTAGCCGTGATCGATCCGACCAAACGCCTGGCAGATGTCAAGAGTTGTTAAAAGTCTAGGCACAAGATGAGCGTGAGCAAGAGCGATTATGTCTCGACTGCGACACAGGCAGTGAGGATTTTACTGGCACCTCTCGAAGAGGTTTGATCAGGGGAAAACATACTGAGTAATCCATTTAAGCTTGCCTCTGTCGAGCAACGTCAAGGGACGATAATCACATATTCGTGAGGTATCCTGAGGTTTCTGGATTGGAATGAGGAGACCGTCGAGGATGTGGTCTGAGTTCTCCACATTGGCGCCAGCAGAAGACAAAATGTCCAGTAAATCTGTAGTGGGAGGCCCTCAGGGCCAGGCGACTAGTTTGTAGAACCCACCTGGATACCATCATGGACTTCGTCCTCCATGTGGTCAGCAAGAAGATTCATCGTAGAATCCCCAGGAACCGAGCCAAAGGAGAGTCGGGATAGGGCCATAATGTTGGCAGGGTGGTGATGTGCAGAGTACAGCAAATCGTAATATGCATGGAAGGCAAATCCCATATCGCTTTGAGTAGGTAAGCGCCACCCAGCATACGTTGTAAGACCATTAATGAAAGTCATCCGATGGTGGCTGCATCCTGCTATCACGTGGTACATAGACGGACAGTCCTGGACTAAACTGTGATATATGCACTTCCTGACCATAGCTGCTTCGAAGTCGAGAGAGGACAATACCGTAACACTATTCACCATCGCTCTGGCGAATATGGTATCGTAGCACATTCCCAGAGAATGGTGAAATAGAAATTCTTCCGCTACCACGCCATGACCTCCCTTCCACAACCAATGTGAGCCCTGCAGACGATGGACTTTGTGAGAGGACCCACCGTGACAGGGCAGACCGATATGCACCACGACACCGACGACAATTTGTCCACGTGATCTCGATGATCTCCCAGTACGCAGATTTCCATGGTACCCAGCTGCGCTGCACAATTTGGCGGTAGAGGTACATGCGTCATCCTCAGAGAATGCCTGGGGTCAGAATTGAGCAGCCTGCAATCCACTGACAATGTAGTGGGAGATATAAACACGATCGATACGACTGGAAGAATGGCTATTGAAATGCATAAACCCTGGGCGATAACCATGAACATGCTCCCAAGAGTCCACAAGGTTGAGGTGCTGGACAATCGCCGCCGGCACCATGCGCAGAGAGTGATACGGCAGTTGGTCTTTGGATACATGGCTGGAGTTGAAGTCGCCTCCCATGATTAAGGCATCCTACCAACCCAGGAAGAGATGTGTGACTGTCTTTGGGAAGAAAGTGGAATGTTGACAGCGGCGAGCTGAACCAAATGACGCATAGATGCTGATGATGCTGACCCCACCGGACGTGAGGGCCATACCTCTGGCATCTGGGAGACTGGAAACTGCATCAATGAGGATACCATCATTGCCATCACATTGCCGATAGTGGAAGCATAGGAGATGTGTGCCATAAAGCCATGGGGAGCGCAGAATGTTGCAACTTTCACCTCCTAAAGGAGGGAAATATCAAAGTCCGCTGCATACAGCATTTTGTGGAGTAATGCTTGTTTATGGCACGTGCGAATGTTATTAACATTGACCATGGCTAAGTCATAAGTTTGAAAAGTTGCCATCGTCAAGAGAGCAGGAGATGCAACCATGAAGGGAGCACAGGGAGAACCGCTTAGTCCCCCATGAAAGAGCACATCATGGTGACATGTGGGAGCTTACCCCACCAAGGGGTGTGCATTACTTTGTACACCTCCAGAACGTCCATCCTCAGCATCGAAGTCGACCGCCCAGGAAAAAAGATGCCCCACTGGGCCAGCTCAGTGGAACATTTTCAGAAATGTGTCAGACACAGAAAGGCAGGCAGCCTCATCAGTTACAGATGGGGAAAGGTCAGTGTCCATAGGTGAATGCTGCCTGGAAATAGGGTTGGGTAGAGACATTGTATCGTCTGGTTCCAGAGCATCAGAGGATAGCACCTCGTCAGTAGGAGGGTCATCATCCTGTGTACACAGATGATGGAGGCTGTCATCAAAAGGGGTACAGCGCTGTTTCCTCAGCAACTATTGCTTCCTAACATGTTGTTCTGTGTCGGATGGCAGACGCGTGCCGTCCGACATATGGCCAGATGGCAGATAAGCAGAGATGGGAACAACTCCATGATGAACAAACATGGGGTTCGAACAGTTGTCTTGCAGATGCTGACTGTCAACGGCTGTTGGTGTTGCGTCTAGCAGCAGTGTAGGAGATGCATGCAAAATATCCATCGTGTTGTCAAGAGGAGACGTCGCTGGTGCCAATCGATTTATAGTGGTTGCTGCTGGCAGCCCCATTACAGACGTATAAGATAGGGGTAACAAAGTGGGCGCCACAGGGAGAGCGAATTCTCTGCTGAGAGACATTCAGAGTGGACATAGTGTTCCTGACCACAATCTGAACAAAAGCGCTGCTGATCGTTATACATGATGACAGCCCTGCACCCAGCAATGACGAAGTAAGAAGGTACATGTTTCCTCTCTTCAGTTTTTATCTGATGGACACCATTGAGAACACAGTATGTTTTGAACGTCTTTTACGTTTCACAAACATGACTGATGACGTTGCTATAAGTTTAAAGAGGGCCGCCACAATGTCCGACGGGGGAGGTCGAAAATCCTCAGTGTTCGCAGGCGAAAACCAGTATGCTCAACCACCATGGCTCTTACATGGCCATCAGAGTATCAGAAATTGAGATCGGCATCATGGAGCCACACAGCTCTTCAAAAAATGGCTTTGAGCACTATGAGACTTAACATCTGAGGACATCAGTCCCCTAGATTTAGAACTACTTAAACCTAACTAACCTAAGGACTTCACACACATCCGTGCCCAAGACAGGATTCGAACCTGCGACCGTAGCGGTCGCGCGATTCCAGACTGTAGCGCCTAGAACCGCTCGGCCACTCCGGCCGGCCTCACAGCTCTTCAGTCATCAGTTTTATGTATATGGTGGTAATAAGCGTCAAAAAATTAATTTCGAGAACATCTTGTGGCGGGAGACGCATTTCGTCCCATGTAAACCACTCTACTTCATACGCTTTTGGTTGTTCATGATTCAAAGGAAATGTTAATTCAGTTGTGGCTTAGCGATATGGAAACGCCTTGACGGTCAATGAATTTGGACGCAGAGACAAACCGCTACGTAGAAATAAACAAATGTGCGCTCGCCCATAAGCAGCACAACTGGCGAGACGCAAACAATACGTGCTGACTTCACCACTACCAAAGGCAGACTGCATCTCCAGGCTGCAGCCTCCAGTAACACTAGCGGCCCCACAAAGCACGCAGCATTGGTACGTCTGTAATATTCAAACTCCATTTTCTGAGAAACGCTTCAGAATGGTGTCTTTCTGTTTAGACATACTGAAGTAGTAGTTGTACCCTACACACCCTTTCAATATTAGTCAAATTAGTGAGAGGAAGTTTGTACAGTCCCCTTCTAAACACTTCTGCCCCAGCAGAGTAAAGCTGGAAGTTTTAAAGCATGCTCAAAGAAGGTGTTCACTCTGGAAAATTCTTCTGTTGGAAAGTTTGGCCCGTGAGAGGACTTTCCACTTTCCAACAGAAGGCTACAAAATCGTTCAGGACTTAGATTTCAAACCTGCGGGAATCTTCTCCTTACTTTAAAACAATTCTAGGTGCAATACTGTGATATCGAAACGACAAACATCTGTTAATAAAAAAAAAACACCATTCATCACTTCTTCATGCTAATGTATCCTATGTGGTTTCTGTCGTCCTTCGACAAGCTTTGAGGAGATGAATAGAAGAAATATTTTCTAGATGTTACAGAGTTTGTGCAAGCCTGAGAGCGAAATCAATTAAAAACAACGTTTTGTTTGCAAGTAACGAATGCTAGTAATAATTTACGATTCACTGATATCTTCAGGTCTGCACCTTACGTTTTCGCTCGAAATGTCTGAAAGCGTTGCCACTTGCGCCACCACTTTGAAATAACTTGATGCACTATACAATTCCCAGTTTTCTCCTCGGACTCACAAATGAGTAGAAAGATGCCAGACGTTTCTTAATGAAGAGAAATGCGCTTTGTTGATCTGTGTTTGTTCATTTCTTAGGAAGCGCTCTTAACGGTCTATTAAAACGGCGGGAAATGAATCTTTATAATGAAACACAAGATATTCATTTAACTGAACTGAATTATGTTCCATTATTCTTCGAGAGAAATTAAAATTCGGCTCCCCTCCCTTGCCCCCTTGCAATCCCTCTCTGTCTCTGTCTTTCCCTTCGCTCTCTCTAGCTTTCGTCCCCATTTTCTCTGCGAAGTAAATTTGCAGACTTAATAAATCTGTGAACGAGTCTCCAGTATACAAAAAGCTATTATCTGACCAATATTTCATCAGGCTTCTGTAATAAAAGAACTGAGCGCTCTTTATTTCGGTTCAGCTCCTTTCTACCGGACGAACTGCACGCGACAGTGCTGTCTGAAATTCTCATGTTTATTCACGTTCTTTATGATTACCAATTACCAAGTAAGTGGATCGAAAGTCAGGAGTAAGTTCAAATAGTAACAGACTACAGCCTGAGGTATTATTATGGGACAACACACGGTAAATCTCTCTTAGAACAGTAAAAAAAACAAACGCAACAGAGTAATGGTAAACAGTTCTTATGAGAATGACCAAAGCAGCGCTTTGAGCTATAGCTATGTACCGAACGGCGTCATAAAATGTATAGAACTCATACCTGCACATTACAGCAAATAGTATAAAACATCAATGAAGGAGAAATTGCCGTACAGAGTTCCCCAGACGCCGTGGACTGGTGCCCTACAACATCAACAGTCGTATCATATCGGGAACCGTATTACAAAGTACGTTGGGAGTTTGGTTGATTTTAAACTGTTTTTGTGATTGATGTGAGCGAGGTAAGTGACTATTTTAGACACAACGCAGTATCAACTGTTCACGGGCTGAAAGAACTTCCTGTGTCGGCTGTTCTTCAGGGATTATCCCATTTGGACGACGTGAGAGCGCTACTATTTTGTGGGCACAGTTCAAACGAAGAACATTGCCTGAAATGGTAATACTTCAGAGATCCTGGGTAAAACGATTTTGGGGAGGAGCACACAATGGAACATCACCGTAAGCTTGCATGTTGTTCTATGTTGTGCACTAAAGGGAAATTTACTCTAGTCTAAAAACGATGCATTGGAACTGGGAACTTCCCCGCCTCTAACTGAAGGCCAGTTGTCGTTTGATATTGTGTATTTGCATCAGTAGTACATTTAAAAAAAATAGCAATTGTCTGTTCTTCATGAAACAGACAAGAAATTTGTGGATATAAGAGTTCACGTCACATCTTGCGTTTAGTGGTTCATATTGCTGATTTACGCAATCGTACCCGACCAATCCAAAACGTTTCGAGACTGGATCAACAAAAAAGAAAATTTAAGATGGCGGTGTTAATGCTTCAGCTGTTCTACATAGTCCTCCCTCCCCCAATTTTCGTACAATGCACAGAACATTAAACTATGCGAAACTGTCAGAAATACCCTCCTCTGAGATGATGTTCAGCTCATGCGTCACACTGGTTTGATTGTAGTCGATCCTGCTTCTGACTTTCTGCACTTTGTCGTTTTGTAGTAGGTTCGCAGAGGAAAGAGCGGATAGGTGGAAAGAATATATCGAAAGCCTCTATGAATTGGAAGATTTGTATGATATGATAGAAGAGGAAACAGGAGTCGATTTAGAAGAGGTACGGAATCCAGTACTAGAATAAGAATTTAAAAGAGCTTTGGAAGACCTCAGATCGAATTAAGCAGAAGGGATAGATAAATTTCCCTCAGAATTTCTAAAATCATTGGGGGAAGTTGCAACAAAACGACTATTCGTGTTGGTGTGTAGAATGTATGAGTCTAGCGACATACCATCTGACTTTCAGAAAAATATCATCCACACAATTCCGAAGACTGCACGATCTGACAAGTACGAGAATTATCATACAATCAGCTTAACAGCTCATGCATCCAAGTTGCTGATAAGAATAATATACAGAAGAATGGAAAAGAAAACTGAGGATGTGCTAGATGACGAACAATTTGACTTTAGAAAAGGTAAAGTCAAGAGAGAGGCAATTCTGACGTTGCGATTGATAATGGAAGCAAACCTAAGGAAAAATCAAGAAACGTTCATGGGATTTGACGACCTGGAAAAAGCCTTCTTCAATGTAAAATGGTGCAAGATGTTTCGAAATTTTTAGAAAAAAAAGGGGGCAAGCAATAGGGGGAGACGGGTAATACACAATATGTACAAGAGCCGAGTGCTCGGATTAAAAAAGGGTGAGCAATGATGGAAATAAAAGATAGGTTTAGGAGTGGAATTAAATTTCAAGGTGAAGATCATGAATCAATGATACGATTCTCTGATGACAGTGCTATCCTGAGTGAAAATGAAGAAGAATTACGTGATCTGCTGAACGGAATGAACAATCTAATGAGTACAGAGTATGGATTGAGAGTAAACTGAAGAAAGACAAAAGCAATGAGAAGTACCTTAAAGAGGAACAGCGAGAAACTTAACATCAGGACTGATTCTCACGAAGTAGATGAAGTTAAGGAATTCAGCTACCTAGGCAGCAAAATAACCAACGACGGACGGAGTAAGGAGGACATCAAAAGCTGATCAGCAATGGCAAGAATGGCATTCCTGGCCAAGAGAACTCTACTAATATCAAACATAGTACTTGAGGAAGAAATTTCTGAGAACGTACGGCATTGTATTGTAGTGAAACATGGGCTGTGGGAGAACAGAAGAGAATGGAAGCATTTGAGATGTGGTGCTACAGACGAATGTTGAAAATTAGGTGGACTGATAAGGTAGGGAATAAGAAGGTTCTGCGCAGAATCGGAGAGGAAAGGAAAATGTGGAAAACACTGATAAGGAGAAGATACAGAATGATAGGACACCTGTTAAGATATGATGGAATTACTTCTATGGTACTTGAGTGAACTGTAGTGGGTAAAAACTGTAGAAGAAGACAAAGATTGGCATACGTCCAGCAAATAATTGAGGACGTTGGTTGCAAGTACTACTCCAAGATGAAGAGGTTAGCACGGGAGAGGAATTCGTGGCTGGCCGCATTAAACCAGTCAGAAGAAAATGTAGGTTCGCATTGATAATACCAAGACTCGTCACCCATGATGGTTTTTCCAAGAAAAGAATTGTGGGCGTTTTGTATTCCAATCAATTCGTGCAGGTGTCGACACATCACCGTCTTTGTTCGAATGTGAAGGAGGGCGGGACAAATTTTGTGCCAACTTCTCTCTTCTTCCAAACAGTCAAGAGAATGTCTCCAGCACTCGATGTAGAGACGTTGCCCCATTGCTGGTTGTGACACAGTGTGGCCGCACGTCCACCACTCAACACTGTCTGCTCACTTCTGACTGGTCACACGCACGCCTTTGTTTATAATTGTTAGTTGAAGTTGCCACTATAGTTTCTGCACTATTTCGCTTGTACGCTAAGAGTAAAATCAGTCTCGTAACTTTGCGGATGGACGGTGTACGGTTTTGGTTTGAGTAAATTATGAGTGGAGATACACGGAGGAGATGTTTAGATTCCGCGCAGGATGTCATGGCCGATGCTCAGTGACCAGTTTTCGCCCGAAGCTCTGGGCGAGATCATTCGTTTGTTCGAAAAAAGAGACCAACACTATCTGCCACCTTTCAGCCGGTGGGCGACAACTGAACCGCAATCTTTCTCAACCGATTTTACAGAAACTATTCGATAAAAAAAATCATTTCTGCTATAATAGAAGCTTCATATGTCAGATTCATTGTGATGTGTCCATCATTTCGTAAATGGATATAGTTATTGCGATATTTACTTAGAAATAAGACAATGCACGAAATTCGAAAAAGTTTGCAATTAAATATGGGGGTCGTTATGATTTTGCGTTTGGTGCATATTACATAATACACTACTGGCAATTAAAATTGCTACACCAAGAAGAAATGCAGATGATAAACGGGTATTCATTGGACAAATATGTCATACTAGAACTGACGTGTGATTACATTTTCACGCAATTTGGGTGCATAGATCCTAAGAAATCAGCACCCAGAACAACCACCTCTCGCCGTAATAACGGCCTTGATACGCCTGGACATTGAGTCAAACAGAGCTTGGATCGCGTTTACAGGTACAGCGGCCCATGCAGCTTCAACACGATACCACAGTTCATCAAGAGTAGTGACTGGCATATTGTGACGAACCAGTTGCTCGGCCACCATTGACCAGACGTTTTCAATTGGTGCGAGGTCTGGAGAATGTGCTGGCCAGGGCAGCAGTCGAACATTTTCTGCATCCAGAAAGGCCCGTACAGGAATTGCAACATGCGGTCATGTGTTATCCTGCTGAAATGTAGGGTTTCGCAGGGTTCGAATGAAGGTTAGAGCCACGGATCGTAACACATCCGAAATGTATCGTCCACTGTGGGAGGTCTGGAGAATGTGCTGGCCAGGGCAGCAGTCGAACATTTTCTGCATCCAGAAAGGCCCGTACAGGAATTGCAACATGCGGTCATGTATTATCCTGCTGAAATGTAGGGTTTCGCAGGGTTCGAATGAAGGTTAGAGCCACGGATCGTAACACATCCGAAATGTAACGTCCACTGTTCAAAGTGCCGTCAATGCGAACAAGAGGTGACCGAGACGTGTAACCAATGGCACCCCATACCATCACGCCGGGTGATACGCCAGTATAGCGATGACGAATACACGCTTCCAATATGCGTTCACCGCGATGTCGCCAAACACGGATGCGACCATCATGATGCTGTTAACAGAACCTGGATTCATCCGAAAAAATGACGTTTTTGCCATTCGTGCATCCAGGTTCGTCGTTGAGTACACCATCGCAGGCGCTCCTGTCTGTGATGCAGCGTGAGGGGTAACTGCAGGCATGGTCTCCGCGCTGATAGTCGGTGCTGCTGCAAGCGGTGTCGTACTGTTCGTGCATATGGTTGTTGTCTTGCAAACGTCCCCATCTGTTGACTCAGGGATCGAGACGTGGCTGCACGATCCGTTACTGCCATGTGGATGAGATGCCTGCCATTTCGACTGCTAGTGATACGAGGCCGTTGGGATCCAGCACGGCGTTCCGTATTACCCTCCTGAAACCACCGATTCCATATTCTGCTAACAGTCACTGGACCTCGACCAACGCGAGCAGCAATGTCGCGATACGATAAACCGCAGTCGCGATAGGCTACAATCCGACCTTTATCAAAGTCGTAAACGTGATGGTACGCATTTCTCCTCCTTACACGAGGCGTCACAACAATTTTTCGCCAGATAACGCCGGTCAACTGCTGTTTGTGTATGAGAAATCGGTTGGAAACTTTCCTCATGTCAGCACGTTGTAGGTGTCGCCACCGGCGCCAGCCTTGTGTGAATACTCTGAAAAGCTAAATCATCTGCATATCACAGCATCTTCCTCCTGTCGGTTAAATTTCGCGTCTGTAGCACGTCATCTACGTGGTGTAGCAGTTTTAATGGCTAGTAGTGTATGCTGCTGCGTATGAAATTTAGCTAACATATTGACACTTCTCTGAAAGTTACAAATGGTTAACAAGCCAGGAAAACATGAATCGCTGTATTTTCGGCGGAATTCCTTTTAGATAATAATCAAAGCAGAGGTGACAGACCTTTTTGAGTGATAACCGTGAAAGTTTGGGTGTCGAGGGATCCCGCTTAATATTTACAAAAATTGTGAGCGTAGGCTTCAGCTTAGAACGGGTTACCTATATTATTTATTTTACAGTATCTCTTCAGAGTCCTCCAACACGATCTCGAAGTTTGTCAGTTGCCCAGTTTCAAAGTGTGCTAAGTCTTTCTATTCCATCGATGACGCCATTTCTGTTCAGCTCATGAGTCACTAATTTAGCTATAGCAGCGATATCTTCCGGAGAAGAATATCGGCGCACTTCGAGGATAAGGTATTGGCTGGACCGTATGGAGTTTGAGTAACACTGCAACAGTATTCGCACAACGTTTCAATCACGAAATTTGAAACCATCAAATGGATCTAAGCACTATGGGACTTAACATCTGAGGTCGTCAGTCCCCTAGACTTAGAATTACTTAAACCTAAGTAACCTAAGGACATCACTCACAGCCATGCCCGAGGCAGGATTCGAACATGCGACCGTAGCAAAAAAACGGCTCTGAGCACTATGGGACTCAACTGCTGAGGTCATTAGTTCCCTAGAACTTAGAACTAGTTAAACCTAACTAACCTAAGGACATCACAAACATCCATGCCCGAAGCAGGATTCGAACCTGCGACCGTAGCGGTCTTGCGGTTCCAGACTGCAGCGCCTTTAACCGCACGGCCACTTCGGCCGGCTCAATCGTAGCAGCAGCTCGGTTCCGGACTGAAGCACCTAGAACCGCTCGGACACAGCGGCCGGCTTTGAAACCATCTGGAGAAAGTTGTCGTGTAGAATGAGTGACTCATCCTCGCGTAATCTCTTGCAGAATGTATGTGAGAGGTCATGCTAGTAAACTGTAGTGTCTGTCACAATTCCTTGGGCATTGTAAACAAAGAACATAGCTTGTAAGACCTTTGACTTAGGACTTCGCAACTACTTGATCACGAGGATGATAAAATTGTACACTAGGTGGACTCTAAATTAAACTTACGAGCAAAAGTGAAAAACATATTCTGCCACATGCAACAAATTTATAAAAGACTGCTCCAGTACCAACGTCGAATGTTTTCCTTTTGCACAGATCAGTCGTCTGTTTTCAGAGTGCTGGCGGTGGTAGACTAGTGGTTTCACGAAGTTTCTTCAACGCAATCTGCTACAAAACTTCTCTTCATTTTATCCGTTGTTAGTTATGTATTTGGTGATCTCGAGTAAGCGTTTATACTAGCACGGCTATCATCAAAAACGATTAGACCAAAGAGAAACTGTGCAGAGATCCACTCTTAACTGACCGCCAAGTTCATTCAAAGCACTGTCGTGACAGAGGGATAGAAAAATAATTAAAATCGCTCAAAACAGGAAAGGCCACTGGACCCGATGGGGTACCAGTTCGATTTTACACAGAGTACACGAAGGAACTTGTCCCCCTTCTTGCAGCGATGTACCGTAGGTCTCTAGAAGAGCGTAGCCTTCCAAAAGATTGGAAAAGGGGACAGGTCATCCCCGTTTTCAAGAAGGGACGTCGAACAGATGTGCAGAATATAGACCTATATCTCTAACGTCGATCAGTAGTAGAATTTTGGAACACGTATTATGTTCAAGCATAATGACTTTTCTGGAGACTAGAAATCTACTCTGCAGGAATCAGCATGGGTTTCGAAAAAGACGATCGTATGAAACCCAGTTTGCGCTATTCGTCCACGAGACTCAGAGGGCCATAGGCACGGGTTCCCAGGTAAATGCCGTGTTTCTTGACTTCCGCAAAGCATTTGATACAGTTCCCCACAATCGTTTAATGAACAAAGTGAGAGGATATGGACTATCAGACCAATTGTGTGATTGGATTGAAGGGTTCCTAGATAACAGAACGCAGCATGTCATTCTCAATGGAGAGAAGTCTTCCGAAGTAAGAGTGATTTCAGGTGTGCCGCAGGGGAGTGTCATAGCCAGTTGCTATTAACAACATATGTAAATGACCTTGTGGATAACATCGTAAGTTCAGTGAGGCTTTTTGCGGGTGATGCTGTAGTATATCGAGAGGTTGTAACAATGGAAAATTGTACTGAAATGCAGGAGGATCTGCAACGAATTGACGCATGGTGCAGGGAATGGCAATTGAATTTCAATGTAGACAAGTGTAATATGCTGCGAATACATAGAAAGATAGATCCTTTATTTTATCATTTAGCTAGAATATAGCAAGTCAGCAACTGGAAGCACTTAAATCCATAAATTCTCTGGGAGTAGGCATTAGGAGTAATCTAAAATGGAATGACCATATAAAATTAATCGTCGGTAAAGCAGATTCATTAGAAGAATCCCCGAAAAAAAAGGAACTAGGTTACAGTACACTTGCTCGCCCACTGCTTGAATACTGCTCATGAGTGTGGGATCCGTACCAGATAGGGTTGATAGAAGAGATGGAGAAGATCCAACGGACAGCAGCGCGCTTCGTTACAGAATCATTTGGTAATCACGTTACGGAGATGATAGATAGACTCCAGTAGAAGACTCTGCAAGAGAGACGCTCAGTAACTCGGTACGGGCTCTTGTTGAAGTTGCGAGAACATACCTTCACCGAGGAGTCAAGCAGTATATTGCTCCCTCCTACGTATATCTCGCGAAGAGACCATGAGGATAAAATCAGAGAGATTTGAGCCCCCACAGGCATACCGACAATCTTTCTTTCCAAGAACAATACGAGACTGGAATAGAAGGGAGAACCGATAGAGGTACTCAAGGTACCCTCCGCCACACACACACCGTCAGGTGGCTTGCGGAGTATAGATGTAGATGTAGACACATGCCTTACTGTGCACCGTCTGTTATCTTAAACCGCCACAAATATTGGAAAACCATGCTAATTCGATCTCAAGTTTCCTCTACGTAATAAAGGAAACCACGAAAAAAAAAAATTACTTCTTCCTCGTGACATCATCACAGACATATGTAATTTTCACTTTTGTTCCTCCCCAGTTTGGGCAGCCTGTCCGTTTTATATGAGACGTCCCTCACAAGAATGGTCAGTTTTTGGAACGAGGACCTTTCATCTCGAAGCTACAAGCGCCACTCAGTTTCCTGTATTTTAGTGTCAAGTATCTGGTTAAGCGGAGACACGTACGTTTGGGAATGTCGTTGGTTAACTAAGGGTATGTTTTACAGGAGAAGAGACTGCTTAACGGGTCGAGTGTTGTCCCAGTCTTCTTCGAGACATTGTCTCAAACATATGTAATTTTCACTTTTGTTCCTCTCCAGTTTGGTGAGCCTGTCAGTATTATATGAAACGAACCTCACAAGAATGGTCACTTTTTGGAACGAGGACCTTTCATCTCGAAGGTGTCCGCAGCTCGTGGTCTTGCGGTAGCGTTCTCACTTCCCGCGCACTGGGTCCCGGGTTCGACTCCCGGCGGGGTCAGGGATTTTCTCTGCTCGAGATGACTGGTTGTTGTATGTCTTACATCATCATTTCATCCTCATTCACTCGCAAGTCGCCGTAGTGGCGTTGAAGAACTTGTGGAGCTGCGGCCGAACCGCCCCGCGAGGGGTCTCCTGGCCACCAATGCCATACACTCATTACTATTATTATCTCGAAGCTACAAGCGCCACACAGTTACCTGTATTTTAGTGTCAAGTTTCTGCTTAAGTGGAGACACGTACCGGTGCGTTTGGAAATGTTTTTAGATAACTAAGGGTCTGTTTTACAGGAGAAGAAACTGCCTAGAGGGTCGAGTGTTGGCACCGTTGAAGATGTTAATGCTGGTGGTGGCTGTGGCCGTTGTCAGTTTCGAGCCCTCGTCTCAGCTGCCTCTGCACCACCTGTCGCCCACGCCCTTGTCAGCCCTGGAGCACTGCCTGCTGTCCGCTGCGGAGCGCCACTTGCCGGCCGGCCAGCTGGTGCTCGTCTCGTGCGGACCAGTCGACTCTCCCCCGCAGGAGAACACCTCGCGCCGGCTGCACGCCTCGGGCAGGTGGGCCGTCCAGGCCTGCCGCGGGCCAGTCTGCACCTCCTGCTGCCTCACCATCGAGGTGGGGTGTCGCCAGCAGCGGCGCAAATGCGTCTTTGTGGCTCACTGTACTTAAAGTTACAAATACCAGCAGAAATAGAGTCGCTCTAACGTTCAAGTCAGTTACACAGCGATGAAGTGAGTCAGCGAACTATTCGGGATGGTAGCCATCTACTGCACAGCCGATTAACCTGCCCCTACCCACGAGTTTTATGCAACTCACAAGCCTCCGGAAAACACGTGTGAGATTTTCATACACTCTCACTCACTACATGCAAACTATTAGTACTACAGAATAAATGAGCAGGATATTTTTGTCGGAAATTTAATGTAGTTAAATTTTGTATTGCCAACGTTCTTGCCACACTAGTAACACCGGTGCTGTCGGGCTTGGATAGCACTTGGATGAACGACTGTCCAGGCCTGCCGAGTGCCGTTGGCAAGTGGGGTTCACTCAATCCTGGTGGGGTCAATTGAGGAGCTATCTGACTGAGAAGTAGCGTCTGTGGTCACGAAAACTGACATTGGCCAGGAAAGTCGTGTGCTGCCACATGCCCCTCCATACCCGCATCCAGTAAAGCCTGTCGGCCAAAGAAGACACAGCTGTCGGTCGATTACTTGGGCCTTCTGAGGCCTGTTCTTTGGAGATTAGCTGCAGTTTAAAATTTTGCATTGGGATACCTTTTTACTGGAGGCCACAGTTTTCTAGTTATTCAAGGGAACGCAATTTGAAGGTCTCTTTTATACGTATTTCTTGAATAATTCGAAAACTACGGTCTCTAGCAAAAACGTATCCCAAGACTTAACTACATTAAATTTCCTACAAAAACGTCCCATTAATTTTTTCTGTAGGACTAAAAGTTTGTGTGTAACAAGTGACAGAATATGAAAATCTTTCGCATGGTATTTGTAGGCATTAAGAGCTGCTTAATACCCATGGTTAGGGGCATCTGAGTCTCCCTGTGTATCGTTTCGTAAACAGACAGTTTGTGTAGATGCTGAATTCCTACTGAGTGAATTTACCGGGCACATGTAATACAAAGCTGGTTTCATTTCATCACTTGTATGATTCATGCTTAATGTTCGTAAATACAGCTTTTCATTTAAAACGATTTATCCAGAAACGCAACGAATATCAAAGAACTTAGAAGGAGAAATTTGTGTTTCAAGTAGGGTGATACTTAAAAATCAAACAAACACTCTTTTTGTTTTGTTTACAGAGCATACACTTAAATGTATATTTTCTTCACTTATATTCTTGCAGGTATAAACAAATTTTCTTTTTCTACAGCTATTGATCGCTCTTAAAAATGCACAATTCCACTGAAAAAAGTCTGTAGTTATTTCTGTATAGCAGTAGACGAGAAAGTTTCAAATATAAAAATGGTTCAAATGGCTCTGAGCACTATGGGACTTAACTTCTAAGGTCATCAGTCCCCTAGAACTTAGAACTACTTAAACCTAACTAACCTAAGGACATCACACACATCCATGCCCGAGGCAGGATTCGAACCTGCGACCGTAGCAGTCGCGCGGTTCCAGACTGTAGCGCCTTTAACCGCTTGGCCACCCCGGCCGGCTTCAAATATAAAAAATATAGAAAAAATACTCTCATCTTTAAATGCTGTCATCTGACAAAAACTCGTTTCGATATCATGAACCATTCATGAACTATGACGATAGTTCTAAATAATTAACTCTTGATGTTTTGTGATGTGTACAGCGGGAAGTCAGTGCACTTCATACAGTCCACTTTCTCGAGATGGGATGCAGATGTCGGTATAGATCTTCTGCCAAGTTAAAAAGAATCAGTACATCAGCTATATTTCATACACAGCAATGTATTTCCTAATATGAACTAAAGATAAATTCATTGCAAACCATTCGAATTTCTTGTGATATGCTTCTTAATTTTTAAATAATAGCATCACAGCTCTTACACTGGAGTTGGTAAACGCCAGATTTTCGATACACATCAGTGTCATCTTTATTCTTCAAATCTTTCTGTATTGAATCATTACTCTGGTTACACTCCAGACATTTTATACTCGGGAACGACTAGCAGAACATTTGAAACAAGATATAAATAACAGAAGAGCTTGAATGTGTGGTCCAGCCATTCAATATTTGCAACACTTCTGTGAAGAACCCCCCCCCCCCCCCTTTTCTCCCATCAACCACAATAGAAGTAGATACCAAAGAAATCATATTCAACAACAAAAAAGCGGCTACTGACACTAGAAGAAAAATTTCAGATTAAAAAAGCAATCACAGAAAACAAACGGATAATAAATGACGAAACAAATGTCGGCAGCCAAACGTTATTTAAACTAATAAAACATACAGTAGATCAATGACAATCCCGCTAGCCACCACAAAAACACTGTCACATAATGCGGCCAACATACCCACTGAAGATCACCCATCACAGCGTCGCAGTATCACAGTATCATAGTAAAGTAGCTTTAACAAAGTAGTACTACGTGCTCACAGGCTTTACGAAATACACCTGTCCTGCGCTCCCACCCACCTACACACACACACACACACACACACACACACACACACACACACACACACAGAGAGAGAGAGAGAGAGAGAGAGAGAGAGAGAGAGAAAGAGAGACAGACAGACAGAGGAACAGCAGACGTTCTCAAAGCTACAGATATCGGAAACAAACGACAGTCACGTGAAAACAAACTGCAGGAAGTATACAGGGTCTTTCCGTAAGAGTGGCCAAAAATTGAACAGGACATAGAGCATACTCCTATGAACAATCGGAGTTAGGAACCTAGGGCGGAGAAGCCAGCTTAAGGAGATTATAGGAATAAAACCACATCACTTTGTAATTTTTTATTTAGATTCGTTACAGTTAACTGCAGATACTGTCATTGCCACAATGAACGTACCATTTCTACCTTTTCTTACAAAATGTGCTGAAACTGGCGACCTTCAATGCAATGCAATGCAAGCTTGCAACCGGCGAAAAAGACTCTGACGCACCCTGACAATATCCCTGGTGTATTCCTAATCGCATCACAGACAGATACAATTCCGAGAACTAATTTCATCTCCGTATCTACTGGGGACTCTTACACAAATGACTTTAGATATCCCAATAGAAAATAAGCAAAGGGATTCAAGTCAAGTGACCTCGCAGACGACGGAATAAGATCTCCCCTTCCAGTCCAGTGACCAGTAAATACAGCACTGAGATGGTTGCGGATATCCATATTGAAGTGAGGCGGTGCACAGTCTTGTTGTATCCACATCCTCTCACGAACAGCCAAGGATACTTTCTCCGAGTCAGGCAGAAATCTTTGCACGAACCTGAAGTACAGGTTGCCATTCAGACGGCCAACTGCATCACGACTTCCCAGTAATCAGGCTTGTCCTTCTTGTTTCCTTGCAGGAAATAAAGAATGTACATGTAAATGAACAGCACAGTTCATGTAAACTTGTACGCATATTAGTTGTAAAGAATATGGAAACTAGTAATGCTAGACAAAGCGGAAGACAATTTCACTTCCATATCTCTTTAAGCGGGCTTCTCCGACCCCATGTTCCCTACCTCAAATTGTTCAGTGGAGCATCCTTCATGTCCTATTGCATTTTTGCACTCTCTCACGGTAACATACTGTATGGTCTCTACATAACATGAAACATGCAGTGTCAGAGTGAAGTGCAATGCAAAAAGGAAAAAGAAAACCGTGAGTCATCATTGTAATTTAATTATATTTAGTAGTCGTAATGTAAAACATGAGAACTGTTTACGATCTTGACAAAGAAATCTGTAAGAAAAATCAAATTGTTACAGTAACCACTGAAGATGCTTTGAAATAAAGCGAAACGCGTATGGTCTGAATAAGACTCTTGTTACAATCGCAAAAGACTGTTGGGAAGCAGCCTACTCACGTCATATATAATTCATATGCTTTCCATTGTGTGCCAGCCTAGTCCGCAGTAACTAGCTTTGACGTCACGAATGTTGCACAATACCTTAAAAATAAAGTAAATAATCTGAAAAGTTGAGGGAATGTCAGAAATGATGCTAAAATGATAATGTGTTAAGTTTTAGTTTAATAACTTACAGTTTTATAAATTTGGACGTTTTACATAAAAATCATCGACACAACAGGAAGGAGCTAGAAACTTCAAAATTTATATTCAGATTCCTCGTTCATTGTAATTTAATGGAGACAGCATACTGGATCTCACAAAGTAATATTTAGGTTAAAATTCATGATTTTCTGTTTTTGTGTCCTGAAAGTTCGGAAGCAAGATAGATTAAGTAAGTGATTAGATAAAGCTAGGATTTTTAGATTTAGGTACAATGGAGATACGCTATAATAACAAAGATGTGAGAAGTTTCCAAAAGGTACCTATAAAACTATAGCTGTATCGTTACTCCAAAGGGCAAGTTCAGACCTCATCTATTGCGTGCAGTACAACTAAAATAATTCTCTCGACAAAAGTATTTAACCTAGCCACATTAGAATTTTATTATAGATACCTACCTGTGTGCTGATTGCACAATTAAATCGAGAGCTTCATTGGCCTTCAGCGAATGAAGCAATTAATTATTTAATAAATTGAAGTGATATTTTGCTAACCCAGCAGCTAGTCAGTAAGGCAAATGTCGGCTGCGCCTTCGGCGATCCGCACCGCGGCTATATAAATAAGAGCGTGCGAGCTAGAAAAGGCCCCAGTTCTCTTCTAGATTCGTATCAGCGCGCACTCCGTGTCGGAAGCTGCGTCGCGTTTGTGCATTTGCAAGGAACAGCCTTGGATGCCGTATTACGTAACTCGATATGCACGTAACAATGAGTTCGCATTGGGGTAAAGTGTTAATTGTGGAACAACCTCAGTGATTTATTCTCAGTTTGGGTATGTCGTATTTTCACGTGTCGCCGCAGGACAGACTTTCTACCATTACCAGCGTGGCGTTTGATGAGTATTAACATCAAATTTTGAGGAGCATTCACTTTGAACATTTACATCGATAACGATTACTGAACAGTTTCGTTAGCTAGACTCTGAACAGCTCTGATAGTACAATACCTGATATGGATAATCATTTGTCTGGAATTTTACGCTTTATCGTTTTCAGAATATAGTGATAACTGTTATAGTAAACTGCATTTTCTATGTATCCCAGACATCATTCTTAATCCTCAGAGTAATGAACTTAAATTCTCCATCAGAGTGGGCACAGTGAACTCTAATTACAGGCATCACATTTTTGCTAATCACTTTCTGGTTGCCAACATTGTAGTTAGAGAGCCTGTGTTGAGAACGGTAACATATAAATATATACGATAGTAACTTTTCCATCCACAAAATGGAGTGTTGTAACTTATGTTACTTAGATAACAGCGATAGTGGGAAAAAGTAGTCCTAAAAACAAAAATGACAACTTGTATAAAAAAAACTTGCTACCGAATAGTTTCGATAAAATCGTTTGAGAGAGATTCCAGAGCAGAAGACGAGCGTGAGTCCGCTCCCACTGTATAGCTAGTCCGATACCGCCGCAGTGGAGCACCAAAAGAGTATTTCGTGAATTCTGGGTAAGTAGCCGGTGCCAGTCCGCTTCTGTAGATGTATCTCCCCATTCGAAAATAGGAGGATATTCTTCGCACAATTTCAAGCCAACTCACGCAGAGTGCGCATAACCTGCTTCCTTTGCGTGCACACCCTAACGCAGTTACAACCAGTACTGCTGCTGCGGAAAGTATTACCAACACAGTTCGCGTAACTGTTTGGCGTATACTGGAGGAATGCAACTCAGACGTGTACCATCTTCCGATGACTCACTAGGACCATCAAATTTTGTCACTCTTGTGCAGTTTCTTCTAGTTTTTTGCATGGCGGTACTTATGATACTGTCTCTACACACATGTTTTAGTCGGAGAATACTTTATGGTTGCCCGTAAATTTAGCAGTCATAATTGCCACATCTCAGGTCATGAGATTGTACACGGGGTAAATCCGACCAGAAAGAGTTGCGTTGAATGACTAGTTAGATAATTCTAGTCATCGTATTGGATCCGCACACCTCTGGCGGGGTACTAAAGTGACACAGCTTACGTCAGTAACCGCATACGGGTACTACACTTACAACTGCTGGACACGAGAGTTTTTTTTTCTTTTTTTATAGTTTTAGTACCTTCAGTGCGATGTACGATCAAAGTTACCATTCGATTTTGGGGAACACTGAATAGGTCGAGCAGTACACGTTGCGTAGCCAGGTCGTGAAATTCAAAGGGACAGGAAGCGTGGCTGTTGATCTAGCTCCGAAACAAAGTTGGTGTGCTTGTTCAGCAACATACCAGGAAATCCGCCCGAACAACTGATTGGAAACGTTCCTTAATGGATACAAAGCTGCTAAACAGTCAAAATACTTTTCGATTTAAAGTCAAATATCACCATGTCATACTGTAATCTCCCCCCTCCCTCCTTCTTCCAGCTATTGCCCACATCAGACAATGCGCAGTTCACGTAATTAATAAGGAAAGCCTTTATGAAGATTTTGAGAGAAGCGGAGGTTACAATAAACCTTCAAGTTTACTTAGTTTGTCATATTGAGATGGCTCCAGTTCTTCTTGTCTAAGGGTCTGATTCTTGAAGCTGAAAATCTCACATCAAGTCCTCACAGTTGGTTGGAACTAAATAAATTTGAAGATTGTTTTTGCAGAATTTTTTTACGTAAATATAGTTTTTCTCATTTTAGTATATCATACAGTATTTTGATTTTTCACATTAACAAAGCCGAAATTACATTGTTTGCACCAGTTATACAGAAATACGTACAATCACGTCAGAGACAAGCTTACGACTCTCGCACTCTACGGAAAAAACAATATTCCAAAGGGTTTACAATTTTTCTTAACAAATGAATTCCTTTTAGTTTTCATTACACTATTAATTTCGATTATTATTTCATTAACGAATCCAGAAATAAACAGAGAGAACAGTACAGGATTGCGTAATTATTAATAGAAATTTTAGGTGTACAAATATTTCGTAATTTCAAATGTTTCTAAAAAAGTACTTTTAACTGCACATTCAGAAATAGTACTTGTCGATTATAACATCGAAACTGAAATATTTTATAAAGTATTTCCTTTTCATAAATTTTAGATTGAAATATAACATAGTGTATATAAAATTATATGAAAGTTTTCAGAAAAGCAGCTGAGATAATACTGACCTGTCCAAAATTCGAAAAGTAATACTGATATCGGCAATTACTGTTGAGGAAAAGTAATGCTAGAGGAGGATATCCCGATGTTAAAATACGGCAACGTGTGGTATTAGATTAAATTAGATTAGTACTTGTTCCATAAATAATGAATACGACACTTCGTAATGATGTGGAACGTGCCAGGTTAATAAAAGGTGTCTATCCAAGATATTACATTACCCAAAATATTACATGACACTTAATATTTTTGTTTTTGGTGGGGGGTGGGGAAATTACCCACTTACTATATCCAAAAATTCATCTAATGAGTAGAAGGAGTTGCCATTCAGAAATTCTTTTAATTTCCTTTTAAATGCTATACGGCTATCTGTCAGACTTTTGATGCTATTAGGTAAGTAACCAAAGACTTTTTTGGCAGCATAATTTACCCCCTTCTGAGCCAAAGTTAGATTTAACCTTGAGTAGTGAAGATCATCCTTCCTCCTAGTGTTGTAGCCATGTACCCTGCTATTACTTTTGAATTCGTTCGGATTGTTAATAACAAATTTCATAAGTGAATATATATATATTGTGAGGCTACAGTGAAAATCCATAGCTCTTTAAATAAGTGTCTGCAGGATGATCTTGGATGCACTCCAGCAATTATTCTGATTACACGCTTTTGTGCAATGAACACTCTTTTACTCAATGATTAGTTACCCTAGAATATATTGCCACACGAAAGCAGAGAATGAAAATAGGCGTGGTAAGCCAATTTACTGAGATGTATGTCGCCAAAATTTGCTATGACCCTAATAGCATAAGTAGCTGAACTCAAACGTTTAAGCAGATCTTCAGTGTGTTTTTTCCAGTTCAAACCATCATCAATGCATACACCTAGAAATGTTGAATATTCTACCTTAGCTACCGATTTCTGATCGAAGTCTATATTTATTAGTGGTGTTACTCCATTTACTGTGTGGAACTGTACCGTAATACTGCGTTTTGTCAAAGTTTAATGAGAGCCCATTTGCAGAGAACCACTTAATGATTTTCTGAAAAACATCGTTTACAATTTCATCAGTTAATTCTTCTCTTTTGGGTGTGATGGCTATACTTGTATCATCGGCAAAAAGTACCAGCTTTGCATCTTCTTGAATATAGAATGGCAAATCATTGATATATATTAAAAACAGCAGAGGACTCAAGACCGAAACTTGCGCCACCCCATTCTTGATTGTTCCCCAGTTTGAGAAATCACCAGTATTTTGCATATTATGTGAACTGCTTACTTCAACTTTCTGCAGCACGGAACTAGACGTACCATTCCAAAACAGTGGTTGTCTGTCCTTCTGCAATAAAAGAATAACAACGCGTTGGTCCTGATTCGTCGCATTTGGCAATAACGTCACCATAGTCCACGTTTCCACATTTACGACACGCACGTCCGAAAGAGGCGAATGCCACACTCATTCCTTGCCAACATGTCGGTGCTTATATACCTGCATCGGAGTCATACTACTTTGCATATAAACTACAGCAACGCCCTCAAAAGGAAATTTTTCGACCGCTTCTTGTAACATTACTGTTTCATAAGTACAGAATGATTTGTTCGCATTTGTTTTATCATTTGTAGACTGCATAATATAGACAGTTAGTAACAGTAAAGAACTTGCAGCAGAGGAGACGTGTTTCGCTATGGCGTAGATGAACAAGTGCTCATAGCTCTTAAGGTATGCATTTTAGAGCTCATGCTTACTGCACTTATTTCCTCGTTTTGGTCCAAACTGCCACCTCTGGATATATGGATACTTTTCAAGATCCTGTATGTTAAGATACAAGTTTGTTTTCTTGCACAATAGTGCCACAAAATGCAGTTTGCTTGCTTTTCAGACTTAACACTGAAATTCTGACAGAAATGACAGAAGAATCTACTAGTACACTACTGGCCATTAAAATTGCTACACCACGAAGATGACGTGCTACAGACGCGAAATTTAACTGATAGGAAGAAGATGCTGTGATACGCAAATGATTAGCTTTTCAGAGCATTCACACAAGGTTGCCGCCGGTGCTACAACGTGCTGTCATGAGAAAAATTTCCAACCAATTTCTCATACACAAACAGCAGTTGACCTGCGTTGCCTGGTGAAACGTTGTTGTGATGCCGTGTGTAAGGAGGACAAATGTGTACCATCACGTTTCCGACTTTGACAAAGGTCGGATTGTAGCCTATCGCTACTGCGGTTTATCGTATCACGACATTGCTGCTCGCGTTGGTCGAGATCCAATGACTGCTAGCAGAATATGGAATCGGTGGTTTCGGGAGGGTAATACGGAACGGCGTGCTGGATCCCAACGGCCTCGTATCACTAGCAGTCGAGATGACAGGCATCTTATCGCATGGCTGTAATGGATCGTGCACCCACGTCTAGATCCCTGAGTCAACAGACGACGACGTTTGCAAGACAACGACCATCTGTACGAACAGTTCGATGACGTTTGCAGCAGCGTGGACTATCAGCTCGGAGACCACGGCTGCGGTTATTCTTGACGCTGCATCACAGACAGGAGCGCCTGACATGGTGTACTCAACGACGTACCTGGGTGCACGAATGGCAAAACGTCATTTTTTTTCGGATGAATCCAGGTTCTGTTTACAGCATCATGATGGTCGCATCCGTGTTTGGCGACATCGTGGTGAACGCACATTGGAAGCGTGTATTCGTCATGGCCATTCTGGCGTATCACCCGGCGTGATGGTATGGCGTGCCATTGGTTACACGTCTCGGTCACCTCTTGTTCGCATTGACGGCACTTTGAACAGTGGACGTTACATTTCAGATGTGTTACGACCCGTGGCTCTAGCCTTCATTCGATCCCTGCGAAACCCTACATTTCAGCAGGATAATGCACGACCGCATGTTGCAGGTCCCGTACGTGCCTTTCTGGATACAGAAATATTTCGACTGCTGCCCTGGCCAGCACATTCTCCAGATCTCTCACCAATTGAAAACGTCTGGTCAATGGTGGCCGAGCAACTGGCTCGTCACAATACGGCAGTCACTATTGATGAACTGTGGCATCGTGTTGAAGCTGCATGGACAGGTGTATCTGTACAGTCGTGGACAAAACGAGCGAGGCCCCTCGCCTTCTCGTTATGCTGATCCGCACAGCTTTGAAGTCTGCTACCCAGCATAACAGGCAAGGCGACGAAGTGCTACCAACATACTACGCACAGGCGTGTAATTGAAAAACTATCCGAACTTTGTCAGACTGTTTTCAATCATGTCTAAGACTATATTAAAGCTGAATAGTGTGCTAAACACAACACGTAAATATAAAATATAAATGAAAGAAGAAACGCTAACTAGTGAACTGTACTAATAAAAATTAATTCCAGCTTCTCGAGATGACATAACTGTTTTAGTAACACAAAGTACCCCACATCGTTACGAATTAGCAAAATATTACGCGCATTCGACCACGAAACGGTCTGTCATCGTTCAGACCAGTCACACTGGATTACCGTTGCTGACCTACCATTGAAGTGTGCAAATTTAGCAATGCTTGTAGATTCATAACGAAATTCTGTTAATGGGGAAAGGGTTTCAGCAGGTGCGGTGGCCGAGCGGTTCTAGGCGCTTCAGTCACGAACAGCGCGGCAGCTTCAGTGACAGGATGGAATCCTACCTCGGCATGGATGTGTGTGAGGTCCTTAGCTTAGTTGGGTTTAAGTAGTTAGGTATAGGGGACTGATGACCTAAGCAGTTTGGTCTCATAGTTCTTAGAGCCACTTTTTGAACTTTCGCGTAAATTTTCTTTACATAAACGGCCGTATCTTTAGATTACGTTGGCATAGAAGCTCACATTTTTACACCACCAAGGGATCGTATATTGCAGGAAGTGCGACACATTTCCGCTTATCTACCCATACACGACGTAACCGGGTTTCAAGGGTTGGGTAGACAGATAGACGGCCAAGAAAGTTAAACTAGTAGGGTTCCATTTTTACCGATTTAGGTGACGAATTCCTAACAACGAATGAATAAGTCACCCTACTGTTTATTCGAAATGTTATAGTTGCAGTCGATACATCAGCATATTAATCGCAGCTACGGTTTCGATCCAAATCATGTTTACAGGAATGCAAATAAAATCCATTTGCCTATACACGTGGTAATTCAGATCCCAGCATTAATGCCACGGCGTTTTAGAAGTGAGAGCATTCCCATTGCTAGCCAGCTTAAGAAACACTTCGGCTAATAAACGTTTTCTGGCTGTGGTGAGTCTAATGGAGAATTCGAAACACTGTAGAATATGTTTGGCAGCTATGTCGCCGTTTATTTCCTGGAGTGGTGCAGAATTATCCTACTAAATTTACTCGAGAATAACAGTATTTTGTTATTTCGATAAACATCCTGATGGTCGTCACATAAGCGGTGACATAAAAGTAGAAAATTCATTTTTTTGAGTCCAGAAATCTGTATGCAACAGAAACTGCAGATCATTGTGCCATTTTCATTGGGAAATTGCCGGCTTATCATGTCCGGAGTAATAATAGAGGGCTGTTGCCAGGGTTGTCTGCTAGTGTAGTGAAAGGTGTTAGCTACTGTAAGGGAGGTCTGGTTTGTTTTCGGTTCTAATCTCGATGGAAGCAGGTAGACTATCAGTAAAGCCATTTTAAGAAATTCTGGCACCCCCAATGCGTTTTATTTCTACCTTTATTCTGAACCAGCGCCTTGTGTGGATGTCAATATGAAACACTTGTAGAACTTCATACTTGTTACTGCCTACTTTTTCCGCTTCTGTCAATAACTGAATTGACTTACGTGTGGCAACGAATGATTTTTAACAGAATTTCGTTATGAGTCTTCACGCTTTGCTAAATTTGCACACTTTCATGGTAGTTCAGCAACTGTAATCTAGTGTGACTGGTCTGAACTTTGACACAGACTGTTCCGTGGTCGAATGCGCGTAATATTTTTCTAATTCGCAACGATGTGGGGTACTTTGTCTTACTAAAACAGTTGTGTTATCTCGATAAGCTGAAATTCATTCATATTAGTACAGTTCATACTAATCAGAGTTTCCTCTTTCATTTATATCTTATATTTATGTGTTTAACACACTAACCAGCGTTAATATAGTCTTACACATGATTAAAAACAGCCTGACAAAGTTCGGATAGTTTTTCAATTACACGCCTGTGCATAGTATGTTGGTAGCACTTCGTCGCCTTGCCTGTTATGCTGTGTAGCGGACTTAAAAGCTGTGCGGATCAGCATAACCAAAAGGCGAGGGGTCTCTCTCGTTTTGTCCACGACTGTACACGCCATCCAAGCCCAGTTTGACTCAATGCCCAGGCGTATCAAGGCCGTTATTGCGGCCAGAGGTGGTTGTTCTGGGTACTGGTTTCTCAGGATCTATGCACCCAAATTGCGTGAAAATGTGATCACATGTCAGTTCTGGTATAATATATTTGTCCTATGAATACCGGTTTATCATCCGCGTTTCTTCTTGGTGTAGCAATTTTAATGGCCAATAGTGTATGACAAATTTATCACTTGTGTGTGAGATGTCACTCCTGAAAGTTTGTTGTTGATGTCCAGAAGCGCCCTGGTGTTTGTGGCGTTTCTTGTTGGAACTGCGCTTATGTTCTCGCGAGTACAAAGGAGACAGGGAACGTTTACTTTACGACGCCAGCTGCCATAGAACGATGCCAGCGCGTACTTCCACAGACGGCTTCGCGGTCGGTGGTGGTGTGGGCCGATGCGACAGACGGCGTGCAGCCGCTGCTGGCCACAGTGGGGAACTGGACGCTCCCCTTCTGGGACAGCGGCTCTCGCTTCCTGGCCGTCGTGGAAGCAGCGGCGGGCGCGCACCAGCCGGAGCTTGTCGCCCGAGAAGTGCTGCAGCAGTTCTGGGACCGAAAGGTATCGCAACCATTTTTACTTCTCCTAGCGAGTCCATCCACCAAGTTGAATGAACTGCAATACTTCCCAGCAGCTGGATCATGAATATGTAGGAAACGACTCGAACTTTTCTTTTATTCATTTATAGGGCCACGACTGGTTCAGAGCCAAATGATAGCTGTCAGGTATCACACGTTCTAAACGTGAAGTGCCACTTTACAAGTTTAGTGTGTGAAATCTTATGGGACTTAACTGCTAAGGTCATCAGTCCCTAAGCTTACACACTAATTAACCTAAATTATCATAAGGACAAACACACACACCCATGCCTGAGGGAGGACTCGAACCTCCGCCGGGGTCAGCAGCATATTAGTTTAGTGCCACGAAAAGCATGAAATCGGAATGTTCCAGAATTCCTGAAGTTTTCATCTGCTCATTCAATATTGAAATGAATTACACGTTTATCACCTTCCGAGCGTAAATAAAATATACAATACTTTTCAACCTGAGCAGCCAGATTATCTGGTCGATTTACCTGTTAATCATGTAACAGGTACATATAATATTTAATCATATAAATAAATAAGTTCAGATCATCAGGTTTAAAAATGTCACACCCACAATTTTTTTAACCCTCTGATTGTAACAGGGGTGATGCGTCACTCCAGTAATAGTTTGTTTCTTGTGTAAAGTTGGCTGCAATAGTTTTATTTTTCCGTCATGTCTATCTATTCCATTGTCATTGCTGCATAAATTAGTCACTAGTCAGTTGTGCTGTTAGTCAGCTGCCATTAGCCCCTAACTGAAATGCAATAATCCTTGGGGTTATATGATACCCCTGTTACCATTTATGTAGGTGAAATGTTCCTTGGTAGCCATGCCAGCTTTCATAAATATTTGCTGCTCGGGGTAAACGAGTTTGTAAGCTTAGGGACGGATGACCTGAGCAGTTTGCTCCCATAAGACCCTACCACAAATTTCCAAATTTCATAAGCCCTTCAGGTATGAACTCTGTAAGTAAGAGTAATACAGGTTTTGAGGACTTTGTGGGAAGTGTTTTGGAGGAAGACGACACGATGGCAATGAAGATGACTTATTTTCAAGCGTGGCAGATAATTCAGAAATACAATGTTAATGTAATAGTGAGAGAAAAGTTTCAGTTCAAAAGATGGCGGTAACGGGGAGTGGACGGAGGAGGCATCGTCAACAAACGCAATGAAAAATGCTACTGGATTTTTACGGACTAAGGTACCGTCTAAGGAAAGTAATGCTCAAAGTAGTGACATTGTGAAAATTCCTGTGAACAAAAACTACAGACAGACAAGATAGGAGCAGGAAGATGTCATTGTTTGTGCCCTAGAGATAAAGACAGGAAAGTGACAATAGCCTGTGTAAAATACGGTAAGCCTGCATACAGTGACCATAGACAAATTTTCACATCCTCTTTCTCTTAAAGCACAATGACTTAATAACCGTTATTAAATTATTGTCTGTAATGTTTGTGTGATAATAAGAATTTGAACACGTAACATTGGACTAATTACCATTTAGAAAGTTTTGCAATGTTGATATCAATTACAAAGTAAAACATTCGTGAGGTAAGTCGTCACTGTTACCATTGAATAATGTGCTATTCATGTTACCAACGGTGGGTTAATAATACAAAAAGCTATGGTTTTAAGACAGTCATGAGATCATGTTTATAAGACTAATCTGCCTAAAACAAATATTCATTGGATAATTATCAGTTCTCTCGGATGCAATAAGTTTTTTAGTTACCTATAAGTTTTAGTTCTCCTGTAATGACACGTCTCTAAACTGACGAACTCATTTATATAAAAAGATGCAAATTTCAGCGTCATGCAACTCTCCCCTCTCCGGATAAGTTTCTGCAGACGTCCATGCTATCTCTTGTTTTCCCCACCCCTCCTACTTGAGGTCGTACTTTCGCTACCACACGCTGCTCTTCTGGTGACGAACGTGAAACGTGCGCAGTCCAGTCAATTATTTTTGTTCAATTTTGTGTACAAGGACAAAAATGCAAATGAGATTTGGCGGTTTCGAAGTGGTCATGGCTCTTTCCTGTTCGCTGGTTTCTTCTAATGTGAATCAGACATACATTTTTCAGCCAAGCTCCCGTGGCATGCGGAAACTTTCATTTACGGCTTATCACCGACACACACAACCCATTTACTCGTCTTATGGTAGAGATACGATTCTCCTACCTCGATAGAAAACTACTTCGATATGTTGGCTTCGTTTGGTATGACATGAACGAGAGGCTTGCCGCCCACTTGCTGCCGTGGTTGTTTCGAGAACACTGCAGAAGTTTTGCTGGGAAGCCCTTCACATCCTTCACACAGTTACAGTGTCTGCCCATGCGATTTCCATGGTTACTCCTCTCCCCCAACCCCGCTAAAAGGCGGTTGGTATACCACTTGCACCAAGAGATCCAAATGAGTAACGACTGTACAGCGGGTCAATTTACAACTGATGCGTTTTGAAACTAAATGACATACTTTGTGCTCAGGGAATCTTTCATGTGTTGTTCGCATTCCTTACCCCAGAAAAGAGTATTAATAATGCGTGCATACAACTTTATTTAGTTATCCTGAGCCGTGGTAAAAATTGCTGTTTTGAAGAGCGCGCCGCAGCGCGTAGTGTGAAGTAGTCGCCCTCCGTTTCTGGCGGTGGCGCCGCTGTGGCAATCGCAGCTTTGGTGTCTCCCTCTGGTGGGAAAGGGGAAAGGTTTCTGTTCACGTGCATTTAAGGGGCGCTATGAGCTCGCCAGTGAGTCAGTCTGGAGTCAGTGTGGGATCAGTCTCTCGTCCGAAATTAGGAGGCAGTTAGTGTCTGTCTGTCGTCCGGAGTGCTACTCTATCTTTCGTTCGGATCTATCTACAAGGCCGGATAAATGAGAATCTTTCCACTCCGCCAGTAAGAGAACTCAGCGAGTGGTCGCCCGGTCGGGTCTTAATTCCTGCATCTGAGTCTGCGCGTTAGGCCGCCAGTCTGCTCGAGTTGCTCAGGCAATGGTCATTGGCGGTTGGATTGATCGGATGGTCGGTCGCCCACTGAGACACAAGATGACTTGTCCGCCATGAGCGTCGGTGCATGTGAGGTCGCCACGTGAGTCCAGTGGGCAGCGCCGTATAGCGAGGGGTAGTGGCTTCGTGGCCGACAGGAGAGCAACAGGAGTCAACCCACGACATCGGTCTGGCCGGTGCGAGCTGCGACGCCGTGGTGTAACTGGTTCTCCGAGCGCTTCTGGGCCACTTCAGTTACCATCTTGTGGAGCTTGGCTCGGTCCTTTCCTGGTGCAGGGATGTCGTTTGGCCAGTGGGCGTGATTCCTCTGCATGGTTGGGTCCGAGCCAGTATTTCCGCCGTCGTGTGCCTGGAAGTGAGTGGGAGGCGCACCAGCAGTCCTGTCGCGACGGAGCAGCAGTCGCGGACGGAGCAGCGGGCAGTCGGTCGGTTGATGCGGACCAGGAAAGCGGCTGGCAGCGGACATTTCGTGAGAGCAATTTGGGGGTGCTGCGCCAGGGCTTCTCGAGAAATCGCAGTTTATCAGAAGTTAGGTGATCGGTGATATGTTGTTTCATTTACTTGTTAAATTCTACTTGTTTTCTTGGTGAGGTCACTAGCCGCTTTGTTTGGGGTCGTCCCACCATTCTTCTCCGTTTGCCCACCCGCGGGAAAGTGATTTATGAATTGGGTGGTCCGTTTTTTCTCTTGTGGAGTAGGGGCGGGTTAGAGCAACCTGCTGTTCGGGTTGTTCGGTAATATCCCTACCAATCTGCCGTACGTTAGTAACTGCCTCTGTCATGTTTGTCGAATTCGGGTGTTAACGAATTTTATTGCTTGGAGTGTAACGGCGTAATTCCTGAAATATGTTTGGGTCTCGCCTATCATTTTGAGAGGCGGTATCTGTGTACTGTAGAGCATCTTAACTTGTTTGGTCAACCCTGTAGAGTTTTATATAAGATTGCATTTCATGGGTTTTATCTAAATGATCATTTTAGTATATAAACTTGCCACCCTTTCATCGTAAGACTTTTCTTAGAAGTTAAAATCAAGTTGCACCTTCGGTGGCAAAGTTAATATTTTAGTTTTTAGTGTTTTGTACCATTTCCAGCCCTCCTATTGGGGTGCATGGTTTGTGTGCGTGTCTAAATTGTTAAAACTTTTAGTTTAAGGTAATCTGGTGTGTTGCAGATTTGCACCAGCGAAGTTTTTCAGAGGCTGTTGTGAGCGGTCGTAACTACGGCCGTGTCAAAAGGGAGTGGCAAGGTTCTCTGCCCTAAAGCTCATACAGTAAAAACTTGTTTCTTTCTGCCTCTGAATAAATTGTAACTTGATATTTAGAGTGTGCTTTATGATTATTATTTTTAAATCTGTTTCTTTTAAAGTAAAGGTAATAAAATTCCCATTTGTTAAAAGGAATTTGATTATGATTTCATCAGTTACTCCCTGGCAACTACTTCCACGCTTACATAGTGTGATTAAATGTGTTAATGTTCTTGATGAATCGCTAGTAAATAAAATAAATTCTTAAGAATATTCTTTGAAAATAAATTCACGGTTCAGATCCATTTCTCATTTGCCTTTATCAGAAAGACGGCGCAGTGGTATCTTCGTGACCATGCTCCAACTCCTCTTGTTTTATCTACACGAATTTATTGTATTATTTAATACGACAACTGCATGCTGTTTGCTTCAAGAAACTATAACTGAATGTTACGCTGGTAACACGTCAGTTTAACACGAAATGACACAGTCCGTAAGACATGGGCCCGGTTCCTGTAACGACGACACCCTCCCTACATTAACTGTGTGGATTGCTGCCTTCATTGGCCAGATAAAACGACAAATACGCTGTTATCTTTGCTGTGCAGATTGCGTCGGCCACCGTACTGGTCGTGCTGGGGCCGTTGGTGTTGGCTTACACGTGGCACCCGTACGACGCACAGTGGAGCCAAGGCTGCGCGGGAGCCAGGATTTGGCAGGTCTCTCTACTCACCATCTGCCCGGAACCAGGAGGGGCGCTCTCTAATGGCCGACTGGAACTGTTTCCCGATAAGGGGAAAAATCTCTTCGGGTGCCCGCTGACCGTTGTCACAATTCCACTCCCGCCATTCGTAAACGATGATCTGACGGATGGTATCGAGATTCGTCTCGTGAAAGAGGTACGGCTGACCACTGAACAGGGGCATTCCTGAAACTTACGTATTTGCTTCTTCAGCGCACTTCTGTTTTTGCTGTGCATCTTTTAGAACGACTACGATGTTTTCTTTTGAATTGCATGCACTCATTTACGCTTCTCGTTGCGCCAATCAGTAAAATACTTTAACGTTTACCAGCTATCGGATTTGCAGCTGAGTTGTCATTTTGCCTTTACACGTCATTTCGACAAATCCTCTAGCTGTCTCCCTCAGGTGTCAAGCGCAAACTTCGTTGCTCTCCTTTTGGAGTCTGACCAAACAGTGAACGGGACACAATGCGCGCCGACTTAAATATTGTTTTCCGGCGACGTTAAACAATGAAACAGTCAACAGAAATAAAACAACCAATAGCAAGGCTATGCGAAAAGGTAAAAAAAGGCCATAATGCCAAAGGGTAATACCATTCACCAAAGATGCCTTAATATGTACTTATCTATGAGCAGAGAGATGGCGTTGAGGTGTGCAAAGTGATTTAATATGAGTTTCGGATTCCACACTTTATTCAAATCTAAGTTTCCACTCCTGCTAATTACAGTATTCGTCACTCCAGTCTGTAGTGTCTCCTTTTCCAAATTGGTCGCGATGCTGGTATCATCGTATGTCGTTTCATGCTCTCAGGTGAGGCATTTTTCTTCCACTGGTGATTTATTCCTCTGGTTGAGATGGGTGTAAAACTTGCGCTGTTTACATCTCCCTCCAACAATTAGTACATTGTCTAATGCAAGATATGCCACAGTCCCGCCGGCCGGTGTGGCCGAGTGGTTCTAGGCGCTTCAGTCTGGAACCGCGCGACCGCTACGGTCGCAGGTTCGAATCCTTTCTCGGGCATGGATGTGTGTAATGTCCATAGGTTAGTTAGGTTTAATTAGTCCTACGTTCTAGGGGACTGATGGCCTCAGATGTTAAGTCCCATAGTGCTCAGAGCCATTTGAACCATTTTTGAGCCACATTCAGAGGGCCTGTAGAATACAGCCAATTCCACGCAGTACAGTAGACGAATAAATTCGTTTGAGGAATCGATACAATACGGGAACAGCATATTCCTATCTTTCTTATGATCCTCCCGAAAATGGCTCTGACGTATGGACAGCATGCGATTCTGGCTTCTTATTCTTGATATCGGTCCCGTTTGCAGTCGGCGTAGATTTGTGCTGTAAGACACTCTCCGTCTCTGGTCATGAGTAAGCGTTCGATTTCTCCCTTCGTGTCACACCGTTATCTGTCAGCTCTTCATTCAATGTACAGCACCCTACTCGTCAGTGTTAATTATGCAGCTATTGCTACTCAAATACACATAATGAGTTATTAAGTTTGGAATAATTTCAGAATGGATACTTGCACATTTGTCAATACTTCAAGTTATATTTCTGTGGTAAATGTTAAATTTGAGATAAATATTGTTTACAGATCATTTCGTTGGTCATTTAGACAGTTTATATAAATCAGAGACAAAGAACTGAGTTAGGTGTATCAGGAGTACACAAACTTCAAACCGCTTTTATTTAATTTAATTTACACATTTTTTGTTTCTGCATATTATCCATGTATTCTTTTTAATCTATTATATTTATTTTTAATAAATATAATAGAATAAATATTAGCAGATTTCAGGATAATATCGGTTACTGGGAAAAGTTTATTTTGTCTTAACCGCTGAGTAGCACTGTCATGACGTTATAAACAAAAGAAGTATGTTCTATCAGTCAACACTTATTCCAAGAATTCACACATCCTGGATGATATTTTGTATAGTCGTTTCCAGATTATCAGCCGTACGCGTCGTTCAGAGATTTCTAAACCTAGGAAAACGGTATTGCAGTACTGGCCACTAAAACTGTGACAGCTTGAGGCATAGCATATATCTATATCTTTATTGATTGTGCGTATTGTAGCTCATTTGACGGTTTACAGGATTTTAAACGTAGTGCTTCTTGTAGCAACAGCGGCTCCAGCCCGGCTGGACAGCGAGACGAACTCCGATTGCATGGCAGATACGGGTCCAGGTCTGTCATGTCTGTTGTCTGGTCAACGATTGAAAAATTAGATAAATAATTCGTGTCATCGCAAATTTTTGTACAGTGGTGGAAGGGAGAGCCACGGAAAACTTAAGGGAGTGGACCAAATATGAAATCACCGTAAACGTATACAGTCGTGGATGGCTTTCAGAGGAATACTGTACCATTCTTCGTGAAACATGAGCTAACGATGATGAAGGTGGATAGGTGTCACGCACAATTCTCTCCAAAGTACACAACAAAGGCTCAGCAGCACTGTGATCTGGTGAATGTTGTGGGGCCCGGGGAGGCGTGACAGATCGTCGTCGTGATCACTAAACCAGTCCAGGAGGATGCGAGCTATGTGGACAGGGGCCTTGTCGTCTTGGAATGCAGCATTTCTATTGGAAAAAAACAAACATTGTGCTATGGAACAGACTTGATCAGCCAAAATGGTCACATAATCCTTGGTAGCTATGCAATCTTGCAGGGTAATCATGGGGCCCATGGAATACCACGATGTGGCTCGCAGGATCATACTCGAACCCGCTGTCGTGTTTCACTCTTGGGATGTAACAGTGTGAAACAAGATTCATGCGACCGAACGAATTTCCTCCATTGTCTTTACCGTGACGTCGCGTCTCTGAAGGATTCTTTCTGGAGACTAGAAATCTACTCTGTAGGAATCAACATGGGTTTCGAAAAATACGATCGTGTGAAACCCAGCTCGCGCTATTCGTCCACGAGACTCAGAGGGCCATAGACACGGGTTTCCCAGGTAGATGCCGTGTTTCTTGACTTCCGCAAGGCGTTTGATACAGTTCCCCACAGTCATTTAATGAACAAAGTAAGGGCATATGGACTATCAGACCAATTGTGTGATTGGATTCAAGAATTCCTAGATAACAGAACGCAGCATGTCATTATCAGTTGACAGAAGTCTTCCGAATTTCAGGTGTGCCCCAGGGGAGTGTCGTAGGACCGTTGCTGTTCGCAGTATACATAAATGACCTTGTGGATAACATCGGAAGTTCACTGAGGCTTTTTGCGGATGATGCTGTGGTATATCGAGAGGTTGTAACAATGGAAAATTGAACTGAAATGCGGGAGGATGTGCAACGAATTGACGCATGGTGCAGGGAATGGCAATTGAATCTCAATGTGGACAAGTGTAATGTACTGCGAATACAAGGAAAGAAAGATCCTTTATCATTTAGCTACAATATAGCAGGTCAGCAACTGGAAGCAGTTGATTCCATAAATCATCTGGGAGTAGGCATTAGGAGTGATTTAAAATGGAATGACCATATAAAATTAATCGTCGGTAAAGCAGAGGTCAGACTGAGATTCATTGGAAGAATTCTAAGGAAATGCAGTCCGAAAACAAAGGAAGTAGGTTACAGTACACTTGTTTGCCCACTGCTTGAATTCTGCTCACCCGTGTGGGATCCGTACCAGATAGGTTTGATAGAAGAGATAGAGAAGATCCAACGGACAGCAGCGCTCTTCGTTATAGAATCATTCAGTAATCGCGAAAGCGTTACGGAGATGATAAACTCCAGTGGAAGACTCTGCGGTAGAGACGCTCAGTAGCTCGGTACGGGCTTTTGTTGAAGTTTCGAGAACATATCTTCACCGAGAAGTCAAGCAGTATATTGC
Source organism: Schistocerca piceifrons (assembly GCF_021461385.2). Classification (NCBI taxonomy): domain Eukaryota; kingdom Metazoa; phylum Arthropoda; class Insecta; order Orthoptera; family Acrididae; genus Schistocerca; species Schistocerca piceifrons. The sequence goes on along the minus strand of NC_060142.1, from coordinate 669,142,200 downwards.
TCCCTCCTACGTATATCTCGCGAAGAGACCATGAGGATAAAATCATAGAGATTAGAGCCCACACAGAGGCATACCAACAATCTTTCTCTCTACGAACAGTACGAGACTGGAATAGAAAGGAGAACCGATAGAGGTACTCAAGGTACCCTCCGCCACACACCGTCAGGTGGTTGGCGGAGTATGGATGTAGATGTAGATTGTTGTAGACAGCCTGCCGAAATACTGCAAGAAAGCCGTTGCAATGGATGCCTCCACATCTTTTTCTACGTCCCTGCTTTCAACTGGCTTAGAACGGAATTAATGGCGTATCTGAGACCACATGTGCTCTATATACCAGTGAGCATAGGACACTACCTCATTGTGCAGGATGATGACAGCAGCTGTTTTTGGTAGACACTGTGTCCCAGTGTACCGTCGACTTTTCTTTTAAGCGTGACATCCAGGAATGGTAAGATGGCAACTTTTTCCATTTTCATGGTGAACTGTATATTCTGGTAGAGCGAGTTCAGATGCTGGAGAAACATGGGTAATGTCTCTGTTTACAACACTACCGCTTCTACTGCTATACCATAACCTTTAAGTTTGAGGCAGATGTAACTATCTTGTTAAAGCAATTATGGTATAAAGCAACAGAGCAGTGTTACCCTCTGAAAGGAATTTTGTTATGTTGACCGTGATGTACCTAATGGAGGTGGCTTATCGGAAGTGAAAGTCAGAATTACGTAAATATTTAAACAGTAACAAACAATAATTTACCTATCCACACTGTCCAAATGATAATAAAAACGGTCGCCAGCCTAATAGGCATAAGAATGAGTAACATTCTTGTTCAAGAAACTGAAAATAAGAAACTGAAAATAAGTAACTTCAATGGGCAAACACAGCCTGCACTTTGTCACACGAGAGTGCAATGAAATCAGCCACCTGCATATGTTAACGTTAAGGTTGGAGCTGACAGTTCGAGCAGAACAAACTATTTGCATAAATATAACAGATAACGATACACACTACTACCTTCAGGGCTTAGTCAAACTGAGTGGTCTCAATAATTTTACTATTAATATTCACTGTAGAATCATAAATTGGACATAGGTTCAGTATTACTTTTCAAACATTTTCCTATCTGACAAAAATTTGTAAATGTAGTTCACTGAAAAATTATGAACTGGGCATAGGTTAAGCCTCTCTCAGCTAAATACTTTTCTATTTAAAATAAAAGTTAAATTGTATTTCACTAACAAACACTTCCTCACTGACCTTTGAATGAAAGAAGTTACTATTTTCATAGATAGTGGTCTTTCCATTAATTGTTATCTATCATGAGCATAAAGGATAAACTGTGGAGCCTGTTACACTATTAATACGCACTTTCAATACACAAGAGAAAAAAGTGTTTAGCAAGCTTGAGTGTATAACTTTCCACAATTGCAGTTTTCAACTTTTGCTGCAATTGGACACAAATTTGACATATTTGTAAGATACTGACTCACCTTTTGCGATTTACAGCAGTCAGTAATGTGATCATTTACATAGCAAAATTTTATAAGCGTCAGCTTTAAGGACTTTTAATTTTGATGTTGACAGCAAACTGTTATAATACCTGTTTTGTACTGCTTTATTACTTTAAACTCTATTTTTCACTTTAGTTTTTTAGCAAGCCCCCAAACTTTAAGCAGTTTTAATTGCAAAATTACTTTCAGCAAACATTATTTACTTCAGCTCACTCTTTTGCCACATTGACCTTAACTTTCTTTTCACTATGTTCAAGAGGCATTAATTAGTAAAACACTGGGCTTTAATGTTCTTTCAATAAGGACACTCGGTAATCACTTTAGCATGGGAAAGATCCTAAGCGGAAATGTGACAGAGGATAGATCAAGGTATGTTTTGGTAAATAGCCTTTTGGTTTACCTTTTAACTGAAAACAAATAAATCATCCACATGAGCTGATCATTCACTTTACATTTCTACACTTCCTTGGTTCCTTTTCAGTGATTGCGCAACGTGGTGGCGAGTGCATGTTGGTGGGTGGATTTGCATGCGGAAATGCTGTACTCTGTCATTACTTGGTGGTGATGATAGATACCAATTCCAGAGCAGTTCCAGCTCTTTATCCATGCGAGGCATTGGCACATCGGAAAACGGCACGAAAAAGCCTCTCTCGGCACCGGTACAATACACAACTTTTACATGAGCAGTTGACAGTTTGGTAGCTCGCCCCGGTGTGGCCGTGCGGTTCTAGGCGCTTCAGTCTGGAGCCGCATGACAGCTACGGTCGCAGGTTCGAATCCTGCCTCGGGCATGGATGTGTGTGATGTCCTTAGGTTAGTTAGGTTTAGGTAGTTCTAAGTTCTAGGGCACTGATGACCACAGATGTTAAGTCCCATAGTGCTCAGAGCCATTTGAACCAATTTGAGCTCGTCCCCGAGTGACTCTTTGTTCCACCTCTCTATCTGTGCCAACCACATTTTGTGCGCGATACACGATTCCGTTCCCGAGGGGAGCCACACCCCATTTTACATAGAAATAACCTATTGTGGATCAGCAATTACAGAACAGCAACCAAACATATTAAATAAAATAGATCAGTTACACTTATTGGTACTACTACAAAAAAAAAATTATTCACACAGAAATTACAATTATATATAGTAAGTTTTGTCCCTTCCACGCGAGGCAAAGAATTTAAATAATACAGACAATACATTAAATATGATTAAACCAGGACATCAAAGTTTCTACAAAGAAAAAAGTACACATTTTTATACAGTACCAACTTAATCATAGAACAATTAGAGAAACTTCCTGACAGATTAAAACTGTGTGCCGGACCGAGACTCGAACTCGGGACCTTTGCCTTTCGCGGGCAAGTGCTCTACCAACTGAGGTACCCAAACACGACTGACGCCCCGTCCTCACAGCTTTACTTCTGCCAGTATCTCGTCTCCTACTTTGCAAACTTTACAGAAGCTCTCCTTCGAACCTTGCAGAACTAGCACTCCTGAAAGAAAGGATATTGCGGTGACATGGCTTAGCCACAGCCTGGGGGATGTTTCCAGAATGAGATTTTCACTCTGCAGCGGTGTGCGCTGATATGAAACTTCCTGGCAGATTAAATCTGTGTGCTGGACCTAGACTCGAACTCGGGACCTTTGCCTTTCGCGGGCAAATGCTCTACCATCTGAGTTACCCAAGCATGACTCACGCCCCGTCCTCACAGCTTTACTTCTGCCAGTATCTCGTCTCCTACCTTCCAAACTTTACAGAAGCTCTCCGGCGAGAGAACCTCAACAATGGAATGTTGAACAAAACAGAAAGCAAAATGAATCAACAAAAGATATGTAGTGTCTCAGCTATGGTGTTACACGTTTCTTGGGACCACACCACAAATGTATTGTGGAAGTAGGTTCAAATGGTTCAAATGGCTCTGAGCACTATGGGACTTAACATCTGAGGTCATCAGTCCCCTAGAGCTTAGAAGTACTTAAACCTAACTAACCTAAGGACATCACACACATCCATGCCCGAGGCAGGATTCGAACCTGCGACCGTAGCGATCGCGCGGTTTCAGACTGAAGCGCCTAGGACCGCTCGGGCACCCCGGCCAGCGGTTAACGAGTAAGAAATACGTTCTGGTGTTCCGCTATATGGCGCCTAGCGACTTCGCAGCGAGGAACTTTCGAGTGTCTCGCCAGCTGGTGTGGAGGCAGTACAGAGGCGGTCGGCCGGCAGGTGGGCGCGGCGCTGAACGCGACGGCGGCGGTCCGCGCGCCGCTGGACGGCGGCCTGTGGGGCCTGCTGGACGTGACGCGGCGCAGGGCGGAGGGTGTGCTGGGCGAGGTGTGGCGCGGGGCGGCCGCTCTGGCCGCTTGCGGGCTGCGGCCCTTCCCGCGCACCCTGCTCGCCTTCCAGTTCTCTCCCGCCTACCTGCAGGACGGCTACTCCTTCGTCGTGCCGGCGCCGCGACGCCTGCCGCCCTGGACGGCGCCCTTCCGGCCTCTGGCGCCGCCGCTCTGGCTCGCCCTGCTGCTGTCGCTGGTCAGTCACATTTCCAATTAAAATACGCCGCTGTGCAAAACTTAACCCTTTGACTCCCAACAGGACATACATCTTCATCTACATTCTACATCTACATTTATACTCTGCATGCCACCCAACGATGTGTGGTGGAGGGCACTTTACGTGCCACGGTCATTACCTCCCTTTTCTGTTCCAGTTGCGTATGATTTGCGGGAAGAACGACTGTCTGAAAGCCTCCGTACGCGCTCGAATCTCTCTAATTTTACATTCGTGATATTCTCGGGAGGTATAAGTAGGGGGAAGCAATATATTCGATACCTCATCCAGAAAAGCACCCTCTCGAAACCTGGACAGCTAGCTACACCGCGATGCAGAGCGCCTCTCTTGCAGAGTCTGCCACTTGAGTTTGCTAAACATCTCCGTAACGCTACCACGGTTACCAAATAACCCTGTGACGAAACGCGCCGCTCTTCTTTGGATCTTCTCTATCTCCTCCGTCAACCCGATCCCACACTGATGAGCAATACTCAAGTATAGGTCGAACGAGTGTTTTGTAAGCCACCTCTTTTGTTGATGGACTACATTTTCTAAGTACTCTGCCAATGAATCTCAACCTGGTACCCGCCTTACCAACAATTAATTTTATATGATCATTCCACTTCAAATCGTTCCGCACGCATACTCCCAGATATTTTACAGAAGTAACTGCTACCAGTGTTTGTTCCGCTATCATATTATCATACAATAAAGGATCCTTCTTTCTATGTATTCGCAATACATTACATTTGTCTATGTTAAGGGTCAGTTTCCACTCCCTGCACCAAGTGCCTATCCGCTTCAGATCTTCCTGCATTTCGCTACAATTTTCTAATGCTGCAACTTCTCTGTATACTACAGCATCATCCGCGAAAAGCCGTATGGAACTTCCGACAATATCTACTAGGTCATTTATGTATATTGTGAAAAGCAATGGTCCCATAACACTCCCCTGTGGCACGCCAGAGGTTACTTTAACGTCTGTAGACGTCTCCCCATTGATAACAACATGCTGTGTTCTGTTTGCTAAAAACTTTTCAATCCAGCCACACAGCTGGTCTGATATTCCGTAGGCTCTTACTTTGTTTATCAGGCGACAGTGCGGAACTGTATCGAAGGCCTACCGGAAGTCAAGGAAAATAGCATCTACCTGGGAGCCTGTATCTAATATTTTCTGGGTCTCATGAACAAATAAAGCGAGTTGGGTCTCACACGATCGCTGTTTCCGGAATCCATATTGATTCCTGCAGAGTGGATTCTGGGTTTCAAAAAACGACATGATACGCGAGCAAAAAACATATTCTAAAATTCTACAACAGATCGACGTCAGAGATATAGGTCTATGGTTTTGCGCATATGTTCGACGACCCTTCTTGAAGACTGGGTCTACCTGTCCTCTTTTCCAATCATTTGGAACCTTCCGTTCCTCTAGAGACTTGCGGTACACGGCTGTTAGAAGGGGGGCAAGTTCTTTCGCGTACTCTGTGTAGAATCGAATTGGTATCCCGCCAGGTCCAGTGGACTTTCCTCTGTTGAGTGATTCCAGTTGCTTTCTTTTGCTTTCTTTCTTTTGCTGGCGCCTTGTCCCGCAGTTTCGCAGGGTCGGAACGGTTAGGAACGGATTTTGCAAGGTTAGTAATAAGGGTTGGCCGGATGCCCTTCCTGCCGCCACCCCGTACCCCCCAATCCCGCTCCCCCCCCCCCCCCCCCGGGACAGAATTAAAGTGCGCGTCATTTATGACGGCAGCCGAGTATAGGTACGTTCTGCGCATCTGACGTCACAAAACACAGTCAGCCAATGAACAGAGAACGACGTTGCCAGAGCTCGACTGCAGTGCAGAGCACGGACGAGTGTCTTCAGTTTTAGAAACGTTCTGTCATAAATAAAGTAATTGAACAAACGCAATGTCTTGATAGCAGACTTTCATTTATAGAACGTTTGAAAAAAGCATTCTTTATACCATTTGCTTCATATTCTATTAATTAATTAAACCAAACAAGCAATAAGCCTCCTAATTCAGGCCATAGCAAGGAAAGGTAATTGTATCATTCTCACTAACCGCTTTTTCGCAATAAAGAAGAGCGGTAATTGTTTATTTCCTATAGTACTTCGACAAAACGTGAGTAATTCATAATCATGCCAACAGTGTTTGTCGGTATTTTGCGTGATATTTTAAAGTCCTCTGGGGGAAATACTAAACGACGAGCTGCGTTAGCGTAATGGTTAAAGTGCATGGCTGCTGAGTGAAAGATTCTGGGTTCAAACCTTGATCGGTCCTTATATTTTCTTTATTTTAAAAACAATATCGAAGTGTCGTACTTCTTGAATTTTATTCGTTTGAATGTAATTTTTTGAAATTTTTAGTGGCAACTAAAATCGACCATACGGAAAGTATACGCTATGGACGTTTACCTCTGCAAACTCTTCAAAATTTCGTGCAATGGTTTACTACATCTAATGCTGCACAATAACTGCGTTGGGTGTTGTGTGATGTCCTTAGGTTAGTTAGGTTTAAGTAGTTCTAAGTTCTAGGGGACTGATGACCATAGATGTTAAGTCCCATAGTGCTCAGAGCCAATTGAACCAATAACTGCGTTGAACATCAAAAAAAAATTAAGTCATTTATGGGAGGAAGGCATCAGTCAAGTAGATGTGTAAAAATCAAATTTTTGGGCCAAATAGTTTTTATGAAATCGAATGATAAAGTGTGTCAAAGCAGTCGGAACACCATGTGTCTGCACAGGTGAGCAGTGCAATGATGACAAAATCGGGCACATCGCAGAATGCGGGGAGCACGTCTCTGTAGCAGCGAAAGGATTAATGCGGCCGTGGTGGCTTTACTTCATAAACTGCGCGCTCCCCCCTAAACCTAAGTTTGCGAACTATACTATGGCGCTGATTCTCTTGGCGCGTTCAACTGGCAACGCAGCAATCTCCCGCGTCTGGGCGGGCATGCGCGAACCGCCAAGATAAAACAATTGAACTATAGTGTACCCCACCTGTCTGTGTCTAGTGTAATCCATGGAATAGTGCGAACGTCTTCAGATGTCTGCGAGTCGTGTAACTGAGGCGGAACGTGGGACCAGCCCGGTATTCACCTAGTGGGATGTAGAAAACCGCCTAAAAACCACATCCAGGCTGGCCGACACACCGGCCGACTTCGGTAATCCGCCGGGCGTATTCGATCCGGGGCCGGCGCGCCTACCCGAGTCCAGGAAGCAACGCATTAGCGCTCTAGGCTAACCTGGCGGGTCGAACGGGACATACACTGACGTGACATAAAGATCGCGGAAGTACCCTTTGAAAGGGCGGTGCACTGACGGAGCTGTCATTTGTATTCAAGTGATTCGTGTGAAAAGGTTTTCGAACTGATTATGGCCGCACGACGGGAGTCGACAGACACTGAACGCGGAATGGCAGCTGGAGCTAGACGCATGGGACATTCCGTTTCGAAAGTCGTTAGGGAGTTCGATATTCCGAGATCCGCAGTGCCAAGAGTGTGCAATGAATACGATATTTCAGGCATTACCTTGCGAGGTGCCGGGGTTGAGAAGAGTATGTACCTCTTTAATTCAGACGAATTTTGCATGAGAACGACACATGCACTCGACCTCCTCCTTATCTACCAGCTAATTAATTATGCGCACAACGGTAATGGAAGGGAATGATGATGGACCCTACTAGATGGTAAAATAAGGAGCGCACACTCACAATAATTTAATAAAAATCGTAATCTACTCAAAAAAATGAGAACTTTATCATAATAAACAACAGGAAATGGGATTCTGCATATATCTACGAAATGATATCCGGATTAAATACTACAATGAAATTTATTATACATCATAACATAAATGCAAATGATTATCGACACAAACAGTAGGTTAAAGGATAGGGTATACTGAAATATGGTGAGAATGAGAGTTGGCTCGAGAACAAGAGCCTCCTACTCTCTGTGATGCAATAGACTGACGATAATGACTGGACGTCCTAATGAATCAAATATTAATCTCCCACTATATAGCAGTATCGTAATTAATAGTGAGAGCTGAAATGGGATCACATGAAGAAACAAGCAAGGTGGACTTGCAGCATAGCAAACGTGCGTGCTGCTGAGGGATTCAGCATAAAATTGATAAGGTCCTACAATGCCGGAGCCGCCAAATACTGTACCAGTACTGAAATCTGGAGCACGTCGTCGGTAGGCTGCGTCCTGATGACGTAGGCGCCGACTTCTGCCGTGCAGCAACCCTGTCTCAACCTCTGGCTTCGAAGACTGTCCGAGAATTCTAACTTCTTCCGAAAACGAGCGACAAGGACTGTCCGACTCTGAGGAAGATCAGATCCCGAACCCTCTGTGATGCGATGCAAGAGCGAAGCCAGCATTGCTCAACTCCCTAGTCTCCTTGAAAACCGCGAATCAGCGTTCAGTGCTGATTTCGAAATTCCCCCACACTGTCTCGGAACATCATTCGCACCAATAGCGACTGTTCCCTCCAATTTCGAGCAGGGCTTTATGACATCAACTACCCTCAGTTTAAGTTGACCAATCATGCCTCTGCTGTTCAGCTGAGGGCACTGAACTTGCCGTTTGACCGGCTACGAAAACAGCCTGCCTAGACCACTGGCCATCCGGCGCCAGACAGTCGCACCCAGCAGGGCACGGTCCGCAAGTATTCTCACAATCTAGAGGACAACGCACTCAGTCGGTGTCACGAATCTTCGTTCCGGGCGCGCCGGAACAGTAAACACATAAACTGCGCCGATACTCAGATGTCTCGCAGGTCGTTTCGCCCTGCACACAATAGGCGAAACTCGACCGACGTCAGTCGTTCCACCAGCCTATTGTACGAACCTCTCAGAATTCAGGGAAGTGCAGCACCCAACCGGAAATGGCGTGTGCCGCGTCCTCCGATGCTTGCCTCGGACAGGCCATCCAGTTAAGTAACCCAACATTTATAGGAATGCGGGAAAAGCATTTTTTGAGCTCTCAGTACAAATACTCTCATTACAATAACCTTATTCAGTCTGTTACTACCGTGCAATGATATAGAACATTAATAAAATTGATGAAAATGAGAAGCGACATGCAAAAGAGGGCATGGAACCTCTCAACCTGACATGACGGACAATGCAGTGCATCTTTCACTTAATGACGAATAGAAGCGGCGTTTGCATAGAGTTGTTTGTGCTAACAGACAGGCAACATCGCGTGAAATAACAACAGAAATCAATGTGCGACGTACAGCGAACGTTTTCGTTAAGACAGCTAGGCGAAATGTGGCGTTAATGAAGTATGGCAGCAGTCAACCGTCGCCAGTGCCTTTGCTGACTGCACGACATCGCCTTCTGCGCCTCTCCTGGACTCGTGACCGTATACGGTTGGACCCTAGACGACTGGAAAACCGTGATCCAGTCAGATGAGTCCCGATTTCAGTTCGTAGTAGCTGATGGTACGGTTCAAATGTGGCGGAGACCCCCACAAAACCTTGGGCCCAAGTTGTCAGAAAGACACTGGGCAAACTGGTGATGGATGGAGGATATCAGACGGATGCCATATTCCTTGAATTCCGGAAAGCGTTTGACTCGGTACCCCACTACAGACTCCTAACTAAGGTACGAGCATATGGGATTGGTTCCCAAGTATGTGAGTGGCTCGAAGACTTCTCAAGTAATAGAACCCAGTACTCGGAGGTGAGGGCATCATCTGGAGCGCCCCAAGGAAGTGTGGTAGGTCCGCTGTTGTTTTCTATCTACATAAATGATCTTTTCGATAGGGTGGATAGCAACGTGCGGCTGTTTTCTGATGATGCTGTGGTGTACGGGAAGGTGTCGTCGTTGAGTGATTGTAGGAGGATACAAGATGACTTGGACAGGATTTGCGATTGGTGTAGAGAATGGCAGCTAACTCTAAATATAGATAAACGTAAATTAATGCAGATGAATAGGAAAAAGAATCCTGTAATCTCTAAATACTCCATTAGTAGCGCTTGACACAGTCACGTCGATTAAATATTTGGGCGTAACATTGCAAAGCGATATGAAGTTGGACAACATGTAATGGCAGTTGTGGGGAAGGCGGATAGTCGTCTTTGGCTCATTGGTAGAATTTTGGGAAGATGTGGTTCATCTGTAATGGAGACCGCTTACAAAACACTAATACGACCTATTCTTGAATACTGCTCGAGCTTTTGGGACCCCTCTCAGGTCGGATTGAGGGAGGACATGGAAGCAATTCAGAGGCGGGCTGCTAGATTTGTTACTGGTAGATTTGATCACCACGCGTTACAGAAATGCTTCAGGAACTCGGGTGGGAGTCTCTAGAGGAAAGGAGGCGTTCTTTTCGTGAATCGCTACTGAGGAAATTTAGAGAACCAGCATTTGAGGCTGACTGCAGTACAATTTTACTGCCGCCAACTTAAATTTCGCGGAAAGACCACAAAGATAAGAGAGATTAGGGCTCGTACAGAGGGATATAGGCAGTCATTTTTCTCTCGTTCTGTTTGGGAGAGGAACAGGGAGAGAAGATGCTAGATGTGGTACGAGGTACCCTCCGCCACGCACCGTATGGTGGATTGCGGAGTATGTATGTAGATGTAGATGTAGATCCATAATGGTGTGCTGCGCGGGGTAGCCGCGTGGTCTGGGGCGCCTTCTCACGGTCCGTGCGGCTGCCCCCCGTCGGAGGTTCGAGTCCTCCCTCCGGTATGGGTCTGTGTGTTGTCCCTAGCGTAAGTTATTTAGATTAAGTAAAGTGTAGGCTTATGGACGGATGACCTCAGTAGTTTGGTCCCACAAGACCTTACCACAAATATCCAAAAAATTTCCATAATGTTGTGGGCTGTGTTTACTCGGAACTGGAATTGGACCTCTAGTCCAACAGAACCGATCATTAACTGGGAATGGTTATATTCGGCTACTCGGAGACCCACTGCAGCCATTCATGGACTTCGTGTTCCCAAACAACGATGGAGTTTTTATGAATGACAGTGGCCGTGTCGTGGGCCACAATTGTTCCTGACTGGTTTGAAGAACAGTCTGGAGAATACGAGCGAATGTTTTGGCCATCCAGATCGCCGGACATGAATCCCATTAAAGACTTATGGGACTTAATCGAGATGTCAGTTGGTGCACAAAATCATGCAGTGGCAACACTTAAGCAATGGTGCACGGTTATAGAGGCGGCATGGCTCAGTGTTTCTGCAGGGGACTTCCCTCTACTTGTTGAGACGATGCCGAGTTGCTGCACCATGCCGGAAAAAAGGAGGTCCGGCTCGATATTGGGAGGCGTCCTCAGTGTGCAAGAGAACGAACTGGAATTTGTTGGATGTTGCTGCTATGTATCAATGCCCCACTCCTAAAGGCAAGCCTACTACTCATTACCAGAACTGTAATAGTTACAGATTGCACCTGTAGGTTGTGGTGTCTTCAAGTTTCATCGTTAATGAAACGCCCGCTGAACCCGCTGGGCAGAACAGGTAACAGGATTTAATAACCTTTACAATCAAAGCGGCACATAGCCGGACCTTTACCGAATGCAACTCTTTCACGGCTGAAGGCCTCCCATCAAGAAAACGTATCAAATCAACAAGATAAAATCCAATTAATACAGCAATAAAATTTTTTAAAAAAATCACAGCGAAGTAGATAGAAGAAACATATGCAAGGTGCCATAAAAATAGCTGAGGGCCACAAATTAATTTTAAAAATTTTAGAATATATTACCATACACTTTTAAAGGCAGAAGTCCAGAATGTTTAAGCTTGAAAGACAAATTAAAGAATTAATTTTGCAAAATTTTTAAGAAAACAGGAAAAAATAAAAGCCTTAAATTTTAAACATCTAAAAACAGATAATTAAACACCGGTGGCCCTTAGAAGCCTCCAGGGAGGTCGGTCTGCCCTCGTTCACTTGGGCGAGACAGGTGGTGAGCCTAACTACACTTGATCCCTCGGAACCCACCCAGGGGACAGCTACGGACCGACCGACACAACGACTTGCTTTCCATCAGTACATGAGAACTCAAATACAAAAGGTTACGAACGTGAATATTCACAATGAAACATATACAAACGCTCGGCGTTGCTCACAGGAAAACCTACCCAACAGCGAACCACCGAAACGAACAACACGAATGGACCAGGCTTGGGTACTTAAAACCACACCCAACTTTGACGTCCTGAGTCAGTAAACCACGAAGCTCGTAGCGATCGGACAGCTCCACACACGCTCCGTCACTGCGCAGGGATCGGCAGCGGACCCAGCGACTGCACCGCACGGAGACATCTTCCCTGGTGCGCATCAACTGACCGACTGCCTGCTGGTCCGTCGCGACTGCACTGCTGGTGCGTCTGCCACTCACTTCCAGATACACGACGGCGGAAATACTGGCCCGGACCCAACCACGCAGAGGAAACACGGACTGGCAGGTCCAGACTACGCTCGAGTCCCGTTCCAACTGACTGGCAGACCTGACTTTCTATGCGAACTCCGACCAACTAACTGGCAGACCGAACTCGCTACCCGAACTCCCGACGCGAACTGCCTCACGACAGACAAGACCGGGAAGTAATAGCAGTCGAGCAAAGATACTACGAGAGGGGATATATCGATACGCGCTGCTAACGCTGCTCACGGTCAGGCAAATCAGCAACTCAGTGACAGTAGTAATTTAACTTAACGTAGTGAGGTGGAAGTACGATAAAAACAGGGTGTAAAATAAATGATGGCGAGAACACGAGCCACACACGTCTCCATATTATCACTTCGAATAATTTCGCTCCTGCAGTTAGGCAACTCTATTACCAGATGGCAAAGTGAGTTGTCTTCGCGCCTTCCCAGACACATCGTGTCGAGAAGTTGAACCCATGAATTGACACTTACCACATCACAAACAAGGCCCATATATTGAGCCCATATATTGCGAGGTAGAGACTTGGAGAGATGCTGTCTCCTGATGTTTGTCTGTTTCAGTGTGTCTTGTAGGTCTTGCGCAGTCTTCTTCTGAGGACCTGGAGGTACTTATGAATATTCCTGTACTTCCTCCCTCCCCCCTCCCCCACCCGCAACCCCCTTGGGAAACGAAACGGCGGGAAATACTCTTTTAATATTGTTATTTCTGACTAAAACGCCAATTAAAATAACCGTACGTTAACGTTTTTGAAATAAAATTGCTATAGAAAGGATTAACGACGAAAGTGATTTTCGCATGATGTGTCACTTACAAGTAACATGCCACGACGAAACGTATACGATACATACAAACAATTGCTACAGTACAGTACGGAAGGTAACAAAGAAATACGCAACGAGACGAACGAACTTACACTTTTATTGTAAGTTAAAGACTGAAATATCCGTTACTTGTTATGGTCCCTTGGACGTTACAAAAGGCAATACATGGTGCTTAATAGAACGGCATTGCTGGCTCTGCAACGTGCTCCCATGATTGGTAAACAGCTCTTGTTGTAGGACGTTCCATCCCTCAAACAGCACAGTTAACAGCTGTTGCATTGTCTTTGGTCCGTGTGGACGTGCTGCACGCGTGATCGACGGGATTTAAGACGAGAGAACCATCAGACTTGTCTATTCAGCGAAAATGTTCCCGTTCCAATAGTCCCTCCACCTGCACAGTTCGATGCCATTTCTCACTGCCATCCACAAAAATGAAGGCAGGGCCGAACCCCGCCGCTGAAAAGACACACGTGGGGAACAACTACAGCGTCACAATAGCTTTCACAGCTGAACCTACTGTTTTCAAATATTTGGACGTCAGTACGCCTATGCAAAATTTTGCCTCCACACACCGTAACGTCTGGATCACCAAAACAATGATGCTTTGAATTAAAAACAGTTTTGGTTGCAATTTATTTCTTAAAAACGCGTTTCGCCTTCGTGGGGCATCTTCAGATTATCTCAAAATTTTCCTTTTATAACATATAACAAACGATAAAACAGCTCTGCGTTGGAGTGAAGCACACGTCAAACCACATAATTTCAAAATAATCTGAAGATGCCCCACGAAGGCAAAACTCATTGTTAATAAAAGAATAAATTGCAACCATGACTGGTTTTAATTCAAATATTCTACCTGCAGATCCTGTATCAAACGACACAATAGGGTGGAAGATATTTTATATTAGACAATGTTGCTGGCTGTGTTACGTGTTCCCATCCGTCGCCATACAAGAGTACGTAGAGAATCACTACTCACAAGGGGAGGCCGCCAATTGCGAAATTCAAATTCGATTCATACTGCGCATAATAAAAGCTCATGGCCAGAGGTGTAATGTGGCAAAGCATCAAGATGCACTTTTCAGCCATTGTCGAGAAAATCGACAGTTAAAAGAAACCGTTGCAGTGAAATGCTCTCTACGATTAATAATTCTCTACAGCGTCGTGGCGCAGCGGTAAGCGCTCTGGTTCGTAATCCGAAGGTCGCCGGATCGAATCTCGCGCTATGCAACCTTTTTTTTTTTAGTATTTGTTTTTTATAATTCAAATATATATATATATATATATATATATATATATATATATATATATATATATATATATAATTCCCGGCAATCAGTTGCAACAATTATGCATATAATAAGTTGTTGAAAGTCGTTTGTCGTGGAAAAACTGGCGACTTCGAACATCATTATGTTTTCCGCAAACAAAGCTGTATTTCACAAATGTTATTTATTGTCTTCATAATGTTAACCACGCATAGTTAACGGAAGACGTAGAAACGATATTCCGAAACGAATACGTATAGCGTAAGTCGAACGTTCGAATTAGAATAGAGACCCCACGAACACAAATTTGCTATGGCAGGTATGAAATATAAACTCCGTTACTCGCTCGTTACACTTGAATGACAGATGTTGAATGGGCCGAAACGAGCCGCTGCATAACAGCGTAGTTGCCTGCTAACTTCGAAAGAAGGTAGATGCGGTCCCTAGCGCAACTTATAACATTGTCGAAAATCAGTGCGGACGTGAGAGCTTTGGTACACCCTGTTAAGAAAAAAGGAAAAATGGAGGCGGTACAATTGGAGAGCGATCCGCCTTCACCAACATGCATAAGCAAATCATTAATATATATATATATATATATATATATATATATATATATATATATATATATATATATATATTACAAAAAACTAATAAAAAAAATTGCATGGCGCGAGATCCGATCCGGCGACCTTCGGATTACGAACCCGAGCGCTTACCGCTGCGCCACGACGCTGTAGAAAATTACTAATCGTCGAGAGCATTTCACCGCAACGGTTTCTTTTAACTGTCGATTTTCTCGACAACGGCTGAGAAGTGCATCTTGGTGCTTTGCCACATTACACCTGTGGCCATGAGCTTTTATTATGCGCAGTATGAATCGAAACTGAATTTCACAATTGGCGGCCTCCCCTTGTCAGACTGGATCTGCTGTAATCCGAGAAGGCCGGCCGAGGTGGCCGAGCGGTTCTAGGCGCTACAGTCTGAAACCGCGCGACCGCTACGGTCACAGGTTCGAATCCTGCCTCGGGCATGGATGTGTGTGATGTCCTTAGGTTAGTTAGGTTTAAGTAGTTTAAGTTCTAGGGGACTGATGACCTCAGCAGTTAAGTCCCATAGTGCTCAGAGCCAATCCGAGAAGACCACGTGGGGTCACTTCCCGTTCGTGCACTCCCTACAGTCTTGTTACTATCGCAAGCGGTGCAGTGGATGTGAGGGCCTCAGCGAAACACAACGTACTGTTCGTCAGCCAAGGAGAGCGCCCCAATGCAGTCCACGTGCCACTGTGCGGCGTGAGATTGCATTCCTTGCAGTCCTGTTAAATATCGCTGCAATTGCACTCGCTGTTTGGTGTGGGTCCTTTCCTGCCTGTTGCACAGTGTAACATTCATATCCTGCTGTAGTGGACCGTGGCGATCACTACCTCTCCTTCTGGCAGTAGTGCCTCTTTTTCAGAACGCTCCCCATGCACGTGAAACAATGCTGTGATCAGTTCCGAACCCCTGGGCTACGTTTGTCACACTTCGTCCTTCTTCCGGTTTCCCGATGATTTTTCCCGTGTGAAATCATCCAAATGTTGTCTCTGGCCCATTTTGCAAAGAAGAACACGGCCACAGTGCACCATAACTGCTTGCTGTTTGACACACACTGTCTTTTTGTCTTCAACTGCCTCCTATTGCCGGGCCAGTACCATTTAGCAATATAGTTACGTTGATCTTAGGCCATGCGACGTCCAGCTCTCTGTGTGCACGACTGGGAGACATCTGGGTAAATGATCCCTTACATTCGTTTCCACCGAGTTATTAATATGTAATATTACATTATTTATCTCATCCTCAGGTTGTGCAGAATCAATCGGTTGATATGCGCACTCTCTACCGTTGCTCTGAAAGAACTCGACACATACTATAAGGCTAATCAGTTGAAGCCTGACCCCTCCAATATTCTATCTCAGAAACAGCGTGACCGAAAGAAAATTGGAAAATTGAAAGTGTCTTGGAACAGCACCTCCTTAGGACATTGCTTCACCCCAGATTACACAGCAGCAACACTGGGCTGCTTCTCCACCTTCAGACAACACGGCTCCAACGCCAAACGGGAAATCAACCCTCCAAGCAAAGTACTGAAAAGCTTAAGAGGCCAAACTAGCGAGCTAAGCCGCAGGTTCTTAAAACCTCTGATTTGGGCCTGTACTATTCTGCAGGAGAATGTGTTTTCCCTTATAATCTGACAGCGTTACATTTGCATTCTCGTAGTGTGTTGTCAGTATCTGACATAATTTCGTAACGATTATTTAAAGACAATTATCGGGAAGAGATATGATAAAACCATTGTAAGAGTACATTGAGAATAGTAACTGCGCATTTATTTCATCGTCATATGCTTAAGGATTTAAAACAATCGTATTTATAAAGTCTGAGCTCTTCCTGCGGACATGAGGAAGAAAATACGAGGGTCACTCCAAAAGAAATGCACACTATTTTTGTAAAAATACAGTTTTCATTCTGCATGTGTGAAAGTTTTACAGTGTGTAGATACATCCTTCCCTCTTGTTTTCAAACTTAGTTCAACCTATTCCCGTGAGTGGCGCCGTCACAGCATGTCTTCAAGATGGCTGCTATACTTGGCGTTCGTCAGAACCAACGTGCTGTCATAGAATTCCTGTGATGTGAAAACGAGACAGTGAGAAACGTCCACAAGAGGTTGAAAAAGGTCTATTGAGATCCTGCTGTCGATCGCAGTACAGTTAGTCGGTGGGCAAGCAACTTACGTGATGAATGCGGGCACGGCAATATTGAGGATTGTCCTCGCAGCGGCAAGCCTCGTACTGCACACACTCCAGACAATGTGCAGAGAGTTAACGAATTGGTGACTGCTGATAGACGCATCACAGTGAACGAATTGTCACGGGACGTTGGGATAGGGGAAGGAAGTGTTTGCAGAATACTGAAAGTGTTGGCGTTAAAGAAAGGTTTGTGCCAGGTGGGTTCCCAGAATGTTGACAGTGGCTCACAAAGAAACAAGAAAAACAGTATGCAGAGAACTTTTGGAACAGTACGAGAGTGGTGGAGATGAATTTCTTGGAAGAATTGTGACAGGTGATGAAACATGGCTCCATCATTTTTCACCAGAGACGTAGAGGCAATCTATGGAGTGGCATCATGCAAATTCACCCAAGAAAAAAAAAAAAAAAATCAAAACCACACCTTCTGCTGGAAAAGTTATGGCTACGGTATTTTTCGATTCCGAAGGACTCTTGCTTGTAGACATCATGCCAAGTGGAACCACCATAAATTCTGATGCATATGTGACGACGCTGAAGAAACTTCAAGCTCGACTGAGTCGTGTTCGACCACATCGGCAAAAGCAGGATGTTTTGCTGTTGCACGACAACGCACGGCTACATGTCAGTGAAAAAACCATGGAAGCGATCACAAAACACTGAAGCACCCACCTTACAGTCCTGACCTGGCTCCATGTGACTATCATCTCTTTGTGAAACTGAAAGACTCTCTTCGTGGAACAAGGTTTGAAGATGATGACTCACTTGCGCGCGCTGCCAAACAGTGGCTCCAACAGGTTGGTCCAGAATTTTACCGTGTGGGTATACAGGCGCTGGTTCCAAGATGGCGTAAGGCAGTTGAGAGGGATAGAAATTATGTGGAGAAATGAAAATATTGTTCCTAAAGGATGTATCTACACACTGTAAAACTTTCAAACATGTAGAATAAGAGATGGATTTAAAAAAAAATAGTGTACATTTCTTATGGAGTGACCCTCGTATTATAGAAGGATTTCTGTGTGGATCTATTGCTAGAGTCGAAAGCATGTTGAATTTCTAACTGCAAATAAGTTACGAAACTTAAAATTGGAATTAATTAACATCATTTTGTAAACTTCGGCTTGCCTTACAGTTCGTTTCGCTGTTGCGGCTATGCGTTGCCGCACTGAGAGCCTACAAGTGGCAACTGCAGTGGCTACAAAATCAGTCTTTGGCTCGGTTAGATGGTCACTGCCAGATTCAAAGTTTAACCTCAGCTGGATGAGAGCTTCTCGTCCCAACCGTGTGGCGTCAAAACAGAAGTGTGGCCCAGAACTGAATCCTACGAGAGATGTGACTATCTGCCGAGAGCATCCGACGTGGAGAACTTTGAGCTCTGTGGTTTTCGGCAATTTTGATTTGCGGCATATCGATTCTTGTGAGTGGTGAGTAGTGAGACGTTGTCTTGCAAGACACTGCCCTCCCTTCCTTACTCGGATTCCAAGTGGTTTACCGGTCAAAAACTTGTTAGTATTAGGGCTCCAAAAATGTGTATGCTTACTCCCTCCCTTTGCCTTTTTCCGATACTGACTAATACGGTTAGGTCACAGTAAGCGCAGTCGCACCCTCTTCCCCCAATGCTAGACTGTTCACCTGAACCAATTAGACCTGTCTTCATTCTAAAAATATATTCATTTACTTTGGTGTCGCCCGATTGAGTGTCGGCGTCTGATGCACTACAAAGAGGTCCAAACTTTCCGTTCCTCTTCCACTTTCTAACTCGCCATATCAGTAGCCCATGTTTTTCTGTAAATTTTGACTTCCCACTGAATTCTCCTACAAAAGCGGCTCTGCTGGGTGTCTGGCCGTTTGGCAGCACGCATCCCGTGGACGCGTGCTGTTCGAAAGAACCTCTTTTGTCCTGCAAATTCCTGTGATGTCCTCTGCAGTGTCTGACGGCAGACGCACGGTGCCAACTGTGTCGGGGTGGCTCTCTTCCACTGCTCTAGCCGTTTTCAGAGCTGCCTCTCGTTTCATTTCACACAGGGAAGCGATCGGGGAGGTTCTGGAACGGCATGGGGTTGGACTCCCTCGGGGAGGGGTTACGACCTACAAAGCATTCCTCCCTCTTAGTACAGTACAGTTTGCTTTGCCAGTGCCCTTTCATTTATCTTTGGAAAGCAATGTGGGATATGAAATAAAAATCCAAGTGGTTATGTGTTGAAAATCACTAGTACTAATTCGTATTTTATTATCCAGTGCGGATTAATTTATTCCAATTTAACTTGACTATTTCTAATGCTTGATACACATGTTCCGGGAAAGTTTAATTAAAACTACCGTGTAACAACTTAAATTTCTAAGGTTTTGGTCAACAGCAGTGTATTTTGACTGTTCTTTGTTTCATTCGTTTATAAGGTGCATTTTATTTCTTTCTGAATCAATAAAAAGTAAAGTTTTCAATGTGTTATTATTATTGGTTTTATTCGAATATTACACTTTGCAATATATAATCAATGTTGTAGCAAGGTCACACAGCTTGAGAGCTACGACCAGACCCTTGTAATACAAGACAATAGAGTTACTTATTTCTTACAAGTACAGAAGAGAGAGTAGGGACTTTGTACCCTGTTTGGTATAAACCACTTTATGCGAAAGCTGTGGAGCCTGTTCTGAACGAAGCTTGCAGGCTGATTATAGAGAGCTTAAACTCTATCCCTGTTGAGAAGATTCACTTTCACTGTCTTGAAGGTATTGTAGTTGCAAATATTCGTAGAGAAATTGCCGCAGATCACCAACGACTGAAGTTGAACCAATGTTTGGCCATAAACTACCTCAGCTTAGGCTAAAATCAAGAAAAAGTTTCCTTCGAACAGCAGACCCTTTGAAACTCCCTCCAGACAAGACTTTTCAATGGAGATCGCACAACATGATTGGATGGAACCGTTTGGGTTGTTTGGAGATTCCTTAACCGCTTGAGAATTGGTGTCGGGTGGGTGAAGTCCGCCCTTAAACTGACGCGTTTACGATAACAAGTGTGTGTGTGTGGAGAAGCACGAACTGTGGAACGCCTGTGCAGTGTCCTCTTTGTGAACTTACTGTGCTCTAGGTGTTGCTTAATTTCAGAGAAATGTCATCTGAATGATCTCTTTTTTTGTAAATGTGTGTACAGTGTTTGTAAATATGTGTCCGGCAAAGGCAAATAAAAACTGAACAATCCTGTGCGTTGAAACCACACCCGACTGCTAACAAACCGTGGCTGTTATGATGACACTCTCTCCAGGGTGGAAAATTACTGTCACGCATTGGGATTAAGTGACATGCGACATCCAAGTTTTCCGCAGCACTCTGTGTATTAAAGAACCAGACCGTCGAATAAAGGCAACTGGTCTTCTTTGGCTAAAGGGGTATTCCCCTCCCCCCCCCCCCCCCCTTCTCAAAAAGCAAGTTTTTGAGTGTCGGCCATTTCTGTTTCATAATTTGGCAGCACTGAACAGCGCACGATTTTCGATTGTTTTCTCCGTGGTTAGCAATGGAGCGCTGCACGACGAGACCGCGCTTTATCATAATGAAAAAGTATTACTAATGTGGTGGATGTTGCGGAAAGGCTGTTCGCAAGCGCTATTGAGAGTTTGGACAACGTAATGCAACGAGAAAGCCGACGTGGTTATGCAACCGTAAGTCTGCTACAATCTATTCGCCGACACCCACAACAGTTGGATATTTCCGGAACCGGCTCAGACCTTCTGCCCTTTTCTCTTCTATTCAGCTTTCTCCTCTGCAGTATCACTATTCCTTTTGAAAACTTAACTTTCGGTCGCCCACCCCTTTGCCAATGTGAATGCCGCGCTGGGTAGCCGCACGGTCAGGGGCGTACTGCCACGGTTCGCGCTGCTCCCCCCGTCCGAGATTCGAGTCCTCCCTCGGGCATGCGTGTGTGTGTATGTGTGTGTGTGTTTGTCCTTAGTGTAAGTTAGTTCAGGTTAGATTAAGTAGTGTGTAAGGACCGATGGCCTTAGCAATTTGATCCCATAAGAACGTACCACAAATTTCCAAAAATGATTATGCCCTACTGCAGCCCGAGTGTGCAATAAATGAAGACATTTTACTTCAATGTATGACTCTCTGTCACATGTTCCACTCAGACCACACGTCACCCACGGCCCTCCTGAACGAAAGTGCTCTCATATGCGCCAAATACATTTTGAGATCCAAAATGATTACTTATTTAAAACAAAGAGCACACCACCAAGGTTTCTCATAAAGTTGCTGCAAGGAACAACATACTACATAAGCTCAGTGGTACCACCTGGGAAACCTCTGCTGACTGTCTGCTTTTAACTGGCATCAATCTTGTGCACTCTGCTGCCGAGTACTGTGCACATGTCTGGTTGGAAAGTGTACGTCTGAAGAAGGTGGACACAAAACTCAACGACACAATGCGCTGCATTGCTGGTTCCATCAAATCAACCCCATGCCACTGGTTACCTGTACTGAGTTACAGCCCGCATCTCGTGGTCGTGCGGTAGCGTTCTCGCTTCCCACGCCCGGGTTCCCGGGCTCGATTCCCGGCGGGGTCAGGGATTTTCTCTGCCTCGTGATGGCTGGGTGTTGTGTGCTGTCCTTAGGCTAGTTAGGTTTAAGTAGTTCTAAGTTCTAGGGGACTGATGACCATAGATGTTAAGCCCCATAGTGCTCAGAGCCATTTACTGAGTTACATCCCTCCACCTCACTTAAGACGGAAACAAGCTCTACTGAGGGAGGCCAAGAAAATCTCTGCATCCTCTTCTCTACCACTGCACCAGGAATTCTGTGATCCGCCACAGCAACGATTGCGATCAGGAAGACCAGCAAGTGTTACTGCAGGACAACTCATCGCGGATGGTTTTGATCTAAATGAAAGCTGGAAGCATGAATGGTCAACAAAAACATTGGGAACAAGAGCCCATCACCTTGATCCCAGAAAGAAGCCAAAAGGTTTTGATCTACTGAGGAAACTTTGGTGCCGCCTCAACAGGTTAAGGACTGGACATAGTTGTTGTAGCTGCTTGAGGTACAAATGGGGCTGGATCAGTTCACCAGTGTGTGAATGTAATCAAGAAGAGCAGACAACTGAACATTTAGTCCAACGCTGTCCACTTCATTCACACCCTGGAATTCCCGATGACTTGTTCACTCTCACACCCAGCTTAATTAACTGGTTGAAAAACACGGACTTCAAGAATGAGATTTTCACTCTGCAGCGGAGTGTGCGCTGATATGAAACTTCCTGGCAAATTAAAACTGTATGCCAGGCCTAAACTCGAACTCGGGACCTTTGCCTTTCGCGGGCAAGTGCTCTACCAACTGAGCTACCCAAGCACGACTCACGCCCCGTCCTTACAGCTTTACTTCTGCCAGTACCTCGACTCCTTCCTTCCAAAATTTACAGAAGCTCTCCTGCGAACCTTGCAGAACTAACACTCCTGAAAGAAAGGATTTTGCTGAGACATGGCTTAGCCACAGACTGGGGGATGTTTCCACAACGAGATTTTCACTCTGGAGCGGAGTGTGCGCTGATATGAAACTTCCTAGCAGATTAAAACTGCGTGCCAGGCCGAGACTCGAACTCGGGACCTTTGCCTTCCGCGGGCAAGTGCTCTACCAACTGAGCTACCCAAGCACGACTCACACCCCGTCCTCACAGCTTTACTTTCGCAGGAGAGCTTCTGTAAAGTTTGGAAGGTAGGAGCCGAGGTACTGGCAGAAGTAAAGCTGTGAGGACGAGGAGTGAGTCGTGCTTGGGTTGCTCAGATGGCAGAGCATTTGCCCGCGAAAGGCAAAGGTCCCGAGTTCGAGTCTCGGCCTGGCACACAGTTTTAATGTGCCAGGAAGTTTCACGGACTTTAAGGTTTAATCTTGTCTTATATCATATGTATACTGTATAAAATCACCATACGATTAAATTAAAAAATTTAAAACACTGTCCTGAAGAAGCATTTCTAAATTTGAGTTTCCTATGAAAAGGTTTACAACGGCCAGTTTTAGGCGAACGACGAGACGCTAATTAGATTATCTGATACTGCTGAATACTGTACCATTGCTTTTATATCAAAGATGTTTTGTGTTACTCCTATTTTGATGCGAGTGCGCCCGTCCTTGCTGCCGGCCAGCTGTGCATGTGCGCCGCTGCGCGCCTGGCGGGGCTGTCTCCGCTGAACGTGTGGGCGGCGATGCTGGCCGTCTCGACGCCGACGCCCGTCTCCGAGTGGCCGAGGCGGCTCCTGCTGCTGGGGTGGGTCGTCGCGACGCTCGTCCTCTCTGCCGGTTACCAGTCTTCTCTCGTCACCGTCCTCACGGTAGGCAGACTCACCCAGTAATGACTCAACAGCGTGCAACAATTCTCATCATAGAGTTCTCTCCGAAGACGAACACACTACTCCTCCTTGTAACATAAAAATAAAATACGAATTCGCATTGGCGTCGGAACAGGAGAAGCGGTGGATGACAATCCCTCCGTATCGAGCGCACGGGGACCACTTTGACTGACTGGTACAGTAAGCGATGGCCTTAGAGGTGTGCTTGGCAGGTCCTTGCTGTACATACCTGCACATTAGAAGTGTATTCAGCCTCGATCTGTAAGCTATTGACTTTACATGCATCGCAGCCACTCGTGCTGTCTTCGCCACCCTATGAATTCTCTCTACAAAAGCGTAATACACCACTGGCCATTAAAATTGCTACACCAAAAACGATTGCAGATGATAAACGGGTATTCATTGGAAAAATATATTATACTAGAACTGACATGTGATTACATTTTCACGCAATTTGGCTGCGTAGATCCTGAGAAAACTAGTACCCAGTCAACCACCTCTGGCCGTAATAACGGCCTTCATACGCCTGGGCATTGAGTCAAACAGACCTGTACATGTACAGCTGCCCATGCAGCTTCAACACGATACCACAGTTCATCAAGAGTAGTGGCTGGCGTTTTGTGACGAGCCAGTTGCTCGGCCACCATTGACCAGACGTTTTCGATTGGTGAGATATCTGGAGAATGTGTGGCCAGGGCAGCAGTCGAACATTTTCTGTATCCAGAAAGGCCCGTACAGGACCTGCAACATGCATTATCCTGCTGAAATGTAGGGTTTCGCAGGGATAGAATGAAGGGTAGAGCCACGGGTCGTATCACATCTGAAATGTAACGTCCACTGTTCAAAGTGCCGTCAATGCGAACAAGAGGTGGCCGAGACGTGTAACCAATGGCACCCCATACCATCACGCCGGGTGATACGCCAGTATGGCGATGACGAATACACGCTTCCAATGTGCGTTCACCGCGATGTCGCCAAACACGGATGCGACCATCGTGATGCTGTGAACTAAACCTGGATTCATCCGAAAAAAATGACGTTCTGTCGTTCGTGCACCCAGGTTCGTCGTTGAGCTTTTGTCTGTGATGCAGCGTCAAGGGTAACTACAGCCATGGTCTCCAAGCTGATAGTCAGTGCTGCTGCAAACATCATCGAATTGTTCGTGCAGATGGTTGTTGTCTTGCAAACGTCCCCATCTGTTGACTCAGGGATCGAGACGTGGGTGCACGATCAGTTACAGCCATGCGGAGAAGATGCCTGTCATCTCGGCTGCTAGTGATACGAGGCAGTTGGGATCCAGCACGGCGTTCCGTATTACCCTCCTGAACCCACCGATTCCATATTCTGCTAACAGTCATTGGATATCGACCCACGCGAACAGCGATGTCGCGATACGATAAACCGCAATCGCGATAGGATACAATCCGACCTTTATCAAACTCGGAAACGTGATGGTACGCATTTCTCCTACTTACACGAGGCATCACAACAACGTTTCACCAGGCAAGCCCGGTCAACTGCTGTTTGTGTATGAGAAATCAGTTGGAAACTTTCCTCGTGTCAGCACGTTGTAGGTGTCACCACCGGCGCCAGCCTTGGGTGAATGCTGTGAAAAGCTAATCATTTACATATCACAGCATCTTCTTCCTGTCGGTTAAATTTCGCGTGTGTAGCAATTTTAACGGGCAGATATTCAGATTTCCTAAGAACTCAAATAACTGGTGCAACGGCAGAAACATTTAGAACAGAGAACATTTATTTCACTTTTTGTTCAAGTAGCAACTCCCGGACCTTGTCATCCAACGAACACATTTAGTCTTTCCTCTTATAAGAACAACGAATTCAGGTAACTAGCACGATTAGTGACACCATACTAATTCAGATCGTACTTAACCTAGCCAAGAAAACAACCGACTGTCGCCCATAAACGAAGAACAATTTGCCATATATATATATATATATATATATATATATATATATATGGCCTCTTGCTTCACCTTAATTGTTTACCGACAGATCTGTTCTATCTTTGATGGAGGACACTACTAGGACCTGTCCCATTGTAGAAGCGTATCCGCTTAGAGATACTGCGTTTTTAGGTTTTGTCCACTCCTATAGTGGCTGTGTTCCTCCGCCTCCTTGCTCGTGCTAGTCACTGCGATCGCCAGCCGACACACGACTCGGCTGACTCCGTAAGCATTCGGCAGCGCCAACCATGTGATCCGTGCCATCTCACTTCACGACCAATACCACACTGAATTCCGATTCGCGCCTCTTAGCTCGCTATAACTTCTGTTTCTCTGCTCATACACCAACCGCATTTGCTTTTACAATGAGTGATTATTCCCATGTACATCAGTTACAGATTATAAGCACACTGCTCAACAGAAGTTTGGAATACTATCGTAAAATGTAGTCTACCGTAATAGAGGTCCCATTGACCTAGGTACTTTATGCATTATGCAGTTAAGAGTCCATATCCTGGACGGTTTTTAATATGGCACGCAGTTTCCCAGACACATACGTGTAAAATATCGCTACTACAGAGGCACACGGCGAGCAGTTCAGTATCAATAACAGCTTCATTCAGTTTGTGTCCAGCACTGCAGTAACATGCCACGTAGAGGCATACAGCACTTTGACGGAGCCAGAATAGTGGCTTTAATTCCAGCAGATTGTAGACAGAAAGCTGCTGCCAATTGGTTATGTCCCTCAAAGCGGTATGTCTAAGGCGTGGAGAAAGTACAGAAAGACGAGAAATGTGATCAATAGACCTCTCAGTGGTCGTCCTCGTACAATAACACTAATGCAGCATCGTTTCCTCCAGCGGTCGGCTCGCAGGTGCCTAACATCAGCTGCCAGAAATATTGGGAATGACTTCTCCCGGGCAACAGGGATTCGTATCTCAGACCAAAGAGTGCGTAAAAGACTGCATCAGGTTAGTCTTCATTCCAGAAGTCCAACGAGAAGTTTTCCACTTAAGCAGTCAGAAGTATAACGTTCTGGTAGGCAATAATGATGGGACGGCGGACTCCTCTAATTCCATTCTGCAACAATTTTATTTTTCCCGAATACCTCCAAGAGGTCCTACAAACAACTGTAAGGCCCTACAGACGTGAACTCGGTAACAACATCATCCTAGTCGATGACAATGCAAGACCATACCGTACTCTAGCAGTGACTCGGTATCTTGAAAGGTGAAACATCAATCGAATGCATTGACCAGCGCAGTCCGCAGACATAAATCCAATTGAGCATGTATGGGACCTATTGAAGGTAGCCATTGCACAGTGTCCGAATACACCTGACAATCTTCGTGACGTCATTGAAGCTGTCATTGAAGACTTAATACAGCAAGATAAAATTGGTGGTCTGATCCAGAGCGTGTTTCGCAGGGTGGAAGAGCTCATCCGTGTGTGGGAGGACAGACTACCAACTAAAGAGTGATAATTATCATCAACAGAGATTTTCACGGTTTTTCTTGTTAAGATGTACACTTAGGGGACAGGAATTACGTTTATTTATTAATTAAGTATTGTAGAAACTTTTTTTATAGTAAAGACAGCCCACTGGTTGCATTTGGATTTTACAGTCGGAATGACCATGGTTTCGACTCCTAAACTAAGGGAGTCGAGACCATGGTCAATTCGACTATAAAATCCAATGCAACCAGTGGGCTGTCTTTACTATAAAAAATATTTTCACGGTTGCTGCACACAGCTGTGGATAAAGTTGTATTGTACAATCGTCAATGGGTGTGCTACACTGAAGAGCTAAAGAAACTGGTACACCTGCCTAATATCGTGTAGGGCTACCGCGAGCACGCAGAAGTGCCGCAACACGACGTAGCATGGACTCGACTAACATCTGTAGTAGTGCTGGAGATAACTGACACCATGTATTTTGCAGGGCTGTCCATAAATCCGTAAGAGTACGAAGTTGTGGAGATCTATTCTGAACAGCATCTTGCAAGGCGTCCCAGATATGTTCATGTCCGGGTGGGTTTGGTGGCCAGCGGATATATTTAAACTCAGAAGAGTGTTCCTGGAGCCACTGTGCAGACATTCTGGACGTGTGCTGTGTCTCATTTTCCAGCTGGCATTGCCCAAGTTCGTCGGAATGGACATGAATGAATGTAGATTATCAGACACGATGCTTACGTGCGTGTCACCTGTCACAGTCGTACCCATGCAAATGTCCAGTCTCTGCCAGCTCACTTCGACGAGTTCAAATATATATTTCAAACTGATGATACACACGTAATACTTTTGTCAGAGACTTGGCTCAAACCAAGTATTCCTACAACTTCCGTAAACCTAGATGGCTATATCTTTCTCAGGCACGACAGATGCAACAGACGAGGGGGCGGAGTAGGGGCGTACATACGCTCTGATTTGTCACCTACAGTACTACACACATCCGAAAACAATGTAGATACACAAGTGTAATATATGTTCATAGAGATCAAATCACTTAACAGAAAGCGCTTAATATGTGTCCTTTACAAACCTCCTAAAGTAGGTGGGTTCGCCTGCTTCGAAACTGCCCTCTCTAGTCTCGAATCGTCATATGAACATGTAATTATAGCGGGTGACACTAACATCAATTTTCTGTGCAATAGTCCTTCCACTGGGAAATTTAAGAGGATGCTTTCTTCCTCAAATATGACGCTACTTCAGCTGGCACCTACTCATCACACGACTACCAGTCACACTTTCATAGATATATTCACAACGAAATCTCCGAACAGAATAATCCGCACCTCTCAAATATCTGCGCCTGTCATGTCTGCCCATGACATCATTTCCATGACGTATTCACTAGAATGCCCTAGAAAGAAACAAAAACTGTCTACATACCGAGACCTCAAACGCATAAATTTGCCTGAACTCGAAACTGAGGCACAAGAAATAGTTTGGGGGATGACCTCTACTCCTCTCATGGACATAAACGACAAACTCCAGGATTTCACTAACAAAATTACTCAACTATATAACAAATACGCTCCAATAAAGACCAGAAAAGCAAAAAGCCAACCTGCACCTTGGCTGACTGATGAACTAAAACAGCTCATGAATCTCAGAGATGCTGCACATCGAGCATACAAGATACACCCCACACCTGAAAATCATGCTGTATACGAGCAGAAACGAAACAAAGTCAGTCAAGCGGTGAGAAACGCTAAGCTCAGACATGCCCGTACATTAGCTGACAATAGATGTAGACCAACTACCCTGTGAAAAAATCTCCGTAGTCTCGGTTTAGGCAAAATAAAAGTTGCAGAAAATCCCATGGTTCCAGCTGAAGAACTAAACCGATTCTTCACATTACCTACAACCAAAATTGAACCGCAAAACAAACAGAGAATCATTGATTACTTCATGGGGATGAACGACTGTAGCAAAGAAAAATCTACCTACAGCACGTCACTTGCAGTACTGTCAAGAAAGCCATAATGCGGATTAGATCAGCATCTACTGGACATGATGGTATCACTATCCAGAACTTATTATTGATCAACTACTGCCCTCTATAACAGACATTTTCAACGATTCATTAATCACAAGTGTTTTCCCTGAGGCCTGGAAACTGGGACGAATTAAGCCACTGCCTAAAAAAGACATCGCCACAGCACCCTCTGACTACCGCCATATCTGCCTTCTTCCTGCACTATCAAAGGCCTTAGAATATATAGTTCATGACCAGCTCACCAACTACCTAACTACTAACAACCTACTAGACGAATACCAATCAGGTTTCCGTAAACATCGAAGCACAACATCCGCACTGATAAAGGTGACAGATGACCTGAAACTTGCCATGGACAGACATGAAGTGAGTATCATTTGCTTCTTAGATTTCAGCAAAGCATTTGATACTGTCGACTTCGACATCTTACTAGCCAAACTTAGCGGTCTAAATTTCTCACCAAGCGCAGTGCAATGGTTTTGCTCATACATGACGTCTCGTCAGCAACGCGTCCTGTCTGGGGATATAAAATCACAATGGTGGCAGGTAGTGTCAGGCGTTCCCCAAGGTTCAGTATTAGGTTCTATACTCTTCTCTCTGTATGTCAATGATGTGTCATCGGTTCTGACCTATTGGAAATATCATATGTATGCTGATGACCTTCAGTTGTATCAAAGTGTGAAACCAAGCAATCTCAAGAAAGCTATTGAAAATTTCAATACTGACCTCGATGCACTGTCAAAATGGGCACAGGACATAGGTCTAAAACTAAACCCATCTAAAACCCAAGCGGTACTTGTTGGTCACTCTAAGCTCATTAGCCCAAAACATCGGGAATCCGTACCACCTCTTATCCTAAATGGAACAAATATTAACTTCTCTCCTTCAGCAAAGAGTTTGGGAGTAATAATAGATGAAAATCTAAATTGAACAGAGCACGTAACTGCAGTGTGCAAAAAAGCATCAGCATCCCTTCATGTCCTACAAAAATATAAAAAACTCTTCCCTTTAGATCTGAAAAAGAAATTAGTACAAGCGCTTATACTCCCAATCATTGACTACAGCGATATTATCCTACAAGGCCTCTCTCAGGAAAATTCCCGACGTCTAGAACTGGTCATGAATGCCTGCGTCCGATATATCTGTGACGTTCGACTTTTTGATCACATTTCACCAGCATATGCAAAATTGTCCTGGCTGCTTGCAGACAAACGCAGAGATTTCCATACACTCTGTTGTAAAAATACTTATAAATGTACACTGTCCCTCATATCTCTCCTCGTCCCTAACGCTCATCTGGGAACAACATGACAGAAACACACGTTCCCATTATAATAAAATCCTCTCCGTTCCACTGCATCGCTCAGTCACCTTCTCCAAGTCCTTTACTGTAGCGGGAACCCGACTCTGGAATAACCTCCCTCGTTATGTTAGAGAACTTAAAAACATGTCCGGCTTCAAAAAACAGTTAATGACGTATCTACTTAAGCAACAGTAATGCCTTCCTCTGTACACGAATGCACTTCACCTCATTACTTCCCTCTTTCCCCCTCCTTAAATCTCCCTTCCCCAAAACTCGCTATACTAGTAAACATCTACTTTACACAGCAAGATATTAATGTACATCTGCACAAACCATTACTATTGCCAATCTTTCTCATGTTTGTCATTATTATTTGATTTTTTTTACTGTTATTATTATTGCTTTTATCATAATCTGTATGTATAGCACCTGTTGTAAAAATACTGCCGCATTTACTTTATTAGGTCTTAGTCACTACTCTTTATTCATATTGTCACTAAGTAAGCTAATTTTCTCATTTAAACTATGGTCATGATGTAACTCTGATGTGTGAAATGCTGCATGTGTGAAACACTGGTCCGATGTAAGAGAGGGCCTGATGGCCCTGATCTGATAAGGTTAGATAAATAAATAAATAAATAAAATTAAAATATACGAATCAGGTGTCCCATTACAGAGCCTCCACCAGCTTGAACAATCCAATGCTGACT
Source organism: Schistocerca piceifrons (assembly GCF_021461385.2). Taxonomy (NCBI): domain Eukaryota; kingdom Metazoa; phylum Arthropoda; class Insecta; order Orthoptera; family Acrididae; genus Schistocerca; species Schistocerca piceifrons. Next base: position 669,111,042 of record NC_060142.1, on the reverse strand, counting down.
TGGAGGTTCCATGGATTCATGACGTTGTCTCCATATTTGTACACGTCCATTGTCTCAATGCAATTTGAAACGAGAGTCTTCCGATCAGCCAGCATGTTCCCAGTCATCATCAGTCCAATATTGGTGTTGACAGGCACAGGCGAGGTGTAAAACTTTGTGACATGCAGTCATTAAGGGTACACTGGTAGCCGTTCGGTTCCGAAAGCCCATATCGATGATGTTTAGTCGAATGGTTCGCATGCTGACACTTGTTGATGGCCCAGCATTGAAATCTGCAGCAATTTGCAAAAGAGTTGCACTTCTGTCACATTGAACGATTGTCTTCAGTCGTCGTTGGTCCCGTTCTTGCAGGATCTTTTTCCAGCAGCGACGATGTCGGAAATTTGTTGTTTTACCGAATTCCTGATATTCACAGCACACTTGTGAAATGGTAGTATGGGAAAATCCCCGCTTCACCGCTACCTGGGATATGCTGTGTCCCATCGTTCGTGCAGCGACTGTAATACCACGTTCAAACTCAATTAATTCTGGATAGCCTGCTATTGTAGCAGCAGTAAGCGATGTGACAACTGCGCCATTTATTTGCTTTATTGTGATTTCATTCCCCTGCCCCATATGGGCAGGGGAGGGCTGTCAGTGGCACAATCCACCGCTCTTCAGCCGAGTGACATGACAACTAAGACAAGAATAAAATGTTTCATATATAAGGCGATAAAAAAGGGGAACATACAACAGAATAAGGGGAGATAATTGAGGTAGAAATATACTGACATGGAGACGTTCATGGGGGAACAATTAAAAAAGGCGACATAAGGTTAAAAAACACAGTTGGCGATTTTAAAAACACAAAGAAGGCACTGAAGGCACACATACAGGTTAAAAGTCGGCCACAGTATGAAATGCACTCCAGAACAACACACTTAAAACCCACTTGGAACACACACGATGAAGAATAAAACTGCCGAGGGAGAGGCTGGAGAGGATGGAAAAGGAGGGGAGTGCAAGGGGCAGCAGGGGAGGTGGCGGGATGAAGAGAGTAGGGGTGTCAGCAGGTACACTAAGGGGCAGGAGACTGGTGGGGCAGGAGAGGAAGAGGGAAGACAGGGCAGGAGGGAGTGCAGAGACACTGAAGGGGAGCACAAGAGGGGGAGGGGGGTAGGAGGGGAAAGTCGCTCAGGAGAAGGGAGGGGGAGGAGAGGGAGCCCTGAGGAGGAGGCAGGAAGATGGGGTTAGAGTTGGGAGGAAGGGTAGATGTCAGGGCGAAGTTCATCATCCCGGAGGGGTAGATGGTGGAAGTTGCATTAGGAATGGAGGCGGGGGGTGTGGAGATGGAGAGAGGGTGGGACACAACGGTAAAGGCGCGGCGGAAAATATACCGGGTGAGTCACCTAACGTTACCGCTGGATGTATTTCGTAAACAACATCAAATATTGACGAATCGATTCCACAGAGCGAACGTGAGGAGAGGGGCTGTGTAATTGTTTAATACAAACCATACAAAAATGCACGGAAGTATGTTTTTTAACACAAACCTACGTTTTTTTAAATGGAACCACGTTAGTTTTGTTAGCACATCTGAACATATAAACAAATACGTAAACAGTGCCATTTGTTGCATTGTAAAATGTTAATTACATCCGGAGATATTGTAACCTAAAGTTGACGCTTGAAACCTCCGAAGTTCAGTTGCGTGTTGTAACAAACACGGGCCACGGTCGGCGAGCAGCATCTGCAGCGGCATGTTTACGATGACGACCGTGTTTACGAGTGTGGCTGTAGTGCACTGTTGTGGTTTGGTCTAGCTGTCGCAGTGTCCGCATGTAGCGCTTGCTGCTATTGTTATTCTGCATTCGTCTCCGCACGCAGAGCAACTGTAGTACACCGTGTTACCAGACGTCTGTGATAGTGTAGTGTTGTAGGAACTGTGACAATGGTGTATTCGAACTCTGAAAAGGCGGAGATGATACTCATCTATGGCGAGTGTCGACGAAATGCAGCTGAAACCTGCAGAGTGTATGCAGAACGGTACCCGGACAGAGAGCATCCAACGTGCCGCACATTGCAAAGCATCTACCGCCAACTGTATGCAACAGGTATGGTCGTAGCACGCAAACGGGTCCGTAACAGGCCCGTCACAGGAGAAGCGGGTGCAGTTGGTGTGTTAGCTGCTGTTGCCATGAACCCACATGAGTACACGGGACATTGCGAGAGCCGGTGGACTGAGTCAAAGTAGTGTCATGCGCATACTGCACCGTCACCGCTTTCACCCGTTTCATGTGTCGCTACATCAGCAATTACATGGTGATGACTTTAATCATCGAGTGCAATTCTGTCAATGGGCCTTAACAGAGAATGCGTTGCAGTTCTACCTGTTTACCGATGAAGCGGGTTTCACAAACCACGGGACCTTGAATGTACAGAATATGCATTACTGGTCCGTGGACAATCCTCGCTGGCTCAGACAGGTAGAGCGACAGCGACCGTGTATGGTGCGGAATCATTGGCGACCACCTCATTGGCCCTCACTTTATTGCAGGGGCCCAAACAGCTGCAACATACATCGCGTTTCTACAGAATGATCTGCCACCGTTGCTCGAAAATGTCCCACTGGAAACGCTTCGACGTATGTGGTATCAGCATGATGGCGCACTTGCACATCCCGCAGTTAACACTAGGCTGACCCTTGACAGGATGTTCGACGGGCGTTTCATAGGACGTGGAGGACGCATAAATTGGCCAACCCGTTCTCCTGATCTTACACCTCTGGACTTCTTTCTGTGGGGTACGTTAAAGGAGAATGTGTACTGCGATGTGCCTACAACCCCAGAGGATATGAAACAACGTATTGTGGCAGCCTGCGGCGACATTACACCAGATGTACTGCGGCGTGTACGACATTCATTACGCCAGAGATTGCAATTGTGTGCAGCAAATTATGGCCACCACATTGAACATCTATTGGCCTGACATGTCGGGACGCACTCTATTCCACTCCGCAATTGAAAACGGAAACCTCATGTGTACGTGTACCTCACCCCTCATGGTAATGTACATGTGCGTCAGTGAAAAAGACCAATAAAAAGGTGTTAGCATGTGGACGTAATGAGCTGTTCCAGTCTCTTCTGTACATAAGGTCCATCACCGTTCGCTTTGGATCCCTACGTAATTCGGTGCTCTCCGATACAGACGATCGAACAGCGGAGGAGTGGTACTCAAGCGTCAACTTTAGGTTACAATATCTCCGGATGTAATTAACATTTTACAATGCAACAAACGGCACTGATTACGTAATTGTTTATATGTTCAGATGTGCTAACAAAACTAACGGGGTTCCATTTAAAAAAACGTAGGTTTGTGTTGAAAAACATACTTCCGTGCATTTTTTATGGTTTGTATTAACCAATTACACTAGCCCCTCTCCTCACGTTCGGTCTGTGGAAACGATTCGTCAGTATTTGATGTGGTTTACGAAATATATCCAGCGGTAATGTTAGATGACTCACCCTGTATAGAGTGCGGATCTGTTCAAGGAAAAGGAGAAGTTGGGGGACAACTGCGCCAGACATTTGTTGTCTTATATAGGCACTGCCGACCGCAGTGCCGTATTTTGCGTATTTACGTATCTCTGTATCTGAATACGCATGCCTATACCAATCTCTTTGGCTCTTCAGTGTATAAGAAGTCACTGTAGTAAACTATGATATTCCAAACTTTTGTTGAGAGGTGTGGTACTAAGCTACAGCGTGGGCATCCGCGCTCATCGCATCGCCACGTTTCGAGCTCCAGCAGCTGAGGACCTGCCGCGACAGGTGGCGACGTACGCGCGGCCGCTGGAGACGGTGGACGACCTTCTGTCGTCCGGCCTGGCGCTCGGCGGCCACCCGGTTGCGCTGCCGCTGTTCGCGGGCCGCGAGACGCCGGCCGAGGCGCGCATCAACGACTCCTACCAGCTGTGCGTCCACCTGCCGCCCTGCTACGAGCGCGTGGTCCGCCGCAGGGACTTCGCCCTGTGGGGCAGCGCCACCTACCTCAAACACTACGCGTCCACCAGGTAACGCACTGCCTGCATCCCAGCTGCTCAAAGAGCGTCCGCAGCAGCTGGCGGCTTCGTTGCCGGTGCCGCTACGCCGGCAGGTATTTGTCCTTATGCGAAGTGTACTTTGACAACAGTACAATCGTTCTGCTGTTGTTGTGGTCTTCAGTCCTGAAACTGGTTTGATGCAGCTCTCCATGCTACTCTATCCTGTGCAAGCTGCTTCATTTCCCAGTACCTACTGCAACCTACATCCTTCTGAATCTGCTTAGTGTATTCATCTCTTGGTTTCCCTCTACGATTTTTACCCTCCACGCTGCCTTCCAATGCTAAATTTGTGATCACCTGATTCCTCAGAATATGTCCTACCAACCGGTTCCTTCTTCTAGTCAAGTTGTGCCACAAACTCCTCTTCTCCCCAATTCTATTCAGTACCTCCTCACTAGTTATGTGATCTACCCATCTAACCTTCAGCACTCTTCTGTAGCACCACATTACGAAAGCTTCTATTCTCTTCTTGTCCAAACCATTTATCGTCCATCTTTCACTTCCATACATGGCTACACTCCATACAATTACTTTCAGAAACGACTTCCTCACACTTAGTTCTATACTCGATGTTAACAAATTTCTCTTCTTCAGTAACGCTTTCCTTGTCATTGCCAGTCTACATTTTATATCCTCTCTACTTCGACCATCATCACTTATTTTGCTCCCCAAATAGCAAAACTCCTTTACTACTTTAAGCGTCTCATTTCCTAATCTAATACCTTCAGCATCACCCGATTTAATTCGACTACATTCCATTATCCTCGTTTTGCTTTTGTTGACCTTCATCTTATATCCTCCTTTCAAGACACTTTCCATTCCGTTCAGCTGCTCTTCCAAGTCTTTTGTTGCCTCTGACAGGATTAGAATGTCATAAGCGAACCTCAAAGTTTTTATTTCTTCTCCATGGATTTTAAAACCTACTCCGAATTTTTCTTTTGTTTCCTTTACTGCTTGCTCAATATACAGATTGAATAGCACTGGGGAGAGGCTACAGCCCTGTCTCACTCCCTTCCCAACCACTGCTTCCCTTTCGTGTCCCTCGACTCTTATAACTGCCATCTGGTTTCTGTACAAACTGTAAATAGCCTTTCGCTCCCTGTATTTTACCCCTGCCACCTTCAGAATTTGAAAGAAGGTATTCCATTCAACATCGTCAAAAGCTTTCTCTAAGTCTACAAATGCTAGAAACGTAGGTTTGCCTTTCTTTAATCTAGCTTCTAAGATACGTCGTAGGGTCAGCATTGCCTCACGTGTTCCAATATTTCTACGGAATCCAAAATGCAGGTAGCAGCAAATGATGGTTTTCTAAATTTCTCAACAGGGTTTCCTACCAGGGATTCCAGTTGAATTCACGAAGCACGCCCATAATTCGTTTTGTTCGAATCTACTAGGAATAAATCTAGAAGTACGCTTTCGAACTGCTTCGATGGTCTTCCTTTAATCCGACTTTGTGCTGATCCCAAACAGCTGAGCAGTACTCAAGAAATGGTCTTACTAGTGTTCTGCACTGAAGAGCCAAAGAAATTGGTACACCTGCCTAAAATCGTGTAGAGCACCAGGTAGTACGCAGAAGCGCCGCATTGACTCGACTAATGTCTGAAGTACTGATGGAGGGAACTGACACCATGTATTTTGCAGGGCTGTCCATAAATTCGTCAGAGAACGAGGTGGTGGAGATCTCTTCTGAACAGCACGTTACATTGCATCCCAGATATGCTTAATAATGTTCATGTCTGGGTAGTTTTGTGACCAGCGGCAGTGTTTAAAATCGGAAGAGTGTTCCTGCAGCCACTCTGTAGCAATTCTGGACGTGTGCGGTGTCGCATTGTTCTAATGGAATTGCCCAAGTCTGTCGGAATGCACAATGAACGTGAATGGATGCAGGTGATCAGACAGGATGCTTACGTACGTGTCACCCGTCAGAGTCGTATCTAAACGTATCAGGGGTCCTATATCACTCCAGCTGCACACGCCCCACACAGAGCCTCCACCAGCTTGAACAGTCCCCTGCTGACATGCAGGGTCCATGGATTCATGAGGTTGTCCCCATACCCTTACACGTCCATCCACTCGATACAATTTGGAACGGGATTCGTCCGTCCCGGCAACATGTTTCCAGTCATCAACAGTCCAATGTCGGTGTTGACGGGCCCAGGCGAGACGTAAAGCTTTGTGACATGCAGCCATTATGGGTTCGCTTCCTGACACTTGTTGATGGCCCAGCATTGAAATCTGCACCATTTTGTGGAAGGATTGGTCTTCTGTCACGCTGAACGATTCTTTTCAGTCGTCATTGTCCGACCGCAGCGATGTCGGAAATTTGATACTTTACCGGATGCCTGATATTTACGGTGCACTCGTTAATTATTGACAACGCTGTTGTGCGTTACTTTCTCTAGAATTTAAACTGGTACTATTAAAATAAAGTACAGGAGATGCTCCATTCTTCAACGTGATATGCATGATTAAAATGTAAATCGAAAATCGTTAACTTCATTTTTTCACAATAATTGTTCAGTTGGTTATGTTTATTCGTATGTAGCTGCAGCATATCAATACGAGAACTCCGCAAACAGGCGTATTTCGAACCAATGTTATTAAGTCACTACAAGTTTCGCTGGATACATAATCGGGTGCTTATAAATGTTAAAACATAGTAAAAAACACTGCGGAGAATCAGAATGCCTAACTTTCATAGTCAAAACCACAATGTACGTAGGTCGGATAGTCAATCAATAAAATGTTGGAGGACGGAAAACATCTTATGCCGCAAGAGCGCGCCATAACCACAAAGTCAGCGCAACACTGAACCACTCGGGTGAAGTGCGGTAACCCAGTTGCTTGGGATAAAATGTTTGTCGTCGCCTAAATTTTTATTTATTGCCTGTCCGTCCTACGATCATTATGGTTTTAATTATAAATGTTGGGCCTTCTATGTTCTCCGCTATGTTGTTTACCATGTATTTAAATGCACCCGATGATGTAGCTATAAGCCACGAACGCTGTAGTGACTTACTGAAACTAGGTCAGGATATAGCTGGCTGAGGAGTTTTTGCTATAAAATGTCAGAGTTTCGTGTGAGGACCGTTTTCTGGGATTGATATCTTGCATGTGTAATTTTGATTCCTTTATTATATTTCATCCTCCTTGCCCCATATGGGCAAGGGGTGGGTGGAGTATCAGCAGTACAGAACTCCTCTCTTCAACCAAGGACATTCTTAAAAATACAACAAAGATGATAAAAAATATGAGAACTGTTTTCTTTTGAAATTATAAATATTAAAAATGAGCAGCTAAAAGAAAAAAATATACACTTCAAAAATACAATTGCAGCATGGTGATATTCTCCTGGAGCACTGCACTTTTACATAAGCTCTAAAAGACCTGCACTGCAAGAGAAGTATTGTGCATGGAGAGAGTACGTTCCGTAGCATTGAGGAGTGTGGGTAAAAAGATAGATGTCAGTTCTGTATGAAAACACTGGAGATGGTAGGTAGGAGTTGAGGTGGATAGTGGGCGTGTACATGGTGATAAGGCGGAGAGTCAGCAGCTCTGTGCTGTGTGGGGAGGGTATTGGCCACAAGAGGAAACGTGTGAGGGTGGACGGAGAGAGAAAAGGAGAGAGGAGCCTTGATGTGGGGTGTCATAGGTGGGGAAGAATTAAAGTTGTTAGAAAGGATAAAGACTTGGGCAGATCTCATTGTCTGCGAGATGGAGTTGGTTGAAGTTGTGCTGGGATAGGATATGCAATGTGTGTAGGTGGAAGGCATGGCATGGTAGCAGCGTTAGTGATCTGAGGGAAGACAATGGGGTTTCTGGAATCTAGTTTACAGATGGTGTAAGAGATGTGGTGGAATTTAATGAGATGGTAGTGGATCAATGTGGGGGAAGATAAATGGATGTGGAAAGCGAGACACTGTGGATTGTTCTCGAGGATTTGGAGAGACTGACAGAACTTCGGTGGGACAGAGATCAGTGCAACATTTGAGGAGCAGAGGATGGGCTGGATGAGGGTTTTGTAGGTATTGAGAATAGTGGAGGGGTGTAATCCCCAACTTTGGCCTGTTAATAGTATTAGGCTGTTGTGGCCTTTCTGTTGGATGGTTAGTAGGTGAGGTTTTCACATTAGTTGCTGGTCGAGGGTTAGTCCAAGATATTTCAGTCTGTTAGTAAACTAGATAGCATGGTCGTAAATTTTAAGGCAAAAGTAATGAAGTCTAAAAGCTTGGATGATTCATCCTATAATTACTGGCCAAATTTTAGAGATGTAGATCTTGAGGAGCTATTGATTACACAAGAAGGTAAACTGACTGAGTGAGATGGGTTTGGAGAGACCGGTGGGATTTCTAAAGTATATGGAAGAGGGCGAGAAAAGCAGTATTGTTAATAGTGATAAATGATGGACAATTAGTTAGGAAAGATGCAATAAGGCAGAATTAGTTAACTGGAGATGTGTATGTCCCGTGTTTGAAAAGGAGATTGGAATGCCATGTGGGACTGTAAGCTTTTTCTAGGTCGACGAAAACAGGGTAGTCGAGTTGATGTGATAGGAGGTGGGTGAGGTGCAGCCTGCAGGAGCTGGTCAGAAGAGGAGAAACTTGGGACAGAAGCCCCATACGTGAATGGAAAGGAGGTTGTGTTGGTTCAGGTGTTGATGGATGCATTGGGAGAGGACAGATTCAAAGATCTTGCTGAACAGTGAGGTGAGGCAGGTGGGATAATAGGAGGAAGAATCAGAAGGGGGTTTGTGCAGATTGAGGAACATCAGGATTTTAGAGGTTTTCCACAGCTCAGGACAGGAACCTGTGAAGAGGATAGTGGTACAATGGGTTGCAAGGGCAAGTAGAAAAAAGGTGGGGCATTCTTCAGGGTGTTGATAGGTGATGCAGTCGTGAACAGGGGATGAGTTGAATTTTCTTGCAAGTGAACATTTTTTTTCCTTTATTGAATTTCGATTCCCCCTAAGGGGGCGGGCTGGCAGCAGCTTAGTACACTGCGCTGCAGCCTACAGACTTTTTAAAACGTAAGAAGAAGATAATAAACAATAAAAGCAGGTGATAAAATTGTAAAACGGCGGAAAATTGTGGAAAGTTAAAACATAAAACAAAGGGTTGGCAATGCAAATAAAATACACAGGAAGTAGACAGGGAACATAGTAGACAGACAATTAAAAAAACATGGCGACAGTTTGGTTTCTGTTCGCAAGAGATATAAAAGTCACACCCAGCGACAGTATGGTGTCCAGTCACAACACTTTGTAAAAGACACACAACACTGAACACTCACTGTAAGCACTGCACTAAAATGTCGGCACAAAGATGACATACCATAGCCAAGTGCAGATGGTGGTGGGGGGGGGGGGGCGACCTGGACAGATGAGGGGGAAAACAAGGAGGGAGGAGAGGAAAACGAAAGTGTGGGAGGGGGGGAACCAAAGGAGGTAGAGGGGCAGGGCAGATGCGAGAGAGAATGGGAAAAGGCAGAGGAGGGAAAGCAAAAGGACTCTGGGGAGAGAAGGGGGGCAGAGAGAGGGTAGGTGTGGAAAAAAAGAGGCTGGAAGGGGGGGACAGGGAGCCCACGAAAAGGACAGAGGAAAGGAGGGGGAGTGAGGATCAGAGTTGATAGGAGGGATCAATGGTGGGAGAGAGGGCATCATCTGGGAGGGGGAGTTGATGGAAGCCACCTTCGGAAAGGAGATGAAGGGTGTAGATATGGAGGGTAGGGGGGACACAACAATGAAAACATGGCAGGGGGCAGGGACAGGAGAGGAGAGGAGCAGCCAGGGCGTGAGGGGGATCAAGGCGACGGGAAGTGTAGAGTATGCGGATATGTTCGAGGAATAGGAGCAGATGGGGGAAAGGAATGAGGTCATAGGGGATCCACGTGGGGGACGGGAGGTGTATACGGAAGGCGAGGCAGAGTGCATGACGCTCAAGAATCTGGAGGGACTTATAGAATTTGGGGGGGGGGGGGCAGATATCTAGGTGGGACTGGCATAACAGAGGATGGGACAGATTAAGGATTTGTAGGTGTGGAGGATGGTAGAGGGGTGCAACCCCCATGTGCAGCCAGAGAGTAGTTTGAGCAGTTGGAGACGGTTGTGGGCTTTGAAATGGATGGAGCAGAGATGAGGGATGCAGGTGAGGTGACGGTCAATGATGAGGCCATGCTAGGTGGGGCAAGTGAACATTTTTCTCTTTATCATATAAGGTCAAATTGGTGATGTTTCCTTGTGAGAGGATGGCATTCATTGCTGGGACACTACATCAGTCACAGTACTTCTACTTTTACTTTTTCGCGTTTAGTTTTTGGACGATGTAAGTCAGTCTTTCAGCCGTCTGGGGGGTGTGGCAGGTACGTGGACGAGGAGGGCCGGCCGCTGGTGCGCCACCTGGGCGCCAAGTTCCTGACCGTGCCGGTGGTGGCGCTGGTGCGCCGCGGCTCGCACCTGGCGCCCGCGCTGGGCCGCGCCGTGCGCCGCCTGCTGGAGGCGGGCGTCGTCGACCGGCTGGAGCGCGCGCTGCTCTTCCAGGCGAGGCTGCGCCGCCCGCCGGGGGCGGCGGGGGCGGCGGGGGCGGCGCCGCGGCGCGCGCTGGCGCTGCAGCACCTGCAGGGCGCCTTCTGCCTGCTGGCAGCGGGGCTCGCCGCTGGCGCTCTTGCCTTCTGCGCCGAGCTCTGGTGTGGCCGCGCCAAGAGGAGAAGCATGCGATAGAAGTCTGCACAAATTCTACCAGCAACCACCGCCACCATAATCACCAACATCACCGTCATCTGGTCGCTGCAGCCTTCCTCCTCTGTCTTCTGCCGTCTTTCTCATTTTTCAATGATCTTGGTGCTTTTTTTGTTTCGAATAGATCTATTTCCTTTCTTATTCTCCCCTTGGTTATCCTTCCCACAAATTTTCCTTCCAATGTGTCTGTTAAAAATATCGTGTCTAAATAAGTATCAAAAAAACTTTTGTCTTACTTTGCTAGGATGATTGCAGGTACTAGTAGATGGGAACAATGGCAGGAGGGTGTCCACAATGAGGAAATCAAAGAAAAACTGGGAATGAACTCTATAGATGCAGCAGTCAGGGCGAACAGGCTTAGATAGTGGGGTCATGTTACACATGTTACACGCATGGGAGAAGCAAGGTTACCCAAGAGACTCATGGGTTCAGCAGTAGAGGGTAGGAGGAGTCGGGGTAGACCAAGGAGAAGGTACCTGGATTCGGTTAAGAATGATTTTGAAGTAATAGGCTTAACATCAGCAATGTTAGCACTGAATAAGGGATCATGGAGGAATTTTATAAGGGGGACTATGCTCCAGACTGAACGCTGAAAGGCATAATCAGTCTTAAATGACGATGATGATGATGATGATGACGATGATTACTTTTTGGGACATTTGCCATGATGTTCCTTTGCTCATTGAACTCTTTCATAACATCTAAATTGGATCTTCTTTCCGTCGATCTGTTCTACGATAGTCTGCACCAGTCTCACGTTTCCATCACTTCCAGCGCTTTTTGTCTGTCTTGAGCAGTGCCCAGCTTAGACCGACCTGTAGAACCACACTATACATGTACGTCTTGGTACATTACATTATTTCGTTTCGCAGCTGAGAAAAAGAATAACGAGCAGCTGCGTAAAGGAACGACGACAGTGAAAAGTTGTGTCCGATCAGTAACCGAACCCGAATTTTCCGCTTATCACAGCGGTCGGTTTGCCATTAAGCTATCCGAGCACGCTTCACGTCCACAACGAAACTTCTGTATGTCGTCAACCACGTTTCTACAACCTACACTCGTTCATCCATTATGTATATTGAAACTTCCTGGCAGATTAAAACTGTGTCGGACCGAGACTCGAGCTCGGGACCTTTGCCTTTCGCGGGCAAGTGCTCTACCATCTGAGCTACCCAAGCACGACTCACGCCCGGTACTCACAGCTTTACCTCTGCCAGTATCTCGTCTCCTACCTTCCAAACTTTACAGAAGCTCTCCTGCGAACTTTTTAATCTGCCAGGAAGTTTCATATCAGCACACACTCCGCTACAGAGTGAAAATCTTATTCTGGAAACATCCCCCAGGCTGTGGCTAAGCCATGTCTCCGCAATATCTATCCTGTCAGGAGTGCTAGTTCTGCAAGTTTCGCAGGAGACCTTCTGTGAAGTTTGCAAGGTAGGAGACGTGCCACTGGCAGAAGTAAAGGGCGTGAGTCGTTCTTGGGTAGCTCAGATGCTAGAGCACTTGCCCGCGAAAGGCAAAGGTCCCGAGTTCGAGTCTCGGTCTGGCACACAGTTTTAATCTTCCAGGAAGTTTCATACTAGCGCACACTCCGTTGCAGAGAGAAAACTCATTCTGCATTATGTATATTTCTGTACAGGGGATACGGTCCTCAAAGCAAGGATGACACTCTTCACACTTCAGGAAACCAGTTTTTATAACGTTCGATTGCTTCATCTGACGAAAATCTGATTACACGCATTTTATCTTTACCTTTGCAAACAGAAAGTGACCTGAACGTCTGTCTGCTCCTTTTCCCACAATCACAGGGTCGTTTGCAGAACGAGGGTGACATTTTACGCCGATTGTCTTCGATCCCCATTGCTGATGATTTTTATTCAGCATTTAAGGGGTGGCTATGTTCGAACCTGGGACCCAGAATGTTGTTGCTGTTGTGGTCTTCAGTCCTGAGACTGGTTTGATGCAGCTCTCCATGCTACTCTATCCTGTGCAAGCTTTTTCATCTCCCAGTACCTACTGCAACCTACATCCTTCTGAATCTGCTTAGTGTATTCATCTATTGGTCTCCCTCTACGATTTTTACCCTCCACGCTGCCCTCCAATACTAAATTGGTGATCCCTTGATGCCTCAGAACATGTCCTACCAACCGATCCCTTCTTCTGGTCAAGTTGTGCCACAAACTTCTCTTCTCCCCAATCCTATTCAATACTTCCTCATTATTTATGTGATCTACCCATCTAATCTTCAGCATTCTTCTGTAGCACCACATTTCGAAAGCTTCTATTCTCTTCTTGTCCAAACTATTTATCGTCCAGATTATCAGTCAAATATGCTATCCATTTTTGCTTTCCTTTTTTTCGTGATTTTATGTGGCATTTGGGTTGGACGGACGTCACATGACACCTGTTCAAGTTCATCGTTGATTTCTTTTTTTTTTTTGGAGAGGGCAGCCAGCCTCTGCCGTGTCAGCTTCCCTAGACTACGGGTAACCTACTAGAGATTGAGGGTTTAGGTGCATCTGTGAAGTTCCCTGGGATACCGCAGACAACAAACAAATTGCTCACAAAGGATTATCAATCAACTTCGAGTCGCAACCCAGATGAAGTTTCCACTTATTACTTATAATCATCTCTAAATTTTACTGTTCTAACTTATTTTTATGCGAAGTTGTCTATCACGAATGTGGAAATGGTCATCTAAGGCAGTCAAATTTCCGGATGTAGCCCAAGTGAGCATATCATCATTGTGTTTTGTAATCCCAGTTTGTTGTCATTGGGAAATTAGAATGAAAACGCTCCAAGAAATGTATCTTTTTTACTTCGATCTACAACTGACTACAAACTAAGGGTTTTTTCAAAAATACTCATACGATTTTACTATACTGTGACGGTTCGCCCATGACGACCGTCCAGCGAGCTACGTATTTGAGCGACTCCACGCAGAATACGAAGGTGCCGAGAGAGATGAAATTTCCTGGCACTCGTCCGTGTGAGCAACGGCAGCAAGATGACAACACACCGGCAGCCAAAGGACTTCAAGACGCGACAGCTGCAGAACAAGAAACGAAAAAAAAAGAAAAATATCTAACTGTGCACAATCAATCCTTGCTTTGCGTACTTGATCGAGTGACGTAATAAGATATTTTGTAGCAGACTAGTCTTTAATTCTGTTATATGCAAAAAGTTAGTTACAGCATTTGTACTCTTCTTCTTGGTAGATTTTGCTATTGAAGTGGCAGTAGGTTGCACCGATTATTGATCGGAAGTTTGGAGCTGATGAATTTTAATTTAATGTGCGAAATATAATTAGGAACAGCGCCAAGTGTTTATTTTTCAGAAACTCTAGAAACTCCCATAGAAGGAAACTTTTGGATCGTGTCTCGGAACGAATTTTATTTTAACACAGTCAAATGCAAAATTTTTACTCGGTGTCATCATTTTAATTAACAACTGCAGATTCACTGGAGATTTACCTTTGGCCACTACATTTATACTCCGCAAGCCACCCAACGGTGTGTGGCGGAGGGCACTTTACGTGCCACTGTCATTACCTCCCTTTCCTGTTCCAGTCGCGTATGGTTCGCGGGAAGAACGACTGTCTGAAAGCCTCCGTGCGCGCTCTAATCTCTCTAATTTTACATTCGTGAACTCCTCGGGAGGTATAAGTAGGGGGAAGCAATATATTCGATACCTCATCCAGAAACGCACCCTCTCGAAACCTGGCGAGCAAGCTACACCGCGATGCAGAGCGCCTCTCTTGCAGAGTCTGCCACTTGAGTTTGTTAAACATCTCCGTAACGCTATCACGGTTACCAAATAACCCTGTGACGAAACGCGCCGCTCTTCTTTGGATCTTCTCTATCTCCTCCGTCAACCCGATCTGGTACGGATCCCATACTGATGAGCAATACTCAAGTATAGGTCGAACGAGTGTTTTGTAAGCCACCCCCTTTGTTGATGGACTACATTTTCTAAGGACTCTCCCAACCTGGTACCCGCCTTACCAACAATTAATTTTATATGATCATTCCACTTCAAATCGTTCCGCACGCATACTCCCAGATATTTTACAGAAGTAACTGCTACCAGTGTTTGTTCCGCTATCATATAATCATACAATAAAGGACCACTCCCTGCACCAAGTGCCTATCCGCTGCAGATCTTCCTGCATTTCGCTACAATTTTCTAATGCTGCAACTTCTCTGTATACTACAGCATCATCCGCGAAAAGCCGCATGGAACTTCCGACACTATCTACTAGACCTAGCAATGGTCCCATAACACTCCCCTGTGACACGCCAGACGTTACTTTAACGTCTGTAGACGTCTCTCCGTTGATAACAACATGCTGTGTTCTGTTTGCTAAAAACTCTTCAATCCAGCCACACAGCTGGTCTGATATTCCGTAGTCTCTTACTTTGTTTATCAGGCGACAGTGCGGAACTGTATCGACCGCCTTCCGGAAGTCAAGAAAAATAGCATCTACCTGGGAGCCTGTATCTAATATTTTCTGGGTCTCATGAACAAATAAAGCGAGTTGGGTCTCACACGATAGCTGTTTCCGGAATCCATGTTGATTCCTACATAGTAGATTCTGAGTTTCCAAAAACGACATGATACTCGAGCAAAAAACATGTTCGAAAATTCTACAACAGATCGGCGTCAGAGATATAGGTCTATAGTTTTGCGCATCTGCTCGACGACCCTTCTTGAAGACTGGGACTACCTGTGCTCTATTCCAATCATTTGGAACCTTCCGTTCCTCTAGAGACTTGCGGTACACGGCTGTTATAAGGGGGGGCAAGTTCTTTCGCGTACTCTGTGTAGAATCGAATTGGTATCCCGTCAGGTCCACTCCCTGCACCAAGTTACACGAAGGACTGCCAGCTTTTATTTCAAAATACCATCAGAGTTTAAAAGAGTACATCTTTTACATGCATGCGCGTAGATCGCAGGGTTACTTTCTATAACTACGTCTGGGACTAAGATTTTCGTTTGTTTGTCATAAATGTTCACTGTCCCACCACCGGACGCACGACCAAAATCCAGACGGTAGTCAAACTCTTGTCACACTTTTGAGAGGACGTCTCGAGTTATTGCATTCACTTCTGCTGCTGCTATGCGGTGATGCAGTTCAGCCAAAGTAGAGGGAGTCTTTTTTCACGGAAAGGGAATTCTCATACTCTGAGATCAGGCGACCTCGGAGGCCAATGGGGCAATGTGCGGACCGTACTACCCTTTCACTGTAGGGGCTGCTGTGGCGTACTCTCAGAGAGAGTCATATGCCGCACAGTGGAAACTGAACTGGTAATAAACCAGGGGGCTCGCTAGCTGTGCCAGCAAGACCTTTACCGGCAACCATATTAACCGGCAACTTACAACTGGCGCCGAGGTAAACTTTTAATTTCGATGCGTAAGTTAATATCCGCCCCAAGCTCATTTGTGTAGAAGATAGAGTGGTGTGAAATCTTCCTGAAACATCCTGTGCTTTAATAATTGTTAGCTGCTCTTTGAAACATATTTTAAGGCAACTGACTCACTTATTACTAAAATGAGATAACTCCTCCAAAATTGAAAATGCAGGTTTTAAATCAGATGCTGACATTGTCTTATTGCTTGTGGAAAGCAGTTTGAAATCTGCGTTTGTTCCTAATATGGGACTCCAGGAGCTGTCACGCTTGAGAAATAGGCATATCGCAGGCCTGGAATCATGCTCAACCACGTGGTGACTTTTATTACTGACTCTGATAAACTATCCGCAGATACTATTTAGATGAGCAGCTCAGAGTTTGAAATTTCAAATAATGATCAAGAATTGAGAAAACAAGAAAGGTAAGCTTGATTACCTTTTAGTACGCTATGGGTTTTTAATTTTGAGATGCACAACATGAGAACAGATGAATGTTGTAAGTAGTCTGTTCAGGTTTTTATGTTGGTAACGCCCTGTAGCGCTCTGTACGAGAATCACTGACTGTGCTGTGTGCAGTCTGTGCCTGGTTGGCATTGTTGGAATATTCGCTATTGTAGTGTTGAGCATTGGATGTTAACAGCGCGTAGAGTTGTGCAGTTGGAGGTGAGCCGCCAGCAGTGGTGGATGTCGAGAGAGAGAGAGATGCCAGAGTTTTGAGAGGTTACTATAAGCGGACGATCTGGACTTGTGCCCGCCAGAAAAAGGAAATTTGTAAAGATGGATGTCATGAACTGATATATATATATATATAATGACTTTTGAACATTTTTAAGATAAATAAATTGTTTGTTTTCTATCAAAATATTTCATTTGCTAACTACGCCCATCAGTAGTTAGCACCTTCAGTAGTTAGATCTTTTATTTAGCTGGCAGTATTGGCGCTCGCTGTATTGCAGTAGTTCGAGTAACGAAAATTTTTGTGGGGTAAGTGATTCATGCAAGATATAGGTTAATGTTAGTCAGGGACATTCTTTTGTAGGGATTATTGAAAGTCAGATTGCGTTTCGCTAAAAATGTTGTGTGTCAGTTTAGTGATGATCAGAATAAGTAAAGAGAAAGCTGTTTGAGTACGTTGAGTTTTGCTCAGCTGTTTGAAAATCAAATAACGTAGGAGGTTTTCCTGCACTGTCATTCATAATTTTTCTAATGGGACGTTTCTAGGTATGTTTTATAATCATCATGGGGGTCAAAGTAGGAAAGGTCCTAACGAAGCTTGCACTTTTCTGCGTCGTTACATTGAGAACTTTGTCCCCAAAAAGTTAAGAGAAATCCATTTATTCAGAGATGCATGTGGAGGACAAAATAGCAATCATACAATCACAAGACTGTTGTGGTTCTTAACAGACAGATATGTTCTTGGAAGAACTAACAAAATCTGCCACTATTCCCAGATCAGAGGGCACTCATGTCTAGCTATTGAACGCTACTTGGGTGTCGCGAGAAAAAAGTACGAATGTGTCGCCGAATACTTGTTCCAGATCGATAGATGTCACCCATCACTGAATCCAGCCACCTTTGTCTCTTTACAGCTTATGCAGCAAAAACAACCGAAATAGTGTGGATCCTTTTGTACAGAAAGGTCATCTCAGCTGAGAAAACCGCAAGAGGCACTAGGATACGTGACAGAGTGTCATTTGTTCCCCAGCATTTTCTGTAGTACGAACACAGTTTAGAAAAGAACGGACAAGTAGTTGATACTTTTGTGAACACTTAGGGCTATAAAATAAATGTTAAACATAATGAGTGGTTTAGGTTCAGAGACAATGAGGAACACTAAGTTATTTGGTTATCATTTAAATGTTTTTCATAACATAATTAGTACAACAGTAGTGCCATTTTTTTGGTAACAATATGTTCAAGACAGACATATTTTGTTTACGTCACATTTATTGCGCAAGAAAAACAGTCATTCATCAATTATAAGTTTTTATTTTTATGTAAGTTAAGTAAGTGCCTTAAAACATATTTGCTTCCTCATGGGTTGCTATAAGGGGAGAACTCTTGGTGATAAAGATCACAATATCAGCTAGAAATATTTTTCAAACTAGGTAGTGCTAGCCTTACACATGCCAGAAAATGAATTGTTTCATACGGCAGAAACAAGTTCAGCGTTAATTATTAAACAAAGCTGTGACACATTTTTTCTTCTTCCTGAACAATTTACCAATTATGAGTTGTTCCCTTTAAGAAATAAGAGTTTCAGTTGTTACTAAGCATGGACATCCAAGGGAAATGAGCTTCAAGACTGAATAGGAGAAAGTACAGTAATTTTTTTTGTATCTGGATCTCCTCTTCCACATTTTCAGTCAGTTTAGATATCGTGCCATTACCTGCAGCTCCTTCATGAGTCAATTCACCTCGCACAACTTGTTTTTTACACATCGACTGTTGTTACTTAGAAGCGTACTGTTTCTGTGCACGCATTAAACAGAAAACCGCACACTTTCGAGTGGATTTTCTACCAAATTCAATGAACACACTGAAGTTCTCATATTAAACAATGTAAATAAAGGAGTGAGTTCTCAGCCGAGATCATGAACACACATTATTATCCCTTATTGCACTCTGGCACGTTGAAAGTAATGTTATACAGCAACCAAGATAAAATTACGCGAGACTTCTTTATTCTACGACAGGAAACAATAATTTTCTCGCTCCTTGTTATGAATCGCGGTTCACACACGCAATCGCATTTGAGAATACAAGGACGTTCAATAATCATTGTTGAAATACAAACCGTAAAATTACCGCTTGTCACGCTATTTAGGTATTACTCACGTAGACGAGTATATACGCAAGCCCGCTAACGTTTCATGACCCGAAACCGCGTTGCCTAAGCACTCGCAAATTTTAAATGTGGCATCCTAAACGTGACAGTGTACTATTTCACAAAATTGTGCTAGTAAATATCCCTTGATAAATTCATAATTTATTTTATGTCTATTTTCAAACATAAGTTTCTTGTTACGCCGCATAAAAAATACAACGTAATAAATAAGAACAATAGTGGCTCACTGGAGTCACTAACATTTGAAACTGCTTAAAAAATCGCTTATAACGAAAGCATTGCATTATTAAACCAATGTTTCATATTTGCTTGTCCACTATTTGCATAAACATTCAAAAAATTCACTTAGCGAGTAGTAACACCATTCTAGTAAGTACTGTTTTGAAAAATTAAACACGAAATATATTCTGGCGGCAGATGGTGATTCGTGTCCTATATAATACTACTCGCAGTATTCTCGCGCAGCAGTGTGGATAACTGTGGATCTTGAAACAACAGAGTATTATGACCTAATACTGTCGCTGGTTCGTTATCTCCATGTTTATTTATTCGGCCTACATTTTCATTAAAGATGACCACATTTGTCAACGTTTTGCTTGTATTCACAGTATCCAACATGTCAGTTGTCTATCGCAAATATGAACGCCATTTTTCATTCCGCAGTGTTCAGGACACTAGATTCAAGTTTAGGGCTACAGTTATTTTAGTTATCGTCTGACTCCTAGGATATAGGTTTCTAATGGGTTCCCTAATATAGGGTTATCTCCATCAGTGTGACAATTATAATTTTTCTCTCCCGTTCATTCCAGAGCTCTCAGCAGCGCCACTCTAAGTACTATTTTACAGTATTATTATGTGCGTCGGTATAATGGATTATCGATAGTTTATGTTCCTTGTTACTCTCCCGGCTACTCATTATTCCTGTTTCATTTGTGACTTCGTCAAGATGGAAAACAAATCAGTTATTATTGATCGTCACCGGTCCGTGTGGCCGAGCGGTTCTAGGCGCTTCAGTCTGGAACCGCTCGACTGCTACGGTCGCAGGTTCGAATGCTGCCTCGGACATGGATGTGTGTGATGTCCTTAGGTTAGTTAGGTTTAAGTAGTTCTAAGTTCTAGGGGACTGATGACCTCAGATGTTAAGTCCCATAGTGCTCACAGCCATTTCAACTATTTTTGATTGATCGTCCCGTCGACGTCGAGATCATAAATAGACGAAATTCAAGGATGGAAAGAAAAAAAGTTGCTAAAATAATTCAGCCATGGTCTTGTTCAAGTGGCACCCTGGCCTTCCGTCAAGTGATTAGGGAAGCGAGGAAAAATGTAATCATGGTTGTTAGGCAGGATTTGATTTCAATTTCTCTTGAATATTAACCACTACGATACTTATGTCTTAGAAACGGACAGAGAGGTGAGAGATGTTGACGAAATCAATTGTGTTAAAAGACATCGGAGGTGCCATCTCTTCGAATATCCTTTTATGGAACGTGTAGGGGACATTATGTGGTTTAAATTCCAAGCTCTCTCTACATTTTATCATGAAGGTAAGCAGCAACAAATACTGTGATACTGTACAGTAACATACTCTCGACTGTGCTTAGTGGCGATTCACTCTTTTAGAATGATTTACGGGACTCTTAACAGCTTTTGTACAAAAAATGTGTATCTTATCCATGCCTTTTATCCTGTCTGAATCCTATAGGATGTATAAGTTTATTCGATATTACAGCTCTACTGCAGAAACAGTATCTAGATTAATCTTTGTATACACTAAATCTGAACGGCACCTACACCTATGCATACTTACTGAGATACGTAGCTGAAACGCCTGAGGCCATAATATTTTATTTTATATTCCTCTCTGCTGTATCAACACCAAATTGCCATAAATCTTTCAGTTACTGTAACAATGTAGGAATGGGCGAAGTACCCTCACAATTCAAGTAGAACGTTATAGTTCCAGTTCTACAGACTGCAGCTACTGAGTAGTGTGAATATGAGAGAACCGTCAGTATAACACATCATGTTATGAAACGTCCCCTTAGAAAAATTTTATAAATGACAGTGCTGGAAAACCTCTACGTTATTTAATTTTCAAACAGCTGAGCAGAACTGAACCTACTCAGACATTTCGCTCTTTACTTGTTCTGATCAACACTAAACTGTCACAAAATATTTTTAGCGCAACGCAATTTGACTTTCAAAAATTCCTACAAAGGAATGGCTCTCACTAATAATAACCTATACCTTTCATGAATCGCTTACCTCACAAAAATCTTCGTTACTCGAACTACTGCAATACAGCTAGCGCCAATACTGCCAGCTAAATAAAAGATTCTAACTACTGAAGGCACTAACTACTTATAGGCATACTTAGCAAATGAAAGATTTTGATAGAGAACAAACAATGTATTTACCTTAATAGTGTTCAAAAGTCACAATATATATATCAGTTCATGACATCGAGTATTACAAATTTACTGTCTCTGATGGACACATGTCCAGATCACCCGCCCTCAAAGCTCTATCATCTCTCTCCCCACATCCACCACTACTGGCGGCTCACCTCCAACTGCGCAACGCTACGCCTTTTTGACATCCAATTTCCCAACAGTACAATAGCGATATTACAACAATGCCAACCAGCTACAGACTGTACATAGTGCAGCCAGTGATTTTCATACAGAGCTCTACGTGGCGTTACCAATATAAAAACCTAAACAGCCTACTTATAATGTATGCAAAGTAGTCACACGAATTATTTACAGATAAATTGAAAGATTGGTAGAAGTCGGTCTCAGAAAAGATCCGTTTGGGTTCATAGAAATGTAAGAGGAAGTGAGGCGATACAGACCCTACGGCCTGTCTTAGACTGAGTAAAGGCAAGTTTATGTTCATTTGTGGATTTAGAGAGAGCTTGAGCTGAAGGGATTATATTCTTGAAATTCTCAGGGTAGTAGGAATAAAACACAGGAGGCGAACGTTCACCCCCAAATTATACAGGAACCAGAGGGTTGTAGTCTATCCCCTATGTTACTCAGTCTTTACATCGAGCAAAGATTAAAGCACACCCTTGAGAAATTTTGAAACTGATTTGAACTTCAGGGAAAAGAAATAAAATTTTGCGTTTAGCCACGGACATTGTAATTTATTGCAGCAGATATACAACACGAAGAATCAGTTTAACGGAATGGATATGGCCTTATAAAGAGGTTACAAAATGAATATAGATTACAGTAAACCAAGGTAATGAAATGTAGACGAATTAAATCAGGCGATACTTAGTGAATTTGCTTAAGGAATGACACAATAAAAGCAGTAGAAGAGGTTTGCTATTTGGGAGCAAAAATCTGATGACGGCCCAAGTGGGAAGACTGTAAAACGTAGACCGACGATAACAAAAAATGTGTCCGTCAGAGGCTCTTAGTGGCCATGCCGGATGCGGCGGACCCAATGGCGCAGGCCTGCCGGCCACGCCTCCAGCGGCCGTGTACCACGAGTCCCTCTGCCGCCGGGATACAGGACGGCCGACGACAGCCACTCGGACCACTTGCAGTTGAAGCCTCTCCGCTACGTGTAGCTACACACACGCCACCTAGTCGTGGCTCCGACTCAATCGTTCTTACTTTAGTACGAGGGTGAGTCAAATGAAAACCTTAAATTTGTAATAACAAATCGAAATTTCGCGCCGTTATCCTGTAAGTTGGTAAGCGTCCTACAAACATCGTGCATAATGGCCTGTAGGTGGCAGCATAGTGCAGATGCACACATACCGTCGCAGCATCAGTATAGAGATGGCCGCCCCTCTTGCGACTTGCACCAGGGAAGAACAGCGTTCTGTTATTCGGTTTTTGCGTAGTGAAGGTGTGAAACCTATTGAAATTCATCGACGAATGAACGTTCAGTACGGTGATGCATGTTTGTCACAGCAGCAAGTCTACGAATGGAGTAGAAAGTTCGCAAATGGTGTGACTTCAGTGGAAGACGCTCCTCGTCCAGGTCAGGCACAACGAGTTGTGACTCTACAGCACATTGCAGCAGTTGAAACCATAGTGAAGGGAAACTGCCGAGTGACACTGAATGACATTGCAGCATGTTTACAGATTAGTCACGGCTCAGCACACCACATTGTGCATGATGTGCTCCAGTTTCACAAAGTGTCCGCTAGATGGGTGCCACGGCAGCTGACTCCTGAAATGAGAGAACGACGTGTTGATGCTTGTGACGACTTCTGCGGCGCTTTGAACGAGAAGATGATGGCTTCATTGCAAGAATCGTTACTGGGGACGAGACCTGGGTTCACTTCCAACAATCGGAAACGAAGAGAGCGAACAAGGAATTGTGCCATTCCTCATCACCAAAACCAAATAAGTTTCGTACAGATCCATCAGCAGGGAAGGTTATGCTGACTCTCTTTTGGGACGAAAAAGGCGTCATTTTGGCGCATTACATGCCTAGAGGGACCACTGTCACCAGTGTATCATACTCAGATCTCCTAAAAAATCATCTGGGGCCTGAAATCAAATCAGAGCGATGTGGGTAGCTGTCGGCAGGTGTCCTTTTGCAACATGACAATGCAAGGCCCCACACTGCTCGTACAACAGTTGCAACAATCACAGACCAGCATTTTGAGTGTCTTCCTCATCCACCATACCAGACATTGCCCCAAGTGATTTCTATATGTTTTGACCACTCAAAGACGCAATGGGAGGAAAGAAGTTCTGTTCTGATGAAGAGGTACGCCACGCGGTGCATGACTGGTTGCGCGGAATACCAAAAGAATTTTTTTCTAAGGGAATTTATGCACTTTGTAAGCGCTGGAAGACTTGAATTTGAGCGCGGGGGAGATTATGTTGAAACGTGGTACAGCTTTGTTCCACTTTTGCACAATAAATAATATTTAAAAAAATATTTAAGGTTTTCGTTTGACTCACCCTCGTACAAAGAGCCTCATTGTTGCTATTGTAGTAGCTGGACTCTGCTTCTTGCTGTATTATTTATGAGACTTCATGCACGTGGAGAAATGAAAGTTAAGTAATTCTTCTGTTTACTATATTAACTAATTCATTACTTATTTCTGTTCCTGTCCATTGTCCTGTGATAAGAGTTGCGCAATACTCTGCAGCCCACCTGCCCTTACCGTTATTTATGAAGTTGTACTCAAAAGGACTGACGAAAATGTCGTTTACAGAATTAGCGCAGAGCACTGTCTGTACATGTTCCATGGACTATGTACGAACCGCAAAAGCAGATATTATAGATTGATGTTAAAATTAAGTGGGCAATGAGGTCTAAAGTAAAGTACTTGAAACACTTAGCGTTCGGGAAAGTAGTGGCCATGAAAAGTTACAGTGGAAGACAAGGGTTAGAATATGTATGTAAGTTGCACCATAAAAGGTAAGAACGAACCTAGAGATTTGAAGCAGCACAGGTACAAGTGGAGAATAACGCAAAATAATTGGATAACTACTTCCTGAAAAAGGGGGTGGTAGGTAGATAGACAGATAGACAGAGAGAGAGAAAGAGGGAGGGAGAGAGAGAAAGACCGAATGAGAGAGAGGTAGATAGAGATAGATATACACACACACACACACACACACACACACACACACACACAGAGAGAGAGAGAGAGAGAGAGAGAGAGAGAGAGAGAGATACTGAGAGAGAGAGAGATAGGGAGAGAGAAAGACAGAGACACATAGATAGATGGACACAGAGGGAGGGAGGGAGAGACAGAGAGACGAATTATTGCAACTTATTTCAAGTCTTGTATTCTCTAGATGTTTGTATCTACATGTAGACTTCTACGCAATCACCGTAAAGGACAAAATAAGAAGATTGAGCCACTCGTTACATAAAATAATTTTAAAGTCTTTCTCGTAATTATGTCTTGGGAATTACGTGTCCTTTCCGAGTAGCCACAGAACGCATTAAAAAGCACACAGTGACTGGTAAAAGCATTGGGGAGCCTCCAGCATTGCAGTTGGAAGAACACAGTCTGAATGCTTCCCTTGATCTTCTGCATACATAAACACGTCCATCGGAAAACATGACATGTTTCCACTGGATCCTTATCTACATCTTTTATTCTTCAGTAAAGTGGTGCTTATTCTTTGTATTTACTAAAAGCTTTGACAACAGCAGCGAATGTTTAGTGTGTTCCCCGCGACACTGTTTTCGCTGACACGGTTCTTTGTGGATATAATAAAGTCAACAATGATTTTCATCGCACTGGTCTTCCTATTAAATGTTACAATCCTCTTTACCACTCTAGCATATTTCTGTGTTACTATTATGTTAAAAAGATAAATAGTTTTCTCCTGAACCTTACATTCAGTCTGTAGTGGATCCGTCTGCTTTTGTTGAAACTGAAGACAGCAGAAGAAAAGCTGATATACCAAATTCTGCGTTTAAAAACGTATTCACGCCTGAGGATACTACCATATAAATGTCAGAACGCCGCGCAGAGCCATCGTTATTAATTCTCTTGGCTTTGAAAAAGAATTTATACAGGTAAAAGAGAAAAAGGCACCGGGCACAGACGGAAATCCAGTTTGAATTTACTTTGAATACACAGCGGATTCAGCACCTTTCCTAGTTTATATTTATCGAGAACCTCTGTAGCAGGGATCAGTCTGCGTGACTGGGAAAGAGGGCAGGTTATTCCGGTTTAGCAAAAAGGCCAGAGGATCGGATGGACAACATTACAGCGCAGTATCGCTGAGGTCCGACTGTTCTTAGACCCTACAACATATGCTAAGCTTAAACAGTGTGCCATTCCTGAAGGAAAAACAAGCTTCTATGGAAGAATCCGTACAGATCCAGGAAAACCCATTGGAGTGAAACACTGCTTGCATTATACATGTAGTAAGTCCTGCAAATAATACACGCGCAAACAAGTACATTCCGTCTTCGTAGATTTCCGTAAGGTCATCGAGCTGGTACTCCATCGTCGACTACCGATCGATGTTAGACGATGTGAAGTATCTTCGATAGAAATGTGGCCAACAGATTCCAGAAAGTTACATAAGGCAGCGAAAGTTGTGCAGAAACCAAAGTATCACTGGGTGCGCTCAAGGAAGCGTAATGGGAACTCTAATATCTCAGACGACATAAATGATTTATCAGATATGATAAAGACACAAGATCAAAACAATCTTCAGGCTTCCAACGAAAATCCGTCAATTATTGAGACCAGTTAAAGACGCAGTAGGTCTCAGAACACCTGGAGTCTACGACATACCTTGTGAGTATGGCCAGAAGTACATCGGACAAACAGTGCGTACTGTGAAACAACGCAGGAAAGAACATGAGAGGTATTATCGCCTACGCTATCCAGAGAAATCTGCGTTAGCTTAGCATGCGTTAGACAACAGTCACCACATAAAATTTGACGATACCTCTGTCGTGGCTCGCACTAACGGCTTCTGGGACAGTTTAACAAAGGAAGCTATTGAAATAAAAATTACCGCAAACACCCTGAATAGAGACGATGGCTTACAGTTCAGCGCTGCGTGGGATCGAGCGATCGTGCGGTTGAAGAGGGCACATCGAACGCCGACTCTAGACATGCCCATATATGGTAATGTCACGGGCACCAGTGACGTCACAGCCGGCAGCTAGCGTATATAAGGGCGCACCAACAGCACACTGGCAGTCGTATCACTTGACGATGGCCAAGGGGTGCTTGGCCGAAAGCTCGTGTAGTTTTAAGCATTTGACGCGGTTGGAAACCCGAGAACATTTTATCCGCATCGTCGCGAGGCTCTGCATTCATACATTACTCTTCCAGTGTCTGGAGCCCTTATCCAGTACCGAGAGAGGTGACACAGTGGTTAGCACTCGCATTCGGAAGGACGGCGGTTCAGACCCGTTTCCGGCTATCCTGATTTAGGTATTCCACGATTTCCCTAAATCGCTTCAGGAAAATGCTGGAATGGTTCCTTTGAAAGGGCACAGCCGATTTCCTTCTCTATCCTTCTCTGATCTGAGCTGTACTCCGTCTCTAATGACCTTGTTGTCGACGGGACGTTAAACACTAATCTACTGCCTCATTATCCAGTACACACGACGACAGACATCAGACGAATTCAGAGGCGAACTGTTACGATCGTAAAAGGTCGGTGTAGCCAATGCGAAAGTGTAACAGAAATGATAGTCCTTGAAAGAAACGCGCCGTATTCTTTACGAAACCTGCTGTGCGAGCATTATGTTTGCCCCTTCGTATGTCTCGCTTAATGATCATGAGAATTTGATAAGAGAGATTAAAGCACCTACAGAGCCACGTAACAAATGTTCAAATGTTTGTGAAATCTTATGGGACTTAACTAAAAAATGGTTCAAATGGCTCTGAGCACTATGCGACTTAACTTCTGAGGTCATCAGTCGCCTAGAACTTAGAACTAATTAAACCTAACTAACCTAAGGACATCACACACATCCATGCCCGAGGCAGGATTCGAACCTGCGACCGTAGCGGTCACGCGGTTCCAGACTGAAGCGCCTTTAACCGCACGGCCACACCGGCCGGCGGGGACTTAACTGCTAAGGTCATCAGTCCCTAAGCGTACACACTACTTAACCAAAATTATCCTAAGGACAAACACACACACTGATGCCCGAGGGAGGACTCGAACCTCCGCCGGGATCAGTCGCACAGTCCATGACTGCAGTGCCCTAGACCACTCGGCTAATCCCGCGCGGCTGCCATGTAACAACCAGCTACTGTTTCGCTCAATACGTAAGCATAACAGGGCAGAAAATCTATAACTTTGGTAGGAAGTACCTCCCGACACGTACTTTATGGTGGTTTTCGGAGTACCCTAGGTAAACCCCAAACACACTGACAAAATATCGAAGGTTGTTCAGGAACGTTTTATGAGCAATGTGGACTCTGATGGCTCGCAGCATGTGCATTTTGTTTGTTTCTCGTAGCTCCCTCTATCTTCCTGTCTGTAATGGTCTGAAAGTATTTGCACAACTGTGTGTCAACGGTGTGCGATGTGTGTGTAGTTTCGAAACGAAGCAGTTACATCATCTCTCGGTGCTTGTCGTTGACAATAATAACGTACATTCTACTCCTCGGCCTCAAGTTTGCATTCATTCGTCCTCTGTTCTAACTAGGGTTTGTTTATCCAGCAGTATTTGTTAAACATTTACAGTGGCACACAACAGCGCGGATTGGATTATTGATGAAGACTTAGTCTGTATACACCTTGCGTTAGGGTTCACTGAAACAATGGAAAAGCGGTACAACGGCGTTATGCTGAGCTGTTTACGTAGTGAGGGCAACCGCATTACGATGCATTTATTGCTGGGCAAACCAGACTGACAACCTCGCGCCGATGGCAGTAGAAGGGGAGGTAGCGATAAGCGATATCGTACACTCCACTCTCCCTCCCTCCCTCTCTCTCTCTCTCTCTCTCTCTCTCTCTCTCTCTCTCTCTCTCTCTCTCTCTTGGTTTAGTCGGTTTCGATTCTCCGTGACCCCTTGAACCAAAGAACGCCAATTTCTTCTGGCCTGTCTTCCGTAGGCTTTCCAGGTTGGAACACATTACTTCTGTGATGCCATCGATCCAACTCATTCTCTGACGTCTTCTTCTAGTGCCTTCGATCTTCCCCAGCATTTGATGTGTCCAAAGAGGGTCAGCTTTTGTTTGGTATCAGATCTTCCAGGGAGCAATCTGGTTTTATTTGCTCAAATATTGGCCTATTCGTTCTCTATGCAGCCGATGGGGCTCTAAGAAGATCCCTCCAACACCATAATTCAATGGAGTCTTTTCTTCGCCATTCAACCTTTCTAATGGTCCAGGTCTCACTTTCATGTAACTGGAAAGACCATAGCCCTTACAATCCGGATCTTTGTTGCTACAGTTATATCTCTGTTCCTTAAAACGTCGTCAAGATTTGGCACTGCCTTTCTACCAAGCAGCAAGCGTCTCCTAATTTCGTGGCTGCAGTCACCATCAAATGGTTCAAATGGCTCCGAGCACTATGGGACTCAACTTCTGGGGTCATTAGTCCCCTAGAACTTAGAACTAGTTAAACCTAACTAACCTAATGACATCACACACATCCATGCCCGAGGCAGGATTCGAACCTGCGATCGTAGCGGTCTCGCGGTTCCAGACTACAGCGCCTAGAACCGCACGGCCACTTCGGCCGGCAGCCACCATCAGCAGAAATCTGGGAACCGAGATAATTGATCGAGACGCTGCCTCCATTGCTTCTCCTCCCACATGACATGAAATAGGTGTAGTTGCCATAATTGTCCTTTTCTTAACAGTCAGCCTAAGACAAGCTTTTTCGATTTCTTCTTTCACCTTCAGCGAGAGAGTCTAACTGTTCTTCACTTCCTGCCAACAGCATAATATCATCTACGTATCTAAGGTTGTTTATGTTTATCCCAGCTATCTTAACTCCGGTTTCTTCTTCATCTAGCCCGGCATTTTTCATAACGTACTCTGCGTACACATAGAATAAGTAACGTGATAACACGCAGCCTTACGGCACACCACTACTCATAAGCTACACTCTTCGCGCCGCTAAATGAGGTACCCTTTCAGAACAGGAACAGGAAGTACAGTATGACTCACCTTCGCTGCCCACAGCGGTTCACTAGCAATATCCGTAACCCTATCTTACTCGGCGATGTCAATATTCTCCACAGCAGTGTCTGCTGATTCAAAATGTTCAAATGTGTGTGAAATCTTATGGGGCTTAACTGCTAAGGTCATCAGTCCCTAAGCTTACACACTACTTAACCTAAATTATCCTAAGGACAAACACACACACCCATGCCCAAGGGAGGACTCGAACCACCGCCGGGACCAGCCGCACAGTCCATGACTGCAGCGCCACAGACCGCTCGGGTCTGTTGATTCATCACCAGCAGTTTCAGTAGTGGATGATAAACCAGACTGTTTCATACAATCAATGCTACAGTTACAGCAGCGACTGGAAACTGACGGCGCCGTCTACTGGCCACTGTAGTGGGCTGTCCTAGTTCCGCGTCTAACCGAGCGCCGCATGCCTTAGTTTTTTCCGTTTAGTGTCTTGTGAGTCTTCGTGTGCGTCACATTGTTTTTTAACGTCCACTGTTTGGTGTTCGTGCACCCCTTCGTGACACAGCGTTGTCTCGCGCCGTGACGGCCAAGATGCTCCCCGCATCTATTCCACCTACAGCTGCCGTGAGCTTCGGTTTTGAAAAACCCATGCTGCATGTGCAGCCCAGCTCTTTACAGATACACGACAGGCTAGTGGAAAATATCAAGATTACTACAAGATCAAGTGCATACTGTAGACTTTGATTCGGGATTATGCGCGTTTTTTACTAAATTTTTCGACCCGCTTCAGATTGCCAGGGTATTATTACGTCACGGTACCCAGGTCCCCTTTACTCATCGTGATGGTTCCACTAGCATGGTTCTTTCAGGGAATACAGAAGTGGTCCATACAAATAATCGGGTTTTAAATCTTCACCTCGAGCTAGAGGACAGTTCTCTGGGGTCTATCCTGCTCCATTATGGGGATATACAACACATTTGAAGGGAATGCTGGTCTGCACAGCACGGCTCACAGGTCAGCAGTGGTGTTCGGTCGGTATAAATGTGATACGTCGTGGTATGGGAAAACTTAACCAAAACTCCAGGCCTGAAGAGCCGCTGAACATTCACAACTGTAATGTCAGAATGACAACCTTAAGATTCAAGATAATCACGGTCTGAAGGACCCAACACTTTTGATTAATTATTGACCAATACAATAAGTTACTGAAAGGAATGACTTTAATCATTCGGCCAGAAAGGCCAATCAAATATAACCACAAATGCTGATTTGATAATGCTACAAGAATGCAAAACCACCAGTTAATTTACTTCGTCCAAAGGGGCAGTAAAGACCAAAAGAGAAATTCATATAGCAAAGGTGTTTTTTTTAATGAAAAAAGCTAACAGGATAAAGTTAATAACCAAAAAGGGGTAGTGACGTCGCCACTAGGCCTGAAGGGCCTGAATATCAGTAGTAATAAATATTTGAGAATGGTTGAAGTTAGTGAGTTAGCACTTAAAACCAGCCCGTGGTCCTCACCACTAGGAAAAATTAGAATCAGCTGTGCTAGGACTGCCTGCTTTAGAAATATATCACAGGCCAGCAGAACAACTAGAAACTTCACCAGCGTGGCGAATCGTCCACATAGGGCATGACAGCAACTCTCTATAACACATAAAATAAAAATTACTAAACATTGAAACACATAGCTCATAATATAACGACTATCTAGGCAGGAACTGTTAATGACGCCCACTCGCCTTCGTAAATCTTCGACTTAGTAAATGTAAAGGCCAGTACTAAATAATAATATCACTCAAATTGTAAAATACAAGATCGTTATGGCACTTGGATCAGAATAAAATTTCAACCATAGATAATATTTTAGGCTCAGTTATTAAGACACAGAGAGTTAACACTCTTTTCTAGTGATTGTTACACTTGACAATATAACAGTAGATCACTGAACCGGGATTTCGGGCACGCCTGAGCCTACTAAAATTGCGAAACACCATGGCACACGACCTTAGAGCGTAACACACCCGACGACACGGGCAGAAATTGAGTGAGACACATCAAGTCAAGAAATTCTCACCGTTAGTCCAGAAGGCAGACAAGCATTCGGCGACAGGTTGCAACCGACACCAACTCGAGTTATGTCAATCGCCCCAGTTCCGCCATAGCAACGCGGACACGCCGCGTCAACAGTTGCCGCGCCGAGCTTCCTTATCACACAGCCCGCCCAGAACGACTGCCGCCGTCCCGAGTACACACACTCGTAACAATCACGTGCGTTCACAGGAAGTTATACCACCCTTCCCGCAACATAGCGCTACCACACAACCGGAAACTAAACTCCCCGCAGCAGCACTCGATACTCTCGTCGTCAGCAGGTCTCTCTCGAGAACGCAGGGCCCTCCGAAATTTACAAGCAAACGGACCAATCGCGGCAGAGCAAAGCCAAGGCTCCGGAAGACGACACACCACACCTAGGCAAAGATGAAGATGCTACGGTTCAAAATGGTGATTAAAAAAATATTCACCCTCACTTCCAAGTGCGGGTTAATGTTACGTATACCGGTTGGGAAGGAACCTGCTGTATTTGTAGTCACAGAATCCGCATCCGTACCACTCGTACGCATCGTTCGGTAGTATTGAATCCTGCTTACGAACAGCGTAAAAGTTGACTTCAGCGGATCTTCTCCCACAGGATTCTGCAGCTGAGTCAACAACGGTGTTGAGGGTCAAAATGGATCTTTGAGAGATAATGCTCCTGATTTTCCCCCACGGCTCATGCGTATTAGACATTAACGCCATCACTCCCGTGATGCCGGTCCTGGTTATTAAAAACAAACGTAGCAGAACACAAGACGATGAGGAGGCTTTTGCTTTTGCTCACCCTTCGGGTAGTCTTCCAATGGCGGTCCCTTTTCTCCGGCCTGAGTTTGTGCACGACGAAGCCACGGGTGCTTCTGCATCTGGTCATATGGTCACTGATAAGTCGTCTAGCGACTCTCCAATCATCCAGGCCGCCCCCCGTTAAAGAATTTGTTTCAGAATCCCACTTGTGTCCCCCAGCTCTATCGCATACCTCACCTTTTGTTTCATCTTCCTAAATTACTTCTACGCCTTCTGTCGCGACTTCTACGTCACGACATCTTGATGAGCGTAACTGGATTGATTCCCAAGGGCAGGATTAACTCGTCGCTATGAAACAAATCTCCACACGCGAAGACCTGTCCGTCGACGAATGGGCTGCGGAAGTATTTCCCTCCCAGTCTAAAACGAACGTTCTGCATGATCCACCCTCACAACCGCACAAGGTAGCGGGAAATCCGAGAAGCCGCAATAAACAACGTATCCAGACTGAAAGGGTCGCATCAGGGAAGATGGGAGAGATGTCCATATTCCTTCTTCCTCCGTTATGTCCGTTGATTCTGCCATGGATACTGGTATACAGTTCCGTTCCATGATGGTTTTGTAATTTTGTAGTTTTTCTTCCAGTTCAATTGTATATGCAAGCATATACTTTCCTCAATTTGAGTATTAACAGGATTTGTTCTGATCTCCAGCTTGCCGTTTTGCGACAGTCTATACATGACTATGGTGCAGACGTTCTGTTTCTGCAGGGAGCATTACTTCATCAGTTTTTGATATCTGGGTTCTAGAAATGCTTTAATGTGGCTTCTGAACTTTCTACGGGCACTGCTTTGGTTTAAAGGGACGGAATACTGTTACGAGAATCGAAGTTCCCGATGATGGTGGGCTGTAGAATGCAGCTTTTTTGGTATCACTTTACTTCTTCTCTCTGCTCCCGACGCCGACCGTTCTATGGAACGTTCGCTTTTCTACGAAAAGAAAATCATTTATCTACTTTTTAAATACTCTACAAAGATTCTGTTGTTTTGTGATTTTAATTGTGTTCTACGCCCGATGAACTATTATTCTGATTTTAGTTTTAGTAAGGAACTCGATGACTTGGTACACTCGTTGAACCTACATGGAGCTTGGGATTATGGGTGAGCCAAACTGCTACAGTTAAAACAATTTCAAGTGGAAGGGCTCCGAATGCAATTTCAACGACGTTCCGTTTTACAAGATGAACTGGCTTCACTATACCATCTGATCCGTATGCACCCGCGCAACTAAGACGTTTCCATTGTTCCACTTCCTAACGCCGATGATCGACTGTCAACATCCCACCATGACATTTTCAATTTAATTTTAACTAATTTATTGAATTGTATGACTCCCACTTTCCAGTTGAAAATTTTCGCGACTTCACCCATTTGCTGGGGTTAGTCGTCACCCCTAAATTGAATGATGCTTTTTCGAGTGATTTCCACAAGGACAATATGTATGACGTTGTTACCGGATTTCAGTCACGCAAGTCACGCATTCCTAAGGATTTTTTGTTCTTTTTTTGGCCTCTCGTAGGTGATAGAATGACGTCAATGCTCATTGAAGTGATACGGTGTGTCTCGCTTCCTGTTCTTTTCAAGCAAGGTAAAATGCTCCTCATCCCGAAAACCAAGGGTCGACCTGACCTTGACTCACTTCGTCCGATTACTCTCCTAAACCTCAACTATAAAATTGTTGCTGGAGTTATAAGCACTCATCTAAGTTGCTCGAGAAAATTATTGCTCATCACCAAAACTGTGTGCTTGGACGCACGGTACTGACATCTGTTATCGAATGTCGAGATGTCGTTTCGGTGGCTGTAGCCACCAATACCTCGGGCGCCTTGCTTTTTTTCGACATCCACAAGGCATTTGACCATGTCAGTCACAGTTTTTTAATGAATGAGTTAACCGCTTTGGGTTTTACTCACGACGCATGCTAGGTCCTAGCCAAAGTTTTCACTGGTATCCATGCCTCCGTGGTTTTGAATGGTCACCTTACCGCCCGAATTTCGATCCGACGGGATCTACCCCAGAGGAAGCTCTTATCCACGTCACTCTTTGTTTTGTTCGTAGAACTCTTGCTTCGGCGTATTTGCCATGAAACTTCGTGGCTGGACTAAATTGGGTGACCAATTCTCGATCCTCGCTTACGCCGATGACGTCATCGTTTTAGTAGGAAATGCTGACGGCATTTCAGGGTTCAAGGATAACTTGGATTCCTTTTGTCGCCTAGCTAGTGCCCACATGAATGATCGCAAATGCACCTTTCTACCATTTCAGAGCTTTAACAAAGTAGTAATTACGTTGGCGACTGTTGTCGATCGTCATAAGACTTTCTGGATCATAATAGATCGCAACCCGGCCAAAATGGCTGTACTTAACTGGCGAGAGGTTACTATTCGTGTTCAGGGAGCGATTCCTGAACGCTAACGCCGTTCCCTTAGTCACCGGGTCTCAGACACCTCTATTTTCAACAAAGTGTATTACGTAGCACAGATTTTCGCGCTTCCCGCGATGATGATCCGCAGATTCAAACAACTATCTGCCCGATTCTTGCGTCGACGACACACATTTCGCGGTCAGTGTGAAGTAGTGGCCAGGCCTCGCAGTCTCAGAGGATGAGATCTTCCAGATATTAAAGTGAAGGCGTTCATCTTGTTTGTACCACACAGTTTCGTAACATGTACATAGGCGCCGCATCCCATTACATCTCGTTTATTTTCCTGTCGCCGGCCGCGGTGGCCGAGCGATTCTAGGCTCTGCAGTCCGGAACCGCGCAACTGCTACGGTCGCAGGTTCGAATCTTCCCTCGGGCATGGATGTGTGTGATGTCCTTAGGTTAGTTAGGTTTAAGTATTTGTAAGTTATAGGGGACTGATGACCTCAGATGTTAAGTCCCATAGTGCTCAGAGCCATTTTTATTTTCCTGTCTCCAAATGATCATCCTGACTCCTCCCAATGATGTTAGCTGGAATAACCCCAAATTACGACGTATCCACGAATATTTGACTGGCAGTTTCTTAGGTCTTGATATTCTTCAAATGTGCAACAATAGGTAAAAAACTAACTACAAAGACGCGCCTCACTACTGGAGACTTATCATCTGCTCGGATCAACCACCTTGCCGCTACCCTGTTGCAATTGCTTCCCCGTCAACACCCTGGGAAACTGCCTGGTCTCATCTTAGACTTCCTATATTACGCAAAGAGACAGTTTCGTTGTGGTATAGAGCCATCCATCGTTTGATACCGAGTGTCAACCGCCATTTCACACAGGCCTTTGCCCAACACATCACTGTGATGAACGTCACCATCCTTATAGCTTACTTCACAGGCTCGTCTCTTGTGATCGGGATCATTAGCTCTGCATTTGTCGACAGTTGGCTTTTCTTTACAGATGGCCTGAATACTCTTTTTCGGATGAATTTCTTATTCGTCCACACGTATCCTTTTTTTCTCAGACGAAATCGAATGGTCGTCTGTGTCCTGGATCACTACGTTGTTGAAGAAAGGAAGTAGCCTAATCCCCATGTCTTTCATCAATATTTTGAGACCGAGCATTGGAAGCGGCTGCGGTTCCCATGTTATCGAACGCTTTTTGTAAAGATGCTATTTGTTGTTTTTAATCGACAAGTAGTTAAGTTGTTGGTTAAGTTCCCTTGCGACCTTTGGCTCTTTCCTGTTTCTGCTGCTCAGCCACGTAAGGCCCAGTTTTGTTCACTTTTCTTCCTTACACAAAAATAAATAAAACAAATAAAAATAAATAATTAAAATTTAAAAACTAGAGAATACATTGTAAGTTACTTTCCTTTTTGTCTTCTTTCGTTACTAATGACTATTTGTTCGCTGAATTTGTAGTTCAAATGGTTCAAATGGCTCTGAGCATTATGGGACTTAACATCTGAGGTCATCAGTCCCCTAGAACTTACAACTACTTAAACCTAACTAACCTAAGGACATCACACACATCCATGCCCGAGGCAGGATTCGAACCTGCGACCGTAGCGTTGGCGCGGTTCCAGACTGAAGCGCCTAGAACCGATCGGCCACGAATTTGTAGTTCATTTTACTTTATGATTTTGGTTATCGTCACCTGACTTTCATGAAAGTACCAAATCAATCTGATAATCAAAAAGGACTGTCTAGACTTCTTCGCTACGACCGTCAAGGTCCTGAGCTCGATTCCCAGAGACCAATTCAATTTCTGTTTTGGTAGCAACGTCTGTAAGGAGGACCACTCACCCTTATGATGGCAGCTGAGAAGCCACTTTAACATAAAAGCAGCCAAACCGACGCCACAGTCACCGAATAAAAGTCCTGTACAAGGCAAGATGATACACGGTGTTTGTTTATTATCAACAAAAGCATGAGGATTCAAGTATCCGCACCGCAGCAGAAGTAGTAAAAGGCACACAATAAATATTTCACAAATGATATAGATATAGGCGTTATTTGATGTTCTGGCGAAACCACGAGCGCCGGAACGAAGATGAAGAACGCAAAAGTAGAGAAGGCGGTGAAAGGACATCTGCCAGTGGTGTGCTGATTAGGATCGAACGACGACACGAGCGGCCTCTACACAAAGGGAAGAGAAGCGCCGCAGTTCCTGCCAGCCCCGACGCTCAGTACTCGCTCAGTATCGGGACAGTCTACGGACAGGCCTAGCAGAGCACGCTAAGAGTACAGTTATTAGTGATCCACAACTAGCATGACTAGCGTATGTAGCAAAGGACTCTGATTTATGTTGCGTGTCACCCAGCGCTTGCAACACCACTGTTATTTCGACGTTAAGTATTGTCAATCTGCTTTATTGAAATAAAACTACTAGTATTATTTGCTTGAATTGTTGTATAGCATTTCGATAACGCAGCATCTTTTAGGCACCATAGACGAGACGAGTGGGCAAGGCCCCACACTTGACAGCAAAAATAAAGTTTGTCGGCATAGTGTTCCTCCTTCCATAATTCGCACATCATTGCCTTGCACCTTCCGTTTCATTCTCCGTTGGCGCAGTTCTCATTGTCCGTAAAATTAATGACGTTAACAGCAAGGTGTTGCGGCTCCTCGCGAAGGTATTCGAGATCACTTCTCATGTTCGCACTGCGAGGTAATAACGCTCATTACTTTGAACTGGAATGTGATTCTAATAGTAAGGAGACAAAGTTTAGCTAGGTATACTCCCTAGAGTTTTTCGCTCTCAGAGATGTTTTGCGAGTAATATGTGTCGCGCAAAAATATCCGAGAGTCAATACGTGTCGAGCAAAAATACCCGAGAGTCAGCTTGTCCGCACTGTCCAAGAGTGGGGCCAGATACAGATAGTTGCTATCTGCGAGTTCTGAGCTCACGTGTAGGCTGCAACCTCCATCTCTCGCGAGCTGCTCGCAAAAGCTCTCAGATAAGAAAAAAAATCTGTTGGCGTTGCGGGGGGAGCCGAGAGTATTCGGGGAGTGCTGAGCGGCCATATTGCGATCCAGATTCGGGCCATACTTCACAGTTTGTACACAACCACATCTTGGTAACAGACTTTGCTGTAGTCATAGACACATTAAATAAAAGTACCCCAGAAACTGCACCTTTGGCGTATTTGTAAGCGAAGAAATCGCGCGTTTTACCTGCGAAAAGAACAGCACGAGTTAGTTATTTGGCTCTGAGCACTATGGGACTCAACTTCTGAGGTCATTAGTCCCCTAGAACTTAGAACTAGTTAAACCTAACTAACCTAAGGACATCACAAACATCCATGCCCGAGGCAGGATTCGAACCTGCGACCGTAGCGGTCTTGCGGTTCCAGACTGCAGCGCCTTTAACCGCACGGCCACTTCGGCCGGCAGTTAGTTATTTCAAAAGTCCTAGACATAAACAATACTACGCAGCTAAAACATACAAAACATCACAAACATAATATACACGGTGGTCCGTTGATAGTGACCGGACCAAATATCTCACGAAATAAGCATCAAACGAAAAAACTACAAAGAACGAAACTCGTCTAGCTTGAAGGGGGAAACAAGATGGCGCTATGGTTGGTGCGCTAGATGGCGCTGCCAAACGTCAAACGGATATCAACTGTGTTTTCTAAATAAGAACACCAATTTTTAATTACATATTCCACCCATTTTTAATTACATATTCCTGTAGTGCGTAAAGAAGTATGAATGTTTCAGTTGGACCACTTTTTTTCGCTTTGTGATAGATGGCGCTATAATAGTCGCAAACGTATAAGTACGTGGTATCACGTAAAATTCCGCCAGTGCGGACGGTATTTGCTTCGTGATACATTACTCGTGTTAAAATGGACACTTTACCAATTGCGGAAAAGGTCGATATCGTGTTGATGTATGGCTATTGTGATCAAAATGCCCAATGGGCCTGTGCTATGAATGCTGCTCGGTATCCTGGTCGACATCATCCAAGCGTCCGGACCGTTCGCCGGATAGTTACGTTATTTAAGGAAACAGGAAGTGTTCAGCCACATATGAAAAGTCAACCACGACCTGCAACAAATGATGATGCCGAAGTAGATGTTTTAGCTGCTGTCGTAGCTCATCCGCTCATCAGTAGCAGACAAATTGCGCGAGAATAGGGAATCTAAGAAACGTCGGTGTTGAGAATGCTACATCAACATCGATTGCACCTGCACCAGGAATTGCATGGCGAAAAGTTTGAACGTCGTGTACAGTTCTGCCACTGGGCACAACAGAAATTACGGGACGATGATAGAGTTTTTGCACGCGTTCTATTTAGCGACGAAGCGTCATTCACCAACAGCGGTAACGTAAACCGGCATAATAAGCACTACTGGGCAACGGAAAATCCACGATGGTCGCGACGAGTGGAACATCAGCGACCTTGGCGGGTTAATTTATGGTGCGGCATTATCGGAGGAAGGATAATTGGCCCCCATTTTATCGATGGCAATAGAAATGGTGCAATGTATGCTGATTTCCTACGTAATGTTCTACCGATGTTACTACAAGATGTTTCACTGCATGACAGAATGGCGATGTACTTCCAACACGATGGATGACCGGCACAGAGCTCGCGAGCGGTTGAAGCGATATTGAATAGCATATTTCATGACAGGTGGATTGGTTGTCGAAGCACCATACCATGGCCCGCATGTTCACCGGATCTGAAGTCCCTGAATTTCTTTCTGTGGGGAAAGTTGGAGGATATTTGCTATCGTAATCCACCGACAATGCCTGACAACACGCGTCAGCGCACTGTCAATGCATGTGCGAACATTACGGAAGGCAAACTACTCGCTGTTGAGAAGAATGTCGTTACACGTATTGCTAAATGCATTGAGGTTGACGGACACCATTTTGAGCATTTATTGCATTAATGTGGTATTTACAGGTAATCACGCTGTAACAGCATGCGTTCGCAGAAATGATAAGGTACATGTATCACATTGGAACAACCGAAATAAAATGTTCAAACGTACCTACGATCTGTATTTTAATTTAAAAAACTTACCTGTGACCAACTGTTCGTCTAAAATTGTGAGCCATATATTTGTGACTATAACAACGCCATCTATCACAAAGCGAAAAAACTGGTCCAACTAAAACACTCATATATCTTTACGCACTACACGAATATGTAATAAAAAGGGGTTCCTATTTTTAAAAACGCAGTTGATATCCGTTTGACCTATGCAGCGCCATCTAGAGGGCCAACCATAGCGCCATCTGGTTTCTCCCTTCAAGCTAGACAAGTTCTTTATAGTTTTTTCGTTTGATGCTTATTTAGGGAAATTTTTCGCCCGGTCACTATCAATGGACCACCCTGTATGCATATTGCTACCCCATGACTTCTCAACTGAGGGTAAATCTGAGCATTGTTGCGTTAATCTGTTCTTTGTCTTTTGCTGATTCCACGTTACAGGCCTTTTCACTCTTCAGGAGGTATTTTAACGGCAATAAGGTTATAGAGTTAACAAACCGAATAAATCATAATTAAATTATCACTCTGTAGCAAGTCACATGAGACTACATTTTATATCGTGTAGGGCCCCCGCGGGCACGCAGAAGTGCCGCGGCACGACGTACGGTGGGCTCGACTAATGTCTGAAGTAGTGCTGGAGGGAACTGACACCACGAATCCTGCAGCGCTGTCCATAAATCGGTAAGAGTACGAGGGGGTGGAGATGTCTTCCGGACAGCACGTTGCAAGGCATGCCACATATGCTCAATAATGTTCATGTCTGGGGGATTTGGTGGGCAGCGGAAGTGTTTAAACACGAAAGCTCGTTGCTGGAGCCACTCTGTAGAAATTCTGGACTTGTGGGGTGCCCCACTGTCCTGATGAGATTGCCCAAGTCCGTGGGAACGCACAATGGACAGCAATGGATGCTGGCGATGAGACAAGATGCTTACGTACGTGTCACCTGTCAGAGTCGTATCAGTACGTATCAGTTGTCCCACATAGCTCCAAATGTACACGCCCCACACCATTTCAGAGCCTCCACCCACTTGAACAGTCCTGTGCTAACATGCAGGGTCCATGGACTCATGAGGCTGTCTCCATACCCGTACATGTCCATCCGCTCGACACAATTGTAAACGACACTCGACCGACCAGGCAACATGTTTCCAGTCATCAACAGTCCAATGTCGGCGTTGACGGACTCAGGCGAGGCGTAAAGCCTTGTGTGGTGCGGTCATCAAGCCCATATCGATGATGTTCCGTTGAATGGTTCGCTCGCTGACACTTGTAGATGGCCCTGCATTGAAACCTGCAGCAATTTGCAGAAGGGTTGCACTTCTGTCACGCTGAACGATTCCCTTCAGTCGTCGTTGGTCCTGTTCTTGGAGGATCTTTTTCCGACTGTAGCGATGTCGTACATTTGATGTTTTACCGGAGTCCTGATATTCACGGTACACTCGTGAAATGATCGTACGGGAAAGTCCCAACTACATCGCTACTTCGGAGAAGCTGTGTCCCATCCTTCATACACTGACTGTATCACCACGCCCAGACCCACTTAAATCTTGATAACCTGCTATTGTAGCAGCAGTAACCGATCTAATAACTGCTACTGCCACTTGTTGTCCTATCGGTGTTGCCGACCGCAGTGTCGTCTTATGCCTGTTTACATACCGGGGGATCAAAAAGTCAGTATAAATTTGAAAACTTAATAAACGGCAGAATAATGTAGATAGAGACGTAAAAATTGACACAAATGATTAGAATGACATGGTTTTTTTTTTAAAAAAAAGTTCACAAAATGTCTGACAGATAGCGCTTGACAGCAAAACGTCAGTGACTGAGCATGACAATCGTGTAACGAGAGAGAGAGAGAGAGAGAGAGAGAGAGAGAATCAGATGCGCCAGCAGTCACAGCATGTTGACGTTACCTCAAAAGGCGCTTTCAGTGAAGCTGTATTATCAGAATGTGGAATGTGCTAGTTCAGCGTTACTATCCTACCGCCATAGAAAGGGGATTCGAACGGGGAAAGGTCCGTTGGCAAAAACAGCTGTGGTGAGAATGATTTCGAAGTTCGAAGCCACGGGTTGTTTAGACGATAGACCTCCAAGTGGCCGACCGAGCACAAGGCGTAATGCTGCTGAGACAGTTCAGGAAGAAATGAAGACTGTATCGGGTTCGTCTAAGCACGGGGAAGACAGCGCTCGTGCAATCGCACGTCACACCGGCATTCCATACACTGCTGTTTGGTTGGCACTAAGGCGTACCCTCCGATGCTATCCGTAGAAAATCCATCGGAATTTTGAACTGTTACCTGGCGATTTAGTGAAGCGGAGGGCATTTGCGGTGTGGGCGTTTCAAAAGATGGCGGAAGATGACGATTGGTTGGGTAACGTGTTGTGGACCGACGAAGCTCATTTCACGCTCCGAGGGTATGTCAACGCCCACAACTGCAGAACTTGGGCTACCGAAAATCCTACAACTGTCGTGGAAACTCCATTGCACGACGAGAAAGTCACGGTATGGGTTGGATTTACCACATCTACCGTTATCGGGCCTTTTTTCTTCGAGGAAATGCGTGATTCTGGTTTTGTAACTGCTACCGTGACGGGTGAGAGGTACGCCGATATATTACAGAATCCCATCAACCCCAGCTTTGCTGATAAACACCTGCTGGAACGTACGATGTTTATGTAGGATGGCGCTCCACCCCATGTTGCTAGACACGTGAAAGATCTCTTGCGCGCGTCGTTTGGTGATGATCGTGTGCTCAGCCGCCACTTTCGTCATTCTTGGCCTCCCAGGTCCTCAGATCTCAGTCTGTGCGATTATTGGCTTTGGGGTTACCTGAAGTCGCAAGTGAATCGTGATCAACCGATACCTCTAGGGATGCTGAAAGACAACATCCGAAGCCAAAGGCCTCACCATAACTCCGGACATGCTTTACAGTGCTGTTCACAACATTATTCCTCGACTACAGCTATTGTTGAGGAATGATGGTGGACATATTGAGCATTTCCTATTAAGAACATCATCTTTGCTTTGTCTTACTTTGTTATGCTGATTATTGCTAGTCTGATCAGATGAAGCGCCATCTGTTGGACATTTTTTGAACTTTTGTATTTTTTTGGTTCTAATAAAACCCCATGTCATTCCAAGCATGTGTGTCAATTTGTACCTCTCTATCTACATTATTCCGTGATTTATTCAGTTTTAAAATTTATACTGACTTTTTGATCACCCGTTATCTCTGTACTTGAATGCGCGTGCCTATGCTAGTTTCTTTGGCGCTTCAGTGTACGAAGAAAATACATTGAAACCTTTGAAATATTGTCGGTGGGAGTGCGGGTTCACCATGTAGATGTAGACGTTGATCTAATCTGTCATTGCAAATGGAACAGTAGCTCCTTTCTGACATTTCTCATCGACTGACATAGGTAGAAATTTTTAAGATGCAACGTGACAGTAAATCGGAACTTCCCTACTACAAAAAAATGCACTGGTGACTCTCGACTCTTCACGAGGTGTCACAGTCCAGAGAATGCATAAATGGCATCTTCAGTCCATATGATCGCAGTCTCGACACTCTGCGGTACTGAGACAGTGACGGCAGCGTATTCTCGGACCCCTGCTCGCCGCCGGTTAGGCTGCACGCGGCTCCCGCTATCGCGAATTCCGGCGCGCACGCACATTTCTTTATCCACTTTTGTTTACACGCTTTATCGGCGAGCCGCGGCCCAGCCTAATCTTCTTAGGCGCTGCCGCGGTCGTTCGTCTACCGCGGCCTCACCTACGACCGGCGCCTAATGCCTCTCCCCTGCCGGCGTTATTTCTTCGTTCTACATAAATAAACGTTTAATCCCGCTTTCTCGGCACAGAAGCGGCTCGTGCTCGTAATGTTTATTGCCAAGTCTTAAACATAGAAATTAGCGTTGCCTTGGAATGACTCCGCACTGCTCCGCGTTATATCCGAATGCTTGGTTAAAAGATAAGTTAATCTGGAAAGAGTACTC
This sequence comes from Schistocerca piceifrons, assembly GCF_021461385.2. NCBI lineage: Eukaryota > Metazoa > Arthropoda > Insecta > Orthoptera > Acrididae > Schistocerca > Schistocerca piceifrons. Next base: position 669,067,074 of record NC_060142.1, on the reverse strand, counting down.
ACATTTTAAGCTGATTTTGTGCCATGCAAGTAAATTAAACTGAGAGTAACTGAGCTTAGAATCCGAAATAATATCCTTAAAATTTATTATTATGCCAGAGAAAGGAAACGTTTTAATTCTGTTCTACCCGGCAAGTTGAAAAGACTGGATTGGTAATTATTTCTCAAATATGTGATGGCATTTCCCAAACAGTTCCTCCATAAAATATTCGCACCAACATCTTACACAGGAAAATATATATCGATGATTATTGAAGTCACACGGACACTATTTTCTTGGGTCATAACTCATCTGACGGGTTCGAAGTGGCCTGCTACGAATTCCTCTCCGGTGGCATCCTCTGATCTCAGAGCAGCACCGTACATCCTCAATTATTACTTTGATGTGTACTAATCTCTGTCTTAGCCTGCAATTTTTAACCTCAACAGCTTCCTCTAGTTCCTTCATGTCTTAGCGCATCGTAACACTCACTCAAGGTCCTGAAAGGGATATGTATAAAAAGTACAAAATGTGTTTAGAATTACTGATACTTTAATAAAGGATATTGTAACAGACAGATTACGTTTTTTTAATTGTTAATCGAAGTGTTTCCACAATGGTTTACCACCACAAGTGATCTTTCGAATTATTTTTCTCCTCACAGGGCTTTACTTTCGGTTTTTCAAACGATGCTAGCAATCTACATACTTACACTGTAAAAGTGAAGAAGAAATTCATATGAATGGAACATCTAAAAACCATTTTCCTTTTGATGATGGTATTGTTCTTTTCCTTCTAGTGTAGGTGAACTTACGACAGATGTATAGATCCAGTTGAAGCCACGAATGGACGAACAGCCATTACAATAAAAAGAGCGTAGCTTTTGGTGCACAAAAGCTTGCGCCGACATTTATGAACGTAAACTGACAATGAGCATAATGTTGGAATGACCTGGGTGACAACTGCCACTTTCATTTCATAAGAGAAAGAAGTCCACCCCGATAGCTGAGTGGTCAGCGTGACAGATTGCCGTCCTAAGGGCCCGGGTTCGATTCCAGGCTGGGTCGGGGATTTTCTCCGCTCAGGGACTGGGTGTTGTATTGTCTTCATCATCATTTCATCCCCATCCGGAGCGCAGGTCGCCCAATGTGGCGTCGAATGAAATAAGACCTGCACCAAGGCGGCCGGACCTATCCCATAAGGGGCCTCTCGGACAATGACGCCAAACGCTAATTTCCATAAGAGAAAGAGAGCCCATCTAGAGCAACAAAATATAAATAGTAGCTCCACTGTGAAATTTTGTTTTTCTTAGACAAAGAAAATATCGATCGTTTAATTTACTTTGCTCTGCAGCGTTCTCATTTCAGATATTTTCGAGTAAACGAAAGCTCATAAATAAATAAGAATAATAAAAAACTTTTGTAGAATGTTTCAAATGCACGGTGCCCAGAAAAGGTACAGAAACTTAAAATTGCATCTGGGAGAACATGTTGAACGTGGAGCGTTTCTACCTACTTTTGACAGCCAATAATTAATGTAGTTATGCTCCATGACCATGTTGTGGTTTATTTAATGAGATGGGTAAAACACTTTTAGCGATATAACAAACACAAGGACACAGACTATTCAACTAAAATGAAAGATCTACATACGTCTCACACTGTATGAGCTTCCGTTGATTGGTCTAAAATCATCCATCATTACAGAAGGGCACAAAGGTCATAAAATTTGCATTTGAGTCTGTAAGAGCACTATTAATATTGTCACTGGCTTATTTCTTAACAGTTGTGCTGGAAGTAGCTTAAATTTATCGCTCCAGAAAAAGGCACTTTTTAACAAATTCAAATCAAATCGTATTCAAAAGCTTGCTTATTCAGTGTGTTTTGTGCTGCTGTTGACCAGCTTTATCTTGACCTACACCGGAAAAATGATAGAGTAATGCATTAGTGGGAATGATGGACAGCTGCTCATCACCATGGAATGGCGAGGAAGTTGGTACCCCAAATACCAGTCAATATTTGCCAGATGATAGTGGTTACTTGAGTAACCCAGGGAGCTCAGGGTCAGAAAGTAACTGTGTCCGCTTGAGACGGAGTAGTTGCAGCAGTCCAGATAACGGTAGGTTCAAATGGCTCTGAGCGCTATGGGACTTAACTTCTGTGGTCATCAGTCCCCTAGAACTTAGAACTACTTAAACCTAACTAACCTAAGGACATCACACACATCCATGCCCGAGGCAGGATTCGAACCTGCGACCGTAGCAGTCCCGCGGTTCCGAACTGCGCTAACGGTAGGTCCCCAGTTGGCTGCTGCCATAACATAATACCATCAACAGCAGCCTTCTAGCAGAACTGCTATACTAATGGACAGTTGGACAGTTTACGTAAGACTGAAGGAGCTCATTGTGATTCAGTTTTGCTCAATGATATTGGTTGCTGTAAAGCATTTGAACAAGAGGTAGCTCACGGACCAACAGATGTCTGTGGATCACCGCATCTTAGCGCGTGGAAATGCTTGAATTTGTGCAAGCAACTATCTAATTATCTAACTCCAGTGCTGAACAACTCGGAAGCGGCGCAACGTATCGAAATTTTTCTTAATAATTATTTCTCAGCACAAACTCTCCTGCAACACTCACACAAGCTTATCAGATTTTTTGTGACCACCCTGTAGATAGCCTCCATATAATGATGACGAGCTGCTGGCAATCGTGAACTGGCGCTTGTAATGTGGTCCACATGCCATAGAACGCTCACTTGTAGTTAGCATAAGGACTCAAGATGGTCGGTGGATAAAATCGCTGCTGAGCCCATTGGGAAAATTTTATGACACCCATGAGCGCTGCCAATTCTTCAGTGGACTTCACGGCAAGTCTACATGATGCTACAGCATTCGAGGCCATTCTTTCCACATTCGCCAGGTCAGACTGTTCTCAGCGGACTCCTCCAGTTTCGCGCGCTTAGATTACTCGCCGCGCCCTGTGACCTGCCCTAACACAGGTGTTTCCACTAGATGAGGCACGTAATGGCAAATGACATTTTTTTCTTTATATCACGCGTTTACTATTTAACCTAAAATGAAATATGAACAAGAACTAGTGATCATTATTTTAATTTTAACTTATTATTCTTGTCAAAGGGAAAGATAAAAATGTCATACTGTTGTGGTTGTGTGTAGCCTTGTAGTTCAAAAAGTAAGTTCCACATTATTGTGACGGATCAAGTAGCCTTTATTGAATTCTGCACTACGCTTTGAAGACACAGACACGTCAGAATATTTTTCAACTTTGTCACGAACTCATGGAGGTGTGTTCCGTCTATCCATTAAAAAAATCACACTCTCAGAAAGAACGACACATTTATACACAACAAAATACACATTCACACACACACACACACACACACACACACACACACACACACACACACACACACACAAAAGATGAAAATATCAAACCACACGCACAATACAAACAAAAGACGAGAGATGAACACACAGCGATAGCTGGCAACACTAGACATCGAATGTTGAACACAAAATGTAAAGTGCAAGTGAAGTATGCGATGTGTTGAATCAAATGTGGGTGAAAGAACGCCATAAATCGGCCAACAGGAGGATGGAAAGTAATGAATATATCTCCAGGACCACACACATGGGCTAAGAGGGCTGGAAATCTTAAGTAACACCGAACGATAGTTTCACATGATGAAATTCGTGCTACAAAATCTAACAGAAAAAACAAGAGAAAAACATGACAATATGTAACATATTAACACATTGTAACTACCACATAATACACTTATTATATGTATAAAAAGAAACATGTGTTAAAGGCCACTGAAGATGCTTCACAAATAAACGAAGCGGAACGCGTATGGAAATGACACAAGTGCCTTCAATTAGTTGCGTGGACGGAAGATGCCCCCACAAGTTTTGAAGCAACTAGGAAACGACGGAAAACAGAAAAAAATGTCGACAGTCACGAATTTTACTGACAGTCTGTGTGCTACTTAGACGTTTTACCGACATGAATCGTACTGTCCCACGTACTTCAGCTTTCATCTGCCACACCATTTCACTCGCAGACCGTGATGCACCTGTTCTCACTACCGTAGCAGAACTGTGTCTGTGGGAAAACTGGAACATCTGATTACTGCTGACAATATAACGCTCCTGTTGCGCTGTGGTTTTAACGTGGGACGACACGTCTAGGTAACTGTCTCCGCGCGTACTGTGTGTACACAAATCTCCCCATTACCCTGTTTGCCAATTATCTGTGCATATTTCAGCGATTTTCGAAAAAAATAAAGAAAAACAGACCTGAAGGTTTCTGTTGTAATTGGAACGAATATTTTTTTATGAAATACGAATTTGCGGTTGTGAATACGTAGAAAATGAAAACATCCGCGAGTGGTTAAATTCGATGCCTGTAAGCAGCGAAGTGATCGGCTATAGCCAACAACGCGTGTTCGGTGGAGCAAGAGAGCGAAGATTGGGCGATCACACACACCGGGACACTGATATAGTACCGACATTTTCTTAAAATATTCAAGACAAAATTCGTTTGAATATACCACTGTTTTGACTCTCCCGGAAAATGAGAAAGGCCTTCAGGAACATAGGGAATTAAAAACAGAGAGAAAAAGAAAACTGGACGTATGTTTCCAGAAAGTGAATTAAAAGCAAGTGATACAACACACAATGCGCTTTTAGTGTAATTTTGTAAATAAGTTGTCAGAATTTGGCGAGTAACAGTTACGTAATACTGTGAGCTGTCAAATGTGACATGGAGCATGTTTAGCAAATACAGTAAATGGCAGTTTTCCGTAAAAACCTGTGTATTTTGATTAGTTTACTCATCTTGAGTGTTAAGGAGCGATCTGTGATAATTTTTCAGGAGGACGTGAACTTCTCAGCCAAGATCGCTTGTGAACTACCTTTACTATCGATTAACGGTTGCGGTAAGCGTGGTTACACAATGTGAATTTATGAATTTATACAGAGATAAAGTTAAGTATAATAGCAGGTGCATTGTAATAGCAAAACCGTGTTACAACATACCCTGATAGAAGTTATTACATGTCTCCTCTTCCAGCTGTCCAGGTACTCTTTCTAAAACATTGCCAGGTATGTAAGGGGCGAGATAGACAATGTCTCGGCAAGTCAAGGTTAAAACCACAATATGCAAAGGAATTTGCCAAATTCTCGAATTCCGTACCACGTGCTACTGTGTACTTCATGGCAGCCAGGACATCGCTAGACTGGCAGGCAGTGTCCGGTGCTGGTCAGAAAACTGACAGTTGTCACCGCAGGTGCCGCTAGTGTATTCATATCGTCCTTACTTAAAGTTACTGATGTATTTTGTTGCAGCACGAGTCCTGTTATGTGTCGATAAAAGATTCCTAAACACTTTTTCCTTAAAATAGTTATGAAAACAGATACTGTTAAATATTTTTATAACATTCACTTATGCGTTAATGTAGAAGCTGCGTTAAAACTTGGTGCAATTACTAAAAACTGATATACAATATATTGCTGTATGACGATATTCTGTAATTTATAAAAGTCTGCAAACATTATTGTATACTTATAAAATTTACAAAATTGTGCAGAAGTTACACGGTGGGCTTCCACTGTATCATTTAGATAGCCTTTTACGCTGCAGATGACCACCTAAGTAATTAACAATAATGCAAATAATAAAGTATTGCAGTGATAGTGGATAACACACTTAACTCACGGGCCCGCATCTCGTGGTCGTGCGGTAGCGTTCTCGCTTCCCACGCCCGGGTTCCCGGGTTCGATTCCCGGCGGGGTCAGGGATATTCTTTGCCTCGTGATGGCTGGGTGTTGTGTGCTGTCCTTAGGTTAGTTAGGTTTAAGTAGTTCTAAGTTCTAGGGGACTGATGACCATAGATGTTAAGTCCCATAGTGCTCAGAGCCATTTGAACCATTTGAACTTAACTCACGTAGTAACAACAGTTAGACGGTGTGACGGCCCGTATCAAAGCCATGAACAGTGGGTGCATTTTATTCCAGTGGTCTACTACTTGAAAAATACATACTCATCACGATGTTATTAATGGATAGGCTAAATTCATCGAGTTAAAAACGCGTTAAACAAATGTATAGCATAACAAAGAGAACGGATTAAAGTCACGCATAAGACGCATGACACCTCCACAAAATGCTATTTTACTATGTTCAGTTAAGCTGTCTACCTGTGACCTATATTTGTCTTCCTTACTTACAATTCCTGTCATCATTTGTTGGTAGAGAAGAAAAGGCAATGTCAGAAAAATGTTGAAAGTCGAAGGATGTGTCGCCTGATGTCTACGTATGAATGGGTATGACCTGAAATCAGAAGAAGTGGGAGCATCTAACTAAACTGTAAAGGTCGCAGCCAGTAGAGAACAGCTGGAAAAAAGCAGTCACTATGGGTTAAACAGCTGTCGGCAAACATTTAATGCCGTATTTTATCTGGTTAACCAATACAAACGTAATGATCTCTTGCACGAGTGTTAATCTACCTAGCGGCACCCGTCGCTGTCATTTGTCATTTTTCCGGCCAGTACCGGACAGCAACCGCCAATCTAGCGGTGCCCTGGCTCCAAGGACGCGAACATTAGTGTGAGGTATGGGACACGAGAGTTTGACGAATTACTCTGCATATCGTGGTTTTGATATTGACTTGCCGACGCATCGTTAATCTCGTCCGTCACATACCTGCCAATGTTTCAGATAGAGTACTCGTACAGCTGGTGTAGGAAACGATTAATAACTTCTATGCGGTATGATGTAACTCGGTTTTGCTATCATACAATGCACCTGCTGTTATACTTAATTTTATCTCTGTATAATTTCACATTGCATGCCTGTATTCACAAATATGAAGATCGTAACCATGTTTACTCAAAAAGGCAATCGCCAGTAAAAGTTGTTTACAAGCGATCTTGGCTGAGAAGTTTTGGCTGTCTCAAGTAATTGTGTATTTTGGATTATGTAAGTCTTTCTGTTTCCGTCGCAGTGTCGAATCCGCATCAAGCTGGGAAGTGCCGGGCTCCCTGTATTGCAATAATAATATGCCGCCAGTTGGTATTTTTGCGATATCTCCAAGGCCTTCGATTGCGTAGATCATGATACTCTAACAGAAAATCTCAAGTTTTATGGAACTAATGGCTTTACACACATGCGGTATGAATCTTATCTGACAAACACAATGGAAAAGGTTGTGCTGAATAATTCAGTGTCGGAAAGGTAGAAAATTTTAGTGACAGGGGTAAAAAAAATCACAAAGGGAGTCCCACAGGGTTCAGTTTTGAGTCTACTCCTGTATCTTACACATGTGAATGACCCTCCATTTAACAGTCTACAAGCAAAATTGGTACTTTTTGGTGACGATATCATTATTATAAGAAATCCCATTAGAGAGAAAGCAGCAGAAAAGTTACTAAATGATATTTCCCAAAGATTGGTTCATATAGCTCTGAGCACTATGGGACTTAACGTCTGAGGTCATCAGTCCCCTAGAACTTCAGAACAACTTAAACCTAACTAACCTAAGGACATCAACACATCCATGCCCGAGCCAGAATTCGAGCCTGCGACCGTAGGGGTCGCGCGGTTCCAGACTGTAGCGCCTAGAACCGCTCGGCCACACCGGCCGTTTTTCCAAAAAATTATTAAGTGGTTCTCTGAGAATGGATTTTCCCTAAAGTTTGAAAAAATTCACTACATTCAACTCTGTACAAAAAATAGTCATACCAACGACTGATGTAGCACATCAGCAGACGTCAGTAAGTAGGGTACAAAGCTCCATATTTTTAGGTGTACATATTGATGAAAGCTTGAATTGGGAGAAGAATATTACTGAGTTTCTCAAGCAATTAAGTTCAGCTGCTTTCAATCTTCGCATAATTGCCACTCTTGGAAAGAAAAGTATGAACCTCCTCAGATATTTTGCATATTTATACTCAACATTATCTTACGGGATAATTTTCGGGGATAACTCATCACTTAGAAAGAAAGTATTGATTGCATAAAATCGATCAGAAAAATAATTTAATATAGTGTTCACTCACGGATGGCATGTACATGCCTCTTCAAGGAGCTAAGCATTTTAACTGCACCATCACAACACCTATTTCCGCTAATGAAATTCGTCATAAATAATCCAGTACAATTTCATAAGAACACTAGAGGGATGAAATGACCTTTATTAGCCATTATTCAAGCCGTCAGTGGTTTAGAGAGGAGTTCAATATGCAGAAATAAAAACTGTCGATTATTTGTCCAAAAACATAAACTGTCTGACAGGTAACGAAGCAAGTTATAAATGTAATTTAAAATCATTTAACCTGCATAAATTTCGTATTTCAGTGACGAATTTCTACTTGAAAACTGGTAGTCAGTACAAAGTAAAAAGAAACCATAAACTTTTTTAAAGTGCAGTTGTATGAGTAGGAACAAAATGATGTGTTGATGAATCTCGACTCTAATCATATATATATCCCGCGAACTGACTCGTTCCACATCATTTCGATAAGATAATAGTTCAAATGATGTATGGTAAACAGCTGAAATTGCACGTCAGCGAACCGCTCGCCCGCCAGAATGAGAGGAGGCGGTATTCGCGCCTGTCGACCACACCCCCTCCCGTGTACACACACTTGGGAGCGCACACAGCCGGCGTGCCGAAAGGCGGCCCGCAAAGCCGCGGTGCTCGGCGGGTCGGCCGCGCGGCCGGAGATAAGGCGCCCGCTGCCAGCGCCGGCCGTGGCAGGCACGGCTGGGTTTATCTCACGCCGCCATCGCGGAACAAGAGACGGCGCGGGGGCGCGCGCAGCCACTGCGTCACGCACGGGGGAGCCTCCCACGCTCCGCTCCACGTCTCCATCATTGCTCCGTGTGCGGCGGGGACCTCTGGAGGGGATTTTCTCGTTTACTTACAAGATGTTGACATAAAGTTTTGTCACCAATAAAATTAATTTATCTACTCGTAATTAATTTGTTGTTTGTTTGCGGGTTCGTGTCCGCAGGCCTTTTAAACACTGAAATCGCAGAGCCACGGTAATGCAGCACAGTGCTAGCACAGCCGATTCATAAAGTGTAATATCGTAAGGTATACTAATGGCGTTTAAAATTGCTACACCACGAAGATGACGTGCTACAGACGCGAAATTTAACCGACAGAAAGAAGATGCTGTGATATGCAAATGATTAGCTTTCCAGAGCATTCACACAAGATTGGCGCCTGTGGCGACACCTACAACGTGCTGACATGAGGAAAGTTTCCAACCGATTTCTAATACACAAACAGCAGTTGACCGGCGTTGCCTGGTGGAACGTTGTTGTGATGCCTCGTGTAACGAGGAGAAATGCGTACCATTACGTTTCCGACTTTAATAATGGTCGGACTGTAGCCTATCACGATTGCAGTTTATCGTATCGCGACATTGGTGCTCGCTTTGGTCGAGATCCAAAGACTGTTAGCAGAATATGGAATCGGTGGGTTCAGGAGGGTAATACGGAACGCCGTGCTGCATCCCAACGGCCTCGTATGACTAGCAGTCGAGATGACAGGCATCTTATCCGCATGGCTGTAACGGAGCGTGCAGCCACGTCTCGATCCCTGATTCAACAGATGGGGACGTTTGCAAGACAATAACCATCTGCACGAACAGTTCGACGTTTGCAGCAGCATGGACTATCAGCTCGGAGACCGTGGCTGCGGTTACCCTTGACGCTGCATCACAGACAGGAGCGCCTGCGATGATGTAATCAACGACGAACCTGGGTGCACGAATGGCAAAACGTCATTTTTTCGGATGAATCCAGGTTCTGTTTACAGCATCATGATGGACGCATCCATATTTGGCGACATCGCGGTGAACGCACATTGGAAGCGTGTATTAGTCATCGCCATACTGGCGTATCACCCGGCGTGATGGTATTTGGTGCCATTGGTTACACGTCTCGGTCACCTCTTGTTCGCATTGATGACACTTTGAACAGTGGACTTTACATTTCAGATGTGTTACGACCAGTGGATCTACCCTTCATTCGATCCCTGTGAAACCCTACATTTCAGCAGGATAATGCACGACCGCATGTTGCAGGTCCCGTACGGGCCTTTCTGGATACAGGAAATGTTCGACTGCTGCCCTGGCCAGCACATTCTCCAGATCTCTTACCAATTGAAAACGTCTGGTCAGTGGTGGCCGAGCAACTGGCTCGTCACAATACGCGAGTCACTACGCTTGATGAACTGTGGTACCGTGTTGAAGCTGCATGGGCAGCTGTACCTATGCACGCCATCTAAGCTCTGTTTGACTCAATGCCCAGGCGGATCAAGGCCGTTATTACGGCCAGAGGTGGTTGTTCTGGGTACTGATTTCTCAAGATACATGCACCCAAATTGCGTGAAAATGTAATCACGTGTCAGTTCTGGTATAATATATTTGTCCAATGAATACCCGTTTATCATCTGCATTTCTTGTTGGTGTAGCAGTTTTAACGGCCAATAGTGTAATTTGTTTTCGGCAGCTGTGTCAAGGCAATCAACTGCACTCTTCGACTCACAATAATCGTACAACAGTAATGTGGTGCAGGCATTACAGTAGGTACCCGGACGGCACTTGTTGCCTGCAAACAAGCAAAAAATGAATTGTTACTTCGGATTTTTTTTCGCGGTGCTAGTTAAAGAATTATGAGAACCCCTCGTATAATCTCTTCTAATAACAGTAATCAAAACATACTGTCGTAACACAAACAAAATATTTTAGAACGCCATTTTCTGTTTGTTTAGATGTATCAGAGTGCAAACGAAAATGTAGGACAATGCAATAAAATAGAAAACGTAAGCATGTTTAAGTGTCTAGGAGAAATAATTCGAAAAATGAGGTAGAAGAAACTGCCATAGAAGATAGTATATTCAAAATGTAAAGGGGATTCGAATAAGAAAGAAGTAGCTAGAATAAAAATTGGAGATCAGGTCGTGAGATGGACACATCGAAGATTATAAATAATCTGCAAAGAGGTTCTGAAGAAATGTAGAAAACAGAAGTATTACAGATGAATGGAAAGTCACCCTTCTAAAAGACACGTGACAGAAATAGGGTCAGAGCTACAGAGAACTCTCTCCCTGCCAGTTGGCTATAAAGTAGTTCCAAAAAATCTGCTGACCGTTACTGAATAAACTCTCGAGTAACATACAAACGAATATCTAGGTGATTGTACATAAGGCGTATACTGCACAGTACAGACATTTGTATAATCTGATATCTGTAATCCGGGGAATATGGTGTTAAAACAAAATTTTACGTATTTGTTCCGTGAAAGGCACATGTTCTCAAATGTAAAGTTCAAGAGTGAAAGTGCTTAAGACGTTTGCAACAGTTACAAGTGTAAAACAAGATGAATTGTTAATCTCGTCTTCTTCACGTTTTACAGACTGACCGTGACCAAAATTCAGAAAACTGGATAACTCTCAATGGTACACGGCCCAAATCATGCTGGTTTGAGGAAAATGTTGAACAGTTCTCTCTTGGGCACCAATTTAACCTGACCTGAACCATGTGGAACACATCTGAGAAACGATCTGGCGTCAGCTCTGTGTTCACAACCCACCGGCCCGTAATAAACTGGAAATACGTGACCCGTGCATAGACGGATCTCACGAAACCTGCGAAATTCTGTCCTATTCACACCACGCACCATTACTATTGTGTTGCGTAACAAAGTTGCACCAACACGCCACTAAACAGATGTTCATAATCTTTCCACTCTTTAATAAGTATACTCTGATCAGCTAGAACATTGTGACCATCGACCTACTATCGATGTAAGCCCGCCCAGGCGTGGGGAGGAATGAATGCTGGTCAGACACATGCACGGTGTATGTAGTATGAGTGAGTTTGCCATCAGTCCTGCAATATACGTTAATGACACAAAAATCAGTCACTTGAAAATGACATAAAAGACCAGAAATCTGGGTTGTAATTAAACAAACAAAAGTACAGTCAAATAGCGGCGGGTACATTTGAAAACAAAAGAATCATTTTTCTTAATGTCATAATTACCTGTGAGCATTTTCAACACGGTAGAGGGCATAATCGCTTTCAGCACTATTGCAATTACTCATAACGTGGGAGGAGGTGGAGTAATTAGAGTTTAACATCCTGTCGATGGCGAGCGAGCCGTGCTTTCTGCCAACTATGCGTTTCCGTGAACTTCGCTGTCTCTATGTGTTTGGTTTCCCGCCCTTGTCGCGGTTACGTCGCGGTTCTTCTCCCTTCTACGTCTGGCAGTAGTGATGTCTATCGATATTTACGCGGTGTACCATCTTTGGTTTGGTGAATATAGTTTCCGGCAAGGGGGTCTGGAGTGAGTCGGTCGGTTGTTGCGGACGTGGGAAGTTCTCCGTGCGGTGCAGTCGGCTGGGGTCGCTGGCAGTCCCTGCGCAGTGTCGGTGCGTGTGTGGAGCTGTCCGATCGCTACGAGCTTCGTGGTTCACTGACCCAGGACGTCAAAGTTGAGTAGTGGTTTCAAGTACCCAGGCCACGTCTATTCTTGTTGTGTTGGTTCGCTTCGGTGGTTTGCTGTTGGGGAGGTTTTCCGGTGAGCAACACCGAGTGGTTCTACTGCTGAGATTTAGCCACCATGCGGTGCAATTAACTATTTTGGTCGACTACGATTTGAGTAGAAATACTGGAACACGTGAGGCAATACTGACCTTACGACTTATCTTAGAAGAAAGATTAAGGAAAGGCAAACTTACGTTTCTAGCATTTGCAGACTTAGAGAAAGCTTTTCACAATGTTGACTGGAATACTCTCTTTCAAATTCTAAAGGTGGCAGGGGTAAAATACAGGGAGCGAAAGACTATTTACAATTTGTACAGAAACCAGATGGCAGTTATAAGAGTAAAGGGACATGAAAGGGAAGCAGTTGTTGGGAAGGGAGTAAGACAGGGTTGTAGCCTCTCCCCAATGTTATTCAACCTGTATATTGAACAAGCAGTAAAGGAAACAAAAGAAAAATTCGGAGTAGGTATTAAAATCCGTGGAGAAGAAATAAAAACTTTGAGGTTCGCCGATGACATTGTAATTCTGTCAGAGACAGCAAAGGACTTGGAAGAGCAGTTGAATGGAATGGATAGCGCCTTGAAAGGAGGATATAGGATGAACATGAACAAAAGCAAAACGAGGATAATGGAATGTAGTCGAATTAAGTCGGGTGATGCTGAGGGAATTAGATTAGGAAATGAGACACTTAAAGTAGTAAAGGAGTGTTGCTATTTGGGGAGCAAATTAACTGATGATGGTCGAAGTAGAGAGGATATAAAATGTAGACTGGCAAAGGCAAGGGAAGCGTTTCTGAAGAAGAGAAATTTGTTAACATCGAGTATAGATTTAAATGTCAGGAAGTCGTTTCTGAAAGTATTTGTATCGAGTGTAGCCATGTTGGAAGTGAAACATGGACGATAAATAGTTTGGACAAGAAGAGAATAGAAGCTTTCGAAATGTGGTGCTACAGAAGAATGCTGAAGATTAGATGGGTAGATCACATAACTATTGAGGAAGTATTGAATAGGATTGGGGAGAAGAGAAGTTTGTGGCACAGCTTGACCAGAAGAAGGGATCGGTTGGTAGGACATGTTCTGAAGCTTCAAGGGATCACCAATTTAGTATTGGAGGGTAAAAATCGTAGAGGGAGATCAAGAGATGAATACACTAAGCAGATTCAGAAGGATGTAGGTTGCAGTAGGTACTGGGAGATGAAGAAGCTTGCACAGGATAGAGTAGCATGGAGAGCTGCACCAAACCAATCTCAGGACTGAAGACCACAACAACAACAACAACGGTTTGAGTGCACCAGTGGAATTTTCTGCCTAGTGGCCGTTAGTGTTCCGGTTACCTGCACTGGGCACTGACGTAAATTCAGACAGTGTTCTTTTGAGTGAAGGTAACTATTACCCTGTGTCAAATTCTAGTGTACCAGCAGAATTTTCTGCCTAGTGGCCGTTAGTGTTCCGGTTACCTGCCCTGGCCACTTACGTAATTTCAGGCAGCGTCAGTTCCTCACCTGTTGTCGCTGACCAACATGGTGTGTAATTTTGATAGCCAATACGTACTCCATTGTGGATTATTTGTAACACTTCCGGTTGGGGTTCTCATGTACTGATTGACGGGAAGCAAGTAGTTTTGTCGGCCGGTCCGTGGCTGCCCCCTGGTTTGGTTCCGACGGATCAAGTATAGTTGGGTTCACCACCTGTCTCGCCTAAGTGAACGAGGGCAGACCGACCTCCCTGGAGGCCTTCTGAGTGCTACCGGTGTTTAATTATCTGTTGTCAGCTATTTTAAATTTTAGGCTTAGGGTTATTGTTGTTTCTTCAAATTCCGCAAAATTAATTTTTAAATTTACCTTCAAGCTTAAACACAGCGGCCTTCTGCCTTTAAAGATTATGGTAATGTATCTGAAATTTTGAAGTTTGATTGTGGCCCTCAGCCACTGGTATTGCACCTTGCATACATTGTTTCTTTAAATTATTTTGTTGCTATCTTAATTGGATTTTTATCTTGTTGATTTTTAAGATTTCTTGTTGTTAAACATGCTGGTCTTCTGCCTTTAAAGGTCTATGGTAATACAGGGTGTATTTAATGAAAGAAACATAATATAACCTTCTGTTATACATCATTACAAAGAGTATTTAAGAAGGTTTTTTTTCACTCAAAAACAAGTTCAGAGATGTTCAATATGGCCCCCTCCAGACACACGAGCAATATCAACCCGATACTCCAACTCGTTCCACACTCTCTGTAGCATATCAGGCGTAACAGTTTGGATAGCTGCTGTTATTTCTCGTTTCAAATCATCAATGGTGGCTGGGAGAGGTGGCCGAAACACCATATCCTTAATATACCCCCATAAGAAAAAATCGCAGGGGGTAAGATCAGGGCTTCTTGGAGGCCAGTGATGAAGTGCTCTGTCACGGGCTGCCTGGCGGCCGATCCATCGCCTCGGGTAGTTGACGTTTTCGTAGGACTCTCCATACAGTTGATTGTGGAATTTGCAGCTCTCTGCTAGCTCTGCGAGTCGATTTTCCTGGGCTGCGAACAAATGCTTGCTGGATGCGTGCTACATTTTCATCACTCGTTCTCGGCCGTCCAGAACTTTTCCCTTTGCACAAACACCCATTCTCTGTAAACTGTTTATACCAACGTTTAATACACCACCTATCAGGAGGTTTAACACCATACTTCGTTCGAAATCCACGCTGAACAACTGTCGTCGATTCACTTCTGCCGTACTCAATAACACAAAAAGCTTTCTGTTGAGCGGTCGCCATCTTAGCATCAACTGACGCTGACGCCTAGTCAACAGCGCCTCAAGCGAACAAATGTACAACTAAATGAAACTTTATAGCTCCCTTAATTCGCCGACAGATAGTGCTTAGCTCTGCCTTTTGTCGTTGCAGAGTTTTAAATTCCTGAAGTTGTGGTATTCTTTTTGAATCACCCTGTATATTCTGAAGTTTTGAAATTTAATTGTGGCCCTCAACGATTTGTGTTGCACCTTGAATACGTTGCCTTTTGGGTTTTAAATTATTTTATTGCTATCTTAATTGAAATTTAGATTTTTTAAAGATTTCTTGTTGGCCTTCTGCCTTTAAGGGTCTATGGTCATATATTCTACAATTAGGAAATTAGTTGTGGCCCGCAGCCATTTGTATTGCACTTTGCGTATGTTGTTTTTTGAGTTATTTTATTGCTATCTTAATTGGATTTTATCTTGTTAAGATTTCTTGTTGGAGGCGTTCAGTCCAAAAGAGTGACTAAATTACAATAAATGACAATTAGAAGCAGAAACTGACCTCAGTCCTTGGCCTTTTCCACAATCCTATTATCTGTTCTGCCCAGCGGGTTTAGCGGGCGTTTCAGCGAGGTCATTAGAAACGGAGCAAAATCTCGGATTATGGAAGGTTGGGGGAGGAAATCGGCCATGATCCTTTCAAAGGAACCATCCCCGCATTTGCCTGGAGTGATTTAGGAAAATCACGGAAAACCTAAATATGGATGGCCGGATTGGAATTTGAAATGTCGTACTCCCAAATGCGAATACCGTGTGCTAACCACTGCACTACACCGCTCTGTCATAACATGGGGAAGAATCAAGACTGTAAGAGCCCTTCCTCATGAGCAACCGTTAATCCATTTGACGTATAGCGTGAGCACGACCTGGAACCAGACGATTCTCATTCAGAATGGTCTTCGCGTCCACACTTCCGTCATTTGTGCTGTTTGCAAATGAAGCAACGTTCAGACGTCATGTGGTCTTCAATACCCACGATTCGCATGTTTCGAATGCCGCATTTACACAACCGTGGTTATACGTGAATGTGCGGGCGTGTGTTGTCGATGACTGTTTAATTGGACCATATTTCCTACCTAGGCCATTAAATGACATGCATTATTGCGGTTTGCTCGCCAGAGCATTGCCAGAGTTGCTGGAGGACGTGCCATTCGCTACAAGACAGAGCATGTGGTTCGACGACCCACCACCTAATTGCTTAAGGTGGGTCTTTATTGACCACTTAGCCGCTGCGATCGGTATATGAGCGCTGATACGGCTGAACCTCCACAGTAGTTCCTGCATCCGATCGCACGGTTGCCCCGTGTGCCGCCACGTGTAGGCGGCTCACAGTTGATCGTCTTTTGTTTTCTTTTACTTCGTTATATTTGTTTGCTATTTATCTTTCTTTTCTTTTCTTCATGGCAGCTTTCCCAAACCGTTTAATAACAAAAATTTACATGAAATTTAAATTTTGAAAAAGAACTACAAAAGTATAGTTTAGAATGAAGAAGAGGAAAGAAGATAGGAAAGAAAGAAGTTTATAGTCACTCCACTTTGGGGAACTGAGGATGAAAGCCTTGGGATTAGTCGTCAAGCCATTGATCCTCAGTCTCAAATCCTTTGCTTACCTTGAACTAAGGAGATCTATGCTAATCTATAATTTCTATGCTAATTACTAAAGCTGTTACTAAGACAATTACGCTATTAACAGGTTTAAAGTGCCATGTTTGCCTGTGGCAATTGCGACGGTGCGCCGACACTGTTTACATCTATTCATGCTGAACTTCAGTTATGTGTAATCTATTGTGATGTCCGTACATTATGTTTAGACTGATGCATTTCTGTTGGTCTACTTTCTGTCTCGGTTTTCATCCTCCACACTATGGCGTCTTATGGGTGCTGCATGTTGTCTGTACGGTCTCTCGCGCCTGTACTCTTTATGGCATTCATCTGAGATTTTTTCTGTCAGTACGTTTAGTTCGTCCCATAATTCTGGTGTTCTGATTGCATCGTATACGTGTCGTTCAGTTTGTAAGTGTTGTATTCGTGGTGTGTTCCTGTGTTGTCTGTATTTGCCGCAGAATAGGATTATGTGTTCGGGGGTTCACATACCTCCGCATGTACATGTAGATGTGTCTCTTAGACTCACGCGGTTCAAGTGCGTGGGATAAGGTCCGTGCCCAGTCAAGAAATGTACCATGTCGCGGCTAGGATTGGCATGTTTCATTCTCAACCTTATCGTTATATCCGGAAAAAATATATGTACTCTGCGTCCTTATCACTTGTGCCCCATTCTTCTTGCCATGTATCGATTTTCCATTGTTCGAGGTCCCGCTTGTTCTTCAGCGGAGAACCACTTATTATATTAACCTGGTCTAGTCTGCCCATATTTAACCAGGGAGCCGGCACATTCAGTCGTCCTGTGCGTCGATTCTTGAGCAGACAGTTCCCAGAGAAGTGAACTGGAACTGATGGTCCTTCAGCACGGCCTACTCGACCTCCTGACTTGATCCGTCTGGACTTTTCTGTGTGATGAGAGATGCGCAACCTTGTCTAAAAAACTCCTGTTGAATCTGAAGAATATCTGGTTACCCGGACAGTAGCAACAGCAGTAGAAATTAACCACACTTCTGCAACCGTTGACTGTGTTAGACAGAACAGGAGCCACCGGTGAAATTCTGCTTACAAGTCAATGGAAGCATTTTTGAACTTCTATTGTAATTGGACTATCGTGTCGTTTTAATGTTGTCACTTGGTAAAAAAGAACTAAAACTTTTTGTATTACTTTGGTCCTTACAGGAAAAAGAAAGTTTAGAAATTGTGTTTTCAGTATCTCGTGGAACCTTCAAGAATTTTTCCGTTTCAATAATTTTCACCCTGTACGTAATTCAATACGTGAATTATTTTCTGTAATTATACCCCTAAAACGCTGTACAGTGCGATAGCAAGCATGACATTGGTGCGGGAACGCTAGAGACTTGTCGACCTCTGCGAACGTCAGTTGCCAGCAACGGTTCGTACGCGTAACCCGTCACACGTTTCGTGTCCAACCTTTCACATGCTGCACCCACGCGAACAAAGGACCAGCGGGAAAAATACCGCGTAAATAGCGCCAGCATGACCCCGACTGCGTATAGCTGAATGGGGGGCGCTTATTTAAAATGCGAGGCGGCGTCCCGTGGAAATGAAAACGGGAGCAAAAAAATTCCGCTAAGCACTGTAGCCGAGGAAATGAATAGCCACTGCGGCCACTAGTGTGTATGTGTAAGAGAGGGAGGGGTGGGGTAGAGAGGTGGGGGCAGGGAGTGGAGAGAGGATAAAGGGTGATTCGGAGAGATGCGTATGCATATCATGTATATTTTACTAAAGCTCAATATGCAGAGTGTGTCCGTCAAAACCCCTGCACCTAAATCCCATTCTCTCCTCCCCCCCGTTCCTCTTCCTCTCATTTCACCCGCGCTGTACCAGTAACATCGTTCGGTGTCACATTTTACGGGTAGAAATATCACTCTGAAGGCGTGGCTCTCCTCTGTGCGACAAGTACTTCAAAAAAATGCACGGCTGAAAATGTTGGCACGGATTGGAAAGGCCCATCAGCAGAGCGGACGTGCGCATAAACTGTTTCCGGCTACTGTTCTCGCAGGCCTTCAGCCGAACCTGTCTGTATACAATAATCCGCTCGCATGTTTTCCTTTCTTCATGATGGCAGTGAATTATGTTTTAAACGTTGTACGGATTATAGTAAAGAAGTTACCGGTATCGAGTTTTATATAATACGTACTGCAAAACTACCTGTTTTATCGGTAGTTGCCCCATTTTTAGTCACCATATTTTATATTAAGATAAAATGATGGTGAAATTTTCTGCAACACGTCAGTCGTTTCTAGCATTGTGGTTAATGTGAAAATCTCATAAAGGTTCTTCATCCAGGGTCACTTTTACGTGTTTATGAGCCCGATCATCCCTTTCGCCTGCGATAAATTAAAAGTGGAATTATGCGACGTTTCGAACAAAGTAATACGTGAGATATGACACTACAAAAGAAGTATTTTTATGGAATTTTTACATTTTACTTGCAATAGATTGCTGATTTATGTGACATGTGATAGAAAATATTTAAAGGACGTCATGATTTCCCGCCAAGAGCTGCTGATACAATTTTTATATTGTACAACCAGTTTCGGTTCTAACAACCCTACCACAACAAAGGTAAAATTTAATTATGATTGTAGTGTTGCTCACGCTGCTAAATATTGCATTTTCGGGCAACAACAAAGTTATATTATGTGGCAGGTGTCATTAGAGCACAGTTAATAAAGATTTCGTGAAATAATGGATAAACTAGGCACTCATCTTTTCGTGCTTCCCACGCTGGTCTCGTTGTGATCAGGATTCGAACCTGCGACCGTAGCGGTTGCGCGGTTCCAGACTGTAGCGCCTAGAACCGCTCGGCCACCACAGCCGGCTCTGCGATATTCAAAAGTTTTATAGATGTGCTTCATAAACCATTCTTGAAGATTAAACTTTTGCAAGTTAAGAGAATGGTGATGTAAAAAAGTAATCAGCACTCCGAATTTAAGTTACACTTCTTTTTTATTACTTTTGTTGCAACATCACTTCACAATATAAAACATACTTGAAAATATCTTCCTCACTGCTAAAGTTCACATTTCATAAACTGACTACAATTTGCGTCTTTTCAACATGACGACCAAGACTTGACTCTCTAATAACCGCTTATGCGCCCAAAAATCAGAGTTACAAGTATGACAAAGATCATAGTGACAAAAGAAAGAATATGCATAAGAATAATATCATTGCAATATAAACATATCGATGTATCAAAGTACCTCTACATTAATGAAATCAAATCTGAATATTGTCACAGAAATATGTTAACTATTTTACAGAAACACAGTAGAATATTGCTGATATCGAGAGGTTGAGGTGAGGTGCCGTAATGGTTACGTAATTCAAGTACCATTACACGGTCCACGGACCATTGTCAGGTTCCTGTATCAAATTGAAAAGACGTATATAAAGCAATACAAGATTAAACTTTCTCACTTTTACTAATTGATGTACCTGCTAACGAACAAAATCCATCTAATAAAATGTAACGTACTCTCATAAAAGCATTTACAACATCATACCAGGCGATATAAAGTCACAGGCGTCACATTGTGAAACCCATGAATTCGTTACTGCAAATAAAATTACGACACACAGAATTCTGTGACCAACTACAAACAAAGCATATCAATAACAACACAGGTACATAGCATTTACACAGAGCTGGCTGTTGTCACATAGTAATATAAGTCACATAGTCAATTATAAACTGTGTTAGGCAATGCACTCATTCATACTATAACAACCGTGAGCACTAACGCTACGAACAGGAGCCGTCGACTGTTGAGTACATTGATTTTGTCTTATGAAATCTAAATTTTTGTAGAAAATAAGCCGGCCGGAGTGGCCGTGCGGTTCTGGGCGCTACAGTCTGGAACCGAGCGACCGCTACGGTCGCAGGTTCGAATCCTGCCTCGGGCATGGATGTGTGTGATGTTCTTAGTTTAGTTAGGTTTAATTAGTTCTAAGTTCTAGGCGACTCATGACCTCAGAAGTTAAGTCGCATAGTGCTCAGAGCCATTTTTGTAGAAAATAAGTTTAGTTTCCGTTTTCTCTCAGAATTTGAACTTTTATATGGGCAGCTTAAAAACTTTGGCTTTTTTCTCATCAAACACAATATCATTTCCATATGGATTTGCTAGCGCTGAGACACGGTCTACTTGTAACAAAACTTTTATTGCGAACGTGACGCTACTTCAAGAGAACCTCTCTTGGAACACAAGAAATCTACAGATTAACGTTTTAAGTAGCGATTAATAAGATATTCCCATTATGTGTGGTTACTGTTTCAGCCCCTATCAGTTTGATCGCTACCTTTGGATCCTCTCCACGAGTTCTCTGCTGTTGACCTGTATTTGTACATTCGATTTAAAAGGAGATTTCATTATTCCTTAGAACGCATGAGAATTAAATTTCTTCCGACATTTGTATAATTTACATTGTAAGTAGGCTGTTTAGGTTTTATGTTGGTAACGCTACGTAGCGCTCTGTATGAAAATCACTGACTGTGCTGTGTGCAGTCTGTGGCTGGTGTGCATTGTTGCTTGCTATTGTAGTGTTGGACAGTTGGATGTGAACAGCGCGTAGCACTGCGCAGTTGGAGGTGAGCCGCCAGCAGTGGTGGATGTGGGGAGAGAAATGGCGGAGTTTTGAGAGCGGATGATCTGGACGTCTGTCCATCAGAGACAGTAAATTTGTAAGACTCGATGTCATGAACTGATATATATATTGTGACTTTTGAACACTATTAAGGTAAATACATTGTTTGTTCTTTATCAAAATCTTTCATTTGCTAACTATTCCTATCAATAGTTTGTGTCTTCAGTAGTTAGAATCTTTTATTTAGCTGGCAGTAGTGGCGCTTGCTGTATTGCTGTAGTTCGAGTAACGAAGATTTTTGTGAGGTAAGTGATTCATGAAAGGTATAGGTTATTGTTAGTCAGGGCTATTCTTTTGTAGGGATTTTTGAAAGTCAGATTGCGTTGCGCT
The DNA here is from genome assembly GCF_021461385.2 of Schistocerca piceifrons. NCBI lineage: Eukaryota > Metazoa > Arthropoda > Insecta > Orthoptera > Acrididae > Schistocerca > Schistocerca piceifrons. The sequence goes on along the minus strand of NC_060142.1, from coordinate 669,045,120 downwards.
AAAAATATTGTGTGTCAGTTTAGTGTTGATCAGAACAAGTAAAGAAAGTAATATCGGAGTACGTTCAGTTTTCATGTTTGAAAATCAAATAACGTCGAGATTTATCAGCACAGTAGTTCATTAAATTTTCTAAGGGGACGTTTTACAACGTAAAGTTCCTCTCAGGATGCGAATATATCGGGCAGTAGTTATGAGTGCCTGTAACATCTCTGTAAAAGGAAACTACTTTTTCTTTCTTGTTATGTGTTGCACTTTTCAAAATTTTCTTATCTTTTCACAGCAGTACTCATGCTTTCTTTTTTATAAAATTGTCAATGACTGTTTAATGCTGATTATTTATTTAAATTACTACATTCAATTTTTCTTTTTAATTAAATAATTCTGTGAATTAGGCAAGTGTCTATATATCAATAAATATAATATGCTCATGAATTAGTAGCGCACACTATGAAGCTAAACTAAAATTTCATTTAATGCCAGTAACTCATCAGGATTCTGGTCCAGATGAGTGTTTTGATAATATTGGTTGACGCTTGTTTGGCTCCCCTCTGAAAGGCTTCGTAGTATAAGCACAAATGTCATGATATAATTCACAGCAAGATGTGTTTTCCTTAGTCAGCACTGCATTTTTTACTGTAACGTCACTGCGTGTTTCTGGTAACGCACACGTGAGGCCAAGTTCAGTAATAATATCGTGATAAGGTAGTACGTTTGCGCAACTGCTTCGTTCTATAATTTCCTTCACAACCTGTCTGCGACATACCCACATCTAAACACAGGTTGAGTGTACTGTCACAATATTCATTGTTTTTCTATACAGTTGGTGTTGGTTTTAATGAAATGTCGTACATTACGGAAAGACCAGTAGATCAATGATTTTTTTGTGTGTCGTACCTGTCCCATTTCTTTTAAAGCCTAAAAGTACAGAAGATTTTCTGTAAGTAAAAAAAATGGTTCAAATGGCTATGAGCACTGTGGGACTTAACTTCTGAGGCCATCAATCCCCTAGAACTTAGAACTACGTACACCTAACTAACCTAAGGACATCACACACATCCATGCCCGAGGCAGAATTCGGACCTGTGACCGTAGCGGCCACGCGGTTACAGACTGAAGCTCTTAGAACCGCTCGGCCACCACGGCCGGCTCTCTGTAAGTAATTTTTCCTTTTTTTATTTATATTAATTTGAGTCTGGCTTTAAATATTTCTCTTGAAAGGCCGTTATCTACAGACATGTTCGCTTTTTCCAAACGTCGAGTGGATTCCTTCACGTCAGCTTGAACTAATTTCGAAAATTCATAATTTTCATTATTGGCTAACTACTTCTAGTTCATTTTTGAAACCAAACAACTTTGAATACATGTACAATTGTCACTCCATTTTCAATAAATAGACCTTCTGACTTATTAAATGATAAGAGACAGCTGAAAGTTCCAGTTTCGTTTTTGCCCTATTCTTATCTTTAACATTTTCTTTTTATTTAATAATCTTCTTAAATCCACTGTAATCTATGCCGGAATATTGTAGAATGTCGTTTAGCAGCAATCCAGCAAGTACGCAAATTATGTTGAAATTAAACCAAACTACTAAGGCGCATCCGAACATCTTTATCCGAACATTGTTTAACATTTTATGGTGAGGGAACTAAGGGAGGTTAGGGTAAGAACCCTCACTTAAGGAAAAAATGCGGTACTCTAATTAATCTTTGATTGCTATGTAGCTAATTGTACACCATCCTGTCATTTTAGCTCATGTGTATTAATCATTGTACAAAAGTTAATTTTTTCTCTTAAGACAGATGCTACAAAGGTGAAAGTACAACAGCATTTACTGCACACACTGACTGGACAGGCGAATAAAAGTATCCCTTCAGTCGTACAAGAGCTCACAGGTGAAATTCTCCAGTAGTGATCACAGGGAAGTGATCCACGAAAGTGTTGTCCAGTATCCTTGACATCTATTTGTTGTAGAATCTTGGAACATAGTCTAAGCTCAAACGAAATGATGTAGCTCGAACAGAGTGACCACTCCATGCCAACCCACACGGATCCCTAAAATATTGATCATGTGAAATAGAACTCGCACCTTTCTCAATAACACCCTGAAACCCATGGATCAAGACAGTTAAGGTGACGGCATATTTGTCGATTTACGAAAAGCATTTACCTCAGTATCACACCTACAGTTTTTTATCGAAAGATCGATAGTCTGGCGTGTCAAGCGAAATTTCTTACGGGACTGAAGACTTCGTAGTATGGAGGACGCAGAATGCAGTCGTCGACAGTTGTGGATGCAACGTTGACTGGCTACAGGGAAGCGTGTTGGATCCCTTGCTGTTCATGTTGTATGTTAATGAACTTGCAGACAATATTAACAGCAATCTCAGACTTTTCGAATATCGTGCAATTGTCTTTAGGAAAGTACTGTCTGAAAAAAATGTTGCTCAAATATTCAGTTTGATCTTCAACAGATGTAAAAGTGGTGTAGAGGACAAGGGGTTATTTTTAGGAAATACACTCCTGGAAATGGAAAAAAGAACACATCGACACCGGTGTGTCAGACCCACCATACTTGCTCCGGACACTGCGAGAGGGCTGTACAAGCAATGATCACACGCACGGCACAGCGGACACACCAGGAACCGCGGTGTTGGCCGTCGAATGGCGCTAGCTGCGCAGCATTTGTACACCGCCGCCGTCAGTGTCAGCCAGTTTGCCGTGGCATACGGAGCTCCATCGCAGTCTTTAACACTGGTAGCATGCCGCGACAGCGTGGACGTGAACCGTATGTGCAGTTGACGGACTTTGAGCGAGGGCGTATAGTGGGCATGCGGGAGGCCGGGTGGACGTACCGCCGAATTGCTCAACACGTGGGGCGTGAGGTCTCCACAGTACATCGATGTTGTCGCCAGTGGTCGGCGGAAGGTGCACGTGCCCGTCGACCTGGGACCGGACCGCAGCGACGCACGGATGCACGCCAAGACCGTAGGATCCTACGCAGTGCCGTAGGGGACCGCACCGCCACTTCCCATCAAATTAGGGACACTGTTGCTTCTGGGGTATCGGCGAGGACCATTCGCAACCGTCTCCATGAAGCTGGGCTACGGTCCCGCACACTGTTAGGCCGTCTTCCGCTCACGCCCCAACATCGTGCAGCCCGCCTCCAGTGGTGTCGCGACAGGCGTGAATGGAGGGACGAATGGAGACGTGTCGTCTTCAGCGATGAGAGTCGCTTCTACCTTGGTGGCAATGATGGTCGTATGCGTGTTTGGCGCCGTACAGGTGAGCGCCACAATCAGGACTGCATACGACCGAGGCACACAGGGCCAACACCCGGCATCATGGTGTGGGGAGCGATCTCCTACACTGGCCGTACACCACTGGTGATCGTCGAGGGGACACTGAATAGTGCACGGTACATCCAAACCGTCATCGAACCCATCGTTGTACCATTCCTAGACCGGCAAGGGAACTTGCTGTTCCAACAAGACAATGCACGTCCGCATGTATCCCGTGCCACCCAACGTGCTCTAGAAGGAGTAAGTCAACGACCCTGGCCAGAAAGATCTCCGGATCTGTCCCCCATTGAGCATGTTTGGGACTGGATGAAGCGGTGTCTCACGCGGTCTGCACGTCCAGCACGAACACTGTTCCAACTGAGGTGCCAGGTGGAAATGGCATGGCAAGCCGTTCCACAGGACTACATCCAGCATCTCTACGATCGTCTCCATGGGAGAATAGCAGCCTGCATTGCTGCGAAAGGTGGATATACACTGTACTAGTGCCGACATTGTGCATGCTCTGTTGCCTGTGTCTATGTGCCTGTGGTTCTGTCAGTGTGATCATGTGATGTATCTGACCCCAGGAATTTGTCAATAAAGTTTCCCCTTCCTGGGACAATGAATTCACGGTGTTCTTATTTCAATTTCCAGGAGTGTACAATGCGAATTTGTGATTGAGAGTGTTTCAGTGCGCGATGAGCCAGCCTCACGACAGACGGCGGACGAAGGCTGGCCGGCGCGTTATGCAGGTGACACAGTTTTGCAACGATTGTCGGTATGTTTGTACGTGCGCGGCAGCCATCAACAGCCAGAACGCAGCATTAGCAGAATTACGCAGGCGCGGGCCGCGTGTGGCGCGGTTGCGTTAGCCAACTCGTCGAGAACCTTCTAATAAACACGGCGCTGCGTAACTGGCGGATTCAGCAGCAGTCTGCACTATTTAAGGGCATCAGAGGTGGGTGTCGGCATTCGGTTCGCTGCACGTCGTCGTCATCAGTGACTCTGTCCCAGAGGACCGGCCGGTGGAGGGCGCTGCCCGCTGCTGCACCGGCGAGTCCCGGCGTCATCAGTGTTCCGATACTGAATTCAGTGTTCCGAAACTGTTTCACTGCGGAAAATCGTAACACGGTCCCTGACTTCAGCCGTCGCACGGACGCCAAAATGGAAAATATTGAAATAAACGATATCGCAATTGAAAAACAACTGCTATCACTTAGTAGCGGAAAAGCATCCGGACCAGACGAGATACCCTTAAGATTCTACAGTGATTATGCTAAAGAACTTGCCCCCTTTCTATCAGCAATTTATCGTAGATCGCTGGAAGAACGTAAAGTACCTAGCGACTGGAAGAAAGCGCAGGTCGTTCCCATTTTCAAGAAGGGTCATAAATCAGATGCGAATAATTATAGGCCTATTTCGCTTACGTCAATCTGTTGTAGAATAATGGAACATGTTTTGTGTTCTCGTATTATGACGTTCTTAGATAATACAAATCTCCTTCATCATAACCAACATGGATTCCGCAAACAGAGATCATGTGAAACTCAGCTCGCCCTATTTGCCCAAGAAATTCACAGTGCCGTAGACACTGGCGAGCAGATTGATGCCGTATTCCTGGACTTCAGGAAGGCATTTGATACGGTTCCGCACTTACGTTTAGTGAAAAAAATACGAGCTTACGGAATATCGGACCAGGTTTGTGATTGGATTCAGGATTTCCTAGAAGAAAGAACACAACATGTCATTCTTAACGGTTCAAAATCTGCAGATGTAGAGGTAATTTCGGGAGTACCGCAGGGAAGCGTGATAGGACCTTTATTGTTTACAATATACATAAATGACTTAGTTGACAACATCGGTAGCTCCGTGAGGCTATTTGCAGATGACACGGTTGTCTACAAGAAAGTAGCAACATCAGAAGACTCGTACGTACTCCAGGAGGACCTGCAGAGGATTAATGCATGGTGCGACAGCTGGCAGCTTTCTCTAAACGTAGATAAATGTAATATAATGCGCATACATAGGGGCAGAAATCCATTCCAGTACGATTATGCCATAGGTGGTAAATCATTGGAAGCGGTAACGACCGTAAAATACTTAGGAGTTACTATCCGGAGCGATCTGAAGTGGAATGATCACATAAAACAAATAGTGGGAAAAGCAGGCGCCAGGTTGAGATTCATAGGGAGAATTCTAAGAAAATGTGACTCATCGACGAAAGAAGTAGCTTACAAAACGCTTGTTCGTCCGATTCTTGAGTATTGCTCATCAGTATGGGACCCTTACCAGGTTGGATTAATAGAAGAGATAGACATGATCCAGCGAAAAGCAGCGCGATTCGTCATGGGGACATTTAGTCAGCGCGAGAGCGTTACGGAGATGCTGAACAAGCTCCAGTGGCGGACACTTCAAGAAAGGCGTTACGCAATACGGAGAGGTTTATTATCGAAATTACGAGAGAGCACATTCCGGGAAGAGATGGGCAACATATTACTACCGCCCACATATATCTCGCGTAATGATCACAACGAAAAGATCCGAGAAATTAGAGCAAATACGGAGACTTACAAGCAGTCGTTCTTCCCACGCACAATTCGTGAATGGAACAGGGAAGGGGGGATCAGATAGTGGTACAATAAGTACCCTCCGCCACACACCGTAAGGTGGCTCGCGGAGTATAGATGTAGATGTAGATGTAGAGCAGCAGCGTCTGCAGGAGGCGCGATCGTCCAGGTCTCGTGCCGCTAACCTCCTACCGCCTGCGCAGCCGCTGACCGAGCGCGGCGTCGCATTCCCCGGACTGCGTGCATCAGTTCGTCTCCACCACGACACTAGCGGTGGGGCTGAGCTACCGGAAAATGTACTGGGGGAACCAACAATAAAGAGGAAGATCGTTATAAACAGCCACCTTCTTCTACCCAGCCGCACCTTACAACCACGACCACGTCACGCACTCCGGTCATCCTATTACAGTGGTGCAGATATTGGGAACAACCCTTAAATGTTCAGAAACTTAAAACATTTTTTCCTTATAAAACTAAAAAAAAAACGCATGACTGCAATATCAAGGAGTCAGAGCTGCAATCGGTCAACTGATACAAGTGGCTGGATGTAACGCTTTGTAGGGACATGAATTGGCACCAGCACACAGGCTCTGTAGCAGGTAGTACAGGTGGCAGACTTCGGTTCTTTGGTCGAACACTCAGGAAATTCAGTCAGATATCACAGTATTCTGCTTACTACAGATGTGTGCGATCCATTCCACCACATCGCTCAAGTGTGTGGAGCCAGTGCGAAACGGGACTAACAGGTGATATGGAACGTATGCAGAAAAGGGTACCAGAAACTGTTTGTCCCGTGGGTGAGTGCTATGGGAATATTGATGAAACTGAACTGCGGATCGCTTGAAGAGAGCTACAAACTATCCCGAGAAACCCTGTTTACATTGTTTGAGCTGGCCACTGTGGCCGAGTGGTTCTAGGCTGCTTCATTCCGGAACCGTGCGCCTGCTACGGTCGCAGGTTCGAATTCTGCCTCGGGCGTGGATGTGTGTGAGGTCCTTAGGTTAGTTACGTTTAAGTAGTTCTAAGTCTAGGGGACTGATGACCTCATATGTTGTCCCACATTGCTTAGAGCCATTTGAACCATTTGAACAATTGTTTGAGGAACTAGCTTTAAATGATGAGTCGAGGAACTTACTACAGCCCCTACACATCGCCCCAGCAGGGATGGAAAGGAGAAAATTACACTGTATTAAAATAACTTAAAAGAATGCACCCGGGAGGCATTGTCGACAACAGCCGATATTTCGACAGATGACAACCCTTTCATTTTCAAGGCAAAACTGCAGAAAGTTAGGGTTGTGCAGACCCACCCAGTTGGCCGTGCGGTCCAACACATGGAATTCCGGGCGGGAAGGAGCGCCTGGTCCCCGGCACAAATCCGCCCGGCAGATTTGTGTCGATGTCCAGTGAACCAGCCAGTCTGTGGATGGTTTTCAGGAGGTTATCCCCTTATTCCGCCTCAGTTACACTATGTCGGCGATTGCTGCGCAAACAAGTTCTCCACGTACGCATACACCACCATTACTCTATCTCGCAAACATAGGGGTTAAACACGTCTGGTGTGAGACGTTCCCTAGGAGGTCCACCGGGGACCGAACTGCACAATAACCCTAGGTTCGGTGTGGGGCGGCGGAGGGGTGAAGTGGACTGCGGTACTCGTCGTGGGGTTGGGGACTACTGCGGCTGCGGCGGGGACGGATCATCTCCGTCGTTTCTAGGCCCCCGGTTAACATACAATACATACATACATATAAGAGTTTGCAGTTGCAAAGCGATTCCGGAAAGATAACACGCAGACACGCTGTAAGCACGAGCACCAACACACCGTCAGAGACGACGACGCCGCGCGAACGTCATGAAGGTAGGCCTGCACTCGCTCGCTAGCTCAGCTCAGCAGACAAAATGCGTTTCTAGATCTGTTAACTCGCAGCTGGACGTGTACGTACTAGCGAGAATTGCTTCTTCTACCGGAATCTGCTATTATGAAGTCTTACTGATTAACATACTGTAACAAAACTCAACATACAGTGTGGTCAATTGATCGTGACCGGACCAAATATCTGACGAAATAAGCGTCAAAGAACGAAACTTGTCTAGCTTGAAGGGGGAAACCAGATGGCGCTATGGTTGGCCCGCTAGATGGCGCTGCCATAGGTCAAACGGATATCAACTGCGTTTTTTAAAATAGGAACCCCATTTTTTATTACATATTCGTGTAGTACGTAAAGAAATATGAATGTTTTAGTTGGACCACTTTTTTCGCTTTGTGAGAGATGACGATGTAATAGTCACAAACATATGGCTCACAATTTTAGACGAACAGTGCTACATCTACATATACATCTACATGATTACTCTGCAATTCACATTTAAGTGCTTGGCAGAGGGTTCATCGAACCACGATCATACTATCTCTCTACCATTCCACTCCCGAACAGCGCGCGGGAAAAACGAACTCCTAAACCTTTCTGTTCGAGCTCTGATTTCTCTTATTTTATTGTGATGATCATTCCTACCTATGTAGGTTGGGCTCAACAAAATATTTTCGCATTCGGAAGAGAAAGTTGGTGACTGAAATTTCGTAAATAGATCTCGCCGCGACGAAAAACGTCTTTGCTTTAATGACTTCCATCCCAACTCGCCTATCATATCTGCCACACTCTCTCCCCTATTACGTCATAATACAAAACGAGCTGCCCTTTCTTGCACCTTTTTGATGTCCTCCGTCAATCCCATCTGGTAAGGATCCCACACCGCGTAGCAATATTCTAACAGAGGACGAACGAGTGTAGTGTAAGCTGTCTCTTTAGTGGACTTGTTGCATCTTCTAAGTATCCTGCCAATGAAACGTAACCTTTGGCTCGTCTTCCCCACAATATTATCTATGTGGTCTTTCCAACTGAAGTTGTTCGCAATTTTACACCCAAGTACTTAGTCGAATTGACAGCCTTGAGAATTGTACTATGTATCAAGTAATCGAATTCCAACGGATTTCTTTTGGAACTCATGTGGATCACCTCACACTTTTCGTTATTTAGCGTCAACTGCCACCTGCCACACCATACAGCAATCTTTCTAAATCGCTTTGCAACTGATACTGGTCTTCGGATGACCTTACTAGACGGTAAATTACAGCATCGTCTGCGAACAACCTAAGAGAACTGCTCAGATTGTCACCCAGGTCATTTATATAGATCAGGAACAGCAGAGGTCCCAGGACGCTTCCCTGGGGAACACCTGATATCACTTCAGTTTTACTCGATGATTGGCCGTCTATTACTACGAACTGCGACCTTCCTGACAGGAAATCACGAATCCAGTCGCACAAATGAGACGATATCCCATAGGCCCGCAGCTTGATTAGAAGTCGCTTGTGAGGAACGGTGTCAAAAGCTTTCCGGAAATCTAGAAATACGGAATAAACTTGAGATCCCCTGTCGATAGCGGCCATTACTTCGTGCGAATAAAGAGCTAGCTGCGTTGCACAAGAACGATGTTTTGTGAAACCATGCTAATTACGTATCAATAGATCGTTCCCTTCGAGGTGATTCATAATGTTTGAATAAAGTATATGCTCCAAAACCCTACCGCAAACCGACGTCAATGATATAGGTCTGTAGTTCGACAGATTACTCCTACTACCCTTCTTAAACTTAGCGGCTTTAGTGGCATAGTCGTCGGTAACAGTACCATCGGCACTGCACAGCGTAGGTATTGACTGCGTCTTGCCGCTTGTGTACTTTACATACGACCAGAATTTCTTCGGATTTTCTACCAAATTTCGAGACAATGTTTCGTTGTGGAAACTATTAAAGGCATCTCGCATCGAAGTCCGTGCCAAATTTCGCGCGTCTGTAAATTTTAGCCAACCTTCGGGATTTCGCGTTCTTCTGAACTTCGCATGCTTTTCCCGTTGCCTCTGCAACAGCGTTGGGACCAGTTTTGTGTACCATGGGGGATGAGTTCCATCTCTTACCAATTTATGAGGTATGAATCTCTAAATAGCTGTTGCTTCTATATCTTTGAATAACGATTGCAGCTTCTGTGCTTTCTATTAGCGCTTGAAGCTCAGGGACTTTCCCAGCACAACTACAACAATATACAACTACAATTCCGACTGTTCCTTGATCCAAGCACGTTCTGTATTTGCCACGCACCCTTTGAGATTGCAGCCCACCCCGTACTTTCCCGAGGCCTTCTGACCTAAAAAAGTGTCTACATTTGCATAGTCGGTTCGGAAGGAATGGAGATTGCCTCTTAGGAAGGCTTCTAGTGACACTTTATCCGCTTTTTTAAATAAAATTATTTTGCGTCTGATTCTGGTGGATTTGGAAGAAACGGTATTGAGCCTAGCTGCAACGACCTTGTGATCACTAATCCCTGTATCAGTCATGATGCTCTCTATCAGCTCTGGATTGTTTGTGGCTAAGAGGTCGAGTGTGCTTTCGTAGCAATTCGCGTGGGTTCGTGGACTAACTGCTGAAATAATTTTCAGAGAAAGCATTTAGGACACTCTCGGAAGATGTTTTCTGCCTACCACCGGTTTGAACAAGTATTTTTGCCAACATATCGAGGGAAGGTTGAAATCCCCACCAACTATAACCGTATGAGTGGGGTATTTATTTGTTACGAGACTCGTATTTTCTCTGAACTGTTCAGCAACTATATCATCGGAGTCTGGGGGTCGGTAGAAGGAGCCAGTTATTAACTTAGTTCAGCTGTTAAGTATAACCTCCACCCATACCAATTCGCACGGAGTATTTACTTCGACTTCACTACAAAATAAACCACTACTGACAGACACAAACACTCCACCACCAATTCTGCCTAATCTCTTTCCTGAACACCGTCTGAGACTTAGTAAAAATTTCTGCAGAATTTATTTCAGGCTTTAGCCACCTTTCTGTACCTATAACGATTTCAACTTCTGTGCTTTCTATTAGCGCTTGAAGCTCAGGGACTGTCCCAGCACTACTACAACAATTTACAACTGTTCCTTTATCCAAGCACGTCCTGTATTTGCCATGCACCCTTGGAGATTGCAGCCCACCCCGTACTTTCCCAAGGCCTTCTAACCTAAAAAAACCGCCCAGTCCACGCCACACAGCCTCCGCTACCCGTGTAGCCGCGAGGTGAGGGTAGTGAACTCCTGACCTATTCCGTGGAACCCGAAACCCCACCACTCTATGGAGCAAGTCAAGGAATCTGCAGCCAACACGGTCGCAAAACCGTTTGAGCCTCTGATTCAGACCCTCCACCCGGCTCTGCACCAAAGGTCCGCAGTCGGTTCTGTCAACGATGCTGCAGATGGTGAGCTCTGCCTTCATCTCGTAAGCAAGACCGGCAGCCTTCACCAAATTAGATAGCCGCTGGAATCCAGAGAGAATTTCCTCGGATCCAAAGCGACACACGTCATTAGTGCCGACATGTGCCACCACCTGTAGCTGGCTGCACCCTGTGCTCTTCATGGCACCTGGAAGGACCCTTTCCACATCGGGAATGACTCCACCCGAAATTCACACGGAGTGCACACTCGATTTCTTCCCCTCCTTAGCCGCCATATCCCTAAGGGGCCCCATTACGCGCCTAACATTGGAGGTCCCAACTACCAATAAGCCCACCCTTTGCGATTGCCCGGACCTTGCAGGCTGAGAATCATCCTCTGAAACAGGGCAGGCAGCTGCATCTGGCTCATCCAGAGACAGTACCTGAAACCTGTTTGTCAGACGCACCGGGGAGGCTTTCTGATCAGCCTCTGGGGACGTCTTTCGCTGCCTGCCACGCCTTGGAACGACCTCCCAATCGACCACAGGCGAGGGCTCGGCCCCACTGCAGGCAGCAACCGGGGCAACCACAGCGGCAGACCGATCTGGGGACTGACGGGACGAGGTTGACATCCCCGTGATACCCAGATCCGGCTCCCCACAGTGGTGGCCATTGGCAACAGCCTCAAACTGCGTGACTGAAGTCAGCGCCGCCTGCAGCTGCGAGCGAAGGGATGCCAACTCAGCCCTCATCCGAACACAGCAATCACTGTCCCTGTCCATTCTAATCGATGTTGAACAACAGTTACTGAAACACGAGTCCGTGCCTAGATAACGCAAGGGAAACACGCAAAGAATGTATGAACTAACCTGTAGAAATGTCTAACGACTGCGCTACAATCTGCCTGAATTTACGATTACAGTAACTAAAACTCGAAATTTCACCTCCTATGTAACAAATAGGTGAGCTAGGAGTATACGACTTGCTGCTAGCAGCTGCTTATCCAACGGCGGCAGGGAGCACACTGGCTGTGACCAACCGACACTGGCCGTTCAAATCAAAAACAGAAGAGAGACGACTACGCGAATTTACACTATTCAGGTACTAAAGCGCGATGCTACAACTCTCAAATACCATAATACGCCCGAAATTTATGAATTAAACAATGCAAATACCAAAAACACGCAAAGAAATTAAGAATTAAACTATGTAACAAGTAAGTGAGCTAAGAGTACACGACTTGCTGCTGCAGCTGCTTATCCAACGGCGACAGGGAGCGGCAGTTGGTATCAGGTAGGTTTTTCAAATTAAAATACAGAACGTAGGTACGTTTGAACGTTTTATTTCGGTTGTTCCAATGTGATACATGTACCTTTGTGAACTTACCGCTTCTGAGAACGCATGGCGCTACAGCGTGATTACCTGTAAATACTACATGAATGCAATAAATGCTCAAAATGATGTCCGTCAACCTCAATGCATTTGGTAATACGTGTAACGACATTTCTCTCAACAGCGAGTAGTTCGCCATTCTGTCATGCAGTGAAACATCTTGTAGTAGCATCGATAGAACATTACGTAGGTAATCAGCATACATTGCACCATTTAGATTGCCATCGATAAAATGGGGGCAAATTATCCTTCCTCCCATAATGCCGCACCATACATTAACCCGCCGAGATAGATGATGTTCCACTTGTCACAGCCATCGTGCATTTTCCGTTCCCCAGTAGTGCATATTATGCCGGTTTACGTTACCGCTGTTGGTGAACGACGCTTCGTCGCTAAATAGAACGCGTGCAAAAAATTTGTCATCGTCCCGTAATTTCTCTTGTGCCCAGTGGCAGAACTGTACACGACGTTCAAAGTCGTCGCCATGCAATTCCTGGTGCATAGAAATATGGTACGGGTGCAATGGATGTCCGGACACTTGGATGATGTCGTCCAAGATACGGAGCAGCATACATACATAGCACACACCTGTTGGTCATTTTGATCACAATAGCCATACATTAACACGATATCGACCTTTTCCACAATTGCTAAACGGTCCATTTTGACACGGTAATGTATCACGAAGCAAAGCGCCATCTATCACAAAGCGAAACAAAAGGTCCAACTAAAACATTCATTTTTCTTTAGGTACTACACGAATATGTAATAAAAAATGGGGGTTCCTATTTAACAAAACGCAGTTGATATCCGTTTTAACTATGGCAGCGCCATGTAGCGGGCCAACCATAGCGCCATCTGGTTTCCCCCTTCAAGCTAGACGACTTTCGTTCTTTGTAGTTTTTTCGTTTGATGCTTATTTCACTATCAATGGACCACCCTATATATGGTATAACGGCTTGCGTAGTGAATTTAGTCTCTTCTGCTTAACAGTACTCAGTCCTCATTTCATACAAGAAGTGGTGCATTATGCAACTGATAACAATTTTGGCATGATTCTAATTTTCTTCTACCCAAGTACAGCCGTAACAAATTATAAGTAGGCCTTTGGACTTCCGACCATTGTAGGACTAATAGCAGTAAGACTCCATAATAGCGGATTCCAGTAGAAGATGCAATTCCCTGCATGGAGAGCTGCATCAAACCAGTCTGAAGACTGAAGACCACAACAACAACAACAACAACGTACACACTAGTTACGAATTAACAGGTGTAGAAACGTAGTTTGTCTGCTGAGTTGTGCGAGCGAGTGCAGACCCACTTTCGTGACGTACGCGCCGCGGCCTGTCTTCCTCGTTGAACTCGCGTCAGAGATGACCGACGTCTGAAGTTATCTACAGTGAAAATTAATAACCAGTGAGTGAGGTAACGTTAACTCAGCCCCTCTGTTTTTCGACAAGGGAGAGAGCAGGATTCCAATCAGAATCTAAGCTGAAACCTCCGTGTCTATTGACAAGTTTACTTGCTAATTTAATCTCAGATGTTTCCTTAACTACATTATTCCAACAGCTGGAAATGCATACAAGACCCTCCGTGTTGTTAGATTGCATAGGATGAGCGGTGTCAAGACAATGTTCTTCAGTAGCCGATTTTCTCGGCTGTTGTAGGCGTGTGTGCCGCTTACGCTCAGTACACCGGTCCTTCACGGTCCTGATAGTCTGACAATACGCAACAACTGCAAGCAATACGTCAGACACCCACATTACACAAACGAAGATCACCCTTAACGGAATCTAAAAGACCCTAGTCTTATATGAAAGTCGGAAAACGCATTTCACATTATATTTCCGCAAAATTCGACTAATCTTGTTGGAGGTGCAAGGTGTGTAAGGCAGAAAGGCCTTCGACTTTGATGCCAGCTCCGCATTATTATCACTCACTCGCGCACGGTTGGTCGATAGCGCAACGCACGTCTGATCTTTCTTTCTCATGACACCAAATAATAATTTATTTCATAATCTCGGTAGTTCTACGGTATGCCGTTATCAACTGAATTATTACCAACACGCAATCCTAAAAATTAATCACTGTCGTTTCCTCCGTCATTTCTTCAATTTTTGTGTATACTCTGGATAGGATAGCTTTAAACAGCGTACAGTTAAGCCTTTAGGAAATTAAAGTCGCAGAATAGGCTACAAAAAATTTATGAATGTCCACGTAAAGATATCTGGAAGTCACTGCACTAATCTTCACTGCCCTACGTTAGCGAGCGCGGTAAAAACCTCATCACTACAGAAGCAACACGCACACGTCAGGCCGAAGAATGAAACATCGAGGTGCAGAAGATTTTAAGACGCGTGGCTGCCTCTAGAACCATGCACATCTCACTTCCTACATCAATAAACGACGAAGATTAGCAATTAGTGTCTCGTGAGCATCTTTAAAGGGGAGAAGGAATTCGACAGCGTCAGTGCCTTTTAAAAAGAATCCATCCTGTCATTTATATTATGGGGATACCACCACTATCTAAATCTGAATGACGAGAGGGGGATTTGAACCGTTGTCGTCCTGATTTGGTACCCACTGTGCTAACCACTGCGCCGCCTTGCTCATTGCTTTCGATCTGACAAGAACCATGGATCCTTTGTGTTATCATAATTACTTTATGTAGTATTTCACCGTATACCGTTTTTATGACGTTTTATTTACAGAGGAGTTATACCGATTCTGATTGTTCGATTGTCATTTTGTACGACTATTTATTGATAGAAATATAGCTATAAGTGCTTGACTTCCGTGAATTACCTTTTCCTTAGGACATACTTGGACTGTATGGTACGAAAACATTTGCCTTTCAGGAACACCTAACGGCTTAGGCGCTGTTTAATTATCGTTTAGAACGCGGTTGTTTACTTCCTGGAGTTTCTGTACTAGACGTAAAATTATTTCCTGACGTTAAAAATATTTGTAGAGGCGTGAATGTGATGTATGTGCATGTGTAGATGTGATGTTTGCGCCACAATCGGAAGATTTTGTGTCAGAAATGTGAATGACGTTAAAACAAACCATTAAAATATTTATAGATGCAAGTTGATGAAAAGTTATCAGTTAACACACCCTCAGCTTCCTATAACTAATTAAATGGAATAGTAATTGTCACGATTAAGGACTTATACTGAATGCCAAACTAAATGCAGCACATTAAGTGATTTACAGCCATAGCTGCAGAATGAAATAGGTTGATGGGATTTTATAAAGAGGAAAAAACCGTAAATCGGAATAACTGCGGAACAACGAGGTAGCTCGCGATATAGCCTCCTGTGGGACTCGTTAGCGAGCCATATATGCACTCGGAAACGGTTTAGCACGTAAAGTAAGTACACGGACCCAAAGTAATGGTTAGGGGGTGATGCCGACAGCCCTCGGTCCTCTAGGGCACAATTCACTTGTCGCTTATCGTGGGCGAGTTTACCGGTCTTTCGAGACTTGTGTGTAAATCCAGCTGCAGCGGGATGTTATGCTGTTCCATGTAGTTTCGTCCCCTGACACGTATGCCTCTTTATTTCTTCCCTCGAATCTTATAGAACATCGACAGTTTGACTATATGGGAGCTGATAAAGTACAGCACATACATTTCGAGAGCAAAAATATTATTGGTTGAATAGAGTTTATCGTGTTGCATTCTACAATTTAAGATAATTTAGAAAGATGTAAATGCTTATGAAAATAATGTAATGGTTTCGTTTCTCAATAAAGCATTTTTGTGAGGTGGTAGCAGTAACGGTTCTTTCGCAGCTGTTATGACTTAGTGCTACACTGAATCTTAGTAGCAGTACGCCTGGCAGAATATTACGTAGTCGTGGTGTCCAGTCAGAGGTTAGGTGAGGTAAAGGAGCTCTCTGGCACTCCACGAGAATATTGGACAGAGGCGAAGTTCATCGAGGAAATTACATTCTTCATCTTCGACCATATTCTGTAAGTCAACTCACGCCATGTGGAGGAGAACTTCATAAATCATTGTCTTTTTCGCGTTTCTTGTTCCCTTCGCGAATACCACACAAAGGAAAATTATTGCTAAGGCTCCATTTGAGCTTGAATTTCTCTGATCTTCCGGGAATGGTCATTTTGAGAGAGGTACGACAGAGGAAGCAGTAAGTTGCGTGACTCATCTTACGTCATTTAATATTCGAATTTTAACAGCAAATCTTTGCAGATTGATAATTCTTCGGACGTAGCGTTTGCTTCTAAGGGTTGCATTTACCTTTTGGGAACTAAGTAAATCTCTGGTTTTGTGTCTCATCTGCTTTAATGGTATAGTGCCCTAACTGCTATGAAAACATCTTTGCTACACATTCATAAGCTGTCGCATACCGTATTCGTTGTACAACGATTAGTTTGGATTCCACAAAGGGAACTCAAACGGAAGATGACGTTAACTTTGATGGAAACGATCCGCAACTGAAAATACAAATACATAGGTGGAAGCATGTTATATTGAGACCCTTGGACAAATTTAGGGGGCGTTCCTCCAAATTTTTGGGTGTAGACATTGATGAAAATTTGAACTGGAAGAAAAATTTTACTTTCTTTCTCGGGCCTTTGTCCCGCTTCCAGCGCGGGGTCGGCTTTGTTATGACGGATTTGGCAGTGTTAATTGCAGAGGGTCGCCGGATTCCCTTCCTGACGCCACCCGAACTTACTGGGACGGAATTAGTGTACCCCAGCTGTCTGCATCTAGTGTAAGTCATGAGAGTGCGAACGTTTTCAAATGTCTGTGAGGCGTGTAACTGAGGCGGAACTTTGGGACCAGCCCAGCATTCACCTAGCGGGATGTGGAAAACCGCCTAAAACCATATCCAGGCTGGCCAGCAAACCGGCCCTCGTCGTTAAATCGCTGGGCGGATTCGATCCGGGGCCGGCGCACCTACCCGAGTCCAGGAAGCAGCGCATTAGCGCTCTCCGCTACCCTGGCAGATGGAAGAAAAATTTCACTATGCTGCTCCAATTATTAAGTTCAGCTAGTTTTAGTCTTCGTTTAACTGCTGCTGTTATAATCTAAAGAATCAGACACGTAAAGTAACTTGAGTATTTCCCGTCAGTAAAATCATATTGCATAATTTCGTGAGGTAACTCATCATTTGAAAACAAGGTATTAATAGCACAAAAGCAATGGATAAGAATATATGGTGTTCACTCGCAGTTACTTTATAGATATCTTTTCATGGAGTTAGGCATTTTAACTGAACTTTCACAAAGCTTTATAGAAACTTATTGTTTCAAATTAGTTGCTTGCTAATACTTTTATTATATTTCTTACAATCGGTCTATTTCGGCAGTCTTTCCATTGTCAAGTACATCTGAGAACTACAGATGGCAAATATGATATACTTTTGTGATATTTGTGTACTAGGAAACAGGCCTATTTTACGAAATATAATGAAACTATTAGAAGATTCAATTTAAAATCTTATGTTGCGAAGTGCTTCATGCTGCGCGGCCACCTACACAAAAAATATTAAAATAACTTTAAATCATCTGTTCTGGACAAATCCTTATACTACATGAACGAATTTGTATTTGAAAAATAGTATTCTGTAAATAAAGGGAACCCAGTTATTTGTGTACTTTGATGAGTAAGACTTATCTTGATAAAACTAATTATGTATACATATCCTTTAAACTGGCTGGTTCCACATGATTATGAGGAAAAAAAATTGGTCAAACTGTCTGTGGAAGATGCAACCAACTCGTTAGTTACAAGAAGTTAAAATTTTTAGGATTGCTGATGACTTCGTGATTCCGCCAGGGCAGTAAAGAACTTCGTTGGGAAGGCAGTAAAGTATACTGCAGTGTATCTTGAGCACAGGAAATAAAATGAACGACAACGAAAGTAAAGAAGGGCAATGTAATGTAGTCGAATGACATGAGATGTTGATGATGGAATTAGATTAGGAAATGACACACTGAAAAGGGTAGAGGAGTTTTGCTATTTTGACAGCAAAATAAATGATAAGGGCGAAGTATGGATAACATAAAATTTAGATTAACAATCGGAAAAAAGATTTCTTTGAAAAAATGTAAATTTTCAAGGTATAATGTAAATTTAAATGTAAGGAAGACTTTTCTGAGGTATTTTTGTGGAGTGTAGCCGTGTGTCGACGTGAAACGATGGACGATAAACAATTCAGAGAAGAGGAGCATGGAATGAAACTGTCACTCTGCAGAGGAGTGTACACTTATATGAAACTTTATGGCAGATTAAAACTGTGTGAAGGACTGCGACTCGAGCACGGAAACTGGCGGATGTAAGGCTGTGAAACAAGTCTTGAGTCGTGCATGGGTCCCTCAGTTGGTGGAGTACTTGCTCGTGAAAGGCGTGGGTCCTGAGTCCGAGTCTCGGTCTGGCGCACAGTATTAATCCACCAGGAAGCTTCCAGAGAATGGAGACTTTTGAAATTTGATGCTACAGCAGAGTTGGTAGATCGAATAAATAATGAGGAGGTGCTGAATCGAAGTGAAGCAACAGTATTTTGTGGTACAACTTGGCAATGAGAATGGCTCAGTTGATACGACACGTCTTGAGGCACCAAGGAGTCATAAATTTGCTAACGGAGGGAGTGTGAATGGGTGGTAGGAAAGTGAGCGGTAAAACTTGAAGTCGGTTGCAGTATTTGTACAGAGATGAAGAGACTTGTACAGGGTAGATTAGCGTGTAGAGCTTGTAATCCAACCCTCCCTTTCTTCTTGTTGCTACTGTCCTCGATGGTGAAGTCTTTTCAGAAGATTCGAGACGAGTAAGATTTACAATAAACTTTTTACTTATCTTTTTTCGCACATTTGCCTCCAGTTCTTCATGTATAGGAGCCTTATTCTTGAAGCTGAAAGATTCACATTTTAGATTCTCATGGTTTGTTTGATCTAAGTAATTTTGAAGAATGTCTACGCAGAATGTTTGTTTTCAGGATAATTTATTGTCTCACATTTTGCTATATTACACCGTCTTTCGAATTTTCACATTAACAAGGTCTAAATTACATTGTTCGTCCAAAATACAAAAATATGTCCGATCATATGAGAGGCCTGCTTGCTACTCCTTCACTCTGCAGTAATAACAACTTTCCAAAGGACTTACAATTTTTTGACAAATGAATTTATATTAGCTTAGTATGTTATTTTATAAATGAATCCAAAAATAAACATAAAAAATGTACTAGATTGCATAATTAATAACAGAAATTTTAAGTGTGCCAAATATTTTTTAATTTCAAGTTTCTAAAAAAACAATTTTAACTGTGTAGTCAGAGCTAGTACATATCGATTGTAACAACAAAAATAAAGCAATTCCTTTCCATAAATGTTAGCTTGAAAGTCACCATATAGTGTATAAAATTATATGAAATTTTTCAGAAAAACAGCTGAGATAATACTGACATGTTTAATACTCGAATAATATTTCTGGTATCGACTACTACTGTTGAGGGAAAGTAATGCTAGATGAGGATGTCCCTTTACAAGCTGCACGTAATAGTTTTCAGACTGAAGGCTACAACGACAACAACAGGAACATATTAATTCCATTACAGTTGTTATTTCTATTAGCATAGAATCAGGTATGGATCATACGAATATTGTAGTTGATACTTTCAAGAGTATTTTTGAAGTTTCTTAAGTAGGTAATCGAATTTGATTCGCTTTTGTCATGAAGTAAATTCTGGCTAGTCCGATTGTTCTAGTACGTATATTCCAAATTCTTCATATGGTTTCATTTTATGGCCTTTGTTTGCTTATTGCAATATGTTCATGTGTACGCATTCGATACAGTATAAAATGCACTTGAGGACGATGCTCTGCCGAGTGAAACGCATAGTAGACGTAGCGAGAAGGAGCGACTGCAGCTGCAGAGCGCTGTTACTCGTGTACAGTCGCGGCTGTAGCAAGTTGAGCACTTGGCGCCGCCACAAGAAGTTGCAGCCTCGTGCATTTTGTTGGCGGCGCAAGCGGGAGAGCGCCGCCGCCGTGATTTCCGCCGGCGAGGTGCTGCGTCCGCTATCTCGGCAGCCGGGCGGCGCCGCTTTAAACTCTTACCGCCCCCCCCCCTCCCCAACCGCCGCCCCCGCCAAGTGGGGGCGGATTTTACGGCCCGCGCGATTTAAGGGAGCACCTATCGATGCACCGTAAAAAAACTTGGCACCTAATCCCGAGAGTGGCCGCGCTAAGTTACGGCTGCTTATAAACTCGGTCGCAGGTTTTTTATTTAGGGTGCACGGGGCGCATTGACTCATGGCGTTTAAACTGGCGCCGCGCCTGGGGGGTCCAGCGCGCTGTGAGGCAGTAGTTGTCCTCTCGCTGACGGGATACTGGTGACGCTGCCGGGTACGGGTTTCGACCGTAAGGAAGTATGTGTTGCGGATGGTGTTGTAGAACCCATAGAAAAGAAAAGATCATAAAACAGCGGTGGGAGTGCATTTTAAACATACATAGGGTATGCATATAACGCTGGGAAAGTAACTGTGCTCTTTATTTCTCTCTTACGACCCTATCACCAGATGTACAGATGTACAAACGTCACCGAGTAAAACAGAAGTAATATCCGGCGTTCCCCAAGGAAGTGTTATAGGCCCTCTATAGTTGCCGATCTATATTAACGATATAGGAGACAATCTGAGTAGCCGACTTAGATTGTTTGCAGATGATGCTGTCATTTGCCGTCTTGGAAAGTCATCAGATGATCAAAACGACTTGCAAAATTATTTAGATAAGATATCTATACGGTGCGAAAAATGGCAATTGACCGTGAATAAAGAAAAGTGCGAAGTTATTCACATGAGTACTAAAAGAAATCAGCTAAATTTCGATTACGCGATAAGTCACACAAATCTGAGGGCTGTAAATTCAACTAAATACTTAGGGATTAGAATTACAAATAACCCAAATTGGGACGATCACATAGATAATATTGTGGGTAGAGCAAACCAATGACTGCGATTCATTGGCAGAACACTTAGAAGGAGCAACAGGTCTACTAAAGGGACTGCTTACACCACGTTTGTCCGCCCTATTCTGGAGTATTGCTGTGCGGTGTGGGATCCGCATCAGGTGGGACTGACGGATGACATCGAAAAAGTACTCGTTTTGTATTATCGTGAAATAGGGAACATAGCTGTCACAGACATGATACATGAATTGGAGTGGCAATTATTAAAACAAACGCGTTTTCCGTTGCGACGGGATCTTATTATGAAATTTCAATCACCAGTTTTCTCCTCCGATGGCGAAAACATTCTGTTGGCAGCCACATACATAGGGAGAAATGATCATCACGATAAAATAAGAGAACTCATGGCTCGCAGAGAAAAAATTAAGTGCTCGTTTTCCCCGTGTGCCGTGCGAGAGTGGACGGTAGAGAGACAGCTTGAAGGTGGTGCATTGAACCCTCTGCCAGGCACTTTATTGTGAATAGCAGAGTAATCACTTAGATGTAGATGTAGATACCTCATTTATGACAACTTGCTGCATAGAGGAACGTGCATGAAATGACAATAAATTAAATGAATTGATCTGCATTGCCGGCAAACTGAATCCAAAAATGTTTACTCAGATTAAGACAGAAGCAAAATTGGATCGTGTACTCCCGTGCTATACTGCACTACACATTACATGTTTTTCATTGAGTCAGCTGTTTCAAAGTCAAGAGGATGGAGATATTTATAGCTGAAATTGGATAATAACTGACTCGGAGGTAAGCGTTTCCAGCATGGCAACACTAACACAGTTTTAACGCGCCAAAATGTTTCAATAAAAAACAGATCCGTTTTATCTAAAAAGCTGGTTAAAGCACTTTATATGCTTAGAAGAGAAGAAGGTCAAACGTGCTATTCCGTGCCATCAACAACAAAGCCATTGGGGACGGAACAAGAGCTCGAATCGGACGAGAGTAGTGAATGTGGGCGTCCGTGCCATTGGCAAAGGAGCTAGTCCGTCATTTGTCTAATACCATTTGGAGAAAGCGTGGAGAACCGTGATCTGGATAGCCGGTCCGCGCAAATCAGAGTCCAGTGCGACGAGATACAGCCACTGTGCCAAATTGGCTCGAAAAGTAAGATTCTCCTTAAACGCTGTCCTTGGCCCACATGTTACAATTATATTAAAAATTCTCACGGCCCGTGTTACTGAAAATGAAAACAATATATAGGCCCCATGATACAGCGACATGGATCCTTTCCCTTTATCCCAAAACACTTTCATCGCCTCATTGTTCTGGTGATATTAATTTTGATATAGTTTTCTCTCTAAATACCTGCTTCAGCTGCAATTTAGAATTTAGTTCCCTCCTGTGTACTACCATCTGTCATTTGTATTTGCTGAACCTCACTGTAAAGCACAAGTACCCGCTTGTTCTTGGTGTTGCTAAAAGAGTAAGAATGGCATCCTTCTGCTCAGATAAGGATAGTTGATTATCACAGTGTGAGGACAGAATTTCGATTACTTTTTCTTGAAAGTCTCTCAAATATTTTCAGCGAGTTGATATAACAATGGTATTTATTTTTCATTCATACTTCCTCGGGAACGAAGAGGCGAAACTTTTTATAACGTATTCACGGTGTTCTGGTAACCAATAAAATTAGCAATCTCCGGAATTTCTCTATTACTCAGTGCGGGACAGCAAAGTGAAGCTTTCCTTTAACCACTGTGTGCTCTGTCGCAGTTTCTAATATTGGATGAATGACAGTTTAGAATCACAATTTGACGAAAAATCAGCATTCTACGCGGCTGTTTGTACGAGAGCTTTTCATCGAGTCAGAGCGGAGTCGCCTGTAGCAACACAAAGCAGAGTAGACATCAAAACAAAATGATACGTAGAGAATCATGGCATTTCGAGGAAAAAAAAGATCCTCTGCACACTAATGTAACACAGAAAATATCTGTGGGGAAACAGGGCGCTCATTTAAATTGACAGAAAATTTAATTAAAGCACAAAATGCCAGTGCGTGCGAAAAACTGACAAGTGATGGGCACGAAATTTAATACTCGTGTCCCGTGAAAAACGGCTGGGTCGCCAACGCAAAACTGATCTGAGCTGCGTTATTTGTCAACGGAAGTATCACTTCACGTTCGCAGTTTTTTGCTGGCTCAGTATGCGAACTGGCGATAGCTTCTCATCGAGAAAGGTATGGGTTAAACAAATATTTATCTCATTTGACTGACGTCTAAGGGACAAAATATAAAGCTGAAATAGTAAGAGTCTACTAATACTACATAAAATAAATAAATACACCTTAAATAGTGTATGAGATTACGGGCGCAACTTGCACAAATGTTAACTGTTAAGTTACAGTTGTTAATGGAGACGCTACGCCCGGAAAGATATCGCCAACACAAAAGAAATCCAATTTAGATGATAATGAGAAGATTTAGAGGAATAAAGTATTTTCCCGACTCAAGAAGTCTTCGTGTTCATGTTCGAAAATTCATTTACTGTCTGTCTCGTCACCACAGTAATGTTTCTGCAAACTTTCTTTACCCAGGACGCCTTGGCAGACATCTTCAGAGGCAATGTAGCAGATATTCTGAAAAGTTAAAAATGCGAAAGATTATACATTAGCGTCTTCTTAGGCATCTGACCACAAGTAGTACATTGTTCATGTCAAAGTTTAGACTTACGAAGAGAGTTGGTATCAAGAAGATACTAACACATACATTGAGAGCATCTAAAATTTATTAGATAGTTAACTGTTACCGGTATTTGCTGAAACTGTTATAAAGAATTTGTCTGTGTGACTCGTAACTTTCTAATCTCGAAATCAGATTGTTTGGCGTCACTGTCAGTGAAGTAGAACGGTTCGAGCAATATCTCGTTTAGAGGAAGCCAAGGTGTAATTACGAAATACCCAAGCATTAAACGCTCATTTGTCATTTGATTGCGGAGTACTTACAGGTGGTGGCAACAAGATTTCATATCGGGTGCTGATAACCTCGTTGTTGGCGCCCGGAAACACCAATCATCATCAAGATTTCGTATTTGAGACAGATGTTTCATATGTATAATAATGGTGCCAATCACGTTCTTGTGTACTTTAGTAATTGGTTTTTAGCTATTTCATTGTCGGTGATGTTTGAAATGACACATTTAATAGTCGGTAAGCAGTTCTGCCTAGTGTACCGCTAAATATAAGGACGTGGAGGTAGAACAGATCTTCGGACTACCGCTCCGTAACGAGGTCAGGTGGAGGACGCACAGTATACCTGCTGAAAGGTTGCAACAAGTTATTAATTACACTGTCGACATTGTGAGAGTAAACATCATTTACATTGTGTATGTGCAACGACATTGTGAGATATTAATTATAAAAAAGGTGGAATTTATTACGTACTTTCAGGCTGAAATCTCAAGTAGCGTAATGGTGTGGAGTATGTCCTTCAACACAGTCAATGTTTCCTAAGACGAAGAATGCTTCATAGAAATTGTTTTGTCGTGTATTGATGTACATCCTGCGCAAAATTGAGTAACTGCTGCTTCAAAGGTTAATTACTCCACAGAATTAAAAAAAATCAATTTTTTGTATGCCCTACGGTCGCAGGTTCGAATCCTGCCTCGGGTATGGATGTGTGTGATGTCCTTAGGTTAGTTAGGTTTAAGTAGTTCTAAGTTCTAGGGGACTGATGACCTCAGTTGTTAAGTCCCATAGTGCTCAGAGCCATTTGAACCATTTTTTGTATACCATGTCATAAGTGGCAGCAATAGCCAAAGATTTCGTTAACCAAAATTGTGACGCATGCCTCCTTTCAGCTTATGGTTCGGCTCACTAACTCAGTACGACAAATGAGACTCATCTGCAGGAGGACTTAAAAGTACTTACCTTGGCCCAAAAGGGAGTCCATTAGTTGGGAAAACACATTTTAAATTGTAGCTTTGCAGTAACCATACAAATTCACTGTGATCCTCATTAATGTGCATAAATATATTTCACCTTTTAAAGTACCATTTCACTACCACTCTAAAATGGCAACTAAATTCAGCATATGTTGTGTAGAGCGGCTTAAGCATAACCCACATCCACTACCAAACATGTTGCTAAAATATCTTTGTATGTAATTGCGTTTTACTTACAGTGATCTAGACGGTATAAGTATAAGTATTTGTTTACTTCATGAGCATTTAGTTTTGTTAGTTGAGCCAGCAGCTATACTGTAAGTTTGAGGTTTTTATATTTCTTCCATAATTTCATTACACTCAGATAAGCAGTTTCTATAGCACTAGGGGCTCCCCGCGGCATCCGATTTCTTGAAGAATAAAGTTCCCATGTATAAAACAGCTACAAATGTGTTTGAAAATGAGATAATGTTTTAAATGTTTAGCATTAAGCATTAAAATCTCAACGTGAGTCTCCTGAATTGTGAGTCGTCCAGTGGTACAATTTTGTAAGGACATACAACGCTATGTGCGTGAACAGTCTGAAAAATTCGTTGTGAATAGATTTAGGATTAAAGAAGTAATAAACTAAAATATCATGCCTGACGCTGATCTTTTACTGCAAGAACAGAAAAAGCGCAGTGAAAGAATTTTTTTCTTTCTTTGCTTTGTGAGCAGTGTCAGCGAGGAAAAAAGTTTCTAAAAGGTTTTAAATTGCGTGTAAAGTTTGTTGGAAGACGCTAAGAACTCTCATTTTCAAATACTCTGCGTAATTTGCACGGTTCGAGTTGCGCCTCCGCAAATCATGTACACATTTAATGAGTTTAATTTTTTCAACGCAAAATTTGTAGTCAGCTGCACAATTTAAATATTTTATTGTAATTAACCGGTCTTTACAAATTAACGCCGCGCGGGATAAGCTGAGCTGTCTAGGCGCTGCAGTCATGGACTGTGCGGCTGGTCCGGCGGATGTTCGAGTCCTCCCTCGGGCATGGGTGTGTGTGTTTGTCCTTAGGATAATTTAGGTTAAATAGTGTGTAAGCTTAGGGACTGATGACCTTAGCAGTTAAGTCCCATAAGATTTCACACACAGTTGAACATTTTTTTTTTTTTTGACGAATTAACGTGCCATATTCGGAAGCTTCCAAAATCACGATAGTACAAACAATTAGAACATACCAAAAATGTAGGATGGGTGGGGGTCAAAGTATGAATTATTGGTTTGACCAAATAATTTTTTAAAATCGCTTACAACAATATTACACCAATTACGCATAAACCACCCAGTTTGATATTTTGTAACACTGTTTAGAAGTCTCACTGTGATTCAGTAGTAAGTAGAGGAATAATAAATGTTTTCGGAAAAAATAATTCTGCGAACTCTTACCCGTGCTATGGCGTAAGAGCACATGGGCTTGCGGCAAGAAGAGTGCGCAGTGCGCAGTTTTACCCCCAACTGAAGAAAATATGGCGGATTACAGATAAATTTGTGAAAAAACAAATTAGGAACTCTTTATTTTTTGGCGAATTCAAAAAGGAAATGTCGTAATGATACGAGAGTGAGGCCTGAACATGTCTCTTTAGGGAAATGCTGCACTATTGCTTGTTCTTCCTCCAATGAAAGTTTCTGTGAAGCGGTCGGAGCGATCACCACATCCGCCTGTCTTAAGGCATTTTCTTAAGTCAACTTCTGAAAAACCGGTAACTTTGCATGCCTACCGTACAGGGTTCCCACGTTCAATAATACCAAGAGCTTGATGGTAGAGAGCAGTTCTCTCAGTGGCTGTCGAGTTCATGTCCTCGGTGTGTTTGTGAGGTAGGCATCTTTGAAGAAACTAATACCCATTGAAAGAAAAACTATAGAAATGAAAAATTAATTTAAGTTCTCTGAGGTGAATAATGGGGCAACTAAGATGAATAAAGAGGCATCTAAAGTAAATACACACCAAAAAATGCTTAAATACGCTAGATGGGAGAGGGAACCCGTGGCCTAGGGGTAGCGTCTTTGATTCATAATCAATACGTCTTCGGTCCCGGGTTCGATCCCCGCCATAGCCTAAATTTTGATAAATAATCAGCATTGGCGGCCGAAGACTTCCGGCATAAGAAGTCAGCCTCATTCTGCCAACGGCCTTGTCAAAGAGGGCGGAGGAGCGGATAGAGGTTCAGGGCACTCTCTTGTCCTAGGGGTGGGAAATTGCCCCTAAAGGCAGAAGAATCAGCAATGATCAACGACATGAGGATGCAGAAGGCAATGGAAACCACGCATTAAAGACACGTAACGTGTATCCACGGGACATGTGGCCTGTAATTCAAGAAGTGTCATGATGATTTCTCCATGTGCAAAAGATTCCGGAATAGTCCCCCATTCGGATCTCCGGGAGGGGACTGCCAAGGGGGAGGTTACCATGAGATTGAATAATCAACGAAAGGATAACGTTCTACGAGTCGAGGCGTGGAATGTCAGAAGCTTGATCGTGGTAGGGAAACTAGAAAATCTGAAAAGGCAAATGCAAAGGCTCAATCTAGATATAGTAGGGGTCAGTGAAGTGAAGTGGAAGGAAGATAAGGATTTCTGGTCAGATGAGTATCGGGTAATATCAACAGCAGCAGAAAATGGTATAACAGGTGTAGGATTCGTTATGAATAGGAAGGTAGGGCAGAGGGTGTGTTACTGTGAACAGTTCAGTGACCGGGTTGTTCTAATCAGAATCGACAGCAGACCAACACTGACCACGATAGTTCAGGTATACATGCCGACGTCGCAAGCTGAAGATGAACAGATAGAGAAAGTGTATGATGATATTGAAAGGGTAATTCAGTATGTAAAGGGGGACGAAAATCTAATAGTCATGGGCGACTGGAATGCAGTTGTAGGGGAAGGAGTAGAAGAAAAGGTTACAGGAGGATATGGGCTTGGGACAAGGAATGAAAGATGAGAAAGACTAATTGAGTTCTGTAACAAGTTTCAACTAGGAATAGCGAATACCCTGTTCAAGAATCACAAGAGGAGGAGGTATACTTGGAAAAGGCCGGGAGATACGGGAAGATTTCAATTAGATTACATCATGGTCAGACAGAGATTCCGAAATCAGATACTGGATTGTAAGGCGTACCCAGGAGCAGATATAGACTCAGATCACAATATAGTAGTGATGAAGAGTAGGCTGAAGTTCAAGACATTAGTCAGGAAGAATCAATACGCAAAGAAGTGGTATACGGAAGTACTAAGGAATTACGAGATACGTTTGAAGTTCTCTAAGGCTATAGATACAGCAATGAGAAATAGCGCAGCAGGCATACAGTTGAAGAGGAATGGACATCTCTAAAAAGGGCCATCACTGAAGTTGGGAAGGAAAACATAGGTACAAAGAAGGTAGCTGCCAAGAAACCATGGGTAACAGAAGAAATACTTCAGTTGATTGATGAAAGGAGGAAGTACAAACATGTTCCGGGAAAATCAGAAATACAAGTCGCTGAGGAATGAAATAAATAGGAAGTGCAGGGATGCTAAGACGAAATGGCTGCAGGAAAAATGTGAAGACATCGAAAAAGATATGATTGTCGGAAGGACAGACTCAGCATACAGGAAAGTCAAAACAACCTTTGGTGACATTAAAAGCAACGGTGGTAACATTAAGAGTGCAACGGGAATTCCACTGTTAAATGCAGAGGAGAGAGCAGATATGTGGAAAGAATACATTGAAAGCCTCTATGAGGGTGAAGATTTGTCTGATGTGATAGAAGAAGAAAAAGGAGTCGATTTAGAAGAGATAGGGGATCCAGTATTAGAATCGGAATTTAAAAGAGCTTTGGAGGACTTACGGTCAAATAAGGCAGAAGGGATAGATAACATTCCATCAGAATTTCTAAAATCATTGGGGGAAGTGGCAACAAAACGACTATTCACGTTGGTGTGTAGAATATATGAGTCTGGTGATATACCATCTGTCTTTCGGAAAAGCATCATCCACACAATTCCGAAGACGGCAAGAGCTGACAAGTGCGAGAATTATCGCACAATCAGCTTAACAGCTCATGCATCGAAGCTGCTTACAAGAATAATATACAGAAGACTGGAAAAGAAAATTGAGAATGCGCTAGGTGACGATCAGTTTGGCTTTAGGAAAAGTAAAGGGACGAGAGAGGCAATTCTGACGTTACGGCTAATAATGGAAGCAAGGCTAAAGAAAAATCAAGACACTTTCATAGGATTTGTCGACCTGGAAAAAGCGTTCGACAATATAAAATGGTGCAAGCTGTTCGAGATTCTGAAAATAGTAGGGGTAAGCTATAGGGAGAGACGGGTCATATACAGTATGTACAACAACCAAGAGGGAATAATAAGAGTGGACGATCAAGAACGAAGTGCTCGTATTAAGAAGGGTGTAAGACAAGGCTGTAGCCTTTCGCCCCTACTCTTCAATCTGTACATCGAGGAAGCAATGATGGAAATAAAAGAAAGGTTCAGGAGTGGAATTAAAATACAAGGTGAAAGGATATCAATGATACGATTCGCTGATGACATTGCTATCCTGAGTGAAAGTGAAGAAGAATTAAATGATCTGCTGAACGGAATGAACAGTCTAATGAGTACACAGTATGGTTGGGGAGTAAATAGGAGAAAGACGAAGGTAATGAGAAGTAGTAGAAATGAGAACAGCGAGAAACTTAACATCAGGATTGATGGTCACGAAGTCAATGAAGTTAAGGAATTCTGCTACCTAGGCAGTAAAATAACCAATGACGGACGGAGCAAGGAGGACATCAAAAGCAGACTCGCTGTGGCAAAAAAAGCATTTCTGGCCAAGAGAAGTCTACTAATATCAAATACCGGCCTTAATTTGAGGAAGAAGTTTCTGAGGATGTACGTCTGGAGTACAGCAATGTATGGTAGTGAAACATGGACTGTGGGAAAACCGGAACAGAAGAGAATTGAAGCAGTTGAGATGTGGTGCTACAGACGAATGTCGAAAATTAGGTGGACTGATAAGGTAAGGAATGAGGAGGTTCTACGCAGAATCGGAGAGGAAAGGAATATGTGGAAAACACTGATAAGGAGACGGGACAGGATGATAGGACATCTGCTAAGACACGAGGGAATGACTTCCATGGTACTAGAGGGAGCGGTAGAGGGCAAAAACTGTAGAGGAAGACAGAGATTGGAATACGTCAAGCAAATAATTGAGGACGTAGGTTGCAAGTGCTTCTCTGAGATGAAGAGGTTAGCACAGGAACACAGGAAAGGAATTCGTGGCGGGCCGCATCAAACCAGTCGGTAGACTGATGACAAAAAAAAAAAAAAAAGGGACTACACAGCTCTCAGTACAGGTCGCGGGGCAAAATGTCGCAAATAGTTCCTTGTTGGGGTAAAAGTACGCACTGCGAACTTCTACCACATTAGCCTGCGTACTTTCACCCCATTTCGCTATTTCATGTTCCTGAAATTTAGATTCACTTTACACACGAAGACAACTATACAAATTCTATATCGGAAATGTGCAAAAGTGATTTACCACAGCCGGCCTTTGTGGCCGAGCGGTTCTAGGCGCTACAGTCTGGAACCGCGCGACCGCTACGGTCGCCGGTTCGAATCCTGCCTCGTGCATGGATGTGTGTGATGTCCTTAGGTTACTTGGGTCTAACTAGTTCTAAGTTCTACGGGCTGATGACCTCAGAAGTTACGTCCCATAGTTCTCAGAGCCATTTGAACCTTACACGCTACTGGTTTTCGACACGGATAAGCAGACGTAAACTGAGAGCAGAATAATTAAGATGTCCTAAAAAGATTGAAATGCGTATTTAAGATTATCTGTAATAGTTATGCGTCTGAAGAATAACATACCTCTTTCAGTGAATCATAATAACATGTCACAAAATGTACGTAGAATATGTGGTAACCGCAACGAAAGACTGATAAGTTAAAATTATTTAATCTCACTTATACATGTGGTCAAACAGGTGCTCTATCAGCAAGGAACGTCATACAAGTACATAAAAAGTGAGACTAAGACTTATAAAAAGAAAGTTATACGTTAGATAAAAAGGCTCAATCGTCAATCACGTATCACTGTGAATATTACGTTAATGGAATCTAATAGAAGGCTGGCATGGAATTTTATTTATTTAAGTTTGACCTAGACAAGGATGGCAGCCTGCAGCGAGTTTGCAGAAACACCGGATAAGTCGGTTGCGCGCAGGCTTCGGTGCTGATGCGGAAGTGATGTCGGAGATTTGATGTTCTACTTGGCCTTGTACTCACGGTACACTCGTGAAATGGTTGTGCGGAAAGCGGAAAAAGCCCCACTTCACCGCTACTTCGGAGATGCTGTGTCCAATTGCTCTTGCGCCGACTATAACGCCACGTTCCAGTTCACTTAAATCTTGATAACCAGCCATTGTAGCAGCAGACACTTGTTGTCTTATTGAAACACGTATGTTGTGTGGCGGCGATGGCGAGGCATTGCAGAGTCTCTGACCAGAGAACCATTTATCGTGGCTAGTCTGCGCTTGACCGCGCGAGAGTTGCGAGCGGTACTCTGTCAGTAGTAGCCGTGCAGTGCAGTTGAGAGCAGTAGTCAGTGGGAAGTCTGTCAGTAGCAGTAGGGCAGAGCAGTATGTCGGTAGTAGCAGCCCAGTACAGTTGTGTGTGAGGAGTCGGCGGGCGTCGACATGGCACTCTGGTCAAGATTCAGGATGAGGTATATTATTTTTAAATGCGCTCAGCTAATAATGTAAATTAACTGTAACTAATTTGTGCAATAATCGCCCCAATAATAATTTTGGTTTTCAAATCAATATTTTTAACAAAAGAACTATTCAATTGAACGAACGATTTCCTTCCATTTCCTTTAAAGAAAAGTTTCAGTTAAATTAAAAAAAAAATATTACTTGCGATGCAGTTCCTCCAAGCTGTGGCCAACAATAAGAGCAGAAATTTGACAAGCAGTTTCAATGAGGTAAGAAATTAATTATGATTTTTTTTTTTTTTTTTTTTTTTTGCACAGGGCCAAAGACCGATATTTTGGTTTAATTGAGTTTACATTGTCACTGAAGTCTCATTAGCATTGAATTGTTTTTCATTACTTTCGTGACAGCTTACACCTTGAGTCAGATTGCGATTCTCATTTTTATTGTCATTAAATTTATTTTGCTGGGAGCTTACGTTAGGTTGTATTCTTGTTAACATTCAACTATTGTGTTTCAAAATTTCTCTGGGGAGCTTACACTTAGCACAATGTGCATTAGCATTTAAAATAATATCATCTTAAAATTTTTTGTGGGGAGGTTACATTACATAGGCGTTGCCGACCGCCTCGCCGTATTCTGCCTGTTTACATGTCTCTGTATTTGAATACGCATGCCTATATCAGTTTCCTTGTCGCTTCAGTATTAAAGTTTCCTATTTTGAAGTATTACAACGATACCATCTGGTCCGAAACGGAGCATCTGTCATGACGTTTGAGCTCGATCTTATTTTTCTTCTTCGAAAACGTAAACGAAGTAAGCTAAGCCCTCTCACACATGTCACCTTGGAGTGGCTCCGAATAATATTTTTACATCACCCCGTGAACCACGGACCTTGGCGAGATGGGGTAGTTTGGATGCCTGAGCTATACAGATGGCCGTATCGTAGGTGCCACCACAATGGAGGGGTATCTGTTGGGAGGTAAGACAACGTATGGTTCCTGAAAAGGGGCAGCAGCCTTTTCAGTAATTGCCGGAATGATTGACTGACCTGACCTTGCAACTGATGATGGTCGAAGCAGAGAGGACATAAAATGTAGACCGGTAATGGCAAGAAAGACTTTTCTAAAGAGGATAAATTTAACATCCAGTGTCGATTTAAATGTCAGGGAGTCTTTTCTGAAATTATTTGCATGGAGTGTAGCCATTTACGGAAGAGAAACGTGGACAATAAACAGTTTAGAAATGGAGATAACAGAAGATTTTGAAATTTTGTGCTACAAAGAGTGCTAAAATTTGCATGGGTGGATCGCGTAACTAATGAGGAAGTATTGAATATAACTGGGGAGAAAGAAGAATTGTGGGGTAACTTGGCTGAAAGCAGGGATCGGTTGATAGGATACATTCTGATGCATCGAGATGTCATCAAGTTAGTATTGGAGGGAAGTGTGAATGTTAAAAATTGTAGAGGCAGACCAGGAGACAAATGCAGTAAGAATGTTGAGATGGATGTAGGTTGCAGTAATTATTTGCAGATAAAGAATCTTGCACTGCACAGAGAAACGTTTTCGATTCGTTGCATGTATACCTGAGAAGCAAGGCGCTTACTGATTGGACCGGTTGCTGATTGCAATCCTTGTACTGCTTGGTCACCGCTCCACTTACAAGCTATAAATGTAACGAGTCATAATTATTAATTTTTCAATATTTCAAAAAGTAAAACCTCGCATGTCTGATATGTGTAAATTATATCCTTTTTTTCGATTGTTGTAACTATTGCACCTAGCCGAAAAACGGTTCGTGTACCATGATCTCCGACCTGAATTTTTTCGAAAATGCGAGCTTACTGTCCTAGGGCCTTCCACAGGAATTAATTTCAAGTGGCCTCGTCGTTGGGTGACAGGGGGTAGTCACTCTGTCTAAGACTGCAGGGCTACCGTATGGCTTATAACTGACCAATATAAACTGGCCTACATTTCCCCTCCACCCTCACAGCAGCAACAAGCAATTTCTTTCCTTCGGAACTCAGAACACCATGATATAATACATTCATTGGCAGCTCCAAAATTCGAAGTATATACACACTGAAATCCATACACACGAGTGTAGTGGAAATCGAATCTTTATTTCTAATACGAGGGCGTACTGAAAAGTAATGTCTTCGAATTTATTAAGTGAAAACATTTAAGGATTTTTAAGTGAATCAAATCTTTTTAATGAAATGAAACACTTTCAGAAATTTTACTGATCTTGAACAGGTACGATTTTATGTATATACAGGGTAGTCCATTGATCGTGACCGGGCCAAATATCTCACGAAATAAGCATCAAACGAAAAAACTACAAAGAACGAAACTTGTCTATCTTGAAGGGGGAAACCAGATGGTGCTATGTTTGGCCCGCTTGATGCCGCTCCCACAGGTCAAATGGATATCAAATGCGTTTTTTAAAATAGTAACACCCATTTTTATTACATATTCGTGTAGTACGTAAAGAAATATGAATGAATGTTTCAGTTGGACCACTTTTTTCGCTTTGTGATAGATGGCGCTGTAATAGTCACAAATGTATAAGTACGTGGTATCACTTAAGATTCCGCCAGTGCGGACGGTATTTGCTTCGTGATACATTACCCGTGATAAAATGGACCGCTTACCAATTGCGGAAAAGGTCGATATCGTGTTGATGTATGGCTATTGTGATCAAAATGCCCGATGAGCGTGTGCTATGTACGCTTCTCGGTATCCTGGACCACATCATCCAAATGCCCGGACCGTTCGCCTGATAGTTACGTTATTTAAGGAAACAGGAAGTGTTCATCCACATGTGAAACGTCCACTACGAGCTGCAACAAATGATGATGCCCAAGTAGGTGTTTTAGCTGCTGTCGTGGCTAATCCGCACATCGATAGCAGACAAATTGCGCGAGAATCGGGAATCTCAAAAACGTCGGTGTTGAGAGTGCTACATCAACATCGATTGCACTCGTACCATATTTCTGTGCACGAGGAATTGCATGGCAACGACTTTAAACGTCGTGTGCAGTTCTGTCACTGGGCACAAGGGAAATTACGGGACGATGACAGATTCTTTGCACGCGTTCTATTTGGCGACGAAGCGTCATTCACCAACAGCGGTAACGTAAACCGGCGTAATATGCACTATTGGGCAACGGAAAATCCACGATGGCTGCGACAAGTGGAGCATCAACGACGCTGGCGGGTTAATGTATGGTGCGGCATTATGGGAGGAAGGTTAATAGGCCCCCATTTCATCGATGGAAATCTAAATGGTGCAATGTATGCTGATATCCTACTAATGCTCTACCGATGTTACTACAAGATGTTTCACTGCATGACAGAATGGCGATGAACTTCCAAAATGATTGATGTCCGGCACATAGCTCGCGTCCGGTTGAAGCGGTATTGAATAGGATATTTCATGACAGGTGGATTGGTCGTCGAAGCACGTTCACCGGAGCTGACGTCCCCACATTTCTTTCTGTGTGGAAAGTTGAAGGATATTTGCTATCGTGATCCACCGACAACGGCTGACAACATGCGTCAGCGCATTGTCAATGCATGTGCGAACATTACGGAAGGCGAACTACTCGCTGTTGAGAGAAATGTCGTTACACGTATTGCCAAATGCATTGAAGTTGACGGACATCGTTTTGAGAATTTATTGCGTTAATGTGGTATTTACAGGCAATCTCGCTGAAACAGCATGCGTTCTCAGAAATAATAAGTTCACAAAGGTACATGTATCACATTGGAACAACCGACATAAAATGTTCAAACTTGCCTACGTTCTGTATTTTAATTTAAAAAAACCTACCTGTTACCAACTGTTCGTGTAAAATTGTGAGCCATATGTTTGTGAGAGAAATCAGGAGAAAGAAAACTGGCGTTCTACGGATCAGAGCGTGGAATGTCAGATCCCTTAAACGGGCAGGTAGGTTAGAAAATTTGAAAAGGGAAATGGATAGGTTAAAGTTAGATATAGTGGGAATTTGTGAAGTTCGGTGGCCGGAGGAACAAGACTTCTGGTCAGGTTCAAAAATGGCTCTGAACACTATGGGACTTAACATCTATGGTCATCAGTCCCCTAGAACTTAGAACTACTTAAACCTAACTAACCTAAAGACATCACACAACACCCAGCCATCACGAGGCAGAGAAAATCCCTGACCCCGCCGGGAATCGAACCCGGGAACCCGGGCGTGGGAAGCGAGATCGCTACCGCACGACCACAAGCTGCGGGCTCTGGTCAGGTGAATACAGGGTTATAAATACAAAATCAAATGCAGGAGTAGGTTTAATAATGAATAAAAAAATAGGAGTACGGGTAAGCTACTACAAACAGCATAGTGAACGCATTATTGTGGCCAAGACAGACACGAAGCCCACGCCTACTACAGTAGTACAAGTTTATATGCCAACTAGCTCTGCAGATGACGAAAAAATTGGTGAAATGTATGATGAGATAAAAGAAATTATTCAGGTAGTGAAGGGAGACGAAAATTTAATAGTCATAGGTGACTAGAATTCGTCAGTAGGAAAAGGAAGAGAAGGAAACATAGTAGGTGAATATGGATTGGAGCTAAGAAATGAAAGAGGAAGCGCAGAGCATAACTTAATCATAGCTAATACTTGGTTTAAGAATCATGAAAGTAGGTTGTATACATGGAAGAACCCTGGAGATACTAAAAGGTATCAAATAGATTATATAATGGTAAGACAGAGATTTAGGAACCAGGTTTTAAATTGTAAGACATTTCCAGGGGCAGATGTGGACTCTGACCACAATCCATTAGTTATCAACTGTAGATTAAAACTGAAGAAACTGCAAAAAGGTGGGAATTTAAGGAGATGGGACCTGGATAAACTGAAAGAACCAGAGGTTGTACAAAGTTTCAGGGAGAGCATAAGGGAACAATTGACAGGAATGGGGGAAAGAAATACAGTAGAAGAAGAATGGGTGGCTTTGAGGGATGAAATAGTGAAGGCAGCAGAGGATCAAACAGGTAAAAAGACGAGGGCTAGTAGAAACCCTTGGGTAACAGAAGAAATATTGAATTTAATTGATGAAAGGAGAAAATATAAAAATGCAGTAAATGAAGCAGGCAAAAAGGAATACAAACGTCTCAAAAATGATAACGACAGGAAGTGCAAAATGGCTAAGCAGGGATGGCTAGAGGACAAATGTAAGGATGTAGAGGCTTATCTCACTAGGGGTGAGATTGATGCTGCCTACAGGAAAATTAAAGAGACATTTGGAGAAAGGAGAACCACTTGCATGAATATCAAGAGCTCAGATGGAAACACAGTTCTAAGCAAAGAAGGGAAAGCAGAAAGGTGGAAGGAGTATATACAGGGCCTATACAAGGGCGATGTACTTGAGGACAATATTATGGAAATGGAAGAGGATGTAGATGAAGATGAAATGGGAGATATGATATTGCGTGAAGAGTTTGACAGAGCACTGAAAGACCTGAGTCGAAACAAGGCCCCCGGAGTAGACAACATTCCATTAGAACTACTGACAGCCTTGGGAGAGCCAGTCCTGACAAAACTCTACCATCTGGTGAGCAAAATGTATGAGACAGGCGAAATACCCTTAGACTTCAAGAAGAATATAATAATCCCAATCCCAAAGAAAGCAGGTGTTGACAGATGTGAAAATTACCGAACAATCAGTTTAATAAGTCACAGCTGCAAAATACTAACGCGAATTCTTTACAGACGAATGGAAAAACTGGTAGTAGCCGACCTCGGGGAAGATCAGTTTGGATTCCGTAGAAATGTTGGAACACGTGAGGCAATACTGACCCTACGACTTATCTTAGAAAATAGATTAAGGAAAGGCAAACCTACGTTTCTAGCATTTGTAGACTTAGAGAAAGCTTTTGACAATGTTGACTGAAATACGCTCTTTCAAATTCTGAAGGTGGCAGGGGTAAAATACAAAGATCGAAACGCTATTTACAATTTGTACAGAAAGCAGATGGCAGTTATAAGAGTCTAGGGGTATGAAAGGGAAGCAGTGGTTGGGAAGGGAGTGAGACAGGGTTGTATCTCTCCCCGATGTTATTCAATCTGTATATTGAGCAAGCAGTAAAGGAAACAAAAGAAAAGTTCGGAGTAGGTGTTAAAATCCATGGAGAAGAAATAAAAACTTCGAGTTTCACCGGTGACATTGTAATTCTGTCAGAGACAGCAAAGGACTTGGAAGAGCAGTTGAATGGAATGGAGAGTGCCTTGAAAGGAGGGTATAAGATGAACATCAGCAAAAGGAAAACGACGATAATGGAATGTAGTCGAATTAAGTCGGGTGATGCTGAGGCAATTAGATTAGGAAATGAGACACTTAAAGTAGTAAAGGTGTTTTGCTATTTGGGGAGCAAAATAACTGATGATGGTCGAAGTAGAGAGGATATAAAATGTAGGCTGGCTATGACAAGGAAAGCGTTTCTTAAGAAGAGAAATTTGTTAACATCGAGTATTGATTTAAATGTAAGGAAGTCGTTTCTGAAAGTATTTGTATGGAGTGTAGCCATGTATGGAAATGAAACGTGGACGATAAATAGCTTAGACAAGAAGATAATAGAAGCTTTAGAAATGTGGTGCTACAGAAAAATGCTGAAGATTAGATCGGTGGATCACATAACTAATGAGGAGATATTGAGCAGAACTGGGGAGAAGAGACATTTGTGGCACAACTTGACCAGAAGAAGGGATCGGTTGGTAGGACATGTTCTGAGACATCGAGGGATCACCAATTTAGTATTGGAGGGCAGCGTGGAGGGTAAAAACCGTAGAGGGAGACCAAGAGATGAATACACTAAGCAGATTCAGAAGGATGTAGGTTGCAGTAGATACTGGGAGATGAAGAAGCTTGCACAGGATAGAGTAGCATGGAGAGCTGAATCAAACCAGTCTCAGGACTGAAGGCCACTACAACAACAACATGTTTGTGACTATTACAGCGCCATCTATCACAAAGCGCAAAAAGTGGTCCAACTAAAACATTCATATTCCTTTACGTACTACACAAATATGTAATAACAAATAGGGGTTCCTATTTTTAAAAACGCAGTTGATATCTGTTTGACTTATGGCAGCGCCATCTAGCGGGCCAACCATAGCGCCATCTGGTTTCCCCCTTCAAGCTATACGAGTTTCGTTCTATGTAGTTTTTTCGTTTGATGCTTATTTCGTGAGATATTTGGCCTGGTGACTATCAATGGGCCACCCTGTATATATGGCGAGTGAAAAGTTGAACCAAGGCCGAGAAACGAATCCGGCTCCCCTGCTTACCAGACAGATGCGTTAGGTACTAAGCTACCTTGGCACAGCGGTTCACACAACTGCACCGATTACCCTGGCATGGCCCCCTCCTCGATCCAAATTCTCACTGCCGCCCAGATCTACTTTAAATTCCCCCTTTCACACGAACAGAACTGCCGAGGCTCTCCATGTTTTGGAATAGCTCCTCAGTATCTACTATAACTGGGGGATACAGCCTGAAACCCAGGTTCAGGTACTTATACAAATGAAATGGCACATTTTGAGAGACTTTACTTATCTCATATAGATATGACTTGATGTATGTAGTAAGCAGGAGATCCGAGTTCGATTGCCGGCATTAGTACAAATTTTCACTCACCGCATCTGTCTATATACGTAAAACCATAATGTGTTCGATATCTGGCCTTGGTATAACTTTATACTCTCCGCTTCAGCTTATATACATAAAATCAAATCTTATTAAGATTATACGTTATAATTATACATATGTCTACACATTTATTTCTCTACATAGTTATCCTGGCGACGAACGTATTTCTCGCAACAAAACACCAGTTTGTCGATACCGTGACTGTAGAATGTTTGACTTTGTTGACGGTGCCACAACCTCATCTCTGTTTACGTCGCATCATTACTATATAAGAGAAGTCCTTGAAGGTTTTCTTTAAGTTTTGGAAGCAGATGAAACTGGGATTGGACCAAGTAAGTGCTGTAAGGATCGATGACAGTGAGCGGTGACAACGAACCCGAGTTGTCGGATTGTTGCAGATGTCACGGCGCTCGTGTGTGGTTTGGAATTGTCATTCTTAAGCAGACGGTGCTTGATGTGTGGACAAACACTTCGAATTCACGCTTTTCGCACGTACTGACATAGTTACATTACACACATGACCCAGTGCTGAGAATAGAATAAAAAAAACATCGGAGGCGTTAGTTTTCAGTATATCCTTGTGTTAAAATAATATCATGAGGAGAAGACATATGGATATTCTGTCGAAAATCGCTGCACGATCGTGGTGTTTCTTTGGGCGTTCCTCCTCCCAGTGTTTCGTGTCCACTCTAACCGCGGAAGCTTCTCACCGCACGTCTGTTGTCTAGAAGAGACACATTTCTGTGTCACCATGGTGCGGGACAAAACGCCGACAGCACCATTTTTGGGTGCCCGCTGACCCACCACGCGGCAGCCGATTCTGCTCATTCGTTAGTGGACAAGTACTACCTGTTACGATGAGGGGGCTACCCGTAATAAAGAATGAAGCATACATAAATATACAGTGTATTCAACATTTTAGCGTTTGCAGAAATTACAGGGTTCACATAAAGTTACACTATTGTCACAAAATTTTAGAATCGGAAAGTGTTGTAGAGAATCGTGGCCTTTTGTAAAACTTTTATCAGATCTTGACTTTCTTTTTTCCTTTTAGTCTTTATTGCAGGTTTGTATTCAAGTGCATC
The DNA here is from genome assembly GCF_021461385.2 of Schistocerca piceifrons. Taxonomy (NCBI): domain Eukaryota; kingdom Metazoa; phylum Arthropoda; class Insecta; order Orthoptera; family Acrididae; genus Schistocerca; species Schistocerca piceifrons. The sequence goes on along the minus strand of NC_060142.1, from coordinate 669,004,256 downwards.
ATATTGGCGACATATTGGGATCATCTGGTACGCAGAATCCAAACCTGTGACGACAATATCGCGGAACTGTCTATGGCAATGTAGGAGGGTACCACTGGCAAAAACATGCATTATGACGTGGTTCAGAAGCTTTACAGATACAGGCAGTGTCAAAGACCTCTCTCGAAGTGGACATTCGCTTGTGTCTCGAGTATGTGTTGGCAAAGTGGAAGCTGCATTTCATCACAGCCCTTACAAACCAATTCGTCGTGCATCAGGCGTATTACAAGAAGCAAGATCAGCAGTCCAAATTTCGACATATTCCCATCCATTAATAGCCTTCGTGCTCTCCCTACGTCACGCATTTGAACCACTTTTTTGTTGGGCTTACGTCAAGGATAGCGTGCATACAACACCATTGCTACATTTCGTGCACGAATCAATGAAGCAATCAGAGCTGTTGATGCTGCAGTGCTGATGCGGCCATGGACAGAGCTGGAATTCGTCTTGATGTTCTAGGAGCAGCGGGTAGGGTACACCGTGAAATTCTGTCAGCAGAAAGAAAGGTTTTGAGAGCTACCAAACTTTTCACAACAAAGCACGATGTTGTTTCTCTACCACTTAGCCAAGTTATGGCAAAAAATGGTTCAAATGGCTCTGAGCACTATGGGACTTAACATCTATGGTCATCAGTCCCCTAGAACTTAGAACTACTTAAACCTAACTAACCTAAGGACAGCACACAACACCCAGCCATCACGAGGCAGAGAAAATCCCTGACCCCGCCGGGAATCGAACCCGGGAACCCGAGCGTGGGAAGAAGTTATGGTCTTTTTGAATTGATAGGGAGGTTCTATTGATGCCCTAAGCGATCTAAAACCATTGCTTCCAAGAATTTGATCATAAGATTGGAATGTGTGGTGTGTGTGTGTGTGTGTGTGTGTGTGTGTGTGTGTGTGCATGAGTGTGTATGTGGTATGTGTGTGTGACAACAGACGTGTATCTTATTAAAGTAAGTGTCGGACATTATGATATGCCGAATATCATACGGCGGAGGCTGCCTAAGCGGGATAAGGACCAGAAGCAAAAGAAGAGTAACCTTTGACGTCTTTTTGGGCACTGCTGATGCATCGACGCAGAGAAAGACATTAGCGATAATGGACCTTTTAATCCTAGTGAGTAGCGCGTAGTGAACGATCTCTCGTTTTTCGAATAACATTAAGATGCAGGCGGTTAGGGAAAACTCGCGTACAGTCGACACGGGCAGCCTTTGGTACTCCATCTGTCTTTCCCCCTCCCCGGTCGCCCGTGGGCCTTTCGCCGGCGGCCACGAGAGGCGCTGATCTCGCAGATTGCTGTGCGGCCGGCGGCCGGCTGCCTGTTCCCCAATCACCGCCGCGCATTGTGTTCCGTCCGCGGCCGCAGCTGGCCCGTATCTCCGGCCGCCGCCGCAACGCGCCGGCGCGGCGCCACCATCGCGTACCCAGTAGGGGGAAAACTCAGAGGAGGCGGCGGCGCCGTATTCCGCTGATTCACGGCGCCGCCAGCCAGTTTGCTCCGGAGACTCTGGCACTCATTCTACGGAGCTACAGAGGAACCGGTCGCCCTTCTCAGCCTGCTCACGTCTTCGGAATGAAATCGAAAAGGCATACTCTCGCCTTCTTGTTCAGATTCCTACGCGTATAAGGCAGACAGGATGTGGCACTATACATCCCATCTTGACCGGTTCACCACTTGGTGCAACCAATGGTTGCTTAAGGTCAATCCTTCCAAAATCCAGGCGATCATTGTAGGCAAAACCACTCCTTCCTTCCGCCTCCTTGACTTCTATGTCACCATCTATGGCCGTCCTATCGCCCTCACCCCCACCCTTAAGTACCTTGGCGTCACCCTTGACCGTCGCCTCTCCTGGACTCTCCATCTCTGGACAATCCAAGCCAAGGCACGCTCCCGACTCCGTCTCCTCAAGCTCCTTTCTGGCCGTACATGTTGTCTGGACCTCTCCACCCTCCTCCACACTTATAAATCCCTCATCCGCACTATCCTCTACTACGCCCACCCTGCCTGGATCTCCGCCCCGCCTACCTTTTACAAATCCCTTCAAATCCTCGAACGCCATGTTCTTCGCCTCCCCTACCGCATCCGTCTCCCCTGCCATACGCGGATCCTGGACGACCTTATTCCGTTCCCCAGCTCCTCCTTCTCTTCGAATGGATACGGATCCTCTACACCTCCCGTAAACTAGATCCCCCTCACCCGCTTGTCTCTCACATCCTCTCCCACCCCCGTCCACTGCCGCGCCTGTATTTCCACGTCCCATCTGCTCTCCATCTCTCCACTCTCCATACCCTCTCCCAAGGTGGCTTCCGCCAGCTCCCCTCCATGATGATGCCCTCCTCCCCTCCATTTATCCCTCCTATTAACTTTGATCCTCCCACTTCCCGTGTTTTTCCCTCAGGGTACGCTCTTCCCTTCTCTCTCACTTCCCTTCCTCCTCCCTTCCTCCCCACTCCTCCCCCGGGCTTCCCCTACCCCCATACCTTCATTCCTCCCAGCATCTCCTCTGGCATCTCTGCTCTCCCTTCTCCCTCCCCCACCACCTTCTTCCCCTCTTGGCAGGTCCCCAGACACGCACACGTTAAGTGGACATTAGCGCGCCAGAGATCATAGCCATTGGTTTAGCGTGTGTGCTGTCGTGTTTGTGCCTCAGTGTTTTCGCCACCCACGCTCCATCGTTCACGTGTCGTCTCCATCATCAGTGTCCGTGTTCAGTGCTAACAGTTTCTTTGGTTTTCTTTGCATGTGAACGGCTTCGTGTTTTTTCGTTGCTGTGTCTACTATTTTTTGTACCCCACAATGTTATGTATATTCTATGTCTCCATTGTTTTTCTTTTGTAAAACATGTGACTGAAGAGCAGCGTATTGTGCTGCTGCCAGCCCACCTTATGTAAGGTGTGAAATAACAATAAAGGGGAAAAAAAGCACTACACATCTCACCATCTCCTTTGCCCCTCGCCCTCCCACTGCCTAGTCGCCCCTCCCAAAGTCGTTGACGACTACGCTGTGTAGACTGGAATGCCTACTGGGAATCCCTCAATTCACAGGCCAGAAGCCGCCCCCTGCCTTCCACCATCCTTATGACATCGCTCACGCCTCGTCCTTCCTCCAGAAGACCGTCTCTGACGCTGTGGTGGTCCACATTCCCACCAGCCTTATCCTTGGCTACACACTCCATACACTCGTTACACCTGGAATCATTTGGAGAGAGGCAGTATCGGTTCGCGTTGGACTACGCTAGTATCTCCAGTCCAGCTACAGTATAGTTTCTGTGTAGTCTAGACAACTGAAACCATACAAATCTTTTGTGAACAGTTTCATTTTCTGAAATATCCTGCCTGCTACAAATGTCCTCTGCATTCCGTTTCCTTCGCAGTTGTCGCTCGAATTCGGACCTGCATCTACTGGCGGAATTATACACATTACATAGAGGGGAATTGTGATGCGTGTTTAGATCACACATTCGGTAAGAGCATTGCCTATGAAAGGGTCGAGGTTGTAATACCTTACTGAGAAGCGGTTTAAATATGTCAGTCACTTTCAGTAAGTTAGATCATACGTTCCTCTGCTAACGAAAATATTTCATAATGGATTTAGATATATTTATTCGTCTACTTCTAATACTACCGTATTTTGGTTGATTTTATGCTGTTTTTCGAACTGTTTTGTAGTGCCCAACTCAAATGGAATCAGTTCTTCCATTGTCCACGTTTTCCATCATGGAATTCTGTACAACAGACAAACATAGTGAGAACATACTTCGCGAAATCTAGGCCAATGTTTGCAAGCAACATGTTTAACCTAAGTCTACATCTACATCCATACTCCGCAAGCCACCCGACGGTGTGTGGCGGAGGGTACCTTGAGCACCTCTATCGGTTCTCCCTTCTAGTCCAGTCTCGTGTTGTTCGTGGAAAGAAAGATTGTCGGTATGCCTCTGTGTGTGCTCTAATCTCTCTGATTTTATCCTCATGGTCTCTTCGTGAGATATACGGAGGACGGAGCAATATGCTGCTTGACTTCTCGGTGAAAGTATGTTCTCGAAACATCAACAAAAGCCCGTACCGAGCTACTGAGCGTCTCTTGTGCAGAGTCTTCCACTAGAGTTTATCCATCATCTCCGTAACGCTTTCACGATTACTAAATGATCCTGTAACGAAGCGCTCTGCTGTCCGTTGGATCTTCTCTATCTCTTCTATCAACCCTATCTGGTACGGATGCCACACCGGTGAGCAGTATTCAGGCAGTGGGGGAACAAGTGTACTGTAACCTACTTCCTTTGCTTTTGGACTGCATTTCCTTAGGATTCTTCCAATGAATCTGTCTGGTATCTGCTTTACTGACGGTTAATTTTATATGGGCATTCCATTTTAAATCACTCCTAACACCTACTCCCAGATAATTTATGGAATCAACTGCTCTCAGTTGCTTACCTGCTATATTGTAGCTAAATGATATGTATTCGCAGTACATTACACTTGTCTACATTGAGATTCAATTGCCATTCCCTGCACCATGCGTCAATTCGTTGCAGATCCTCCTGCATTTCAGTACAATTTTCCATTGTTACAACCTCTCGATATACCACAGCATTATCCGCAAAAAGCCTCAGTGAACTTCCGATGTTATCCACAAGGTCGTTTATATATATTGTGAATAGCAACGGTCCTACAACACCCCCCTGCGGCACACCTGAAATCACTCTTACTTCGGAAGACTTGTCTCCATTGAGAATGACATGCTGCGTTCTGTTACCTAGGAACTCTTCAATCCAATCACACAATTGGTCTGATATTCCGTATGCTCTTACTTTGTTCATTAAACGATTATGGGGAACTGTATCAAACGCCTTGCGGAAGTCAAGAAACACGGCATCTACCTGGGAACCCGTGCCTATTGCCCTCTGAGTCTCGTGGACGACTAGCGCGAATCTGTTGCAGCATACTTCCTTCACTAGCGTTAGTGCGCTCCTTTTGTACCAATTTGTTTCGATGATTTAACATCACCTTCCTTTCTACGTAGCGGGAATAATTTACTTCTTCCAACATCACTCATCTAATTCTTACGATACTGAAAGTTGTTTCCGTCTTCGTCTACTATTCTTATCTCGTCGTCCTCCCCCCCCCCCCCCCCCCCGTCAAAACATCATAACTCTCATCTCTTTTTGATTATCTTTAAACCTGTTTATCAATAAATACTAGTTCTAGTGTTCCTTTTCTTTGTGACAAAACTAATGCACTGACGGAAAAAATCGCAACACGAAGAAGGAGTTGAGCGAAATAATAGGGGTACAAGAAGCTAGTTCTTCCTTCTGCGATGTTTCAAAAAGACTTTGCAGGAATGTAGTCACTGTACGTGATTGCTAGTACCAGTGGTCAGGGGGAATGTACGGTCACAAGGAGACCGGGCTCCTGGTGACCAAGAGGCACTACCGCGAGGGAACACCATTGTGTTCCACTTCTGGTTCTGGCACATCGCACGAGGGTGAGTCAAATGAAAACAAATTTGTAATAACAAATCGAAATTTCGCGCTGTTATCCTGTAAGTTGGTAAGTGGGCTACAAACAGCGTGCAGAATGGCCTGTAGGTGGCAGCATAGTGCAGATGCACACATACCGTCGCAGTATCAGTATAAAGATAGCCGCGCCACTTGCGACTTGCACCAGGGAAGAACAGCGTTCTGTTATTCAGTTTTTGCGCAGTGAAGGTGTGAAACCTATTGAAATTCATCGACGAATGAAGGTTCGGTACGGTGATGCATGTTTGTCACAGCAGCAAATCTACGAATGGAGTAGAAAGTTCGAAAATGGTGTGACTTCAGTGGAAGATGCTCCTCGTCCAGGTCAGACACAACGAGTTGTGACTCCACAGAACATTGCAGCAATTGAAGCCATAGTGAAGGAAAACCGCCGAGTGACACTGAATGACATTGCAGCATGTTTACGCATTAGTCATGGCTCAGCACACCACATTGTGCATGATGTGCTCCAGTTTCAGAAAGTGTCTACAAGATCGGTGCCACAGCAGCTGACTCCTGAAATGAGAGAACGACGTGTTGATGCTTGTGAAGAACTTCTTCGGCGCTTTGAAAGAGAAGGTGATGGCTTGCTTGCAAGAATCATTACTGGGGACGGAACCTGGGCTCACTTCCACCAACCAGAAACGAAGAGAGCAAGGAATGACGCCATTCCTCATCACCAAAACCAAAGAAGTTTTGAACAGAACCATCAGCAGGGAAGGTTATGCTGACCCTCTTTTGGGACGAAAAAGGCGTCATTTTGGAGCATTACATGCATAGAGGGACCACTGTCACCAGTTCATCATGCACAGATATAAAAAATCATCTACGGCCTGCATCCAGATCAAAGAGACGTGGATTGCTGTCAGCAGGTGTCCTTTTGCAACATGACAATGCAAGGCCCCACACTGCCCGTACAACAGTTGCAACAATCACAGACCTGCATTTGAGTGTCTTCCTCATCTACCATACTCAGCAGACCTTGCCCCAAGTGATTTCCATATGTCTGGACCACTCAAAGACGCAATGGGAGGAAAGAAGTTCCGTTCTGACGAAGAGGTACGCCACGCGTTGCATGAGTGTTTGTGCCGAATACCAAAAGAATTTTTTTCTAAAGGAACTGAAGCACTTTGTAAGCGCTGGAGGACTTGCATTGAGCGTGGGGGAGATTATGTTGAAAAGTGATACAGCTTCGTACCACTTCCGCAAAATAAATAATATTTAAAAAAATTCAAGGTTTTCATTTGACTCACCCTCGTACTACATCTGGATCAGAAGTATGAGGAGCATTTGGCACCACAGCGACATAACGAACTGTTACACATCTGTTACTTCAAAGACATCTCCGCGCCGGATGCCCTGTAGCGTGCACTCCACTAGCCCCAAACCACCTCCATTTGCGACTTGAGTGGTGTCAAGCGAGGGCTGATTGGTGGGCCGGGTGAAGGACTGTTGTGTTTCCTGATGAACGCTGGCTGTGCCTCGGTGCTGGTGATGGTCATGAATTGGTTTGGTGGAAGCCAGTTGAGGGCCTGCAACCAACCTCTTTGTGTACTGGACACACTGGACCTACACCGTGAGTTACGATCTTGAGTGTGATTTCGTATGCTAGCAGGAGTACTCTCATGTTTATCCCACGCACTCTGGCTTGTAATTTTACGTCAGTCTGGTGATTCGGACTGTTGTGCTGCCATTTGTGAACAGCAATCAAATGGTTCAAATGGCTCTGAGCTCTATGGGACTTAACACCTATGGTCATCAGTCCCCTAGAACTTAGAACTACTTAAACCTAACTAACCTAAGGACATCACACACATCCATGCCCGAGGCAGGATTCGAACCTGCGACCGTAGCAGTCCCGCGGTTCCGGACTGAGCGCCTAGAACCGCTAGACCACCGCGGCCGGCGAACAGCAATCCAGGGGGTGTTTTCCCACAGGATTATACTCCCCAGTATGCATCTGTTGTAGCCCATCATGCCCAGCAGTGTGTCGACATGTTAACTTGGCCTGCTCGATCACCAGATATGGTTCAAATGGCTCTGAGCACTATGGGACTTAACTTCTGAGGCCATCGGTCCCCTAGAACGTAGAACTACTTAAACCTAACTAACCTAAGGACATCACACACATCCATCCCCGAGGCAGGATTCGAACCTGCGACCGTAGCGGTCGCGCGGTTCCAGATGGTAGCGCCTAGAACCGCTCGGCCACTCCGGCCAGTTTCCACCAGATTGTCTCCATTCGAGCACATATGGGATATCAGAGTACCATAAGTCCAGCATCAGCCACAAAGAGCATTATCCGCCCCTGGATTGACCGACCAAGTACAACATGCATGGAACTCCAACTCACAATTTGATATCCGGCACCTGTACAACGAAATCATGGACTTTTGCATGCTTGCATTCAACAGTCTAGCTGTTATGCCGGTTATTAATTTACCAGCATTTCATATTTGTATTGGCTTATCCTGCGCTTACATTAATCTGTGATCTTTAATCACTTAAGTATGTTACCAAGGCAAATGTATTCTCGAAATTTCATTACTCTGCAATAACTGTTTTTGGTGTTAAGATTCTTTTTCCCTCAGTGTCTCCAAAGCTTAGCGTAGCTTCGTTATTTTTTCTGTTCAGAAGCTTTATTTTTTTCTTACAGTTCTTCCAGTATCACGCTAACATATAAGGTAGCATGCATTGCAAATGCTAACCGTGACTTACATTCTTGATTACACGGGTGGTATTTACTTTCTATATATTTATTTGGAAATTTGAAATTTGTGGTAAGGTCTTATGGGACCAAACTGCTGAACTCATCAGTCCCTAAGCCTACACACTACGTAATCTAACTTAAACTAACTTACGCTATGGGCAGCACACACACCCATGCCCGAGGAAGGACTCGAACCTCCGACGGGGGGAGTCGTACGGACCGTGACAAGGCGCATAGACCACGCGGCTACCCCGCGCGGCTCCCATTTTTATTATTTCAACATTGTTTATCTTCACAATGAACTACATTTCTGTCTTAGCACATCTAACGCATTTACTTTTCGGCTTCGAATACAGTATTCCATTTTATAGAGGTATTTACTTATGCTGCATCGGTACCCTATTTTTTTTTAATTCCCTGTTTCTATCAATAAGCAAAGTAAACAGTTCTGTCTTTGATACATTCAATTTTCTGCAACCAAGCTAAGATTTGGTCATTACATCTCGAATTCCTTCTACATATCTATTTTTTGCTGTAATCAGTAATGTCTTAAACAAGAACGAGTCCTTAAATATGTTACATTTATGAATTCATTTCTTGGGGGGGGGGGGGGGGGGTGAGGAGCAAATACCTTTTTTGTAATGTGTTCTTTATATATTCTGCATATAAAACGAAATAACCCACGGTGAAGGGAATATACTTCTAAAACCGAGGTCGTTTCTGATAACAATTTTATTCCGAATATCCCATGAGACAGAAAATAGTTCAAACTTGAGAAATATTGTTATCTTTTTTGTCAGTCCCTTGACGGGGAGCTCATTTATGTTGTGAGCAATTCCTCAGACTATATCCGGGAAGCTAATTTATATGGTGGTAGATTTCATTACATTTTACTGATAGAGATGTTAATTTATATTAATTACGTTTATTGCCAATAGCGAGAGCACATTAGTTATAAAAAGATTAGGTGTGCCAGTCGCAGAACTGCAGTTATATTTCATTATAACTGCTTCGATTTTTTGTAAAAAACGTGTGATAAATACAGTAGCCCGTTTCATTGTAGTTAATCGTTGTAAAAACTACAGTGAAACAAGTAACATCTTTCCATCACAAACTGACATTAGAAACAAAACAAAAAAAAAAAAATGTGAGAAGTGTATCGAGAACTATCTCAGCCGTCAGGGTTATTGTCCTGGGTGTCAGTTATCACTCTGAGTTTAATGGAACTATGGCAGATGGACTTTTACCTGAATGTGTCAGTATGTTTCATTACCAAGCAGCGCATGGACAGTGTGTTGGTGACACCGGGTCAATGGGACGGCACCTGTGCAATAAATGTGAACAGGGCCAAGTTTCTGGTGGCAGTGATTCTGGCTGATGGTTACCATATACACGCAACGACCAAGGTCCTCAGTTGGCTCCCAGCAGACTACAATACAAAAGGTCGAGCAGCAATGTGTATAACAATATGATAATCCTCATGCAATCTCACTTCCCAAGTGCTCCTTTTTTGCTATTGCGTACCACCGTCCTTCCCCAAGTTAAAAAGTCGCATATATTTGTCAAAAAAGTTCCATTTTAATATCATTCCTGGGCAAATGCTTTGTTCAGCCTATATCTGCAAACTCAAACACCTGCTGAGACGTAAATAGGCTCCTTCTCAAGCTTACGCAATTTGCGTTATTGCTGGTTCTGCAAGTGAAAGAAGCAAGGTGTCTCTGTGTTACATAAAATGGCTTGGAAAGGTATGAGGGAGGGGAGTTACCTTGGGAGCATTATCCAGAGACGCCTTCTGCTCTCTTCGACGGCGGCTGTTGTCTCTTCGTACACTAACCTTTAGATTACAGGTCACACAATGTGTGTGTGATTCTAACAACGAAGATATTAAATTACATATTATTTTAACCATATACTTTAGAATTTCCCCTAGTACAGCATTTGGAAATGCAGTATTCGATGTCAAGAACCTTGTAAAACGCTGGTTCGCTATTTTCGGACACCAGATACTGTACAGTGGTTAGCACACTGGACTCGCATTCGGGAGGACGACGGTTCAATCCCGTCTCCAGCCATCCTGATTTAGGTTTTCCGTGATTTCCCTAAATCGTTTCAGGCAAATGCCGGGATGGTTCCTTTGAAAGGGCACGGCCGATTTCCTTCCCAATTCTTCCCTACCACGAGCTTGCGCTCCGTCTCTAATGACCTCGTTGTCGATGGGACGTTAAACACTAACCACCACCACCACCAGATACTGTAAACGAAAACAATGGGAAGACTTGAATAGTCGGTAGACCAACACTATCTCTGAAAACGACACTAAATTATGATATCGTTTTTGTTTACTACTGGTGGTGAGGGACTGAAAATATCTGAAGTGATTAACGTCTCTGTAGATTTATAGACGTCAGCCGATTGACGATGACAGTTCAAATTTAGGGAAGAATTTCGCAACAGAGTCTTCGTATTTAGATCAAACTCAACAATAAATACAAGCCTTAGCTTATCCAAATAAATACGTAACATTAAACTGACCGTGATCTAACTCTCCATTCATCTTAATTGTTTAGGGAAAGTTCAAAGAACCTTAATCTGATATGACGGGGTTTAATTCACAGCTACTTCCGTATGGGTGTCCACTCCCAGCAAGTCCAGACATCTAGCTCGCTGTTTTAATATTTACGTAAACTGTTAAGGACAGAGTGTCATGCCTCCGTTTGAAAGTACTGTCGTGTTGCTTCGATAACTTTCATTAACTTACTTGGAAAATAAATCAAGACAAAATTGTCGTTCAGGTAAAAGGTGGCTGAGTGCAGCACTAGTTCACACAACACTGAATATCTCAGTAAAACAACTGCAGCTTATGTTTCGTATTACATACAAATGAGTAGCCATTGCTAAAATATGAACATTTTCGATAGCTCTCTTCCACTCGAAAACTAAAACGTTATTGTATATTGATCAGCTCTTGAAAGGAAGTTTGAAATTATGTTTCAGTGAAGTGCTGCACTGTGAAGGGAAAAGTTTCCAATTAGTAATAGTGATGCATTGACAACGCCACAAACATACAGGGGGTAGTACTGTGCAGGAAGCCTCTGTATGTGCTAATTGTTTTATAGTCGTATTATGTCTAACGAATAACGTGCAGGAGACCATCCGTGATTTAGCCTACTATCCTGTGGCAGTCCACATCCGTAACACTACTTACGTAACGGAAACTGATGCTCCGCGGCTGATTCATCATGTTTATCTAGTGTTATCTGATTTCAGTAATTATTGTACCAAATTTCTCGTAATCTGTGTTGATCCGATTGCCTACAGGTTATTGTTTAGCGATTGGTTTGAACAAACGAAACGGCCGTTCAGTGTGATTCAGTCCGTGGGCAATTACTTCAAGTTCACACAGAAGTGTGAGCTACAATCAGACGCAGCTGCCCGTATTTTTCACTTCAGTGCCACAATTTCAGTTACTGATACACTCCCCGTTACTCAAGAGAAGGCTGATCCCGGCGGAGGTTCGAGTCCTTCCTCGGGCATGGGTGTGTGTGTTTGTCCTTAGGATAATTTAGGTTAAGTAGTGTGTAAGCTTAGGGACTGATGACCTTAGCAGTTAAGTCCCATAAGATTTCACACACATTTGAACATTTGAACTCAAGAGAATAATGACTAAAAACACTTTCCTTCTGCCCACCCCTAGAGAAAAGAAGACATTTGTGGCTGTAAGCCATAGTTCTGAATGATAATGTTTTGCCTTTCATTTCTGCGAAGCTCGAAATGGTTATTAACTATAGAATTCTTTAAGGAATGCAGAAAACCTGTAACTTAAAAAAATGACTTCTACTTACCTTATATTGCGAGGTGCCGGGGCTATCAGCGTATTTAACACTAAATTCTTCTAGAATCTTCATATGGAAATGATGCTTTAAGCCCCCCCTTTTCTAACTCCAACTTTTGCTGTTGCACATGGATTAAGAAGAAACGCGAACAGACTGTAATCGACCATGCAAGTGGCACCTGCAATAATTTAATTTGATAGAAATTAATTATATAAAGTAGAGTTTCATTAACGTAGTGAGAAATGAAAGGGTTGCTCTATCGATTAACAGAATGAAAGTTCTGTCCAAAATAACAATTTGATTTATTATGACTGAACTCAAAATAGTAAACAAAACACATGAAACAGTTACAATACATCAAAATTGGATACTCAAATAAATTCTGTGAAGGTGAGGTTGTCCATAAACTAGATTGTGACTTTTATGACCAAGTGGTATGTGGAGCCCATTCCTTGAAACTCAAATCTTAAGAGAAACACCCAGCCAACCCAACATTAATTGCTGCTACAGTAGTGAGAACTCAGGCAATGAACATCCAAGACAGAACCACGTAGGAAAAGACAGGAACAGGTGCGCTCTGCTGAGCTCTGATTATCACAGAGCAAATTCCCTAATCTGCCGGTGCTGCGGACATACATTACCAAGCTGTCTTCTTAACTGCAAGGACACGATCTGGCGTACCGGAAGCGATGGCTGGTTGCTTCGACATTCCGTCGTAGTGATGATAATGTCGCGAGTATAGCCCGAAACAAATTATCCTGGTCTGGTTGTTCCAGACTAAAGACTTCCTGTCAATACAAATGCGCCTCTGAGGGAGACGAAGAAGGCTCGCCACACAATCACTAATAGTACAGTGATTGATTGTAACAAGCGAAGTCACACAGTAACTCCGATACAATCAACTTTAGCCAAAACTGCTCAAGACCAACAACATAGGCCGCTTGTACGCAGAACGCGCAATTGCCAACTGTACTCGGAAAGTTACGTTGGAGTCGAAATTTCAGCAACTTCGTCAAACAGTTACAATTAAAAATGAAAGTATGTTAGACAGCCAACGGAAGCCAGGCTGTCCAGAGCAGCGAGAGCTCAGTCTTGTAAACCACCCCGACTGAAAGGCAGGAGCCGACCATCTCAAGAGCACCCGTACAAGCCGAACACAGAACATTCCCACCGCCATGACAGTGGCCGTGGTTAAACGCTCCAATCAGCAACTCAAAAACCGGTGGAAAATTCCACTCTGTTGCCGATGCACTACTATTCCACCAATGGAGATAGTTGGCGCCAATTTTTGCGCCGATTTTGCTACGTCACAGAGCTATCCCCTGAGCCAGCCAATCACAGTTACGATTTTGCAGAAAACGCGAGAATTTACCCGCCATGACTGCCTGGGAACACAAGTCATTTCCACGCCTCGTTGGTAGCCCGCCAGAAAGTGTTTTCACTATGTTTCTGCGAAGTAACGGAATCTCTAGCCCAGCCACTCCTTCAGGCCCCTGTGGGCGAGTCGCTCCCGCTCTTATGACAATGTCGGCGTCTGGAAAGCATTCACTCGACTCCCTCACACCCGTCGGCTTAACCCTTTCAAGCTCAGCAGAACCTGCCTGTCACCGGACCACCCGGGTGACGAGAGACGCTACATGGGAAATCTGTGTGAAGGAATAGCAACTTTTCACTGCATGAAGTTAGAGAGGAAAATCGAATTACTCAGAATAAGATAGAAATATGAGAGGGGGCTCATGCCACCTCTCAATATCTTTACTCGCACTCACACGAAATCTATTTAACCATTTTCATCGCGCCTTAAAGAGATATGGTTTACACATACGCTCGAAACTTCAACAAGGATGTTCAGAACGTTTGGACCCCTTCTGACGTGCCACAGAAGCCGCATGCATAAAAAAAACATTGAATCTCATAAATGAACGCGTATTTCTACATGGAAGCTACATAATATTGACTGACATGTGAAGTACATTAGAAATTTGTAACTTAGACGTATCAAGCTACAGCATGTCGAACTGACGCCCTTATACGAGGAGGCATGGGGTGTAGCTTTACCTATGTACGGAAAAGTCTGTTTGCACTGAAGTGCTGAAGTTAAAATGTCTGATATGTGCCCCGAAACCTATTCCGTTTTAGCTTGTCAGCTTTTTTAAAGTGAACATTGAATTGCTAAAACGTATTTGTATGTCAGAAAATTTCATGGTACTAGTGCTCTTCTACACGTATATTTGTACTGGTAAGTGGGTTCCCTTATTCAAAGAGACTACGAGAATTGCTATCGATGCTGTGTCGCGGCACTAAATTACCCATTGAAGGCCGTTCGATTTTCGGCTGCTAACGGTTGCACGGCACGTGTTTGAGAGAGATTACTGGCGCCAGCACATTAGCGCACTGCACACACAGCTCGCCAGCGACCGTCCATCTCCGGCGCCAGTGTAAACCGCGCGTGTACACAGGCGCACGGCCTTGATGAGTCGCTGGTGCAGACCCAGCGCCTATGGACCTGATAACTGCTATTAACTATGGGCGCTTCACATCTCTCTGCCCTCACTTCCACTTATGCTAATCATCATTCTCTTCACGGTAAAGATTCATTTTGAACAGCGTTGACATGAAGCGTTTTCGGTTCCGCTATAGGCAAATGATGTAACCGGTGCTTAGCAAGGTGAAAATAAATTGAGAAAAACTTTCAACAATAATGGCTTACTTCAAACTATACTAAACGAGGGGTAGTCATGAAGTTTTAATTATCACTTCAAAAACAACATTACGTAATTAATGTTTTCTTTGTTTGTGGTACATGCCTGTAGTCGTGGTGGACAAGGTGATCCCGGTTGTCTCACGAAGAACCAAAATGTGGATTAACGTGTGGTGATTAGTTTTCGGCAGAATCAGAGACGTTTGAGTTACGTTAGGCCAATCCCACGGCTAAAGAACTCATCTAGGTGCCCCTGACACAGCTACATAGGGATTTTAGAAATTAGGAGAGAGTTTCCTATATTGTATCATCTACCAGTTCGTACCACTGCTGTAAAATTCGAATGTCTTGTACTGGCCGATATTTAGTGAGGTCAGCGTTAACTATGTGCTTCTTGGAGCCATTTTGTTAACTAAGAGCTCTGTGCGTTGAAGATCAGGTCTGAAGACGCCCGCATCTCGTGGTCGTGCGGTAGCGTTCTCGCTTCCCACGCCCGGGTTCCCGGGTTCGATTCCCGGTGGGGTCAGGGATTTTCTCTGCCTCGTGATGGCTGGGTGTTGTGTGCTGTCCTTAGGTTAGTAAGGTTTAAGTAGTTCTAAGTTATAGGGGACTGATGACCATAGATGTTAAGTCCCATAGTACTCAGAGCCATTTGAACCATTTGAACCAGGTCTGAAGACAGCAGCGTTGACTCTGTTGTAAGTTTTTATGAACGTGGCGAAGAGAATTACTGTCATAAGGTAAATGATAGTATCGTTCTAATGAAACACAACTAGCACTTTACAAACACGAAGTGTTGAGTGCTGTTGACGAGGCATTTCAAGTTGATTCTGTGTTTCTAAATTTCCAGAAGGCTTTTGACACTGTACCACACAAGCGGTTTGTAGCGAAATTGGCTGCTCATGGAATATCGTCTCAATTATGTGACTGGGTTCGTGGTTTCCTGTCAGAGAGGTCACAGTTTGTAGTAACTGACGGAAAGTCATCGAGTAAAACATAAGTGATTTCTGGCGTCCTTCTGGTGTTCCTTATCTGTATAAACGGCTCAGAAGACAATCTATCAGCCGTCTTAGGTTTGCAGATGATGCTGTCGTTTATCGTCTACTAAAATCATCAGAATACCAAACCAAATCTCAAAACGATTTAGAAAAGAGAACTGTATGGTGCATAAATTGGAAATGGACCCTAAATATTGAAAAGTGTGAGGTCATCCACATGAGCGCTAAAAGAAATCTGTTAAACTTCGGTTACGCGATAAATCAGTCACATCTAAAGGCCGTAAGGCAACTAAATACCTAGGAATTGCAATTACGAAAAATTTAAATTGGAAAGAACGCATAGAAAATGTTGCGGGGATGGGAAACCAAAGACTACGTTTTATTGGCAGAACAATTAGAAAATGCAACAGATATACTAAGGAGACTGCCTACACTACGCTTGTCAGTCCTGTTTTAGAATACTACTGCGAGGTGTGGGATCATTGCCAGGTAGGATTGACGGAGTACATCGAAAAAGTCCAAAGAAAAGCAGCACGTTCTGTATTATCGCGAAATAGGGGAGTAGTGTCATTGACATGATACAGGATTTTCGATGGACATAATTAAAACAAAGGCGTTTTGCGTTGCGGCGGAATCTTCTCACGAAATTTTGTTCACCAACTATCTCCTCCGGATGCGAAAATATATTTTTGGCACTTCGTTTTTTCCGCGTGCCGTTCGAGATTGGAATAATAGAGAATTATTGTGAACGTAGTTCGATGAACCTTCTGCCACGCACTTAAGTCCGATTTGCAGAGTGTTCATGTAGATGTAGATGTAGGTGAGTGAATATACAGGGTGATTCAAAAATGCATGTAAATATTTCAAGGGTGTATTTGTGAGGTAAATATAAGACAAAAATGTTCTATACAATTTTTTCCATACTTGGCTTATTACAGAGTTATGAACAAAACAGGATAATACATTCAATACAACGTAAGGTATTTAATTCCCAGAGTTCACAGTTTAATTACAGTGCATTTGGACTAACAACGCAAACTGATAAATAAACGTGACGTAACAAACTGAAACAATTCCTCGCGAACACTGTATTAATTTAGGTCCTGTTGATTGAACTACAGCAATGCACAATAACTAAGGAAAATTGAAGCATTTTACAGACTGTACTGTACTGTATTGTATTTGCACAAATCTTAATGCAATGCATGTTCAAAATGCTGTCCCTGAACTTGCAGACAGACCCGTGCTCGTCGCATCAATGATCTCTGCACATTACACAGTCCGTTCAACTCTCCACGAATAATTTCACAACCACCTTCAATTCTTTGTTGTAGCACTTCTCTGTTCGGTACTGCAGAAGAATACACCAATGTCTTTAGTCGGCCCCATAAATAAAAGTCTAAAGGGTTCAGGTCAGGTGATCTGGCTGGCCAAGCAATTGGTCCTCCGCGACCTATCCATCGATGTGGATACGCAGAATTGAGGTACGCCCTTACGTTGCGGCTGTAATGGGCGGGAGCACCATCGTGCATAAACCACATGGTGGCTCGTGTTGCAAGAGGGACATCCTGTAACAATCCAGGCAATTCTCCTTCCAAAAATTCGCAGTACGCGTGCCCATTCAGCCTTGGAGGCAGAACATGAGGTCCGAGTAAGTAATTCCCCACAATACCACACCAAATGTTTATGGAGAATTGATGTTGATATCCACGCACAATTCTCGCGCCAGGATTCTCGACAGCCCACTGGTGCATATCATGCGAATTGATTACACCCGCACGAGTAAACATGGCCTCATCTGTGAATAATATCCGCCGAATGAACATTGGATCATTCAAATGACGCTCTTGTAACCACTGGCAGAATTGCTGACGGCGAGGATAGTCTTCAGGTGTCAATTCGTGCACTTTTTGCAGGTGAAATGGATGCAACTGTTGTCTCCGAAGCAGCCGCCATACAGTAGATTGTGGAAGTCGTACAGCTGCACTAATTTGTCTCGTACTGATAGATGGATCTTGGTCTACCAGGTCCAAAACATGTTCCTCGACGTTCACTGCATGCTCAAGTGGTCGACCTGAATGTGGCCCAGGACGAATGCCATACTCCCGCATACGTCTGTCCACAGATACAAACGTCTGATGACTTGGTAACCGTCTTCCTGGAAACAGCTCACTGTACCTTCGTCTTGCTGCAAGTGCATTTCCATCTGCTGCACCATACACAAGGTGCATATCAGCATACTCACTGTTTGAGTACATCATGTGCACGAAACCTTTAGCCTTCCGACGATGAATGAACGACAGGACGTACTGTTCCGTTACCAACAACATCAGCGCCATCTTCCGTACAGTAGGAGTAAACATCACGTGCAAACAAAAACAAACACTATTCATGCAGTTTCGAATCAACTGTTGGGAGATACGTATGTGAATTACGTACCAGAATATGGCATCCTGCTGCTTGCACTGCCGTCGTTTTGATACGGACATGACTTTCGTATTTAACGATAACTCTGGAATTAAACGTTTATGGAAAAACATTTATAGAACATTTTTGTCTTATATTTACCACACAAATACACCCTTAAAATATTTACATGCATTTTTGAATCACCCTGTATATGAAACAATCTTAGTTTTCTGGCAGTCATGAATCTGTATTCGTTGCGAATCGTGTCTAGGAAATTAATACAGAGAAAATGGAGACGCTTCCTGTAATGCACCACTATAAGTTTCCGGTATTACGTGGGTAAAATTTGAGAAATTTTCTTACATAGTGAGCTTTAAAAATGCGTTTAATATTAGTTGTGCAAGATAATGTGAATTTTCAAATCTGTTCTTTATCCTAAGTTATTAATTAAATATTATTTTATGTTGGATTATGAGTCGTTATTGAAAGTGGAGCAGAGATGAACTACTTTTAGCTGTAACGATTCATCTACGTGGGGATCATGCATTAAAACGATGTGCATGCGTATGTGACTAAAACAGTTAAGACGAATGCTGAGATTCCGTTGAGGCCAATTGTCAGCGCTATAGCCGGACCAACACACGATTTAGCTAGACACCTTGCATCATTGCTGCAACCTTATGTTGCTAGGACGGACAGTAACATTAAAAATTCAGCTCATTCATTGACAAGTTAAAGGAAACGAGCGTGGGCTCGGATAATGTCCTCGTCAGTTTTGATATTGTGTCGTTATTTACCATCATTCCGGTATACGAAGCTATCTTATGCATAGCGGATATTTTTCCTACCGATATTGTGGCATTATTCCGACACTGCCTCACCACAACCTACTTTCAATACAATAATAACTTTTATGAACAGATTGACGGGGTGGCTATGGGTAGTCCTCTTAGTCCTGCTGTGGCTAACTTGTTTATGGAGACTTTTTAGCAACGGGCGTTGCAGACTGCCAGTAAGAGACCAGCCAGATGGTATCGCTATGTCGATGACACGTTCGTAGTATGGACACACGGAGCAGAGGAGTTGGATGCCTTCCTGACACATTTAAACAGCATTAATCCAAAAATCCAATTCACTATGGAGACGGAAAGGAATGGGCAATTGAATTTCCTGGATGTGTCTGTGATTAAACGACGGGACGGAACGTTGGGCCATAAGATGTATAGAAAGGTCACACATACTGATCGTTATTTGCATAAAGATTCAAACCACCACCCTAAACATAAAAGGGGTGTAATGAAAACCTTGGTAGACAGGGCGTACAAAATTTTTGAACCTGTTTATTTAAAAGATGAGATTGAATATCAACTGTCAACTTTCGTGAAGAATGGCTATTCTAGCAAGGATATAGATCGAGCACTTCACTCTAGGCAGAGAATCAGGAGCAACGACGAACAACAGTCGCCCAAGGGCAAAGTTTTCCTTCCGTTCATTAGTAAGGTCACAGATCGCATTGGGAAAGTTTTAAGCAAGTATGGGGTGGAAACTACACTCCTGGAAATTGAAATAAGAACACCGTGAATTCATTGTCCCTGGAAGGGGAAACTTTATTGACACATTCCTGGGGTCAGATAAATCACATGATCACACTGACAGAATCACAGGCACATAGACACAGGCAACAGAGCATGCACAATGTCGGCACTAGTACAGTGTATATCCACCTTTCGCAGCAATGCAGGCTGCTATTCTCCCATGGAGACGATCGTAGAGATGCTGGATGTAGTCCTGTGGAACGGCTTGCCATGCCATTTCCACCTGGCGCCTCAGTTGGACCAGCGTTCGTGCTGGACGTGCAGACCGCGTGAGACGACGCTTCATCCAGTCCCAAACATGCTCAATGGGGGACAGATCCGGAGATCTTGCTGGCCAGGGTAGTTGACTTACACCTTTTAGAGCACGTTGGGTGGCACGGGATACATGCGGACGTGCATTGTCCTGTTGGAACAGCAAGTTCCCTTGCCGGTCTAGGAATGGTAGAACGATGGGTTCGATGACGGTTTGGATGTACCGTGCACTATTCAGTGTCCCCTCGACGATCACCAGTGGTGTACGGCCATTGTAGGAGATCGCTCCCCACACCATGATGCCGGGTGTTGGTCCTGTGTGCCTCGGTCGTATGCAGTCCTGATTGTGGCGCTCACCTGCACGGCGCCAAACACGCATACGACCATCATTGGCACCAAGGCAGAAGCGACTCTCATCGCTGAAGACGACACGTCTCCATTCGTCCCTCCATTCACGCCTGTCGCGACACCACTGGAGGCGGGCTGCACGATGTTGGAGCGTGAGCGGAAGACGGCCTAACGGTGTGCGGGACCGTAGCCCAGCTTCATGGAGACGGTTGCGAATGGTCCTCGCCGATACCCCAGGAGTAACAGTGTCCCTAATTTGCTGGGAAGTGGCGGTGCGGTCCCCTACGGCACTGCGTAGGATCCTACGGTCTTGGCGTGCATCCGTGCGTCGCTGCGGTCCGGTCCCAGGTCGACGGGCACGTGCACCTTCCGCCGACCACTGGCGACAACATCGATGTACTGTGGAGACCTCACGCCCCACGTGTTGAGCAATTCGGCGGTACGTCCACCCGGCCTCCCGCATGCCCACTATACGCCCTCGCTCAAAGTCCGTCAACTGCACAAACGGTTCACGTCCACGCTGTCGCGGCATGCTACCAGTGTTAAAGACTGCGATGGAGCTCCGTATGCCACGGCAAACTGGCTGACACTGACGGCGGCGGTGCACAAATGCTGCGCAGCTAGCGCCATTCGACGGCCAACACCGCGGTTCCTGGTGTGTCCGCTGTGCCGTGCGTGTGATCATTGCTTGTACAGCCCTCTCGCAGTGTCCGGAGCAAGTATGGTGGGTCTGACACACCGGTGTCAATGTGTTCTTTTTTCCATTTCCAGGAGTGTATTTTCAGACCCTCCATGAAAATAAAAGAATATTTAAGATCGGCAAAAGATGCATGACACCCTTTGGCTACATCGGGGGTATATAAAATTCCTTGTAGTTGTGGACAGGTTTATATCGGTATCACAAAGAGAAGTGTGAACACCCGTATTGTTGAACATAAGAGGAATTGCCGCCTGGGTCACACGGATAAATCGGCCGTAGTGGAACATGTTTACCAGGAAGGTAATCATGAAATAAAATTCAGAGAGACGAGCGTCGTATCAAAAACCTCGCATTATTACGCACGCATGTATAGAGAGGTTATAGACATTGATAAACACCGTAATAATTTTAACAGGAAAGACGAAGGTGTTAAACAGGATAACATTTGGATGTCAGCGTTGCGCCGCAAGCGTGACGATCGATTACTTTCAATCGAGAATGTTGGCATTACCGGAGACAATCTCATAGCTGACGCCACGTGATCGACAGTGGCGCCCTCTGTACTGCCTATATAATCAGCGCTTCCTCGAGTTCTCTTCGCAGTTCGCCGCTGTACCTCCGAGGACGTCTCCCGTAGTCGGAGACGAAAGGTCAGTGGAGAGTTTTATACTTCGACCACGGCCTATCAGCCCGGAAGTTTTAAGTGAAGACAATACCGGCCGTGAAAGCCTGCATTGTATGATCAATTCTGGAAATGAAAATGAAACTGCAGATTGGAACGTAAAAGTTTTTGGCTTCAGTGAAGTATTTCCCAACAAAGTTGAAAACGAATTAGAAAAACATATTCATACTTTTGAAGAGATGAAGTTCGGTTTAAGCATATCGGAAGTAAGAAAACGTACTTGTTCCACTGCGGAAGGAAACGGTTTCCTCTACAATTTCAACGCAGAAGAAGCCATACCAAGTAAAAAGTGAGCTGAAGGTGTTTATCGAAGAAATATCGCCGAATCCGAGGGAAAATGTGAAAGTTCCATACAAAACAGGCGAGGGGCCTGTGAGCCGAGCATTAGTAAAACAGAGGAATCGTATAGCGTGTTGTGCGAGGAATAACGAATGAAAGAAACGATCAGCTGCATGAAATGCAAAATGTGGATTATTGTAGAGTACGCAGGGGTGAGTGCAAGGAGGAAGAAAGTTATATTATAGTACCGCCAAATATTGATGAAGAACTGATATATACATCATTTCCTAAAAATATAGACATATGAGGATTTCCCAAAAAGTAATACAACACATTATTTTTTCTCAGCCGAAAACAGTGTTGTTGTTGTTGTTGTTGTTGTGGTCTTCAGTCCTGAGACTGGTTTGATGCAGCCCTCCATGCTACTCTATCCTGTGCAAGCTTCTTCATCTCCCAGTACCTACTGCAACCTACATCCTTCTGAATCTGTTTAGTATATTCATCTCTTGGTGTCCCTCTACGATTTTTACCCTCCACGCTGCCCTCCAATACTAAACTGGTGATCCCTTGATGCCTCAGAACATGTCCTACCAACCGATCCCTTCTTCTGGTCAAGTTGTGCCACAAACTCCTCTTCTCCCCAGTCCTATTCAATACTTCCTCATTAGTTATGTGATCTACCCATCTAATCTTCAGCATTCATTTGTAGCACCACATTTCGAAAGCTTCTATTCTCTTCTTGTCCAAACTATTTACCGTCCATGTTTCACTTCCATACATGGCTGCACTCCATACAAATACTTTCAGAAACGACTTCCTGATACTTAAATCTATACTCGATGTTAACAAATTTCTCTTCTTCAGAAACCCTTTCCTTGCCTTTGCCAGTCTACATTTTATATCCTCTCTACTTCGACCATCATCAGTTATTTTGCTCCCCAAATAGCAAAACTCCTTTACTACTTTAAGTGTCTCATTTCCTTATCTAATTCCCTCAGCATCACCCTATTTAATTCGACTACATTCCGTTATCCTCGTTTTGCTTTTGTTGATGTTCATCTTATATCCTCCCTTCAAGACACTGTCCGTTCCGTTCAGCTGCTCTTCCAGGTCCTTTACTGTCTCCGACAGAATTACAAAGTCATCGGCGAACCTCAAAGTTTTTATTTCTTCTCCATGGATTTTTATATCTACTCCGAATTTTCCTTTTGTTCCCTTTACTGCTTGCTCAATGTACAAAACAATGCTACGGATGTGAAACGTTGCGTATGTATCATCTGAAGTCTCCAGAGTGAGCGCGCCAAGTTTCCGTCACGTTCGACTGATATCGTAGCTGCAGGACAGTTTCAAAACAGCAACGTGCCGTCATTGAATTTCTCACTGCTGAGAAAGAAACTGTGGGGAATATTCACAAACGCTTGTGCAGTATCTATGGGGCATGTACTGTCGACAGAAGTACGGGTAGTGGCTGGGCACGGAGGGTGAGGTCATAATATGGTGGTTCGGCGGGGCTCCACGATTTGCAGCGGTTGGGGAGATCATCCACGGCTGTCACACCTGACGTGTTGCAGCGAGCTGACGTCATTCGCTAGGACAGATGCATTACGGCTCGGCAGTTGACGTTGCACCTGTCAATCAGCAAAGGAAGTGTGGATGCAGCTATCCGCACTCTTGGATATTCAAAAGTGTGCGCAAGATGGGTCCCGCGGTGTCGAACGGTGGATCACAAATCGATTGATTTGTTGCAACTGATTGAAGCTGAGAGGGGGGGCCTTCTTGTCCCGGATTGTGACAGGTGATGAAACCTGGGTTCACCATTCTGAGCTCGAAACAAAACGACAGTCGTTCCCAATCCCCCACAGAAGAAAAAAATTCAAGGCAACTCCTTTCGTCGGTAAGATCATTATCAGCGTGTTCTGAGACTGTGGAGGTGTGATTCTCAATGATATGATGCCAAGGGGCGGTAGCATAAATTCGGAAGCATATCTCAAAACATTAGCAAAACCCAAGATGCACTTCCGGCGATCTGGGCGCCACAGCAACGTAGGAGATGTTTCGCTGCGACACGACAACGCTCGGCCGCACACAAGTCTGAGGACTGCTGAACACATCGCGAAACAGGGTTGGACAGTGTTTGGCCCATTAAAGGATGCCATTCGTGAAGGGCATTTTAAGGACGACGAGGAATCCACACAGTTAGGAATCTACACAGTGAAGCAGTGGCTCTGACACCAAGACGAGGATTGGTACGGACAGGGCATGCGCGCCCTAGTTTCGTGCTGAAGGAAGGCCATAGAACGGTATGGAAAAATGGGATGTGTAGATAAAACACCATTCTTTCGTGTGTGTAATTCTCATTACGTTCAATAAAGAATTGTTGAAGAAAAAAATGCGGTGCATTACTTTATGGGCAAGTCTCGTATCTTCAAGTTCAGGAGCATAGTTTGTAATGATTGTACAATTTATGCACCCACTCGTGTAAGTTAGGGAACCCGGTTCCTGATTTGTACCATTTGCAAAAAAAATTAATAGTTGTTTGTTTACGTTTTTTCAAAATTTCAAATCTTCCGATCAGTTACTAAGAACAACACCATGCAGTTGATGATGGCGTTGTACTATGGTGCAATTTCGGCAAATCTCTCCTAGTTACACGGGTCCTGCCCCGCTAAGACCATTGGACAACAAGAGAGGCGAATTGTCAGAAGAGGGTACGTGTTCTGTGTTTCTTGCAGACGCAGTTCTGGTGCGATACAGATAACAGGTGTGCCACAGTGGGGCAGTGAAATGAAGCGCTACCTAACTGGAAACGTACTCCAAAGTTGAGATACGTGGGACAGTACGATTCTTGTGGGCAAAGAGTGTAAATTGCACACAGATTCACCGTGAAATTGTGGCGGTATGTGCAATGTCCCTTTCAACTGTAATGAAATGGTACGAAGAATTTCACCAAGGCCACGCAGAGGTGTGTGACGTCGACAGAGAAGTTCAGATCTTGCACCAAGCCGTTTTCATCTTTTCGGCAAGCTGAAAGAACACCTGGTGGGAGTGGGTGTGGGGGGGGGGGGCAGGAATATTTCAATGATGGATACTGACATAAAGCAGTTCTCGAATGGCCCTGACATCAGGAAGAGGACTTCTGTCGTCGAGGATCTGAACGATGTTCCGGCCATTGTTTACAGACACTTGGTGACTGTGTTAAAAGATAGTGTCACGGGTGCGTGTCGCTCTGAAGTGTAGTGGAGCATTCGACAAAAGACACTTGGCCTGCCACAATATTGTGTAACTTGCTTCATGAAGTCTCCTTGTACGTTTTCCCCTGTACCGAAAACTAATAACAGCACTTTATCAGTGGGTTGCCCCATTCTATGGTGGAACTTTACTTTTTGAAGTGATAACTGGAACCTTTTCTCTACCCTTGCAACAGGATGAAAATAGCTTCGACACAGATGTGAACATGTAACTGAAATTTTCTATTAGATACGCCAACGTGCCGTACACAAACAGAGCTATGATTCGGAATTCTCACTGCTGGAGAAAAATGTATCTCCTGTTTCTGAAAACCATGATATAGTAAGATGTGTTTCAGTGTCGTGTAAGTATGAAATGTACAAACAACATAGGTAAATTCCTGGCATATTAAAACTGTGTGCCTGACAGAGACTCGAATTCGGGACCTTCACTTTTCCCAGGCAAGTGCTCTACCATCTGAGCTACCGAAGTACGACTCACGCCCCCTCCTCTCAGCTCTACTTCTGCCAGTACCTCGTCTCCTACCTTCCAAACTTCACAGAAGCTCTCCTGCAAACCTGCAGAACTAGCACTCCTGGAAGAAAAGATATTGCGGATACATGGCTTAGCCACAGTTGTGGCAGAAGTACAGCTGTGAGGACGGGGCGTGAGTCGTGGTTGCCGGCGAAAGGCAAAGGTCCCGAGTTCGAGTCTCGGTCCGGCACACAGTTTATATCTGCCAGGAAGTCTCATATCAGCGCACACTCCGCTGCAGGGTGAAAATCTCATTATGGAAACATCCCCCAGGCTGTGGCTAAGCCATGTCTCCGCAATATCCTTTCTTCCAGGAGTTTTAGTTCTGCACGTTCGCAGGAGAGCTTCTGTAAAGTTCGGAAGTTAGGAGACGAGATACTGACAGAAGTAAAGCTGTGAGGACGGGGCGTGAGTCGTACTTGGGTAGCTCAGACGGTAGAGCACTTGCCCGAGAAAGGCAAAGGTCCCGAGCTCGAGTCTCGGTCCGCCACGCAGTTTTAGTCTGCCAGGAAGTTTCATATCAGCACACACTCCGCTGCAGAGTGAAAATCTGATTCTGGGAACGACATAGGTGCTGTCTGTTTACTCGATTTAGAGTTATTTATGACAAAGTAATGCCAGAGACCAGTAATACCTGACATCAGTCAACACAGACATCTTAAATTACAAGTGAAATGACTTTGATCAAAGAAAATAGGTTAGAATTAGACTGCAATAGATGTCTGTCACAAAATGTCTGGGTTATATGCGCTGTTTGTAGTTTCACCATTGCTGTATTTAGCGAAAAGATTATGGACTAGTCCCAATCGGACACACAATTCTGGCGACTACGCCAACATCTGTCGCTGGTTATTTGCTTTAGTCTTCCGTTTTCATCATTTTCGCTTCTTTCCCTAGTTTTATTAATCAACTTTATTTTATTTTGTTACCCTCATAAGATGTTAACACCGAAAATGCAGATAAAATACCTTCTGCACCATTCAAAATTTTTCGCCGTTTAATATCCGTTTATGACTTGCACTGTACTTTTGATTCTGACGCTGTAAGCTGTACTACAGAAACTATATTTCATATGTAATCGAAGTACTAGCGTATTTCATTTTGACTGTATATAATTGATTGTAATTATAATGAAAATGTTCTAAATTGCTGAGTAATAGCCAAGGGAACCTTATTGAAATGTATCGATAGCAACGATGAAATGGTAGTATCTGTGGCGTTGTTTATCTTTGCATATGGAGAGTCTCTGTCGTGTTGCTAGCATACAGAAGACATTGCAGCTTGAGGTATCAAAGAGTGCGGAAGTGCTTGTTGGGCGCTCCCGCCGACGCGGTGTGCTGCAATGGTCACTCCAGTGCAGAAGCGCCTGATTCGTTAACCTGCGGTTATTTAGAGCACGGTGGGAGTGGACGGGTGGAGGAAGCTCCAATTCCAACTAATGTCTGTCCCATAATTATCCGTGATTCTCTAGAGACGACTCAGGGGTCTCTAACAACAGCAGCAGCAGCGGCAACGTCAGCTCAGCATTGTCGTCGGCTACATTCTTGGTCGTCCGCGCTGCTACAACGCCGTAAGACCGTTAACTGACAGATATACGAATGGAGAGACTTCGCCTAGGAACATTTCTTTCACAGGTATGACTAACGTGAATAATAATTCGCAATAGATAAAACTTTTATGGCACCTGGCATCTGTGTTGTCTTGTCCTTAGACATTATCAGGCAGGGTCCGTTTTCTTTCCATGCAATCACCGAGTGTCGTAAGAATATGAAAACTAACTGTTCACTCCCAGTTTTGTGTGGTTTGCCAATGACCAGTTTGTATAAATTTTCTTCCTCAGTAACTGGCCATTCTTGTGTTGCGTAACAGAGGCTCATGTAATTTGAAATTTTGAGTGCTACCTTCATTCATTTAAAGTAACAAAGTTTCACTGGCAAAACTAATAACTAAAGATACAGCACAAACTAAAAGGGCGCAATTTCATGTAGTCTGTAGTCAACTTAGAGAGTGACTTGTGCTGGCGTGGTATGTATTTTATTGTTGTTATTTTAAAAGTAAAACCAAGTGCTCGTTTGCATAAAGTAAATTCATTTCAGTCTTTCAATAATCAAAAGTAAATTGCTTGCCATTTTCTAAACTTTGCATTACGTTACACTGAGGTTACTGAAAACTATTTTTTTACATAACGAAGTTTAACTTAAGCCACGCATTTATTTAACCAGTAATTTCATTCACGTTACTTTCAAAATTTAGTATTTCAGAATAAATAACTGCAGACTCAGTGCTTTCTGAATCATTTGTTTTCTCGTGAACTGTTGTGTTGTGGAAAAGCGTGACAACCTTCTATTGCCACGCCAGTGATTATTCGACTGAATTTCTTTGCCGTTACCTTTCTTATGATTCTGGAGATTCATTGCCCTAGCGGGCTGTGGACCGGTTAATTACCCCTTTTTTAGCTAATTAGTGGTTTATTAGCATTATCAGTGATTTTTGTAATAAATATTACGTGTTACCCTTTTTCCCCCTGTGTGGTTCGTGAGCGATTGCACTATATTCCACCATTTCAAAATTATCATCAGTATTTAGCTTACGTTTAGAGTAGATTCTTCTTTCAGAAGAGTCTGTTGTACACTTTCCTCAAACTAACCGGTGTTATTTTCCTTCGGCAACGATAGCCTTACTCACTGTAAAATTTCATTAGGCATACACGATCAGGGTCACTTATATCGCAATCCAGTAGGCTGATGAGGAAGGGGGAGGTTACAAAGCGTGTTTTTGTGCACGTTATTATTTTTATCTAGAGTGACCACAAGAGGGTCTCGGAAGCACATATTACCACTTAACCATTTCCTTTTTAACAATTTTAAATTCAACTTTATTCGTGTTTCAATTATTACAGTTTATCTCTGTAATAGCTTACACACTGGGAAAGCTCACTAGGGATGTTACCTATTGTAGTCTTTAATTTATTGTACTTTCTACAATTTTTTTGTTGATGAGTATGTGGAGACATACAGTAGCGACATTTAACAAGCTCGCGACACAAACATTTGTTGTGGCTACTGTACCGTAATTTCTTACGAACAGCAGTGCTACTGACAGTATGACACTGCCGGCACTTGGTCCTAGTTTACACGTCATTTTAAATATGTGCAACGATGGTAAGCTGATTTTGTTCACATTTTGTGACGATGTCAGTATGGCTTTATTACAGTACGGCATGTTATAAAACAGGTATGCCTTGTCATATTTTAAGCGCATGTTACCACATCCATAAAAGCAATAATTTTTCGTTTCGGCATATTTCATTGTTTTAACAGGATATCTCTCTACTGGTTCATTTCATTTCCCATGTGTTGCTGCAGATTTGAAGATGGTCATTGCTGATCGAAACAGATAGTCTAAGGACCAAAAGTTTTGTGATGAGTGGCGGAAATAAAAGAAATGTATTGCCTACAGGAGAGTTCTTGTGACGTTTACAGAGTAGGGGAGGGGTAATGGTGGAGGTAGTGAGGGCGGCTTCCGAACTACACCCGGATAGGTAAGTAGGTAGAGAGTTTACCCACGAAAGGCGAAAGTTCCGGCTTCGAGTTACTGTTCGATACACAGCTTTAATGTACCAGGGAGTTTCGTTGATATATTTATTATAGGGTGAAGAATATACACCTAAAGCACAGAATTTTCGCAACAGTTAACTCTGATATAAAACGCAACGTGTCCGGATACGACCGTTCAGCACTTGGAAAATAGCATATGCTGTACACCGGAACACGCCGGGCGTGTATAATTATCTTGATGATTGCTGCTATCCAATCACATACATATTGCGTTTTAGTTCACCGCACCGGATTATGCAGTGAGGTTCCGCAGGCAAATTTGTGCGCCCATTTTAAATACGGTGCCATTTGAACGGTCTCTTTAATATTTATGCCTCGTTGCAGCGTATCTGCTAATTGTGTGAGCTACAGTTACCAATAAAAGCAATATTTGCTGTATCTGTCCACCAGAAAAATCTCATACGCTATTGTTTCAAGAGTTTTCGTGAGCTATTGTCACTGTTTTACAACATTAAAAGTGTTACCGAGTATATTTAAAATATATTGGGATACTCGCCAGATAGATTTAACCAGTTTCCGGTATTAAACAAATTGTTATACGATCGTCCATAGCAATATCTACATCCTCATCTATGCTCCACGTATCATCTTGCGGTATGTGGCGGAGATTACTTCCTGTGTCTCTATTATTTCTTTATTTCTCCCCTTTTCGGTCCTTTCGTGAGCACTGATTGCGGAGAGCCAATGCGGAGAGTGACAGTCGTAAGTCTCCATATGAGCTCATCTTACGGTGTGTGGCGGAGTGCACTTCCCTTGTCTCTATTATTTCCTTATTTTTCCCTTCCTTGTTATTTTAGTGAACAGTGATTGCGTAGAGTGACCGCCGTAGGTCTTCAAATGAGCTCGACTTTCTTTGTCACTCTCCTCTTCTTCTTTTCGCGAGATGTATGAGGGATGAAGCAGCAACTTGACTGACCTCTATGACGTACGCTCTCGTATTTTAACTGTACAGTTCTCTGCGATTCACAACGACTCAATTGTACCGTCTGCCACTGGAAGTCAAGTAGAACCTCCTTCACGCTCTGTCGTGTGCTACACCAACAAACGAACTACTGTCGAAATGCTTCGCTCCTACAGGGCCATAGAGACCAGAAATGATCAAGAATTGGCCGAATGAGTGTTCTGTAAGCAAGTTGTTTCGTCGATGAATTACATTTCCTTAGGATTCTTCCAGTGAATCCCAGCCTGAGATCTGCTGCTCCCACAACTGATTTATATGTCGGCGTTCCATTTTATGTTCCTCCTGATGATAAATAAGAGATATTTTTCGGTTATTGTTTCCAGAGATTTATCATCAGTAGTGAACTGGACTGGGGCCGTTTGTGAGGAATATAGCTCGTACAGTCGTTTCCAGGATTAATAGTAAATTTTGAGAAATATGACACGAACGATAATTGGAAGCAAAGAAGTGTTGTAATCATGTGCATATTTTAAGGGCTAATAACACTTCTTCAGCAGAGAAGATTTGTCAAAGAGTAGCGAAAATGAAAAATTGGTCAAAGCTCTCAAGATATGTATTTTAGAGTCCATGATGACTTAACAATTTTCTCTTCTTTTTGTCCATACTACCTCCGCCCAAAATATGGAAAGCAAAGAGCTTGCACTAGAAGGAATTTGTTCCATAGCATCAAATATGAGGAATTGCTCGTAGCTGTTAAGGTATTTGTTTTAGAGCTATGTTTACTTGACTTTTTTGCTTCGAATGAGCGTTTCTGTCAATATCATATTCTTAAATACTGACCACTCCTCCTGGGGCACTATAGTTTTTTTTCTGTCAGTCCCTGCACCAAGCGTAGATGCCGTGCAGGTCGTCCAGCGTTTCGGTACAGTTTTGTTGTTTTGCAACTTTGCTATACACAACAGAATCATCCGACAAAGGCTCGTGGAGCCGGCCGGGGTGGCCGAGCGGTTCTAGGCGCTACAGTCTGGAACCGCGCGACCGCTACGGTCGCAGGTTCGAATCCTGCCTCGGGCATGGATGTGTGTGATGTCCTTAGGTTAGTTAGGTTCAAGTAGTTCTAAGTTCTAGGAGACTAATCACCTCAGAAGTTAAGTCCCATAGAGCTCAGAGCCATTTGAACCAAAGCCTCGTGGAACTTCAAACGTTAACTAAAATTCCACTTGAATTTGTGATCAACTGTAATGGCCTTATGACGCTTCCTCAGATTCTCCGAAGTTACTTTAACATCCGACAAATTCACCCCTTATCATTCACTTACCGGCTGATTTTGTAGATTTCAGAACTATCATTTTTTATGATTTGATAATGAAGTTATTGAATACGATTTTCAATTTCTTTCATTCTACAAAAGATATAAATACATGAAATATGGCGTCTTTAAACGATTCTGAAAATACAATTGCGGTACACACAGTTTTACTGTGACGTGTGAAACTAATAGTTAAAGTTACAGTCGTACTGTAAGAAAGCGTTTCTGTAAAAGCGCTCTTTGTTAAAATAAAATATAATTTTAAATGTTAGGAAGCCGTTTCTGAAAGCATTTTCCTGAAATGTAGCCTTGTGCGGATGTGAAAGATTCAGACAAGAAGAGGTACTATAGAGGAATGCTGAAGATTAGGTGGATAGATGGGATAATTAATGAAGGGGTACCGAATCGAAAATGAGAAAAAGCGAATTCATGTGACAAGTCTACTAAAAGAACGGACTGGCTAAGGATATATCATAAGGAAAGAAGGGCTCTTCAGTTTGGTAACAGAGGGAAATGTGAGGGCTTAAAACTGAACATTGAAGCGTAAGCTTCAGTACAGGAAGCGGATTCAAATGGATGTGGGTTGCAGCAGTTTATGGAGACGAAGAGGCTTGCGCAGGACACGTTAGCTTGGTGAACTGCATGTCTTTGGACTGAGCACCGCCACAACAACAACACTGGGAGAAGCGTAAATCGTATGGCTGGACAGTACGATACTGCGCAGCCCCCAAATTACCCTCAATAACGGCAAGAGGTGTCAGAGACCAGTAGATGATGGCGGCTCAAAACACGACTCTGGAACGTCCTGCAGAGTCCAGTGGGACAGCTCGCATGAAGGGTGCTGCCATCTCGCCGCCACCTCACTCTACTCCGGCGATCATGAGGCGTCAGATAAATCCAGAGAAGTGAGGACAGTCCACGTGGGTGGTCAGGCCATAGGGTCACCTCGGCCAAACCATCTTCTCCCGAAGGTGGCTTCCGGACGATTTCTCACAGCAATGCTGAAGTGCCCCGTCTCCCCATCGGGCTGGAAGTACATCGTTTATCTTAACATTCAGAGGAACGTCCTCGAGCAGTTCTGACAACGGATGATCCTCGAAGAAGAGATATCTTCGTCCGCTGAGGCGGAAAGGGAGAATGTACAATGGTCCAATTAACCGATCACCGCTGTTGACGGGCACGACTAGGGTACCTATTGGATTCACGTGTGCCCAGACATGCGAACTGTGGATACTCAAACAGTCTTCACGAGTAAAAAATAGCCTCGTCAGTGTACAGGATCTCGGCCGGAAATAGGTGGTGCAGGGTAGTCTGTTGTAAAACCCATTGTGCGAACTGCAGACGTTAAAGTAACCTCTGGCGTGCCACAAGGGAGTGTTAGGGGACCATTGCTTTTCACAATATATATTAATGACCTAGTAGATAGTGTCGGAAGTTCCATGCGGCTTTTCGCGGATGATGCTGTAGTATACAGAGAAGTTGCAGCATTAGAAAATTGTAGCGAAATGCAGGAAGATCTGCAGCGGATAGGCACTTGGTGCAGGGAGTGGCAATTGACCCTTAACATAGACAAATGTAATGTATTGCGAATACATAGAAAGAAGGATCCTTTATTGTATGATTATATGATAGCGGAACAAACACTGGTAGCAGTTACTTCTGTAAAATATCCGGGAGTATGCATGCGGAACGATTTGAAGTAGAATGATCATATAAAATTAATTGTTGGTAAGGCGGGTACCAGGTTGAGATTCATTGGGAGAGTGCTTAGAAAATGTAGTCCATCAACAAAGGAGGTGGCTTACAAAACACTCGTTCGACCTATACTTGAGTATTGCTCATCAGTGTGGGATCCGTACCAGATCGGTCTGACGGAGGAGATAGAGAAGATCCAAAGAAGAGCGGCGCGTTTCGTCACAGGGTTATTTGGTAACCGTGATAGCGTTACGGAGATGTTTAATAAACTCAACTGGCAGACTCTGCAAGAGAGGCGCTCTGCATCGCGGTGTAGCTTGCTCGCCAGGTTTCGAGAGGGTGCGTTTCTGGATGAGGTATCGAATATATTGCTTCCCCCTACTTATACCTCCCGAGGAGATCACGAATGTAAAATTACAGATATTAGAGCGCGCACGGAGGCTTTCAGACAGTCGTTCATCCCGCGAACCATACGCGACTGGAACAGGAAAGGGAGGTAATGACAGTGGCACGTAAAGTGCCCTCCGCCACACACCGTTGGGTGGCTTGCGGAGTATAAATGTAGATGTAGATGCACGCGTTGGGGAACATTTTCAGGTACTAGTACGGCGACGCACTGAATATGGAAAGGACGCAGCTGTAGATCATGTAGCACAATCTACACGAAGTTGTGTCTGACACCAAAGGTGTGTACAATACGCCGTGTATTTGTAAATGGAGTGTCTTCAAGATGTCACAGAATCTCGTCTTCCATTTCGGGAGTTTGCTCTATTCGGTTCTGACTTTATCATGCATACTTACACGGAAAGTACCTGTTTCAAGTAAGAGGCGATGCAGACGTCCGAATGTTTGGCGTTGTGGAACCCTCAGCATGGGAAAGCGCTGTCTATACTCTCTCACTGCAGCTCGTCCATTTCCATTCACAGACTCGGAAACCAGGTACGTCAGGTCAGCCACTTCAGCGTACGTAAACCGCTTCGCATTCAATGTTGTTGTCAGAAGGCGGTCATGATTGTGCCTGAATCGACGTGGCTACAAGGAAATCACTGTTATCACAGGGCCTGCTAATAAATTGGTGTGTTTCTGAGGAGACCTCAGAGCCGCCTATCCGTACACAGAGCAGTTCTTTTTGGGTGTCGGTACACATCCCCAGTCAGCGACTGCAACACAACAGCTTACGTCAGCATCGCTAACAAAATGTTCCCTAACATTACAAGCTGTGTTCAGAGACCCTAAGTTCGTTATCGAAAGATGTTTGTGATGATGGTCTCTGCCTTCTGTATTAATTTGAAGTACACTACTGGACATTAAAATTGCTACACCACGAAGATGACGTACTACAGACGCGAAATTTAACCAGCAGGAAGGAGATACTGTGGTATATAAATGATTAGTTTTTCAGAGCATTCACACAAGGTTGGCGCCGGTGGTGACATGTACAACGTGCTGACATGAGGAAAGTTTCCAACCGATTTCTCATTCACAAACAGCAGTTGACCGGCGTTGCCTGGTGAAACGTTGTTGTAATGCCTCGTGTAAGGAGGAGAAATGCGTACCGTCACGTTTCCGACTTTGATAAAGGTCGGATTGTAGGCTATCGCGATTGCGGATTATCGAAACGCGACATTGCTGCTCACGTTGGTCGAGATCCAATGGCTGTTAGCAGAATATGGAATCGGTGGGTTTAGGAGGGTAATACGGAACGCCGTGCTGGATCCCAACGGCCTCGTACCACTAGCATGTAACGCCGGAAATGCATATCCTCCTATTTTCATCTATTGTACTATTATTTTTTTTCCTTGTTTTGTTACCTCAAGATATGACGTTTCTGTCTCTTTATGTATTGTAATTGTTTTACTGTTTGTATATATATATTTATGCACTTATGTCGATGTATAATTGGTTTGTTTCGTAAATATTATTTGTATTTTTACGCTGGGTCTTGCCTAGGGAAAACTGCTATCGAACGATTACATCGATAGGTCGTGTGAAGAATCAAAGTGTGTAGGATCTTTGGTAGTGTTAACTCTGCCGCGTGGAGCGCGGGCAGTGAGAGTCTGGCTGGAGTAGCGAGTGGAGCAGGTGTGTTGTGTGACGCTCCCGCGAGTTGCCGCGCTTTCGGGGTTTGGCAGTATGTAATTGCGCTCGACTCGCGATGATAGTTTCTGACATGGTGTCGCGGACGGGAAGCATTAGCTGGCGCACATCAAGAGCCCGTTTCGCCTGGTGACCGTGTCGAGAAGAAGGCGCGCCAACATCCAGCTTCTGCAACAGCGACTGCCGACAATGAGTGACTGTCGCCACCTCCTCGATCGACGGCTTCAAACCTTCAATCAAGCAACAAGGAAGACTAAAAGCACGTAAAGTTTCAGAACTGTATGGCAGACCTCAGCTTTTAATCTTGTTCCATTTGCCTCGCAAAATTACAGCAACTTAGCATCAACCTTTGTTGCTCATTGTCCCAATTGCATTACCAAGCAGGGTCCCTTCCTTTTCCGAAATGAACCCGAGTGTCGTTGAAATTCAAACGCCAGCATAATTCCATTTCACTGCTTTAATTTCAAAGTTCAGTTTAAGTCTCAGAGCTGGCTACAATATTCAGATTACACAAGCACGAATTAAGAGTGCGAGTTTTGTTACCGTATTTTAGTTACCTGTGACTGCAGCTCAGCTTGGTACGTACTAAATTTTACTATTGTTAATTGTTCAGAATCATTTAATTCAAGTTCAAAGTTAATTCTCTTATTTCTAAATTGCGTAGTTTCAAGTAGCTTTTGAAATGATTGTTGAGGTAGTCCAAGACTAACCTTATTTTACTTAATGTCGATGTGCTTCAGAAAGAAAGCTCACTATTAACTTCAGTCATTAAATTAACTTTCGATTTTCCAGTTTTATTAATTCTTTTGCTAAATAAAGTCAGAGTGTAGCGAAATTTATTACTTGTGACAAACTTTCAGTTTTCACACTACACGTGTCAACCTTCAGTTGCCACGCTTCTAGTGTTAATTATATGTGTAATAACCTTTCTTTTTCAGTTACTATAGTAATTGTCCTTAGGACTGGCGACCGTGATTCCCCCCAAATCTCAAATATCTAATTACCGCTAGTTAATTGCTAACGTAACGGCCGCACATTTACTTTCTTTATTAACTTTACCCCTTTTCAAAATTAATTTCCACCAGTTTCATTTGCATTTTTCCTTTCATTTAGATGTAACCCTTTCCTCCCTCTTTACCGATAGATCAACTTCGGTGACGATTGCTTTTCCCAAATTTCCATTAGGTACACGCGGTTTAA
Source organism: Schistocerca piceifrons (assembly GCF_021461385.2). Lineage (NCBI taxonomy): Eukaryota > Metazoa > Arthropoda > Insecta > Orthoptera > Acrididae > Schistocerca > Schistocerca piceifrons. The sequence continues at coordinate 668,967,614 of NC_060142.1, read as the reverse complement.
TTTTTCACTGTCATTAAGGTCGATAAGTGAGGGGGGAGCTTACACGTGGCGACCTGGTGACAGGACAATCTTCGGATTTGAGGTTGTTCTGGACACGAATTTTGTATGTTGCAAATCTCGTAACAAAGTACTGGTTATGTACCGGCCGTTACGTCAGCGAGAATAAGTAGTGGGAGTAATCCTAATTATATTTGAGATTTGGCATTTATATCGAAAATTATTAAAATGAGTGAAGGCAACAATTACCAAAATTTGGTAGACTTGGACACGGAACAATCGGTCGAACAGTGGGAAACGCGCGCCGCGGTACCCATTGTTCAGGGGCAGGCGGCTAGCATGAAAGACGCGACCGCCGAAACGCAACAAAGAGCAGAAATGGAATTCCAAAGTTTAGAAAATGTTTCGGAATCAGAAGTGAAAATCAAATCTGAATCCCTTGATGACGAATACGGGGGACAATTAAAGAGGAAGCCGCTACGGAAGTAAAACCGGTAGTTTCCGGGAATTTAACTGATTTATTGAATGTTTTGATTAACGAAATCAAGAGTCAATCGGCCAAGCAAGAAGATCAGGCTGCCAAACAAGAAGCTCAGGCTGCCAAGCAAGAAGCTCAGTCTGAAAAATTTGAACGGATGCTAGACAATCAGAACAAAGCTATTAACGTTGTTATCAACAATGTTGGAGTTGTTAACACAAAAGTTGATAAAATCAAAGAAGATATTGTTGTAATTAATACCGAAATCGGTAATCTTAAACAGGAAATGATAGGCGTTCAGGCGGAAATTGCGAGCATAAATACTCGTTTTGATTCCGAAATTAGCAGAATCGAGAAAAGTGTAGGAGACGCAGTTGCTCCGATCATCGAGAATAAGGTGACGGAACAAATTCAATTAGTGAGAAAAGAGGATCAACAGAAGGTGGAAACTTTAAAGGCTTTAGTATCCGAAGTAGATACCAAAGTGACGAAGCAGGCTAACACCTGCGAAGAGAAAAAGAGGGAAGTGGAAACGCTTGCGACAACCACTTGCCAAGTGATTACGAGGGTGTCGGAATTAGAAAGGAAACTTGACGAAAAACAGAGCTATGTACCAATCTGTGCACATAGTTCGGAGTTGTTGACGAAAGAGGAGCGGTTCGACCCCTTGAAAAAAGGCGGTATACACCCGACGAATTTCATTAAAAATTGTGAAAGAGTTTTACCCAGATCATGGACTAATGAGAGAAAAATTAATGCGGATATTGATGTGTTGGCTGGTGATGCCAAGCGTTGGGGCCTAAACCTCAACATTACGAACCTGACTTTTGACGAGTTTAAAAATTTGTTTCTGGCTGAATACTGGTCAGAGCAGAAACAGCAAGGTGTCTGGCGCGAATTTGTCGTATCGAGGCCTTTCGATGCGAATTCGCGCGTTTCGATGAAGGAGTTTTGTGAGGGCTGGATCCGCAAGTTGGCATATTTGCGTGATCGCCGCACGGAATCCGAAATAGTCTGGGAACTCTACAAGAAGCTTCCAGATGATACAAAACGCTACGTAGGAAGCAATTACAGGACAATCAATGATTTCCTGGAAAGAGTTGAGGACGAGGACAATTGGCGCAATAATCGCGACAGTGGTGGAGGCCATGGTAACAACAACAGGAACCACAACAACGATAACTATGGGAATAATGCATACCGCAATCTTGGCAGCAATAACAATAATGGTTCGGGCCGTAATGACAATCGGTACAATGCAAATAATAACCGGAATGACGGAAACCAGTATCATACTAGCATGATACGGGCTGCGCAGAATAGTAATAACGCCAGAGGGTGTGACCAGCCGCCTCAGCAGTATCTGGGGAGCGTATCTGCTGGGACGAGACAGGGAAACCATTAGCCGCGCCGGTGAGGGGCCGACCGGGCGTGGAGAAATTTTGGCGGCCCAATAACAGGAGAAAACCCAGGTGTCGTCGTTATGAAAATTCCGTATGGAATAATAAACGGCGGGAGAGTGTGCCAGTGTTAGGAGAAAGGAGTGCGTCCATATGTAGTAGATCAGCTGTAGACACGGCAGTAGGAAGTACATTCACTGTCAGTGAGAACAATTTAAGTAGTGTTCCGGAAATCGATTATAAAGTGGCAGCTGTAATACCCACAGCGGAACTGGAGATTGAGTTTAAGAATGATTCGCAAGTGTTGAAAGAAGATCAGATATCGGATAAAACGTCCGTCATCGAGCGAGGAGATGCAGAGAGGGATGAGGTCTGGTTAAGGCAGTTCGGTCGCTTATACGACGAACTAAGAGATTATAGGGGCCTGTACGGGAGAAGTGTTTATGGGGAGCGCGGGCAGGATTTGCCGCGTCTCGTCCCGCAGGAAGATAGTGATTGTGAAGTGATAGAAAGTTCTGGCCCTAACCGGCAGACTTTACTAGAAATAGTTGATGTTAATGGGGAGCACGAGCAAGATGCGTCGTGTTTCGTCCCGCAGGAGTTGAATGTTGAAGTAGTAACGGAAAGTTCTGGCCCTAACCGGCAGACTTTACCGAAAGTTGTAGTGGTAGAAGTAGCCGACCCATCCGACGCGAACATCCAGTTTAAACATTGCGAGAGTATTAAGGAGAAAGATTACGAAAATTTTAGTGATAGCCGGAAACGATTGGTAGAAAAGCACGTAGATTACAGCGTGTATGAGGTTAGAGCTGACGTTATACGGTCAGACGGTAGCAGTGTGGGTTGCGCAGATCCAGAGGAAGTAATTTCAGATGCTACTGGGCACATTCTTCCAGGTAGATTGGCAGATGAGATCAATCTGACCAAAGAGGAATCAACGAAGGTGACAATTAGTGAAGTGATAGCAAAGCAGCACTCACTAGTTGACGAGTTACAGGAAAAGGTTTCAGTATTGGAGGCGAAGCTACAGACTAAGCCTCAGGACAAACGTGTTGAAATTAAAACTGTATGTGAACAGAGGCTGAAAAAGCCGACAGATAAGCCGAATTTAGGATCAAAGCCGGATGGTTTTTTCTGGAATGACCTGGATATAGACGAGGATTTACTGTGGGAAAATAATGAAACAGTCGAGGACAAGTGTAGACAGATAGTAGTGTCTGTTAATATGCACGACCTACAACTAATCGTGTTGATTGACACCGGTGCAGAATTGAGTGCTGTATCTGGGAAAATATTTGAGTTACTGAAAGACAGACCCGGCATCGTAGTTATGCCAGTAACAGGAGTGAAAATTATCGGTGCTACTGGGAAGGCCAGTAAACCGGTCAGAAAACAGATTTTTGTCAACTTCGAGATATGTGGGGCACGATTTGAACAAGAGTTTGTCGTCGTGCCAGACTTAACTACGGAAGTAATTATCGGGTTAGATTGGCTATTAAAGTACCGTGCAGTGATTAACTGCGAAAGCAAAACTTTGACATGTACGTCCCAAGATAAAACGATAGTAGTTGGCTTTGACGAGGCAGGAGACGGTGTGCATAGGCAATACCAGCCTATACACATTGTTAACTGGCCGAATGGTATTGATGTAGGTATGAATTTGAACTACTGTAATGTGAGGAATCTCGGCATTGACAATAGTGTAGAAACTGAATTGGAAAGTGTTGTAGACGGTGTGTCAAACGTAACACACGAACAAAGACGAGGCCTGTATGAAGTGATGATGAGGAATAAGAGTGTGTTTTCGGACAAACCGGGTCTTGTGGAAGGATATAAATGCAAGTTGCATGTAATTCCGCACGAACCATTCTTCGTGAGACCGTATGCTATACCGCTGTTCAAAAAGGAAGCAGTGCAACGGGAGATAGATAAGATGATCGAATGGGGAGTGATTGAAAGAAGTACAAGTCCATACAATAACGGTTTGGTCATGGTAGCAAAACGGGATGGTAGTGTGCGAATTGTGACTGACGCACGCACGTTGAATAGGGTCGTTCAACGTGAAACAGACAGACCAGAGAGTATGGAGGAGATTCTGCAACGTTTTCATGACGTTAAGTTCATGACTAGTCTCGATCTGACGGCTAGTTACTGGCAAATAGAACTATAAGAAGAATCTAGGCCATACACCGCCTTCTTGTTTGCGGGCATGTGTTATCAGTATAGAGTACTGCCGTTTGGACTTAATATATCTGTGTCCGTATTCATCAGGGCCCTAGATAATGTGCTAGGACCGGCTTTGAGTTCAAGATTAACTGTATATGTTGACGACCTATTGTTGGCCAATGCCACTTGGCATGACCATTGTGAACTGTTAGATGAAGTTTTTAGAGCATTGCGCCGTGGCGGAATGACTCTAAAGCTAAAGAAATGCGAATTTGTGAAGCAGGAACTGAAATTTTTAGGGCATGTAATTACCACTGCTGGTATTACGAAAGACCCAGAGAAACTAGAGGCAATAAGGAATTGTCCTCCACCCAAGTCTAGGAAACAGTTAAAAAGTTTTCTAGGGCTCACAGGATTTTACCGTAAATTTGTAAAAGGACAAGTGTTTAATGATGAAAATTTGAATAACCTCTTACGCAAAAATGTTCCGTTTGTGTGGACTGACGGGTGTCAGACCGCTTTCGAGAGATTAAAAGACGAGTTGTTAAGATCTAACATACTATTTCATCCTGATTTATCGCTACCCTTCCATCTGGGAACGGATTCGTCGAATTACGGGGTGAGGGTAGAACTGTTCCAAGAAGTTGGTAAAGGAGAGGATAAGGAACACCGGACGATAGCGTTCGCGAGTCGAACTTTATCAAAAAGTGAGCGAAACTACACGATTTCTGAGAAAGAGTGTCTCGCTATCGTGTGGGGATTCAAGAAGTTCAAGGGTTACCTATGGGACCGTAAGGTGATTATTCATACGGACCATAAGGCGCTCACTTATCTGAAGGATTGTAAACTACTTCACGAAAGACTGACTAGGTGGTCGCTGTATTTACAGCAATTTAACTATGACATATGTTACGTAAAAGGGACCGACAATTGCGTAGCGGATGCGCTGTCGCGGTTGCCCGAGTCTAATCAAGGTCTATTGAAAGATGAGGCAGATGGAGTGGTCAAATTGTACTATTTTAAAGAAGTTGAGGGACGTAAATTAATAATGAACATTTGTAAGAATCTACGTCGTCATCAGAACGAGGATGGTTGTTTAAATATGGTGAAAACCCGATATGATGAAAAGAGTCCAGAAGGAGAGAAATTAAGGAAGTATTACAAGATATACGATCATATCTTGTACATACGTAAGGGTGAAGATAGTAATATTTGGCGGGTATGCTGGCCCAGCAAATACGTCACGGAAATAATAGACTACTACCATTTGGCGTATGGTCACTGTGGACCAAAGAAATGTACGGAAAAGCTGAGTGAAGTAGTGCATTTCAACAACATGTTAAAACGAGTTACTGACAGAGTGAAAACTTGCGATTTATGTCAGAAGGTGAAGGTTACCAACTGTACGAGTCGTGATCCTATGCAAAGTATAAGGCCTAACGACACCTTTGAGTTACTGTGCGTGGACTTGTACGGACCTTTGCCCAAGTCATCAGGAAACTTTGCCTACATTTTAGTAGTGCTAGAAGCTTTTTCCAAGTTCATCAAACTATACCCGATTAGGAAAGCTACAGCCAAAGCGGTCTATAGCAAGCTTGTGAACGATTATTTTGTTCATATTGGCGAGCCCAAGGCGATTCTATCAGACAATGGGGCACAATTTACTTCTAAGTTGTGGAATGAAGGCATGGAAAGTAATGGGGTCGAGGTGATCCATATTTCAGCTTATTGTCCGGCTGGGAATCCCGCTGAGAGGTATATGCGCGAGCTAGGCCGACTTTGCCGTACCTATTGCCATCACAACCATAGGGCATGGGGCAAATATGTAGCAGTATTTGAGAGAATTATGAACACCTTGAGACATGAATCTACGGGATTTTCTCCAGAGGAAATCCTGTTGGATGACAGAAGTAAAAGTTTAGTGGAAGAGGTAATCAAATTCCCTCCACGGATTGAAATTAGTATTGGTGTGAAAAAAGATCGTTTGCGAGAAGTAATGAAGCTAAAAGCTGATGCTCGCATACGTCGTCATGACGCTAAAGCGCGTTTTGCTAAGTTTGCAATCGGAGACTTAGTACTTTTAAAAGCTCATGAGAAATCGTGCGAGATAGACAATGAAATCTCTAAATTTAAGTTTGTTTATAATGGACGATATAAAGTCATTGGTATACCTCACACAAATGCTTATTGCTTAGAGTATCCAAGCTCTGGAAAACGATAAGGAATACGGAATATAGTAGACTTGAAATTGTACCAACCTAGGAACGATTAATACCACACAATGGGTAATTTGTACAATATGTAAATATAGAGTGTAAGATTTAAGGTTTGCTAGATTGCCATGCTTTTGCCTGACTAAGAGGACATTAAAGAAGTTGTAATTAATAAGTAATTTTGACTAAATGATTTAAGAGAGAGTGATTATTTATCAATTGAAAGATCCAAGCTGCTAGTTTAAGTTTTCAGCTGAGTCACAGTAGATTAAGGAATGTAAATATGATTTTGTAAATAGCTGTAAGATTTCATAAATATGTGATTTACTAGTCATTGCCGATGTACTTAGACGCTGTTTTAAGTTTCAGGCTAATACATGCGTGTGATGATGGACAGTGTTGAGTTATCCACTGTGATAGTGTTTATGGACTCCTTGAGATTACTCGGGAGTGAGTTTTTCCGAAAGAATTCAGTGAAACGGACGTTCTGGAAACGCCGTCACAAGGGCGAGTGAGATCAAGCGTGCCGCACAGGCGGGCGCAACAATACTGGCGAGGCGGTGCCGCTGTCGGCTCTTGGGCCACTGTCGGCAATCTTTGCACTTGCGAGTACGGAAGGCGGAATTGTTTTTCTTCTTGGACAGCTGAAAGAATTCTACTGTCAATATTTATGTTTTTTTCGATCTGATGTGTGTTATTTTCTTGTTTAGCGTTTAATGGACTCCCATGACGAGAATATTAATTATGAAAGGGTTATGTAAAAATGTGTATTCTATGTAATTAATTATTAATTTGCGTATTTTGATCTACCTGTTTTTATGACCATGTACTCTGATTAATTTTGTAAATAGTATTCCATTTCTTGATACTGTTGGGAATTTTGACAATTTTAGAATAGCTAAACCATTTTCTATGTTTGCTATGAATTTTAATATGTTGTCAACCTGTTTTATTTTTTGCAAGATGACAGAGTGGAATAAGATTAGGAGTGTCTCCACTCAATTATTATGGTCTAAAAATTGATTTATGCTTAATTAGACGAATGCTAAATTTTGTTGATGTTTTGAGCATATGCATTTCCGCTGTTTCTTTTTTGGGACATTTTCTGAGTCTGTTTACGTTACACGAACATCCTCAGACAATGTGGGGCACCTGTAACGCCGGAAATGCATATCCTCCTATTTTCATCTATTGTACTATTATTTTTTTTCCTTGTTTTGTTACCTCAAGATATGACGTTTCTGTCTCTTTATGTATTGTAATTGTTTTACTGTTTGTATATATATATTTATGCACTTATGTCGATGTATAATTGGTTTGTTTCGTAAATATTATTTGTATTTTTACGCTGGGTCTTGCCTAGGGAAAACTGCTATCGAACGATTACATCGATAGGTCGTGTGAAGAATCAAAGTGTGTAGGATCTTTGGTAGTGTTAACTCTGCCGCGTGGAGCGCGGGCAGTGAGAGTCTGGCTGGAGTAGCGAGTGGAGCAGGTGTGTTGTGTGACGCTCCCGCGAGTTGCCGCGCTTTCGGGGTTTGGCAGTATGTAATTGCGCTCTACTCGCGATGATAGTTTCTGACATGGTGTCGCGGACGGGAAGCATTAGCTGGCGCACATCAAGAGCCCGTTTCGCCTGGTGACCGTGTCGAGAAGGCGCGCCAACATCCAGCTTCTGCAACAGCGACGGCCGACAATGAGTGACTGTCGCCACCTCCTCGATCGACGGCTTCAAACCTTCAATCAACCAACAAGGAAGACTAAAAGCACGTAAAGTTTCAGAACTGTATGGCAGACCTCAGCTTTTCAAATTGTTCCATTTGCCTCGCAAAATTACAGCAACTTAGCATGAACCTTTGTTGCTCATTGTCCCAATTGCATTGCCAAGCAGGGTCCCTTCCTTTTCCGAAATGAACCCGAGTGTCGTTGAAATTCAAACGCCAGCATAATTCCATTTCACTGCTTTAATTTCAAAGTTCAATTTAAGTATTCATAGCTGGCTACAATAGTTAGATTACACAAGCACAAATTAAGAGTGCGAGTTTTGTTACCGTATTTTAGTTACCTGTGACTGCAGCTCAGCTTGGTACGTACTAAATTTTACTATTGTTAATTGTTCAGAATCATTTAATTCAAGTTCAAAGTTAATTCTCTTATTTCTAAATTGCGTAGTTTCAAGTAGCTTTTGAAATGATTGTTGAGGTAGTCCAAGACTAACCTTATTTTACTTAATGTCGATGTGCTTCAGAAAGAAAGCTCACTATTAACTTCAGTCATTAAATTAACTTTCGATTTTCCAGTTTTATTAATTCTTTTGCTAAATAAAGTCAGAGTGTAGCGAAATTTATTACTTGTGACAAACTTTCAGTTTTCACACTACACGTGTCAACCTTCAGTTGCCACGCTTCTAGTGTTAATTATATGTGTAATAACCTTTCTTTTTCAGTTACTATAGTAATTGTCCTTAGGACTGGCGACCGTGATTCCCCCCAAATCTCAAATATCTAATTACCGCTAGTTAATTGCTAACGTAACGGCCGCACATTTACTTTCTTTATTAACTTTACCCCTTTTCAAAATTAATTTCCACCAGTTTCATTTGCATTTTTCCTTTCATTTAGATGTAACCCTTTCCTCCCTCTTTACCGATAGATCAACTTCGGTGACGATTGCTTTTCCCAAATTTCCATTAGGTACACGCGGTTTAATTTTTCACTGTCATTAAGGTCGATAAGTGAGGGGGGAGGTTACAAGCAGTCGAAATGTCAGGCATCTTATCCGCATGGCTGTAACGGATCGTGCAGCCACGTCTCGATCCCTGAGTCAAAAGATGGGGACGTTTGCAGGACAACAACCATCTGCACGAACAGTTCGACGACGTTTGCAGCAGCATGGACTATCAGCTCGGGGACCATGGCTGCCGTTACCCTTGACGCTGCATCAGACAGGAGCGCCTGCGATGGTGTACTCAACGACGAACCTGGGTGCACGAATGGCAAAACGTCATTTTTTTTTCGGATGAATCCAGGTTCTGTTTACAGCATCATGATGGTCGCATTCGTGTTTGGCCTGTATTCGTCATCGCCATAATGGCGTATCACCCGGCGTGGTGGTATGGGGTGCCATTGGTTACACGTCTCGGTCTCCTCTTGTTCACATTGACGGCACTTTGAACAGTGGACGTTACATTTAAAATGTATTACGACCTGTGGCTCTACCCTTCATTCGATCCCTGTGAAAATCTACATTTCAGCAGGATAATGCACGACCCCATGTTGCAGGTCCTGTACGGGCGTTTCTGGATACAGACAACGTTGGACTACTGCCCTGGCCAGCACATTGTCGAAATATCTCACCAATTGAAATCGCCTGGTCAATGGTGGCCGAGCAACTGGCTCGTCACAATACGCCAGTCACTACTGTTGATGAACTGTGGTATCGTGTTGAAGCTGCATGGGCAGCTGTACCTGTACACGCCATCCAAGCTCTGTTTGACTCACTGCCCAGGCTTATCGAGGCCGTTATTACGGCCAGAGGTGGTGGTTCTGGGTACTGATTTCTCAGTATCTATGCACCCAAATTGCGTGAAAATGTGATCACATGTCAGTTCTAGTGTAATATATTTGTACAATGAATACCCGTTTATCATCTGCATTTCTTCTTGGTGTAGCAATTGTAATGGCCAGTAGTGTAATGCATTGACAGAAAAAATCGCAACATCAAGAAGGATGTGTGCGACATAAAAGAAAGTTGGTAAGTGATGTCTATTTCGCGCCAGTGGCATAAGAGTGGCGGTAATAGCGCCGCTATGAGGATGCAAATCACATTTTCTGCAAATACACGCCGTGGCAGTCGTGGGCTGTAGTTTCCTTTGAAGTCGGATGTGATGAGTTGATGTAAGTCAAGAATACCTTTAAGGCGACAAGAACGCCATGATCAACACGTTACACAGAGTTCGAACGAGGTCGTGTAACAGGGCTACGAGTAGTCGGATGTTCCCTCTGCGATACGGCAGAATGACTTGGCTGGAATGTAGCCACTATACATGATTGGTGGCAACGGTGTCACGGGAACGTACGGTGGAAGGGTGGCTCAGCTCTGGACGGTCTACTGAGAGAGAAGAGCATCGTGTTCGGCGTATGGTTCTGGCGTACAGTATTTGCAGCAGCTGTCGGAGCACGGGGACACAACGAACTGTTACAAATCGGTTACGTCGAGGTGAGCTCCGCGCCAGACGTCCTGTAGCCTACACTCCACCGACCCCAAGCCACAGCCGCTTGCGACTTCAGTGGTGTCAAGGGAGAGGTAATTGGAGGGCAGGGTTCAGGTCTGTTGGGTTCTATCATGAAAGGTGGTTTTGCCTCGCTTCCAGCGATGGCCGTGAGTTCGTTATGAAGAGGCCAGTTGAGAGCATGCAGCCAACCTGTCTCTGTGCTAGGCACACCGGACCTACACCTGGAGCTATGATCTGAGGTGCGATTTCGTATGACAGCAGGAGCACTTTCTTGGTAATCCCACGCACCCGGACTGCAAATCTGTGCGCCAGTTTGGTGATTCTACCGGTTCTCCTGCCATTCGTAGACAGCACTCCAGGGACTCTTTCCCACTGGATAACGCTGGAACACATCCCGCTGGTGTAACCTGACATGCTCTACAGAGTGTCGACGCGTTGCCTTGGCCTGACCGATCGCCAAACCTATCTCCAGTTGATCACATATAGTACCCAGGAGCAGATATAGACTCAGATCACAATATAGTAGTGATGAAGAGTAGGCTGAAGTTCAAGACATTAGTCAGGAAGAATCAATACGCAAAGAAGTGCGATACGGAAGTACTAAGGAATGACGAGATACGTTTAAAGTTCTCTAACGCTATAGATACAGCAATAAGGAATAGCGCAGTAGGCAGTACAGTTGAAGAGGAATGCCCTCTCTAAAAAGGGCCATCACAGAAGTTGGGAAGGAAAACATAGGTACAAAGAAGGTAGCTGCGTAGAAACCATGGGTAACATAAGAAATACTTTAGTTGATTGATGAAAGGAGGAAGTACAAACATGTTCCGGGAAAATCGGGAATACAAAAGTACAAGTCGCTGAGGAATGAAATAAATAGGAAGTGCAGGGAAGCTATGACGAAACGGCTGCAGGAAAAATGTGAAGACATCGAAAAAGATATGATTGTCGGAAGGACAGACTCAGCATACAGGAAAGTCAAAACAGCCTTTGGTGACATTAAAAGCAACGGTGGTAACATTAAGAGTGCAACGGGAATTCCACTGTTAAATGCAGAGGAGAGAGCAGATAGGTGGAAAGAATACATTGAAAGCCTCTATGAGGGTGAAGATTTGTCTGATGTGATAGAAGAAGAAACAGGAGTCGATTTAGAAGAGATAGGGGATCCAGTATTAGAATCGGAATTTAAAAGAGCTTTGGAGGACTTACGGTCAAATAAGGCAGAAGGGATAGATAACATTCCATCAGAATTTCTAAAATCATTGGGGGAAGTGGCAACAAAACGACTATTCACGTTGGTGTGTAGAATATATGAGTCTGGCGATATACCATCTGACTTTCGGAAAAGCATCATCCACACAATTCCGAAGACGGCAAGAGCTGACAAGTGCGAGAATTATCGCACAATCAGCTTAACAGCTCATGCATCGAAGCTGCTTACAAGAATAATATACAGAAGAATGGAAAAGAAAATTGAGAATGCGCTAGGTGACGATCAGTTTGGCTTTAGGAAAAGTAAAGGGACGAGAGAGGCAATTCTGACGTTACGGCTAATAATGGAAGTAAGGCTAAAGAAAAATCAAGACACTTTCATAGGATTTGTCGACCTGGAAAAAGCGTTCGACAATATAAAATGGAGCAAGCTGTACGAGATTCTGAAAAAAGTAGGGGTAAGCTATAGGGAGAGACGGGTCATATACAATATGTACAACAACCCAGAGGGAATAATAAGAGTGGACGATCAAGAACGAAGTGCTCGTATTAAGTAGGGTGTAAGACAAGGCTGTAGCCTTTCGCCCCTACTCTTCAATCTGTACGTCGAGGAAGCAATGATGGAAATAAAAGAAAGGTTCAGGAGTGGAATTAAAATACAAGGTGAAAGGATATCAATGATACGATTCGCTGATGACATTGCTATCCTGAGTGAAAGTGAAGAAGAATTAAATGATCTGCTGAACGGAATGAACAGTCTAATGAGTACACAGTATGGTTTGAGAGTAAATCGGAGAAAGACGAAGGTAATGAGAAGTAGTAGAAATGAGAATAGCGAGAAACTTAACATCAGGATTGATGGTCACGAAGTCAATGAAGTTAAGGAATTCAGCTACCTAGGCAGTAAAATAACCAATGACGGACGGAGCAAGGAGGACATCAAAAGCAGACTCGCTGTGGCAAAAAAAAGCATTTCTGGCCAAGAGAAGTCTACTAATATCAAATACCGGCCTTAATTTGAGGGAGAATTTTCTGAGGATGTACGTCTGGAGTACAGCAATGTATGGTAGTGAAACATGGACTGTGGGAAAACCGGAACAGAAGAGAATCGAAGCAGTTGAGATGTGGTGCTACAGACGAATGTTGAAAATTCGGTGGACTGATAAGGTAAGGAATGAGGAGGTTCTACGCAGAATCGGAGAGGAAAGGAATATGTGGAAAACACTGATAAGGAGAAGGGACAGGATGATAGGACATCTGCTAAGACATGAGGGAATGACTTCCATGGTACTAGAAGGAGCTGTAGAGGGCAAAAACTGTAGAGGAAGACAGAGATAGGAATACGTCAAGCAAATAATTGAGGACGTAGGTTGCAAGTGCTACTCTGAGACGAAGAGGTTAGCACAGGAAAAGAATTCGTGGCGGGCCGCATCAAACCAGTCAGTAGACTGATGGCAAAAAAAAAAATCATCGGACAACGAAATGCCGGGAGGCCGCTGGGTTGCAAGTTTTATTTAAGTTGACGCCACGTTGGAAAAGTTGTGTGTCGGTGGTGATGACGAGGACAACACAACTCTCAGTCCACGAGCGGAGAAAATCTCCAATCCAGCCGGGAATCGAACGCGGGCCGTTGCATGGTAGGCAAACACATTACCAATCACCTAGGCAGGCGGAAATTCAGATTCAGAGTTATAAACAACCAGCATTAACCGTTCGTGTACTGACCGGCCAAGTGCAACAGGCGTAGATCTCCATCCCACAGACTGACATCCGGGACCTGTACGACACAAGGCACGAATGCTTACATACTTGCATTCAACATTCTGGCGGTTACACCGGTTATTAATTCACCAGCATTTCACATTTGCAATGAATTATGTCACATTTACATTGACTCGTGAGCTTGCAATGTTAAACGCTTAAATATGTTACCTAGGCAAATGTATTAATCTCTTCCCGAAATTTCATTACTCTACATTAATTATTTTTTGGTGTTGCGACTTTTTTTCGTCATTGTAGTTTCGGTACATCCTATATAATGATAATCGTGTGATACTACGTTAAGAAATAATAAAATTACAATAGAACAGATAAATAATACACATTTGCCCACGATAGTACAACAATAAATGTAAATTATGAGAAGTTGGTTTATAATTATCAGGACTATCATCAATGGGCGTGGGAGAATGGGGCGGAAGGAAGAGAGAAAGAGAAACGTGACAACACATAGCTACTCAATATAATGGATAAGGAAGTGGGGATATTCAGAAAGAAAGGGAAGGAGGAAGAATCTTAACTACGAGAATATAGGAGCAGTGATCTTACATTTCGACAGAAGAGAAATTTGTCCATAGACGTTAATTTTCCAGTGAAACGTTATGAGAGTGACGGAAGGAACTGCTTCAGTTTCCTCTTAAAATCAACAGGGCGCCTAACTGTGCGCAGAATGTAGGGCAGCTATTTCCACAGTCGGGTAGCAGCAATAGCGAAGGGATTTCCGAATGTTTTAGTTTTATGAATAGGCACAGGTAAGATACTAAATTTCTATTCGATTAAGATGAGATGACACAGTTAATGTCTAATGTGAGGTATTGGGGTGCTTACGCAATGAAGAGTGGATGAAGTAGACACAGAGTGTGGTAGTCACGTGACCTTTCTGGCTGCAGACATCTTAACTGGGCGTATGAAGCTCTGACACTGTCAAATAGACCTGATACTGTCAAATAGACCTGACACTGTCAAGTAGACGAATGTCACTGACGTAAAGCACGCAATTTGTAACCATCCTTCCCTCCCCCTCCCCTCTCATCAATGTTTCCACTACACGTGCCATTTTGAATTACGTTACGATAATGGATGATCGGCAGAACGAATGGGTGCACTAGTTTGTGTGTCACACACTCTGGAAGTATGTCTCAAAACCTTTTGAGGAGGTAGAAGAATGGCGGACATGGCGACAGTGTTTTCTGTTTAGTTGAGGCGCTCATTCGAAGCTACACTCAGTTCTTCACTGTTTGGAATGCAGTAGAGCACAACAGGAAGTAATTATTCGCGGAATTGTCGACTTATTATAAAGGGTAGTCAAATGAAAACCGCCACAACAGGACCATGGAATGGTTCCACTCAGAAGTAACCACGACACGCGTTAAGACATTTGTGGAACTGCAGACAGGACGGTCAAGTCCTGTATCGTAGAACACTGTCGGCCGCTAACGGATCCAAAACCGCACCCACTCTTGAATTCCCCGTGCAGATTGCGGTCCTAGGTGATATTCAGTTTCATTCATCATCATCATATCATCATAAGTTCATTGCTGAGCGTCGTGACCCCATGAACCAAGCGTCTCCATCCCGGAGGTTGCCAGCTTCTTTTAGTGCCTGCTGAAGAGGTAGATCGGAGGAGATCTTCTTGATTTGATCTAACCATCTGCTCGCTGCTCTTCTTCTTGGTCTCTTGCCCTCGATCTTTCCTTGCAAGATTATTTTATCTATATTTTCTCCATCTCTTCTCACAATATGGCCAAAGAATTGGAGAATTTTTTCAGTGACTCGAAAAGAAGGGCGTCAGGAGATATCGAGTAGTTCAATAATGGACACATTTGTTCTTCTTTCGGTCCATTTTATGCGTAGAATCCTACACCAGTTCCAAAGCTCAAACCCATCAATGTGCTGCGTGTCCCTGGGCTTGAGTATCCATGTTTCGCAGCCATAAAAGAAGACAGAAAAAACGAGTGTTTCAGCTAGCCAGATCTTTGTGCTATTTGTTATTGCTCTGCTCTGCCATATCTTGGTGAGCTTCTTCATAGCCACTCGCCCTAGCGTGATCCGTCTCCTTATCTCATCTTCACAACTTCCCGTGCTGCATATGGTTGACCCAAGACAGATGAAGGAATGCACGACTTCTAGTTCCTTTTACCGACCTGTGAGCTGGATCTGTTTTTCTCGATCAATTATCATGAGTTTGGACTTGCACAGGTTGATGTGTGATCCAGTTTTCTTGATGAACACAAATTTTTACATTAAAAGACCTTACTTACCTAACAATAGTGACTGTTTTGTTGATCGGTTGCGGCCATGCGTATATTCTGAAGGGATTTTCAGCTCTTTCAGACAGATGTGGCCAGACGACGGTTTGTGTTACCTGTCGCGCAGCACGATGGAACAGTTGATATGGAATTTATATGTCCCTTTTACCATTTTGACAAGCAACCTTTGATTCCATGACAACATTGGCGTGAGGATGACCTCACGTGATTAAATGATTTTATTTTTTATAGTCGATGATGGAACTTTGCCTTCTGGGAATGGTTGTGTACACATTAAAAGATTTTGGATTAAGCAACTGTTTTGCGTTTTCTTTATTTTATAAAATCTACGAATAAGCCGCGACACATATTCGCTGATTTTGACCTCTTTTCCACTAATCAGTATTTCTGGGAAATCAGGCTATGGCGCTTACGGTGTTCTGCTTGTAAGGACTTAGACCACACTCTGTGTGATGATGGTTTCGAGTAGGTGTCACTAATTTTATTGTTCGTATATCATCTATAAGTTTTGCTTGAGTTACGCGTATTATACATATGAATGTTCATTTCTTGGCTGTATCTTTTACAGACTGTGTTACAACAGGGTTTCAAATGCTCTTTTCGTACAACGAGTTTCAATTTACATTCGTTGCTATACAGATGCGTGCGACGCTTGGCGTCCAGCAATTGATTATTTCTTATCCACGTTTCTTACATTGCAATTATGACAGTTTAATTAATCTCAGATATTTCAAGCAGCATTTGCCTTTGGTCGAGGCTACAGAGAGAACACTCACCATTTTTATCAAGCGCTCCTTTAATCTCTTCATCAGCAACTTTACATTACAGTACAGCTCCGGGACCACCTGATACAGATGCTATAGACCCAAAAATGAGATGATTCTCGCGTGTGTAGAACATATCAGAAAGTATAACATAAAAAACATAAAATACTAGAATATAATACTTATTACCCTGATCATTTGTCAGGAGATTGTCATAATAGGTGAATACAGTACAGTATATTGGAACAGCTAAGACGGCCGCTGTGGCCGAGTGGTTCTAGGCGCTTCAGAACGGAACCGCGCTGCTGGTACGGTCGCAGGTTCGAATCCAGCCTCGGGCATGGATGTGTGTGATGTCCGTAGGTTTAAGTAGTTCTAAGTCTAGGGGATTGATGACCTCAGATGTTAAGTCCCATAGTGCTTATAGTCATTTGAACCATTTGGAACAGCTAATATTTACATAATACGTTGTCAGAATGAAACACTGTTATGCACTATTTATAAATTTATCATACACATAATACCTAATCTTGATTGTTGTTACCAAGTTCTATCAAAACTGAAATATAACAGACATTTTTACTTAATCTGACCTAACAGTTTCTGTTAAGATATTCATCTATACACTGGATGGAGTTGCCTATTAAAAAGTCTTTCAAACTCTGTTTAAACTGAGCCTTATCTGAAACCAACCAATGGTTGCTGGCAGTTTATTGAAAATGATGTGTGTTCCTGAATATTGGACCCTTTTTTGGAGCAAGGTAAGTGATTTTAGGTCTCTAAGTATATTTCTCTTATTCCTAGTATTGATACTATGTGTTGAACTATTGGTTGGAAATAGAGATATATTACTTGCAACAAATTTCATTGAGGAATAAATATACTGAGAAGCAGTGGTTAGAGTACAAAGTTCCTTGAACAGGTTTCTACATTAAGTTCTTGAATACCAAAAATGATTCTTATTTTATACGCTTTTGCATGCTAAAAACTTGTGGTCGGTTTGATGAATTACCCCAGAATGTGATCCCATATGACAATAGAATGAAGGTAAGCAAAGTATACAAGTTTTTATATATTTATATCTCCTACGTCTGACATCATCGTCACTGCAAATACAGACTCCTTTAGGCGCTTACACAATTCTGTGGTATGTCCCTCCAAACAGACTTTATTACCTAGTTGTAATCCCAAAAATTTAACACTTTCCATCTCTTCGATCTGCATGTCTTCATATGTTATACACATGCTGGAAGGAAATCTAAGGGAATCTTTTACATGTTCTGAACTGCATATAGTGTGTCTTTTCAAAGTTTAATAACAGTGAATTAGCTTTAAACCATGTAAGAATGTCAGCAAAAATTTGATTAGGAGCTACTTCTAAATCTGTACTTGACTTGCAACTTATTCCAATGTTTGCACCACCTGCAACCAAAACAAACTTAGGATCTGGCAATGTAACAGACGAGAGGTCATTAATGTACACAAGGAGATGCAATGGACCCAAGATGGAACCTTGATGAGCACCACATGCCATTAACTCCCAATCAAATAAAGACTGACTGCTTAGTACACAGGTATTTCGCGATGACGCCCTTTGTTTCTGGCTTGTTAGATAAGACCCAAATCATTTTGCAGCACTGCTGGTGACATCATAATATTCTAATTTGCTTAAGAGAATGGTGTGGTTCACACAGTCAAAGGCTCGAGACAGGTCACAGAAAATTCCAGCAGCCTCTAATTTATTGTTAATGAATTAAGTGCATTCTCACTGTAAGTGCAAATAGCTTTATCTATATAAGAACCCTTACGAAATCCGCTTCCTTTTTGGCCCTACCTGTCTCTGTCTTCACTATATCCCATACAGTTTTTATTTTGTTGCCCAATGTAATTATCTTTTTTTCATAATAAAGATGCTTCGATTTCTGGATTGTATGATCGCCTGACGTTTATAAGCGGCAACCTTGGCGGATCTGTCATAAAGCAAGTTAAAACACTACGTTCAGTATATATCCCTAAGCGGTCTGAATGATTAAAGCAAATTAAGGGGAGCCTAGACAGTGAGATCATCTGTGACAACTTATTCTGGAGTTTAAAAGTACCTTCATTAACAGCATCACTTTTCACGGTATGTACAACATCGCTACTCATCATAGGCATACCCCAGGCGAGGGATTACTCATGCTATACTAAACTGTCAAATGTGTTTTGCATTGATTAAATTTCCATGGAGAGCTGTTTTGCCTTGCTACGGATTACCAGACGATGATGCCATTTCCACGTATTCCTCATTCTTCACTTAATGGAAGCCATTAGATTTCGTAAGACAACACCACAGTATAACATCGGATATTGGAACCAGAGGCATGTAACAACAAGACTTGCAATACATGGACTGCATCATAAAATACGTCTCAACAACAAATTCGACGAATTGATTAATAGGTGTAAATTAGTTTGTCTGTACAAGGTTGTAAAATGTACCACAATATAACATGCACGAACAGAACAAAAAGCATAAAAAAGTATAGCGAAGATTAAAAAAAGAACTTGTAAAAACTTTTATAAACTTGTATATCATCAGTATGAGTACACTTTTCACTTTAATAGCTAATAATATAATTTCAAGGCAAATTAATGCCTTTGTTCTACACTTTTCCCTCCTTTTCTCCAGTAACCTAAAATATTTATATTTGTTGCCTGTTACAATTACGTACCATTCAGAAGCTGTTCAGGGATATTTTCTGAGTATTTTGGTACAAGGGAGCCACGATGTCCGTTGAGCTCGCATTTGGATTATTCGATTTGCTACCCTAATTACATCTGTTTCTGTGAAAGTACCTTCACAGTAGTAAAAACCCCTGTATACGTAATCAGAAAAACGTTCAACACAAATCATAGAGTAGCACAACAACGCTCAGAAGAAACCAAATCCGGGACAGAGCCGAGAAAAATCCGAACGAAATATTGAGGGTAAAGAGTAGAGTGGTCACTGCTGTTGCCAATAGCAAATACCTTGACTGACTGGAACAGCTTCGTTTTGAAAACCAGGCATATCGCGCTTGCCGTCGATACGTGAACTTCTGTACGTATATTTTCAGGATAATACAAATACAAAGGTGAAAGGGGTAAGAAATCAAATGTAATGTAGTTATTTTGTAAAGAACCAGCGGAGACCATCAGTCCCTTATACGTTAATACTTGGAAAAACTCTAAACAAACTGTGCAATTTTTTTGGTGGATTTTGTGTTCGCCCTTACTAAACTACATTTGTGCTCCTTGTGTACTGTCACAAGTTTGTTTAATCATCAAGTGCGTCACATCTGTAATATGAAATAGGCTGCATGATATATGCACTAAACGACAGTAAAAATAACAAACACCGTTACTGGAGCTACTCAGACTCCAATCGTCAAAATGTAATAATAAAACGCAACTAACATGTAGTGATGACAGTAGTAGTACTGGTTTTTGTTGTTGTTAATGTATTCACACGTGGATCATTTGTACGTTGACATTGCACATATCATGGTATTACATTTCAAAACAAGAGAAAGCTCATAATTCGCATAGAGAAGCGTTTACACACTTCGAGGTCTAGATTCGTAAGGGTGGGACAGGAAGGCAGCTGTGGGCTTATAGCAGGAACCACCCCAGTATTTGCTTGAAGAAATTTAGGGAAACTACAGAAAATCTAAATCAATATGTACAGGTGGAGGCAGAAGCCTAGATATTCCTACATAAAGACCAATCTGTTTAAAACACTGTTCTCTCGTTAATTTTCTCCCTAGTGTACAATACTATTTTACAAATAATTTATGAAATAAAGTAAAACGCTAGTTCTGCATAATTCAGTCAATTCTCTCTTTGAATCACTACACTCACTATGGAAAATATACGTAATGTAACACTGCACTCGCTATAAGCTTACATCAGGTCGATAACGACGAAGTTTAATTTGCATTTTGTGTAGGGAAACTCATCATTCAAGCCTATAACAACGAAGTTTTATTTCCATTGGACTAGAAAAACTAGGCATTTTGTAGCGTGAAAAACTGAGTCAGCATCCCGCTACAACGAGTGAGATGTGGAGCTTGGAAACAGAATAGTACGTTAATTGGGGTTTCTGGGACCAAGGTTTCGCAAAAGGAGCCGCGCTGGGTAGCCGCATGGTCTCGGGCGCCTTGCCACGGTTCGCGCGGCTCCCCCCCCTTGGAGGTTCGAATCCTCCCTCAGGCATGGCATGGGTTTGTGTGTTGTCCTTAGCGTAAGTTAGTTTAAGTAGTGTGTAAGCCTAGGGATCGATAACCTCAGCAGTTTTGTAACATAGGAACTTACCACCACCACCACCACCTCAAAAGGCAAAGAGGGAGGGGGAGGAGGGGGAGAGGGGGGGGGGGAGGAAAGAGAGAGAGAGAGAGAGAGAGAGAGAGAGAGAGAGAGAGAGAGAGGAGAAACTAGTGCGAATGTGTTATGTGAGATAGGATGTTTTATTGTTTTTATTATTAATGTACTGCATTTTTTTGTCGCCAAACCCTTTCAGTATATAGAATGTATTGCTTAAAAATTCAACTTTTATTTTAATAATCTCTTTAGTCGGCCTGAGCAATTAATTGTATAATCTCATTCTCAGACAGAAGGTGCTGTTTTGCATTCATGTTTACTCTGTTTTGGTAAACGTAAATTCAGTCTAAATCTTGTTTCATGGTCATGGACAGATTGGCTTGTGCTGTAACTATCGAGAATATGTTTGATGTGGACAACTTGTTCTAATGCCTTTTCCCTGCATCTGCTTAGGGTTGGCATGATTATTTATGGACTTGGCATGGTTTTTTAAGGTCTGGGCGCATGTCCTTCCTGTCGCTCCCCATGAGATGGAGCGTGTGTACCCAAACTGTCTGCATGTAGTGTTATTCGTGTGAGTGTGAGCGAAAGTTTTGCAGATGTTTGTAACTGGGGTGAGACTTGAACATAAGCCCAGTATTCACCTAGTAGTATGTCGGAATCCACCTAAAAACACATCCAGACTGTCTGTCACATCGACTTTCGTCGTTAATCCGTCGAAAGGATACAATCTAGGGCCAGAGCACCTCTACGTCCTGGAGGCGGCGCGTTAACGCACATGGACATCAGAGCTGGTAGGTAAATGTACCGAGTGATCAAAAAATCCGTATAAATTTGAAAACTTAATAACCCACGGAATAATGTAGATAGAGAGGTAACAATTGACACACATGCTTGGAATGACATGGGGTTTTATTAGAACAAAAAAAAGCAAAGTTCACAAAATGTCCTACAGATAGTGCTGGACAGCAAAACGTCAGTGACTGCGCATGACAATCGTGTATAAAAGGAGCTGTAATGAGAGAGAGAATTAGATGCGCCGGCAGTCGCAGCATGTTGACGTTACCAGAAAAGGCGCTTTTAGTGAAGCTGTATTATCAGAATCCTATCGCCATAAGAATGGGATTCGAACGGGTAAAGGTCCGTTGACAAATGCAGCTGTAGCGAGTATGATTTCGAAGTTCTAAGCCACGGGTTGTTTAGACGATAGACCCCCTAGTGGCCGACCGAGCACAAGGCGTAATGCTGCTGAGACAGTTCAGGAAGAAATGGAGACTGTAGCGGTTCGTCTATGAACAGGGAAGTCAGCGCTCGTGCAGTCGCACGTCGCACCGGCATTCCATATACTACTGTTTGGTTGGCACTTAGGCGTACCCTCCGATGCTATCCGTACAAAATCCATCGGCATCATGAACTGCTACCT
Source organism: Schistocerca piceifrons (assembly GCF_021461385.2). Lineage (NCBI taxonomy): Eukaryota > Metazoa > Arthropoda > Insecta > Orthoptera > Acrididae > Schistocerca > Schistocerca piceifrons. The sequence goes on along the minus strand of NC_060142.1, from coordinate 668,945,340 downwards.
GGTGATTTAGTGAAGCGGAGGGCATTTGCGGCGTGGGCGTTTCAAAAGATGGCGGAAGATGACGATTGGTTGAGTAACGTGTCGTGGATCGACGAAGCTCATTTTACGCTCCGTGGGTCTGTCAACGCCCACACCTGCAGAATTGTCTTTTGAAAATCCTAGAACTGTTGTGGAAACTCCATTGCACGACGAGAAAATCACGATATGGGTTGGATTTACCACATGTACCGTTATCGGGCCTTTTTTCTTCGAGGAAATGCGTGATTTTGGTTTTGTAACTGCTACCGTGACGGGTGAGAGGTACGCCGATATGTTACAGAATCGCATCATCTCCAGCCTGGCTGATAAAACACCTGCTGGAACGTACGATGTTTATGCAGGATGGCGCTCCACCCCATATTGCTAGATGCGTGAAAGATCTCTTGCGTGCGTCGTTTGGTGATGATCGTGTGCTCAGCCGCCACTTTCGTCATGATTGGCCTCCCAGGTCCCCAGACCTCAGTCCGTGCGATTATTTGCTTTGGGGTTACCTGAAGTCGCAAGTGAATCGCGATCGACCGACATCTCTAGGGATGCTGAAAGACAAAATCCGACGCCAATGCCTCGCCATAACTCCGGACATGCTTTACAGTGCTGTTCACACCATTATTCCTCGACTACAGCTATTGTTGAGGAATGATGGTGGACATATTGAGCATTTCCTGTAAAGAACATCATCTTTGCTTTGTTTCCCTTTTTATTGTAATTATTGCTATTCTGATCACATGAACCGCCATCTGTCGGACATTTTTTGAACTTTTGTATTTTTTTGGTTCTAATAAAACCCCATGTCATTCCAAGCATGTGTGTCAATTTGTACCTCTGTTTTGATATTTATACTGACTTTTTGATCACCTGGTATTTACTTACAGTTGTTAAAATCACCAATGTTTTGTAGATATCTTTACGAGAAACTCGATAAGTATTTTTATTTTCCTTGACACCCCATTTTCTGTGGAAAGGGTGCTCGTAATTCGGGCATTTATTCCCAAGGAGAATGTGCTGTACCTATGAATTGAGCACATATACTAATAGAGAGGAAGTAAGACACTTGCTGGCTTTTAAACGTCGCTCATAGCGCATGCTGATGACATTATGTTTGCAATTATCTTTGTATATTCAGAACACTTCAACTGAGAATCAATGCCCGCTCGTAGAAATTCCTAGAGAATAATTTCTTGCAATATATAGGGTGTAAAACAAATGAAACATAAATAATATTAACGGCAGCGGTAAATATTTTAACACAGAGTAAATCACTGGCCGTTGTTTTTGTAATTTGTCCTGAGTTTTTAGGGAAACAGTAGACAGAAGGCGAACAACAGTGGACGAACTGCAGTTTCAGGGACACCAGTAAAAAACGGTATGAGTCAGTATGTAGTTTAAAGGAGTACGCAGTTGACTCAACTTCAGTGAAAAAAAAAGTTTGGCGAAACCTTTCCCAGGGTAGCTCCACTGGAACAAATGGAGGCAGTTCTCAGGCTGGTAGAGGGACGCCAGCAGACAAAGCCAGCCAGTACGGGCGGGGGGGGGGGGGAGGGGGAGGGGGGAGTCCAGTCGGGCAGTGTGGGGGTGGCAGAGGCAAGGCAGAGGCGCTGGTGGAGGCCTTTGTTGTGCGAGCGCCTTGACTCGCAGCCAATTCAGCGGCTTTGATGGACAACAAGGCCGGCCTGGGGTCGCATCCGGCGCCGCCACTGATAAACGCAGCGGCACACACTCCATCTCCAGGGGAGCTTTCATCGCCCTCTGCTTACCCCCACTGTCGCTCTGAAACTCTTTAGACCTTCATACAGCCGAGAAACGATAAAAGATTTAAAAAATTGAAAAATCAAAACAAACAGGAGAGAGAAATGTCAAAATGAGCAGCTACCCTAAGCAAATTATATTTTTGGTTCAACATGTGGGTTACACACGGAGTCCAAAGAGTGGAGATTTGAAATTATTTTTCTGACTTTGTTCGATAGAGAGCTTCTGATGTCGTAGGGCGAATAAAAATAAGTAATTATGTCTTTTTTCGTTCCAACTTGGCTTACCCATACGACTTCATGGATAGAAATCTTCAAGATTCTGGGAGAAAAGATATGCCTACCACCAACTAGCTGCAGAGCAAACAGAGTTCAAAATTTCGTACGTTTCAACAAATTTGCTATAGGAAAGCCTGGTGGAATACTAATAATTTAGGAGTTAAAGTAAGAACTGACCAAATAGTACACTGAGTCACTGGAAGGCACATAAACACAGAGAACTTTCCTAGCTTTTGGGTGAATCCTTTTTCATGCTAGAGTACACACACACACACACACACACACACACACACACACACATACACACACCCATGCACATACCTACATGGAAAATTTGTGCTGGAACTGCAATTGTGCAGCTCATCTGGGGTAACAGGTTGTGTCATATGGATTGCAAAAGTGGAGAAAGGTAGTGTTGAGTACAAGGGAGAGTTAGGGAAAGGTGATTGACAGCTGGGAGAGATGAACAGGGTTCATGTGACAGGTCTGTGACTCAGAGGGTGGAGAAAAACCGAGGATGGAGAGGCTGTCGGGAAGAGGGTGTGGGTTCAGGATGACTGAAGTTGGGGTCCTCAGACAGGGTGGAAGTTTGTGGGACACAGTGCTAGCAGAGACTTAAGCCCAGCCTTTCCCCCTACCAGTCTAACTCATCCTGCGCCCTCACCCTCTTCCCACAGTCTCGCTTTCCAGCCCATGCCCCATCCCTATCCTATGTACCCACCGCTTCTCCCTGCCAACTATTCCTACCCAACCTCCTCCTATTACCTGGCTCCTTTCTCACCTCACCCATCTCACCTGAGACAACTCCTGCAGAAGTGCAGTTCCAACACAGTGTATTCCATGTCTAGCATCAACACCTATAATTATCTGCGCTTGTGATTATTGCTTGTGCATGTTAGAAAATATTACTAAACATTTTCTAAGTTCTCTGGAGTAAATGCGTTTTTTTAGTACCTCACAAAATTCTGAAGTCCGAAAATATTCCCTCCATTCTACATGAAGTTACAGTGCAAAAACTCGATAAACTAATATTGCTGCCACATTTGTCCATAATTTTTTTTTTATTTCACTGCTAGTACCAAGTCCAAATTGTAAATAAAATGAACCCCACACTCACCGCCTCCTCCTTAACAAAAATAGAAAATTCTTGTGTCTCCTTGTTCTTTAATTGCAACTTGAATGCTTTACAATACATCTGACCCAGGGCAAGCAAAATGCACATATATTGTAAATGGCTTACGTTGGATGACACAGTTTTCGCTTTAGGATGAAGGTATCTTAGTTCTGGCATGGTGTATAAGACATGTGCCAGGTAAGGTACATACTTTGGTTTGGGACAGGAGACAGTTAGTATATTTCGTGTTTTCTTCGTATATGGGGCGAATTCTCTGACCATGGCAAGGAAAGTGTTTCTGTCTTCTTCACTTCGCCATTAAACTAACAGCAAATTTGAAATGTCGTCAATAATATTAAATTAATAAAAATCCAGAAGACATATGCTTCCATTTACTATAGTAAGCTTTATTGACTATAGTGCTTTATAACAATTAAAAATAAGTAATATGTTCATAATGAATCATTTACACTTCTGACAAAAATGTCTGATTTGTCTACTGCAGGACGGTCTCATGTTTGCTTTCATTGAACATACCAACCAGTATTTCGACAGTGTACGGTATCTTGTTGGTGCTTTCGTCTACAGAAAGCCAAATGGGGAGATCGTAAATATATTGCATGATGCCATAGATAAGTAATCCACAAATTAAGAGAATACGACGGTCAATCGATCGCAGAGTTAACTGAAAGTGTTCTAAGATGCTTATACAGTCTATTGTGTAGGTATTAATTATTATTATTATTATTATTATTATTTTTGTTATCAATATTTTTGTTATCATTACTATTTTTGCTATCATCAATCACCACTGACCTCCAGAGTAATTCATTGTTAGTGTCCACTCACTGGGAATATTATGGCAAGTATATTTTTTGAGAAACATCTTAAGCACCGAAATTTTCAACTTCTTCCAGGGCATATTTACTTACACAGACTTGTAATACTCTCAGTACTAGGCTCTGTTGGTAGAGACTACAAACGTTATTATTAAATTACTAGCTGTATTGATAAACTCCCCCCATGAACCATGGACCTTGCCGTTGGTGGGGAGGCTTGCGTGCCTCAGCAATACAGATAGACGTACCGTAGGTGCAACCACAAAGGAGGGGTATCTGTTGAGAGGCCAGACAAACATGTGGTTCCTGAAGAGGGGCAGCAGCCTTTTCAGTAGTTGCAGGGGCAACAGTCTGGATGATTGACTGATCTGGCCTTGTAACATTAACCAAAATGGCCTTGCTGTGCTGGTACTGCGAACGGCTGAAAGCAAGGGGAAACTACAGCCGTAATTTTTCCCGAGGACATGCAGCTTTACTGTATGATTAAATGATGATGGCGTCCTCTTGGGTAAAATATTCCGGAAGTAAAATAGTCCCCCATTCGGATCTCCGAGCGGGGACTACTCAAGAGAACGTCATTATCAGGAGAAAGAAAACTGGCATTCTACAGATCGGAGCGTGGAATGTCAGATCCCTTAATCGGGCAGGTAGGTTAGAAAATTTAAAAAGGGAAATGGATAGGTTAAAGTTAGATATAGTGGGAATTAGTGAAGTTCGGTGGCAGGAGGAACAAGACTTTTGGTCAGGTGATTACAGGGTTATAAATACAAAATCAAATAGGGGTAATGCAGGAGTAGGTTTAATAATGAATAAAAAAAATAGGAGTGCAGGTTAGCTACTACAAACAGCATAGTGAACGCATTATTGTGGCCAAGATAGACACAAAGCCCATGCCTACTACAGTAGTACAAGTTTATATGCCAACTAGCTCTGCAGATGATGAAGAAATAGATGAAATGTATGACGAGATAAAAAAAATTATTCAGGTAGTGAAGGGAGACGAAAATTTAATAGTTATGGGTGACTGGAATTCGTCAGTAGGAAAAGGGAGAGAAGGAAACATAGTAGGTGAATTTGGATTGGGGCTAAGAAATGAAAGAGGAAGCCGCCTTGTAGAATTTTACACAGAGCATAACTTAATCATAGCTAACACTTGGTTCAAGAATCATAAAAGAAGATTGTATACTTGGAAGAATCCTGGAGATACTAAAAGGTATCAGATGGATTATATAATGGTAAGACAGAGATTTAGGAACCAGGTTTTAAATTGTAAGATATTTCCTGGGGCAGATGTGGATTCTGACCACAATATATTGGTTATGAACTGCACATTGAAACTGAAGAAACTGCAAAAAGGTGGGAATTTAAGGAGATGGGACCTGGATAAACTGAAAGAACCAGAGGTTGTAGAGAGTTTCAGGGAGAGCATAAGGGAACAATTGACAGGAATGGGGGAAAGAAATACAGTAGAAGAAGAATGGGTAGCTCTGAGGGATGAAGTAGTGAAGGCAGCAGACGATCAAGTACGTAAAAAGACGAGGGCTAATAGAAATCCTTGGGTAACAGAAGAAATATTGAATTTAATTGATGAAAGGAGAAAATATAAAAATGCAGTAAATGAAGCTGACAAAAAGGAATACAAACGTCTCAAAAATGATATCGACAGGAAGTGCAAAATGGCTAAGCAGGGATGTCTAGAGAACAAATGTAAGGATGTAGAGGCTTGTGTCACTAGGGGTAAGATAGATACTGCCTACAGGAAAATTATCGAGACCTTTGGAGAGAAGAGAACCACTTGTATGAATATCAAGAGGTCAGATGGCAACCCAGTTCTAAGCAAAGAAGGGAAGGCACAATGGTGGAAGGAGTATATAGAGGGTTTATACAAGGGCGATGTACTTGAGGACAATATTATGGAAATGGAAGAGGATGTAGATGAAGACGAAATGGGAGATAAGATACTGCGTGAAGAGTTTGACAGAGCACTGAAAGACCTGAGTCGAAACAAGGCCCCGGGAGTAGACAACATTCCATTAGAACTACTGATGGCCTCGGGAGAGCCAGTCATGACAAAACTCTACCATCTGATGAGCACGATGTATGAGACAGGCGAAATACCCTCAGACTTCAAGAAGAATATAATAATTCCAATCCCAAAGAAAGCAGGTGTTGACAGATGTGAAAATTACCGAACTATCAGTTTAATAAGTCACGGCTGCAACATACTAACACGAATTCTTTACAGCAGAGTGGAAAAACTGGTAGAAGCCGACCTCAGAGAAGATCAGTTTGGATTCCGTAGAAATGTTGGAACACGTCAGGCAATACTGACCCTACGAATTATCTTAGAAGATAGATCAAGGAAAGGCAAACCTACGTCTTTAGCATTTGTAGACTTAGAGAACGCTTTTGACAATATTGACTGAAATACTCTCCTTTAAATTCTGAAGGTGGCGAGGGTCAAATACATGGAGCGAAAGGCTATTTAAAATTTGTACAGAAAGCAGATTGCAATTATAAGAGTCGAGGAGCATGAATGGGAAGCAGTGGTTGGGAAGGGAGTGAGACAGGGTTGTAGCCTATCCCTGACGTTATTCAATCTGTATATTGAGCAATCAGTAAAGGAAACAAAAGAATATTTGGAGTAGAAATTAAAATCCATGGAGAATAAATCAAAACTTTGAAGTTTGCCGATGACATTGTAATTGTGTCGGAGACAGCAAAGGACCTGGAAGAGCAGTTGAACGGAATGGACAGTGTCTTGAAAGGAGGATATAAGATGAACATCAACAGAAGCAAAACGACAATAATGAAATGTATTCGAACTAAATCAGATGATGCTGAGGGAATTACACTCCTGGAAATGGAAAAAAGAACACATTGACACCGGTGTGTCAGACCCACCATACTTGCTCCGGACACTACGAGAGGGCTGTACAAACAATGATCACACGCACGGCACAGCGGACACACCAGGTACCGCGGTGTTGGCCGTCGAATGGCGCTAGCTGCGCAGTATTTGTGCACCGCCGCCGTCAGTGTCAGCCAGTTTGCCGTGGCATACGGAGCTCCATCGCAGTCTTTAACACTGGTAGCATGCCGCGACAGCGTGGACGTGAACCGTATGTGCAGTTGACGGACTTTGAGCGAGGGCGTATAGTGGACATGCGGGAGGCCGGGTGGACGTACCGCCGAATTGCTCAACACGTGGGGCGTGAGGTCTCCACAGTACATCGATGTTGTCGCCAGTGGTCGGCGGAAGGTGCACGTGCCCGTCGACCTGGGACCGGACCGCAGCGACGCACGGATGCACGCCAAGACCGTAGGATCCTACGCAGTGCCGTAGGAGACCGCACCGCCACTTCCCAGCAAATTAGGGATACTGTTGCTCCTGGGGTATCGGCGAGGACCATTCGCAACCGTCTCCATGAAGCTGGGCTACGGTCCCGCACACCGTCAGGCCGTCTTCCGCTCACGCCCCAACATCGTGCAGCCCGCCTCCAGTGGTGTCGCGACAGGCGTGAATGGAGGGACGAATGGAGACGTGTCGTCTTCAGCGATGAGAGTCGCTACTGCCTTGGTGCCAATGATGGTCGTATGCATGTTTGGCGCCGTGCACGTGAGCGCCACAATCAGGACTGCATACGACCGAGGCACACAGGGCCAACACCCGGCATCATGGTGTGGGGAGCGATCTCCTACACTGGCCGTACACCACTGGTGATCGTCGAGGGGACACTGAATAGTGCACGGTACATCCAAACCGTCATCGAACCCATCGTTCTACCATTCCTAGACCGGCAAGGGAACTTGCTGTTCCAACAGGACAATGCACGTCCGCATGTATCCCGTGCCACCCAACGTGCTCTAGAAGGTGTAAGTCAACTACCCTGGCCAGCAAGATCTCCGGATCTGTCCCCCATTGAGCATGTTTGGGACTGGATGAAGCGTCGTCTCACGCGGTCTGCACGTCCAGCACGAACGCTGGTCCAACTGAGGCGCCAGGTGGAAATGGCATGGCAAGCCGTTCCACAGGACTACATCCAGCATCTCTACGATCGTCTCCATGGGAGAATAGCAGCCTGCATTGCTGCGAAAGGTGGATATACACTGCACTAGTGCCGACATTGTGCATGCTCTGTTGCCTGTGTCTATGTGCCTGTGGTTCTGTCAGTGTGATCATGTGATGTATCTGACCCCAGGAATATGTCAATAAAGTTTCCCCTTCCTGGGACAATGAATTCACGGTGTTCTTATTTCAATTTCCAGGAGTGTAGATTAGGAAATGAGACACTTAAAGTAGTAAAGGAATTTTGCTATTTGGGAAGCAAAATTACTGATGATTGTCGAAGTGGAGAGGACATAAAATGTAGACTGGCAACGGCAAGGAAAACGTTTCTGAAGAAGAGAAATTTGTTAATATTGAGTATAGATTTAAGCGTCAGGAAGGCTTTTCTGAAAGTATTTGTATGGGGTGCAGTCATGTATGGAAGTGAAACCTGGACGATAAATAGTTTAGACATTAAGAGAATAGAAGCTCTCAAAATGTGGTGCTACTGAAGAATGCTGAGGATTAGGTGGGTAGATCAGGTAAACAATGAGGAGGTACTGAACAGAACAGGGGAGAAGAGGAATTTGTGGCACAACTTGACTAGAAGAAGGGATCAGTTGGTAGGTCATGTTCTGAGGCAGCAAGGGATCACCAATGTAGCATTGGGGGCCAGCGTGGAGGATAAAATCGTAGAGGGAGACCAAGAGATGGATAAAAAGCAAATTCAGAAGGATGTAGGTTGTAGTAGTTACTTGGAGATGAAGAGGCTTACACATGTTAGAGCAGCATGGAGGGTTGTATCAAACCAGTCTTTGGACTGAAGACCGCACCAACAACTATAACAAAGAAGTTTTGCAGGCTTGACGGTGATCAGATGCCGTTAATGCTATTTCTGCTTTAATCAACTGCAATGTATAAATTTTTTCTTAATATGATGTCACAAATTGCAAGGAAATGTATAATAAAAAGAAATAAAACCTATATGCCTCTGGACTGCAGTGTTGATACTTTCCACGAATCAATACCACGCAAACACATAGACAATAGATTGCTACCCGTCACAGGCTAACAGAGCTCCCATGCCTTAGTAAATATGTGACAGCGCCAAGCGGAATGTATAGCCTTTTCATTCCCGTATGTTCCCTTACTATTTTGATGTTCAATCAGAGAACGATATAAATTTGCTGGAATGGGATTTACGCATCTTGTATCCAACTTTAAACCTTATCTGCAATAAAACACCAACTTGCGATAACACGATTCTCAGCAGTATTCCAATATTCCGCCAATCAAACCAACCATTGCATTACATACCACATCTGTGATGGGAATTGTTAGGGGACAATTGAAAAATCTGTCTCTGCTCTTACGTTTCAAGCCTCGAAACTCATGTTTGTTGTTACATAACCACTACCGTAAGAGACAGCACATGCGATGGATGGAATTGTATTTTAGAATTCGTGTTCAAGTGAAATAGAAGTGTCGTTTCCATAGTTTAGGAAGAAATGTGATGTTGCTGATGGAAAATTCTTCATTACAAGCACAAATGTTTCAAATGGCTCTCAGCGCTGGAACTTAACATCTGAGGATATCCGTCCCCTAGAACTTAGAACTACTTAAACCTAACTAACCTAAGGACATCACACACATCCATGCCTGAGGCAGGATTCGAACCTGCGATCGTAGCAATCGCGAAGTTCCGGACTGAAGCGCCTAGAATCGCTCGGCCACCGCGGCCGGCTTACAAGCATAGAAAACGAACAAGTTTAATGTGCAATCAGCGTAGATGTATGCAACTCAGGAACGTGTGTGCGAGAAGTGTCTTGTCATTCAAAAATACAATGCTGTTTGTTTTAAAATGTTTGAATATTAAAATATTTAGTGAGAGTGCGTGATTCGTGCTTCATCGACGAATTTTACTAACGAATACTTTTCAGGTTATCGGTAGAGTGACAGTTTATGAGAAAGCTGAAAATGTTTTCATGTTATTAATTGAAAAATATGTGGTTCAGTGACGATGATAATAATAATAATAATAATAATAATAATAGTCTTTTATTAGTGGGTGTCTTTAAGACGATACTGAAGCACTTCACTGCATTGTGACAAAAGCCGTGGTATTCGCATAGCAAGTGGATAAGTTCTGAGTAGTAGGATTAAGTAACGTTCGTAGGAATGAGAGGGTGCTCTAGTTGGTGAATTGGTCTGTGGGGATGTATAGTGCGGGGGAGTGTGTGGGAGGAGACCTGGGATGCGTGAATATCTGTAGAGGAATGGCAGCCCATTCTTCTTCAAGAACCCAAACCAGAGAAGGTAGTGATTTTGCACGCAGGGGTCCGGAGCGACCTCGACGTTGTAAATAATCCCAAAGGTTTTCCGTTAGGTTCATGTTGGGACTCTGGGTATGCAACTCCATTTCAGGAATGTCATCGTCCACAAACCGTTGCCTCACCGGCGCTGCTTTATGAAAGGGTGCATAATAATACTGATGCAGTTATCGACTCAGAAGTGTTCCTTTACTGTGCGCAACACACAATGCTGTAAAATGTGTTCATATTTCCGCATTTAGCAAGTTCTTAGGCACAATAAGGATACGGCACTCTGTCCACGGAAAACATGCTCATACCGTAGCACCACACTCACCATATTGCACTTTTCGCACTACACACGTTGACAGGTAATTTCTCCAGGCATTCACCAAATCGAAACCAATCCGTCGGGTAGTCAAGGGGTAAGGCGTGATGTATCACTCCAGATCAATCGTTTGTGGTTATCCTCTGTCCATTGGCGTTGCTTAGAGCTGAGTACAGAAACGTGTAGTTCATGGGAAGCTGCTCGATCGTTGTACCCCACTGTATTTAATTCCCAGCGCACAGTCACTTTGCTAGATGGACTACTGGCAGGACATTGGAACTTTGGAACTCACGAGTGATTTATTCCACCGATTTTAAACGATTTTTTACAACTGCTATCGGCAATAGTCGACGGTCCTCGGCCGTCAGTAAATGAGGCGTGGCTGGTCTCGTTTTAAGTGAGGTTGTTCCTCCTAGTTTCCACTTCAGAATTACACCAGCAGCACTCACTATGGGCAGCTTTAGAGGGCCTCAAATGCCGCTAATGGCTTTGATACTCGGGTGACACCCACCGACTTCTTCACGTTCCAAGTCACTACGCCCTCCCGATCGACTCTTTCCTTTCCTACAGCTTCTCTACTGACAACGCTATATTTCCCGACTCCTTTGATAATGGCGGATTCGCCTCTCGGTGCATCTAATGGTCACCTACTCTTTTTTCGGCTCTTGAGGAAGAACGGGTTACCATTCGCCCACGGATGTTCAGACACTTCGTTGAAAGTGTCCTCTGTAGAGATCAAGCCGGTATCAAGACGAAGAACGGACACATTCCGTATTAATTTCCACTCTACAGTGTGATTTGTTTCAACCTTGTATAGATTCTATGGATTTATCAATGAGAGAATACGAAACAAAAATGGTCTAATCAACTTATGTCCGGAAATGCAGGTTTTTCATGCTAGAGATCATTTATACAGTCCTAGATTGTTACAGAGACTGTGGTCCAATACGCGCTGTACCATGAAGCCACAGTGACAATATGTGCTGAAAATAGTTTGCATGTGCCTTAAACCGTGTACGCAAGTACGCGCCGTAGCATGTTTTTGTCTCACACGTTCGCATCGGTCAGGCTGCACCCGAACAGTGCCAAAGCGAATATGAATACCCTGCTCCGGTGTCTCCACATCTGGAGAAATCGCAATGGTTGAGATCCGGTGAACGAGCGGTCATGCAAATGGACCTCCTCGTCCGATCCATCGAGCAGGGAAGACACGTCTGAGATCCGTCCGGACGTTAACGGCGAAGTGGGCTGGAGCACCATCATGTAGCAACCACATAACCCTTTGAATCGTCAATAGCACTTCTTCCAGCAGAGGAGGCAAAATCACCTGCAAGAAACGCCGATAGTTGCGGCCTGTTAGGCGATGTGGAAGGAAGACTGGTCGCCAACTATCCCGGCCCACACATTCCGGCAGCACCGATGCCGATGATTCGCTGTCACCATACCATGGGGGCTCTGCACACTATTCCTTAGATGACTGTTATGAAAGTTGAAGATACCACTCTGCATAAAGGTGGCCTCATCTGTGAATAGGATGGATGACACAAATCCCGGAATCATGGTTGCCTAGTGAAGAAACCAGTGATAAAACTGGTCCAGATGTGGAAAGTTTGTCGCTAGTATCGCTGTAAGTGATAAGGGAGTAACAACTGTCATGGACAGTGTTCCACCGTTGTCTGGGTTACCCTTTACAGGCGGGCCAACTGCCTGGTACTGACACGGCAGTCGCCTTCCGTAGTGTTAATAACAATTTCCTTCAAATCTGGTGTCCGAACATTTCGGGTACGTTCTTCATGATTTCCTGATTCCTAATACGATCTGTCTCAGACAAACGACGAAACGCTGTTGCAAACATTGAATGCTGTGGTGCTTTTCGGCGAGGATAGGTCTCCTAATAAAATCTTGCTACCCGCACCCATGGCCATTTGCCGTTCCATAAGTAAATGCGAATACGGAACCATTGTGTACAACACACATCCACTACAAGGTGAGTCAGCAAGGGAAGTGAATCGGACACAACATTACCAGTTACTACGGCAGGAGATGGCGCTAGGGCGTGGCGTATGAGGAACAGTATCACCGACTAGGAGGAAACCATACATGTCGTAAATGTAGCTGCATGGTACAGCGCATATTAAGCGCTGTCTCTGTGACAAGGTATGGTAGAATAAAATGTTTCTAGCATGGAAAACAGGCATTTCCGAACGTAAGTTCATTAGAACTTTCTTGTTCCATATCCTCTCACCAATCAGTCCTTAGTTTGTTGATGTTGGAAAAAATCACCCTGTATAATAAGTGCCGAGATACATTTGAGGAGATGGTGTATACATCTTGACCCATTCCACACCCCTGACCTTCTCCATCCTGATGGGGTCTATGGAACAAGATGATAAATGAATGAATGGATTGCCTACTTTGTCCTGTTGTGTAAGTCGTCTGCCAAGAACACTTCGCCCTGCACATAGCTATCCATAGGTACAAATGACACACAATACCTACCTTACCAGCCGGCCGCTGTGACCAGCGGTTCTAGGCGCTTCAGTCTGGAACCGCGCTGCTCCTACTGTCGCAGGTTCGAATCCTGCCTCGGGCATGGACGTGTGTGATGTCCTTAGGTTACTCAGGTTTAAGTACACTACTGGCCATTAAAATTGCTTCACGTCGAAGATGACGTGCTACAGACGCGAAATTTAACCGACAGAAAGAAGATGCTGTGATATGCAAATGATTAGCTTTTCAGAACATTCACACAAGGTTGGCGCCAGTGGCGACACCTACAACGTGCTGACATGAGGAAAGTTACCAACCGATTTCTCATACACACAAAGCAGTTGACCGGCGTTGCCTGGTGAAACGTTGTTGTGATGCCTCGTGTAAGTAGGAGAAATGCGTACCATTGCCCGCATCTCGTGGTCGTGCGGTAGCGTTCTCGCTTCCCACGCCCGGGTTCCCGGGTTCGATTCCTGGCGGGGTCAGGGATTTTCTCTGCCTCGTGATGGCTGGGTGTTGTGTGATGTCCTTAGGTTAGTTAGGTTTAAGTAGTTCTAACTTCTAGGGGACTGATGACCATAGATGTTAAGTCCCATAGTGCTCAGAGCCATTTTTTTTGCGTACCATCACGTTTCCGACTCTGATAAAGGTCGGATTTTGCAGTGAACACATGGTGTGTCGTGGGGCGATCACTCTGTTTTTAAATAATGGAGGAGCCACGATCGCTTCAATCGTTTATTAGATTACCGGTTTCGGCACTCTGAAGGTGCCATCAACAGATCTGTGAAGGTATAACATAACAGGTTTGAGGGAGGGCTTACATGAGTTGACTATATACACTACAATTATTACAGAACCACATACCTGAAACGTGGGTGAATATTTATAAAACCACATGGACATCATGGCATATGAGGCAGACCATTTGATAAAATCGTTCTCACAACCAATAAAAAATAATAAAAAACTGCTCTCATGTTCGTTCTTTCCATTAAATATAAAACTGAAGTCACCAGATGAAACTACCACTGCTCGCCTAACGCCGGTCGTTATCATCACTGCCCTATTCCTCGCAGGCTTACCTGCTGTGATTCTAGCGGTTCACAACCGGCCACCAGATAGCGCTGTCCAAGCAGCGCATACACAGTCCCACGGTATAACCACTCATTACTACTAAAACACAACTTCACTATAACTGTTTGTCACATACTCATGGAAAGCCCACATTTGCGCATCATTTCCTGTACATACTACAATCACTATTCAGTACGTCAACTACAAAGTAAAAGCACCTGAGGCACAGACATTATCCATTAGCACCTTACAAAACTACATATTATAATTTACCTTTATTCATAGAAGGACGTCAGAAATATGTACACAGAAAGATGTTCATCACACGACTTAGGTACAATGTGACGAGCGATTAAAACCTGTATGCTGGGCTTTATTTGTCTAGGCACTATGGTCTTAGGTATTGTAAGCGCGATAGCGGTCGTGCGGTAGCGTTCTCGCATCCCGCGCCCGGGTTCCCAGGTTCGATTCCCGGCGGGGTCAGGGATTTTCTCTGCCTCGTGATGACTGGGTGTTGTGTGATGTCCTTAGGTTAGTTATGTTTAAGTAGTTCTAAGTTCTAGGGGACTGATGACCATAGATGTTAAGTCCCATAGTGCTCAGAGCCAACTACGAAAACCTGCTTAGGCACATTGAATAAAGGAACGCCAGGTCAGAAGCACATGGCACTCGTTTCGTCCATGGGTCTCACTGAATGGGGAATAATGACAAACTATATTACTATGATACCAAAACCACAAGCATTCTAGCTTCATATACAAATATATCTGTAAAATATATAATAAGACTGTAACAAAGACACACTTGGCGGGCAGTGGTAATCATCAAGTAAAGTTTTACTGGTGAAGCTGGCCAACTGTACTTCAAGCCTTATAACAAGTATTTACTTTATCAAGGTAGGCCCTCCTAAGAAACATATAAATAACATTAGCACAATACGCCAGTCACTACTCTTGATGAACTGTGGTATCGTGTCGAAGCTGCATGGGCAGCTGTACCTGTACGCACCATCCAAGCTCTGTTTGACTCAATGCAGAGGTGGTTGTTCTGGGTACTGATTTCTCGGTATCTATGCACCCAAATTGCGTGAAAATGTAACCACATGTCAGTTCTAGTATAATATATT
The DNA here is from genome assembly GCF_021461385.2 of Schistocerca piceifrons. Classification (NCBI taxonomy): domain Eukaryota; kingdom Metazoa; phylum Arthropoda; class Insecta; order Orthoptera; family Acrididae; genus Schistocerca; species Schistocerca piceifrons. The sequence continues at coordinate 668,929,949 of NC_060142.1, read as the reverse complement.
TGTCCAATGAATACCCGTCTATCATCTGCATTTCTTCTTGGTGTAGCAGTTTTAATGGCCAGTACTGTAGTTCTAAGTCTAGGGGACTGATGGCCTCAGATGTTAAGTCCCATAGTGCTTAGAGCCATTTGACCCTACCTCACCTCACCTTAGCTACTGTGTGTGTTGACGTAGCGTTCCTGCTGGATACCATTAGGTAGTGATTCTAGAGTTCATAATTACAGACTGTGAGGCGGAAACGCTCCTCGTTAGATGTTCTTAGACTGAAATTCACCTCGATTTTAGAGAATGGCCTCGCGATAGGTCACAGTTTATGTGGCCCCGGCTAGGCACACTGTAAATAACCATCAGCTGGCCGGTTCGCTTTGGGCCGCGGTCCTCACACTCCGCAGCGCTCCGAGCCTTGCTAATGCGCGCGGCCCTCCGCGGCCTTTGCCGAACATTATCGCCGACGGATTTCCCTCCTGGGCCCGGCTGTTAAGTTCACCAGAGCGCGATATTACGAGTGCGCTGCAGGATGGGACGGGATACGGGCGGGAGGCAGGAATTATTGTTGGCGGGGGCGTAACGTCCGGAACGGCGAACCGCCGCCGAGTCCTGCCTAGAACGCGGGCGTTAGCGCCAGTAATATGCAGGGATTACGATCCACTTCATTCAGTTCCCGAATCTTCTAATCCGCAGTGATAGTATTCCCGTCTTCTACATAATCTCTGTCATATAACTGTGCTGCTGGAGGCGGTGTTACGGTCTACGGCTTTAATGTTTTACGAGTGTGCTGGAGCTTTCAGAAGAAGGGCACTTTACGCGCTCAGATATTTGCACCGACTTATCTTCACGGACAGTGTTTGCGCAGCCAAATCGCTGCGTGTGAACGAGTCTCCGGCTGGATAATTGGTCAATGTTACTGTCTGTGTGCAGCGCTTGAACTGACTACGCAGACCGGATAGACAAATCCTTGCAAGCCTTGAGCATGTAAATGTTGTGCAGTCCACGCTGCAGACACGAAGGTTAGTGTTGTGCTTAGTGGGGTTATGCTGCGCTTTTCTTTCGAAGTAAGGCTATGAGAAATTCTTCACAGGATTCCCGTAGTTACACACCTTATTTTTGAATGAATTCACAGAACTCTATAGCTCAGCACCAAGCGTTTGGAAAATGAAAAGCAAAGAAGGCAGTGACAGTAGGGAAAAAAGAAACAAAACGCAGTTTACAAACTTAAAGAAGTAGATTCTAATGTAGACCATGAAATGGTTGCACAGAAAATTAACAACTTCTAGAGGGTGTACAGAAGGGGACTAAAGAAAGAGTATAAGTCTTTCTGGTATCGGTACCAGCCTACCAGCGTCTCACAGTTGGCAACAGAATTGCAGGGTTCTGTACATCATCGACAGCGGCCGTGCATGATCCATCGGACGCAGTGGAGCGCGCCCGCTGGGCCAAGCCTCCAGTGGATCCGCACCCCGAGCGCCCTTGGCCACCGTAGTAAAGGACGGCCAGCAACCGTGACCGAGCCCTCTCGCACTTGCGGCCGCTTCTCCATGGGACGCCGTGCAGACGCTGCCTAGTCACGGCTCGACGTCACCATTGTTACTACACTACTGGCCAATAAAATTGCTACACCAAGAAGAAATGCAGGTGATAAACGGGTATTCAATGGACAAATATACTAGAACTGACATTTGATTACATTTTCACGCAATTTGGGTGCATAGATCCTGAGAAATCAATACGCAGAACAACCACCTCTGGTCGTAATAACGGCCTTGATACGCCTGGGCATTGAGTCAAACAGAGCTTCGATGGCGTGTACAGGTACAGCTGCCCATGCAGCTTCAACACGATACACACTTCATCAAGAGTAGTGACTGGCGTATTGTGAAGAGCCAGTTGCTCGGCCACCATTGACGAGACGTTTTCAATTGGTGAGAGATCTGGAGAATGTGGTGGCCAGGGCAGCAGTCGAACATTTTCTGTATCCAGAAAGGCCCGTACAGGACCTGCAACATGCGGTCGTGCGTTATCCTGCAGGGATCGAATGAAGGGTAGAGCCACGGGTCGTAACACATCTGAAATGTAACATCCTCTGTTCAAAGTGCCGTCAATGCGAACAAGATTCAAATGGTTCAAATGCTCTGAGCACTATGGGACTTAACATTTATGGTCATCAGTCCCCTAGAACTTAGAACTACTTAAACCTAACTAACCTAAGGACATCACACAACACCGTCATGCGAACAAGATGTGACCGAGATGTGTAAGCAGTGGCACCCCATACCATCACGCCGGGTGATACGCCAGTATGGTGTTGACGAATACGCGCTTACAATGTGCGTTCACCGTGACGTCGCCAAACACAGATCCGACTATTATGATGCTGTAAACAGAACCTGGATTCTTGCGAAAAAATGACATTTTTCCCACTCGTGCACCCAGGTTCTTCGTTGAGTGCACCATCGCAGGCGCTCCTGTCTGTGATGCAGCGTCGAGGGTAACCACAGCCATGATCTCCGAGCTAATAGTCCATGCTGCAAACGTCGTCAAACTGTTTGTGCAGATGGTTCTTGTCTTCCAAACGTCCCCATCTGTTGACTCAGGGATCGAGAAGTGGCTGCACGATCCGTTACAGCCATGTGGATAAGATGCCTGTCATCTGGACTGCTAGTGATACGAGGCCGTTGGGATCCGGCACGGCGCTCCGTATTACCCTCCAGAACCCACCGATTCCATATTCTGTTAACAGTTATTGGATCTGGACCAACGCGAGCAGCAATATCGCAATACGATAAACTGCAATCGCGGTAGGCTACAATCGTCCTTTATCAAAGTCGGAAACGTGGTGGTATGCATTTCTCCTCCTTACACGAGGCATCACAACAACGTTTCACCAGGCAACGCAGGTAAACTGCTGTTTGTGTATGAGATATCCGTTGGAAACTTTCCTCATGTCAGCGCGTTGCAGGTGTCGCCACCGTCACCAACCTTGTGTGAATGGTCTGAAAACCTAATCATCTGCATATCACAGCATCTTCTTCCTGTCGGTTAAATTTCGCGTCTGTAGCACGTCATCTTCGTCGTGTAGCAATTTTAATAGCCAGTAGTGTATTATACGAGCTGGACTCTTGTTTGTTGTTGCATCATTTGTAACGAATCTGTGTACGTTTGTCAAAATACAATTTAAGCAAATCTTCCGTTTACTGTAATTAACTTGTTCATTAAACATGTCTGCTCCTGTCCAGATTTCCAATGACGACAGTTGCTGCACAACTCCACAGCCCACCACTCCTTACCGTCGTGTAAGAAGTCGTACACAACAATAAGCACTTATCGATTTTCCCATTACAGTGTCGCATTCCTTCTACATCTACATCTGCATGTATACTCTGCAAATCACATTCAAGTGCCTGGCAGAAGGTTCGTCGAACCACCTTCACAATTCTCTATTATTCCAATCTAGTATAGCGCGCGGAAAGAACGAACAACTATATCTTTCCGTACTAGCTCTGGTTCCCCTTATTTTATCGTGGTGATCGTTCCGCCCTATGTAGGTCGCTGCCAACTTTCGTGAGAAGATTCTGTCGTAACGAATAACACCTTTTTTAACGATTTCCCGCCCAAATCCTTTATCATTTCTGTGACACTCTCTCCCATATTCCGCGATAGTAGAAAACGTGCTGCCTTTCTTTGAACTTTTTCGATGTACTCCGTCAGTCCTATCTGGTAAGGATCGCACACCTCGCAGCAGTATTCTAAAAGAGGACGGACAAGCGTAGTGTAGGCAGTCTCCTTACTAGGTCTGTTACATTTTCTAAGTGTCCTGCCAATAAAATGCAGCCTTTGGTTAGCCTTTCCCACAACATTTTCTATGCGTTCTTTCAAATTTAATTGTAATACCTAGGTATTTAGTGGAATTTACGGCTTTTATATTGGACTGATTTATCGTGTAACCGAAGTTTGACGAGTTCCTGTTAGTGCTCATGTGGATGACCTCACGCATTTCGTTATTTAGGGTCTACTGCCACTTTTCGCACCCTTCAGATATGTTTTCCAAATCGTTTTACAGTTTGTTTTGATCTTCTGATGGCTTTATTAGTCGATAAACGACAGTATCATCTGCAAACAACCGAAGACGGCTGCTCAGATTGTCTCCCAAATCGTTTATATAGATAAGGAACAACAAAGGATCTATAACACTACCTTAGGGAACTTCTATTTTACTCGATTACTTTCCGGCAGTTACTACGAACTGTGACCTCTCTGACAGGAAATCGCAAATCCAGTCAAATAACTGAGACGGTATTCCATAACCACGCAATTTTACTACGAGCCGCTTGTGTGGTACAGTGTCAAAAGCCTTCCGGAAATTCAGGAATACGGAATCGATCTGAAATCCCTTGTCAATAGCACTGAGCACTTCATGTGAACAAAAAGCTAGCTGACGGCCGGTGTGGCCGAGCGGTTCTAGGCACTTCAGTCTGTAACCGTGCCACCGCTACAGTCACAGGTTCGAATCCCGTCTCAGGCATGGATGTGTGTGTTGTCCTTAGGTTAGTTAGGTTTAAGTAGTAGTAAGTTCTAGGGGCCTGATGACCTCATAAGTTAAGTCCCATAGCGGTCAGAGCCATGTAAACCAATTTTTAAAAAGCTAGCTGTGTTCCATGGGAACAATGTTCTCTAAACCCATGTTGACTGTGTGTCAATGGACCATTTCCTTCGAGGTAATTCGTAATGTTCGAACATAATAATTGTTCTAAAATCCTGCTGCATATCGACGTTAACGATATCGGCCCGTAATTTTGTGGATTACTCCAACTACCTTTCTTGAATATTGGTGTGACCTTTGCTACTTTCCAGTAGCGAGTGAACGGTTGTATATGATTGCTAAGTATGGAGTTAATGCATCAGCATACTCCGAAAGGAACCTAATTAGTATACAGTCTGGAACAGAAGACTTGCTTTCATTAAGAGATTTGAGCTGCTTCACTACTCCGAGGATATTTACTTCTACGTTACTCATGTTGGCAGCTGTTCTCCATTCGAATTTTGTAATATTTACTTAGTCTTCTTTTGTGAAGGCAGCACTATCTTCGATAGTATCTCCATTGTTTTCACGTGGAGAGGGCATTGACTGTTTCTTGCCGCTAACATACTTCACATACGACTAGAATCTCTTTGGATTTTCTGCCAGGTGTCGAGACAAAGTTTCGTTGTGGAAACTGTTATAGGCGTCTCGCATTGAACTCCACGCTAAGCTTCGAGCTTCTGTAAAGGATCGCCACAGTGTGAAGTACTACAGCATCACAAAGTATGTTCAGAAATGGCTCTGAGAACTATGGGACTTAACATCTGTGGTCATCAGTCCCCTAGAACTTAGAACTACCTAAACCTAACTAACCTACGGACATCACACACATCCATGACGAAGCAGGATTCGAACCTGCGGCCGTGGCGGTCGCGCAGTTCCAGACTGAAGCGCCTAGAACCGCTCGGCCACAGCGGCCGGCACAAAGAATGTCTCATTGTCCATTCTTACTTAGTTAGTGAAACAAGCCTCCGTTTTCAGTTTTTTGCTCCTTCAAACTATTAACGTGAGGAAGCGTTATAAGCTGTAGAAGCCACTCTTTTGACCATCTTCTTCGTATCGTAATGATCCCTTTCTTTTTCTAACTTCTGAAGTAACGGCACTGGACAGAATAATCGCCTTGCAACCAAATTTTCTTAATCTGGCCGTGGCCAGAGAATACTCTGCACTCTCGAACTACAAATTCAGGTCTGTCGGACAGCTGCATTGTGGTTGGAAGATGTAAAGATTAACTGAATACTCCTGACCAGATGTGCAAAAATGGTCTGCTCAGACAAACTGAGCGTATAAAGGACCTTTAAGCAAGACGCGTGTTGCGGTAGGATGTGCATGTGATTAGAAGCGTGGATGTATCGATATCTCAGGCTGAACAGTTGTGCAATAGTTCTAAATTGAAAGATTGGTTGAATAGTGAAAGAGAGAAATTATCTGTCAGATTACAATGGCTTATCGATGTTAGTGTCATTTGGGGCTGAGAACTGGTAGAAGATGACAAATACAAAGGGTAGTCATAAAGTTTCAATTATCAAATCCAAATAATGATGATGACATCCCATACTCTGAGGAGCTTAAGGGACGATGCGGGAGATCCGCACCGCTGGTTAGGCGGTTTTGCCATTGTCTTCCTCCGACCGTAAACGAGATGACTAATGATGAAGACGACACAACACCCAGTCATCTCGAGGCAGGGAAAATCCCTGACCCCGCAGGCAATCGAACCCGGGACCTCGTGTGAGAACGCTACCGCAAGATCACGAGCTGCGGACAAATCCAAAAAAAATAAAGTTATGTCATTTATTTATTGTTTGACTGCACGTATATGTCTGCGACCTTGGTACACAATGAAATACCCATGCCACGGCTCCGTAGCACGACGGCAGAGATGCCAATGGCGCACTCCATTTGTCAACGGGTGGGTGATGTATCGTGAAGGAGTTATTTTTCCACAGCAGCGGAAATCTTGCAACAACGCCAATTCAGATAGCTGGAAGGGTAATTCCGAAGTATATTTTTTCTTCTAGCTGATAATTAAAACTTTACGAGTAGTCCGCGTAATACGTAGCTGTAAATTGTTTTTGGAAAAAATACTCGTATTCGCCACTGTCGGTTAAAGAAATAATGGAAAACGCAAACGAAAATGTCTGATGGAGATCTGAAGTTCGCTCCTCCGAATAAGAATGCGCCGTTTCAAACACTTTCATATAGTACGGTGAATTGTAGAGTGATCTGTGTCTTCACCAGCGAGTTGTTGACCTCTTGTTTGAGTCACCACTCCGTTACATTTCGAAGGCGTTTTACTCGTACAATGTTATATTGACGGTGAAGGTTGGTTCTTGTTCTGTACTGCAGCACTGTTGTTAATATGAGCAGTGCCTCATTAGGACAAACGAGTGGAAACAGGTGAACGAAGAGAATGAGAAAAGTTGAAACTGTGCCAGTGGACAAAGGTGCTCCGATATATTGCGCAGCAAAGTTGGATATTCAAAATGACGCAGAGCTCACATCTTTCTTTTTATAACTTCTGAAGCAACAGCACTGGACAGAATAAATTCCTTATAACCAAATTTTCTTAAGGAGAGACTCAGGGCAAAATGCGTTCTTGCACTTAACATATACATAGCTCTGAAAATATTACTGTTAAAATAGTAAAACGTGAGACTGTTATGTGCGACTTAATGCTTGATATCCTGTGCAATTTTTGTTTGAAAATGCGGATCGACATACATTTTATAAGGATTTGAATTTTTAATTCCCATTGTTTCTGTAATGTGCCTTTTCTCATAAACTAATCAAGCAATAAGACTACAATTTCACAGGTTACATCTGCATAAGAAGCTAATAAAGCTTGTGTGACTGATTTTTGTTTAAGGTCATGATTGCTTTGAAATTAATTTTTCTCAAATTTTAAAGGAAAACTTTTCTCAGTAGTTGTTGCGATTGAGTTTTTTTAACATCTGGTCGATTACGTCTCTCTTTCTAGGACACAGTGGTAGGACTTGCTAGAAAAAAAACTTGTGAGACATGTACACCCACGGCCAATTTTGTCTCAGTAACATTTCGTAAGGTAAGCAATCAGCTTATACGAAGTATTATAATTAGTAGCATGATAGGTCCGCATTTGAGCATCAGATTTATAAAGTATGTGATTGTGGAACGGAAATCACTATGTCCATTCGTAAGGAGGGTATGGAATTGACTTGGAGTACTGTGATAGCAAAGGGAAGAGTATGTCGAGTCCTAAGAAAGGTAGTGATATATACAGGGTGTTACAAAAAGGTACGGCAAAACTTTCAGGAAACATTCCTCCCACATAAAGAAAGAAAATGTGTTCGTGGACATGTGTCCGGAAACGCTTACTTTCCATGTTAGAGCTCATTTTATTACTTCTCTTCAAATCACATTAATCATGGAATTGAAACACACAGCAACAGAACGTACCAGCGTGACTTCACTTTGTTACAGGAAATGATCAAAATGTCCTCCGTTAGCGAGGATACATGCATGCACCCTCCGTAGTATGGAATCCGATGCGCTGATGCAGCCCTGGAGAATGGCGTATTGTATCGCAGCCATCCACAAAACGAGCACGAAGAGTCTCTACATTTGGTACCGGGGTTGCGTAGACAAGAGCTTTCAATTCCCCCATAAATGAGTCAAGAGGGTTGAGGTCAGGAGAGCGTGGAGGCCATGGAATTGGTCCGCCTCTACCAATCCATCGGTCATCGAATCTGTTGTTGAGAAGCGTACGAACACTTCGACTGAAATGTGCAGGAGCTCCATCGTGCATGAACCACATGTTGTGTCGTACTTGTAGAGGCACATGTTCTAGCGGTACAGGTAGAGTATTCCGTATGAAATCATGATAACGTGCTCCATTGAGCGTAGGTGGAAGAATATGGGGCCCAATCAAGACATCAGCAACAATGCCTGCCCAAACGTTCACAGAAAATCTGTGTTGATGACGTGATTGCACAATTGCGTGCGGATTCTCGTCAGCCCCCACATGTAGATTGAGAAAATTTACAATTCGATCACGTTGGAATGAAACTAAAATCAGCTGTAACATGGAAATTAAGCGTTTCTGGACACATGTCCAAATAACATCTGTTCTTTAGTTGTGTGTGAGGAATGTTTCCTGAAAGTTTGGCCGTACCTTTTTGTAACACCCTATATATTTAGAGAGCCACTATCGACAGTAGGGTGTATTTGCGATACTTCGCTCATTGTCGAATGCCGTTCAATTGAGACCGCGATCGTAGGATTTAATTGTAAGTATAACAATAAAAAATATGTTACCAATTTTCTTGAATGATTCCGTATATGGATGACCTGTGGTGGGAATGATTCACGTTTCCCGTTAACCGCAGCAGCTGTCCGAATGCAGAGGCCTGTTGGAGTGTAGGAATGTATCTGAGTTAACTTTGCCCTCGTCTGGACGACCGAATAGCAGCTTTTGTGATCAAGTGGAAATTTGAGAAGATTGTGTATGGAGGTGCGTTTGCGTAGGACCGTTATTCCCTCCCATCTAAATTGTTCGGTTGACTGCTTCTACACATTTCGCGCCTTTATTTAGTTGAGAGAAATCGATTGTGGCTCTGAGCACTATGGGACTTAGCCTCTGAGGTCATCAGTCCTCTAGAACATAGAAATTCTTAAACCTAACTAACCTAAGGACATCACACACATCTATGCCCGAGGCAGCATCGAACCTGCGACCATAGCGGTCGCGCGGTTCCAGACTGTAGCGCCTAGAGCCGCTCGGCCACCTAGGCCGGCGAAGATCGATTGTGATGTGTGCATCCGGCATGTGGAAGAGTTGGCCTGTAAATTATAGCGATGATTTAGAATCTGTTACATCACCGACATCGGTATTCGAGAGTGGAAATATCGGTTTCCTTCATTTTTTTCCTGGTTACTCAGTGGTTTAGAGCACGCTGCATCTCGCTGAAGTTTTTGGTTTGTAGAGAAATAATTTCCAGTCTGTATCTTGGGAATTATATTGCGCTAGCGATCGGTAGGATGCTGTCTAGTGCACAAAAATGGTATAATATTATGGTGAACCACGCGAAAATACGTATGTTCTTGTAGTCCCCAAGGCTGGAGATGCGCGTAGAAAAGCGAGAATGCAAGGAAGGAGATTCGGAGCTGAAACAGTAACGCATTTGTGCCGAGGGGAAACTAGCGCACGTTAGTACACGTTAGTGTTCGTTAATACATGTTAGTACACCTTTATGTGCGTTAATGTACGTGACACCATTCCCTTGAAACATACCGCTTGGAGTTCAGCGTAATTTAGTAAGAGTCCTTCCGTATTTGAAGATATGTATGGCACTTTGCGAGTTTTAGTTGTCGGTGCAGTAAGGTGCTCAGTGTAAAATAACCACTGAAAGTGTCGTCTGCAGAAGGAAAAAAGGCTGACGGTGCTTAGATACCGGTGTCATCAGTAATTTGGCAGCTAAATTCGATAAGAGCCAATCATAATGCTCGATTCACTCACATCTTTTGTGCTGGGATATAGGAGTCTCTACATAGCAGAGGGAACGTTTGTGTGTGTTGAAGGCAGGAAGGGTAACACGTGATGGACCGGATACCACGTTAGGTGCGCGAGGAAGAGTGCATTCGGCGTTATTCCGCGCTATTTTCGTGAATAGGTTCTGTTAGGGGAAGAATTTTAGTACATACAAGCTGAGACATCAAGAGAGCGAGCGTTAACTATTTCTCGGACACTATACAATTCCCGAGAGGTCAACTCGTTTCGTATTTTTTACGTAGTCACGTGACATCAGTATAAGATTGAGATAACGCGTACGGCCATCCTGATTCACGTTTTCCGTGATTTCTCTAAAACGCTTCAGGTATATGCCGGGATGGTTCCTGTGCAGGCGCGCGGCCCGCTTCCTGCCCCATCCTTCCATAATCTGTTGGGCCGATGACCTCACTGTTTGTCCCCTCCCCCGAATAATCAACCAACCAACCTGCCAACCTGGAGGTTCTTCATTGGTGGCGCTGTTCAAAGCGCTGCTCGCGGCGTTCGCAGGAATGTGCGGTGTGCCATCTTCGGCAGTATGGATAAGCTACAAGTGCAGTACAGACAGAAATACACTGAGGCGCCAAAGAAACTGTTATAGGCATGCGTATTTAAATACAAAGATATGTAAACAGGCAGAATACGGCGCTGCAGTCGGCAACCTTATACAGGGTGAAATGTATTTAAACCGACGAACTCTGGGAGCTTGTAGGGGACATAAAAACAAATATTTTTCCCTAATATAATTTTTTCCTATGAGGAGTATTTAAACCGGTAGAGGAAGATTTCTCTGGCGGCAAATTAATTAAGCCAAAAAACACTTTTCCAGTTTTTTACGGCCAAGAGACAACACATTAACACAATTCAATTTCAATTACAGTAGATTTCAAAAATGCCTTCATTGACACGTAAACAAAGGTTACACCGTCGGATCATGTTCTGTCTGATACGGGCAAAAACCCCAGGCGTATCCTGAATTGTTCCTGCTGCTACTACCGGATAGATTCTCTTCTGATGCAACAGGAGTAGCGTAAACAAGGTAGCGCATCTCTGCCCACACAAAAAAGTCCAGAGGCGACATATCTGGGAATCGAGCAAGCCATGGTATAGGACCACCTCTGCCAATCCACGTTTCTGGGAACCGTCGTTCCAGGAATCGACGCACACGACGACTGAAATGTGCCGCGCCCCGTCATGTTGGAACCACATGCGTTGTCTTGTAGGGAGCAGGACGTCTTCCAGCAATTCTGGTAATGCTCTGGCGAGAAAATTGTAATAGTGCCTGCCATTTAATGGCCTAGGTAGCAGATACGGCCCAATTAAACAGTCCCCAACAACACCTATCCATACATTAACGAAGAACCGCACTTGATGAGCGCTAGTAACTGTGGCATGTGGGTTATCCTCACTCAAAACATGCGAATTGTGCATGTTGAAGAGTCCATCACGCCCGAACGTTGCTTCATCGGTAAACAACACAGAAGATGGAAATGTAGGATGCATTTCACACTGTTCCAGGTACCACTGCGAAAACTGTGCTCTGGGTGGATAGTCAACTGGTTCCAGGTTGTGGACACGCTGTAAGTGAAATGGACGTAACAATTACTCTCGAAGGACTGTTCTTGTATTCGTCTGATTCGTCCTCGTGTTACGTGCAATTGCACGAGTGCTGATTGAAGGATCCCGCTCCACATACTGCAAGACAGCTCCCTCAAATTGGAGCGTTCTCACCGTGCGACGGCGTCCCTGTCCAGGTAATCTGCTGAATGACCCGGTCTCACGCAGACGTTGGTACACATCAGCAAAGGTCGTATGATGCGGGATACTGCGATTAGAATGTTGTTGTTGATAAACCCGCTGTGCAGCTCGTCCGTTGTGGTGCGCTACGTAGTACGCACCAACCATATCAGTGTACTCACTCCAGGTGAATCGCTCCATTAGTAAAGAGAAACAATGCACTACTACACAGGTGGACAGCAGTTGCCTACAACTGAAGAGCGTAATTCGGCCTGCACCGGTTTAAATAATCCTCATAGGAAAAAATATTTGTTTTGATGTCCCCTACAACCTCCCGGAGTTTGTCGGTATAAGAAAACAGGTGCCTGGTGCAGTTGTCAGATGGGTTAGTGCTGCTATAATGGCAGGTTATTAAGATTTAAATGAGTTTCAAGGTGGTGTTATAGTCGGCGCACGAGAGATGGGAAACAGCATGCCCAAGGTAGCGATGAAGCGGGGATCTTCCCGTACGACAATTTCACGGGTGCACCGTGAATATCAGGAATCCGGTAAAACATCAAATCTCCGACATCGCGGCCGACGGAAAAAGATCCTGCAAGAACGGGACCAACGACGTTTAACGTGACAGAAGACCAACCATTCCGCAAATTGGTACAGATTTCAGTGCTGGGCCATCAACAAGTGTCAGCGTGCGAAACGTTCAACGAAAAATCATCGCTATGGGCTTTAGAAGCCGAAGGTCCAAAAAATGGTTCAAATGGCTCTGAGCACTATGCGACTTAACTTCAGAGGTCATCAGTCACCTAGAACGTAGAACTAATTAAACCTAACTAACCGAAGGACATCACACACATCCATGCCCGAGGCAGGATTCGAACCTGCGACCGTAGCGGTCGCTCGGTTCCAGGCTGTAGCACCTAGAACCGCACGGCCACTCCGGCCAGCCGAAGTCCACTCGTGACCCTTGATGACTGCATGATGCAGAGTCTTACGCCCCGCCTGGGCCCGTCAACAATGGCATTGGACTGTTGATGACTGGAAACGTGTTCCCTGGTCGGACGAGTCTCATCTCAAATTTTATCGAGCGGATGGACGTGTACGGGTATGTGACAACCTCATGAATCCATGGACCCTGCATGTCAGCTCTGGACAGGGAACTGTTCAAGCTGGTGGAGACTCTGTAATGGTGTGGGGCGTGTCCAGTTGGAGTGATACGGGACCACTGATACGTCTAGACACGACTCTGACAGATGAAATGCATCAATTCACGTCCATTGTGCATTCCGACGGACTCGGGCAATTCAAGCAGGACGATGCGATAGCCCACACGTCCATATTTGCTACAACGTGGCTCCAGAAACACTCTTCTGTGTTTAAACGCCTCCGCTGGCCACGAAACTCCCCAGACATGATCATTATTGAGCATATCTGGGGTGCCTTGCAACGTGCTGTTCAGAAGAGATCTGCAATCGCTCGTACTCTTACGGATTTATGGACAGCGCTGCAAGATGTATGGGATCAGGTCCCTCCAGCACTTCTTCAGACATTAGTCGAGTGCAAGCCACGTCGTGTTGCGGCACTTCTGCGAGCTTGCGGAGCCCCTACGCGATATTTGGCAGGCATACCAGTTTCTTTGGCTCTTCAGTGTAGAAATGGGGGTAACAGATCATACGAAGTGCCATTACTCAATAACGAGCCACCAGAGCTCACGGGTCCATTGCACCACATTACTCACAAGGTGTCCCTGAACAACCTAGGAACTTTTGTCGCTGTATTTCGTGTTGACTGGATAGAATTGTTTGATTGCTGGACCGGCGAGTGTGCACCTGTATTTCGTGAGCAGGGGCAGGGATAAAAACTTCAGTGTTAACTTCGTACATTAGTACATTGCATTCGTTAAACAGATTCGGAAGCCAAATCACGCGCTAGGATTAGCGGCTGTGTCACGTCCTGCCAGCTCGGTGCGGGCTGTACTTTGTCACAGTGAAGGAGCCCTCGCAGTGCCGGCTTAGCTGCTGCGAGTTGGGAAGGCAGCCGTACGGGCAGAGGACCGGCTGGAAGTGCAGTTGCGCGGAAGTTGGCAGTAATTCCCGCCGTTACCGGTGAAGTCTGCCCTCCCAGCCCTATCGATCGACCTGGCAACGGCAGTTATTACCTTAGAACAGCGTGGAGGAGGACGGGGGAAGGGGAGGGAGGCAAATCGCGGAACAGCAGGTGCTCATTCGCCCCCCCCCCCCTCCTATCACCGTGAATCTGGCCCACCTCTCCCTTGGCGTTCCCTCCAGTAATTGTCACTGTGCGCTCCACAGACTGGTGCTTTGACCTACATGGCAACAGTGCGTCTGCTCCTCACGGGTGAGAAAGTCTGTTGCCCGACGTGACAGCGTGTTGTTATCGCCTTTGTTGATGTTTTCAGTACGAAGACTTGTTCAATGCAGCTCTCCTCGGTGGTCTAACCTGTGCAAGCTTCTTCATCTCTGCGTCATAAATATTGTGATCTACATCCGTTTGAACCTGCATACTGTGCCGAACCTTTCGTCTACCCCTACAACTTTTTCCTCCCGCCCTTCTTTTTAAATTGACAATAGTTTGACACCTGAAGATTTGTACTACCAGAGGATCCCTTTTTTTTTTTTTAGAAAGTTGTGCCATAAATTTCTTTTCTCCCCAATTTCACTGTATATATCCACATTAGTTATCCGATCTACGTACAACCCGCCAGGTAAGCCGAGAGCGCTGACGCGCTGCTTCCTGGACTCAGGTAGGCGCGCCGGCCCCAGATCGAATCCGCACGGCGGATTGACGACGTAGGACCGGTGTGCCGGCCAGCCTGGATGTGGTTTTGAGGCGGTTTTCCACACCCCCCTAGGTGAATACCGGGCTGGTCCCCACGTTCCTCCTCAGTTACATGGCTCGCAGACATCTGAACACTTCCGCGCTATTCCATGGATTACACTAGTTGCAGACAGCTGGGGTGCACTAATTCCTTCCCGGGGGGGTTCAGGATGGTGGCAGGAAGGGCATCCGGCCACCCCTTAAACTAAAATTGCCACATCCGATTAACCACGCCAACCCTGCATCTCCGTGGGACAACAGGAAAAAGCAAAAGAGAGACAAAGAAAGTTACCTGATCTACGTATCTAATCCTCTGCATTATCCTGTAGCACCACTGTCCAAACACTTATATTCTCCTCATGTCTGTATTGTTCATTGTTCATGTTTCACTTCTGTAGAGAGCTTCCCTCCAGATATATGCTTGCATAAAAGATTCACAACACTCGAATTTGTTAGATGGAACGAACTTTCCCTTTTTCAGGAGTGGAGTTGTTGTTATTGTCAGTCTGTGTTTTATCTGTCAAAAACCATCAAAAGCCAAGGTCACATATTTTTTTTAAATTTAAGACAACCAGTTTGAACAGTCATTTTGTCATCTTCAGGGCTTTCAACATCTTTTTGTTGTAAAACATGTTCTTTTTATGATGAATCTTACGTACTTCCTTGGCTCCATCCTGCTTCATTATTCTCCACACATCGACGTTATCGGTGTCCGAGTAGCGATTTAGGGTTCAAAGAGGTGTGCCAAAACATATGGTGACTTACAACTAATGTGTCCAGAATCGATTTTTCACTGTGCAGCTGTGTGTGCACCGTTTGGAAAATTCCTGTCATTCTGGAACAGGACATGAACCCCGAATCATACCTTTTGAGGGCTGGTAGGAGGTAAAAGAAAATTAGGACAGAGATACTGGCGGGAAAGAAACTGTGAGTGTGAGTCGGGGGTTGTGCCTGGATCTGCAATAGCCTACATGTATATCCACATCTACATCAATAATCTGTGAACCACTGTGAAATGCATGACGGAAGATATGTCCCATTCTACCAGTTACTAGGGTTGTCTCCTGTTCCATTCACTCATGGATCGTCGGAAAAAAGATTGCTTAAATGCCTCTGTGTAATCAGTCTTCCCAGATTCCTACGGGAGCGATACGCAAGAGTTTATAGTGTATTGCTAGATTCATACTTAAAGCTGGTTCTTGAAACTATGTAAGTGGGCTTCTTCGCGGTAGTTTGCGTGTATCTTCAAGACGTTGCCCTTTCAGTCTCTTCAGCATCTTTGTGACACTCTCCGATGTGTCAAACAAGCCTGTGACTATTCGTGCTGTCCTTCCCTGTATACGCACAAATAGCCCTGTTAGTCCTATGAGGTACAAGTTCCGCACACATAAGCAATAGTCTATGCTAGTTCGCACGAGTATTTTGTAAGCAGTCTTCTTTGTAGACTGATCGCACTTCCCCAGTATTGTACAAATCAATAGAAGTCTGTCACCTGCTTTAACAACGACAGAGTCTATGCTATCCCTTCAAATCTTTAGACTCAGGTGTTTACGAGGAAACCGATTCGATCTGCGACTCACTAACATGGTTGCAGTAATAGTATATTATGTTCTTCCCTTCCCTGAAGGGCACAGTTTTCAATTTCTGTGCGTTCAACGTAAGTCACCAATCTATGGGCAACTTTGAAATCTTGTCAACATTTGTGCAGCTTTTTTTCAGATAGTCTTTCATTATAGATAACAGCGTCATCTGCGACAAATCTGAGGTTACTATTAATATTGTCCGCAATGTCATTAACACGTAACATGAATAGCAAGGAAGCCAACGCACTTCCCTGGGGTACACCCGAAATCATCTCTTACCCGGAATCGCCTCCGTGATGAATACACCGTTTTCGCAGCGGAGCTCCACGCGATCCTGAAGGCACTGGAGCAGATGAATCGTGTTCGGGGTAATCGATTTCTGCTCTGCTCCGATTCACTTTGTGCCTTACAGTCACTGCAGAATCTGTACCCAACTGAGGAGATGGTCCAGCTGATATATGACCAACTGTACTTGCTCCAAAGGCCGGGAAAGGAGGTGTCCTTCTGCTGGGTGCCTGGCCATGTAGGAATATGGGGCAATGAACAGGCCGATCGGGCTGCCAAGGAAGCCTGCAGAGAGCAGGATGTGGTCCAGTGTCCTATTGCCTTGCAGTGTGTGATTTCTGCACTCCACAAGAAGTGCATGGAGTTGTGGGAGGAAGAATGGCTGGCGGTAACGGCCAATAAATTGCGGTTGGTGAAGTCAACAACTCTGCCATGGCGTTGCTCCTGCCGGTTGCTCAGGCGGGAAGAAGTGACCCTCACGCGTCTTCGGATTGGGCACTGTCCTCTCACACATAGCTTTCTATTACGGCGGGAGGATCGCCCGTTTTGTGATGCTTGTGGTGTGCACATCGCTGTCCGCCACATTTTAACAGAATGCATTTTATACCGTGATGCAAGGGCAGAAGCACAATTTGATGGTGATCTGCCCTGTGTTTTAGCTAATGATGAGACGTGTGTGTCTAGGGTTTTAAAGTTTTGTGATGTGTCTGGACTCTGGCCTAAACTTTTAGGCTGGAGGTTTTAGTGTATTGCAAAGTGGCTGGCTCCTCCCTTTTTTCCCTGCGGTCAGCCGGCCACTTCCATCTGCTGTATTGTTTTAGCTCCCTCCACCACTTTCTTCCTGTGTTGTCCATGTTTTACTGCTGACGGCATGCTTCGTCCCACGTTTCGGTGTGGGTAGGCACGTATTTTTCCATCCTTGTTACCTGTGTTTCACGTTCTGTTTTATCTTACTGTTCTGAGTCTTTACTTGACACCCGTCTCAATCTGTTACTGAGCGGGCGCTGAAGACCTTGCCGTCGTGCGCCCTTAAAACCCACTCCATCATCATCACATATCTGCATCTGTCGACGACTCTGTCCGAGATAACATGCCACGTCCTACCTACCAAGAAACCCTCAACTCAGTCAGAAATTTTTCCTGACACCCTATACGATAGCACTGCATCGAACGCTTTTCGGGGGTCGAGTACGCTGCATGCACCTGACTCCCTTGTTCCACGGTTCAGTGACGAAGGCATTTCCAGCGAAAGGCAAGTTACCTGTACGAGTCCCAGTCTCCCGTGAAGAGTTGCTGTTATCGTATCGTGACGCCTTCCTCTCCTATGTTCGGCGTTGTGAGCTGAATCGTACACAGTAAGTACATCAGGGTGTGGACGCATGCCACACGCAAACAGAATCATCCGCGTATCAAATCACTTGCCTTTACCCCTAACGCCAAGTACACGCATTTGCACCGAGCGAGGTGGCGCAGTGGCTAGACACTGGACTCGCATTCGGGAGGACGACGGTTCAATCCCACGTCCGGCTATCCTGATTTAGGTTTTCCGTGATTTCCCTAAATCGCTCCAGGCAAATGCCGGGATGTATCCTTTCAAAGGGCACGGCCGACTTCCTTCCCCGTCCTTGCCTAATCCGATGAGACCGATGACCTCGCTGTCTGGTCTCCTTCCCCAAAACAACCCCCCCCCCCCCCAACACACATTTGTATCGAGAACCGCTACAAACGCTACACGCTGCTTGGTTGTTAAATGCCGATATTTTCGGAATGATCCGATTCTCAGCAAGAGCGCTTAGAAAGGTCATTTGCTTTGTACTGTGTGGAGAATTTGGCAGCGCAGTTCGACACGAACGGTGAAGGGAGAATAGAGCAGAGCTGCCATGCCCTTCTCCCTTTCCCGTGAGACTGCAATATGTAGCGTCGCGGCTCGCGTGAATATTGCAGGCGGCGTTTCAAGGCCTCGGGCGGAGTCAGGCTGCGGGATGAACATGTCCTGACACCGACGTTGTGGGAGGGGGGTGGAGGAGGGGGGGGGGGGGAGGGCGGAGAGGGTGGAAACACCACAGAGCGCGAGCTCTGCAGGCAGAAGCCTAATTTAGCACCCGAGCTTATTCGCTCCCGTGTTACTTCATTTACGGCTCTGCGAAACGAGCGGCGCCAAAGTGGGCCGGCATACGTAACCAGAGTGAAATTAATAATCAGAGTAGTACACACGGCCGGGGTCGCTCCCTTGCAGCCTCGTTAAATCGCTTCCACATTAAATCGCTCTACTCCTGCAACGCTAACGAGTCATAATTTTAACTCTGGACATATTTTTCATCTCAGCTACTTTGTACACGAAAGATCGTTGGCGACAAGTAGCACTGTACAGTTTTCAATTTTGAAATAGTTGTACAATGTACAGTATTATTGGTTTTAGGCGTAGTTCCAGATGTATACAGGGTGTTACAAAAAGGTACGGCCAAACTTTCAGGAAATATTCCTCACACACAAAGAAAGAAAATATGTTACGTGGACATGTGTTCGGAAACGCTTACTTTCCATGTTATAGCTCACTTTCTTACTTCACTTCAAATCACATTAATCATGGAATGGAAACACACAGCAACAGAACGTACCAGCGTGACTTTAGACACTTTGTTACAGGAATTGTTCAAAATGTGTGTTGATGACGTGATTGCACAATTGCGTGTGGATTCTCGTCAGCCCACACATTTTGATTGTGAAAATTTACAATTTGATCACGTTGGAATGAAGCCTAATCCGTAAAGAGAACATTTGCACTGAAATGAGGATTGACACATTGTTGGATGAACCCTTCGCAGAAGTGTAACCGTGGAGGCCAATCAGCTGCTGATAGTGCCTGCACGCGCTGTACATGGCACGAGAACAACTGGTTCTCCCGTAGCACTCTCCATACAGTGACGTTGTCAACGTCACCTTGTACAGCAGCAACTTCTCTGACGCTAACATTAGGGTTATCGTCAACTGCACGAAGAATTGCCTCGTCCATTGCAGGTGTCCTCGTCGTTCTAGCTCTTCCCCAGTCGCGAGTCATAGGCTGGAATGTTCCGTGCTCCCTAAGACGCCGATCAATTGCTCCGAACGTTTTCCTGTCGGGACACCTTCGTTCTGGAAATCTGTCTCGATACAAACGTACCGCGCCACGGCTATTGCCTCGTGCTAATACATACATCAAATGGGCATCTGCCAACTCCGCATTTGTAAACATTGCACTGACTACAAAACCACGTTCGTGATGAACACTAACCTGTTGATGCTACGTACTGATGTGCTTGATGCTAGTACTGTAGAGCAATGAGTCGCATGTCAACACAAGCACCGAAGTCAACATTACCTTCCTTCAATTGGGCCAACTGGCGGTGAATCGAGGAAGTACAGTACATACTGACGAAACTAAAATGAGCTCTAACATGGAAATTAAGCGTCTCCGGACACATGACCACATAACATCTTTTCTTTATTTGTGTGTGAGGAATGTTTCCTGAAAGTTTGGCCGTACCTTTTTGCAATACCCTGTATAGATGTGTATGCTGTGTGTGGCACGGTGGGAGATTGGAATTGTGTATCACGTTCACCCCTTCTCACTCAGATCCTAAAGCCCACTCTGCTATTCCTCCACCCGCATTCACTACAAACTTTCTGCCTCTCCCACCCAAATCTCTCCTCAAACGCGTTTTCCCACATGCTCCCCATTCCCTCCCTCCCACCCCTCATGTCTCCTTTGTAATCCTTGCAAATCTTCTGACTCTCTCTCTCTCTCTCTCTCTCTCTCTCTCACACACACACACACACACACACACACACACACGCACACAGTGCCCACCCCAACACGTAAGGATAATTAGAAACACTGCATTCGCGATGTTTTCAACTCTCAGAACGCACACGAAAACCAAATGTAAACATAAAATCAAAGGGCTGAATGCAAAATAGGTGAAATCACAGCAATATTTCTATGAAGACAACTTTTATGAAGTTTTAAAACTATACAGTGAAGTGAAAATTACGCACAAGCCGAGAAACCGTGAAGGGTGAAAGTCCAGCCAATTATTTTCAGCTGCAACCTCTGCTAGAGATGAGGGAATGACCTGCCGGCCTTAAAAAAGTGCAAAGAGGTAATAAATGCCATAAGTAATGTGTAGAACACATTCACAGAGAAAGTATTTTAATTTGTAAGTATCAAAATGTAGAAACGTATTATGTATGGTTGTATTTACGAACTATCCTTAATGATAGTTCGTAAATAAAAGCGAAAATCGTCTCTCGTATCTTGCGTATCAGTTTCTTAAATTTCAATACAGTGAAGAAAGAAGAAAACGAATAACGACTGTCATTGTAGTAAAGCAAATTATGGAAATTAATATACCACTCGCCCCGCGCTGGTTGCACTGTCATTAATGTGGAACATGTATAGCTAGGGTCCCAAAGTACTTCCGTGGGGTACACCACAAACTACCTGTTCATCTGCCGATGACGCCATTCGAGATAACATGCCGCGTCCTCCCTATCAAGAAGTCCTCAACCCAGTTAGAAACATTGCCTGACACTCTACACAATGGTATTGCATGAAACGCTTTTCGGGAGTCAAGTATCGCAAAAAAATTAACTGGAGCATTGAATCTTGTACGTTTTTTACCACACCATCATTACAAACGTGAGTGTCATTCCCACTTTGACTGGGCACAGACACGACTCAGAATATGAGCACAAGGGAGAGAAATGAACTGTTGCACCTTACCACTGAACTTGTCTCATCTCGCCAATGAACAGAGTCAGATTAGCGTGAAGATATCTACGGCAGATGCGAGTCACTGCAGCTCGTCGGTCACGCCTTGTTTTCTGTGTGGCAGTGGTTTGACAACTGGTAGCTCTCATCTTCCGTGTTCTGTGGCTTAGCGACGACGCCTTAGTGGCTTAACGCGTTCTTTCCTCCGCAATGGCCAAATGAATCCTCTCAGGTATAGCGCGTTCGACGAACGTCGCGGTGTTCCTGTGTCCGCAATGCCATAGCTACTGCTGTGGTAGTTGTTCTGCAGTAGCAGTGTAGCCTAGGCTGGAAGCAAACAAGGTAGTGGAGTTGGATGCTTGAAAGTTCAAGCATCGGACAGCTAGGAAATCCATTCGACGTTGAATGCTAAATGAATACGTTATAATGTGACCATCAGAACGAAATCAGGGGTTTGATTTTAAATAACAACACTGAGTCGACAATAGGCTGGCATGCCAGGAGAACACTAACTCACTCTCTCCTCCTCTATACACTTTGTATTAACCATCTGCCCACTGTCTATTGTTTGTCAAACTATTGACAGTTCGATTGTGCACTGACCGACTGACTCTCCCTTTAGCTGCTCTTACTTGGCCGTTTTGTCCGTGGTCTCCTATCCTTTATCCTCAAGGTGATGAATTTTATGTAGTACAGTCATTGTCATCGGTAGGTTAGGGTTGCACCCAATGACCAACCCACTGTGCATGACCGTGCCTCACGGTCTTCATGAGCGGTGAAAATTTCCCATCTTTTGGTGGCTGGTATGCAACCTGTAAGGGGTCCGTAGGCCCTTACTATAAGTTTTGCGACAGCACAGGTCGACAGGACAAACAATCGATAGTGTGCGTCGGGTGGCGAGAGCGAGAGCGAGTGTTGAGATAGTCAGTAGTGTGGTACGCGCTGTGGGCCGAGCCGGGTGGAGGTCTGTTGCTGGAATGCAAGACCATACCGACAAAGGGAGTGGCCATCGCCGTGGTTTAACCCCTTTGTGTTAGGAATATTCGGGAAAGTGAAAAGGTATAGTTACTAGTGTGATTCAGTGATATTTTTGTGCCGATATTTGTAATTACGCGTCTACCGCGCCGCCATCATTTGGATTGCAGTGTTGGATTGCAGTGCTGGATTGTAGTGTTGGATTACAATGATTGAAATTGCGTGTGACGATAATGAATAACTAAAGGGCCTGTGCTGAGATTAGCCGTTATTAATTCTGTACGATGAAGGCAGTGGCTGTCTCCTTACTTTGTGGTTTTGTGATGAATATAGGTCATTGATTGATGAAGCTGTGTTGTCGTTCTTCTTGGCACCAGACATTTCTTTATTACAGCATTTGAGAAGGACAAAATGGAATGTAACATCTCCGTAGCAGTCCAATCCGATTGCCAGCCCAATTAGGTACACGGTCACATTAATTATTATCTATTTGGGCTGCTATCAGATCCTGATCGAGCGGGAGAAGTCAGTAGAATAAAGCGGAGTGTTACAAACCCAGCAACTCCCGTCTCTCAGACTCTCTCAGCCCCCTTCAAAGTCTATGTGCGCTGTAGACCACCCATCCCTTAGTGCAATGGGTCCAGGAAATCTGTCACTTGCTCACTCCCGGTGGAGCCACTGTGATGTTTATGAGGGTTTCTGGACATGTCGGTCTGCCAGGAAACGAGGCTGCTGACGCTTCTGCCAAGGCTGCAATCCTCGTAGCTCAGCCAAATAGTTCCTATATTCCCTCCAATGATCTCTGTGTAGCCGTCTGTCAGCGGGTGGTGCCCTTTGGTATCGCCATTGGTCCTCCCTTCATGGGAATAAACTCCGGATAATTAAGCCTGTCCCAGCGGCTTGGATGACCTCCTCTCGGCCCTCCCGCCAGGAAGAGGTAATTTTAACTAGGTTCCGTATTGGGCACTGCCTTTTTAGCGATCGTCATTTTTTAAGAGGCGCTACCCCACCATTTTGTGCACATTGCGCCCAAGTTTTTAACTGCCTGCCATTTCCTAACGTTATGCTCATTTTTTAACCGCTTACGTTCCCGCGTGTGTTTGCCGTCTAAGTGATCGGCCGTTTTAGCTAATGACGCGCGAGCTGTCGGCTGCGTTTTACTTTTTATCCGTCAAAGCAATATGGCGGAGGCCATTTAATTTTGAGTTTTGGACCTCCGTTTCTGTACGGTGAAATTTGTAGCCCTTTCTCCATGTCCCTGTTTTTAGCTGTCTTATGTCAATTGGGATTGACTTCTAATCATTTTTAATTCCTCTCTGTCTTCATGTTCTATAGTTTTCAATGATTCAGAAACAGTCTTAATCGCATTTATTATTATTATACCGCCAACCAGTTTGAACCCGACGTAGGAGTCAGCTACTGGGCGTTTACACTGTGAAATTATAGATACCCGTCAGGAAGACTCCATTATACAACAGCTAAAATTACGTAAATTTAAAATATGTTACGCATTGGTCGGCTACTGGTGGTGTCACTCCTGTCTACTACGTGAGACTAACCCTTCGTATGTCTATTATATGTAATTACTAGTCACCTTGATTTAACATAAATTTAAGTGACAGTAAATAACAGAAAATGGAACCATTTCATTTAAAAGGAGTTATAATTATAGTGTTAATTATAAAATACTAACAAGTGTTCCGTAGTCAACTCTTAAAATTCGTAAAAGTATATTACATTATGTGCGATAATATAACAATTTGTGACACACAAAAACTGGTGTCGTCCTGTATTATATCTATTCGTACATTTACGTAGAAAACATTTGAGTCAATTTACTAAAACGGCTAATATGGAAGGACTACAGAGCCCTCCACTCTTTGTGGTGAGGACGCCGTTGCCATGGATTATAAAGCGTCGGGTTGAAACCGGTTGGCGGTATAATAATAATAAATGCGATTAAGACTGTTTTTGAATAATTGATTAATCATACTAATCGCTGCTTCATCTCCACAACCATGGTGTCCAAAAATTTATATAGTTTTGACTTGGGAGCGTATGACCCCAATTGTTTTTGCGCCCTAAAACAAAACAAAACAAACTCCCGTCTCATTCTCACTGTTCTTCATTGAGGCAGTTGCGGCACTGACTGCAGTCTTCCCAACAAGTTGTCCACGGCTCGCCATTGCTCCAAGAATCTACAGGAATTCCTAAGTTGTCATGAAAGCAGCCACCAAACAAGAAACCGCCTGTTTGTAACGGGAATCCCGTGCTTCGCTCATTTGTCTCCAGGTGCTCGTGACTTGGCGGCATCCCTCTTGCTGTCCAACAGACTCTGCACATCTCAACGCTTCCTGAGTACAGAAAAAACTTCAGATAAACCGCCCCTGCCCGGTTTTTGTTAAAGACTCACTTACCACCTGTGGATTAAGCGTGCCTTTCATCCGTGGTGCCTGGACGTGAATTATTGCAGTATATGACAGATAATGCAGGAGGTACCTTTCGAATCAAACACGTTAAGGAGCTATCACATTTGGATATGTCCATATCCACACCATTAATGAAGTTGAGAAATTTACTGCTGCATCAGTGTGGATAGTCCAATGTTACCACAAGAAATGATGTTCCCTTTGAAACCATTGTAACAATACTGATACCACTATTTGGAGGAAAGTTCAGTACTATTAGTACAATCATCATTGTTACATGATGTATTAATTTTAACATCGTACTTTTTGTACAGATAAATCGCAGATAAGTCTATATGTCATCTACTGCTTCACTGAAAATCGTGATTCTAGTGAAATATCCTGAAGCCTATATACGGCCGTACTTCTATAGAACCTTTCAGCTACCCAACTGTGAATCTGTACTATCCGTTAGAACAACGTCATTATTGTTATAATTATGCTGAAATGGAACTTACTAAATATAAGATGGCCGCTGCGGCCGAGCGGTTCTAGGCGCTTCAGTCCGGAATCGCGCTGCTGCTACGGTCGCAGATTCGAATCATGCCTCGGGCATGGATGTGTGTGATGTCCTTCGGTTAGTTAGGTTTAAGTAGTTTCTAAGGCTAGGGGGCTGATGACCTCAGATGTTAAGTCCCATAGTGTTTATGCCATTTGAACCATTTTTGACAAAATATTATCAATTAGAGGCTCGGTTACTTTATCTGCAATACAAATGGCAGACTTATTCTTATTTACCTTTTACTTTTTTGTAGCTTTCTTTTGACGTTTGATTTCTGCCCATTCGTGACGTGCATCTTTACGCACGTAATATATCTAACTTCGCCGTTGATATTTTATACCTCTATAATACATGTGTGCTTCTACAACTTACATTATCAACAGTTCATTGCGATGTAAAATTATCTGTTTCTTGGGGTTCGGTAAGCCGTTTTTCTTCTAATAATATTTTTCCACAGGCTATTTTCTCCACGTCAGCTGTGTTAGCATTTTAACACACAAATCCAAAAACGAGAGAGAGAGGGAGAAAATTTTCTGAATGGAGAATGAACGGTGTCTAACACAGTTATTTCACGATTCTCAACAAATCGCATTTTTGTAAAAAGCATCAATTCACAATTATTTGACACTTCACAAGAGAGTACAAGTGTTCAATACATAGGCACACTGTGGATAATTAAGGTATCTTGTACGCCTGTCCGTAGATGAAACTGTAATACGCCATCGAATGAGGCGACGTTGAATATTAGACATTAATAAATACACCTAAGTTTTACTAATAATCTGCACATATACTCAAAAGAGACGAATAGTTAACAACAGCTTATTATGTGTACTATTGCTAAGTTACATCTAGCAAAAGTGATGAGCCTGAGTAACAAATTAAAAATGTAAACTGTGGTACAGTCATCATTAAACTGAAGATCGGGAAACCAAAGACATTTTTGTAGCGACGCGAAGATGGCTGAAATACAGTATGGTGGATATCTTTGATTCAATAACGGTTTCACAGTATCATTCTGCTCGGTTTGCATGTTGTCAGTCAATCAAAGAGTGATGGGTGATAACCATGAAAATAGTATCATTTTGCAGCGTCGTAAAGCTGTCCTCTCCATAGCGTATTATGCGGATGGCGCCTCACAAATCCCGCACAGCCAGATGTGTCAGAATTTATTTCCACGGCGTTTTGCCTTTTAAATCACGCGATCCGTGTTGATGCACGGTTCCGATAGCGAAGAGCCTGTTACGACAACAGGCGCGTTCGATATTATCGGAAGATAAAGCTCCGCCGGCCGGCGACAAAAGGACGACCGTGCGATAGCCGAGTCTGCAATTTGGTGGCTCTGAGCGGTATCAATAGCTCTTTGATCGCCGCGAAATTCCGCCGCCAGGCCACCAGACCACTCTTGGTAATATTCCGTACATTCTTCCAGTTTGCGATATGTGTTCACTGTGCGATATGTATTCACTTCACTGGCGGTACTGCGTATGCGAAGCATGCATTGTTCCGTGCCCTAAAGCAACTCACTTTTCTGTCATGTAAACTTTTTTATTATGTATGTTGAAGAGCCTATCTTTCAAAGCATTTGAGCAATGTGGTAAAGAGCAATAAACTGATGATTGTTTTGATGCTTTTCGCGAAGAGAGAAAGGAAATGAGCAAACTATGAAAGGCTAACCTGTCAGTAGAGTCCGTTTTACTGTTATTGATACCTAATCGTAGGATAATTTAACATTTTCTCGCTTCTTTTTGCGAAAGATTACTGGAACTGTAACAAGCAAATCTTCTGTACTTTCTGTGTACTTCGACTTCCAAACCGTGCTTAAAACACGGAGTTCCATCTGGAAAACCAGTTCCTTCAGCATAACGTAACAGCAACAGGACTATTAATCTCACAACAAATCATTCCCCTTTCGCATGGTAACGACTTGCCCGAAGCATTCTCTAACAGTCACGAAAATGTCAAATGTGCCCAAATTACTTGGAAACTCTGCAGCAGCTTCAAAACTTTTAAACCATCAAAATGATTTTTCTAACATACTCAGCCAATTTTAAGTTCTTTCCTTTGCAGGGTGCAGATAGTAGTGCCAGCAAGAAATGTACCATACACAATCGGGGAGAGAGACTCGATTATGATTTATAAGACTTCTGATCGCTTATAGACGTTCAGTTGGAACGTACAAATAAATTAAGCAAATTATGCTCGTCGTCTCAAATATTCAGTTGTTAGAGACTGTAGATTTCTTACCACCAACTAATATTGTGGTAATAAGAGCAATATTGAAGGTGTAGTGGCAACTTCTTCCACCGAATGTTATCAAGATGACCAATTGTAGTGGGAAGTAGTAGAAGGCACCATATAAAGAGTCGTCTGAGCTTTCCAAGTGATTTATTGTTTCCAGCTAAAGTGCCCCCGTTCCTCTCGATCTGCATCACTGGGACCTGCAATGCTGAGGACACCACTTTGCTGTCTGCAAAATGCCTTGGCACAGAATGGCTGCCTCAGTGACCCATGCCGGCCAGTGTCGTCGAGCGGTTCAAGGCGCTTCAGTCGGGAACCGCATGACCGCTACAGTCGCATGGTTGGAATCCTGCCTCGGGCATGGGCGTGTGTGATGACCTTAGGTTAATTAGGTTTAAGTAGTTCTAAGTTCTAGGGGACTGATGATCTCAGATGTTAA
The DNA here is from genome assembly GCF_021461385.2 of Schistocerca piceifrons. Taxonomy (NCBI): domain Eukaryota; kingdom Metazoa; phylum Arthropoda; class Insecta; order Orthoptera; family Acrididae; genus Schistocerca; species Schistocerca piceifrons. The sequence goes on along the minus strand of NC_060142.1, from coordinate 668,902,031 downwards.
GTCAAATAGTGCTCAGAGCCATTTGAACCATTTTAGTGACCCGTGCACGCACTGCTGTGTGTCTGCCTTATACGCCAGCAGAGTTACAGCATCGTCAGGATGCCGGCAGTAGACTCAGCGGTCTGTGCCCCTGTCGACTCAGTGCCGCTCAATGTGAACTGCAGGTGGGCAGCTGTGTGCTTCTCGCTGGCGTGGCTGAGATCGCAGTGACAGCAAGCGCCCACAATCCAGCGTCCAAATCTGTGTTCCTCGTCTCAGGATGCCTCCGGCGTGTGTTGGAAGCCAGGACAACAGTCCACGGTAGTGAGCCATGGAGTGGGACGCCGCTGGCTGGCTACAGACCCCAGGTCAGGTCGAACCAGTGACCTGCCGCGGACTGGAACGCTGGCGCCCCATCTGCTGCTGAATGTTCTTGGTGGACACACCCAGCCGTCCAGGAGAGCTGCCACACTTGAATGAATCTAGTCAGAAACCGACACCTATTAATACTGGGCTGTGCACTTCTGTTTTGCAGTGCTCTGCGTCACGTACTCATAACACACTAGGTTGGCCAGTGGGGCCCTTCTGCCTGTGATTTGCGACATTCAACATCGCTACATATACTCTTTAAGCAATTTGACAGCCCTGTGGCCTCTATTCTACTTTGCAACTGTTGGTATGCATAACTCAATGCAATCCAGCCTGCACCTGGCTGTAACTTGTGCTCAGAATATTGCACAAAACTAACTTTCCCTATCCTAAACGGTGGTGCCGCTACAAAGGCATTAATACCACCATGTCATTCTCAGGTGCCTTAATGGTAAATTTTTCTTGAAGACTGACTCTGTTGTTAATTTTGCGTCATACTCAAATTTTTTAGGGATGACTTTAGTTATGGACCGAGAAATCACTGTGTGGTAGAAGACTTGGAATACTGACCCTTCCGTGACAGCGAAAGGCGTCTTGGGATATAATTTTTACTCTGTTATCTGAACAGAAACAACAAAACGAATGGTATAACACGTCAGTATATCGTAGAAGGGTAGAGCGAAAACTTACATTAATGAAAGTGTCTATGATCACACAGTAAAGTGAAAGGGATCGTCCTCGGTACGTATTTGTCACGATTCAAACAGATCAACTGCATATTATGCTTTTTCAGGGATTTAATTATCATACCTCACCCTTGTAGGTGTTAATAGTGGCCTATATTCAAGATTTTAGTGGAACAAAGAGCATAGTATGAAACTGGATTGAAGACTTCCTGGCAAGCTGAACTCGGCACGTCGTTTTTGACGGGAGCGAATCGTCAGTTGTGAAAGTAGATTCAGACGTACCCCAGGGATGTTCTAGGTTCTTTACTTTACATATATATAAACGACTTGTTGAACGACCTCGGGATTTATGTGTATGTATAGAAACAGTTTCCGAAAAATGGCGGTATGTAATGCTGCGATTATTTTGACGTATGGTAATCCTCATACCATTTGATAAAGCAGAATTTGAGCCAAGAGTTTCGTTTTAAAAATCAATGAGAATTCGTTAATGGCGATCGACACCTCTTGAAAACAACAGCATAGCGGTGTGAAGTTCAGCGGGCGTATCCTCGGTAATTAGTTTCCAGTCTATCGGAATAATGACAAGCAGAGCAACTATCAACTACTTTACGTTCCATATGATCGTAACATAAGTAGCTCTAACTCACTGTGAAATTTTAGCTTCTCCCGGGACATGAAATGTTGGGAATGCATCGCGGAAATGTCGTCAGCAAGTGCCGATAACTGAACAGGTGAACACGCCGTCATTTTCAAGAGACAAATTGTACGAGTGAATGCTGCGCGTGAGAACTTAAACTCTCGAAGAGCGGTGCTAAGCCAACCAGTAAGCACACTCTTGAATTCTCAGGAAGACAATACACACAGTTACCAAATTATACCACCTTCCAACTTGAGACAACCATCATCAGAAGTTAATCGAAAGCGAAATATTAACAACAGGTGAGCAGGTAGCGCTAAATGTCTCCTTCTGTTTCATCAGGAGGGGAGCAGAAAGTAAGTAAATATCTCCGTTTTTATAACTGACTTTATGATGTTTATTAGTCTCCATACTACTGACCTTACATGTTCCTTCAGTTTCATATCTTTTCTTACTGTTGTTGACACGCTCTTCAAAAAGTTTGGTCTGAAGCGGTTCTCAAGGCTTGTGTGTCCTGTGCAAACCTCTTCATCTCTGGATAACTGATGCAAACCACTGCCATCTGGATCTGCTTACTTTATTCAGACTTTGGTCTGCCTCTACAATAAACCTCCCCTGCCGCCCCCACCCCCCACCCCCCAAACACACACATACACACACACTTCCCTTAATTAGCAGTATTACGGTTTCTTTACGGCACAGGGCGTGTGCTATCAACCGATCCCTTCTTTTAGTCAAATTGTACTATTAATTTCTTTCTTTGCTAATGATTTTCAGTACCTCTCCATGAATTGTCCTATGCCTCCATCAACTTTCTTCTGCAACACCGAGTTTCAAAAGCTCCTATTCTTTTCTTGTATCAAATATTCATCGTCCAAGTTTGACTTCTGTGCAAGGCTACACACCACTCAGATATCAGCAGGATACATATCCCAATACTTATATGTATAAGCGATGTTGACAAATTTCTCTTTTAGCCGGCCGGAGTGGTCGAGCGGTTAAAGGCGCTACAGTCTGGAACCGCACGACCGCTACGGTCGTAGGTTCGAATCCTGCCTCGGGCATGGATGTGTGTGATGTCCTTAGGTTAGTTAGGTTTAACTAGTTCTAAGTTCTAGGGGACTGATGACCTTAGAAGTTAAGTCCCATAGTGCTCAGAGCCATTTGAACCATTTGAACCAATATTCATCGCCTGTGAAGATGTTCAACAAAAAATTATCACGATCAGCCTCGTAACGCGCAAGCAACTCCCCACAGATGGTCATTCGTTGCTGTTAATGGTCTCGTATCAGGTGTCGGGCACACACCTTGGAATGCCCAAATTGGCGGACTAGTGTGTCAGCACTACCAACAGAGACGTCCAGTTGTGCACCGAGGTGTTTGATTGTGATCCGTGGATCACCTCGAATGAGAGTGTCCACCCGTTCCAACATTACCGGAGTTACAGCTGTGTTCGGTCGCCCGGCACGTGAGAGATCGGACAGATTGGCACGACTCTGTTGCGATGATGATAGATGCCTCGCTCAACGACTCACCATGCTTTTGTTCACTGCCAGGTCTCCGTAGACATTCTGCAAGCACCCATGAATATCCGTGATGCTGGTTTTTTGTCAAAAGAATCTGAATACAGCTTTCTACTTGGACTGCACCTCCATTACAGAGGCCATTGTGAAGGCTACGTATATCGCCGCCACCTATCGGAACTTAATGAAACTTTAGAAGCTTAAGTAGATATATTCCACAATGTTCCACAACAAATTGCACATTTTGTAAACCGAAACTGGCCGAGAAAAAAGACTTATTTCATTAGTTATTGAACACCTCTCGTAGAAAAATTTGTCTGTAATTGTAATCCAATTTCCTTAGCTTCGCCTGATCTGATTAGATTAAGTTCCATTAATCTAGTTTTATTTTGGTTTCTGATTATCTAGACACTATCCATTCCGTTCAATTCATTTTTCAAGTCCTTTACCGTCTCTGACAGAACTGCAAAATCATCTGCAAACCTCAAAGTTTCCTTTCCAAGTTTCTACTTCGCATCATGTACTGCTTGCTCGGTATACGGACCCAGTAGCATTGGGTGCAGCGCGTCACCTTCACTCTCCTCTCAGCTACTGGTTTCTTTTCGAGCCCTTCGGCTCTTATAACTGCAATCTGGTTTCCGTACAAGTTGTAGACAACCATTCGCTTCATTTATTTTATACTTGCTATCTACAGAATTTCAATGACTGTATTGTAATCAACGTTATCGGAAACTTTCTCTAGATCTAAGAGAAGTTATAAATGTAGATTTGCCTTTCTTCAATTTATGTTCTAAGACGGGTCGTCGGGTTAATATTGCCTTAATATTCCTACATTTCAGTATGAACCAAACTGACCCGATGTTATCTCTCTTCCTTATAGGCATCATCTTGCGTTTGTCCACAAGTGAAGCTGGCTATAAAGGTTGCAGGGTATAGAGGAAAATTTATGACAGAGAAGGCCGTGTACGGTTTGTGGGACTAGTTCTAGGAAAATGAAGTTCACTTATAACAGAAACACGGAACAGAACAGTTATGCAGCCCATTCTATATGGGATTAAGGGAAGAGATTGAAGTAATTCAACGATGGGTTACTAGATTTCTCACCAATCGTTTAGATCAGAAGGAGAGTGTTACGGAAACGGACTGTGGGTTTTGGGGGGGGGGGGGGGGGACTTTGAAGAGAGAAAGACGATAATTTCCCGAAATTCTGTCGTGAAAGTTTGTAAAACCAACACTAAGGACAGGCAGTAATACGATCCCACTGCCACCAACGCACGTCTCTCGTGAGGATCGTAAGGACCAATCAAGAAAGATTAGGTCTCTGCATTGAGTATGTCTGGGTACTGAAAGTTATATCGTCTTGAGAACAGATTGCGAGTGGGAACGTTCCCAGCAATGTGCTTAAAGCATTAAATTTGTACCTAGTGAGACGACGCACTGGTCGGCATTTATTGGTTCATTTAGGAATGGGCTTTCCTTGGTTTCCTAAAATCGATTGATGCTGGTATGTTTCAACTGAAGAGAACGCGGATGTTGAACCAATATTTCATTCCTTTTATTTTAAGATATTTGATTGATATTCGGTAGAAATTAATTTAATATCATTATCTGACAGTCTTGCTTAAGGTTTTACTTTGTGTCCCTGACACCAGTAATTCTGCGAATGAGGTAGTGGACATTTCCACAACACTCTGAACTGTTATATTTGTTCCATCTTTAACACCCCGCTCCCCACCCCCCCCCCCCCTTCCGAAGTATAAGTCCCTATATCACCGATGACAGATTTCCCCTCCCCCCCTCCTCCTTACATCAGAAATGTGGAATACAGTCTGGTGATACCACATCTGTGTGTGGCCTCCCTTGAATTCCCTCAAAACAAAATTCTGGCAAACAAGATCTGCTTTGGCTTCAGAAATTCTCTTGCATTTCTCGTTCACTGTGTTCGAAATATTTCTTGGGAAAAAGTGATGAGTCTGTGACTTTTTCCATGTCGTAGAGTGCTGCATTGACTTTCAGAAAGAGGAGTAAGTTACACACCAATATACAAACCTTGGGCCGGAGTAATCACCATTGGTCTTCTGGTAGACTGACCAGCCTGAAGGTGGTATTTGATAGTGTCAATAATTGTGTTGCCCTACTCCCGATTGGTACCCCACGTCTGTTGCAAATATACAATGAATAAACAATCAAAATTCGAATAAAAAAAAAACTGAAGGAAATTACTCGTTACACAAGAGAGAATGAGTACGTGATTTTTCATTCATCCGAGCAACTGATGCCTACTCGGATATCAATAGCATAAACTCACAGGATTGAAACTGAAGTGATTGCCTCAGCGTAACTAGGTGGTTGCCAATTATTACTGGTCCCTACCATAGGCGAATGAAACCATAAACTGCAGAAAAGAGACTGCAGCCATGACTGAGACCCTATTCGTAAAGCTACGTGTTTTTCATTCCTGCAAACAATACTGCATGTTTAACGTACTCATTAAGACTTTTTCCTAGAAAATAAGAACTACTAATAATGTACCAGAATTCTAATTGTTTAGGTAGTGTAAAATGGATTGTTATGTGACTTGCTGCACTGTTGTTGAATACAGTATTAACTATGAACGGAAAAAGATTTACACACTTGCTGCTATCACAGTTGTAGACACACAATGATCACCCTTTCTCCGCTGGAATCTTAGAATTTGCACGAAGAGAACAAAATTATATGAAAGCGATGAACGTGCTCAAGTGACGACGAAGGTTCTCAGCTGACCATCACATGTGCAGCGTCGAGAAAATCCGCCTGTGATAAGAGGGGGGGGGGGAGGGGAGGGGGGCTTCCAGGTGTGGGTAGCGGCTTATCCTACAAAGATAGCAGCCGACTTCTGCAAATGGCGGCGGTGAAATGTGGAGCGCGATAAAGGCTAAGGCTGACTTAGGGGGATGCGAGCGAAACTTCGAGAAACGACGGGTCTCCCAGCTGTGCAGTCGGTCCCCACACGGATGCCTCCCTTTAGTATACTGTAGTTCCCTATAGCTGGCCGAATTAAAGAAAATAGAAATGTGTCACATATGTAACATAATTTTGTAAATCAATATTCAATTTCCCTCAAATTTTCTAAATCAGGTAGGAAATACGATACTGCGTGCGGGAGTCTGGAAAAGTTCTCCCTTTAACACTTGTTTCTGCCATAGCTCCAGCAACTGTCTTCAGTCAGCAGTCTTGAAAACGGTACTGAAACTGTTAAATCGCTGCAATGTCCAACAGATGTAACATAAAAATAACCTGACAGATTATGACGCCTTCAAGGCGGCAGGGATTCTGAGCCAAATAGCTTCTGTTAGGTATGTATGAAATTCCATTTTGACATTGCTGGAACGATCAACAGTGGTATTGACTTTAATGGTTTTACTTCCATCGTAACTGCATTCACACTCAAATTTATTGGTGATTAGTGTTCACTTTCTAACTATTACCTCTGCTCAACCGTTTGAATCATCGTGAAACAATTTAATAGAACAGTTATGAACAGTTCACGCAATTCAAATATCGATGTGAAATTTTCGTAGCTATTCTATTAAATTATATCATGACGATTCACACGATTAAGACTCGAGTAATGGCTACATACGTAACATAGTGTTCGAAATTAGTTGACAAATTTGAGTAGGAGCGCAACTAAGGCAGAAAATAAAGACAAATTGTTGTTTTTATATGCACCTTTCCCACTCATTTTACATTAAAACTTAAACATAATTTTAATTAACGTGTCTCATTAGAATACATACTGTTCAGGTTTTTGTTTTCCTTTCAGTTGAGTTACATCTCGCACCGTAGACAAAATTGGTTTCTTATTATAAGTACGATTAAAAGCCGTGAGGCTAGACATCACATTCGTCGATTTTGAAAAAGCCTCTGACATATCTATCTTGAATTTTCCCTGAGTATTCTTACAGAATTTGGTTTTCATCAGAAACTTTTCAACCTCTTTCTGGTTACTTTTCGAAATACTAAATCTAAATAAAGTGAGATTCAGAAATGAATTCTCTGAACCTTTTGAGATTCGAACCGACATTCGACAAGGTGATGAACCGTCTCCATTACTATTTAATTGCGTGATGGAAAAAGATATGTGCACCATCTGTCAAGACTGGAAGAAAGATTCGACTTAACTACCTTGCACTTGCTGATGACTTGGCTTTGTTAGCAAACAGTATCGATGAAGCAAAGTTTCAGACAGAAGAACTGGAACGATTAGCAGCAAAGGTGGGGTTACAAATTTCTTTTGAGAAAACATAAATGGTGCCCACCTTCCCTATTGGCAATACCAAATTATACTCCATAATGCTCGAAAAGTAAGGTGATAATTTTTTTAAATATCTTGGTGAGATTACTAATAAGGAATGTCAGTTAAAGAGCATAATTAGAGAGTAGAACATTAAAACTACAACGAAGACAGAGAACTCGTGGCCAACTTACAAAAAATTTCCTTCAATGAAAGCTAAAATTTGGCATTACTCTTCTGTTGTTAAACTAGAGGCAACATATGCAAGTGAAATATTATTGAAACCAAACACTCAGTCAGCAATTTATAAACTGCAGGAAGATAGAAGAATACTCCAAACGAGTATCAATAAAAACAACAAGTTTGTGGTCAGTGGAGACTCTTCCCCAATTCGGTGGCTTACCAAGAAAGTGAATTCATTGGCGATATGATACGAAAAGAAGGGTTGCGTTTTTAACCACATTTATCGCTTTCCAAATACTAGACTCCTGAAACAACTTTTTGACTACTTTTGGAAGACGAAAAACCATTGGTTTAAAAAAGTACGAAGAGATCTAAATGAAATGAACGGTAACAAATGTCAAATTGAACACAGACATGAGAAGCTGCTGCTGAAGAACAAATACGTACGACTGACATTCAAAACATCACAACAGAAGAAATACGCCATAAATGCAGCAAGCAGTAAGATAACTGCGAATGAAGAAGCGTTGGGAAAGAAAGAAACTGTTGACTGCTAAGATCTAAAGATATTCATTGTAGATTCTGTTGTTTAATGTTTGATTTTAGTGCTCTAAACTACGTAAAGAAAAAAATAAATGCAATATGAGTACAATGCTGTGACAAAGAAGTATTTAGACTTATAACACATTAAGATACTATAGTCACATAAGAACAGAAATACTGAAATGACATGAATACAGTGGCTCTCAACACCGCATAGGTCAACTCGCTTACGTCAGATGGTGTTTGAGTGGTGGCTTTGTAGGCCACCTGTACATTAGTTTTTGGTGAGATTTATTTTACTATAGAAACAGATATTTGTATGAATTTTAGAGTGGTGTGTATTTCATGCCAACATATAGGCAAAGTACTCGTACATATTTAAGATAAATAGTAAAATATAAAAAGTTAAAGTAAAAATATTAAACCTACGCATAAAATAGTTACAAAGTTACTTGTTTTGTTTGAAGCTGTGTGTACGTCGCAAATAAAACACCAGACTGTACGTTTGTACTGGTGAAAAATGTAAAAGAGAAATTAAGCCAGCAACACATCACATCAAAAATGCTGAAAAACCATTGTCTATTAACTATCATTTGTTCACTGATTGCATTCCTGGGTTAGTGCAAAGATGAGCATAAATTTCAAGGTCTTCTGAATTGTCCAAATCCCTACCTTTGGGTTCCAGCTGTAGAATGTTTAAACTACACTCAGTAGGACACAAGTGGTGGCCATTTTCCTTCAAATGACAGCCCAAAGCTCCACCATAACTGCATAGTTGTGCTCCCTGAATCCTGTATTAAAATTCCTTCCAGTTTGGCCTACGTAAATACTGTCAGAAGACTCGCATCTAATCCTAAACCTTATTTTAAATTCCATTCTCGTTTGCTTTATCTAAATACTATCACAAGACCCGGATCTAACACTACAGACGCCAGCATGACTGAATTTATGTAAGTTTTCATCCAAACTTTGGCGCAGAATAAATCCAAATTTTTGCTTCTTACGGATCCCAGACTGCAGTTTAGCCTTCCTTAACGCGTTAGCAATTTTATTGCAACAGGGCGAAAATATGAGATGGGAAAATGTGCGATCTTGTCTTTAAATAAAATTGTCTGCTTGTGTACTTCATTAAAAACCTTTTGTTCTTTCTGCAAACTCGTTAGCTAAACCACCCTGTACTATTGTATTAATTTCTGTTTTAGTTGTAGACTGCCCAATTCTAACTTCGCCAAGTGAGAGAACAATGCACACTTTTATGTGCAGCTGGGTTACAGAAGACAGCTGTGTTGGTATTAGACCTCTTGTAATAGGCTTACAATCAATGTCTATTCTTAGTTTTGAGCCCATCCTTGAATTTCGCAGATCTAGTAAGTTCAACGAATCCTCATTTACAAATTCTACCGTAAATTGGATTTTTTCATGTATGCGACAAAAAGCTTGTGCTGACGCCTGGACCTCGTTATAATTAGCCAAATAAATACTGAACATACCATCAACGTACCTGCAGGGAAGGAGAATGTTTTTATACAGGTCGTTTTGGGCACCAAAACATTTATTCTCTAAATTATTAATAAAAACACTTGAAAGCATGCCGGATGGGCTATAGATTATAGCGAGCCCATCATTCCCACTACAGAAATTTGGGGAGAATAGAGTACGCCCGGTCAGTGGAACTGACACAGCTTACTGAGCTGGCTCTTTCTTTCAACCACTTTTCGCTCAATCAAAAAACATATCAGCAGAAAGATGGGTTCGCTATGGGCTCCAGCCCGCAAATCGTATAGTTCAGCGAACACTATTATAACCAAAGAATATGGAATTATATCCCCACGCTCATCTTATACAACCAAGAGGTTTTATTTTGTTTAGTAGATTTGTCCGAAACAGAAATTATTGCGGAGATTGAGTCACCAGCTATGGTAGGCTGAGATATAAGAAACCCGAAAAACTGATCCTTGATGTTCCAGAAAACATTCTAAAACTCGTCATGTGTATCAACACTCAACTCTCAGCTTAGAACACACTTTTGTTCGTTATAAGCACTAGGTCCGCAGCTTGTTGTCGTGCGGTAGCGTTCTCGCTTCCCGAGCACTTGGTCCCGGGTTCGATTCCCGGCGGGGTCAGGGATCTTCACCTGCCCCGAGATGACTGGGTGTTTCTGTGTCGTCTCTATCAGCATCTTTCATCCCCATTACGGTCGGCGGAAGGCAACGGCAAACCACCTCAATTAGGACCTTGCCTAATACCGCGGTGCGTGTCTCCCACATAGTTCCCCTACGCTTTGTCAAGAAGCATGAACTTCATTTACATTTGCATTAGCACTAGGTTCGGTTTCCCTCCTTTCATCCCACCGGTAAAACAATGTTATAACTGTCTTAGATTACGTGGGAAAATAGAGATGACCCTTTCTTTTACAGGCAGTAACAAAAGGCTACGAACAGAACGTTTGAAGTACATTTTGTGCGACAGGCAAGTAAAGTAGTTACTTACAGAAAGCAAAATGATTTCGGTCAACTACAACAAAATCTGCTAATTGTTCCTGCTGTTTGTGTACCTTACGGTAATGCCAAATCGATGAATATTCAGTACACAACCCTACATCCGCATTTAAATAAGGCACTGTAAACATAAAACATCAACGACAATAAATTATCATTTCAACTGTAAACAAATATTTCGGGAAAATATTCAATATGAACAAAACTTGCATGATTATAGCGATCTATGAACAAACAGACAGGCGACAGTTTACGCATTGATGCAGTATGGGGCATATATTCCATCTAGGTGTTTACTTGAGAATGAAGCTACAGCCAGCATACGCTTGTACGAAAAAAGAAGGATTTCTAATTGAACCATTTGCAGCTTGCCTGGAATTATTCATTACAAAATTAAACAAGTTTACATTCTTGTTACTTTAAATCCGTCTTGATAGCAAATTTTTTTTTTATTATTCATATGACCGGTTTCGGTTCATTCAGAACCATTTTCAGATCTGATATTTAAGTTACAGGAGTAACCCGTCCAATTCAGCAACTTTCACATGCTACGTCACGTCACGTAGCATGTGAAAGTTGCTGAATTGGACGGGTTACTCCTGTAACTTAAATATCAGATCTGAAGATGGTTCTGAATGGACCGAAACCGGTCATATGAATAGTAAAAAAAATTTGCAATCAAGACGGATTTAAAGTAACAATATAAAATCACTGATTGCTGATATCCCATAAGACATTATGTCTGTTTTTGCAAAGTTTACATTCATCACTAACCAAAAAAATGACTCTGAGGACTATGAAACTTAACTGCTGAGGTCATCAGTCCCCTAGAACTTAGAACTACTTAAACCTAACTAACCTAATGACATCACACACATCCTTGCCCGAGGCAGGATTCGAACCTGCGACCGTAGCGGTCGGGCGGTTCCAGACTGTAGCGCCTAGACCCGCTCGGCCACTCCGGCCGGCTCATCACTAACAGAATATGGCGGTACTCACCTATTTTTGTCCCTCGTTCCTGAACCTGCATATCAAACGAACCTCGTCAGCTCACCCGCAGACGCGTCGGTGGTCTGCTGCCATAGTCCATTAACGCCAAATGTCACCACACTGTTCTAAAGGATACGTTCGTCGTACTTCCCAAATAAATTTCTGCGGTTATTTTCTAGTCTCTCAGCAGTGATAGCTGTGTTCTCGTTCTTTAAGCGAAGGCCGCTGGCCACTGTGTTGTCGGTGGTGAGAGCTTTAAATTTAGTATTCTCAGCACACTCTTGACTGCGGATCTCGGAATACTGAGTACCCTAACTACGAGGGCAGTTCAATAAGTAATGCAACACATTTTTTTTCTGAAACAGGGGTTGTTTTATTCAGCATTGAAATACACCAGGTTATTCCCCAATCTTTTAGCTACACAGCACTATTTTTCAACGTAATCTCCATTCAATGCTACGGCCTTACGCCACCTTGAAATGAGGGCCTGTATGCCTGCACGGTACCATTCCACTGGTCGATGTCGGAGCCAACGTCGTACTGCATCAATAACTTCTTCATCATCCGCGTAGTGCCTCCCACGGATTGCGTCCTTCATTGGGCCAAACATATGGAAATCCGACGGTGCGAGATCGGGGCTATAGGGTGCATGAGGAAGAACAGTCCACTGAAGTTTTGTGAGCTCCTCTCGGGTGCGAAGACTTGTGTGAGGTCTTGCGTTGTCATGAAGAAGGATAAGTTCGTTCAGATTTTTGTGCCTACGAACACGCTGATGTCGTTTCTTCAATTTCTGAAGAGTAGCACAATACACTTCAGAGTTTATTGTTTGACCATGGGGAAGGACATCGAACAGAATAACCCCTTCAGCGTCCCAGAAGACTGTAACCATGACTTTACCGGCTGAGGGTATGGCTTTAAACTTTTTCTTGGTAGGGGAGTGGGTGTGGCGCCACTCCATTGATTGCCGTTTTGTTTCAGGTTCGAAGTGATGAACCCATGTTTCATCGCCTGTAACAATCTTTGACAAGAAATGGTCACCCTCAGCCACATGACGAGCAAGCAATTCTGCACAGATGGTTCTCCTTTGCTCTTTATGGTGTTCGGTTAGACAACGAGGGACCCAGCGGGAACAAACCTTTGAATATCCCAACTGGTGAACAATTGTGACAGCACTACCAACAGAGATGTCAAGTTGAGCACTGAGTTGTTTGATGGTGATCCGTCGATCATCTCGAACGAGTGTGTTCGCACGCTCCGCCATTGCAGGAGTCACAGCTGTGCAAGGCCGGCCCGCACGCGGGAGATCAGACAGTCTTGCTTGACCTTGCGGCGATGATGACACACGCTTTGCCCAACGACTCACCGTGCTTTTTTCCACTGCCAGATCACCGTAGACATTCTGCAAGTGCCTATGAATATCTGAAATGCCATGGTTTTCCGCCAAAAGAAACTCGATCGCTGCCTGTTGTTTGCAACGCACATCCGTTACAGACGCCATTTTAACAGCTCAGTACAGCGCTGCCACCTGTCGGAAGTCAATGAAACTATACGAGACGAAGCGGGAATGTTTGAAAATATTCCACAAGAAATTTCCGGTTTTTTCAACCAAAATTGGCCGAGAAAAAAAAGTGTTGCATTACTTATTGAACTGCCCTCGTATTTCCTAAATGGGGTGTCTCATGCGTCTACCTCCAGCTACCATTCCGCGATCAGAGTCTGGTAATTCCCGCCGTGCGGCCATAATCACGTCGGAAACCTTTAGATGAATCACCCGAGTACAAATGACAGTTCCACCAACGCACTAACCTTTCATATGTTGTGTACGTCATACTGCCGCCACGTGCATACGTGCATACCGCTATCCCATGACTTTCGTCAGCCAGATGCGGTGGCCGAGCGGTTCTAGGCACTTCAGTCCGGAACCGCGCGACCGCTACGGTCGCAGGTTCGAACCCTGCCTCGGTCATGGATGTGTGTGATGTCCTTAGGTTAGTTATGTTTAAGTAGTTCTAAGTTCTAGGGGACTGATGACCTCAGATGTTAAGTCCCGTAGTGCTCAGAGCCATTTGAACCATTTTGACTTTTGTCAACTGTGTGTAAGGTCTGCAATGTTTGTGAGACATGTCGTGCGAGAGGAACAGCAACAGAGAAGCACGAAATAAAGCATTTATTTCATGTTTTTAACGAATCCATAATGGTTACACGTGTCACACAGAGACAGTGAGAGAGGTATATTTTATGAAAAAAATTCATCGACTGTCTGGAATTTTATTTTTGGTTTTATTTCCGATATTTTTCGGAAATAAAATCTTACAACAGAAATACAGACATATTAGGTTTTAAATATCGTTTCTGATACGTATCGGAAGTAAGAGGTAAAAAACGAATTACAGGCAGTCGACTGACTTTTATTGATAAAATAAACTTTCTTCAATGTTAGAAGTATCTAAAAAAAATCCAGTCGATGGGCACGCCTTCTGCTATGAAGAGCAAAGTGTAGTACATCGTTAAGTTCCAGCAACTGCTAAAGGCTTCATCTGTTACGTATCCTTTGTTGTACGTATTACTTGATATTACCCACCACCATTTGTAATTTTTCTTCCTCTAACCTGAAACGAGTTTTTTAAGCATATAGGAGACATCTCTTGTGCTGGATACACAAATACATTCATGAAGATTACAAGAACATAATTTGTTTTATTTATTTTGCTTCACCGTGGTATATTTCCTCACGCAACTAAAAATCATTTTCAGGTTTCAGGAATCATTTTAGATCATAATTGTGGGGATACAACTACATTGAACATCAGCCAGTGAATAGAAACCGTAACACCTCTCCTCGCAGCATCCAGCTCCACTCATAATTGTATTTTCTTTCGTCAAATACAAATGAAGTTCAGTAGATTCGAAAATAATGTTTCAATGATTCCGAAATAATTCCTGAAATAAACTGCTCCCAGCTCCTTAAGTAAGAGAGCCTGGCTGAATTTCTCCTCTGTCTGTTAGTCATTTCGTTACCCACAGCTCTCTCTCTACTTTCTTTGTCATTCTTAGCTGTAAAACAGGCAAGGCAAATACCTTCTTCTGTTCCTGAGATATCGTAAACCGTAACTTCAGTGTACGTAAGATAAGCAAATGGCAACCAGCGACAGTAACGGGAGCAGTGCGGCGCTGTACTCTAATCGCTGCGTGCAGATGGTCGTGTTGGTCGCTCGGTCTGTCGGTCGGCCGACAAATTGGTGAGTGTAGTGCCCTTAAAACTCTTCTAGTAAACCAAACTACTGCTTGTTGCATTCCATACCGATTTGCAACGCTACGCCTATATATTGAATCGACGTAACTTTGTCAAGCAGCACACCACTAATACGGCAGTCGAATATTAGAGGATTGTTTTTCTTGTCATTCTGTATTCACTTACATTTTTCTACATTTTAAAGTTAGCTGTGATTAATGACACCACAAAGAAATTGTGTCTGAGCCGTCCTCTATCCTTCTACAGTCACTCAACGACGATACTTTCGCGTGAACTACAGCGTCATCAGCAAACAGCCGCAGACGCCTGCTGACCGTGTTTGTCAGATCATTTAAGTGTGGAATGGTGTTCAAAAATTCACTACCAAAACGAACAGGGATGATGCAGGAGACAAAAACAAATATATTTCGTAAGGCAACTGTTGTTGTTGTTGTTGTTGTAGTTGTTGTGGTGGTGGTCTTAAGTCCAAAGACTGGTTTGATGCAGTTCTCCGTTCTACTCTATCCCGTGCAAGCTTCTTCATCTCCCAGTACCTACTGCAACCTACATCCCTCTGAATCTGCTTAGTGTATTCATCTCTTGGTCTCCCTCTACGATTTTTACCCTCCACGCTGACCTCCAATACTAAGTTGGTGATACCTTGATGTATCAGAATATGCCCTACCAACCGATCCCTTCTTCTAGTCAAGTTGTGCCACAAATTCCTCTCTTCTCCAATTCTATTCAATACCTCCTCATTGGTTATGTGAACTACCCATCTAATCTTCAGAATTCTTCTGTAGTACCACATTTCGAAAGATTCTATTCTCTTCTTGTCGAAACTATTTATCGTCCACGTTCCACTTCCATACATGGCTAACTCCATACAAATACGTTCAGAAACGACTTCCTGATACTTAAATCTGTGCTCGATGATAACAAATTTCTCTTCTTCAGGAACGCTTTCCTTGCCATTGCCAGTCTACATTTTATATCCTCTCTACTTCGACCATCATCAGTTATTTTGCTCCCCAAATATCAAAACTCATTTACTACTTTAAGCGTCTCATTTCGTAATCTAATTCCCTCAGCATCACAAGACTTAATTCGACTACATTCCATTATCCTCATTTTGCTTTGTTGATGTTCATCTTATATCCTCCTTTCAAGACACTGTCCATTCCGTTCAGGTGCTCTTCCAGGTCCTTTGCTGTCTCTGACACAACTACAATGTCATCGGCGAACCTTAAAGTTTTTATTTCTTCTCCATGGATTTTAATACCTACTCCGAATTTTTTGTTGTTGTGTCCTTTACTGCATGCTCAATATACAGATTGAATAACATCGGGGATTAGTTACAACCCTGTCTCACTCCCTTCCCAACCACTGCTTCCCTTTCATGTCCCTTGACTCTTATAACTGCCATCTGGTTTCTGTACTAATTGTAAATAGTCTTTCGCTCTCTGTATTTTATCCCTGCCACCTTCAGAATTTGAAAGAGAGTATTCCAGTCAACATTGTCAAAAGCTTTCTCTAAGTCTACAATTGCTAGAAACGTAGGTTTGTCTTTTCTTAATCTAGCTTCTAAGATAAGCTGTAGGGTCAGCATTGCCTCACGTTTCCAACATTTCTACGCAATCCAAACTCATCTTGCCCGAGGTCGGCTTCTACCAGTTTTCCATTCGTCAGTAAGGAATTCGCGTTAGTATTTTGCAGCTGTGACTTATTAAACTGATAGTTCGGTAATTTTCACATATGTCAACACCTGCTTTCTTTTGGATTGGAGTTTTTATTTTCTTATTGAAGTTTGAGGGAATTTTGCCTGTCTCATACATCTTGCTCACTAGATGGTAGAGTTTTGTTAGACCTGGCTCTCCCAAGGCTGTCAGTAGTTCTAATGGAATGTTGTCTACTCCCGGGGCCTTGTTTCGACGCAGGTCTTCCAGTGCTATGTCGAACTCTTCACGCAGTATCATATCTCCTATTTCATCTTCATCTACATTCTCTTTCATTTCTATAAAATTGTCCTCAAGAACATCGCCCTTGTGTAAACCCTCTATATACTCCTTCCACCTTTCTGCTTCCCCTTCTTTGGTTGGAACTGGATTTCCATCTGAGCTCTTGATATTCATGCAAGTGGTTCCCTTTTCTCCAAAGGTCCCTTTAATTTTCCTGTAGGCAGGATCTAACTTACCCCTAGTGATATGCGCCTTTACATCCTACCTGCCGATCTCATTTTTGAGACGTTTGTATTCCTTATTGCCTGCTGCATTTACTGTACTTTTATATTTTCTCCTTTCATAAATTAAATTCAATATCTCCTCTGTTACCCAAGGATTTCTATTAGCCATCGTCCTTTTACCTACTTCATCCTTTGCTACCTTCACTACTTCATCTCTCAAAGCTATCCATTCTTCAGCTACTGTATTTCTTTCCCCGATTCTTGTCAATCGTTCCCTAATGCTCTCCCTGAAGCTCTCTACAACCTCTGGTTCTTTCAGTTTATCCAGGCCCGATCTCCTCAAATTCCCACCTTTTTGCAGTTTCTTCAGTTTTGATTTACAATTCATAACTAATAGATTGTGGTCAGAGTCCACATCTGGCCTGGAAATGTCTTACAATTTAAAACCTGGTCCCTGAATGTCTGTATTACCAGTAAAGCAACTATCTTTCGGAAACCCATAACGCGTGATCACTGAATACGCTTAGGCAATACGCTAGTGGAGCAGATAAAAACCGCTTGTGTCTAACCCTGTTACACCAAATGTTAGTTTGAGATATGTATTATCTTGTGATGTCATGCTCTTCAGTACTGAGTCAGTAAACAGTAAGTAGCTTTAGTGTCTGAATCACAGTTGCAGTGTCAACCTGGAACCCTAAACATGGGGTAACTGCGGGAAGTGCACCTTGTTTATGATGCGGCCGCAGGAAACTGTCGAAGACTGCAGGGAATGTACCGCTGACGTGTCCACATTATCTCTCACTTACTGCAGTCCACGCTCTGCTATGAAATACCGACACAATGATACCAGGCAGGGGTAATGAGGGCCAACTACGGACGGTACCTACACCTAACGCTTTGGGAACAACCCAGAGACAAATACGCGAGCAACTTTTGCTGCGCTCCGTATTCACCAAAGTTTAGTATGGCATGTGTTGCTTGAACAGCTGCTTCATCCTTATCGTCCTATGAGAGTACACTCTATGGGACCAGATAATTATCCAACACGTCATGTGTATACGTCCTGGTTCCTGCATCAGACCAATGAACAGCCTCGTTTTCCTGAAGTCGTTATGTTAACAAGAGAAACTGAGTTTATTCTGGAAGGCATTTACAGTAATCAGTATATTGGGATGAAAGCCCCCGTATTATAGTTGTGCGAGTTCATCAGCGACATTCCGCAGCGAAGAACTGGGCCGGGTCGCGAACGGCTACTTGTTTGGGCCTTACACGTCGCCTCCTCGACTCCGGTTGCCATCGTACAGCGTGTTCTTGGAAGTTCACCTGCCGACGTTACTGGAGGAGGTAGCCCTAGACATCATAAGGACGATGTGGTTTCAGCATGACAGGGGGCCAGCGCACTTTGCAGAACCAATCCGAGTAGTAATAACCAGCTCTTTTGGCAATCAGTGGATTGGTCTGGGAGGACACGTGCACTGGCCCTACGCCTTACCCCATTAGACTTCTTTCTCTCCGTCTACGTAAAAGCAGATGTGTATTCAGACCCTGTTCACTCGGAGGCGGAATTGGTTGCATGGTTGCAAGAATTCTTAAAACAGCCACCCAAATACAGAACACACCACGAATTTTCCTGCTACATCGGTACCGGCTCTGCGTTGACGCTAACCCTCCGTTACTCGCGCGAAAATTCGTGACGTCACTCACGCGGATAACAGGTGTCACCCACAAAACAAACGGTCTATTTGTACACTTTGAATGGTCTTTATGGCTGGTTTTATGATATTTTACTAAATCTGAATACATTGCATCTAATATTTGTACACAGTAAAGTATATTCTAATGTTTGAAACAGTTTCACCATTCGAAGAACAATATCTTCAGCTGAATTACTGACATTACATGGTCCCTCTTGTTGCTTACCGACCTACGGTTCTAAATTCTAAGTGTAAGCTGTTATTGCATCAAGCAAAGCAAACACTTTGTAACCTCCCCACAAAAATGAAATGATATTATTTTAAATGTGAATAGTCATTGAGCTAAGTGTAAGCTCCCCAGAGAAATTTTGAAACACAATAATTGAATGTTAACTAGAATACAACTTAATGTAACCTCCCAGCAAATAAATTTAAAGACAATGACAATTAAATAAAAATTAGCAATCTGACCCTAATGTAAGATGCCCACAAAAAGAAAGTCAATTCAGTGATAAGAAAATCTCAGTGACAATGAAAACGCAAATAGACCGAAATGTCGATCTTAGGCCCTGTTCACTAATTAAACTGTAATTCTTACCATAGTAAAACTGCATCTGGTCTTATTTTTCGCCATAGCTTGGAGGAAATTCATTGCAAAAATTTTGAATTTAAGGAAAACTTTCTTTACGGAATAGCAAGGGAAATATTTCTTTCATTAAAGGACTCTTTGTAAAAAAAATTGCTTTGAAAACAAAATTATTATTGGGGCGATTCTTGGACAAATTAGTTACAGTTAATTTACATCATTAGCTGAGCGCAATGCTGCTTCATTACCTTATTTTAAAATATAATATACCTCGTCCTGAATCTTGACCAGAATGCCATGTCGACGCCCGCCGACTGCTCACACACAACTGCTAACCCGCAACTGAACTGTCTCGTAACTCGACTGCCACAGAACTGAACTCTCGCGTGGTCAAGCGCAGACTAGGAACGACAAATAGCTCTCTGGTCAGAGACTCTGCAATGCCTCGCCATCGCCGCCACACAACATACGTGTTTCAACTTTTAACCCATACTTTGCTGGTTTGCTAGGAGATTATTGCCTGAACGGGCAGTTTCCTCTAAATGCCAAAAGCTGTTCGTCAACAGTAAGATATTCACTGGGTGGAAAATATTTTTGGCAATCGTTCGTGAATAGTTCAGCAGCCGACTTGTCACTCTCTCTGCGAACACCCCTATCACGGATATTATCAAAGCTCCGATATCTCAACAGAAACCTGAATCCGTTTTCACTTATGCATGATTAAAGTCCGTTTCCCTTTGAGTTATCCCACAATTTCAATATACTCTTCCTAGAACATGTCAAAGATCCACACAGATATAACTAACCAATGAAAGCTCTGAACTCTATCGCATCTGTTTCTTTAGCATCCCTTTCCCTAGAGAAGTTACCATCAACTTCATTGATGGATATATTAATGCATGTTGAGATAATGCTTATTATGTTTTCATCCAAGAAAAAATTCAGAATTTCTATTTCTATCTTTTCTATACGAGCTTGTTATTTGGTCCAGGCAAATGCGTAATAAAATTACAAGATCTGCTTCTAACACTGGTAGGATATTTATCTTTCCTCGGCTTAGTTATTCCAAAAAAGTGGTTCAAATGGCTCTGAGCACTATGCGACTTAACTTCTGAGGTCATCAGTCGCCTAGAACTTAGAACTAATTAAACCCAACTAACCTAAGGACATCACACACACCCATGCCCGAGGCAGGATTCGAACCTGCGACCGGAGCGGTCATGCGGTTCCAGGCTGAAGCGCCTTTAACCGCACGGCCACACCGGCCGGCCTTAGTTATTCCATCTTTCCCTAAAAAAAAAGCATCCTCTTGAGTTACTTCTTCCTGTGATTCATATTGATCATTTTCAGACAGCTTTCATGAACAGAATCCTCAGTCTCTGAGTCAGCGCTATCACTGTGAGCATCTTCATCACTCAGCTCATTGAACCATTCCAGCCATACATTAGGATCTCTACTAAACACTGTCCGAGGTTTACTGCCTTTGACATTTTTTCCACAATTTAAAAATAAAGAGAATACTAGTAACAAGGAAAGTAACTGCAATTAGTTTCAATACGTCTAAATTGAATCTAGGAAAGCAATAAAGTAATACAGACTCACTTTGTTTCAGATTGTGGCAGCAGATCTCGCTCGGATGACAAGTGTCCTCCAGACTACAATAATGTTTCATAGACAATGTATCTTTCGTAACTGAAAGACAATGATTGGAGCTAACGGCTGGAGAGTTAGCAGAAAGGTACTGAAAATGGCGCGAACTCTATCCAGCCCTGTCAGACAAAATTGAGCGGGAAAGTAATGTGGATGACGAGTATCATCCGCGCGAGCAACGGAGGTTTAAATGGTGCTCTCTTTGCACATTTCTTGTGATGTCGTAGTGATTGGAGCAATAAATCCGTGAAAAGCATTTAACACCGTTGTATTCTGAACCACACTTAATAACCTCCTGCATTCTCAGCACTCCAACAATATGCGTTTCCGACACATGGTAGCTTTACGAAATATATTTGATTCTGTCTCGGTCATTTAGTGGGACGCGAAATTGAAGCGTCACCCATCCACCAGTGTCAGCCCAGTTTGCAGGTGAATTTAAGTTTAATTTAGTATTTTGTTTATGTATTTTGTAATATTTGTAATGTTTGTGAATTATCTAAAGTTTTGTATTTATTTTTATGTTTCATGTACGGAGAGGGCGGCGCAACGAACGGAGATAGGATCTTCACTGCCGGGATAAGAGCGAAAATTGCTGGCCACTATACATCGCGGGTCGTCAGCCAAAGAGCAACAGAAGATCCGGAAACCGAGTTGTTGCGTCGTGCTTCTAAAAACTGAAAAAATAAGAATTTGTAATGTTTCTACAACAATGACGTCATAAAAATTTAATCATGTTGTAAATGTTCAGTCCTATCTAGTCAAGGCTCATGTTCACGTCTATATGTAGTATATATGAAGATAATAAGCTAGTGTATACTACAAAAGCTTAAATACGTGTTCCGAGAATTTATTTATGAAGAATTATATTAAGGAAGAAGTATTACTGATTTATTTGACAAGATTATTAATTTTTGACAACGTTCATCGCGAGTTTGAGTCTTAAAAGTTTATTCAATGTGGTTTTAATATTTATTAAAGCAGATAACTTGCATTAATATAACTTCTGAGAAGAAACAAACGACATCTAAACTGAAAAATGTTTGCGCAAACCAATTGGACTGAGTGACGTAATTCTGCGCATACGACTCAAATTATGATGTATTAATTACAGTTTCGTTCAAGAACCATTCAGATACAACTTTAAAAAGAATTTTGTAACTGACGTAGGTGACGAAGTCTGCACATGGTCATATGTCAAAAGAAAATCATTTATACAAAACTTACGTCGTTACAGTACAGTTACCATCCCTATTAGTTTGGGCACTGAATTTTGAACACCCTGTATAGATAACAAGGGCAGTCTAGTCCCACTTTCCTGGGGCTCTCCTGACGATACCATTGTCTCTGATGAATACTGATGCTCTCTTTTGGTATATTGTTATTGTGGAATAAAAGTTTACTGTTAGTAATACGATCAGTGAAATGGCTGACGTAATACGAGTCTCGTGCTTTCCAGTTAATAGGAAAATACATCGCGTTAAGAAATCTTCAAACGAACACTGCTTTGAGAGATTTGCATCTTGCGCTTTCCCGGTTTCCCTCTGAAGAAGTTCACTCTAGGTGACTTGTAGATGGCCGGTAAGTAGGGCAGTTGGCGCGTAGATGGTGCTCTCCTCACTCCTCTGCCTACGGTGAAGTGTGGGAGTCGCTCGCTTGTATAGAAGCGAGGAGGAGGTGCGCCTGAAGCCTGAGTTGCGTTTGCCAGAGCTGTGGCGCTCGCTAGGAGCGAAGAAATACACCAGGTCCCGGCGCCCAGAACAATCTTTCTTGGATTAACGCCCAGCCCTGCCTAGCACAGCCCACCGGGTTGCGCCTTCAGAGGCCTGCGGCAGTATCGTATGTCACAACAGCTACGTGACTGTCCTACGCCGAACAGTCTGTACAAGAGAATTGTGCACCCTTGTTACTCTTTGTGACTTTAGGTGGCAAGCCTGATCCCGGCGCTAACTGTTAGTTGTCCTGTTGTTAAGAGCACTGCCAGAAATAATTTATTATTTAACTCAGAAACTGGAGTAGTCCTACTGCTTTGATTACCTTCTGGTATGTAGTTCGCTAACAAGGGGGATATTGTTACGAAATACATTCCATTGACGCCTCCCAAAGGCACAAAAGAAAAGAAAAGGTCATCCCATTGCACGAGACCATACCCTTCACACGAATGGAAAAAGAAACATGGGGTATACTTTAACTTATGCATAGGACTAACAAATTTTTATTTTGAAAAAAACCATCCGTATTCGCTTGGGTACATCATCTTTTGCATGTGGTACATGACAGTAGATAAACAACCGTTACACGATAAATTTTATAATTTTCATATGTACATCCCAATAGGTAGTACAGTCGATTTTCTAACGCTACATCAAATCTGCAGACAATATTCACTACCGACAGTCACTGCCCTACAATTACTTCTTCTTCTCCTTTCGTTTTATTGCGGTGAGGCAGACCTATTACTTTCTGCAGTCTTCGGCACATTCTTTAGCTGGCTCGTGACAAGGAAGTTAAGCTGTCCATTCAGAGGCCACCTAGTCCACCAACGCAACCCCCCCCCCCTTCATCTTCTCCCCACTGAGCAGGTCTTTAGACTACTACGACTGCATGCTTGGTGGACCCTACCTTCCTGTACTGACAGAGTGTGGGATAGCAGGCACATAGAGGCCCGCCAGAAACAGCGATGTATCCGGACCACGGCCCGACCACCACAACATGGCACACATAAAGGCAAAGGCGTCGGGGCTGACCTACTCGACACAGGGGGGTTGGCCGGCTGGTTGGCCTATGAATGGGCAGCTTTAGGATAGGAGTTTACTATTAAAACAGTCTTGATCACAATTTATTTAGTACGGTGACCGGTTTCGACCACTACTGTGGTCATCTTCAGACCTGCAAGTCGTATACAAAGCCTTAATTAGAGGGCTACATACATGAAAGAAAATACATAAAGTTATAAAGCTATAAAACGGTGAATTACCCATGAGTAAGAACCTCCTTTTGGTAGAGATTCACTACTGGAGAAAGCAGTGTACGTTTTAATATATATTATGGAGGCTCCCCCCACTTCTGACGGTATGCTGTCATTACTAACTAGTAAGTTATAAGTCGAATAACAATATAAAATTTCTTAGTTAAAAGAACATTGTCAAGAAATAAAAATAAACACACACTAAACTTAGCTTATTTAACAGCTATTGTCAATTAAGAAGCGTTACAAATATTTAATCATGTAAGGTAAATGAACTTCGTTTTGACAGAACATGAGTTGCCCTCTTAAGGCCTGTTAGTAAACCATTTGGACCACTGGTTGCCATGGTGAAGTTGGACGCCGTTCCGAAGACGAGGCAGCAGGTTTCTTTCCACTGAAGTTGTTGTAAAGTCGATAGGCAAACTAGTGGTTGACATGGTGAAGATAAACGCCAGTTCAAATATGTGGCAGCAGGCTTCTTTCTAACGAAGTTGTTGCGAAAGTGGAATGGCAAAGACGGTCGCGTCAAGTGATGTACTATTGAGCAGCAACACGTCTTTATTGAAACTATTTTCAGTGAGTAGGATGCAATTATCTTTAGCTGACATCCTGTACAGTAGTGGTCGAAACCGGTCACCGTACTAAATAAATTGTGATCAAGACTGTTGTTCATAGTAAATATTTGTAACATATTGATTACTGTCACTCCCATAATGTATTCAAAAGTAATTTAGGATCGGATTGTCATAAACTTGTTCAGGGCTTAAAGCCACTTATTTGTTTATCGTATGGCAACTTTTGGTGTGTCTCATATCAGTGATAGTCGATGCACAATTAGCCAGGAGATCAACTATCAAGATCGAGGATTGTTTGGTTGCGTGAAAGTGACTGTTCTTTAGAACCCCCCAGGGGACACGTGTAGCTTAGGTATGCTACGGACGCGAAATGTCGTTGTACCCTGAGCAGATAGAAAACACTGAAGTCAGAGTGTCTCATATGTGTAGCACAGCAGGCGTATAGGAGGGTGGCCTGCAATACATTTCACATTGTACGACACACTAGAAGGAAACCTTTTTGGTGTGGTAAGATATAAAAGCAGGGTGAAAAATTCAGAGTTTGAGACCGTGGGACTGGCCATTGGTCGTGGTCATGCTGCACAGGAATGTTCAGTTAAATCCGAGTAAGGGAGTCTGTGGCTCGTTTTTTGGGGTACAAGGCGCATTTTTCGTGCATATATACACGCAAAGCTACTGATTCGCTGGGGTTGGAAATGTGTCATTTTCTGCCTTTTTTCCCACGCCACGCTATTATTGGTTAACCATGACAAAATATGCAAGAGTAGGAATTTGTTAAATTTGTTTATAAAATTATTTTTGGTCGGAAATCTCAAGGTTTGCTGCAAGTGACCAGAGAGATTCCTATGCTGGCAGAACCATTTAAGTTTTGGAGAGAAAAATCATAACAGATTTGCTGCAGGGAAGCTGGACAGTACACTTGCTTCAAGGAAGTTGTAGGATGTAGTTGCAGGGGTGAGAGATGTCTCTAACTTAAGAGCTGACACAGAGGCAGAGTTGGAATCAGAATTTCCAGCTGCCATTGAATCCGTTTCCCACGCTAGCAACCTTTGAGAGTACGATCCGTCGGTGGAGTCACCAAAGCGATGGACACATGAAACTAGCTAAATTGCATCAGTGCAGTTTTTACATTCACAGTCAACTAGTTGCATCCATAATGCCCTTTGTCGAATGTGTCGCTGTACGGTCTTGGTTCTCCAGTGATCTTTCTTTAACCAGTGGGACGTATGTGCCCCACGACAGGTTATCGGAGACCCAATTGGAATGTATTCTGTGTTATTGCTATCCATTGGTAAAGTAAAGCTTACTAATGGTTAGCTCAATTTTTATAACTACAGACTGGAATGTTGTTTGTACTGTCCTCATGTTTCATTATTAACCCTCGTCTCGGTATTGTCACAGTGAATTAGTTCACGCTTGCACATAGACAACCCGATTGTCAGATTCGCAAAGCGGGATGCCTTCGAGCCTTTCCGGACACATCGCGTCAACGACTTGCAACCACGAACTGGACTGACGCTTGCCACATCACAGACGAAGCCCGTATTCAGAACCTCTAGTGTGAGGTACACGCTTGGACAGATGCTCTGTCAACCGATGTGTGTCTGTTTTCAGTGTGTCTTGCAGTTTTTTGGGGGGACTTATTGGTAATCATGTATGTCCTATCCCCCACACTCCCAACCGCCTTGGAAAACAAAATGGGGAAATATCCTTTTCATGTTGTTAAATCTGGCTAAGAAATTAGTTAAAATAACCATACGTTATTATTTTTGAAATGAAACTGGTAGTCAAAAGGCTGAATGACTAACCGCTTACACAGTGATTGGCTGTATCCTCGATATACGTTACGTCTTCATGTGTCCATCCACTGGTCCCATGGTTATAGTTCGCAACCACAATCTTATTACATGTTTATATTCTTGATTCATTGGGAAAATTGTGACTGAGGTGACACCCAAACAATGAGCCACATTGTGAATGACTGTCCAATTAGACGCCTCCCTGGTGGCTTTGAGAAGCTCCGTCAAGCATTCGACGAGGCACTCCGCTGGATCGACTTCATCAACATCAGAGTGTAATCTGAGCCGTTTTAAAACTTGTGTACTATATATAATTTCACATGTTCATTTATATATATATATATATATATTTCTTTATTTTGCTAAATGTGTATTACTGTAATTGATGCATACGATAATAATAATAATCATCATCATCTTAGAGCAGTAAACTAAATTGTGGTAGTGACCGCCACTTTCCTTTGATAGTAATTCTGTGAACCCTCGTAACCAGTTTTGTAAAGGCCTCGTCGCTACTACTGTGGGGGCCGAGTTGCCACTGTTGTTACCGTAGGCCGAGTTTGTAGGTTCGTGAAACGGCTTCTGGTGCAGCGCATCACTAAGAGAATTTCTTCCTGCCACTATCACACGGCTATACTCCAGGGCCAGGTTACAGGATAGGAGAACGAAGGTTCTACAACACTCCAACGAACTAGTAACAAAAGTCACAAAAATAAGTTAATAATGAAACTTCCTGGCAGATTAAAACTGTGCCGGACCGAGACTCGAACTCTGGACCTTTGCCTTTCGCGGGCAAGCGCTCTACCGACTGAGCTACCCAAGCACGACTCACGCCCCGTCCTCACAGCTTTAATTCCGCCAGTACCGTGTCTCCTACCTTCCAAACTTTACAGAAGCTCTCCTGCGAACCATGTAGAACTAGCACTCCTGAAAGAAAGGGTATTGCGGAACATGCCTTAGCCACAGCCTGGAGCTACAGTGGAGTGTGCAATGATATGAAACTTCCTGGCAGATTAAAACTGTGTGCCGGACCGAGACTCGAACTCGGGACCTTTGCCTTTCGCGGGCAAGCGCTCTACCGACTGAGCTACCCAAGCACGACTCACGCCCCGTCCTCACAGCTTTAATTCCGCCAGTACCGTGTCTCCTACCTTCCAAACTTTACATAAGCTCCCCTGCGAACCATGCAGAATAGTTTTAATCTGCTAGGAAGTTTCATATCAGCGCACACTCCGCTGTAGAGTGAAAATTTCATTCTAGAAACATCCTCCAGGCTGTGGCTAAGCCATGTCTCCGCAATATCCTTTCTTTCAGGAGTGCTAGTTCTGCATGGTTCGCAGGAGAGCTTCTGTAAAGTTTGGAAGGTAGGAGAGACGGTACTGGCGGAATTAAAGTTGTGAGGACGGGGTGTGAGTCGTGCTTGGGTAGCTCGGTCGGTAGAGCGCTTGCCCGCGTAAGGCAAAGGTCCCGAGTTCGAGTATCGGTCCGGCACACAGTTTTAATCTGCCAAGAAGTTTCATGGGATACAAGTGTTGCGTTCCCTTTTGCCAGGGAAATTATAAAGCCCAAAAAGGCATGAAAGTGCAAATGTTTCGATTTCCCAAATGCGTGAAGTTGAGAAATCGCTGGATTGCAGCTATTTCCAGACAGGAATTTGTGTCTACGCATCATTCAAGGGTAAGTAAATGACAAAAAATTTATAGCGTGTTATTTGTTTCCATTCCACCACATTTGCCAATTGTTTTTAAAAGCAGGTATGTATCATGTACCAGTATCATTTGTTTCTTAATTCTGGACCATTGCTGCGAGGTTAATACGAAGCTGGCTGTGAAATGTCTCTCATATTTGCAATTATTGTCACACAGAATAGTTATGTTAATTAGTGTGACTCGAAAATGTTTAATATTCCTTATCATTCCTACCAGATTATTGAGTTTCCAGTACTTTCATTTTGCTAGAACTACAAAATGATTTTGTTCAGTTTTACGTATATACAGCTATTCGGAAATAATTTCATTTTGAGTAAACTACCTTAGAAAATTGCTTTAATGAATTCAGTGTTCGACAGATTAAGCAGTATAGAAAGTAGAATTTCGAGGTAAGTGCATTGTGATTAAATTAACAGCACTCTTTGACACAAATTTGAGTCAAGGATATAGGAGAAATAATCTTTTCATGTTTAAGATGCTAAAATTCTGGAAAATGAGGGAAATAAAGTATTTTTTCGGGTTTTTGATTTACTAAACTTTATGTCAGGAGGTGCTCCATTTCATAGAATGATTTGAGTTTCGTGTGAGGTCAGCAAATTCTGAAGTGGAGAGGAAAATTTACGAAAATAACCGGGGAAATAAATTCTTAAATTCTGTAGGAGCTCCAGCTGCTTTACTTAAAACCGAAAATGTCTGCTTGTTGTTGCATATTGCCGATTTTATACTGCAAAAAAACGTAGCTCCTGAGGTAAAAGACAGAATTTAAAATTACGGTTTGTATTCAAGCCTAGAAACGTGTATTTAAGGCAAATCGTCAAAATAATTCTACATCTTGAAATAACACAGGGCAATTTTGTTCAGTTACTTTACGCAGTGATAGAAATTTCCATAATTTCATTACAAGGCTATGTGGAAGAGGAAAGCACGAGAATCCCTATGCGGTCTCAGCTCGTATACCCGCAGAGCGCTCAACAGGAGCGTTCCGACACAGACCCGGCCATCAGTATGTGACGTCATAAATGTGCGCGCAGGCCTGTAGTCTAGGTGGTGTTGGTGAGGTACGATTTCCGTACTTCCATGCTTAGATGGGTCACCGCTAGTAATTTTCATTTAATAAGACGCTATCCGTTGTACGACAGTGTTTCTCTAAAATTTGCATGACCTTATCGGGAGCTGCTGGCCACCCTCAAAGGGTTATGCTAAACAGTTCAACTGACACCTCACACATGCATGGACGACGCATTTTCTTTTACAGTTAGTTTACCTCACTACCAACGAAGTGCTGGGTAAAGACAATAGTGCAGTTTCTATTGGACTTAATCGTACTGCGCTGTTGCAAAAAGCGGTTAGGTTTCCGCGGCCTGTAATGCGTTTGCGGCTTGGCTGTGGATCCGCTCACTTGAAAAAATACGAGAAAATTGGTGTGTCGCCCCACAATCAGGAATTCATAGAACGGCAGAAAAACTGCCGGCGCCCTGGCGCGCCGCCGCAGGGCCGTAATGGCCAACATTTGCATCATAAAATCGCGCCCTCGCGGGAAATTACCGACCGTCGCCCTCAGACCTGAGGGCCTGTCCTTCGCCGCCGCGCCAACGCCAGAGTCTCCGTCACGCGACACACACAACACACAAACCCCACACCTCCGCACGCTCCACGTCACACAATCTGCTCCAGCAGGGCCTTCGTTGTCAAATGCTAACCATTGGCGACAATCTTCAACCTACACCTTGCGCAGCATGTCTTAATAACTACGTAATACGTGTAGAACGGCCTAGCACAGCACTCGCCTGTAGGAGCAGCGCCATATTTGAGAATACTCGACGTCCTTATACCATGCTATATATTGAAACCTTCCCGTCTCCTCTATACCTCTTTTGTTAATGATAACCTTCCCTTTTACAATAACCTATGTAACCTTCCCTTAGCATTTCTATCACTTGCTTAATAATAACGAAATCTCCCCTTTGAAATTCATTCTCTTTCTCAATCTTCGCATACAAATTTAATTGCTGCTTTCTTAAAAGTGATTTTCGGATTGTTTCGGCGAAACGTAGAATGTGACGTCGTCGTGTGGCCCTCAGTCGTTATCTCCAATAACCCAAAACTGTTCCTTACCTTTTTTTTTTTACTGTTACTGGATCGCCATCTGACTGCTACATCGAACTGCGACATGAATATACTTACTCTGATTTACTGTACTCTATTAACTGCCGGTGGGCTGTCATAATAAGTGGCTGTTCCCACGCCCGGGTTCCCGGGTTCGATTCCCGGCGGGGTCAGGGATTTTCTCTGCCTCGTGATGACTCTGTGTTGTGTGACGTCCTTAGGTTAGTTAGGTTTAAGTAGTTCTTAAGTTCTAGGGGACTGATGACCATAGATGTTAAGTCCCATAGTGCTCAGAGCCATTTGAACCAATTAGTGGCTGTATTTATTACCAAAGCTGACGTTATTCTTTAATAGCAAAGCTGACGTTATTCTTTAATTAATTTGACTGAAGTTACGTAATTCATAGTTACACTTTTTCTTGACAACAATAAAATTTTTTGCAAAATTTTTATGCTGATGGTTTTTGGGATGGATTATAATCAGTAATGCAACAATGCTGGCAAAAATTATATTCTGAAAATGCTTCAAATATCTACTCTCGGTAATGAAATGATTTTACAAACATTCAAATGGGACTTACTTTTTACAATAATCTTACAACTAGCATTGCGCAAACACACCTTCAGTAGTCTTGCGTTTCGTAAGAAAATACTTCAATAATATTAGTTCCTCTTATGATAATAGTTGATGTCTCTGTACATCCGTTTATAATCTCTTGCAAATCATAGCTGGTGGCTGGCAGGCACACTACTCCTCTCAACCTCTCGCTTCAGACCTGCTACCAACTCGCTTCACATCTCGCTTACTACTGACTTCCTACGAACGCTTAAGTGCGGTCTCTCCTGCCAACAATGCTTTCTGGTGCAGACAATCCCTGCTACCATTACAAAATGTATCAATGCGCGGTCTTTCCCGCCCTTTTCTTAAAATGTGTCCGTACGCGGTCTCTCCCGCCCTTTCTAAAATTATATCAGTTTGCGGTCTCTGTTGCCAACAATACTTTGGTGCAGACATTCCCTGCTACTACAATTATTTCAAACATGACAAATATCAATTATTCCTACTTCACCCTATTAATAAAATATAAACATATTTCATAAATTGTTGTTTGACAATAGAATTTATATATACAGGGTGATTCAAAAAGAATACCACAACTTTAAAAATGTGTATTTAATGAAAGAAACATAATATAACCTTCTGTTATACATCATTACAAAGAGTATTTAAAAAGGTTTTTTTCACTCAAAAACAAGTTCAGAGATGTTCAATATGGCCCCCTCCAAACACTCGAGCAATATCAACCCGATACTCCAACTCGTTCCACACTCTCTGTAGGATATCAGGCGTAACAGTTTGGATAGCTGCTGTTATTTCTCGTTTCAAATCATCAATGGTGTCTGGGAGAGGTGGCCAAAACCCCATATCCTTAACATACCCCCATAAGAAAAAATCGCAGGGGGTAAGATCAGGGCTTCTTGGAGGCCAGTGATGAAGTGCTCTGTCACGGGCTGCCTGGCGGCCCATCCATCGCCTCGGGTAGTTGACGTTCAGGTAGTTACGGACAGATAAGTGCCAATGTGGTGGCGCTCCATCCTGCTGAAATATGAATTGTTGTGCTTCTTGTTCGAGCTGAGGGAACAGCCAATTCTCTAACATCTCCAGATACTGTAGTCCAGTTACAGTAGCACCTTCGAAGAAAAAGGGACCAAAAACTTTATTGGCTGAAATGGCACAGAAAACGTTCACCTTAGGCGAGTCACGTTCATACTGAGTTGTTTCCCGCGGATTCTCAGTGCCCCATATACAGACATTGTGACGGTTGACTTTCCCGTTAGTGTGGAAAGTTGCTTCATCACTAAACACAATCTTTGAAACGAAAGATTCATCTGTTTCCATTTGAGCAAGGATAAAATCACAGAAATCGATTCTTTTAATCTTATCAGCTGCAGACAGTGCTTGAACCAATTTCAGACGATAAGGTTTCATAACTAACCTTTTTCGTAGGACTCTCCATACAGTTGATTGTGGAATTTGCAGCTCTCTGCTAGCTCTGCGAGTCGATTTTCCTGGGCTGCGAACAAATGCTTGCTGGATGCGTGCTACATTTTCATCACTCGTTCTCGGCCGTCCAGAACTTTTCCCTTTGCACAAACACCCATTCTCTGCAAACTGTTTATTCCAACGTTTAATACACCACCTATCAGGAGGTTTAACACCATACTTCGTTCGAAATGCACGCTGAACAACTGTCGTCGATTCACTTCTGGCGTACTCAATAACACAAAAAGCTTTCTGATGAGCGGTCGCCATCTTAGCATCAACTGACGCTGACGCTCAGTCAACAGCGCCTCAAGCGAACAAATGTACAACTAAATGAAACTTTATAGCTCCCTTAATTAGCCGACAGATAGTACTTAGCTCTGCCTTTTGTCGTTGCAGAGTTTTAAATTCCTAAAGTTGTGGTATTCTTTTTGAACCACCCTATATATATATAAGACAGATCGGTTCGGTTTCACAGAGAATGCCCTTCGCCATTCGCCCCTTAGCTTCCATTTGTCGCGAATCTCACACCCAGCGCTAAGTCCCGAGTGACTGGAATAAAGGGCTGGTGCCTCCAATCTCTATATATAAAGGGTAATGTCCTGACTGACCGACCCAAACCACTGAAGATGGAAACTTGAAATTTGGATAAGATGGATACGCATCGTTTAAGAAGGTTTTTTCGAAATTCCAACGCTGATGGGGTGAAATAGAGGATGAAGGATTTTGCTGAAAACTGTCGCTATTAAGGCAATTTTGAAACTAGACCTAAGAAATTTGGCATTTTGTTTCTCGGTCAGAAATAAAGAAATACATGCTTCAGTTCTTTTGGGAATTTAACGGTATGGGGGTGAAATGTCATTATTAAAGAACTGCTAAAGTATTTTTAAATTACAGCTAAGAACATTGGTATTTAGCTCCTCGGTTACAATTAAAAAAATTGGTATATCAGTGTTTTTGGAAACTGAATCCGTAATCGGGTGAAAAAGGGGATGAGATTTGTTACGAAAATATTTTATTATGAAAGTATTTTTAAAGCCAAATCTATGAAAATTTAAATTTAGCTTCTCAGTTAGAAATAAAGAAAACGTGTTTCACTGTTTTTGCAAATTCAACCTCTATGGAACAGGAAAGGGGGATCAAAGTTTTTATGGAAACATTTGATTGTGCAAGCATCTTTCAAGGTAATCTATGAAAATTTGTATTTGTCTTGTTTGCTAGAAATAAAACATAGGCATGTCACCTTTTTTTTTTTGGATATTCAATCCCTAATGGGGTAAGACAGGGGTAGACTGATTCACTGACTCATCATCGCCAAGCGCAAACCACTAGGAATAGAAAGTTGAAGTTCAGACATTTTATACTGTAGGCACCGTTAAGAAGGGGATGTCCCAAACTCTGCTCCAAAGGGGGTGAAATAGGGAAAGTATGTAACAATTAAGGGAATTTTGAAGGTAGAACTACGAAAACCGGTACTTGGTTTCCAGTTAGAAAATAAAAAAAAAATTGCTTCAACAGTTTTGGAACTTCAACTACTCGTGGGGTGAAATGGAGGGTGAAAGTGAAAGTATTTTTGAAAATAAATAATTACTAAATAACTACTAAAGGATTCTTAGGGCTACGTCTTTGACATCTGGTATCTGAATTCTCAGTTAGAAGTAAACAATGTATGTTTCAGTTGTCCTGGAAATTCCAACCATAAGAGAATGCAAAAGGGGATGAACATTTTTAAAAAATATTTCATTACATTAAAAAATTTTAAAGCGAAATTTATGAAAATTGGTATTTCTCCTCTCGGTTAGATATAAAGCATTATTTAATAGGGGATGAAAGATGCTATGCAAATATCTCCACAAGAAGGTAAAAGCCATGAGTAGCAAAAACTTTGGACTCTAGCTGCCAGAATCGCTTCTTTGTTAGAAGTACATACGGAAGAGACCATGCTTATATGGCCTTAATTAGCGTGAAAACAGATCTTTCAATTAGTAGTCAGAAGGGCTGGAAATTGTTGTGAAAACTAAACAACGATCCAACCAAACATGCAAATCACGCTAACATCACTCCAAATGAAATTGCTACACAGATTCTTGAGAATGCTAAACCAAGATCGCCTATTAAAAAAATCGGACTTCAAATTAGAGTTTAAGGAACGAACTCAGAATAATAACCTGACTAGACCATTCCACCTAGGTGAATTAGAAGATGCCATTCACAAAAGCAAAAATGGCAAGGCAGCAGGATTAGACGACATTTGTGTACAGCAAATTAAACATTTTGGCACCGCAACCAAAGACTGGCTCTTAAAACTGTATAACCACTGTCTGACATTTTTCAAGATCCCGAAATTATGGCGCAAGGCACACGTGATTGCGATACTAAAACCTAGAAAGTCACCAACGGATCCGAAGAACTACAGGCCAATGTCTCTCCTTTGCCATCTCTATGAGATACTAGAGAGAATGATTCTCCACCGCTTAACTGCGGTAGTTGATCCACTTCTTATCTCGCAGCAAGCTGGCTTTACACCAAGCAAGAATTGCACCTCACAAATCCTTTATCTTTCTCAGTTCATAAAAGATGGTTTTGAGCAGAGAAAGATAACCTTTCGGCGCCCTTTGACACCGTGAACCACAGTGTGTTACTGCACAAAATCTACAATCTGACTAACGACTACGCGTTGACGAGGATAATTGCAACACTCCTACAGAATCGACGTTTTTTCGTGGACTTCCAAGGAAAACACAGCCGATGGAGAACTCGAAAGAACGGTCTCCCCCAAGGAAGTGTACTCTCACCTACTTTATTTAATGTGTTCACTAACGATAAACCACAGCCTCAAGGATGCAAAAGCTTCATACATGCTGATGACCTTGCTCTTGTTGCTCATGGCAGTCGGTTTGAAGATGTAGAGATAATGCTTACACACGGTCTACAACAGCTTGGTACTTACTATGAAAAGAATCAACTCGCACCCAATCCTAAAAAAACGCAAGTGTGTTCGTTCCATCTGAAACATAAACAACCTGACAGGAAACTTGAAATATTCTGGAATGGAGCTGCACTAGAATATTGTTCCCACCCCAGGTATTTGGGTGTTACTCTCGACCGTACACTGACCTACAAGGAACACTGTCTGAAGCTGAAGCAGGAGGTATCATCCAGAAACTGCCTTTAACGGAAACTAGAGGGATCGAACTGGGATACACATCCACAAACATTAAAAACTACAGCGCTTGCCTTATGCTATTATGCAGGAGAGTACGCTAGCCCAGTGTGGTGCAATTCAGTACATGCAAAGCGGGTTGATGTAGCCTTAAATGACAGCTGTAGGATTGTTACAGATTGCCTAAGGCCAACCTCCATGGACAGAGTTCAGTGTCTGGCTGGGATTGCTCCATGTGACATCAGAAGTGAGATCGCCGCTAACATCGAGAGGCATAAATCAAATACAGTGACCTCACATCCACTCTTTCGTCATCAACCTGCCAAGCCAAGACTGAAGTCCAAGAAGAGTTTCCTAACAACTTCACAGCCCTTAGAAGGATCAGCTGCGGCTACCCGACTCACCAAGTGGAAATAAAGTCGCCAACACCTGTCAAACTGGATGACACCACAAGAATACCTGTCTCCTGGACACATGGAGAAGTGCGTCGTCTGGAAGTCCTTGAACAGACTACGGATCGAAGTCGCAATATCGAGAGATAATCGCCGGCCGAAGTGGCCGTGCGGTTAAAGGCGCTGCAGTCTGGAACCGCAAGACCGCTACGGTCGCAGGTTCGAATCCTGCCTCGGGCATGGATGTTTGTGATGTCCTTAGGTTAGTTAGGTTTAACTAGTTCTAAGTTCTAGGGGACTAATGACCTCAGCAGTTGAGTCCCATAGTGCTCAGAGCCATTTTTTTCGAGAGACAATCTCCTTAAATGGAACTTCCAACTGCCAAATGTCAACACACCACTGTGCGACTGAGGTGAACTGCAGACAACGCGGCATCTCTTCAAATGTAACTCATGCCCAAACAGCTGTAGCATGAAGAACTTAACGTCTGCATTACCCAATGCTACCAAAGTTGCCCAATTCTGGGTCAATATTGCATAGTTTTCTTTGTATGTATTATATATGTGTTCATTGCAGTGTACCTCTGACACAAATAAAGAAGAAAGAAGCGCGAAAGGCTTAGAAGGTGTTGCAATTTGTGAAAGACATGAAAATTCTATTAAATAAAAGCGGAAAAGATCTCTGCAGGCCATACAGTCTTCGCGGGCGAAGCAGTGGGCACTAAGCTAGTATATAATAACGGCAAAAGAACGCACTTGCAAAATTACAAACCCCCTATCCTCAACATCGGTTTTACGCACATTTCTTAGGAACAGTCTGAAATCGAACACAATAAAGAAACTTCGCTCCACAAATCAGCACGCATGATGAAACCATCGTTCGTACGAAACTCAGCTTGCCGTATTCTTGCACTATATCCTCAGAACAATAGTGCAAGGGCAATTGGTGGATTCCACATTCACAGGTTTACTGAAACTGTGTGATCAGTGCAACACAGAAGAAGGTTAACGACTGTCCGAGCATACCAAATTGGCTCTCAGATATGTGAGTGGCTTCAAGATGTTTTAAGCAACAGAATCTAGCACATTCTCCTGGTGTACAACTGTTCAGCAGAGACGAAGGTATCGTCAAGGATTACCCACGGAAGTGCGACAGGTCCACTCTGGTTATCGATATAAAATAATCTCATGAAGAGGATGAGTAGGAATCTTCGACTATATGCTGATTTTGCCGTAGTGTTTGGGAAAGCATCTCAATGCTGTAGGAGGATACAGGGTGGGTTGGATAGAACATCTGTTTGGCGTGATGAAGAGCAGATTGCTCGAAATCTGAAAAACTCTAAGTTAATGTACAGGAATAGAGGATACAATCCCATAATGTTCGAATACAGTGATAGGAGTGTTGACCTAGGCAACCTGTTTAAATATCTAGGCGTAACTTTGTAAAATGAGATGAAACTGAACGAGCACGTAACGACGGCAGTGGAGGAGGCGACTGGTCGAGTTTGGTTCAGTGGGAGGGTTTTAGGAAAGTGTAGTTCATCTGGAGAACACTGGTGTGACCCATTGTTGACTACTGCTCCATTGTTTGGTATCGCCACCGGATTGGGTTAGAGGAAGACATTGAATCAATTCAGAGGCAGGCTGCTAGATTGGTAACCGGTAGGTTCGATCAACGGGCAAGTAACACGTAGATATTTCTCAGATGGGGGTCCCTGGAGGGAAGAAAACGGTCTTCGTGCGAAAAGTTCCTGAGAAAGTTTAAAAGTTAACGCAAGTAATTAAGGAAAGCGATATTATAATACTCGATGACAATATTGGTGATACGGTGCTTCATACAGTCACGTCAATATCGAGGGGTAACGTAGCAAAGCGACATTAAGTGGAACGAGCATATCGGTTTTAGGAAAAGCGAATGGTCGACATCGGTTTAGGGGGCGAATTCCACGGAAGTGTATCTCTTTTACAAAATGAGACTCCGTATAGAACATCACAGAGACCCATTCTCGAGCGTTTGGGATCCGCAGCAAGTGGGAGAAAAGGTAAACATCGAAACCATTCACAGGCGAATTGCTAGATTTGTTACCGATGAGTTCGGTCTTAAGCATACTATGATAATGCTTTGTGAGCTCAAATGGGGATACCTGGCGGGAAGAAGATGTTCTTTTCGCCAATAGGAAGTTTAGAGAAGTAGCCTTTGACGCAGACCTCAGAACGGTCCTACTGGAACCAAATTAGATCTCGCGATGACAAGACAAGAGTAATCAGAGATGGTGTGGAAGCGTATACGTATCTCTTCATTTGGTAATGGAACAGGGGAGGGAATGACTGACAGTATTTCAAGATATCCTCTATCATGGAACGTATAGTATTTTGCGGAGTATACATGCAGATGAAGGCATTAAAAAGTTCACCCCATAAAAGCAGCAAGCAAGATGCTTGGGTATGAAAATTAGATAGCATTAATATGTTCTGCGGTTTTCTCATTCAATGTCACATTTGAGTGTTGGTTGTTTGCGAGGAAATCGTGCTATTCCTTGTATAAGAGGAAGAAACTTCTACCAGTTCGAGTGCGAATACAACAGCAGCAAAAGGAGTCTCAGTACATCAGTCCACTTGCACGTGCTGGCAGGAATGTCAGTACCGTCATGAAAAGATGAGATCAATGAGTTCAAGAGATATATACTCAACGAACTATTACACTACTGGCCATTAAAATTGATACACCACGAAGATGACGTGCTACAGACGCGACATTTAACCGACAGGAAGAAGATGCTGTGATATGCAAATGATTAGCTTTTCAGCTCATTCACACAAGGTTGGCGTCGGTGGCGACACCTACAACGTG
This sequence comes from Schistocerca piceifrons, assembly GCF_021461385.2. NCBI lineage: Eukaryota > Metazoa > Arthropoda > Insecta > Orthoptera > Acrididae > Schistocerca > Schistocerca piceifrons. The sequence goes on along the minus strand of NC_060142.1, from coordinate 668,863,392 downwards.
ATGACATGAGTGAAGTTTCCAACCGATTTCTCATACACAAACAGCGGTTGACCGGCGTTGCCTGGTGAAACGTTGTTGCGATGCCTCGTGTAAGGAGGAGAAATGTGTACTATCACGTTTCCGACTTTGATAATGGTCGGATTGTAGCCTATCGCGATTGCGGTTTATCGTATCGTGACATTGCTGCTCGAGTTGGTCGAGATTCAATGACTGTTAACAGAATATGGAATCGGTGGGTTCCGTACGATAATACGGAACGCCGTACTGGATCCCAACGCCCTCGTATCACTAGCAGTCGAGATGACAGGCATCTTATCCGCATGGCTGTAACGGATCGTGCAGCCACGTCTCATCCCTGAGTCAACAGGTGGGGACGTTTGCAAGACAATAACCATCTGCACGAACAGTTCGACGACGTTTGCAGCGGCCTGGACTATCAGCTCGTAGACCATGGCTGCGGCTACCCTTGACGCTGCATCACAGACAGGAGCGCCAGCGATAGTGTACTCAACGACGAACCTGGGTGCACGAATGGCAAAACGTCATTTTTTCGGATGAATCCAGGTTATGTTTACAGCATCATGATGGTCGCATCCGTGTTTGGCGACATCGCGGTGAACGCACATTGGAAGCGTGTATTCGTCATCGCCATACTGGCGTATTACCCGGAGTGATGGTATGGGCTGACATTGGTTGCACGTCCTGGTCACCTCTTGTTGGCATTGACGGCACTTTGAACATTGGACGTTACATTTCAGATGTGTTACGACCCGTGGCTCTACCTTTCATTCGATCCCTGCGAAACCTTACACTTCAGCAGGATAATGCACGACAGCATGTTGCACGTCCAGTATGGGCCTTTCTGGATACAGAAAATGTTCGACTGCTGCCCTGGCCAGCGCATTCTCCAGATCTCTCACCGACTGAAAACTTCTGGTCAATGATGGCCGAGCAACTGGCTCGTCACAATACGCCAGTCACTACTCATGATGAACTGTGGTATAGCGTTGAAGCTGCATGGGCAGCTGTACCTGTACACGCCATCCAAGCTCTGCTTGACTCAATGCCCAGGCGTATCAGGGCCAGAGGTGGTTGTTCTGGGTCCTGATTTCTCAGGATCTCTGCACCCAAACTTCGTGAAAATGTAATCACATGTCAGTTCTAGTATAATATATTTGTCCAATGAATACCCGTTTATCATCTGCTTTTCTTCTTGGTGTTGCAATTTTAATGGGCAGTAGTGTATTAACGGTCCTTGTTGTCGCTGAAGCACCAGTTGCACGTCGGATCGTTGATTATTATACTAGTCTTCGGAGTGCCTCTATGACGATTGCTTGGTCTTCTCGTTTTTTCATCTTTCTAGGTGAACCACTTCTTTCTTGACGCTGTGTTCGGCCACCATCACAAATTCCTGCCAATATAGTCCAATAGTGGCATTGGTCCCATTAAATTTCCGAACGATTCCCTGATTATTCCAACCGGTATCTCTGAGACCAATTAAACGTCCTTTGTGCGAATATTGTTCACGAATGTGTTCGTGAGGCATAGGTATTGTCCGACTGAGTGCACAGAATGAAACTGGCAAAGACTTATGTCCTTGTACCGACATGTCCCATGTCCCCCGTTTATTACCCTCGCCAGCTGAGCTACAGCGTCGCACAATCATCCATCGACTGCCAAAGTTTACAGATTTGTATTTTCTGTCGAAGCGTGCGTGAATATTAATTTGTGACCAATTTGCATAACTCCTCCTTGGTGAATCGACTTTTTTCTTACTGTCTACTTCAATAAGATACCGAGAGAGGTGACGCAATGGTTAGCACACTGGAATCGCATTTGGCCATCCTGATTTAGGTTTTCGTCTTTTTCCTAAATCGCTTAAGGCAAATGCAGAGATGGTCCCTTTGAAACAGCACAGCCGACCTCCTCCCCTAATCCGATAGGACCTATGACCTGCTGTTTCGTCCCCTTCCCCAAATCAATCAATCAAACACCCAACTAACAAGATAAGGCAAGACTAGCTACTGCCTGAGGTGTCCTTTTTTACAATGATAATAGAATCGAACTGAGGTCAAGAAAAATAAAATGGGTAAAATTAATTAAGAGCTGTGGAAAGTAATATAGTGACTTAATAAATCAATAAAAGCAGCGAAGGGATTCTAGAGGAAATGAAACAACTGTCATTTACGAATTGAGGCTGTTTCAGAGAAAAAACAAGGTTCAGAGCCGATTTAAGCATGCACAGTGTGATTTCTTCAACAAAGAGCCCTCTGGTATCTAATATCAGACTTCATGTAATCATGTTCATTTAGGCAATCTATTTGGATGCCAATTCATGTGCTACTTTGGCACAAATGAGAATATCGATAAAATTATGGCCGCAGGACCGGAATTAACAAACTTTGAACGCGGTATGGTAGTTGGAATTAGACGCTTGGCAACAGCTAAGAGAAATAAACATTACGTTCGCAATATTTGTCAACCCTGAGAACATATCTAAATTCTACTTAGACATACAATTTCACTATAGTATTTACAAACAAAGCTAGCAACTAACGGCAACTATCATCAATTATAACATGAGCTATTACATATTTAACTGACAAACAGTTGAATGCACCTGCAACAGTTGAAAAGCCTTTCAGTCGAAAAATATAGGTTCCCTTCGAGCTACAACAAATTACATACCTACTACACTCGAACACTTTTTAATTTTCTCATGCAAACAGTGCATAGCGATTGCTACAAGAAGTTTTTTGTTTAGAGCTACCTTCTAAAAATGTAGTTAGGCACCCTAAAAATGTGGATGCAAAAGTTCTGTGTCAATTGAAGTTAAAGTTAGTGAAAAAACTATTTACGAAATTCTTTACCGCTGATTTAATGTTCTAAAACATTCCGTGTGTAACATACACCCTGTGCCGTGTTCCACTGTAATTGGGTTACTCTCCAAACAGTGCAGGCCAGAAGTCAAACCTTTGGTGTAAAGCCCCTGGGAAACGTACCATCTGTTCATGCTTGTCTTGGTAGGCGAGAGCAAAAGTCAGTACTGTTGGAACAATAAACTTTACTGTTGTTTCGGTCATCATCCTACAGTTGTGTCGTTGCAGTTCTCATTTGCCATCATTTGTTAACATATCTGCTGCATCTTGCATCGTCAACGATACCTTATACATCTGCACCCTGCGTCTTATTCCTTCCATTAGCCATTCAATAACAGGTTTCAATCACTACTCTTTTCATAATACACTGAGGTGACAAAGGTCATGGGACAGCGATATGTACTTACACAGATGGCGCCAGTATCGCATACACAAAGTATAAAAGCAGTACATTGCTAGAGCTGTCAGCTGTACTCAGATGATTGATCTGAAAAGGTTTTCGACCCGATTATGGCCGCAGGACCGGAATTAACAAACTTTGAACGCGGTATGGTAGTTGGAATTAGACGCTTATGACATTCCATTGTAGAAATCATTAGAGAATTCAGTAATCTGAGATTCACACTGTCAAGAGTGAACTGAGAATATCAGAGTTCAGGCATTACCTCTCACCTCGGACTATGCAGTGGCCGACAGACTTCACTTAAGGACCGAGAACAGCTGCCTTCGTGTAGAATTGTCAGTGCTAACAGACAAGCAACACTACGTGAAATACTGCAAAAAATGTGGGACATACGAAGAACGTATCAGTTCAGACACTGCGGCGCAATTTGGCATTAACTTCCTGTGGCAGCAGACTACCGGCGACTCTCCTGAGCTCGTGACATGACCATATCGGCTGGACCCTAGACGACTGGAAAACCGTAGCCGGGTCAGAAGAGCCCCTATTTCAACTGGTAAGAGCTGATGGCGCAGACCCCACGAAGCCATGGGCCCCGCTTGTCAACAAGACACTGTGCAAGCTGGCGGTGGCTCCATAATGTTGTGGGCTGTGTTTACGTGCAATGGACTGGGTCTTCTAGTCCAGCTGAACCGATCATTGACTGAAGGTGGTTACGTTCGGCTACTTGGAGATAATTTTCAGCCAGTCATGGATTTCATGTTTCCAAGCGCGATGCGCCATCTCACTGGGCCACAACTATTCGCGTCTGGTTTGAACAACATTAAGGACAGTTTGAGCGAATAGTTTAGCCATCCAGATCGCCCGACATGAATCCCATCGAACATTTACGAGACATAATCGAGAGGTCAGTTCGTGCACAAAATGCTGCACCGCCAACATTTTCGCAATTATGGTGGGCTATAGAGCCGCATGGCTCATAATTTCTGCAGTGACTTCGAACGACTTGTTGAGACCACACCACGTTGAGTTGCTCCTATATGCCGGTCAAAGGGAGGTCAGGCACGGTACTAGGAGGTATGCTTTGTTAGGTCAAAGAAGGTATCTTCTGCAACTTCCTGTCAGATTAAAAACTGTGTGCCGGACCGAGACTCGAACTTGGGACCTTCGCATTTTGCGGGCAAGTGCTCTACCAACTGAGCTACGCCCCGTCCTCACAGCTTTACTTCTTCCAATACCTCGTCTCCTATCTTCCAAACTTTACAGAAGCTCTCCTGCGAACTCTCCTGCGAAACTTGCAGAACTAGCACTCCTGAAAGAAAGGATATTTCAGAGACATGGCTTACCCACAGCCTAGAGGATGTTTCCAGAATCAGATTTTCACTCTGCAGCGGAGTGTGCGCTGAAATGAAACCTCCTGGCAGATTAAAACTGTGTGCCTGACCTTGACTCGAACTCAGTTGGTAGAGCACTTGCCTGCGAAAGGCAAAGGTCCCGAGTTCGAGTCTCGGTCCGGCACACAGTTTTAATCTGCCAGGAAGTTTCATATCAGCGCACACTCCGCTGCAGACTGAAAATCTCATTCTCGAAGGTATATTCTATCATTTAGTACTGCAAGTGGCTAGTTTAGAAAAGAATAAACTCCAGTTTCTATAGAAACTCCTCTCTTGAGTCCAAACTGCGGGTGTCAGAAAGCGTCGAAACTAAGCACTGAGCGATGTGGCTTAGTGGTAAGGTACTGGCCTCACATGTGGAAGGACGACGGTTCTAACCCCATCAGGAAACAGCAGGTGTTGTTCTTGTTGTGGTATTCAGTCCAGAGACTGGTTTGATGGAGCACTCCATGCTACTCTATCCTCTGCAAGCTTCTTCATCTCGCAGTACCAACTGCAACCTACATCCTTCTGAATCTGTTTCGTGTATTCTTCTCTTGGTCTCCCTCTACGATTTTTACCCTCCTCGCTGCCCTCCAATACTAAATTGGTGATCCCTTGATGCCACAGAACATGTCCTACCAACCGATCCCTTCTTCTAGTCAAGTTGTGCCACAAATTTCTCTTCTCTCCAATTCTATTCAATACCTCCTCATTAGTTATGTGATCTACTCATCTAATCTTCAGAATTCTTCTGTAGCGCCACATTTCGAAAACTTCTATTCTCTTCTTGTCTAAACTATTCATCGTCCACGTTTCACTTCCATACATGGCTACACTCCATACAAATACTTTCAGAAACGACTTCCTGACACTTAAATCTATACTCGATGTTAACAAATTTGTCTTCTTCAGAAACGCTTTCCTTGCCATTGCCAGTCTACATTTTATATCCTCTCTACTTCGACCATCAACAGTTATTTTGCTCCCCAAATAGCAAAACTCATTTACTACCTGAAGCGTCTCATTTCCTAATCTGATTTCCGCAGCATCGCCCGATTGAATTCGACTAGATTCAATTATCCTCGTTTTGCTTTTGTTGATGTTCATCTTTCCTCCTTTCAAGACACTGTCCATTCCGTTCAGCTGCTCTTCCAGGTCCTTTGCTGTCTCTGACAGAATTACAATGTCATCGGCGAACCTCAAAGTTTTCATTTCGTTAAATTTTCTAACCTACCTGCCCGATTAAGGGATCTGGTTTTCCACGATCCGATCCGTAAATTATGTATATATTGCCATTGTAGCCTAAATATGGTGTAATACCTTGAAACATCTTGCTCATCAAATAACTGAAGTAGTCAACAAATTTTGTGACTGTTAGCGACCTCTGACAAACCTTTTCTCGTGGTGCTTGAGTCAAGTGCCAGGATGGATCCTTTGAAAGGAAGACACGGCTGGTTTCCTTCTCTATCTTTCGCTATCTTCAACGACCTGTTAGTCGTCGGGTTTTCGAGTCCTAATCTTCGTTTCCTTTATCCAAACCACCAGGAGAAATGATAATGGAAGGAGTATCACACGGTGTTACCAGGTAAAGACACAATCAACGATGTCTTCTTATAGTCCACTTAATATCGTATTTTGTCGATGTGAGATGGTAACATCAACATGATTATCAAGTGTTAGCATATAATGTCCAGTTGCTGATTTTATAGCCATATAGCTTTCTGTATGTTCTTTGAATTGCATTTCCTTTTGTGTGTGTGTGAAACATATTTCTTAGGGCAATGGGAATGGAAGAGCTGGTAAAGCGTTAAGGTTTGTTTAATTAGGAAGCAGCGAATGACCCAGATCGAGTTTCTTAGCTCTGAGTTATCCAATAGCGTGTGTTACGTACTTTAGCAATGTAATGGTCTCTTACTTTATTAAATGCATGATAGATTTTCTTCCAGTCTTTTGGCATACCCATACCATCGAAGCTGTCATTCTTGTATTGTGTTCATAATAGTACAATGGTTCTGCGTCCTTTTTATTGTTCCCTCATTTATTATTCGGTCAAGTCGGGAAATTCTACATGTTCTTTTCAAGTGACCCACATCTAAGACATTGTGGCTGTTTTTATTTCCTTCTGTGAGTTCCCAACACTTGTTCCCATAACTTATCGGTTCCATGATGCATTTTATACTGGAATTTTTACCTTCAAACTCATTTATGATGACCGAAGCAAAAAACTGAATTTTTGATAGCCCCCTTCCCTGTCTGATCTGTTGTTGGGTCTCTCTGCCACAGCATCCGTCATGTGATAGGATACTATCCAGATACTAAATTCTTTACAAAGTTTAATAAGGTGTACATTAATGTCCAATTTACTTCAGTCCTCTCCGCAACGTAGATAATCTTTCTTCTTAAAATTAATTTTTCAGATCTCATTTTTATATTGCTTCAGGAACTTGTAACCTTCCCCTTCCTAATCGGTCTACTGGATTGCGATATAACTGACCGTGATCGCATATGCCTAATGAAATTTTACAGTGAATATGGCTATCATTACCGAAGAAAAATAACACCGATTAGTTGAAGTTAAGTGTACAACAGACTCTTCTGTAGGAAGAATCTATACTAAATGTAAACTAAATTTAGACGATACTTTTGAAATGTGTGGAATATAGTGCAATCGCTCACGAACCACAAAGGGGAAAAAAGGTACCACGTAATATTTACTACAAAAATCACTGATAACACTAAGAAAACACTTATTAGTTGAAAAGAAGGTATAATTAGATGGTCGCCAGCATACTAGGGCGATGAATGTCCAGAATCTTGAGAAAGGTAATGGCAAAGAAATTTAAGCAACAGGAGGTTGTCTCGCTCTTCCACACCACAGCAGTTCACGTGAAAATAAATGAATCAGAAGGCACTGAGTTTGCAGTTACTCGTTCTGAAATATTAAATTTTTAAAGTTGCCTTAAATGAAATTACTGGTTAAATAAATGACTGGCTTAACTTGAACTTCGTTACGTAAAAAAACTTTCGGTAACCTCAGTGTAACGTAATGCAAAATTTAGAAAAAGACAAGAAATTTTTCTGTTGATTATTGAAAGGCTGAACTGAATTTACTTTAAGCAAATGAGCAATTTATTTTAATTTTAAAATAACAACAATAAAATACATACCAAGCCAGGAGAAGTCACTCGTTGAACTAAATACAGAATAATTGAAATTGCGGACTCGCAATTTGTGCTGTATCTTTGGTTATTAGTTTTGCCAGAGGAATTTTACGGTACTTTAAATAGCCTCTGTTATACAATACAAGAATGAATCATTACTGAGACAGAAAATTTAGACTGTATAATCAATTTTCACATTCTTACGATAATCGGTGATTGCATGGAAAAGAAAGGGGCCCTGCTTGGTAATAATGTCTGAGGACAATGACAACAGAGGTGCTCTGCAAGTTTTAACTATTGCAAGTTATTATTCAAGTTATTCATACTTTGTGAAAGAAATGTTGCTGGGCAAAGCCTCTACATTACTACACTACTGGCCATTAAACTTTCTACACCACGAAGATGACGTGCTACAGACGCGAGATTTAACCGACAGGAAGAAGTTGCTGTGACATGCAAATGATTAGCTTTTCACAATATTCACACAAGATTGGCGCCGCTGGCGACACCTACAACCTGGTGACATGAGGAAAGTTTCCAACCGATTTTTCATACACAAACAGCAGTTGACCAGGCGTTGCCTGGTGAAACGTTGTTGTGATGCCTCGTGTAAGGAGGACAAATGCGTACCATCACGTTTCCGACTTTGATAAAGGTCGGATTGTAGCCTATCGCGATTTCGGTTTATCGTGTCGCGACAGTGCTGCTCGCGTTGGTAGAGATCCAATGACTGCTAGCAGAATATGGAATCGGTGGGTTCAAGAGGGTAATACGGAACGCCGTGCTGGATCCCAACGGCCTCGTATCATTAGCAGTCGAGATGACAGGCATCTTATCCGCATGGCTGTAACGTATCGTGCAGCCTCGTCTCATCCCTGAGTCAACAGATGGGGACGTTTGCAAGACAACAACCACCCGCACGAACAGTTCGGCGACGTTTGCAGCAGCACGGACTATCAGCTCGGAGACCATGGCTGTGGTTACCCTTGACGCTGCATCACAGACAGGAGCGCCTGCGATGGTGTACTGAACGACGAACATGGGTGCATGAATTTTTTCGGATGAATCCAGGTTCTGTTTCCAGCATCATGATGGTGGCATCCGTGTTTGTCGACATCGCAGTGAATGCACATTGGAAGCGTGTATTCGTCATCACCATACTGGCGTATCACCCAGCGTGATGGTATGGGGTGCCATTGGTTACACGTCTCGGTCACCTCTTTTCCGCGTTGACGGCACTTTGAACAGTGGACGTTACATTTCAGATGTGTTACGACCCGTGGCTCTACCCTTCATTCGATCCCTGCGAAACCCTACATTTCAGCAGGATAATGCACGACCGCATGTTGCAGGCCCTGTACGGGCCTTTCTGGTTACCGAAAATGTTCGACAGCTGCCCTGGCCAGCACATTCTCCAGACCTCTCCCCAACTGAAAACGTCTGGCCAATGGTGACCGGGCAACTGGCTCGTCACAATACGCCAGTCATTACTCTTGATGAAGTGTGGTATCGTGTTGAAGGTGCATGGGCAGCTGTACCTGTACACCCATCCAAGCTTTGTTTGACTCAATGCCCAGGCGCATCAAGGCCGTTATCACGGCCAGAGGTGGTTGTAGTGATTTCTATGCACCCAAATGCGTGAAAGTGTAATCACATGTCAGTTCTAGTATAATACATTTGTCCGATGAATACCTGTTTATCGTCTGCATTTCTTCTTGGTGTAGCAATATTAATGGCCAGTAGTGTATGATTGGCAGTTAGCACGCTTGCGATGTTGTAGCTGTGCGGGCGACGAAGAATGTAGCCGACGGCCATGCTGAGCTGCCGTTGTAGCTGGTGCTGCTGTTCTATGAGAAGAACCCCGAGTCGTCACCAGAGGGACCGGTAATTATGGCACTGTATTAGTGGCAGTTACAGATTCATCCGACTGTCCACTTCCACCGCGCTCTCAACACCCACAGGTTAACGAATCAGGCGCGTCTACAATGGCGCCAGGATAGCTGCACACCGCGTTTGCGGCAGCACCCAACAAACACTTCCGCACTCTTTCATGGCTCCAGCAGCTCTGCTTCCTTTCTGCTCGCAACGCGACGGAGACTCTCCATAGGCAAAGATAAACAGCGGCATTGCTACTACCATTTCGTCATTGCTGTCGGTACAGTTCAACAAAGAGGCCTTGGCTACTACTCAGAGATTTACAGTATTTTCAGTATAGTTACAATCAATTACATACATTCAAAATTAAATACGCTAGTGCTTAGATTACGTGTTGAATATACTTTCTGTAATACAGCCTACAGCTTCAGAATCAAAAGTACAGTGCATTTATCAATGAAGATTAAACGGCGAAAATTTTGTATGGTGCATGTGGTGTCACCGCAAGGCACCACACTCGCTAGGTTGCAGGCTTCAAATCGGTACACATCGGACCCGCGAGTCACCACTGTCGACGCTAGCAGACCGAGCGCCGCCACTCAGCGCACTGCCCAGTTCTACAGCCGACTTTAACAGGGATGGTTCACTCGTTATAGCTTCAGAGATATCAATTGCAGAGACGCTAGTTAGCATAGCCTTCAGCTAAGTCAGTAGCTACGACCTAGCCAGGCGCCACAAACAGTTTATGCACTGCCAGTTGATCTATATGTGTCAAGCAATCAGAATTGTAAAGCAGTATTCGCAGTTCAGTCTATAACTCCACTTGTACAAAGTCAAGATCGACGTTGATCGCTGATGCTGAATTAAAGCTAAGTATTTAATTGTATTCCTGTCTACTAACTTTGGGACAATATTACGAAAATGGAAGAGGATGTAGATGAAGATGAAAGGGGAGATACGATACTGCGTGAAGAGTTTGACAGAGCACTGAAAGACCTGAGTCGAAACAAGGCCCCGGGAGTAGACAACGTTCCATTAGAACTACTGACAGTCTTGGGAGAGCCAGTCCTGACAAAACTCTACCATCTGGTGTGCAAGATGTATGAGACAGGCAAAATACCCTCAGACTTCAAGAAGAATATAATAATTCCAACCCCAAAGAAAGCAGGTGTTGACAGATGTGAAAATTACCGACTATCAGTTTAATACGTCACAGCTGCAAAATACTAACATGAATTCTTCACAGACGAATGGAAAAACTGGTAGAAGCCGAACTCGGCGAAGATCAGTTTGGATTCCGTAGAAATATTGGAACACGTGAGGCAATAATGACCCTACGACTTATCTTAGAAGAAAAATTAAGGAAAGGCAAACCCACGTTTCTAGCATTTGTAGACTTAGAGAAAGCTTTTGACAATGTTGACTGGAATACTCTCTTTCAAATTCTGAAGGTGGCAGGGATAAAATACAGGGAGCGAAAGGCAATTTACAATTTGTACAGAAATCAGATGGCAGTTATAAGAGTCGAGGGGCATGAAAGGGAAGCAGTGGTTGGGAAGGGAGTGAGACAGGGTTGTAGCCTATCCCCAATGTTATTCAATCTGTATATTGAGCAAGCAGTAGAGCAAAAAAAAGAAAAATTCGGAGTGTGTATTAAAATCCATGGAGAAAAAATAAAAACTTTGAGGTTCGCTGATGACATTGTAATTCTGCCAGAGACAGCAAAGGACTTGGAAGAGTAGTTGAACGGAATGGACAGTGTCCTGAAAGGAAGGTATAAGATGAGCATCAACAAAAGCAAAACGAGGATAATGGAATGTAGTCGAATTAAGTCGGGTGATACTGAGGGAATTAGATTAGGAAATGACACAGATAAAGTAGTAAAGGAGTTTTGCTGTTTGGGGAGCAAAATAAGTGATGATGGTCGAAGTAGAGAGGATTTAAAATGTAGACTGGCAATGGCAAGGAAAGCGTTTCTGAAGAAGAGAAATTTGTTAACATCGAGTACAGATTTATGTGTCAGGAAGTCGTTTCTGGAAGTATTTGTATGGAGTTAGCCATGTATGGAAGTGAAACGTGGACGATAAATAGTTTCGACAAGAAGAGAATAGAAGCTTTCGAAATATGGTGCTACAGAAGAATGCTGAAGATTAGATGGGTAGACCACATAACTAATGAGGATTTATTGAATAGAATTGGGAAGAAGAGGAGTTTGTGGCACAACATGACCAGAAGAAAGGGATTGATCGTTTGGTACGACATGTTCGGAGGCATCAAAGGATCACCAATTTAGTACTGGAGAGCAGCGAGGAGGGTAAAAATCGTAGAGGGAGACCAAGAGATGAATACACTAAGCAGATTCAGAAGGATGTAGGTTGTAGTAGGTACTGGGAGATGAGAAGCTTGCACAGGATAGAGTAGCATGGAGAGCTGCATCAAACTAGTCTCGGGACTGAAGACCGCAACAACAACAGCAACATGTTCCAGATACGTCCCGTCAAGTATAGTTCCATGATCCTCACGTCGGTCTACGTGATCAACGCGTGCAATTAATGGCCACCCCTTGTGATCAGACTAAGAGACAAATTGCGTTACTCAGCCGGGTCACCCTTTTTCTACGAGGCCCAAAGTTCCGCCTTATATATAACAGTGCAGAAGGTGTTTTATCTGAATTTCGGTGTTACAAAGTTCACGTAAGCATATTAAGATATACCCTCTTGAATGTTTGCTGCAACGACCTGATCATCAGCATAAAAAAAAAAGTGTACAAGCACGGGTTTCCTATTTTAATTCCCATGCCCATGCATTTCCTACATCAGAGATGGTGTGACAGCTGGATACGCACGTTAAAGAGTGTGAGAGACAGACGGCATCGTTGTTTCAGTCGTTTAGTTATCCTCGAGGCCTCTCCAGAAATTTCTTTCCCCACTTAAACGACACATTCTATGCCGGCACGTAGAGGTTTATGACCGGTGTATGGCCAAAGATGGCGCTTCCATAGCAACCTCCTGGAAGAAAAAGAAGAGGAAGCCCACGCAAAGGGAGGCAGAGGGGTACCTAAGAAACGATAGAGAGAACAGAAATAAGAGGATGAGGAAGAACGGCGGGATCGAGGCATCTGGAGACAGAGATGCGGCCCGTTGCGAAACCTGTAGGACCCCGCGGCAAGAAGGTTTCCCAGACGCATAAGTAATCAGTCCAATGTCGCTAGCTTTGTACTGCAACAAACCTAGTTGATAATCTGTAGGTTCGTAATTGCTCATTGTAATTCACACGAACAAAATGGCTCTGAGCACTATGGGACTTAACTTCTGAGGTCATCAGTCCCCTAGAACTTAGAACTACTTAAACCTAACTAACCTAAAGACATCACACACACCTACGCCCGAGGCAGGATTCGAACCTGCGACAGTAACGGTCGTGCGGTGCCGGCCGCGGTGATCGAGCTGTTCTAGGCGCTACAGTTTGGAATCGCACGACCGCTACGGTCGCAGGTTCGAATGCTGCCTCGGGCATGGGTATGTGTGATATCCTTAGGTTAGTTAGGTTTACGTAGTTCTAAGTTCTAGGGCACTGATGACCTCAGAAGTTAAGTCGCTTAGTGCTCAGAGCCCTTTGAACAATTTTTGGTCGCGCGGTTCGATACTGTAGCGCCTAGAACCGCTCGGCCACACCGGCCGGCACGAACAAAATGAAAACGCTATCTGTTAGTGGATTAATTTTTGTACTTCTATAAAACATTTTTACCAAAATTAGAGAAAACCAATGGGGTGTAACTTATGGATGCAGGCATAGAGGGATCACCATTATTTCTTCCGGCAGTGACTAGCTTCAGCACATACAGCAGAGTTAGAAGAACGCCACACCGAAGAGACGTTAAGAGACGGAGGGTCTCGGCTGGGTCGTCCTCATCTACATTACAAATAAGAAGGCGCACGCCTTTGCTCCGCCCGTGCGTAAGTCACAAATGAACACTTCCCCGCAACAAAATGAATAAATGGCTCTCGCAAAGTGTTGAACAAAGTTGCGAGGACGACGAAACGAACTGGAGTGCGAATGAAGGGGCCCGGCAGGGAGGAAAAGTAAACGGCGAGGCCGGCCGGCGACACATCAGGAATTCATAGAATTCGGCAGCCTGCGGCCGCACGTGTGCAGAACGGGGTGCGGCGTGGGGCCGCCACATTTGCATCGTAAAGCAGGCCGGGAAATTATCGGGTAGGGCGGGGTAGGGCAGGGTAGGGAGCCGGCCGCGTCCCGCTCGGTCGCCAGCTGCCGCTGCCACTGCCGCTCACTCGTTACTGTGCAGCGCCCCGCACCCCGCTCCCAGCTACCGCCCCTCATCGACAAGCATGCAAATTAGTCGTCCGCCGACTACACCGCCCCTGTTCCGATTTCAATGGGAACCTTTGCATACATGTGTGCGCGACCGACGTGGTGATCGTCAAACACCTTAATCGAACAAGTCGAAGAGGACGCGATCTGTCAATTTCCACAAAGAAGATATCTGACTCAAATTATTGCTCGTGTCTCGTGGATCATCTCTCAGGACGTCATTCCCTATGTTGAGTGGCACTTAAGATAGGTAACTAAATTAGTGAAATCAGTGTGAAGTGAAGTAGAAATTAGAAAATAAATTACACACTGGCAAACAGTGGGCAGAGCAGAAGAGGCAATGACCGTGAAGTCAATAAATTCAGGAGAAGCCATCGCCCTCCCCACATAAGTAGAATCTGTCGATTCAGCCGTCAGGGCATCGGCCGACCGGCTCACGTGTTTCTCAATTGTCACATGTGATCAAAGGCCCTCGCCTACATTCCAAGAGCCAATGACCGACATTAAGAAGATTCTTCGAGAAGCTTTACAACTTGACAGAAGAGGCAATGACTGTGAAGTCGTTCACCTCCAGTGAACTGTAGTAAATAAATACGCAAGACGCAGTGGGCCCGACAGTAGTTTTCAGTTCCAGTACAGTTCAGTCAGTGCTGAAGACCGTCATGCAGGAAGAGACTACATCGTACACAGAAGCACCAAGTACTCCGCTGTAATGGAATGGCAAGCAGCAGCCTCGCCGCCAGAAGACGGAAGTTAGAAGGTATTTGAAGACTGATTTTTACGTACTCGGGTGACTCATGAGAATGGGAAGGAGACGGCCTCACATCAGCAGTCACCTGTGAGCTGGTGATGAAAGATCAGACAGCCGAAGACTGGCAAGCGGGAGTCCGTTGTTCGAGTTCGGGACACTGGCGTTCCCCGGCTGCGCCGCTCCGCTGGCCGACGCACAACACTGACACACGCGGCCGCTTAGAGAAGAGAAACACTGGGACGCCACATCCGAGGTATCACCATCCGATTTACGACTTCGGTCTCAATAATTAAACTGGCCACAGCACGATGCGCGTCTCCAGTCAACTGGGTGAGACGGCGACACGAGATACACACCGCCAGGCGTAATCAGACGCCGCCGCTCACGCAGCAGAAGGCTTCGCAAACGACACAGCTCTCCCAGCCAGGACAATCCAGTAAGGAAACCATTGTACAAATCTTTCAATAAAAGTTATCTTATGTAAAAATGCTGTTTCATTCTACATCATACCCGAGCCAAGGAAGAACCCACCCTGCCCACATGTTGTTAAGAGAGAAAAAGTACTTTATTTAGTGTTAAGAGAGAAAAAGTAATTTATTTAGTGTTTTTCACCCTGACACAAATGCCCTTTGCAATAATGCTCATCCTGACAATTGACTACCATAAAAAGAGGTTACCCAGTTACACCTAATAACCTCTAGTGTCAGTTTATTATTTATAAACTTACTAGAGGTTATTAGGGAAGGAGTTGACCTGGGGCAAGATCACTTGGGATTCCGGAGAAATGCAGGAACGCGCGAGGCAGTACTTACCCTACAACGTTTCACAGAAGATAGGTTAAGGAAAGGCAAACCTACTTTTATAGCCTTTGTAGACTTAAAGAATGCTTTTGACAATGTTGACTGAAATTCTAAATGTGGCAGGGGTAAAATATAGGGAGCGAAAGGCTATTTACAATTTGTACAGAAACCAGATGGCAGTTATAAGACTCGATAGGAATGAAAGGGAAGCAGTGGTTGAAAAGGGGGTGAGACATGATTGTAGCCTATCCCCGATATTATTCAGTCTGTATATTTAGCAAGCAGTGAAGGAAACAAAGGAAAACCTTGAATTAGGAATTAAAGTCCAGGGAGAAGAAATAAAAACTTTGAGGTATACCGATGAAATTGTAATTCTGACCTCAAAGGACGTGGAAGGGCAGTTGAGCGGAATGAACTGTGTCTTAAAAGGAGGATACAAAATGAATATCAACAAAAGAAAACGAGAATAATGGAATGTAGCAGAGTTATATCAGGTGATGATTAGGAAGTGAGACACTTAAAATAGAAGAAGAGTTTTGCTCTTTGGGCAGCAAAAAAACTGATGATCGCCGAAATAGGGAGGATATAAAGTGTAGACTAGCAATGAAATTTGTTAACATCGAGCAAAACTACATCACTGTGCAACGTCATAAACGATGACATGTGTGAAAAACGGTCGCATGATGGGCTATATTTTAATTTATTTCGTCTTTACTACTAACTCTATTTGCAAAAAATTTCGTAGATACTCCCACTTATCCCTCTGAATGTATCTCCAAAATTATATCATTATTAGACACACGGGTCAGGAGATATAACGTCATAAACACTGAGCTGCGTGAAAGCCAAATTGCATGGCGAAGTTCGCCATAGATCAAGTGATTCATGTGTACAAGTATGTTTGATACGTGTTAGGTGTATGTGACATAAGAGCATTCTGGAAAAGCTGCAGGTAAAAGTTCCTAAACGCCTGGATCGATTTCAACCAAACTTGGTACACATATTACTTACCATCTGTAAATAAACACTGATAGTGTACAAACCATCGGCATGCCGTTGTGGTGGTGGTGGTAACTTGGTGATGGTGACAGAAGGTGGCAAGGAGAAGATGGATAGATAGGGGAAGGGAAAATGGATACAGATATGGGGCTGATTGAGGTATACTGAGAGAGTGGGAGGAATAATGGAGAGATGAGAAGGAAGGAGAGAGTGGGAGAGGAGAAGATGGACAGGGTGATGGAGGAGACTGAGTCATGTGGGTGAGGAGATGAAGCTAGAGGGGGGAAGGAGAAAGGTACCAACAGAAGAGTGGAATAAATACATAAACGGGCAAAGCCATTATTCAGCTAGTAAGTTTGTTGCTATGGTCTTCAGTCCAAATCTAGTTTAGTGCAGCTCTCCCTGCCTCTTCATATCCGAGTAACTACTGCAACCCACATCCTTCTGAATCTGCTTTCTTTATTCATCTCTTGGTCTCCCACAGCGACTTTTACCCTCCCTGCTTTCCTCCAGTGCTACGTTGGTGCTCCCTTGATGCCTCAGAATGTGTCGGACCAACCGATCCCTTCTTCTAGTCAGGTTGTACCAGAAATTCTTCTTCTCCCCAATTCTGTTCAGTACCTCCTCATCATTTAAGTGATCTACGCATCTAATCTTCAGCATTCTTCTGTAGCGCCACATTTCAAATGCTTCTATTCTCTTCTTGCCTAAACTGTTTATCGTCCATGTTTCACTTCCATACATGGGTACACTCCCTGCAAATACTTTCAGAAAAGACTTCCTGACACTTATACTCAATACGGCCCACAATCACCACCCAACCACAATAGAAACAGACTTAAGAATGCTAATACCCAGCCACAGCGTATACAGAACACTGACCATTACGAAAATTTCGATATACAGATGGCAATAGCAGAAGGAAAACAGGTCGTAAACGAATACACTACACTCTGCAAGAGCACACTCTTGAACACATTAAAGGAACTTTACAAATAGAAACAGCACAAACAGATAAAGTCTACACACACACACTCACACACACACACACACACACACACACACACACACACACACATACATCCACGAAAAATAGATGCACTAAAACCTGTAAAGACGCACCATTTACACACAAAAGGAATACCATATAAAAGACAAAACACACAGCTAAGAAGCGCACAGAAAACACAAATACACACACACACACAAAGATAAAATGCAAACAAAATTGAAATTTGGCGCCGGACACTCTGGTGAACAAATGAACACTGACGGGGCTGGGACACACAATAAACCACAATCACACTGTGTTTTGGTGAAGTGCAAAGTGTTTTACTACGTTATTTGTGGAAAATACATGTTATAGTTACGTTTGCATCACTACAACTCACCATGATGCTGAGAATGGAAGTGCTTGCCACACGAAAACGTAAGTAAACACGAATATAGGCGCGAAAACATCGCGACAAACTAAATTACATTCTAGAACATAGGTTAACTCCCAGAAAAAAATTTCTCATCAACATCGCTTGGTTGCAGATGACAAGCTATCTGTAGTAATCAACAAACAAGTGATCCAAAAAATTCATGCACACCAAATGTAAAGGTATTTACCAAAAGAAACGATCTATTGATTGAATTAAAGATGCATATAATTTTGTAATCATTTAACAAAAATGTTCACATTACAGAATAAATAAAAAAGAAAACGCACTGATGATGGCACAGTGGTGCCGAAACATGTTTTGATACTGAGAAAAACGTGTTTTGCGTAACTGGCGGACTCATATCCAACAAAGCATCACTACACCAGATACTCAATCAGCTGTGACTACCAGCCAAGACCCAAGTACTCGTCACTGATGTCCTGCTTTTTATGGGTATATATGCACAAAGATGCATTTACTACCTCTGATTATCTTTTAAATGTTGTCTTTTTCTCATAAAAGAAGCGGCCTCTTTATTGGGAGTAAAATCTAGCGTAATGTATACGTGAAAGCACCTTTTGAAGGGAAACCTCCGGTTGTTAGCAAATAAATTTTTGGCGAAACGATGCTATGGGCCATTTTGCTAAGACGGAATGTACGTAAACGTCACCGTCAATAACCTGAAAGGCAAACGGAATGATATTATTTCAAACACGGCCCACGCGATACAGTACGAGATGTATATACAGAGTAATTCGTTTTTAACAGCGGAAGAAAAATTAAGTTTATTTCTAAAATTGTATGATGCATACTTATCTGGTGGTTCTTTATTCTGGGAAGTATTTGCATGTCAGATTAGGTTATCATTTTATAACGATTCATACAGTCTCTCGCTATGGAAGTACTTTATGAACGTTATCTGTCTTCCGTCAGTGGCTATCGGAGAAAGTTAAATCAAGCTCTCGTGCGGATTGAAACAGGTACCACAAGAGTATGACTTCCTTCCCTGCCTTCGGTATAACGAGCGATATTTGCATTGCTGCTGTGTTAGGCCGGACGAAAATTAGGGACGAAACAGAACAGTAAACCACACTGAAGTCACGCGAACGTGCATCTCTCTCTCTCTCTCTCTCTCTCTCTGTGCGTGCGTGTGTGTGTGTGTGTGTGTGTGTGTGTGTGTGTGTGTGTGTGTGTGTGTGTTGAAAATTCCTGCAATGCAATGTCCTTGTAAGAATGGAAACGAAAACTTCAGGGAAAAACATGATTACGGAGTATGATTTTTTTTTAATGGGAGATTTAAATGAGGACAAGGCTTCCGATTAGACGAAGACGTGTCAGAGAGACTTTCCAACTTAGTATTAGCAGTGAAAGAAAGAATTAGAGAAAGTACTAGAAATATTTGTGATTTTCTCTTCCAGTAGAGCCCACTTTGCAACGAAAGTATTTGATATTTGTTTTTATGATTTTTTAAAGAAGTACGAAAACAGGCGACTATTAAACATACGAGATGTAAGACGAAAATATAGAAAATTGATGTTTTAAAAGAGAAGTGCAAAAATACCGGATGATCAAAAAGTTAGTATAAATTTGAAAACTTAATAAACCACGGAATAATGTAGATAGAGAGGTAAAAATTAACACACATGCTTGGAATTAAATGGGGTTTTATAAGGACAAAAAAAGTTCACAAAATGTCCGACAGATGGCGCTGGACAGCAAAATGCCAGTGACTGCACGTGACAATCGTGTATAAAAGGAGCTGTAATGTGAGAGAGAATCAGATGCGCCAGCAGTCGCAGCATGTTGACGTTAAGCGAAAAGGCGCTTTTAGTGACGCTGTATTATCAGAATGGGGAATTTGCTAGTTCAGCGTTAGGATCCTAACGCCATAGGAAGGGGATTCGAACGGGTAAAGGTCCGTTGACAAATGTAGCTGTGGGGAGAATGATGTCGAAGTTCGAAGCCAGGGGTTCTTTAGACGATAGACCCCGCAGTGGCCGACCGAGGATAAGGCGTAATGCTGCTGAGACAGATCAGGAAGAAATACAGACTGTAGCGGGTTCGTCTATGCACGGGGAAGTCAGCGCTCGTGAAGTCGCACGTCACTCCGGCATTCCATAAACTAATGTTTGGTTGGCACTTAGGCATACGCTCCGATGCTATCCGTACAAAATCCATCGGCATCATTAACTGTTACCTGGCGATTTAGTGAAGCGTAGGGCATTTGCGGTGTGGGCGTGGTTGAGTAACGTGTTGTGGACCGACGAAGCTCATTTCACGCTCCGAGGGTCTGTCAACGGCCACACCTGCAGAATTTTGGCTACCGAAAATCCTAGAACTGTCGTGGAAACTCCATTGCACGACGAGAAAGTCACGGTATTGGTTGGATTTACCACATCTACCATTATCGGGCCTTTTTTCTTCGAGGAAATGCGTGATTCTGGTTTTGTAACTGCTACCGTGACGGGTGAGAGGTACGCCGATATGTTACAGAATCGGATCATCCCCAGCCTGGCTGATAAACACCTGCTGGAACGTACGATGTTTATGCAGGATGGCGCTCCACCCCATATTGTTAGACTCGTGAAAGATCTCCAGCGCGCGTCGTTTGGTGATGATTGTGTGCTCAGCCGCCACTTTCGTCATGCTTGGCCTCCCAGGTCCCCAGACCTCAGTCCGTGCGATTATTTGCTTTGGGGTTACCTGAAGTCGCAAGTGAATCGTGATCGACCGACATCTCTAGGGATGCTGAAAGACAAAATCCGACGCCAATGCCTCACCATAACTCCGGACATGCTTTACAGTGCTGTTCACACCATTATTCCTCGACTACAGCTATTGTTGAGGAATGGTGGTGGACATATTGAGCATTTCCTGTAACGAACATCGTCTTTGCTTTGTCTTACTTTGTTATGCTGATTATTGCTATTCTGACCAGATGAAGCGCCATCTGTCGGACATTTTGTGAACTTTTGTATTTTTTTGGTTCTAATAAAACCCCATGTCATTCCAAGCATGTGTGTCAATTTGTACCCCTCTATCTACATTAGTCCGTGATTTATTCAGTTTTCAAATTTATACAGACTTTTTGATCACCCGGTATATAAACTCATGAGCTGGGATCTCCTGAAATAACATCGGTGATGCATCATGGCAGTGGTTACCCCTGAGTGCTCAAGTGCCACCTACAACTACCACAGAATCCTCGAACGCGGGTAAAAAGTTAGCACATCCTGCATGAAGCAGTCGCAGGTGTACCCTCTAGGCTTCAGGTGTCGTGTCCACACACCCGTCCACCCTCACGTCCGTGCAGTGTTCCACAAACCATATTGGCACAATTCATGAGTAATGGGATGGTGCTTTGCTGAAGCTGTAGGTTCACAATGGGATAATAGGTTGTGTGAGTTTCGCCGGTGAGAAGCTATGGATGTATCAGAGGCTCCATTTCAACTTCCATTTGAGAATGCCTCCCCTGCGTGTTGAAGGACGCTTGTGTAGCAGACGAGATTCATTGGCTCATATTGCTTTCAGTGTTCCCGTACTCTGCTATGGACTTGCACGAGCGTTTTCCGAGACTCATCCGCCAAGATGAAAGTTCTCGTTGCTTCAAACGGTCACTGGTGATGTTCCTGCACACATGAGAATCTCCGTATCTATGACGTGTGGTGAACAAAGATACACCTCTGAGGCAGTGGTGTGTGCGCCAAAATGAAAAGTGTTTCTGGATGTTGTGGACGGTCGTCGCCTATTGTCCTCTGCCATTGAGTTGGTGGGCGATATACTACACTGTGAACTGTCAACCCATTGTTACAATCCGCGATTACGTTTTTGTCCAAGACATATGATTTAGGCACCGCAGGTTTGGTCTGCGTCGAGGTACTCAGGGTATATCTTCCACACAGTGAATCGTAGATAGCCCCATAAGTTGCACCATCACGTCTGGCTAATGGCAACTTTATGAGGATGTGTGCATGTAAAGAAGGGCAAGGGGCAGACACACGGCTGCCAGTAACAGCAACAAATCCGGTGTTCGTGACAGGAAAATAGTTTCCAGGAGCGACATGTACAAATTCGAGAATGATTTCGATAATTAAGACTCAGATAAAGATCTTTAATATGTCCCTGGACGCTAAACTGCTTCTAAAGTGCTCACTGTTGTTTTGTTACTTCATGGGAGATTATAAATGTGAATATTTATTTATTTATTTATCATACGAATATTTATTTATCATACGTTGTGTCCCTTATATAGTTTATGTGAACTTACGTGAGAGGCTGATAGTAGAAATGTTAAGGGTGTAGGGAAGCAGCCTACTCACGCCATATAAAATTCACATCAGTCTTTCCATTCTGTGCAAGCCAGTAGGCTGTAACTAGCTCTGACGTCATAAATGTTGTGCAATACTTTAAAAACCAAGTAAATAACCTGAAACGTTTCTAGCATGTCAGGAGTAATACTAAATCAATATGTGTTGAATATCAGTTTAATAACTTTAACCATTTCCGAAATTTGGACCTTTCTCTGTACAAAACATTGGAACAACAGAAAAAAGCTTGAAACTTAAAAATTTATATTTAGATTCCTTTTTCATAATAATTTAGTAGAAACAGTATTCTGGATCTCACAAATTAAAATTTTAGTTGAAATTCATGATTTTCTGGTTTTTGTCTTAGAAATTAAGGAAGAAAGATAGATTAAGTAGGCGAATAAATAAGGCTAGGATGTTCAAATTTAAGTAGAAGGGAGATCCGCTATAATCATAAAGATGTGAGAAGTTTCAACTGAATAACTATAAAACTATAGCGATAGCGTATCTCCAAAGGTCAAGTTCAGATCTCGTCTACTGTGTGTAGTGTAATTAAATTAATTCTCTCGCCCAAAATACTTGACTTAGCCACGTCAGACTCTTATTATGATTACTTACGTGTGTGCTGATTGCACATTTGAATTAAGAGCTTCATCAGCCATCAGCAAAGGAAGCAGTAATTTATTCGATAACTTAAAGTGGTGCATTACTAGCCCAGCGGGTAGTCGGGAGAGCGGATTTGATCAGGCGTTCCCTTAGCCGTCTGCACCACGGCTTTATATATAAGAACGCTGCACAAGAAGGCAAGGTCCCAGTTCTCTCCAAACGCTGATTAGCGCGCCACCTGTGCTGGGAGTCGCGTCGCGTCGGTATCATTGCTATAAACAGCCTCGGATGCCGTAATAAGTTACTCGGGATACGTGTAACCGTGAAATCGTTTTCGAGTGAAGTGTTAATTCTGGGATGACTTTAATGATCTATCTTCAGTTTGTGTATGTCGTATTTTCACGTGCCGCTGCAGGACAGACATTCTACCATTATTTAGCGTGGCGTTTGATGAACATTATCATCAAATTATGGCGAGCATTCACTTAAACATTTAATTTGAACAGCTATAGTTGCATCAGCGCATTAGACTCTGCACTGCTCTGGTAGTTGGATTGTGAGGATTCTTTTTGGTCTGTGGCTTTTAGAATATGGTGAATATTTTAGGGAGAATGGTTTTTGATTATGAATCCCAACAATCTCCTAATTCCTCAGAGCTATAAGCTGTAGTTGTAAATGTATTTCTCAGATGAAGTGGGCACTAGGAATTCTAATTACAGGCTTCACATTTTGCTAATCACTTACTGGTTGACAATATTGTAGTTAGAGAGCCAGTGTTGAGAACGGCAAACAACAGCATTAAATAAATAATAGGAACATTTAAATAACAATTATCCCACCCGCTGCCCCACATATGGTGCATCGGCCGGGAAAAACAAAACATTATATAACAAATATATCCCACCTGCTGCCCCTCATATGGTGCATCGGCCGGGAAAGGAACTGAGTAAAAGTGAAAGTGATTTTTAAATATTCGTATTCAGGTGTGAAATGTGCAACTGAGTAATACAACAGAGATAGTGTTAAGTGTGCATGTGGACGGCGCAATTGGATTAACAATGCATCTGGATTGATGGAGCTGGAACTGAGTCTAGCGGCGCTGCCGGCATCGGGAGAAGCCAGTTTCGCCTCACCGCAGTCGTGCAGTCGTCCGCCGGAGCATCCGGAGCCGCGCGGTGCAGTTGCGGGCCACACAGCAGCTGTCTGCAGTTCAACGCGCTGCGTTGCATCAGTAATCCTGGTACGCCGCGCGGGCAATGCCATACGTCGTGCAGAACGAACTAAGTTAAGTGAAAAGCTGTTAAAAATTTTACTAACCTGCACTAAAAGACTGTCGGCGATGGAACCGCCAGAAGAAACTGAGGTTAAACTTAAATCAGAACCTATGTCTATTGAGGGAACTGTAAATCCAGACAATGATACAAGTGTAAATATGCATGAAATGTTAAAGTGAAATATGAAATATTGTCTCCTGACAGTAGTGTGCAAAGGGGCAATGATTCAATAATAGAGACCCCTGTAGTAAAGCAGAAATCAGATATTGTTAATTTATTGGATGATAGTTTATCTGATGAGTTAAAAACGAAACAGTCATCAGAGGTGGTAGAGTTTAAAAAGGATAAGTTAGATATGACTGATGAATCAGATGTTTCATTTCGTTTTGATGATTTTGGTATTGGAGCTAGCTTTTCGTCACCTGAGTGTGATAAAAAACCAGCTAGTGAGCAACCAAAAGATACTGGGGCTATTGATTTAAATGTAATATTACAAGCAATAGCTGCCAGTAATGCAAAAATGTCAGCCAGTAATGCTAAAATGACAGCTGAATTAAAGTATGAGATTGTGGCCAGCCAAACTAATTTTAATAAACGATTGGAGGTAATGGACTATACCTTCAAGGCTGGTTGCAATAAGTTGAAAGAGGATCTGGACAGTTTGAATTATAAAATTGATTACAATCATGAGGATATTAAGAAAAAGGTTGCTCAACAATTTTCTGAAATGTATAAAACAGTAAAATCCGAAGTTTCTGAGGTTCGCAAAGACTTCCAAATGGAAGATGTGAAGCTGGAGCACAAGTTAACAGAAAAGATCGAGGAAGAATCTAAACTGTGTTCAGATAGGTTTAAAGATGTTAATATAAAAGTAAACATATGTCAAGCAGAAGTAGACGCAATCAAAATTGATACTACTCATATTGTGCAAAGAGTAGATACTGTTGAAATGAGAGTAGAAAATATTAGTACTAATATTGCTAAAATTGAGAGTAAAGTAGCTTCAGTAACTTCTGGTAATGGTAGTATACAACAAGTTGTAGCTGCAAACGCCGCTTTTATCGAGTGTCGGCAGTTCTTGCGGTTCGATCCAGATAAAAATATCCACCCGCTATATTTATGGAACGATTTTGAAGATGTGATTCCACCAACTTGGTCTGAACGAGAGAAAATCTCATTTATTAGAAGCCATTTAGCAGGTGACGCCATGCGTTGGTCAGCTGATGTTATGTTGAAGTGTAAAATTTTAGCGGAATTTAAAACAGCTTTCATTAATGAGTATTGGTCTAGCAATAAGCAAAATGTAGTGTTGAGAGAATTTTGGAGTGGAAAACGCTTCAATGCAGGCAAGGAATCTATTAAAGAGTTTGCTAGGTCATGGATTTCACATTTGTCACATTTGGCGGAATAGCTGAAACCTGAAATAATAATACTAGGTCTTGAAGCCAAACTGCCATGGTATTGGCAAACTAGAATTATATCTGTCCCTAGAGACAATCTTGATCGTTTCATTGAGTATTTGGAACATGTAGAGCGTGTTGCTGCCAATGAGGAGCAAGCACGTAATAACAGAAATGGTAATAACACTAGTAGTTATTTTAAGAACGAGCAGAATGGCAATGTAAACATCAGAACAGTAGGTGTTCGCCATCCTAAGAGAGGTAGGAATTGGAGAAATAATTATCAGAACCAACAATGGCATCCAAATGATAGTAATTTTGTTTCGAACAAAATTATGCAGGTAAACAACAGTGTGGAAAGCAATGCTGTGCCAGTTAACTATACTGGAAATAAAAGAAACAGTAGTAGGCCGAGGCAGGAAAACTAGTTCCCGTCTATGAGGACACTAGCGCTCACCAGGCAGTTACTTTTCCTAAGCCAGTATTTACAGTAATTGGTAAGACAGATCGGAATACTCAGACAGAACATGTGGATGAGGCGTCGGTAGCATCTAAGGATACAGCAGAAATATTAGATCACTCACAGTATTTGATAGATACCATGTTAGAGACGCTTTCTAAGTGGGAAGAGAAAGAAAAGGCGCAGCAGTGTAACGATAGGGAAGAGCTACAAAATACTGAATTGTTAGGTGAAGAAGCAGAAGAAATTCATGCTTATATTTACGATGAGGATGATGAGCTCTTATCTAAAGTGCCTGTGCAGGATGTTGATACTATACTAATAAATTTCGGACAGGAGGTAAGTGAGAATGTAGAGGATAGCCTGTTGGGGGTCGATGAACCCAGTAGCTGTGACCAGTTGTCACTTGAGAAGGAACCTGACGATAATAGTGAAAGTGGTTTAGCTGTAACTAGTTTTATGCCCGGTCTGGAGGCGCAGAATCGCTCAGACTACAGTAATTTGGGTTATGTTCAGCAAACTAAATGTAATGAAGTCGTGTGGTGTTTCGATTTGAAATTAATAGACCGACTGGAAAAGGCAGCTGAAAATGTAATTCAGGAAACCCCTACACACTTTGACCTAAATGTAATGAAGACAGATGTCGATCACTTTAGTTGGAGACAAATCCAAAAGGAACTATTGGATGAGTTTGAGGAACCACCTGTACAAACTAGAATAAGCCACCCTATAATAATAGTGACTATGTTGGGTATCAATGTACGTTGTCTCTTAGACAGTGGAAGTGCCGTGAGTGCGATATCTCAGTCCTCCTTTGATGCATTACCTGTTAAAGACAAGTTTACAGTAATGAGGGTATCAGGACTAAGAATAATTGGTGCTACTGGCAAAGTGTCAAAAGCGGTAAAGCAAGAAGCTTTGCTGCCCTTTGATATTAATGGTAATTTAATTGATCATCCATGCTTAATTGTAAACAATCACAGTATTGAGGTTTTAATTGGCATAGATTTCTTGTAGAAATATCAGAGTGTTGTTGACTTTGAAAGAAGCCAGTTGAAAATGGTCTTGCCAATAACCGGAGTAATTACGGTACCTTTTATTGATAAACATGTAGTAACTAATGATGAAACTTGGGAGCTGCCTATACGAGTTCTGAAAAATAGGAGGTATTGGGACGAAGGTGTTAATCTTAGTAAATACCAAAGATATTTCAGGATCATAGGAAAACCACATGCCAATGCATATAGGCTAAAGTACCATAAGAATAAAAAGATATTAGGTCTCAGGAATGTGATCGACCTAAAGAAGTTCATAGGTAGTGAATGAATTCTGTAGGGAGGAGGTTGTTCTGTAACCTCTACACAGTGTGGCAGCTGTGCAGTCCCAGCTGTGTGAGATCTTCTTTCCTTTTCAGGTCTCACTCATTCTTCATCTTTCCTATCCACCAAAGTTTCGACTCCTTCTTTCCAACACATTAAATTTTCCGTTATGGTTATCAAGCCAATAATAAACTAATGAATTATGTAGGGAGGAGGTTGTTCTGTAACCTCTACACAGTGTGGCAGCTGTGCAGTCCCAGCTAGGTGAGATCATCTTTCCCATTTCAGGTCTCACTCATTCTTCATCTTTTCTATCCACGTAAAATTTCGACCTCTTCTTTCCAACACAGTAAATGTTCAGTTATGGTTATAAAACCAATAATAAACTAATGAATTGTGTAGGGAGGAGGTTGTTCTGTGACCTCTACACAGTGTGGCAGGTGAGATCTTTCCCATTACAGGCCTCACTCATTCTTCATCTTTTCTATTCTCCTAAATTTTCGACCTCTTCTTTCCAACACATTAAATTTTCCGTTATGGTTATCAAGCCAATAATAAACTAATGAATTCTATAGGGAGGAGGTTGTGCTGTAATCTCTACACAGTGTGGCAGCTGTGCAGTCCCAGCTGTGTGAGATCTTCTTTCCTTTTCAGGTCTCACTCTATCTTCATCTTTTCTATCCACCAAAGTTTCTACTCCTTCTTTGCAATAGAAAAATTTTCCGTCATGGCTATCAAGCCATGAGTTCTGTAACCATTCTATCCACCGATTAGTGAAGAAAATACCTAATGTGACAAACCTAACAGTGACATAAACAACAGAGAAGTATGATGTAATTAAGATACAAAGGCATTTGAGTAACAAGTATGTATAGAACCCTGGTAATATTATAAGTACAAAGTTGTTGTTTTATTGGAAATGGTCCACCAACAGTAATTTAAAAAGATATACAAATTCGTGTACAAGCAGGATCTGAAGTGGCAGTGAAACCTATTGTATGCTGTAGAGCTAACTAATTAATAGTAAAAGAGATTGCTTAGTGTTATGAAAAATATGCAGATAAGTTGTAAAAATGAACTCACCTTGTGTAGCAAGGAATGGCAGTGTAATAGAATTGAGTAGTGTTTGTGGTTGAGACGTGAAGGACACGTCCCTGAAGTATTTATAAGGTTGGAGCTGGCCATTATTTTGGTGTTGGGTGTACGGTGACACAACTACATGTATTGAGGTTATGAGTTGGAGGCGTGAATGCGACCATAGGTACCCTTATGTTAGATAAGACAGAGCAGCTCATGGTGTCCTATAGGTTTAAGGAATTTAGCATTACGCTTGTCTATAATTACTTAATGCACTTTAGTGGTAGGTCGAGAGAGACTACCTGTGGTTTCAGCGTCCGATCGAGTGGAAATGTACTGCCACATGAGCAAACTGATCAGCTGCAATACACTATAGATATGAAATAAATGTGCTATCCTATGCTTTAAATGTTAATAGAGTGAGTGTTAAATAAGTACATACACTAGCAACATAATTGATTAACATAATGGCAGATGTGAAACATTATTTATAGCTCATCTTAAATACACTTCGATGAAGTAAGTACATAATTCCAGATGTGGAACTGACACAGCATCAGAGGACCAGTAAGTGGATTTAGTAGTCAACTAAACATAGTGTGTTTTGAACAGTCAGAACTGTACTATTACCACAAGTTACTCACATGCACAAAGAAGCTGAGAAGACAACTACTAGTCAAACAAACTCATACTATCTCTAATAATAAGGTAATCGAAGATGAGTCAGCTAAGTAAATAAAATACAAATGTGTCAGGAATGTACCGAGCATTGGTTCAGTGTTCCGGCCCAGAAATAACAAATTGAAATTAAATAGGATTTATGATTGTATGCCTTGAGCATAAATTTTCTCTAGTACGTGACTAATGGCGTTTTGAGCCATTTGTTTATCGATTTTATGACAGTTAAGTAACTGCGAGAGTAAAATTGAAAAAGTTCTGTTAACTTTGTTCCAGTAACATATTGAAAGACAAAATGTATATATCCCCTTTTCATTGTGACCCACCCTTAGATATTAAGTGAACAGAGTTTGAGACACTCTTTTTGTTTGTTCTACACGACAAACCAGATAATGGCAGCCTCCTAGCTGCGTGAAAGCGTGGAGTGACCTGGACACAACTGACAGTGACCCCTCCCCTTTCCCCATGTAATTTAGAGTGATCGTGAAGAACACACACCATAGCAACTTCCCCTCCTCTACCCTTGTGAATGGAAGTGTAGAACGCCAGCCAAAGTGGCTGCAACCACGTGTGTAAAAATGAAATTGTCATGATTTGTGAAATTTTCTTTCAGGTTTAGATAAGACTGCTAAGATATAATTATCTGTTTATGTATCATGAATAACTGTGTTATTTTCTTTGAATTTGTGTATGTAAAAAAAAGTATTTATTGGATTTAAGATTTTCATAATTTTACATATTTTATGTGTTTGTCTGTCTAAGGCAATATATATGCCAAAGTGTTTCATTGATTTTGCTTAAATTTTGAGTGATGATGTTGCTTAAGAGGCAGTCAACATGCCAGCAATTTCAATAATTCAAGTAGGTAATAAGTTTTCTTTTAATATTTCTATATGTTTACATTTCAATTTTAATTTTCATGGGGAGTTTCGCTGTACTCTTGCTTCCCTTTTTGTAATTAATTTTTTTTCCATTTACATTAAAAAAAAATTAAGTAGAGGGTGATGTAGGGAAGCAGCCTACTCACGCCGTATAAAATTCACATCAGTCTTTCCATTGTGTGCCAGCCAGTATGCTGTAACTAGCTCTGACGTCATAAATTTTGCGCAATACTTTACAAATCAAGTAAATAACCTGAAACGTTTCTAGCATGTCAGGAGTAATACTAAATCAATATGTGTTGAATATCAGTTCAATAACTTTAACCATTTTCGAAATTTGGACCTTTCTCTGTAAAAATCATTGGCGCAACAGAAAAGAGCTAGAAACTTAAAATTTTATATTTAGATTCCTTTTTCATAATAATTTAGTAGAAACAGTATTCTGGATCTCACAAATTAAAATTTTAGTTGAAATTCATGATTTTCTGGTTTTTGTCGTAGAAATTAAGGAAGCAAGATAGGTTAAGTAGGCGAATAAATAAGGCTAGGATGTTTAAATTTAAGTAGAAGGGAGATCCGCTATAATCATAAAGATGTGAGAAGTTTCAACTGAATAACTATAAAACTATAGCGATAGCGTATCTCCAAAGGGCAAGTTCAGAGCTCGTCTACTGTGTGTAGTGTAATTAAATTAATTCTCTCGCCCAAAATACTTGACTTAGCCACGTCAGACTCTTATTATGATTATGTACGTGTGTGCTGATTGCACATTTAAATTAAGAGCTTCATTGGCCATCAGCAAAGGAAGCAGTAAATTATTCGATAACTTAAAGTGGTGCATTACTAGCCCAGCAGCTAGTCGGTTGAGCTGATTTGATCAGGCGTTCCCTTAGCCATCCGCACCGTGGATTTATATATAAGAACGCTGCGCGAGAAGGCAAGGCCCCAGTTCTCTCCAGACGCTGATTAGCGCACCATCTGTGCTGGGAGTCGCGTCGCGTCGGTATCATTGCTATAAACAGCCTCGGATGCCGTAATAAGTTACTCGGGATACGCGTAGCCATGAATCGTTTTCGAGGGAAGTGTTAATTCTGGGATAACTTTAATGATCTATCTTCAGTTTGTGTATGTCGTATTTTCACGTGCCGCTGCAGGACAGACATTCTACCATTATTTAGCGTGGCGTTTGATGAACATTATCATCAAATTATGGCGAGCATTCACTTAAACATTTAATTTGAACAGCTATAGTTGCATCAGCGCATTAGACTCTGAACTGCTCTGGTAGTTGGATTGTGTGGAATCTTTTTGGTCTGTGACTTTCAGAATATAGTGAACATTTTAGAGAGAATGGTTTTTGATTATGAATCCCAGACAATCTCCTAATTCCTCAGAGCTATAAGCTGTAGCCGTAAATGTATTTCTCCGATGAAGTGGGTACTAGGAATTCTAATTACAGGCTTCACGTTTTGCTAATCACTTTCTGGTTGTCAATATTGTAGTTAGAGAGCCAGTGTTGAGAACGGCAAACAACAGCATTAAATAAATAATAGGAACATTTAAATAACAATTATCCCACACGCCTTCCCACATATGGTGCATTGGCCGGGAAAAACAAAACATTATATAACAAATATAACCCACCCGCCGCCCCACAAGGGGAACCCTTAACACTGTTCATGTGCTATAGGAAGAAGTTTCATAACATTAATTTTATATTCTGAAGAATTTTATGTTAGTTTTAGAGGTTCTTATATTTTATTATTGCAGTAATCCTTAATGAAAATCTTACTATAAAAATGGAATAATTTAGGACCTGTTAAATTTGTATTTTTTAAAACTTTGACAGAAACGTTTCGTTAATTCACACAGCGAGTAAACAGTGGTAGGTCAATGCTAATCCGTGACAAGTGCACCCAGTTTTCAAGTCAACAATGTTAAGTACCCATTGACGAATTTATAAGAACTAACTTTTGCGTAGATTTTATCGTTTTAAAAAAGTGTTGCTCCTGTAGATATACAGGGTGTGCAAAAACAATTTGACCAAAAGTGCAGGGCAGAAAGACAGCATCAAACGAAGGGATTTGTGTGTAGGAGCCAGGGGTCGCATCTGAACATTTAAGACGCTACGCTAGCTTGACAACGTTTGTGAGTTTGAACATGCTGCGACATACTTAAGTTAGTTAAATGTCGGCAGGTGTTTGTACAAGAGCATACTCATTTTTAATTTACTTTGAACTTCTTACGACATGCTGAAACATGAACATGTGATTGTTTTTTTCTAAAGAAGTGCTGAATGGTACGGCAGCTAAGTACGATACATGTATATGTGATGCCTTAAGTTTTTCTTGTTCTCATGGTGACGATTGATCAGTCCAAACATTTTGCTTACGTATATATTTTTTTGTGAACTACATTTCATTTTGGGTAAAGACGTCCACATGTCAGATTTCAATTATGTTCCTATAGCACCGAAAATATACAACTGCGATTCCTAATCCTACACTCAAATTCCTTTGTTCTTTCTGCCTTACACTTTTGGGCAAATTGAATTCTTGCACCCTGTATCTGAAAATAGTATCTATCTGAATAAAAAGGCATATTGCATAAAAAATTTTATTTATAAGATTTTAGTGCAATACTACATAATCTGTCCCTTTCTTTTGTTTACATCCGAGATCTTCAGTTGTCCAGGGTCCTATCTGAACTGTTAGGCTCGAGGTTTTAGTGCATTACAGAGTGGCTGGCGCATCCTTTTTCCTTTAGTGATGAGTTAATTACGTTTACCTGTTACACAGTGTTTTAATAAATTTTTCTTGGGCTCTCCCTTCTCTCACCTTCATGTTGTAAGCCCAAACAAATTTGTCTTTGTTGTCTTTATCACAGAAATTATCGTACGGCTCTGCGAAATACGGTGAATTACATCAGAGAAACAGAAACAAATTACTGCAGTTTTTCTTGTTACTAGACGTAGGTGGAAATAAAAATTTAGCAGAAGAAACATTTACTTTTTGCACCAAGGTCAGTATATACTTAAGCACTCTGGCATGCATGCCGTTGCTCTACTTACAGCGTAACGTTCTGCCACCTTGGAGGCAGTTCATCACTTACCTGCAACAAGAAACAAAGGAATACATTTGTAAAGTTTAGAAATGTGACGCCAAAACAAGAAATATCGAGTTTCTTAAACAAGAAAATCTTTGCGGGATGAATCTTTCACGGTGCTATTGGAGTGTGCGCTGTTTTGAAACTTCATGGGAGATTATAACTTTGTGCTCTGTCACGAAACGAACGCGGGACATCGTCTTTCCACCATTTCGTAATTTTTTTATTCATCTGAGATGATCTTGCGATTTTATAAATGTTGATAGAAGCTTTGCCATGGTCAATATATGCTTAAACTATTTACATTCGAATGCGATCTTTTGAAAATTCTGCATCTGCATTTTCTACTTGCTCAGCTTACTTATGGTAACATTTTCATTGTTTAACACCTGCACAACATCTGTTGAGAAAGGAACTTTACCGTGAAATGCGTAAGATATAAGGGTAGATGAAGTCGAGACGAAAAAATTTATACTTTACACTTGTGGTCTATCAGCCCAGAAAACGACTAAACAGCCTCAAATTGGCCTACAAAAACCACTAAAGTTACAGCGCATGCGCGCCCTGTGAAATTTTGGCTAAAATCGACCTTGAATATTAAAAACATCTTGTTATTACATTTGCAAAACGCAAAACAAACGAATATGTAAATTTTACGTCAGAATACTGTGTCTTTGTACGTTCGATGTTTTCATAGACGGCAGAACTACTTATTGTCCTGCGTTGTTTTACTTGAGTGTCGACGACTCACAACAGCTTCTGTGACGAGGTTTCAGGTAACCAGGTTAATTCACTTGTAATCTGTTTTATTTATTGTGTTTTGTATTCATCGATGAGTTTTATCGTTATGACCACCTGCTCAACAGCGTGTTGGTCCACGTTTGAAACACAGTAGACCTTACAGCAGCGATTCTGCGTGGCGTGGCTTCTACAAGTCCTTGATAGGTTTCCGGAAGTATGTGGCAGAAGATGTCCACTTACAGGTCAATAAATTCCCGCACATTACGGGACGGTGATTTGTGGGCACGCAGCTGGCGCCCAATATACAGGGTGGTCCATTGATAGTGACCGGGCCAAATATCTCACGAAATAAGCATCAACCGAAAAAACTACAAACAACGAAACTCGTCTAGCTTGAAGGGGTTAACCAGATGGCGCTATGGTTGGCCCGCTAGATGGAGCTGCCATAGGTCAAACGGATATCAACTGCGTTTTTTTGAATAGCAACCCCCATTTTTCTACATATTCGTGTAGTACGTAAAGAAATATGAATGTTTTAGTTGGACCACTTTTTTCGCTTGGTGATAGATGGCGCTCTAATAGTCACAAACGTACGTGGTATCACGTAACACGC
Organism: Schistocerca piceifrons; assembly: GCF_021461385.2. NCBI lineage: Eukaryota > Metazoa > Arthropoda > Insecta > Orthoptera > Acrididae > Schistocerca > Schistocerca piceifrons. Next base: position 668,828,931 of record NC_060142.1, on the reverse strand, counting down.
CCCTAGTGCGGACGGTATTTGCTTCTTGGTACATTACCCGTGCTAAAATGGACCGTTTACCAATTGCGGAAAACGCCGATATCGTGTTGATCTATGGCTATTGTAATCAAAATGCCCAACGGGCGTGTGCTATGTATGCTGCTCGGTATCCTGGACGACATCATCCAAGTGTCCGGATCGTTCGCCGGATAGTTCCTTTTTTTAAGGAAACAGGAAGTGTTCAGCCACATGTGATACGTCAACCACGACCTGCAACAAATGATGATGCCCAAGTATGTGTTTTAGCTGCTGTCGCGGCTAATCCGCACATCAGTAGCAGACAAATTGCCCGAGAATCGGGAATCTTAAAAACATCGGTGTTGAGAATGCTACATCAACATCGATTGCACCCGTACCATATTTCTATGCACCAGGAATTGCATGGCGACGACTTTGAACGTCGTGTACATTTCTGCCACTGGGCACAAGAGAAATTACGGGATGATGACAGATTATTTGCACGCGTTCTATCAAGTGACGAAGCGTCATTCACCAACAGCGGTAACGTAAACCGGCATAATATGCGCTATTGGCAACGGAAAATCCACGATGGCTGCGACAAGTGGAACATCAGCGACCTTGGCGGGTTAATGTATGGTGTGGCATTATGGGAGGAAGGACAATTGGCCCCCATTTTATCGATGGAAATCTAAATGGTGCAATATATGCTGATTTCCTACGTAATGTTCTACCGATGTTACTACAAGATTTTTCACTGTATTACAGAATGGCGATGTACTTCCAACATGATGGGTGTCCGGCACATAGCTCGCGAGTGGTTCAAGAGGTACTGAATAGCATATTTCAAGACAGGTGGATTGGTCGTCGAAGCACAATACCATGGCCGGCACGTTCACCGGATCTGACGTCCCCGGATTTCTTTCTGTGGGAAAAGTTGAAGGATATTTGCTATCGTAATCCACCGACAACACCTGACAAAATGCGTCAGCACACTGTCAATGCACGTGCGAGCATTACGGAAGCGGAACTACTCGCTGTTGAGAGGAATGTCGTTACACGTATTGCCAAATGCATTGAGGCTGACGGACATCATTTTGAGCATTTATTGCATAAAAAAAAGTTTCAAATCGCTATGAGCACTATGGGACTTAAATTCTAACGTCATCAGTCCCCTAGAACTTACAACTACTTTAACCTAACTAACCTAAGGGCATCACACACATCCATCCCCGAGGCAGGATTCGAATCTGCGACCGTAGCGGTCGCGCGGTTCCAGACTGTACCGCCTAGAACCGCTCGACCACGCCGGCCGGCGCTTATTGCATCAGTGTGGTATTTACAAGGAATAACACTGTAACAGCTTGCGTTCTCAGAAATGATAAGTTCATAAAGGTACATGTATCACATTGGAACAACCGAAATAAAATGTTCAAACGTACCTACGTTCTGTATTTTAATTTGAAAAACCTACCTATTCCCAAACGTTCGTCTAACTCTGTGAGCCATATGTTTGTGACTATTACAGTGCCATCTATCAGAAAGCGAAAAAAGTGGTCCAACTAAAACATTCATATTTCTTTACGTACTACACGAACATGTAATAAAAAATGGGGGTTCCTATTTTTAAAAAAACGCAGTTGATATCCGTTTCACCTATGCCAGCGCCATCTAGCGGGCCAACCATAGCGTCTTCTGATTTCCCCCTTCAAGTTAGACGAGTTTCGTTCTTTGTACTTTTTTCGTTTCACGCATACTTCATGAGGTATTTGGTCCAGTCGTGATCAATGAACTACTCTGTGTGTCCCAGTAGGGTCAGATAAGATCTGTTGTTGTTGTTGTTGTTGTGGTCTTCAGTCCTGAGACTGGTTTGGTGCAGCTCTCCATGCTACTCCATCCTGTGCAAGCTTCTTCATCTCCCAGTACCTACTGCAACCTACATCCTTCTGAATTTGCTTAGTGCATTCCTCTCTTGGTCTCCCTCTTCTATTTTTACCCTCCACGCTGCCCTCCAGTACTAAATTGGTGATCCCTTGATGCCTCAGAACATGTCCTACCAACCGATCCCTTCTTCTAGTCAAGTTGTGCCACAAACTTCTCTTCTCCCCAATTCTATTCAATACCTCCTCATTAGTTATGTGATCTACCCATCTAATCTTCAGCATTCATCTGTAGCACCACATTTCGAAAGCTACTATTCTCTTCTTGTCTAAACTATTTATCGTCCATGTTTCACTTCCATACATGGCTACACTCCATACAAATACTTTCAGAAACGACTTCCTGACACTGAAATCAATACTCGATATTAACAAATTTCTTTTCTTCAGAAACGCTTTCCTTGTCATTGACAGTCTACATTTTATATCCTTTCTACTTCTACCATCATCACTTATTTTGCTCCGCAAATAGCAAAACTCACTTACTACTTTAAGTGTCTCATTTCCTAATCTAATTCCCTTAGCATCGCCCGACTTAATTCGACTATATTCCACTATCCTCGTTTTGCTTTTGTTGATGTTCGTGTTATACCCTCCTTTCAAGACACTGTCCATTCCGTTCAACTGCTCTTCCAAGTCCTTTGCTGTCTCTGACAGAATTACAATGTCATCGGCGAACCTCAAAGTTTTTGTTTCTTCTCCATGGATTTTAATACCTACTCCGAACTTTCCTTTTGTTTCCTTTACTGCTTGCTGAATATACAGATTGAATAGCATCGGGGAGAGGCTACAACCCTGTCTGACTCCCTTCCCAACCACTGCTTCACTTTCATGTCCCTCGACTCTTATAACTGCCAACTGCTTTCTGTACAAATTGTAAATAGCCTTTCGCTCCCTGTATTTTACCCCTGCCACCTTCAGAATTAGAGTATTCCAGTCAACATTGTCAAAGGCTTCCTCTAAGTCTACAAACACTAGAAACATAGGTTTGCCTTTCCTTAATCTTTCTTCTAAAATAAGTCGTAGGGTCAGTATTGCCTCACGTGTTCCAACATTTCTACGGACTCCAAACTGATCTTCCCCGAGGTCGGCTTCTACCAGTTTTTCCATTCGTCTGTAATGAATTCGCGTTAATATTTTGCAACTGTGACTTATCAAACTGATATTTCGGTGATTTTCACAAATGTCAATACCTGCTTTCTTTGGGATTGGAATTATTATATTCTTCTTGAATTCTGAGGGAATTTCGCTGTCTCATACATCTTGCTCACCAGATGGTAGAGTTTTGTCAGGACTGGCTCTCTCAAGGCCACCAGTAGTTCTAATGGAATGTTGTCTACTCCCGGGGCATATCTCCCATTTCATCTTCATCTACATCCTCTTTCATTTCCATAATATTGTCCTCAAGTACGTCGCCCCTTGTATAGACCCTCTATATACTTCCACCTTTCTGCTTTCCCTTCTTTGCTAAGAACTGAGTTCCCACCTGAGCCCTTGATATTCATACAAGTGGCTCTCTTTTCTCCAAAGGTCTCTTTAGTTTCCCTGTTGGCAGTATCTATCTTACCCCTAGTGTGATAAGTCTCTACATCTTTACATTTGTCCTCTAGCCACGCCTGCTTAGCCATTTTGCACTTCCTGTCGATCTCATTTTTGAGACGTTTGTATTCCTTTTTGCCTGCTTCATTTACTGCATTTTTGTTTTTTCTCCTTTCATCAATTAATTTCAGTATCTCTTCTGTTACCCACGGATTTCTACTAGCCTTACTAGCTGCTGTAATGAATGGCAAGTAGCTCTAAAAGTAGAAAAACGTAAGTAACGCAGATTAGTAGGAAAAACAAAGCTGCAATACTCAGGTAGAGCATTAGCAGTGTTGTGCTTAGCAAAATCACACCGTTTAAATATTGAGACGTAACGTTGCAAAACGAAACGAAATGGAAGAAACTTGTAAGATTTATAGTAGTGATGACAAATGGTCGACTTCATGGAAAGTGTAGTTCATTTGCAAAGGAGGTTGCGTGTAGGACCCACTCTTAAGCAATGTTCGAGTGTTTAGGATTCCAACCATGTCGGCTTAAAGAAAGACATAGAAGCAATTCAGAGGTGAGCTGCTAGATTTTTTACCAGTAGGTTGGAACGGCACGCAAATATTACATAGAAGCTTCGGGAATTCAAATGTGAATCCCTGGTGGGAATATGACGATCTTTTCGAGGAACACTATTGCGAAAATTTAGAGAACAGACATTTAATACTAACTACAGAAAGAGCCTGCTGCCGCTTACGTACATTTCACGTAAAGATCACGAAGATACGAGGGATGAGGGCTCAAACGGATGCATATAGACGGTCCTTTTCCCTCGCTCTGTTTGTGAGTGGAAAAGGAAGGGAAATGACTAGGAGTGTCTCAGGTACCCTGAGCCACGCGCCATGATGTCGCTTGCTGAGTATGTATGTAGATGTAGATCTACATCTACATCTACGTTTATACTCCGCAAGCCACCCAACTCTGTGTGGCGGAGGGCACTGTACATGCCACTGTCATTACCTCCCTTCTTTGTTCCAGTCGCGTATGGTTCGCGGGAAGAATGACTGCCGGAAAGCCTCCGTGCGCGCTCGTATCTCTCTAATTTTACATTCGTGATCTCCTCAGGAGGTATAAGTAGGGGGAAGCAATATATTCGACATCTCATCCAGAAACGCACCCTCTCGAAAACTGGACAGCAAGCTACACCCTGATGCAGAGCGCCTCTCTTGCAGAGTCTGCCACTTGAATTTGCTAAACATCTCAGTAACGCTATCACGCTTACCAAATAACCCTGTGACGAAACGCGCCGCTCTTCTTTGGATCTTCTTCATCTCCTCTGTCAGCCCGACCTGGTACGCATACCACACTGATGAGCAATACTCCAGTACAGGTCGAACGAGTGTTTTGTAAGCCACCTCCTTTGTTGATGGACTACATTTTCTAAGGATTCTCACAATGAATCTCAACCTGGCACCCGCCTTAACTACAATTAATTTCATATGATCATTCCACTTCAAATCGTTCTGTACTCATACTCCCAGATATTTTACAGAAGTAACTACTACCAGTGTTTGTTCTGCTATCATATAAACATACAATAAAGGATCCTTCTTTCTATATATTCGCAATAGATTACATTTGTCTATGTTAAGGGTCAGTTGCCACTCCCTGCACCAAATGCCTATCCGCTGCAGGTTTCCTGCATTTCGCTGCAATTTTCTAATGCTGCAACTTCTCTGTATACTACAGCATCATCCGCGAAAAGCCGTATGGAACTTTCAACACTATCTACTAGATCATTTATATATATTGTGAAAAGCAATGGTCCCATAACACTCCCATGTGGCACGCCAGAGGTTACTTTAACGTCTGTAGACGTCTCTCCATTGATAACAACATGCTGTGTTCTGTTTGCTAAAAACTGTTCAATCCAGCCACACAGCTGGTCCGATATACTTTTTTTATCAGGCGACAGTGCGGAACTGTATCGAACGCCTTCCGGAAGTCAAGGAAAATGGGATCTACCTCTCCTTGGGAGCCTGTGTCTAATATTTTATGGGTCTCATGAACAAATAAAGCGAGTTGGACCTCACAAGATCGCTATTTCCGGAATCCATGTTCATTCCTACAAAGTAGATTCTGGGTTTCCAGAAATGACATGATACGCGAGCAAAAAACATGTTGGCCGCTAAATTAATCATAGGTAATACGTAGTCTGTTTTAATTCTTTAACATTCATTTATTGATCCGAAGATGGTCTATACTGCCTGAGCTGGTTATCAGAGATGTGATACAAACTGTGATCTTGACTTTGTTACTCAGACCATTAACGAAAGACACCTACCTAGACTGAAGAGAATCAATTGATATCCATTTTCGTTGCGATACTATCGTAACACCGCCGACGCTATTCGAACAGAGGTTCGGATGACGAATTCTTGTTTGCATAGAAACTGGTGGCGCTAGTTTTAAGAACTGTCGTGAATGTAGTACCATCTGAAGCTGGATAAAGTTATTACAAGTAAGTGTCTCATTGCAATTTTATGACTAATGGCAAAATCCACAGATCTGAAATTATCTGGATTCTTTTTTATCTTGCTTCTCAAACATTTCTTTATTAATGTTCCGTATTTAACACTGATACAACGTTACGTATAACATCAGTACCGATAATTCTGCAGTGCTGCATCTACCAAAAGAACTGATGATGTAACTGGCGAGAGATAAAACGTGTTGTCAAAGGTTACTGGTTCAGTTGAATGGTTACGTTCCTACTTCGTGCATTTAAATTTTCATTTCTAGCTTCCAAATTATTACTATTGTGAGCACTATTTTTCTGACAAAAGTGTACTTATCAATTGGCCACATAAACGTTAGTTCTACGACCTTATCGTGAAAAACATGGTTATCTAGTTTTCTTGTGGAATACTGAGGAATAACATTGTGATTTCCACAGAAAAAAATGTGAAGAAAGATGGCTGTTAGCAAGCCAAGTAGGGCCTGCCAAGTTCTTGTTTCGATAGGAAAACTCATCCAAATTAATACCGTATTTTCGTGGGATGCAGCTGCCGACTTTTCAGACACGGAAGGGGTGGAACAGCTAACAGAGATAAGGCTTGGAATTTATTTGATTTATAGCCAGCGGTATGGAGAAATTACTTGTGCGATATTCTCTCTCCCAGTAGAGAAGTTCAGAATTAATGGGAGGTTTTCTACTGACGACGAGAGAGTGGAAGATAATGAACTTGGGCTCCTGATTTCATTGTTAAGAGGCAAAATGTAACAAAACTTCAAACGAACTGCATTTTACTAAACAGCTGTCGGGAAAAATAAATCTTTGTATACCAGAGCACTTTGTTGATCACATGTCGTCTGGATAATTTTTTTCACCTCCGTACTTCAGAATTTCGGGGTACTTTTAGGTGGTGTGGTATCAGAAATATTAATTAAAGTTCTTATAATAAATAGATAAGCCACGTGTTCCCACATATTTATTAAGAATCGATTTGTAACATTCTAATACATTGTTAGCTTGTGCAAATCTAATCCTCGGCGCTACTGAGATTTACGAAGTCATCTAGTAGCCTTACGAAAAGGAATAAGTGCAACTGAGGTACGCAGTGCTCAGTGCGACTCTAAGAGAAAGAGAGAAAAATTAGTGACGCGAAAAATATTGTCGTTTGAAAGATGAGGTTATCACAGTGTCCACTATCTGGCTATCCAGTTGTACGTTTCACATAGTTTCCTGAAACTAATTAAGGTATTTGTCGGTGTGGTTCCTAGAAATAGATGAAGGGCTATATCTTTCTCCATCATTCCCCATGTTTCTCGCATCTGAGTTAATAGAGTGTGTCTAATGGCCTAATCTTCAATTCCTTCTTTTTTTTGTTGAAGCTGATCAGCTTAGACGGGAATGACGCGCCTGAACTAACACCGCTGAAAACACTGAAAAAGTGCAGATGTGACGTTGGGCAGTCGACGGTTTAAGTTGTATGAAACCGTAAACGTCATACACATAGCAGAAAGCTGAGTGAGATACACCTTACATAAAGAATGAATTACGAAACAAAAGCATACTCTTCATAATTAGGCTTGTCCATTAACTTCAAAGCTATGCTTCTGAAGGAATTTGACGGGGAGTTTCTGAGCAGAAAGTAGATACATTTACTTTCTACACATGTTCTGCCTATTGATTTTTCTTGCTTCCATTATCAACCACGACGTCAGAATTTCCTGTCTGATGCCTTTGCCTTTCATAAAGCTTTCCTGAAGCTAAACTGACCTTCATCTAACACATCTTCAGTTTTATATTCCATTATTCTGTATATTCATCTGGGGTAGTAATAACTGCTTCAGCTGTGTTTGGTCCTTTATTACTGTACCACTAGCTGTTTCTTCGCGCTAGAAGCCATATCTTCAACTGACATATGATTAAAACATTAGAGCGGAAAAGCTCTTGTGCACAATGGCCAAACAAAAAGTGTTCGTTTGATGACATTACTGCAGTATATACGAACGTAGCGCGACTCGGATGCGGGTACATAAGCATGGATATGTAGGCAAGGTGTTAGTGTGACATTCGTGTCTTTCCCACGCGTGTGCGGTAGATAGGAAAAAGTTAACTATGGTGACGTTGTTACTAAATGCGTCAGGACCGGACTAACGAGTTGCTTTTCCTTTCCTGGCTGCCGGGGTACAAACACCGGTAGAGTTCTATCGGTGAATGGAGATCGGCTACGGGGCAGCACGTCTGTCGAAAACCACGCTGATGTATGGTGCGCCTATTTCGATACTGCTTCATGATAACGCACGTCACCATATCGCAAAAGTTACGCCATCTCAAGTGCGAAACACTCGAGCATCCGGCCTATAGTGCTGGCTCCTCCCCAAGCGATTATCACGCCTTCCTCCCTTAAAAAAATGGCCTCGAATGGTCGGCAATTCAATTTGGACGAGAACGTGCAGCAGGCAGCAACGCGGTGTATCGGTGGGATGACTGCCTGAGTGTTCACGTTGATTCTGACTAATTGGTATACCGATTCTGGGCTGTTCGGCCTTCGAATGGAAACTCTTTTATCGCTCCTTATACAGGGTGATCCATTGATCGCGACCGGGCCAAATGTCTCACGATATAAGCGTCAAACGAAAAAACTACAAACAACGAAACTCGTCTAGCTTGAAGGGGGAAACTAGATGGCGCTATTATTGCCCGCTAGATGGCGCTGCCATAGGTCAAACGGATATCAACTGCGTTTTTTTTTAGGAAGGAATCCCCATTTTTTATTACATATTCGTGTAGTACGTAAAGAAATATGACTGTTTTAGTTGGACCACTTTTTTCGCTTTATGATAGATGGTGCTGTAATAGTCACAAGCATATGGCTCACAATTTTAGACGAACACTTGGCAACAGGTAGGTTTCTTACATTAAAATACAGACGTAGGTACGTTTCAACATTTTATTTCGGTCGTTCCGTTGTGATACATGTACCATTGTGAACTTATCATTTCTGAGAACGCATGCTGTTACAGAGTGATTACCTGTAAATACCACATTAATGCAATTAATGCTCAAAATAATGTCCGTCAACCTCAATGCATTTGTGCAATACGTGTAACCACATTCCTCACAACAGCGAGTAGTTCGCCTTCCGTAATGTTCGCATATGCATTGACAATGCTCTGATGCACATTGTCAGGCGTTGTCGGTGGATCACACGATAGTAAATATCCTTCAATTTTCCCCATAGAAAGAAATCCGGGGACGTCAGATCCGGTGAACGTGAGGGCCATGGTATGGTGCTTCGACGACCAATCCACCTGTCACGAAATATGCTATTCAATACCGATTCAACAGCATGCGAGCTATGTGCCGGACATCCATCATGTTGAAAGTACATCGCCATTCTGTCATGCAGTGAAACATCTTGTAGTAACATCGGTAGAACATTACGCAGGAAATCAGCATACACTGCACCATTTAGATTGCCATCGATAAAATGGGAGCCAATTATCTTTCCTCCCATAATGCCGCACCACAGCCGGCCGGAGTGGCCGTGCGGTTCTAGGCGCTACAGTCTGGAACCGAGCGACTGCTACGGTCGCAGGTTCGAATCCTGCCTCGGGCATGGATGTGTGTGATGTCCTTAGGTTAGTTAGATTTAATTAGTTCTAAGTTCTAGGCGAATGATGACCTCAGAAGTTAAGTCGCATAGTGCTGAGAGCCATATGAACCAAGCCGCACCATACATTAACCCGCCAAGGTCGATGATTTTCGACTTGTCGCAGCCATCGTGGAATTTCCGTTGCCCAATAGTGCATAATCTGACAGTTTACGTTACCGCTGTTGGTGAATGACGCTTCGTCGCTAAATAGAACAGGTGCAAAAAATCTGTCATCATCCCGTAATTTCTCTTGTGCCCAGTGGCAGAACTGTAGACGACGTTCAAAGTCGTCGCCATGCAATTCCTGGTGCATAGAAATATGGTACGGGTGGAATCGATGTTGATGTAGCATTCTCAACACCGACGTTTTTGAGATTCCCGATTCTCGCGCAATTTGTCTGCTACTGATACGCGGATTAGCTGCGACAGCAGCTAAAACACCTACGTGGGCATCATCATTTGTTTCAGGTCGTGGTTGGCGTTTCACATGTGGCTGAACAATTCCTGTTTCCTTAAATAACGTAACTATCCGGCGAACGGTCCGGACACTTGGATGATGTGGTCCAGGATACCGAGCAGCATACACAGCACACGCCCGTTGGGCATTTTGATCACAATAGCCATAGATCAACACGATATCGACCATTTCCGCAATTGGTAAACGGTCCATTGTAACACGGGTAATGTATCAAGAAGCAAATACCGTCAGCACTGGCGGAATGTTACACGTACTTACACGTTTGGGACTATTACAGCGCCATCTATCACAAAGCCAAAAAAGTGGTCCAACTAAAACATTCGTATTTCTTTACGTACTACACGAATATGTAATAAAAATGGGAGTTCCTATTTTTAAAAAAAACGCATGTGATATCCGTCTGACCTATGGCAGTGCCATCTAGCGGGCCAACCATAGCGCCATCTGGTTCCCCCCTTCAAGCTACACGAGTTTCGTTCTGTGTAGTTTTTCGTTTGAGGCTTATTTCGTGAGATATTTGGCCCAGTCACTATCAATGGACCACCCTGTATACTTTGCGACGAAATCAGCAAAGTACAATTTGAAACACTCGAAGTCACACAAAGGCTTCCCAACAATGGTTCTTCCTGCCAATCATTCGCGACTGGAACGGGAAATGGCGAAAGTGACAGAGGTGCGGAAAGAACCCTCCGTCACACTACATAAGTTTGCTAGAGGAGCCAGGGCGTAGATGTAGATTTTTTTTGTCCTTAAACGAAAACTAACCTGCAGGAAAAAATGATAAATTTATCGATCATCCACGAAGAAAAACATCTGCTTCAGGAGTCCGCGATCGGAACTGCCATTGCCGCGCGGGATTAGCCGAGCGGTCTAGGGCACTGCAGTCATGGACTGTGCGGCTGGTCGCGGCGGAGGTTCGAGTCCTCCCTCGGGCATGGGCGTGTGTGTTTGTCCTTAGGATAGTTTAGGTTAAATATCAAAAATGGCTCTGAGCACTATGGGACTTAACTACTAAGGTCATCAGTCCCCTAGAAGTTAGAACTACTTAAACCTAACTAACCTAAGGATATCACACACATCCATGCCCGAGGCAGGATTCGAACCTGCGACCGTAGTGGTCGCGCGGTTACAGGCTGTAGCGCCTAGAAACGCTCGGCCACTTCGGCCGGCTAGGTTAAGTAGTGTGTAAGCTTAGGGACTGATGACCTTAGCAGTTAAGTCTCATAAGATTTCACGCACATTTCAACATTTTTGATTTGAACTGCCGTTCTTTACTTGTATCTACGTTACTCGCGCAATTGCTACTGATGAGCCGCGACTAGACCTTCCCCTCCCAAGGGATTTAACAGATAATATTTCGCAAGTTACCCGAGACTCTTCTTCGGCAACGAGTAACCCCGACTGTGCACAGTAATTTCTGTCGACCCTTTGCTGCGAGGCGCTTGCCTGTTGCTGGGGAATTTCAATATTTTCTTGCCGCCGGCCCGTGAACTGCGCGGCTGTGTTTGCTCGCCGGCCCTCATATCGACGTGGCAGGCGGGCAGCGCCGCGGCGTGTTCTGTTGTTTTCTTAGCCCAGTGCCGTTGCCGCGGGCCGTCAGCTGGGGCTATTTTCCCAGCCAGCCGTATTTACGACCGCTCGCCCCGCCCCGCCCCTCCACTTGTTTTTCTTATGCATATGAACGTCGGCGCGTCGCTGCTCTCCCCGGTAGTGACCCGTTATGTTGTTTCAGCAACGCGGCGCCCTCATTCTGCACATGCCGGTGCGTGTTTCTGTTTTCGTCCATCCACCATCTCTGACGTTTCCACTCGAGCTTCCCCGTCAGCATTCTTCACTCGCTTCTACGGCTACACCTGTATTCCGCTAGCCACGTTACGGTCTGCGACTTGAGCCGTCGGCACACGGACCATGCTGTTGAAAGTTAACGTTGAGCGTGCCAAGTTCAACGTGCTGCTGAACGCTCAAGCCGTCGCCACACGGACCGTGCATCCGAACGTTGAGCGTTGAGCGTGCCGAGTTTCGGGAGTCTTTCCGAACGTGCAGAGCAATATCTGGCATGTCAGATATTCTGAGCGTTGACCAATGAGATGGCACAACGCCACCTACGTCACACGCACGCCGTCTCCCTTCAGTACAGAGTTGTGAGGCGCCATATTGGAGTTCATTTCAAGCTTATATGTATATATGCTGTTTCTGAGCACCAGCAAATTGAGAAACACTGGAAAACCCGTTGTTAGTTGTGTGATTCGTTCCAATAAAATTATGAGTAACATCATATTCGTGGCAAAAGAATTATTGTAACTTGTGTAATATGAGAGTAGGCTATTTGAAGGCAGCGACACACTCAAGATCCACCCAAAACGCGTTGTTCTTGATACAATTTGTTATAATTAAATTTCAATTAGTAACATAATTATCTACGATTAACGTTTTTAGCATAAGCTAACATAATATGATTAAGTACAAGCAGCGTGTTTATGGTTCAGTGCAGCACAGTCGCCGTAGTGTAGTGGTTCTGATATTAACACCGGCACGGTAGCTCAGCGTGATGCCGGCACAGCTCACCGTGTTCGGTCAGAGGGTTAGATGACCTCTGTAATAAAAAAACTGGGTTAATCGACCAACAATGAACTTAAACGGATGTCTTACGTCGTTCGCCCCCAGCAGATGAAAAAAAAAAAAAAAAAAAAACAACCGAACAAAATGAGATGAAAAAAAAGCGTGTTCGGTCAGAGAGCACGTTGGCCTCTGTAATAAAAAAACTGAGTGGAAAGATCAACCACCGAAGTTGAACAGGATGTCTTGAGACGTCCGCAACGACCAAACACAACGATTAAAATAAAAAAAGTGTAAGCAGTAGCGGTTCAGTCTCGAAGCAAGTTTTTTTTGGTGCGGAGGTTTGCGTCTTAACACTGCAAAAATTTTTTCCTAAAATTCGCGTTTTTATTGGATACTGATACTTTATTATTAGTTTAATATAAGTATATGCTATAATATTTGATGTTATGTAAATACAAGTTCACATTTTTTTTTTTTTTGAGGGTTGACTTTGTTGGATTGGCTTAAGCTACAGGACAGCTTGCGCTACTTGTATAAAGATATTTTGCTCGTTTTTCTTTTACGCCTCGTAATTCACATGTTGCAAAGAGTCTGCTGCTGCGTAGGAACAGTGATCAAGTAAGACTGACCTTCGGTCTTACTAAAATGTGGGAATGATGAAATAATGTTTATCTTACGTGGAGAAGTACTCCAAATTTGTAATGCACTGTTTGTAATGGAACTTTTATAAGTCTGTGTCCTTATTAATTGGACATGTTACTTTCCTTTTCGTGGACGATGGAGGAAATGTGCGTTTTAATAGAGCCAGCGTGGGAATTTTAAGCGCGCCCGTTGAGTAAACAGTGTGATTACGAACTAGAAGCATTCCTCAACTACCGCTGGAGTGCGTTGCTATCGCGTATACCACGTTGGGACCCACGTACCGTATGCACAAGTCGCATCGTTCCTGAGCGTTCAGCAGCACGTTGAACTTGGCACGCTCAACGTTAACGTTCGACAGCACGGTCCGTGTGCCGACGGCTTCAGGAATGATGCGACTTGTGCACACGGTACGTGGGCCCCAACGTGGAATACACGATCGCAACACACTCCAACGGCAGTTGAGGGATGTTTCTAGTTCGTAAATCACACTGTTTACTTGAAGGGCGCGAGTAATATTCCCACGTTAGCTATATTAAAACGCACATTTCCTCCTTCGTCCGCGAAAAGGAAAGTACCATCTCCAATCAATAAGGACACAGGCTTATAAAAGTTCCATTACAAACAGTGCCTTACAAATTTGGAATACTTCTCCGCATAAGATACACATTATTTCATCATTCACACATTTTAGTAAAACCCCAAGGTCAGTCTTACTTGATCACTGTTCCTACTCAGTAGCAGAATCTTTGCAACATGTGAATTACGAAGGGTAGAAGAAAAAGGAGCAAAATATCTTTCTACAAGTAGCGCAAGCTGTCCTGTAGCCTAAGCCAATACAACAAAGTCACCCCTCAAAAAAAAAAAAAAAAAAAAAAAAAAAAAAAAAAAAAAAAAAAATTTAATGTGAACTTGAATTTACATAACATCAAATGTTATAGCATATACTTATATTAAGCTAATAATAAAGTATCAGAACCTAATAAAAACGCGAATGCTAGGAGGAAAAAGAATATATATGTTGCAATGCGAACCACCGCCCCAACACTTAACTCACTAGAGAACAGTGACACTCCCCATTACGCTAAACAAACAACACGACCTATATAACTAATCACAGTATGTTACCCCTTGCCGAAAACCTTAATGGTAGATACAGGGTGTTTCAAAAATGACCGGTATATTTGAAACGGCAACAAAAACTAAACGAGCAGCGATAGAAATACACCATTTGTTGCAATATGTTTGGGACAACAGTACATTTTCAGGCGGACAAACTTTCGAAATTACAGTAGTTTCAATTTTCAACAACAGATGGCGCTGCAAGTGATGTGAAAGATATAGAAGACAACGCAGTCTGTGGGTGTGCAATTCTGTACGTCGTCTTTCTGCTGTAAGCGTGTGCTGTTCACAACGTGCAAGTGTGCTGTAGACAACATGGTTTATTCCTTAGAACAGAGGATTTTTCTGGTGTTGGAATTCCACCGCCTAGAACACAGTGTTGTTGCAACAAGACGAAGTTTTCAACGGAGGTTTAATGTAAGCAAAGAACCGAAAAGCGATACAATAAAGGATCTGTTTGAAAAATTTCAACGGACTGGGAACGTGACGGATGAACGTGCTGGAAAGGTAGGGCGACCGCGTACGGCAACCACAGAGGGCAACGCGCAGCTAGTGCAGCAGGTGATCCGACAGCGGCCTCGGGTTTCCGTTCGCCGTGTTGCAGCTGCGGTCCAAATGGCGCAAACGTCCACGTATCGTCTCATGCGCCAGAGTTTACACCTCTATCCATACAAAATTCAAATGCGGCAACCCCTCAGCGCCGCTACCATTGCTGCACGAGAGACATTCGCTAACGATATAGTGCACAGGATTGATGACGGCGATATGCATGTGGGCAGCATTTGGTTTACTGACGAAGCTTATTTTTACCTGGACGGCTTCGTCAATAAACAGAACTGGCGCATATGGGGAACCGAAAAGCCCCATGTTGCAGTCCTATCGTCCCTGCATCCTCAAAAAGTACTGGTCTGGGCCGCCATTTCTTCCAAAGGAATCATTGGCCCATTTTTCAGATCCGAAACGATTACTGCATCACGCTATCTGGACATTCTTCGTGAATTTGTGGCGGTACAAACTGCCTTAGACGACACTGCGAACACCTCGTGGTTTATGCAAGATGGTGCCCGGCCACATCGCACGGCCGACGTCTTTAATTTCCTGAATGAATATTTCGATGATCATGTGATTGCTTTGGGCTATCCGAAACATACAGGAGGCGGCGTGGATTGGCCTCCCTATTCGCCAGACATGAACCCCTGTGACTTCTTTCTGTGGGGACACTTGAAAGACCAGGTGTACCGCCAGATCCAGAAATAATTGAACAGCTGAAGCAGTACATCTCATCTGCATGTGAAGCCATTCCGCCAGACACGTTGTCAAAGGTTTCGGGTAATTTCATTCAGAGACTACGCCATATTATTGCTACGCATGGTGGATATGTGGAAAATATCGTACTATAGAGTTTCCCAGATCGCAGCGCCATCTGTTGTTGAAAATTGTAACTACTGTAATTTCGAAAGTTTGTCTGCCTGAAAATGTACTGTTGTCCCAAGCATATTGCAACAAACGGTGTATTTATATCGCTGCTCGTTTAGTTTTTATTGCCGTTTCAAATATACCGATCATTTTTGAAACACCCTGTATGTTACTAATTGAAATTTAATTATAACAAGTTGTACCAAGAACAAAGCGATTTGGGTGGATCTTCGGTGTGGCGCTGCCTTCAAATAGCCTACTCTCATAATACGTAAGTTACAATAATACTTTTGCCACGAATATGATGTTTCTCATTATTGTATTGGAACGAATCCACAGTTAACAACGGGTTTTTCACTGATTCTCAATTTCCTGTGCTCAGAAATGGCATATATTCATATAAGCTTGAAATGAATGCCAGTATGGCGCCTGACAACTGACTACTGAAGGGAGACGGCGTGCGTGTGACGTAGGTGGCGTTGTGTCATCTCATTGGTCAACGCTCAGACGCACGCTCAGAATATCTGACATGCCAGATACTGCTCTGCACGTTCGGAAAGACTCCCGAACGTGCTATTCCACGCTATGATGTCAGAAACTCAGCACGCTCAACGTTCGGATGCACGGTCCGTGAGCCGAAGGCTTAAGGCTGTTCCGAGTGCCACTGTCACATCCTTATTTTCCTGTTCAAGTCGCGAATTGTTCGTGGGAAGAACGATTGCTGCTAAGCCTCTTTGTCGACTTGAATTTCACCAATTTTATCTTCGTGCTTTTCTCGAGAGATACACTGAAGCGTCAAAGAAACTGGTACAGGCATGCGTATCAAATACAGAGAAGTGTAAACAGGCAGAATACGGCGCTGCCGTCTGCAGCGCCTGTAAAAGACAGCAAGAGTCTGGCACAGTTTGTAGATCGGTTACTGCTGCTACAACGGCAGATTATCAAGATTTGCGTGAGTTTGAACGTGGTGTTATAGTCGGCGCACGAGCGATGGGACACAGCATTGCCGAGATAGCGATGAAGCGGGGATTTTCCCGCACAATTTCACGAGTGTGCCGTGAGTATCAGGGATCCTCTATAACATAAAATCTCCGACATCGCTGCGGATGGAAAGAGATCCTGCAAGAAAGTAACCAACGAAGATTGAAGAGCATCATTCAACGTGACAGAAGTGCAGCCCCTCCGCAAATTGCTGCAGATTTCAATGCTGGGTCATCAACAAGTGTCAGCGTGTGCACCATTTAACGAAAAATGATCGGCATGAGCTTTCGAAGCCGAAGACCCTTTTGTGTACTCTGCGTGACTACACGACACAAAGCTTTACGCCTCGCCTAGGCCCGTTAACACCGACATTAGACTCCTGACGACTTGAAACATCTTGCCTGGTCGGACGAGTCTCACTTCAAATTGTATCGAGCGGATGGACGTGTACAGGTACGGCGATAACCTCATTAATCAATGGATCCTGCATTTTTGCAGGGGACCGTTCAAGCTGGTGGAGGCTGGGGCGTGTGCAGTTGGAGTGACACGTCTAGATACGACTATGACAGATGACACGTGCGTGAATATGCTGTCTGATCTGAAACTTTGTGGCAGATTAATACTGTGTGCCAGACCGAGACTCGAACTCGGGTTCTGCAAGGTTTGCAGGAGAGCTTCTGAGAAGTGTCGAAGGTAGGAGTCCCGAGTTCGTGTCTCGGTCCGGCACACAGTTTTAATCTGCTAGGAAGTTTCATATCAGCACACACACTCCGGTGTAGAGTGAAAATTTCATTCTAGATCCTGTCTGATCACGTGCATCCATACAGTGCATTCCGACAGACTTGGGCAATTCCAGTAGGACAATGCGACAACCCACACATCCATAATTGCTACAGAGTGGCTCCAGGAACACTTTTATGCGTTTAAATACTTCGACTGGCAACCAGACTGACCAGACATGAACATTATTGAGCATGTCTGGGATGACTTCAACGTGCCGTTCAGGAGAGATCTCCACCCCCTCGTACTCTTACGGATTTATGGACAGCCCTACAGGATTCATGGTGTCAGTTCCTTCAGCAACTCTTCAGACATTAGTCGAGTCCATGCCACGTAGTGTTGCAGCACTTGTACGTGCTCGCGGAGGGTTAAACAATATTAGGCTTGTGTACCAGTTTCTGTGGCACTAGAGTGTGTAAATCGGAAGAAACAGTTTATTGGTTGACTCTTCTAGGAACGTTCACATTTGGAACTGTAATAGCAGCCCATACCATCATGCAGAACGACTCTCTTGCAGCGCCTGTCATTGGAGTTGGCTCAGCATCTCAGTGACGCATTCGGTCTTACCAAAAGAACCTGTAACGAAGAGTGCAGCTGTTCTTTGGATGTCCTTTATTTCCTCTATCAATACTATCTCCTATGCTTCGCAGACTGACAAACAATATTCAAGTATGGGTCGAACTAATATTTTGTAAGCTGTTTTCTTCTTGATGGAGTACATTTGAGGATTAATCTAATGTATTTCAGTCTGGCATCTGCCTTAACCTGGATTAATTTTACATGGTGGCTCCACCTGAAATCGCCCTGTACGCATATTCCTAGATATTTTGTGGGAATTTCAGGGAGAGCATAAGGAAACAATTGAAAGGAATGGGGGAATGAAGTACAGTAGAAGAAGAATGTGTAGCTCTGAGAGATGAACTAGTGAAGGCAGCAGAGGATCAAATAGGTAAAAAGACGAGGGCTAGTAGAAATCCTGGGGTAACACAAGAAATATTGAATTTAATTGATGAAAGGAGACAATATAAAAACACAGTAAATGAAGCAGGCGAAAAGGAATACAAACGTCTCAAAAATGAGATCGACAGGAAGTGCAAAATGGCTGAGCAGGAGTGACTAGAGGACAAATGTAAGTTTGTAGAGGGTTATCTCACTAGGGGTAAGATAGATACTGCCTACAGGAAAATTAAAGAGACCTTTGGAGAGAAGAGAACCACTTGTATGAATATCAAGAGCTCAGATGGGAACTCAGTTCTTAGTAAAGAAGGGAAAGCAGAAAGGTGGAAGTATATAGAGGGTCTATACAAGGGCGACGTACTTGAGGACAATATTATGGAAATGGAAGAGGATGTAGATGAAAATGAAATGGGAGATACGATACTGCGACAAGAGTTTGACCGAGCACTGAAAGACCTAAGTCGAAACAAGGCCCCGGGAGTAGACAACATTCCATTAGAACTACTGATAGCCTTGGGAGAGCCAGTCCTGACAAAACTCTACCATCTGGTGAGCACGATGTATGAGACAGGCGAAATACCCTCTGACTTCAAGAAGAATATAATAATTCCAATCCCAAAGAAAGCAGGTGTTGACAGATGTGAAAATTACCGACTATCAGTTTAATAAGTCACAGCTGCAAAATAGTAACGCGAATTCTTTACAGACGAATGGAAAAACTGGTAGAAGCCGACCTCGGGGAATATCAGTTTGGATTCCGTAGAAATGTTGGAACACGTGAGGCAATACTGACACTACGATTTATCTTAGAAAATTGATTAAGGAAAGGTAAACCTACGTTTCTAGCATTTGTAGAATTGGAGAAAGCTTTTGACAATGTTGACTGGAATACTCTCTTTCAAATTCTGAAGGTGGCAGGAGTAAAATACAGGGAGCGAAAGGCTATTTACAATTTGTACAGAAACCAGATGGCGGTTATAAGAGTCGAGGGGCATGAAAGGGAAGCAGCGGTTGGGAAGGGAGTGAGACAGGGTTGTAGCCTGTCCCCGATGCTATTCAATCTGTATATTGAGCAAGCAGTAAAGGAAACAAAAGAAAAATTCGGAGTAGGTATTAAACTCCATGGAGAAGAAATAAAAACTTTGAGGTTCGCCGATGACATTGTAATTCTGACAGAGACAGCAAAGGACTTGGAAGAGCAGTTGAACGGAATGGACAGTGCCTTGAAAGGGGGATATCGAACTAAGTCGGGTGATGCTGAGGGAATTAGATTTGGAAGTGAGACACTTAAAACAGTAAAGAAGTTTTGCTATTTGGGGAGCAAAATAACTGATGATGGTCGAAGTAAAGAGGATATAAAATGTAGACTGGCGATGGCAAGGAAAGCGTTTCTGAAGAAGAGAAATTTGTTAACATCGAGTATAGATTTAGGTGTAAGAAAGTTGTTTCTGAAAGTATTTGTATGGAGTGTAGCCATGTATGGAAGTGAAACATGGACGATAAATAGTTTAGACAAGAAGAGAATAGAAGCTTTCGAAATGTGGTGCTACAGAAGAATGCTGAAGATTAGATGGGTAAATCACATAACTAATGACGAGGTATTGAATAGAATTGGGGAGAAGAGGAGTTTGTGGCACAACTTGACAAGTAGAAGGGACCGGTTGGTAGGACATGTTCTGAGGCATCAAGGGATCACAAATTTAGCAATGGAGGGCAGCGTGGAGGGTGAAAGTCGTAGATGGCGACCAAGAGATGAATACACTAAACAGATTCAGAAGTATGTAGGTTGCAGTAAGCACTGGGAGATGAAGAAGGTTGCAGAGGATAGAGTAGCATGGAGAGTGCATCAAACCAGTCCCAGGACTGAAGACCACAACAACAAACAACAAATGACATAGCACACGAGTGTGAAACATGACTTATCCCTACTTGAAAAAAATCGCTGTATGTAATTGTTGGATTCCCTTGTATCCTACCGAACGGGTTGGTGCAGTGATTATCGCACTCGACACGTATCCTGGGGGACGTCGGTTCAAATTCGGATTCATATTTTCCGTGATTTCCCTAAATTCCTTCAGGCAAATGCCGCCATCGTTCCCTTAAAAGGACACGGCCAATTTTCTTCGCCATCCTTTCCTAATCCGAGCTTGTGGTCCGTCTGTAATGACCTCTTTGTAGACAGGACGTTTAACACTAATCTCCTGCTCATCCCTTGCATCCATCAGAGAACCAGAGTTGTCTATGTTTGTAGTACGGACGACGTTTTCAGCCGTACTTATAGCTATTATTTTACTTACAACGATTTCGGTGTTACATTTAAACATTTTCAAGTTCGTCTATGATACCAGACGATCATTACTTTCATCTTATGGAAAGTAGTAAAAATCAGTGACCGCTATGCTGAAACTCCTTTCCTACTAACACCGTTAACAGCGACAGATCATCAGTTAAACTGTTGGTAGTAAGTACAATGGAGGTATTTGTAAGAGGGTTGGAACTTCAGTACTGGCAACTATTTATTTACAGCTCGTACAAAATGGATACGTGTTTCAAAGTTTTACTGACCTTCAAAGTAGTCACCAGCATTGTGTATAACCCGTTGCCAGCGATGTGGAAGTCGTAGGACACTCTTAGCAGTGCTAGTTGCGCTGACAGTTAGAGCGGCGTGGTCTGTTTCCCGACGAATTTGTAGCAGTTCTGTAGCGAAGTGTTTCCTCCAGTTTAGAAATCGAGTTGAACTCACGAGGGCTTAAGTCAGGGGAGTGCAGTAGGTGGTATAGCACTTAGCAGCCCCATCAGTCAAACAAATCAGTAACAGCTTGCACTGTACGTGCTTGAGCATTGTCCTGCAAAATGATGGTCAGGTCCTGCAGGAAGTGTCATCACTTCTGTCTCTATGCTGTTCATTTTTGGAGCACAACCTACGACCACTTTTACACGTAGGTATTGTTAAACACAATGAAACCTTTACACTACAATAATTATTAAACATGTAGCTAAACAAACTCAATCAAATTAAATTTTCTTCAAATGAACCGTCTCTCTATACAGTTATATCAGATCATTCCTCAGTTACGCATCACGGAAAACTGCAAATAAAAATCTCCGTGAGTCATATCCACCATCCAAGCTCCTCACCCCTCATGCCGGCCGGTGCGGCAGAGCGGTTCTAGGCGCTACAGTCTGGAACCGCACGACCCCTACGGTCGCAGGTTCGAATTCTGCCTCGGGCATGGATGTGTGTGATGTCCTTAGGTTAGTTAGGTTTAAGTAGTTCTAAGTTCCAGGTGACTGATGACCTCAGATGTTGAGGCCCATAGTGCTCAGAGTCATTTGAACCATTTCACCCCGCCATGACACAACACTGTCTCTCCACCTCTGACCCACTACTGCCTCTGACTCCTTCGTTCGGCCGAGCTATAATCAACAATACTACAACCTCTGATAGCAAAGGAATACGTATCATGCGTTCAGCGTGCGAAGATGCTCAAAGTGATAAACATTCCAAATAAACTGTCAAATGTACCAGACAACTTGACATTTCTCATGATTTATAGATCTTTTATAACCATTTCTTCTAATATGAACACCTACCAAAATCCGCGTGACACTTGTTATGAAATATATGTAAAAAAAAAAAAATTAAACCAAATTACATTTCCTCTTGAATATAGGTCTCTGCCCATTTGTAACGCAAAATGCATATAATGGCCAATTTTCGTAATTTCATGTTTTCAAATCGTAATTCGCAAAAAAATTTGATATATTATAGTCAAACCTGGATGGAAGGTAGTTTCGAAAATTCATCTCTTTATCGGCTAGTTCTGTACGAGTCCCAAACTCTGTGCTTGAGCACCGAAATCGGAGTAAATGCTACCGAAATGGAAGTGCAGCCGTTGCTTGCAGTTCACCCAGCATGTTGTCGTATTGTCTAGTTAACTCAATAACACATAAATCTGGGATGATTGTACCGTGAATGCGGCAGACTGCTTGTAAGTGTACTGTCATATCGCTGGCTTTGTTGTGAGGTATCTTTGCGGGCAGCCGCGTCAGTAGTGAGTCGAGCACGGGACACGAAAGTGTTATGTCGTGTAGTGTGTAGCACTGCATGTGAGAGGTTTTTTTAGTATTCTGGTTGAAGTGTTGGTACAAGTGCTGTTACAGTAAAGTGATGAAATATGGAAGTGATTCAGAGGAAAGTGCGACAAGAAGTAATGAAAAAATGAGCAGTGCCGTCGATAACGTGTTTATGTTTCCTCTCGTTGCGTGTCGCGCAGCATCGATCATCCGCGCCGTTTACGGTCTCCTAGAATGAACCAATGTGAATGAGTAAAAATTAGTTACCATAAACGAGCGCATTCAAGTGTCAGTGTCTTGTAGCGAGCGTGAGGACGTGCGTTCGATAATCGCGTTTCCGCATTATCAACAATCAGCCGCGCCGCGACGGTTACGCGCACGCTCGTAGAAGTGAGAACTGAAAAATTAACTTTACAAACAGTGTTACATCATTACTAGTGACAAGGAGGACTATTACCTGATATCTGTATGTGTGACGAGCGTAAGAACTTGTAACCTCCCCCTCACTTGTCGACCTTAATGACAGTGAAAAATTAAACCGCGTGTACCTAATGGAAATTTGGGAAAAGCAATCGTCACCGAAGTTAATCTGTCGGTAAAGAGGGAGGAAAGGGTTACATCTAAATGAAAGGAAAAATGCAAATGAAACTGGTGGAAATTAATTTTGAAAAGTGGTAAAGTTAATAAAGAAAGTAAATGTGCGGCCGTTACGTTAACAATTAACTAGCGGTAATTAGATATTTGAGATTTGGTGGAAATTACGGTCGCCAGTCCTAAGGACAATTACTATAGTAACTGAAAAAGAAAGGTTATTACACATATAATTAGCACTAGAAGCGTGGCAACTGAAAGTTGACACGTGTAGTGTGAAAACTGAAAGTTTGTCATAAGTAATAAATTTTGCTACACTCTGACTTAATTTAGCAAAAGAATTAATAAAACCGGAAAATCGAAAGTTAATTCAGTGACTGAAGTTAATAGTGAGCTTTCTTTCTGAAGCACATCGAAATTCAGTAAAATACGGTTAGTCTTGGACTACCTCAACAATCATTTCAAAAGCTACTTGAATCTACGCAATTTAGAAATAAGAGATTTAACTTCGAACTTGAATTAAATGATTTTGAACAATTAACAATAGTAAAATTTAGTACATACCAAGCTGAGCTGTAGTCACAGGTAAGCTAAAATACGGTAACAAAACTCGCACTCATAATTTGTGCTTGTGTAATCTAAATATTGTAGCCAGCTATGAATACTTTAACTGAACTTTGAAATTAAAGCAGTGAAATAGAATAATATTGCTTTAATGCTAGCGTTTGAATTTCAACGACACTCGGTTTCATTCCGGAAAAGGAAGGGGCCCTGCTTGGTAATGCAATTGGGACAACGAGCAACAAAGGTTCATGCTACGTTGCTGTAATTTTGTGATTTGAACAGTTTTAAAAGCTGAGGTCTGCCATACAGTTCTAAAACTTTACGTGCTCCAGTCTTCCTTGTTGGTTGATTGAAGGTTTGAAGCCGCCGATCGAGGAGGTGGCGACAGTCACTCATTGTCGGCCGTCGCTGTTGCAGAAGCTGGATGTTGGCGCGCCTTCTTCTCGACACGGTCACCAGGCGAAACGGGCTCTTGATGTGCGCCAGCTAATGCTTCCCGTCCGCGACACCGTGTCAGAAACTATCATAGCAAGTCGAGCGCAATTACATGCTGCCAAACCCCGAAAGCGCGGCAACTCGCGGGAGCGTCACACAACACCCCTGCTCCACTGCACCACCCCAGCCAGACTCTCCCTCTGCCCGCGCTCCACGCAACAGAACTAACACTACCAAAGATCCTAAACACTTTGGTTCTCCACACGACCTATCGATGTATTCGTTCGATAGCATAGTTTTCCCTAGGCCATACCCAGCGTATAAATACAAATAATATTCACAAAACAAACCCATATATATATATATATATATATATACAAACAGTAAAACAATTACAATATATAAAGACACAGAAACGTCATATCTTCAGGTAACAAAATAAGGAACAAAAATTTACAGTGCAGCAGATGGAAATAGAAGGATATGCATTTCCAGCGTTACAAACTTTCGTTAGATCATTCGGCTTCCGTCTCATCAACAATCACCCGCGTCGTGTCGGTTACGCGTACGCTCGTCCGAATGGTATTTTGGACTGTTAATCATCAAGATTGTTAATTGGGATAACATTTACGATTTAGAGTTTAGACAGTGCAACCTGTGGTTTCCATATCATTTCAGAATATAGATGTTCATACCAGACATAGGATAGTGTTGTCTTTTGACGTTGAGTGGCTCCCCTAAACCCGCTTGCATATTTCGATAGATGATAATTTCAGGCGAGCCAACAGCAGTGTGGATCAGAACAGTACGACCGCAGCGGGTGTGGACAGGGCGCACGGTCAAGAAAATCAGGAACGACAACCAGTTTAAGGGTCCCCTACCCCCATTTGTACTCCCGGGCGTGTTACATGCTGACAGAGGTAAACAGTGTCTTTTATACTGTACGGCAGTGTAGCGTTTGCTCCTGGGCACTACCGATCAGACGTGAGACGTTCCTCCATTCGTATTGCTCGTACTGCTCGAACAAACGACGATCTCTCACTCGTCAGCGTTCGTTTGCGTAATTTAAATGTGAATGAAGCTGATTACTGGCGACAGGGAGGTAGAAGGGCACGTGCTGTACGTTACACGCGAGCAGCACAGAACTATGTACAAATTACACGCTGTGGATGAAGATAAATCTGTGGAAACTTACGGGTTGCAAAGCAGCAGATTATTCTGTGCAAATAGGAAATCAAGATTTAACGTATTTGAACAGGACCCGCCAGGTTGGCCGAGAGCGCTAACGCGCAGCTTCCTGGACTCGGATAGGCGCGCCAGCCCCGGATCGAATCCGCTCGGCGGATTAACGTCGAGGGCCGGTGTGCCGGCCAGGCTGGATGTGGTTTTTAGGCGGTTTTCCATATCCACCTAGGTGAATACCGGGCTGGTTCCCACGTTCCGCCTCAGTTACACGGCTCGCAGACATCTGAACACTTCCGCACTATTCCATGGATTACGCTCGTCGCAGACAGTTGGGGGTACACTAATTCCTTCTCAGGGAGTACAGGGTGGCGGCAGGAAGGGCATCCGGCCACCCCTTAAACTAACATTGCCACATCCTATTAACCATGCCGACCCTGCGTCTCCACGGGAAAAAGGCACAAGCAAAAGAAAAGGATTCCGGCAAACAGGCACGTTGCGATCTTCAGGTGCCCCATTCAACAGGGACCACCTGAAGATGGCAACGTGTCTGTTTGGTGAAATACCGTGGAGGTCTTACAAAGTGAACCGGTCTGACATCCGAGAATTAACTCAAGATAACGGCAATATATTGATATTAGTACACCGAACTATTTCTTGAAATGAAAACGCCGCTCCAGATCAGGTAATGATGTATAAGTCGAGCCCTCCGGAGTGGCCGAGCGGTTCTAGGAGCTACAGTCTGGAACCGCGCGACCGCTCCGGTGGCAGGTTGGAATCCTGCCTCGGGCATGGATGAGTGTGATGTCCTTAGGTTAGTTAGGTTTAAGTAGTACTAAGTTCTAGGGGACTGATGACCACAGCAGTAGTTAAGTTCCATATAGCTCAGAGCCATTTGTATCAGTCAAGGATAAAAAAATTTACTGTGAGATTAAGTTTAATACATTTATTAGAAGCTACAGAGTTTGTTGGATTGGTGTATAGAAGGAGAAGCAAACTGTTGCGCAAGATAAGAGAGAAACGGTGGATCAAGAAACTCGGCGAGAATTATTGAGGCTAGAAAGAAGTCGAGTAAAGAATGAAGAACGCTGTTTGTTCGCCACGGTCAGCTGGAAGATCTATTGTCCCCGCTGTGGGGTACACTGGAAATGGGCAGAGCTGTATCGAGCGCAGGCTTAAAAGATGTGGCGATGGAATTTACCCGTCAGGGGCTGTCGTTGCGGCTCAGGCCGGCGGGCTTCGAGAGCGCTCCACGCCGACAAAAGCGACCGCAATCACTTAGCGTTACGCCGCGGTGTCAAAATACGGCGTCGTTAAAGCGATGACCGGCGCGGCAGCGACGCGTTGTGACGTCAGGCTTTACGAGTCGCCGCGGCTTTGACGCTTCAGGGGCGCCGACCAGTGGGACAGCGCTGGTGGGCCCAGGAAGCCGCGGGTTTCAGCTGACACGGATAGCGGCGACCTCGCGTGTCCTACCCCGAGAGTCGACAGCGGAATTTTATCGCCGCGTTATGTTTCATGTATATGTCTACAATGCACTATACCAGTGTACTACACTAGTCACTTCTTTACTTGTTTTGCAAGATAGCAGAATGCACGGAACGAGGGTTGGATTGGGTTGTTTGAGGGGAGAGACCAAACAGCGAGGTCATCGGTCTCATCGGATTAGGGAAGGACGGGGAAGGAAGTCGGCCGTGCCCTTTCAAAGGAACCATCCCGGCATTTTCCTGTTGCGATTTAGGGAAATCACGGAAAACCTAAATCAGGATGGCCGGACGCGGGATTGAACCGTCGTCCTCCCGAATGCGAGTCCACTGTGCGAACCACTGCGTGCACGGAACGAGTCTAGTATATGAAAACAGGTTTTAACCACCTATTTCAGTAATGATCAGTTTTTGCTACTCTAGATTTGTGTTATTAGCCCACTGTCTAGCATAACCGACAAAAATACTGTTGATGTTGGTACAGAAATAAACAGCAAAATATTTACGAACACGAAAAAGTAAATGCTGTACTAAGTATACAAAATAATACACTCATAATCACAAAAGACTGTATTGAATAAATAACTGGCACATCGATTTATACTGGGGCACCGTATAACACAGGAGGATCTGCAACGAATTGACGCATGGTGCAGGGAATGTCAATTGAATCTCAATGTAGACAAGTGTAATGTGCTGCGAATACATAGAAAGAAAGATCCTTTATCATTTACCTACAATATAGCAGGTCATCAACTGGAAGCAGTTAATGCCATAAATTATCTGGGAGCAGACATTAGGAGTGATTTAAAATGGATCGACCATATAAAATTATCGTCGGTAAAGCAGATGCCACACTGAGATTCATTGGAAGAATCGTAAGGAAATGCAGTCCGAAAACAAAGGAAGTAGGTGACGGTACACTTGTTCGTCCACTGCTTGAATACTGCTCACCGGTGTGAGATCCGTACTAGATAGGGTTGATAGAAGAGATAGAGAAGATCCAACGGAGAGCAGCGCGCTTCGTTACAGGATCATTTAGTAATCACGAAAGGATTACTGAGATGATAGATAAACTCCAGTGGAAGACTCTGCAGGAGAGACGCTCAGTAGCTTGGTACGGGCTTTTGTTGAAGTTTCGAGAACATACTTTCACCGAGGAGTCAAACAATATATTGCTCCCT
The DNA here is from genome assembly GCF_021461385.2 of Schistocerca piceifrons. Lineage (NCBI taxonomy): Eukaryota > Metazoa > Arthropoda > Insecta > Orthoptera > Acrididae > Schistocerca > Schistocerca piceifrons. Next base: position 668,800,854 of record NC_060142.1, on the reverse strand, counting down.
CCTACGAATATCTCGCGAAGAGACCATGAGAATAAAATAAGAGAGATTAGAGTCCACACCGAGGCATACCGACAATCTTTCTTTCCACGAACAATACGAGACTGGAATAGAACGGAGAACCGATAGAGGTACTCAATGTACCCTCCACCACACACCGTCAGGTGGCTTGCGCAGTATGGATGTAGATATAGATGCAGATGACAAAATTTGATCGGGTAAAACTTCAGGTTTAACAGTATCAAAATGTGGAGGGTAAATGAAATCTGCTTTCTCATTCAGTAGCTGTTTGGGAGGGAGACCGTAATACATTTTGATCTCCTGTATTCCACGCAGTGATAGGTTCTCTTCATTGTTCCCAGTGTGTATTACTTCTACATCTACGACGTAAATATATGTTGTTTCCAAGTTAAGCTAAGCAAAAGGTGGAGTCTCTTTCCTGCAGATTCCAGCTTTTGTCCATGTCCTTGGCGCATATTGATCTATCCGTTTTTCTCTTTCCAGCTGATCGTAGAAACTCCACTTTTGTTGGACGGAAAGCGTTTGTCCTCGAGGCTAAACAAAGTTTTGCGTACTGTCTCTTTCTGCTACAGTAGGTCACTGAATATTTCTTTTTTCTTTCAGAATATTCTCTATTTTGGCAGGCAGTTTACCAACAGACAGTAAGACATGTTTCTTTTGGTGGTCGTTAGGGGCCCTCAAGTGCATATACACAAACGTGACAGAAGTCATGGGCCAGCGATACGCACATATACAGATGGCGGTAGTATCACGTACACACGATAGAAAAGGGCACTACATTGGCAGAGCATTGTTATTGTCATCAGATCAATAACGTGAAAGCCGGCCGGAGTGGCCGTGCTGTTCTAGGCGCTACAGTCTGGAACCGAGTGACCGCTACGGTCGCAGGTTCGAATCCTGCCTCGGGCATCGATGTGTATGATGTCCTTAGGTTAGTTAGGTTTAATTAGTTCTAAGTTCCAGGCGACTGATGACCTCTGAAGTTAAGTCACATTGTGCTCAGAGCCATTTGAACCATTTGAGCCAATAACGTGATAAGGTTTCTGACGTGATTACGGCCGCTCGACAGGAATTAACAGACTTTGAACGCGGAATGGTTACTGGCTAGACACGCGGGACATTCATTTTCCGAAATCGTCAACGAATTCAGTATTCCGTGATCCACAGGGTCAAGAGTGTGCCGACAGTACCAAATTTCAGCCATTACCTCTCACCACGGACAACGCACTGACCGACGGTCTCATTTAACGACCGAGAGCAGTGGCGTTTGCGTAGAGTTGTCAGCGCTAACAGACAAGAAGCACTGCTCGACATAACCGCAAAAATCAATGTGGGACGTACGACGAGCATATTCGTCAGGACAATGCGAGCTAATTTGGCGTTAACAGGCTATGGCAGCAGAGGAACCACAGAGTGCCTTTCCTAACAGCACAAATCGCCTGCACTGCCTCTCCTGGAATCGTGACCATATCTGTTGGATCCTACACGGCTGGATAACCGTGGCCTGGTCGGGTGAATCCCGATTTCATTTGCTAAGAACTGATGATAGGGTGCGAGAGTGGCGCAGGCCCCATGAAGCCGTGAACCTTGGCTGTCAACAAGGCACTGTGGAAGCTGGGAGGGCCACACGGAGTGGCCGTGCGGTTTGAGGCGCCGTGTCACGGATTGCGCTGCCCCTCCTGCCGGAGGTTCGAATCCTCCCTCGGGCATGGGTGTGTGTGTTGTTCTTAGCATAAGTTAGTTTAAGTAGTGTATAAGTCTAGTGACCGATGACCTCAGCACTTTGGTCCCTTTTATTTATTTATTTATTTATTGTTCCGTGGGACCAAATTAAGGAGAAGTCTCCATGGTCATGGAACGAGTCAATACATGAAATTATAACACGATATTAGAAATAGATAAAATGAAATATAAAAAACATATTCAGGTGACAAGTCGTAAGGTTAAATGAAGAAAATCAACAATGTAACACTGGAATTTGCTTAATTTTTTAGCTCTTCCAGGAGCTCCTCGACAGAATAGGAGTGAGCCATGAGGAAACTCTTCAGTTTAGACTTAAAAGAGTTTGGGCTACTGCTAAGATTTTTGAGTTCTTGTGGTAGCTTATTGAAAATGGATGCAGCAGAATATTGCACTCCTTTCTGCACAAGAGTCAAGGAAGTGCATTCTACATGCAGATTTGATTTCTGCCTAGTATTAACTGAGTGAAGGCTGCTAACTCTTAGGAATAGGCTAATATTGCTAACAACAAACGACATTAAAGAAAATATATACTGTGAGGGCAATGTCAGAATTCCCAGATTTTTGAATAGGGGTCGACAAGAGGTTATCGAACTTACACCACATATAGCTCGAACAGCCCTTTTTTGAGCCAAAAATACCCTTTTTGAATCAGAAGAATTACCCCAAAAAATAATACCATATGACATAAGTGTATGAAAATATGTGAAGTAGACTACTTTTTGTGTTGAAGTGTCACTTATTTCAGATATTGTTCTAATGGTAAATAAAGCAGGATTTAGCTTCTGAACAAGATCCTGGACATGGGCTTTCCACAACAGCTTACTATCTATCCGAACGCCTAGGAACTTGAACTTAAAAACTGAGTCTTACTGTGATTTAGCATCAAATTATTTTCCACAAGCCACGAACTTATTTCATGAACTACATTATTTGTTACTGTTTCAATATTACACACAAGATCCTTCACTATCAAGCTGATGTCATCAGCAAACAGAAATATTTTTGAATCACCTGTAATACTAGAAGGCATATCATTTATATAAATAAGAAACAGCAGTGGCCCCAGCACCGACCCTTGGGGAACGCCCCACTTAACAGTGCCCCATTGGGACTGAACATCACTACCACTCTCAATATTGCGGAGAATTACCCTCTGCTTTCTGTTCTTAAAGTAAGAGGCGAACCAATCGTAAGCTACTCCCCTTACTCCATAATGGTCCAACTTATGCAGTAATATTTTGTGGTCAACACAGTCTAAAGTCTTCGTTAAATCAAAGAAAACACCTAGCGTTCGCAACCTTTTATTTAATCCGTCCAAAACCTCACAGAGAAAAGAGAATATAGCATTTTCAGTTGTTAAACCATTTCTAAAACCAAACTGAACATTTGACAGCAAATTATGTGAATTTAAATGCTCCAGTAACCTTGTATATACAACCTTCTCGATAACTTTAGCAAACACCGATGGCGTAGAAATAGGTCTAAAATTGTCAACATTATCAGTGTCTCCCTTTTTATAAAGTGGCTTCACTACCGAGTACTTTAGTCGGTCAGGAAACCGACCACTCCTAAAGGAAAAGTTACAGATATGGCTGAGAACTGGGCTAACATACATAGAACAATATTCAGTATTCTGCTAGATACCCTTAGGAATTCAAACACATCTCAACATTTCTTTGAAGCTGGGAGGTGGCTCCATAATGGTGTACGCTGCGTTTTCATGGAATGGACTCAGCCCTCTGGTCCAGTTTAACCGTTCATTGACTAGAATTGGTTATCTTCGGCCACCTGATGATCATTTGCAGCCATTCATGGGCTTATATTCCCAAACAGCGATGCGCCATGTCACCGGGGCACAACTGATCGCGATTCGTTTGAAGAACCTTCAGGACAATTCGAGCGAATTAATCCCATCGAATATTTTTGGGACCTAATCGACAAGCCAGTGCCCAAAATCCTGCAGCGACACAACTTCCGCAATTATGGACGGCTATAGACGCAGCGTGGCTCAGAATATCTTCAGGGGACTTTCAACGACTTGTTAAATCCATGCCACGTCCAGTCGCTGCACTCTGTCGGGCAAAAGGGAACCCGACGTGGTATTAGGAGGTATCCCATGACTTTTATTGCGCTTATGTACTAGTTTTTTAGTATTTGGCTATTGCTGTTTGATGTTTCTCTGCAGACCATTACATACAAAAGTACCTTTGTCATTTATGCTACACACTGGGCTAATAACCCGAAACCGATGTCCCAAAAATAAACAGTTAGTAGAAAACAAAAGAGAAAAAAAGTGTAGTTTTCCATAGAATAATGTTTCAACAAGTTCCCAGAATGAAATTAACAGTGATCCAGTCTGCGTTTCGTATACAAATGAACTACATGCTACGTTAGTGATAATAAAAACAGTAAATAAAGTAAATCAGTTGTTAAAAACGTATCCAAAGGTTACAATTGAAAGAAAACAGCCCTCGGTCACTATTTTCAACGAATTAACTGGGTTTCAACACTGCTAGGAGTGTCTTCCTCAGAATTTAAATCCAAGAATGGTCTATAACATGGTCACAGAATTATGACTAAAAACGTATGATACAGAGCATAGGTACAGAATCATCGTAAAAGACTGGCAGTACTTATATGTCATTCATAAAATAATTACACATAACAGAAGGGCATTAGTCACAAAGATATTTAAGATAAAAAATTGTAATGGCGAGCCACATTCTTTGATTTAAATTCTGAGGAAGACACTACTAGCAATGTTGAAACCCGGTTAATTCGTTAAAAATAGTGACCGAGGGCTGTTTTCTTTCAATTGTAACTATTCACGGTCTCTGAACGTGCAGCCATGTACAAAAAAAGCATCCAAAGGTTAACTGAAATGCAAGGCGTGGAGTTGGATAATTAAATATTTTTATCAATACTCAATTTCATTTATAATATTCTTTTGTGTAACCTCGTAGATTTTTAATGTTAGTAACAATTTGATTGTAAATATAAGTCATTCTGGCAAAAATTATTAATCTCTTACTACGAGTAAGTAACTGAGCTCGTGTGACCTCTATCGTGGCGACGGTTTGCGACACTTGGTCCCGTCACAACCACTGCGTGGAAGCAATACGACTGTCACAACTTTCGCCCGGAATAAGCGTGTATATGCAGTTGTGGTTTTTGTGACTTGACGGCGGCCATCCATCTGGATGCTACCCACCGCCTTGCTGGATCCACGCCCTGGATAGGGAACTGAAGTCCATCCAGACAACTGGAAGAGCGGCTCTTCCACACACCGTGGAGGACATTGACCCTCGGCGTCAACACGCTCATTCAGCGTGAAGCTTAATGTAAGAGTTAATGAGTACAATTCATTAGTGATTGGCAACTGGCACTGAAGGACCATCTGTAAAGTGTAAATTCACGACCTGTTCCTTTCCCAAATCTATCACTTAAGATCTATTGAAGAGAGCGTTCGGTAGATACAGTACTAGTTCTAAGAACAGACACACTGAACTGTAATCAACAAACTGAACCGTGAGTAGCACTGAAAGGCGAGGATGGAATTAACGTTGCAACTAACTAAAGAGGGATGGGTAGCGTAACAATATCTGTCTATGTGAGTAAATATCGTTGTTGCAGTCCTCAGTGCGAACACAGAACTATCCGACCACGATATTATTGCACTTGGTTTCCTGTGGCCGTTATCGGAAACGTGCGGAGACTTTACAGCAAACAAGCATACTGGTGATTAAGGAAAACACATCGCACTGTATACGGTTTCAAGGTAGTTGCGCTAACAGTTCAGCGTGTTCTTGTGAAATATCATAACAAGACCGTAGCACCCTTACTCTCAAGCGCAATAATACTGTGGTCGACTAACATGCTGCTGAGCAGTCTTCAGCTCTCGACGCTAGTCTCTTCTGTGCGACGATATTCGTCTCTTTATAGCTAATGGACCCTCTGCCCACTTGAACCTGATTGCAGTAAGCATGCCTTGGTCCCCACTTTTTCCTTACGCGTCTCACAAGTGGCTGATTAATTGTTCTTTGTTGGTCATTATTTGCCCTGTCAATGTGCCCCTCTTTCTTTTAGTAAATTTGTGCCATTAATTTCTTTTTGCTCCAACTTGACTCAGTGATTACTCAATAATTTTCCGCACAACGCACTTAACCCTTGTACTCTTCTGTAGCACCATATTTTCTTCGTGTTCAGAATGCTTGTCGTCCACTTTTCACTACCATATATGGTACACTTGCATATACTTCGTCGAATATTTTTAGAAAACGCATCCTAACGCGAGATCCACATTAAATTTTAAATATTTCTCTTTTTCAGAAAAGATTGTCTTGCTATTGCTAAAATGTTTTTATATCGCATGCTTTTCGGGTATCTTCATTTATTTTACTGTCAAAATAGCAAAACTCGTCTAGTTCATTTCGCATCTCATTCCCTAACCTAGTGTACTCAACATCAGGTGATGTAATTAAACTACACTCCATTAACTTCGTTTTACTTTTGTTCATCTCAAAACGTATTTTAAAAACACTGACTATTCGTTCAACATATCTATCTAGTTCTCTTCCGACTGACAGAATTACAATGCCATTTGCAAATCTCAAGTTTGTTTTATTTTTTCTCCTTGCCCAAATTTGTTTTTGGTTTCTTTCAAATGGTTCATATCGCCATGAGCACTCTGGGACTTAACATTTGAGGTCATCAGTCCACTAGAACTTAGAACTACTTAAACTTAAGTAACCTAAATGTGGTGACACCACACTTGCTAGGTGGTAGCCTTTAAATCAGCCGCGGTCCGTTGGTATACGTCGGACCCGCGTGTCGCCACTATCAGTGATTGCAGACCGAGCGCCGCCACACGGCAGGTGTAGAGAGACCTCCTAGCACTCGCCCCAGTTGTACAGCCGACTTTGCTAGCGATGGTTCACTGACAAATTACGCTCTCATTTGCCGAGACGATAGTTAGCATAGCCTTCAGCTACGTCATTTGCTACGACCTAGCAAAGCGCCATTACGTTACTTTTGATGCTGTAAAACATGTACCGTCAAGAGCGATGTTCACCAATTATGGATTAAAGTTAAGTATTCCAGCAGCTACGTACGTTTTTTGTTAGTCTCATTTCCTTGACCTGTTCCAGACCTCACGCCAGCCTGCGTGAGCTAAAACGAGTGCCTTTCGGCTTCCTCTCATAGTGGATTGGCTCTCTTGCCAATCCAAAACACTAAAGACATTACACACATCCATGCCCAAGGCAGGATTCGACCGACCGTAGCAGTCGCGCGGTTCCGGAATGAAGCGCCTAGAACTGCTCGGCCACCACGGCTGGCGTCTGGTTTCTTGCACTGGATACTCAGTGAGCATATTAAACAATATAGGCGGTAGATTACAACCTTCTCATTTTAAAGCTATAAATTATTTTATATGGAACTCTAAAATATCCTCAAGGAACGATCGAAATGGACGACTGATTTTAGACTGCTACGTGGTGAGTTCACGTAGCTACAGACAATGAAAGAACCAGATTTAGTTACAAGCTCGTCAGTATCGAATAAACGAGAAATGGAACACTAGTTCAGTTACAAAACCAGTATGGCCAGACAGTGACTTCGCCCACGGCCCTTCGCAATCACTGTGCCATCGTTAAAACAAATATCGCGAATCGTGACGTGAATTATATGTAAGAAAGAGAAGGAAATCCGGTAAAAAAATGTAAAGTTTACTCTACTCAGAGTTTGTGGGGCTACATCTAGTTGCTGCACGGTTTTGAAACTTTATCTCCAGGTACTAGCGCATAATATCAAAATGAATAAATACGATAGCGAAGTCTCATGACTTTGCGGGACAAAATTCAATCCGCTGAGTCTTTGGCAGAAGTTTAGCGTCAGTGAGTAAACAACGCGCAAAATTATAAAAAATATATAACTTGGAAAGCAATCATTGACAGTGTGCTCCCAACTTATCACTTGCAGAGCGAGATACAACCTCAGTCTTTTGCCTCTTCTACAGTGAGAGCGGTGCCAAAGACGGAATGGGGTTGTTAGAGTGAAAGTGACGACCGGTAGGCGGTAGTGGCGGCGATGTGGCAGTTCCCAGCTCTCCACCCCTCGTGCTCTCGCGGTGCAGTTAATCTGAGCTTCGCACAGTGGAAACTGTCGCCCTGCCAGACAGAATGGCCTGCAGCAACAGGCTGCCGGCGCGGCTCTCTGGCGCTGTTCGCAGTTGTGGTGGGGTACCACGAGGGGGAGGGGGGGGGGTGCTCCCTGCGCTGACCGAGTGCCAGAGATCCGCAAGCGTCAGAAAGATCACTGCTCTGACAGATGGAACACCCAGGAGAAATTAAAACTCCAGTTTCACAGTATACAGTGGAAGGAACATGACGTTCTTAATCGGCCACCATGCATACACTGCCGCACATTAAAATTGCTTCACCAAGAAGAAATGCAGGTGATAAACGGGAATTCATTGGACAAATCTATTATACTAGAACTGACATGTGACAATATTTTCACACAATTTGGGTGTGGAGATCCTGACAAATCAGTACCCGGAACAACCACCTCTGGCTGTAATAATGGCCTTGATACGCCTGGGCATTGAGTCAAACAGAGCTTGGATGGCGTGTACCGATACAGCTACCCATGCAGCTTCAACACGATACCACAGTTCATCAAGAATAGCGACTGGCGTATTGTGACGAGCCAGTTGCTCGGCCACCATTGACCAGACGTTTCCAATTGGTAAGAGACCTGGAGAATGTGCTGGCCAGGGCAGCAGTCGAACATTTTCTGTATCCAGAAAGGCCCGTACAGGACCTGCAACATGCGGTAATGCAATAGCCGGCTGAAATGTAGGGTTTCGCAGGGATCGAATGAAGGGTAGAGACACGGGTCGTAACACATCTGAAATGTAGCGTCCACTGTTCAAAGTGCCGTCACTGCGAACCAGAGGTGACCGAGACGTGTAACCAATGGCACCCCATACCATCACGCCGGGTGATACGCCAGTAAGGCGATGACGAATACACGCTTCCAATGTGCGTTCACCGCGATGTCGCCAAACACGGATGCGACCATCATGATGCTGTAAACAGAACCTGGACTCATCCGAAAAAATGACGTTTTGCCATTCGTGCACCCAGGTTCGTCGTTGAGTACACCATCGCAGGCGCTCCTGTCTGTGACGCAGCGTCAAGGGTAACCGCAGCCATGGTCTCCGAGCTGATAGTCCATGCTGCTGCAAACGTCGTCGAACTGTTCGTGCAAGTGGTTGTTGTCTTGCAAACGACCCCATCTGTTGACTCAGGGATCGAGACGTGGCTGCACGATCCGTTACAGCCATGCGGATACGATGTCTATCATCTCGACTGTTAGCGATACGAGTCCGTTGGGATCCAACACGGCGTTCCGTATTACCCTCCCGAACCCACAGATTCCATATTCTGCTAACAGTCATTAGATCTCGGCCAACGCGAGCAGCAATGTCGCGATACGATAAACCGCAATCGCGATAGGCTACAATCCGACCTTTATCAAAGTCGGAAACGTGATGGTATGCATTTCGCCTCCTTAAACGAGGCATCACAACAACGTTTCACCAGGCAACTGCTGTTTGTGTATAAGAAATCGATTGGAAACGTTCCTCATGTCAGCACGTTGTAGGTGTCGCCACCGGCGCCAACCTTGTGTGAATGCTCTGAAAAGCTAATCATTTGCATATCACAGCATCTTCTTGCTGCCGGTTAAATTTCGCGTCTGTAGCACGTCATCTTGGTGGTGTAGTATTTTTAATGGCCAGTAGTGTATACCCAGATTCTAAAGCCTAATGCCTTGTAGGTTCAGCCAATCTTTTCTGTATTTAGCTGTTCGTTGCAGCTCCGTGTGTAAGGAGGGCATGTCATTTTGACTTTTGTAACTTACCGATATGCACGTCACAGAGAGAGCAAGTGATGTTACTGTTAAAAGAGTCTTCGGTCTTGTTGTGGTACAGTCTTTGCCTCTGCTCAGTCTGATATATTCTTTGTTGAAGGGTGGTAGGTGATTGGTGATGGTCGCATTCAGTAGTGCTGTGTTTACTTCTGATTGTAGGCGACGAAAGATTTATTGTAAAGGACAGCAAGGATAAATATGGTGTATATAGTGAAAGGCTACTTCGTTCACCTGCTCAGCGCTGAGACAAAGGCTACTCTACTTTCCTGAGTCATGATCTAACACAACAACTCATTAAGCTCTTTACTTCTTGTACAAATTATCTGTCCCTATTTTAAATCAGTGTTCAACTTTCTTAACCATAGTACCGTTCAGACCAGTGTTATGTGTGAAGATCACACGAAGTCTTGCTTTGTCTTTATGAACACACTTTATTCTAAACTCGTTGTCTTGGAATATCATTTCATACGAACAGTTACTCTCCCCAACCCACTGTTTAAAGAAGGTTTATCATTACGCATTACCACACTGCACAATGTAGAATGCAACAGTTTGAATACTGTTTCGAAATATTCATTTAACAATAAGAATCTAGCTGCTTGCTGTTTCCTGTTGTGCTTTCGAGAAATCTGCAGCAATGTTGCCAAGGTGCAAGGTAAGTGGATTACTAGATTAGGGCCATCTAATTGTTTTACGTCAGTTGCTCATTTAACCTAAAGACAATTATATTCAGACCAGTTACATTCAAATTAGGTTCTGTTTAGTCAAAGGTTAGCATACGCGTTTAAGTTGGATAATAGTTTGTGGGAACATAGTTTTGGTAATATTCAGACTTTTTATAGAGTGTGAGGTAAATTTGGTCTAAATTTCATACAGAAACACATAGTCGGGAACTTACAATGTAACTGTCACATTCTTACCTGTTCTCAATGTCTTTCAAATACTTCATTCTGCGCCGTCCTTTTTCTTTGTTTCTTTCCCAACACTTTCTTCTTAAGAATATTAATTATGGCGGTGTTGTGTCTGGTGGTACGTACAATAAATTTAAGTTTTTCTTTCCCACTTCCTTCAACTGTCTTCTCTCTTTATTTACTTCCCTGAAGGCTTCTAAAATGGTTTTTCTTTCTGTGCAACTCCTTCTTCTCACTTTCCGCCGTATCCACATTTCAGCAGCTTCAAATCGATTTCTTTACAATTTACCCAAAATCCAACTTCCACTTCCACAGAGCAGTGTACTTCAGGCAAATGGCTCTGCAAAGGATTTTCTGATATCTATTTTCATTTGTTTACTGCTTAAAATGTTTTTCTTAGTCACAAATGCCTGTTTTGCCAATCCTTCAGTTCCTTTAAGGACCTAGAGATATAGAATCCACAGTTCACAGTATACTATATGAGAGAAGGGCAAACTGAGTTCCGCATGATCTATGCTTTCTGAAACAGTGATGATTCGTGGACAGAGGCTTTTCGGTCTCAAGGGAGTTTATTATTTTACAACTAGGAATCTGTTCAATAATTCTATATCTCTAGACTTCTGGAAGGCATTTGACTTGGTGCCCAACTGCAGATTGTTAACGAAGTTACGAGCATACAAAATGGGTTCCCAGGCACGTAAGTGTCTGGGAGACTTCTTAAGCAATAGAACGTTGTACTTTGTCCTCATCGACGAGTGTCCATCTGAGAAAAGGATATCGTCGGGTCTGCCTCGGGGACCACTATTATTTTCTATGCACACTGATAAGCGGAAACATTATGACCGCCTGCTTAATAACAAGTTTTTCCTTCTCTGGAACTAAATGCATGTCTGATTCTGCATATAAGAAGTCCGACGGTGTGTTGGTAGGTTTTTGGAAGTATGTGGTAATAGATGTACATGCACAGGTCATGTAAGACGTGTAAATAGAGGGACTTTGATTTATGTACGCGGTGATAGCGCCCGTTACCGAGCCAGATGAGTTCCATAGGATTTACATCAGACGAATTTGGTCGCCGAGACATTAACGTGAGTTCACTGTAGTGCTCCTCACACCACTGTAGCACGATGCAGGTTCCCAGACATGGTCAGTTATGTTGCCGAAAGATGATATCGCCTTCAGCGAAAACATCAGGCGTGAAAGTATGCAGGTGATTTGTAGCTGTCAGCGTCGCTTCGATTACTACCACAGGACCCATGAAAGAGCAGGAGAATGTCTATCATAGCATAGTATTGCTCCCATCAGCCTGCGCCAGTATCGCGCTGCACGTTTTGAGCTGCCCTTCACCTCGATGACGGCGTTTATGGAGACGACCATCGACATACATAGTCTTGCAAATATGTGATTCATCCGAAAAACCGACGCGTTTCCATCGATCGACGGTCGAATTCTGATGGTCCCGTTCTCAATGCAGTCGCAATTGACGATATCGTTCGGTCCACATTTGAACACGTACAGATGGTCTGCCACGGAGCTCCATGTTCCACAATGCGAGATGAACAGGGTGCTCCGAAACACTAGTGCTCTTTCGGCATAGATGGTACAGATCACCATCTATTCTACTCTACAAAGCGGAGAAACCTCCGAACCCCATTTATGTGTAGAGTCATGGACGTCCAACCATTTATCGCCTGGCGGTAGTTTTAACTGTCTTTCTACCTCCTACCGTAGATTATCACGACAGTAGCACGTGAACATTCGACCAACTTCGCCGTTTTCGAGATACTCATTCAAAGGGTTTGCGTAATAATAATCTGAGCTCTGTCGGAGTCGTTTATCGCAACAGATTGCTCCATCTGCAGCCCATGCTTCGTTAGGGCCATCCTTTATCCGTGTCTGATCCACTTACATGTCTTGTTACTGTGTCACGTTCCCGTAACACCACCAGGCGGTATCCAACGTCGCGATGGGCAGTGGTCATAATATTCTGGCTTATCAGTGTACACAAATGATCTGACGGTCAGAGTGCTCAGCAATCTGCTTTTATTTGATGATGATGCTATGGTGTTTAGGAACCGTCGAAGTTGAAAGACTTAGACAAAATTTCTAGTTGGTGTGATGAACGGCAGCCAGCTCCAATTGTAGAAAAATGTAAGTGAATGCCGATAAGTAGGACAAACTAAACACATAATGTTAGGAGACGGCATTAGTGTCCTGGTTGGTACATTAACGTCATTTAAATATAATAATTCCAATCCCAAAGAAAGCAGGCGTTGACAGATGTGAAAATTACCCAACTATTAGTTTAATAAGCCACGGCTGCAAAATACTAACACGAATTCCTTACAGACGAATGGAAAAACTGCTAGAAGCCGATCTCGGTGAGGATCAGTTTGGATTCCATAGAAATGGAGTACGTGAGGCAATATTGACCCCACGACTTATCTTAGAAAACAGATTAAGGGAAGGAAAACCTACGTTACTAGCATTTGTAGACTTAGAGAAAGCGTTTGACAATGTTGACTGGAATACTCTCTTTCAAATTCTGAAGGTGGCCGGGGAAAAACATACAGAAACCAGATAGCAGTTATAAGAGTCGAGGGACATGAAAGGGAAGCAGTGGTTGGGAAGGGAGTGAGACAGGGTTGTAGCCTATCCCCGATGTTGTTCAATCTGTATATTGAGCAAAAAGGGAAAAATTCGGAGTAGTAATTAAAATCCATGGAGAAGAAATAAAAACTTTGAGGTTCACCGATGACATTGTAATTCTGTCAGAGACAGCAAAGGACATGGAAGAGCAGTGGAATGGAATGGACTGTGTCTTGAAAGGAGGATATAAGATGAACATCAACGAAAGCAAAACGAAGATAATGGAATGTACTCGAATTAAATCGGATGATGCTGCGGGAATTAGATTAGGAAACGAGACGCATAAAATAGTAAATGAGTTTTGCTATTTGGGGAGCAAAGTAACTGATGATGGTCGAAGTAGAGAGGATACAAAATGTAGACTGGCAATGGTAAGGAAAGCGTTTCTGAAGAAGAGGAATTTGTTAACATCGAGTATAGATTTAAGTGTCAGGAAATCGTTTCTGAAAGAATTTGTATGGCGTGTAGCCATGTATGGAAGTGAAACGTGAACGATAAATAGTTTAGAAAAGAAGAGAATAGAAGCTTTCGAAATGTGGTGCTACAGAAGACTGCTGAAGATTAGATGGGTAGATCACATAACTAATGAGGAAGTATTGAATAGGATTGGGGAGAAGAGAAGTTTGTGGCACAACTTGACCAGAAGAAGGGATCGGTTGATAGGACATGTTCTGAGGCATCAAGGGATCACGAATTTAGTATTGGAGGGCAGCGTGGAGGGTAAAAGTCGTAGAGGGAGGCCAAGTGGTCAATACACTAAGCAGATTCAGAAGGATGTAGGTTGCAGTAAGTACTGGGAGATGAAGAAGCTTGCACAGGATAGAGTAGCATGGAGTCTCTCTGGACTGAAGACCACAACAACAACAAATATCGGCGCGAATCGTTTAAAAACGATATGAAATTGGACGAGTATGTGAAGAGTGCGGTAGGGTAGGCGAATGGTCAGTTTCGGTTTATTGGGAGAAATTTGGAAAGCTTGATTCATCTTTAAAAGTGACCCGACATAGGAGGCTGCTGCACCTTCTTTTCAGTATTGTTCGAGTGTTTGGGGTTTGCACCAGGTCTGACTAAAGGAATATAACGAAGCAGTTCAGAGGCGGGCTGCTAGATTTGTTACGGGTAGGTTCGACCAACACGCCAAGTATTACGTAGGTGCTTCGGGAGCTCAAATGGGAATCCCTGGAGAAAAGAAGGCTCTTTTTCGGAAACATTACAGAGAGAATTTAGAGAGCCAGCATCTGAAGCTGAGTGCAGAACGAGTCTGCTGCCGGCAACATGCATTTCCCTTAACGACATGGAGATAAGGTACGAGAAATTGGGGCTTATACGGAGGCATCTAGATCGTTCTGTTTTCCTCGTTCTATTTGCGACTCGAACATGCAAGGAAATGACAAGTAGTGGTACAGGGTACCCTCCGCCACGCACCGTTCAGTGACATGCGAAGTATGTGTGTGGATGTGGATAGATCGATGGATACTGAAGGAAATCGGTTAATTATTTCGAAACAGCTCTAGTAAATTGATATTTGCCAGCGAATTTATAAGAATTGTATAAAATACATAAATATTAAGAGCATTATAAAGGCTGGCAAAAATTCATTTTCGCCCTACATCGTTTACAGATCCAGTAGGAATATAATCAAATGATCTACTTCAGTTTTTGGTTAAGGCCATCATTTAATTTTTTAAGACAGTAAGTATGTGGATTCGTTTCCGATATTCGCAGTGACTCTGATTTAATATGTTTTACCTACTCAATTGTTCATGTTTGTTGGAAGTTCAGGTCAAGAGGAATGTCGATATAGATTGCGAAATTAGTAGGAAAAGCTGACTGGCATTCACTGATCGATGGTATAGCGAACGACGTAGAGACGAAACAATAGAGCAGACAGATAAGCGTGAGGAAAGAAATGTACTGTGTCCTTCATGAATGAATGATCCCGGTATTTGTTTAAGGAAAACATGGGAGGTTAAAGTCAGCGTGGCTGATCTAAGATTTGCGACTGGAATACGAGCGCGTGTTATAAACCCTACTGAATTTCGTTCGATATGCGGATAGGCAACCGACGCTCAATAAATCTCGCTGGCGCAAATCCCTTACAGCTGAATGAAACGCGTACGTTAACAACGATGGAAATTACATTTTAGATAGATGAGGTAAAATTTTACATTTGAAGTTAAGTCGCACGCTCTCTCTTTGTGACGAGTAACTTTTCGAGTATCTACGGACTTTACGTTGTGTGTGTACTTCTGGTAAAATTAGTTTTGTCTGCAAAATACAAGTAAGAGACTCCGCTTCTGCTCCAAAAACAATTTTAAAACGTGGATCCAAGAATTTAGACTTATTACAGTGAACGCAGGGCAATGATTTAATCTGCAGACGGTCCTCCTCCACTTACTTAACTTCCATCGCGCAGCCATTTCCGGGAAATCAAATTTGCGGCAGCCGTGCTGCCGGAGTCCCCTACCTCTACAGCGACTACATAATGGCGTCCGGAAAGTCTAATGAATGCCGCATGCCCGTGCTTTCTTCCTACAACCACAGCCCCTCATAAGACCTCATCCCTGCTACAAACACGGACGCACGCACCCACGCACACACACGCACACACACACACACACACACACACACACACACACACACACACTGTGGTGTGCGTACTGTAAGACCTTTGGTACACACACCATCAGATTAATTGACTTGTCGCTCTAACGAAGTAGGCGAGTGTCAGCAATATGTCTCGTGGTCTTATCGTGGCGGGTTTATCTTCTGCCGTTAGGTCAGACTATAGAAATGCCACTTGCACGCTTAGAGTAGCAGATTGACGGTGACCAGCTTTAAACAGAACTTGATTAATTTTCACACACATTTATTACAATAATAACAAGCATAAAAATTACTTAACTTGGTTCTGGAAGCTATTTACAATTGACAATCTGAAGTTTCTTTGGTCTTGGTACGTTAATCTTTTTCTCACATATCTCTGATACTTGACAAAGTGTCTATACATTTCTTTTCATGGCTATGTACAGGAATATGGTAATCTTATTAGGCGCAGACTGAAACTTGACTATAGACTGGTACAGACAGATGCAGACTGGTACAGACTAATGCAGACTGAGTAATCGGAGGTCTGTACACTCGTTATAATACCTCGCATGTTCATGTATCACTGCGCGAGTGTGATCCGCGAGGAGAAAAGGTTCTATGTTAGCAGCAATCTCATTGGCTGCGTTACATATTAATACGCGGATCGGCGGAAGCAGAATTTGGTCCGTCACTAAGGCAGCGCCATCTCGTAGTGGGGAGATGGACTAGCGCTGCGCCTGCGCTGTTGTGCTTAGCGGGGCGCGCTGCAGTGGGAAAGTTGTGTACGAGCTGACTATGTGGAGCTATGTACACAACACACACACACACACACACACACACACACACACACACACACACACACACACACTCCAAACACAAAAGCACATCTCTCAGTCTGCTGGTACTGACACCACTACGTACCCTCAGAGAAGGCCCCAACATAATATCGAACGCTAATGCGACCTTCCTCACCATATTCTTACAACTCTTTATCTCTTCATAACACTACTATTTGATACTTGTTTTGGATTAAATATTTTTAAGACTGAAAGGAATCGAATTTTCTTTTCCAGGTAGTTCTGTCTCGTCAATAGTATGTTCGCTGCTTTACCATTATTGTAAAAATATTCTGATGTAAGTCAGCGATTCTCAAAGTCGGATGGCGTTAGATACATTTCATGCTGCGTATTCACGGACGCGTCGATACGGGCTTGCATGTCTCGAGGAAGGTTACTCGTCCAGCCGTTTGCTGGAGTACTACAGCGTCTGGACAAAAATATGGAAACAAAAAAAAAAAAAAAAAAAAAAAAAAAAACCAATACATTACCTTGACTAATACGATACCGGAAAGCCACTGGCACTCAAAACAGCTTCCAGTCGTCTCAGAATGGATATACGGGGGTCCATTGATAGTGACAGGGCCAAATATCTCACGAAATAAGCATCAAATGAAAAAACTGCAAAGAACGAAACTCGTCCAGCTTGAAGGGGGAAACCAGATGGCGCTATGGTTGGCCCACTATATGGCGCTGCCATAGGTGAAACCGATATCAACTGCGTTTTTTAAAAATAGGAATCCCCATTTTTTATTACATATTCGTGTAGTACGTAAATAAATATATTGTTTGTAGTTTTTTCGTTTGATGCTTATTTAGTGAGATATTTGGCCCGGTCACTATCAATGGACAACCCTGTATACAGATCATGTATGCAGACAGAAACTTTCACTTTCCAGCGGTATGTGCGCTGATATGAAACATCCTGGCCGCAGAATAACACTGTGTGTCAGTCTGGGACTAGAACTCGGGACCTTTCGCCTTTCGAGGGGAAGGTTTCTTTCTACTGAGCTACCCAAGCACGATTCACGACTCGTGAAAGGCAAAGGTCCCGAGTTCGAGTCTCGGTCTGGCACACAGTTTTAATCTGCCAGGAATATTCAGATCCTGTATGGTTTTCAAGGGAACAGTGTACCATTCTGCCTACAAAACAGAGGCAAGTTTAGGTAACGACTATAGAGCTGAACAGCGGTCAGGTACGCTTCTCTCCAAAGCACACCACAAAAGCCCGATTATTTTGAGACCTGGTGACTGTAGCGGCCAGGGGACATGCGACAATTGATCCTCTTGATCAAAAAACCGTCCTGGACGATACGAGCTGTGTAAAACGGACCCTGCCGTCTTGGGGCACAGCATCACCATGGGGGATAAACGTTGTACTATGGTGTAAATCTGATCAGCCAAAATGGTCACACAATCTTGGCAGTAAAGCGCCCTTGCAGGGTAACTATGGTACCCTTGGAATGGCTGACCAAATCATTAACGAACCCCCGCTATGTTTCACTTTTGAGATGTAAACTCGGCCAGAAGCTGAAAACTGTATGAAACAAGGTTCATCTGATCAAACGACTTTCTTCCATTGCTCCACAGTGCGGCCTGCTCTGCAAGTCGCTGCTTATGGACCTCCCTATGTGTCGTTCTGGTGGTGACAGGGTTCGCGAGTGCGACATTCAGTTCTGCAGTGACTTTTGCGTCTGGCGTCCTTTTTGAGACCGTCTGTCACGATCGCTCATCACACATTTTCCCCTGTGTTGTGACTAGCTAATAATGTTTCTCGATACTGTGTTCTTGAGACATCAAATGCTTCGGTTCTATTGGTTACGGAAGCACCCACAAGACGACCATCAACAATTCGCCCACGTTCGAAAGCACTTAGCTCCGACATAATGCTCTCAAAGCTATACTGGACACTGTTCTTGCAATGTATTGAGGAGATTGGACAGGTGCCGTTCGTGATAAGATACAAGAGCACAACCTCCAGGCTTGGCTAACATGCGTTTACGTTGATGCACGCATATCTCGCGATGCTTCCATATTTTTATCTAACCCCTGTAAGTAGCTTGGAGGACACTGTGAGTTGAGTCTCTGCAAGTCGTTTCAGCTTTGTTATGAGACGGCCAACAGGAACGTTTGGCGACAGAATGAGTTCGTGAGCCATCGTGGTCGGCAGGCAAAGGATCAACTTTGGACCGGACAAAATGGCTTGTTCAAATGGCTCTGAGCACAATGGGACTTAACATCTGAGGTCATCAGTCCCCTAGAACTACTTAAACCTAACTAACCTAAGGACATCACACACATCCATGCCCGAGGCAGGATTCGAACCTGCGACCGGAGCGGTCGCTCGGCTCCAGACTATAGCGCCTAGAACGGCACGGCCACTCTGGCCGGCTGGACCGGACACATTGTTCTACTGCTACACCGCTCTGTTTAATACAGGCGCTTTATTTCGTGATAATGAAATGGGTACACTAAAGAGGCCTTTTTCTGGATTGTGGTAAGATGTTTGTTAGCTCGCATGCTTGCACTCAATTTACAAAATTATATGTTACGTGGTTGTTAAAAGTATAGAATATAGGGTTTCATTACGTGATACACCTTCCGATCGTATTTATTGTTGGCAACGTAAGGTCTTTTTCGAGATCACAGCTTCCTTAGAAGACGTGGGACTCAATAACCAATTTTTATTTAGTCGCCCCTAGCTTGCAAGTTGCTTACTTTATTGTACTTCAACTCATCAAATAATATCACGAACGTTAATGTTAATACGACGATATTTTTCTTTGTCTATTGGATATGGATGGCCTTGTAAAGAAACACGGCCAGTTAATTGGGATTTGAGTATGAAACATGAAATTTTGTGTTTCGTTATTGAATAATATACTGAGACTGAATATAGTTTGACATTCTTATAAATCGTTAATTTTAATTTTAATTTTAACATGTGGTTATTTTGCTTTGTCTGTTCCACACACGCGGTCCGTTGAATGGGATGTGTGTATGAAACAAGAGATTTTGTGTTCAATTAGTGAGTAATATTTTAAGACTGGATGTAACTTGAAATTACTGAGAATGTAGCTTTCATTCCCTTTGGTAGGTGTTCAAGTTAAATTTTCATGTATTCCGTATCTTCATACGTGTTCAAATAAGAACCAATTAAGAACTACATTCTCGAATGAACTACTTTCGCTTTACTGGTATTTAAAGCCGAGAGGGAAGAAGGTGCCTTCAGCACTGAAGACATTTTTATTTTAAATGAAACTTTCACCTATGCAGGTAAGCACGTGTCGCTGTTGATCTTCAAGACAAGTCCTTACGGGGGCAGAGGCTTCGAGATAACATTCCGTTGTCATTCTGAGATATTTCCCGTTTGTTATGTGCTGTAGGATACAGGGTGAAAAATCATTGAGATTTGTTGTAAGGATTATTGTTTCAGTTGCGTCTACGTTTAACTCTTTTTAACCACCAGCCCCTTTTATTTATTCCTTTACGCTACCCGAAAGCTCTTATCACTACGAAACTTAAAAACACAGTTAGTCACATGGCGTTTCATTAGATAAAGGTCACATTTTATATAATAGGGTAATGTTTCAAGTCACCGACGAGACCTTTCCAGAGGGAGCACTATCTTAGATTGGACAAGGGTAGTACATAATATTTGCTACGATTATTTCAAACAGATTTTTCAGTATGCGCGTAATTGTCGAAGGGAAGAAGAGCGGCATTTATTTTCCCCTCGATGTCGCTGTTGTTAAAGCCGAAGAGAAGGGAGAACTGTACATCAATCGGCAGCGCAATGTGCCCTGTTCTCTTAACAGAACCACACAGATATTAGTTTTGATGTATTTGAAGAAATCGTTGACGGCCCTAAATATGAATGACGGGACAGGAATTTGAACTCTGCTACTTCGGAATAAAACTCCAATGATCTTACCACTGAACCACCTCCCAAGATTTCGCTATAATTATGGCCTGGCCATTCTAATCCACGAAAACGTCTATACGAGCGCATATAGAGAATCATGTGTTATGTTGACAAAATAAAAAAATAAAAAAAAATTACAATGATGACATTTTGCAAGGAACTGAATATGGTTTTAGTGACATTGGAAATCAGATTAAATTGGCATTTCCAAAAACGTGTGTTTGAAAACGTCATCTCTTTTTATTCATAAAATATAGTGTCAGAGACGTCCATGACAGTCTAGGGAATTCAAATATTTTCAAACGTTGTACAGGCTGGTCGTATAAGTCATATTCGCAGAATGTCACTGATCATTTTAATACCAATACTATACAGGGCGGTCCATTGATAGTGACGGGGCCAAATATCTCACTAAATAAGCATCAAACGAAAAAACTACAAAGAACGAAACTAGTCTAGCTTGAAGGGGGAAACCAGATGGCGCTATGGTTGGCCCGCTAGATGGTGCTGCCATAGGTCAAACGGATATCAACTGCTTTTTTTTTAAAATAAGAACCCCAAAGCGAAAAAAGTGGTCCAACTAAAACATTCATATTTCCTTACGTACTAAACGAATATGTAATAAAAATGTGGGTTCCTATTTAAAAAAACGCAGTTGATATCCGTTTGACCTATGGCAGCGCCATCTAGCGGGCCAACCATAGCGCCATCTGGTTTCCCCCTTCAAACTAGACAAGTTTCGTTCTTTGTTGTTCTTTCGTTTGACGCTTATTTCGTGAGATATTTTTCACGGTCACGATCAATGAACCACCCTCTATATTACCGAGTGCTGAATGTAAATTCAGACGTAAATGTGCGTGTTAACTTAACGTAGAGACTATTCGATTATTGCTGGCCCGCCACCCCCTTTTTTTCTTCTTTTAGTTGTAATCTTGGTTTCTGAATTCTGTATATTTGTTTATTCGAATTTGTTTTTGCTTCTTTGTGTTTAATTTTCGTTCCTCCCATACTTCCTTTATCCTTCGAGAGTGTTGTACCTTTTCTTCCTGGGTCCACTTCCTTTTGCAGACATATTTATCTACTGAAATCCTGCCTTTTGTGTTGCTTCTCTAAAAATTATTCTGTTATCTATTATGTGCACTCTTATTTCTGTGTTTTGCATATATATGTCAATTTCGGTGAACCCTTTGGATTTGTGGCTGTTTAGTAAGCTGAAGATCTGCTTGGTTAGTCCGTTGTTATCCATTTCTTACATGTGGCGATAAAAGTACAGTCTTCGTTTCCTCATTACATCACTTAGCTTTTCTATTTTCAAACAGAACTCTCTGTTTGATCTTAGATTTTATTCAACATTAGTATTACTTCTGGGTGTCAGTATTAACCTTAGAATTGTTCTTTCAACTTTTTCCAGTTTTTCAAGCACCCCAAATCTTGTTATTTTAAGTGTTTCTGCTGCGTACAGTGTTTCAAGAATTACCACAGTTTCATAGTGTCTCAGTTTTGCGTTTCAGGACAAATTTTTTTTTGTTACAACTGTTTTATGTCATCTGGAATTCTCTCCCCATTATATATATATATATACTTTGTTTTCTATGTTTCCATTCTCCTAACGATTGAAAACAATTTGTTTTAGATATTGCGTTGTTATGAATTATAATATTTGGAGGGGCATCATTAACATTTTTTATGAAATGGGTTTTTTCAGATGATATTTCAGTTCTATTTTGTCCGCTTTTTTCTGCAGTTTTGTGATTTGTTCTTTGGCAGTATCCAGTGAGTCAGTAATTAATGCCAAGTCATCTCCAAAAGCTAGACAATCTATGATCTTCGTTTAGTAGGCCAGTCAGTCAAGCTACAGCTCTCAGCCGATACACATCCACTGAGCGGCAAGTTGTTTATCTTCCCCAGTTTCTTTTCGTAGTATACTCCTAAAATTTCCTGCGTGTTTCCGTTTAAGAGGTGTAAGATCACATTTTGTGAGTGTAAATTCGAGCAGCCTGTACCGCAATTTTCATTTCTTCTGAGCAGCCAGCTACATAGCTCATTGAGACTTGAGACTACAAAGATTCGTGCGTCTGTCAAAAGTTCTATGCGCGAAACATACAACTACTACTACCGTCACACCTTAGCTAAAGATCTGGCAGAGAACCCAAAAAAATCCTTTCCTACGTACAATCACTAAGTGCGTCTAAATCTTTCATCCAGAGACTCGTCCATTCTGGTGGCGCAGCTGAAGATAGCTAAACGAATGCCTAAGTTAAAATTTCACGTTCAAGAAATCGTTCGCGCAGGAAAAATGTACAAACATACCGTCGCTTGACCATCGAATAGACTCCCGTATCGACGACATAATAATAAGCATCCATGGCGCAGAGAAACTACTGAAGCCGTTGAAAACATATGTCATCAGGTGCGGATGGAAACCCAATTCGGTTTTTCAAAGAGTTCTCTGCAGCATTGGCCCCTTACTTAGCTTGCATTTATGGCGAATCTCTTGCCCAGCACGAAGTCACTGGAAAAAATCGCAGGTGACTCCTATGTATAAGAATGGACCCGAAAAATTACAGATTAAAATCCCTAAAATCGGTTTGCTGCAAATTCCTTGAACTTATT
This sequence comes from Schistocerca piceifrons, assembly GCF_021461385.2. Lineage (NCBI taxonomy): Eukaryota > Metazoa > Arthropoda > Insecta > Orthoptera > Acrididae > Schistocerca > Schistocerca piceifrons. The sequence continues at coordinate 668,777,635 of NC_060142.1, read as the reverse complement.
GTCAGCTCGAATATAATGAACTTTCTTGAGACCGAGAAGCTTATGTTTACAATAGGCATGTGTTTAGAAAGCATCACTCGTGCGAAACGCAGCTCACCCTTTTCTCACATGGTATAATGCGAACAATGATGAAGGGCAGCAGACCGATTACTTATTTTTAGACTTCAGGAAAGCGTTTGACACGTTGTCCCGTTGCAGGCTGTTAAAGAAGGTACGAGCATATGGCCATACATATTTAGAAATTGCTGGGTTCGCTAGTCTAATATCAGTGTGGCATTAATTTTTCCATCATTGATCTAATGCTGCACTAAATTTTATCATGATAGTTTAGATAGTCATTAAATCTCTGAATTATGGTGTTATCACTGACAAAAGAGTATTTTAAAAGACAAAAAATTGGTTCAAATGGCTCTGAGCACTATGAGACTTAACATCTGAGGTCATCAGTCCCCTAGAACTTAGAACTACTTAAACCTAACTAACCTAAGGGGATTACACACATCCATGCCCGAGGCAGGATTCGAACCTGTGACCGTAGCAGTCGCGCGGTTCCAAACTGAAGCGGCTTTAAAAAACAAGATCGTTCAAGAAACGTCGAGAGGGCACTTTACAGGGCTTATTGCTTTTCCGTGTGTAATTGGACATAGGCGTTGTAGGAGGACGAGCACGTATCATAGTCTTAGTGTCGGAAGGGCATTTTCCTTTCTCTCCCACTCGCAGTGCCAACAGCGAAATTTTGTGCCAGTCTCCATTCCATTACACGGCTTGCTTCGTACGTGAAGTATGTTAAGGGTATAAGTGCAGAAATTTTTGTCGATGACAGAGGACAGTATACTGAAAAGCATTACATCAGTATTTGCTTCATTTGCAGACTAATAATATAGCTATTACGAGTAGACTATTTTTAGGTTGATTAGTATCTCCAACTACGCATCGCACATTGAACACATTTTATTTTCCCTCGGGCAGCAAGTTAGGTATTGAAGCGTGGACGTATGGACACGAAATGGAAACTCTGTACTAACAGGCTTAGTAATCTTCGCAGTATAGCTACGACCGTGGCAGAAAACAACAGGAAGTAAACTATGTGAAGCAAGTGCATATTAAAGTACCATATATAAAATCTCTCCTAAATTTCGTGAGGCACATTTTTCCTCTTACGTTTCGGCAGATATTTACAATTGTGTTAGCCGGCCGGTGTGGCCGAGCGGTTCTAGGCGCTTCAGTCCGGAACCGCTCTGCTGCTACCGTCGCAGGTTCGAATCCTGCCTCGGGCATGGATGTGTGGGACGTCCTTAGGTTAGCTAGGTTTAAGTAGTTCTAAGTCTAGGGGACTGATGACCTCAGATGTTAAGTGGTGGTGGTGGTTAGTGTTTAACGTCCCGTCGACAACGAGGTCATTAGAGACGGAGCGCAAGCTCGGGTTAGGGAAGGATTGGGAAGGAAATCGGCCGTGCCCTTTCAAAGGAACTATCCCGGCATTCGCCTGAAACGATTTAGGGAAATCACGGAAAACCTAAATCAGGATGGCCGGAGACGGGATTGAACCGTCGTCCTCCCGAATGCGAGTCCAGTGTGCTAACCACTGCGCCACCTCGCTCGGTGTTAAGTACCTTAGTGCATAGAGCCATTTGAACCATTTTTTGCAATTTCGTTTCTGCCATGTGTAGCTGGAGTCAGCCTAAACAAATACAGTAAAAGCTCGATTAACCGTCACTCTTTAAACAGTCAGTTTCTGTTAACAGTTACTGCTGTAACAGCATAATAATACCGTAATAACAGAATGCTCTAAGGTGCAGTGACGCGTTCGCTTTGTTTATTTACTCTGTTTTAGTGGGAAGTGAATGTACCCGCCCGCCGTAGAATGGTACATAAAATATGACCTTCAGTTGAAGTGCTAACACATCTCCCCCTTTTCTTGTCTTTGTCTCACTTGTGAGTCAACAATCACCACTGGATCGGTTTCCAGTTGTGGCGAGAAGACTGTAATTGTCGCAGTGTATCTAGCGGGCTGTGCCGTGTTATGTGTTTTCCACTTGAATAAGCTTTATTGACTAATATTTTACACTACCGTATTTAGTGCAGTTGTGTGTGATACAGTGACTTGATAAAATGTCTGAAAAACGTAAACGTGTTGTTTTAGACCTTAATCAAAAACCTGAAATTATAAAACGCTTTAGAAAGGTCGAAACTGAGACAAGTGTAGCGCTGATTTATGGTACTGGAAGAACAACAGTTAACGATATAAAACATGATGCTGATAAAATAGAACAACATGTGTCAACAATGCAGAGCATGGATGGAGATGTGCGAACAAGAAAGACAGTGAAACCTGCAAAATATGATGAATTGGACACTGCAATGTACCGATGGTTTATACAAGCAAGAATTCAGGGGATTCCACTTTCAGGGCCTAAAATAATGGCCAAGGCTGTTGAAATGAACAACAAACTTGATGGTGACTCGTCTTTTAAAGCAAGTATCGGATGGCTCGACAAGTTTAAATTTCGTCATGGCATTCGCCCACTTGATATCAGTGGAGAAAACTCAGCGCAGATAGCTCTGTAATTGCTGGAACATCAAACTGGCAGAAGAAATTGACTATTTCCAAGCTAGATAAACTATTTCACCTGTAAGTTTATAGTACAGTACAGTACTGTACATTACGTATTTTGCAACTTTTGTAACTACTGTACGGATATTTTTATCATGTAACAAATAGTTTTATTTGCTATTACAATCTTGTTGAATTTGTTTGTTATTACTGTGAGAGTGATATGTGTCTATACATAAAATAATTGATTGAGGTTATGTTTTGGAGTAATACAGTGTTTTTGTTATCCGTCTATTCGCTCAACCGTCACGACCACGGTCCCGAAGATGACGGTTAATCGAGTTTCCACTGTACTGTTTATGACGCCTCCCACGCGATGCCCAGTCTCAAAGAGCAGTTTTAAGTACCGTTTTAATTGGGCGGTCCCAGATTAGTGTATCGGTTTATCGATTTGTATCAGCAGAGACGATGAAACACGAAGAATAACCAGTCTTCCAGCAGCGCTTCCGCGTGGCGGTAGCAGTCAGCGATTGCCAGGGAGGTGCTGCCGCTGCTGGAGTGGAGGCTGGCTATTCTCCGCTTTTACTGTCCCTGTTAAAGCGTATCGATAAAACTAATGCCGCGCTAGGCTGATATGGGACTGCTCTGTCGAATGGGGCAAGTTACATTTGTGGTGTCACCGCCAGACACCACACTTGCTAGGTGGTAGCCTTTAAATCGGCCGCGGTCCGTTAGCATACGTCGGACCCGCGTGTCACCACTATCAGTGATTGCAGACCGAGCGCCGCCACACGGCAGGTCTAGAGAGACTTCCTAGCACTCGCCCCAGTTATACAGCTGACCTTGCTAGTGATGGTTCACTGACTACAAACGCTCTCATTTGCAGAGACGACAGTTTAGCAGAGCCTTCAGCTACGTCATTTGCTACGACCTAGCAAGGAGCCATATTCTCCAAGAATGTATTCTGAACTGATAATATTGTGAATCATGTACCGTCACGTGCGACGTTAATCATTAATGGATTAAAGTTAAGTATCAAACTAATTATGTCCGCTTTCTGATGTTCCAGACCTCACGTCAGTATAGTCCTTCCCTCCTCACGCCAGCCCGCGTGAGCTAAAACGCGTGCATTTCGGCCTTCTTTCGTAACACGGTGTTGGCTCTTCAGCCAACACAACAACATCCCTTTCCAAAAATTTCTTTTTTATTTTCTTTATGGAAAACAAACTCTGGGCGTCGCATGAAGGACTGCTCATTAGCAGTACTTGTTTAGGATGATTCCAGCTACACACTGCGAAAACGAAATTGCAAATGTTTCACGAACGAGAGAAAACGCTCCTCGTGAGTCTTAGGTAGGTCATCATGTATACACACACACATACATAACACAAAAGTTTAATTTTTGTCTGGTACACTGGGCAGCATTGACCAGAAGTAAGGGTGAAATAGTTCCAAACACCCAATCCCACAAGTTTTCGGGAATTTCCTCTTGGGCATCAGGCGAATGGCGCAAATCCTCGCCCAAACATTCAAAACTGTTGTATTTTGCGGGGCTGAAGCAATGAATGAAAATTTGTACCAAGGCCAAGCTTCGAACCAGGGTTCCCTGTTCAATAGACAGAGACTCTAACCACTGTGCGACCCTGGCACAATGGCTGTACACAACTGCACGGACTATTCTAGAACGTCTCCCTCCCCCAATCCGAATTCTCATTCACGCCCTAGCCCACTTGATGTTCCCGTGCTTCGTTCGATGCTAAGGTGCTGTACCAATCCGGCTAGAAAACCTCTGAAATGCTATTCGAGTTTAAGGGGGAATGCCAAGCGCGCTGAGGCGTGATGGGAATTTTGAATGAAGAGGGAGGCATGCCAGGGTAGTCCATGCACGTGTGCAAAACCACTGTGCCTGGGTGACATAGTGGTTGGCGCATCTGCCAACTGAGCAGCAGACTCCGGTTCGAATCCTAATTCGCCGCTTCAGTCTACAAATTTACATCATAGATGTTTGAGAGTTGAAAAGATCTCTGGAATCATATAGTTTCATTTGATTTACAACTGAGATTCCCTCTGCCCCGTTTCCAACCTACTGCGATGTTCGACTAAAAAGAAAGGTTTCCCACAACAGTCAGTCCCGCTCACTCGAGTTGGCAATGAAAGACGTAAAAAAAGGAGAACGAAAAACCTCCAACATACTGCCACTTTAATTAAATAGAGCCACATCTTTACTGCAGAGCACCACTGTTACTGTTACGCACCACTGCCATACAGAGACTGTTGCCTACTGCCTGACTGCACGTCCCCTGTTTAAACAAAAAATATCTTTTCCCTACTTCGTGCCGATTACTCTCCATTACTAACAAAATATTTATAAGCACATATTGTCTTCCATCTTAAACATCGTACTATTTGCGTACAATTTAACTCTTAAAAAAAAAAAAAAAAAAAATCGACAAAGTAACACAAAAATTAAAAAAAAATTTTTTTAGACGCAATACAAAAATTGCAATAGTTTCATACACCATTAACGGATGTTATTGGTTGTTATTTTTATAACACACTGAGCGTATAACGAGATGTTTCAAACTAATTACGAGGTGCATTCAAGTTCTAAGGCCTCCGATTTTTTTTCTAATTAACTACTCACCCGAAATCGATGAAACTGGCGTTACTTCTCGACGAAATCGCCCTGAAGACGTACACATTTTTCACAACGCTGACGCCATGATTCCATGGTAGCGGCGAAGGCTTCTTTAGGAGTCTGTTTTGACCACTGGAAAATCGCTGAGCCAATAGCAGCACGGCCGGTGAATGTGCGGCCACGGAGAGTGTCTTTCATTGTTGGAAAAAGCCAAAAGTCACTAGCAGCCAGGTCAGGTGAGTAGGGAGCATGAGGAATCACTTTAAAGTTGTTATCACGAAGAAACTGTTGCGTAACGTTAGCTCGATGTGCGGGTGCTTTGTCTTGGTGAAACAGCACACGCACAGCCCTTCCCGGACGTTTTTGTTGCAATGCAGGAAAGAATTTGTTCTTCAAAACATTTTCCTTACCCATTGCGTTCCAAAGGGCACGACGGTAACAGGTGCATCACCTGTTGCCGTAGTGCCCTTTGGAACGCAATGGGTAAGGATTACGCCCTCGCTGTCCCAGAACATGGACACCATCATTTTTTCAGCACTGGCGGTTACCCGAAATTTTTTTGGTGGCGGTGAATCTGTGTGCTTACATTGAGCTGACTGGCGCTTTGTTTCTGGATTGAAAAATGGCATCCACATCTCATCCATCGTCACAACCGACGAAAAGAAAGTCCCATTCACGCTGTCGTTGCACATCAACATTGCTTGGCAACATGCCACACGGGCAGCCATGTGGTCGTGTGTCAGCATTCGTGGCACCCACCTGGATGACACTTTTCGCATTTTCAGGTCGTCGTGCAGGATTGTGTGCACAGAACCCACAGAAATGCCAACTCTGGAGGCGATCTTTTCAACAGTCATTCGGCGATCCCCCAAATCAATTATCTCCACTTTCTCGATCATGTCGTCAGACCGGCTTGTGCGAGCCCGAGGTTGTTTCGGTTTGTTGTCACACGATGTTCTGCCTTCATTAAACTGTCGCACCCACAAACGCACTTTCGACACATCCATAACTCCATCACCACATGTCTCCTTCAACTGTCGATGAATTTCAATTGGTTTCACACCACGCAAATTCAGAAAACGAATGATTGTACGCTGTTCAAGTAAGGAAAACGTCGCCATTTTAAGTACTTAAAACAGTTCTCATTCTCGCCGCTGGCGGTAAAATTCCAACTGCCGTACGGAGCTGCCATCTCTGGGACGTATTGACAATGAACGCGGCCTCATTTTAAAACAATGCGCATGTTTCTATCTCTTTCCAGTCTGGAGAAAAAAAATCGGAGGCCTTAGAACTTGAATGCACCTCGTACATTATATATAGAGGAAAAAGATGGAGAAAAATTGTGTGTCAGCATCTCGACAGTCATTCCAACAGTAAGCAGTTAAATTCCCCTCTCAAACATGATTTTATCTGAGGTCAGTAATATCTTGACAGTCAAGCAATATAATGAAATCACACACTGCCAGTAACCGAGCGAGATACAGCAGCGGTTAAAGCACGGAAGTCACGTTTATGAAGAGTGGTGTTCAAATCCGTGGCCAGGCATCCCGATCCAGGTTTCCTGTGCTTTGCCTGAATCATTTAAGTTGAATACGTAGTCTACGCTACTAGCGCTAGCTTGTAAGGAGATACTCAACTCGGAGGCAGTTGTCTCGAAACACTGAGATGTAACAGAGCTGGCAGCATAAAAGGTGTTACTGGTGTGATGAATATGATCACGACGACGCTCCAACGTCCAGGCTAAAATTCCAAATTTCTGCGCTCCACCTGCAGCGAGGGTACGAGACGCCCGTTTGTCAGCCAAGGCGTCAGCCCCAGCAGCGTACTTTGTGCTATTCGAGACGAACAGACTACGCAGCAGCTCTGGATGTCACCCTCCCTCTATTCTTTAAACATCGTCACCGGCACAGACAAACAAAGCTGAGACACAACGCCGCGCCTTTAACAGCGAGAAACTTATTTTATAAATAGAATGAAAAACAACAGTTTGTGACCAGTGTTATGACCAGTGTTACCAATGCCTCAATATTCATCTTCCTCTAATGATATCTCAAGATCATATTTGAGTTCCCGTGTTTTCCTTTCTTTTAAACGTACCTATTCCTCCGCTTACTGAACTCCAGGGCATATACCAGCAAATAATGCAATACGAAATTCACGTTCAAGTGTGGTGGTATCCGGCCCTTTCAAATCCTAGTTGTGGTAATGGAGAGATATGTACTGTAGCTCTAGGTCTACTTTAGAGTGCGAAGTAACAATTCGGATGTGAGTTGTTGAAGTCAAAAGTGTGAATATGAAACAAAGCCTGTGGTAATGTATTGATCTGTAGTGTTGTCCGAGATCTACGTTCGCTCTATGTACCGCACTACTACGTCATAGAAAAAATCTCCAAGCAGTATTATGATGGACATTATGTACATATATCACAGTAAAACTATGAAATAGTTACTTAATGGAAATTCTGGATCAGGTCTTTCTAACAGGCACTGTCAATTGTCAACCCCACCTCCACCAATCAGAAGCTTTTGCGGCGTCTCTGAGTATCTGTTCTTCAGGGAGTGTTAAAACATGATTCTTTTACTTTTCTCAGTCAATGAAAATAGCCCAGTCCATGAAAGAGGACTAAGGACCTGGAAGATCGGCTCATTGAATGTTAACCACAACCTGAAGAAGAAAGTGATCCGCATAAAGCGGATACAACAATAACGTGATCAGAGAGTGTAAAACTGATGATGAAGGATGCACATGTATCCTCTGTAACACGATATATATACAGACAACCCATGAAAGGGTTGCAGAGAGGACTTCAACCAGAGGTGCGGCTCGAAACATATTCCTCAGAGAAAGCAACCCTGATTAGCATCTTTAGGGAGACTTGTTCCCCTAACTCAACAAGCAACAAACAATGGAGATGCTGAAACTTCCTGGCAGATTAAAACTGTGTGTCCGACCGAGACTCGAACTCGGGACCTTTGCCTTTCGCGGGCAAGTGCTCTACCATCTGAGCTACCGAAGCACGACTCACGCCCGGTACTCACAACTTTACCTCTGCCAGTATCTCGTCTCCTACCTCCCAAACTTTACAGAAGCTCTCCTGCGAACCTTGCAGAACTAGAACTCCTGAAATAAAGGATATTGCGGAGACATGGCTTAGCCATGCAGAGTGAAAATCTCATTCTGGAATGGAGATGCTCTTTGTAAGAGATTTTACCCCAGGGAGCACCCAATCTCATATTTCAAAGGAAATGATAAGCACGCATTCAGATTATGGGGACCTACGACGTCATGCTAAGAATGAGTCAGGGCATTCTGAAACCTGCTTTAAAAAACAAACCCATAAAACCAAACACATAAACATAAATTACCTCGCCACTTCTAACGTAAATTCACTCTTAAAAACAGGAACACTTAAAAGTTTAATAAGCTTATTAAAGGAAAAAAATATAATGATAACAGCACTGCAAAATACAAGTTTTACTGATGAACATCCTTTCGATTCAGATGGATTCAGGATATTTAAGGAAACTTTCCACACTAGCATTTTAATCGTCAAACAAAGTTTACACTATTTTAAACTCACATGCACTAAAAATGGGAAAAACAGAACACAGAAGGAGCAAACACAAAAAAATCTTTGTAAAGTGTGTCAAACACTCTCGATCACATTTCTCCGACAAACACGGTATTACTACTTGGAGACATTATTGCACAACCTGCCAAAGAACGTCAGCATAGATAAATAGCAGGAAAATTACCTCAGCATGAAAGAATCACAACGCAAACGGAAAACTCTCTTAGTCCTATGAAGGCAGCGTAACATAACACTAAAATCTACAATCTCGAAGAAACTTCTTAGAAAAAAAATCCGATTTGTGGTGAAAAACAACTCGATCACGTTTCTTTAAGTAGTCAGTCTGCAGTGGAGGTATCAATGTAAAAGATGCCAAGAGCGCCAGTTTAGAGTCAGACCACTACCTATCTATCATTAAATTCAAGGTTAGGCGTATATTTGGAAAAAAAACACCAACACCAATGCAGGAAGTTTGACATACCGAAGTTATCAAGCGAATATGATTACAAAATGAAGTTGCAAAAGAGAACGGTGCACTGATGACTGTGATGGGTAAATCATAAAAAAGACAACGAGCTTGAAATCTCTGGAACGTAAATGAAAATGATAAAAACAGGAAGCATTTTGTAGAAGCAAGGAAAAATTCATCCAAAAGTAGTGTATATTTCTAGATATGGGTTTCCTGACAAAACGTTGGCTGTTCTGTCCCCTGTACGAACCCGAGAAGACTGTAATGGGAACTGAAAGACCTGTATAATCTTGACCATAGCATTCCCAGTAGCAGGCCAGTTATATAATAATTAATACTTGATGGCGTGAGTAAATGTTACGCCTTTCTGCACATTCGTTGTAAATGACAGGTAATGTAGATGAGGCGGTTCATTGTTCACCAGAAATATAACGACGCTCTTAAATGGACCAAGCGATTGCGTCCTTAACAGTACTCTGTTGTGTGTCCGTCTTTACACACTGTCTGCGAATCACTGTGAAATGAATGGCAGTGTGTGCTTAACATGTACCACACGTTGGAGTTTCTGGTCGTTCCAACTGCGTATGGAGCGCGGGAAAAAGGACTCCTTAAGTGATCCTTAGTGCGCTGTAATCTAGCGAAACTGAAGTTATATCAACAGTCCCCATGTAGGTAAAATAGGCTTCCCGTTTTTCTTAACCCACATAAACGATTAAGCAGACGGTTTAAGCAGCCACATAAAATTGTTTGTAGATGTTGCTATCATTTACCGTGTAGCAAAATCATGACAAGTCCCGACTGAAATACAAAATGGTTTAGAAGAGATATCTGCATAATGTAAAAACAGTGGCAATTGACAGCGAGCAACAAAATGTGTGAAATACACCACATGAATACCTTAAAAATATTCGTTACATTTTGGTTACACGATAAATCACACAGATTTAAAGGTTGGCGAGTCGAATAAATATCTAGGAATTACAATTATCAATATCTTAAATGGAACCATCACAAAGAAAATTTTGGGGGGAAGGAGAATCAGAGACTGCGTTTTATTATCAGGACACTTATTGTTATGAGAGACGACAAATCTACTAAAGAAACTGCCTACACTACGGACGTCCCTTCTCTTTTGGAGTATTGTCGTATGACATTGGATCGTTGCCAGAAAGGATTCATAGAGAACAAGGAAAAATTCAGAACAGGGCAGCTCGTGTTGTATTATCACGAGAGTGTCACAGATATGACTTGCGAGTTGAGGTAGCAATCATAAAAACAAACAGGTTTTTTCGTTACGGGGAGATCTTGTCACGAAATTTAAATCACCAACTTTTCCCTCCGAATGCGAAAATATTTTTCTCACTCCCACCCACATAGAGACAAATGACCACAGTTATAAAATAAGAGAAACCATAGCTCGTACGGAGAGATTTAGGTGTTCATTTTTCCCACGATCTATCGCGGAGTGGAACTGTCGATAAATAGTCTGAAAGTGAGTCGAGTAACCCTCTGCCAAACACTTAAGTGTGAACTGCAGAGTAAACATGTAGATTTAAGTGTAATAAGCCTAATTTCGTCTTCGCGGTCGCTGTGGGGGCGATGCTTAAGTACTTAAGGGCTGAGCAACAATTCCAGTTTCTTCGGCCAATACGGGTTATTGTAACTTTTAAAGTAGGCTTTGGCGAAATGCCTGATGCGTCTGTTTTCAAGCATCCACCATTTAAGATATATCAGTCTTTCCGTGGCACCGTGTGACGATTCACGCCACTCCTTTTTCTATACGTTCAGTATATTTTATTAGTTCTTAGTGCGCAGCCTACACACTCGATAATACGCCGCGATGACGAAAGCCATGCGATACCTCCTAATAACGCGTTCGGGCTCTTTTTGCTCGGCGCTATGCAGCTCTCGACACAGCATGGACAGAAGAAGTTGTTCGAAGCCCCCTGCAGAAGCCTCTGTAGCCGCTCATAAATGCGAAAGTGTTTCCGGTACAGGAATTTGTGCACTAACTAACGTCTCGATAAATGTACTATAGAATTCACGTCGGGCGATCTGGGCGGCCAGATCATTCCCTCGAACTGTCCAGAATGTTCTTCAAATAAATTCTGGAACCAACACTAACTTGCACAGTGCTTAGTTGACAACTTCGGTTCGTGGCTTCGTGGGGTCTCCGCCACTCTTGAACCTTACCGACAGCTCTTACAAATTTACATTGGGACACCTCTGGCTAGGTTTCCAGCCATATACGGTCCTAACGGATATGTTCGTGACCCTAATTGATTTTTGCGATTATTTCACGTAGTGTCACTTGCCTGTTAGCATTGACGATTTTACGAAAAGGCCGCTGTTCTCGGTCTTTAAGTGAAGGCCGCTGGCCACTGTGTTATTCGTGGTGAGAGATAATGCCTGAAATGTGGTAATCTCGGCACATTCCTGACACTGTGGATCTCGGAGTACTGAATTCTCTAACCATTTCCCAAATGGAATGTGGTATCCGTCTAGCTCCAACTATCATTCAGCGTTAAAAATGTGTTAATTAGCGTCGTCCACCACAGTCATGTCGGTTATATTTTCAAGTCAAAAAGTCAGTATAAATTTGAAAACTGAATAAATCACGGAATAGTGTAGATAGAGAGGTACAAATTGACATACATGCTTGGAATGACATGGGGTTTTATTAGAACCAAAAAAAAAAAAAGTTCACAAAATGTCCGACAGATGGCGCTTCATCTGATCAGAATAGCAATAATTAGCGTAACAAAGTAAGACAAAGCAAAGATGATGTTCTTTACAAGAAATGCTCAATATGTCCACCATTATTCCTCAACAATAGCTGTAGTCGAGGAATAATGTTGTGAACAGCACTGTAAAGCATGTCGGAGTTATGGTGGGGTATTAGCGTCGGATGTTGTCTTTCAGCATCCCTAGAGATGTCTGTCGATCACGATACACTTGCGACTTCAGGTAACCCCAAAGCCAATAATCGCACGAACTGAGGTCTGGGGACCTGGGAGGCCAAGCATGACGAAACTGGCGGCTGAGCACACGATCATCACCAAACGACGCTCGCAAGAGATCTTTCACGCGTCTAGCAATATGGGGTGGAGCGCCACCCTGCATAAACATGTACGTTCCAGCAGGTGTTTATCAGCGAGGCTGGGGATGATGTGATTCTGTAACATATCGGCATACATCTCACCCGTCACGGTAGCAGTTACAAAACCAAAATCACGCATTTCCTCGAATAAAAAAGGCCCGATAATGGTAGATGCGGTAAATCCAACCCATACCGTGACTTTCTCGTCGTGCAGTGGAGTTTCCACGACAGTTCTAGGATTTTCGGTACCCAAAATTCTGCAGGTGTGGGCGTCGACAGACCCTCAGAACGCGAAATGAGCTTCGTCGGTCCACAACAAGTTACTCAACCAATCGTCATCTTCCGCCATCTTTTGAAACGCCCACACCGGAAATGCCCTCCGCTTCACTAAATCGCAAGGTAAAAGTTCATGACGCCGATTGATTTTGTACGGATAGCAACGGAGGGTACGCCTAAGTGCCAAACAAACAGTAGTGTATTGAATGCCGGTGCGACGCGCGACTGCACGAGCGCTGACTTCGCCGTGCATAGGCGAACCCGCTACAGTCTCCATTTCTTCCTGAACTGTCTCAGCAGCATTACGCCTTGTGCTCTGTCGGCCACTACGGGGTCTATCGTCTAAACAACCCGTGGCATCGAACTTCGAAATCATTCTCGCCACAGGTGCATTTGTCAACGGACCATTACCCGTTCGAATCCCCTTCCTATGGCGATAGGATCGTAACGCTGAACTAACGCATTCCCCAATCTGATAATACAGCTTCACTAAAAGCGCCTTTTCAGTAAGTAAGTAACGTCAACATGCTGCGACTGCTGGCGCATCTGATTCTCTCTCCGATTACAGCTCCTTTTATACAGGATTGTCATACGCAGTCACTGACGTTTAGCTGTCCAGCACCATCTGTCGGACATTTTGTGAACTTTGTTTCTTTTTTTTTTGGTTATAATAAAACCCCATGGCATTCCAGGCATGTGTGTCAATTTTTACCTCTCTATCTACATTACTCCGTGGTTTATTAAGTTTTCAAATTTACAGTGGCTTTTTGATCACCCGGCACATGACCTGAGTAGAAATGACAGCTCCACCAGCGGACTGCCCATTTGCATCTTGCGGACGCGGACTACTGCCACCTCTATAGTTGCGTATGACGTTTGTTACCTCAGTGTATTGTACGATGAGAACCGTTAATGGGAAGAGCTCTATGTATGCCCCACGATTAACATCGATCATTTTCTAAATACACTACTGGCCATTAAAATTGCTACACCATGAAGATGACGTGCCACAGATGCGAAATTTAACCGACAGGGAGGAGATGCTGGATATGCAAATGATTAGCTTTTCTGAGCATTCACACAAGGTTGGCGCCGGTGGCGACACCTACAACGTGCTGAGATGAGGAAAGTTTCCAATCGATTTCTCATACACAAACAGTAGTTGACCGGCGTTGCCTCGTGAAACGTTGTTGTGATGCCTCGTGTAAGGGGGAGAGATGCGTACCATCACGTTTGAACTTTGATAAAGGTCGGATTGTAGCCTATCGCGATTGCGGTTTATCGTATCGCGGCGTTGCTGCTCGCGTTGGTCGAGATCCAATGAGTGTTAGCAGAATATGGAATCGGTGAGATCAGGAGGGTAATACGGAACGCCGTGCTGGATCACAACGGCCTCGTATCACTAGCAGTCAAGATGACAGGCATCTTATCCGCATGGCTGTAACGGATCGTTCAGCCAAGTCTCGATCCCTGAGTCAACAGATGTGGACGTTTGCAACACAACAACCATCTGCACGAACAGGTCGACGATGTTTGCAGTAGCATTGACTATCAGCTCGGAGACCATGGCTGCAGTTACCCCTGACACTGCGTCACAGACAGGAGCGCCTACGATGGTGTACTCGACGACGAAACTGGGTGCACGAATGGCAAAACGTCATTTTTTCGGATGAATCCAGGTTCTGTTTACAGCATCATGATGGTCGCATCCGGGTTTGGCGACGTCGCGGTGAACGCACATTGGAAGCGTGTATTCGTCATCGTCATACTGGCGTATCACCCGGCGTGATGGCATGGGGTGCCATTGGTTACACGTCTCGGTCACCTCTTGTTCGTATTGACGGCACTTTGATCCGTGGACGTTAAATTTCAAATGTGTTACGACCCGTAGCTCTACCCGTCATTCGATCCCTGCGAAACCCTATATTTCAGCAGGATAATGCACGACCGCATGTTTCAGGTCCTGTACGGGCCTTTCTGGATACAGAAAATGTTCGACTGCTGCCCTGGCCAGCACATTCTCCAGATCTCTCACCAATTGAAAACGTCTGGTCAATGGTGGCCGAGCAACTGGCTCGTCACAATACGCCAGTCACTACTCTTGATGAACTGTGGTATCGTGTTGCAGCTGCATGGGCAGCTGTACCTGTACACGCCATCCAAGGTCTGTTTGACTCAATGCCCAGGCGTACCAAGGCCGTTATTACGTCCAGAGGTGGTTGTTGTGGGTCTGATTTCTCAGGATCTATGCACTCAAATTGCGTTCAAATGTAACCACATGTCAGTTGTAGGATAATATATTTGTTCAATGAATACCAGTTTATCATCTGCCCGTTCTAGGCGCGCAGTCCGGAACCGTGCGACTGCTACGGTCGCAGGTTCGAATCCTGCCTCGGGCATGGATGTGTGTGTTGTCCTAAGGTTAGTTAGGTTTAAGTAGTTCTAAGTTCTAGGGGACTGATGACCACAGCAGTTGAGTCCCATAGTGCTCAGAGCCATTTGATCCAGTTTATCATCTGCATTTCTTCTTGGCGTTGCAATTTTAATGGCCAGTAGTGTAAATAACTGAGATAGTACAGTACTATTCGGACAGTCCCTCATTATTTTGAGAGAAATGTGCAATGCTTGCAGCGCTGCACGAGCAAGATGGCGTCTTTCCGGTGTGGATTACAGTGGCGGCCCAGAAATGATTTATCACCGGCGGAGGCGGCGGGACTATTTTCAGAGCTGAATAACGAGGAACCCGTCGGAAACGGAGCGGCTGGTCCCTCCAGTGTCTGCAATTAGCGCCGGCAGGTGGGCAGCAACGGGCTCGCCGGCCGGGAGGCATGGCCGCTGGGCACGCCACGCCACGCCACAAGCCAAGCTGAGCCCAGCTACCGGCCGGACCCACTCTGTGCGTGGAGCTGGCGGCTACCTCCAGTCTCGCCGGGCAGCTCAAATTTTTGACAGAAAAACGTTTCAAAACTCAGAGGCAACTTTCACGCTGCAGCGAAGTGTGAGCTGATCTGAGTTTTCCTCGGATATTAAAACAAAACAAAAGTTCGGAGTAGGTATTAAAATCGATGCAAGAAAAATAAAAACTTTGAGGTTCGCCGATGACATTGTAATTCTGTCAGAGACAGCAAAGGACTTGGAAGAGCACTTGAACAGAATGGACAGTGTCTTGAAAGGAGGGTATAAGATGAACATCAACAAAAGCAAAACGAGGGTAATGTAATGTAGTCGAATTAAGTCGGGTGATGCTGAGGTAATTAGATTACGAAATGAGACACTTAAAGTAGTAAAGGAGTTTTGCTATTTGGGGAGCAAAATAACTGATGATCGTCGAAGTAGAGAGGATATAAAATGTAGACCGGCAATGGCAAGGAAAGCGTTTCTGAAGAAGACAAATTTGTTAACGTCTAGTATAGATTTAAGTGTCAGGAAATCGTCGTTGAAAGTATTTGTGCGCAGTGTAGCCATGTATGGAAGTGAAACATGGATGGTAAATAGTTTAGACAAGAAGAGAATAGAAGCTTTCGAAATGTGGTGTTACAAAAGAATGCTGAACATTAGATGTGTACATCACATAACTAATGAGGAGGTATTGAATAGAATTGGGAAGAAGAGGAGTTTGTGGCCGGCCAGTGTGGCCGAGCGGTTCTAGGCGCTTCAGTCTGGAACCGTGCGACCGCTACGGTCGCAGGTTCGAATCCTGCCTCGGGCATGGATGTGTGTGATGTCCTTAAGTTAGTTAGGTTTCATTAGTTCTAAGTTCTAGGGGACTGATGACCTCAGGAGTTAAGTCGCATAGTGCTCAGGGCCACTGAAGACCACAACAACAACAGCATTAAAACTGTGTGCCAGTGTGGGTTTCGCAACTGCCACCTTCGCTTTGTGATTGCAACTGCTCTACCGACTGAGCTATTCAAGCACGACTCTCTCCCTCTCGTCCTCCTCTACTACCCATCTTTACTTGTGCCAGTATCTCTTCTGCTAAAGTTCCAAAGGCAGTAGAAGACGTACTGGCGGAAAGAAACCTGTGAGAGGAGGTAGGGAGTCGGTAGAGAACTCGTCCAGAAAAGGCAAAGATCCTAAGTTTCAGTCGCGGTACAACAGCTATGAGGAAATTCGAATGTCCAAATTTATAAAACTGTTCCAGTACAGGGACCAGGACGGTGGCAACCAGAGGCTTCTGGCATCAGGTCAGTGAAGGCGCCGAGCATTTTATTGGGGCTTTATCCGAGAGCCACAACTATTAAGACGTAAGTATATTTCAGCGATGACAAAATCGTGTCAAATTTGTGAAGAGTATGGTCGTACTTTTCAGTGTGCCGTTGCACCCCATCTATTGCAGATGCATGCACTGATGCCGTCAGGAAGAGTGCTATGAAGCCGTTCCCTCCTCTCCAGAAGCAAGCACTCCGTCAGCTGTCGTGACTGGTCTTCGATATCCTGGACACTAACACGGCAAAGCAGCTGACGCCCTCCCTGGTAGCGCACACGTTCTGTCGCGTACTGATCTGCTACCCGCCCGGTTAGCCGTGCGGTCTAACGCACGGCTTTCCGGATAGGGAAGGAGCGCCTGGTCCCCGGCTCGAATCTGCCCGGCTGACTTGTGTCGAGGTGCGGTGAGCCGGCCAGGCTGTGGATGCTTTTCAGGCGGTTTTCCATCTGCCTCGGTGAATGCGGGCAAGTTCCCCTTATTCCGCCTCAGCTACACTATGTCGCCGATTGCTGCGCAAAGAAGTTCTCCACGTATGCGTACAACACCATTTCTCTACGACGCAAACATAGGGGTTACAATTGAAAGAAAATCAGCCCTCAGTCACTATTTTCAACAAATTAACCTGGTTTCGACACTGCTGGAGTGTCTTCCTCAGAATTTAAAACAAAGAATGCTCTATATTCTATAACATAGATCATTCTTTGTTTTAAATTCTGCGGAGAACACTCCTAGCAGTGTCGAAACCAGGTTAATTTGTTAAAAATAGTGACCGAGGGCTGATTTTCTTTCAATTGTAACTATTCATGGTCTCTGAACGTGCAGCCATGTACAAGATAGGGGTTTCACTCTTCTGGTGTGAGACGTTCCCTGGTGGGGTCCACCGGGGGCCGAACCGCCCAATAACCCTGAAATAGTGGTTCGGTGCTGGCTGGTGGAGGGGTGAAGTGGACTACGGTAGTCGTCTTGGGGTTGTGGACCACTGCGGCTGCGGCGGGGACAGAGCCTCTCCGTCGTTTCTAGGCCCCCGCTTAACATACAATGCAGTACAATACTGATCTGCTGGCCCCGGGACTACCTCTACATCATAGAGACAGTTCGTATAGAAAAACGTACAGTGCGTGAACGAGCACCGTCCAGCTGAAAAATGACACCACGATAGTACCGCATGGGACATGAGGACGCATTTTGTCCGTAACGTTGCACTGCCCTGTCCGCTGTTAACTCAAGCAGTGCCACCTGAGACCAGAAGTCATACCCGATGGTTCTCTACACTATGACGCGAGGAGTAACTGCACTATGCCTCTTCTATGTATTGGGAGAATGTGTCACTCCCCACGTCGCCGCCATACTAGAAGACGATGATCAACCATCGTAGGGCAGAATCGCGATTGGTCGCTGTAGACAATGCGACTCTATTCGTCAGCAGTCACGGTACCATTTCAGAGCAGCCGTTTGTGTTGTGGGGATAACGCCAGCCTATGGATGGGGGGTGGGGGGATGTCTCCGTATCCCATACGCTGCTACCCTTCGACCGGTGTTGCATGTCTGCACCAAAGTATTGTTGGGAGGAGAGACCGCACATTGATATAATTTAAAAAAGGGCGGGAGAGACAGCGTATGGATACATTTTAATAAAAGAGCGTGAAAGACCGCGCATTGATGCGTTTTGTAATGGTAGCAGTGATTGTCTGCACCAGACAGCATTGTTGGTGGGAAAGACCGCACTTTAGCGTTCGTAGGAAGTCAGTAGTAAGCGAGATGTGAAGCGAGTCGGTAGCAGGTCTGAAGCGAGAGGTTGAGAGGAGCGGTGTGCCTGCCAGCCATCAGCTATGATTATAAACGGATGTACAGAGACATCAGCTAACTATTAACATCAGAGGAACTAATATTATTGAATTATTTTTTTTTTCTTAGAAGCTCAAGACTACTGAAGGTATGCTTGCGAAATGCTAGTTCTTAGATTATTGTAAAAAGTAAGTCCCATTTGAACGTTTGTAAAATCATTTCATTACCAACAGTAAATATTTGAAGAATCGTTTTCAGAATATAATTAATTTTTGCAGCAATATTGCATTACTGATTATAATCCATCCCAAAAACCATCAACGTAAAACTTTGCAAAATTTTATTGTTGTCAAGAAAAAGTTTAACTATGAATTACGTAACTTCAGTCAAATTAATTAAAGAATTACGTCAGCTTTGCTATTAAAGAACAACGTCAGCTTTATTAATAAATACAGCCACTTATTATGACAGCCCACCAGCAGCTAATAGAGTATAGTAAAACAGAGTAAGTACATTCATGTCGCAGTTCGATGTAACAGTCAGATGGCGATCCAGTAACAGCAAAAAAGGTAAGGAACAGTTCTGGGTTATTGCAGGTAGTGACTGAGGGCCACGACGACGACAAGTTCTATGTTTCGTCGAAATAATCAGCAAATCACTTTTAATCAGCAGCATTTAAATTTGTATGCGAAGATTGAGAATGAGAATTAATTTCAAAGGGAAGATTTCATTTGTTATTATTAAGCAAGAGATAGAAATCCTAAGGGAAGGTTTCATAGGTTGTTGTAGAAGGGAAGGTTGCGTAACAAAAGAGATATAGAGGAGACGGGAAGGTTTCACCATTCCGTCAGTCGGCGAAACGAAAAATCGACCATGAGAGCCTGTTCAAACTCTGTCATGCAGTGATAATACTGTCTCACATGAGAATGAAGCATCTCCGTGTCCTTCAGCGACCACTCAACATCTGACACTGTTCACATTGCTAATATACCATCTCATGTCCGGTAACAACACTAAACACGAGCAACACTAATCCGCTATGGTCGTCGTTCCCCACGTGACAGAGGTTTCGCGGTCTAATTTACAGTGAGGTGACAAACGTCATGAGATACTTCCTAATGCTCGGCGTAGTGCAGCAGCTCGACACGGCATGGGTTGAAGAAGTCGATGGACATACCCTGAGCCATGCTGCCTCTACAGCTTATAAGGCGCTTGTTTGCCCGATTCTTTTGTTCATCTGTCTGGGATCCCTATGAGGTAGGACGGATAAAGGAGACAGAGAACGTCCAACGAAGAGCAGCGCGTTTCGTCACGAGATCGTTTAGCTGGCGAGAGATCCTTACGGAGGTGCTAAACAAACTCCACTGGCAAACACTACATGACACGCGTTGTGCATTACGGAGAGAGTTACAGAAATTTAGGGACAGCACGTTTCAGGAGGAGTCGGACAACATATTACTTCTCGCGTATTGATCACGAGGAGAAAATTCGAGATTATTAGTGCCAATACAGAGGCTTACCGACAATCTTTCTTCCCACGCACTATTCGCAAATGGAAAAGGATTGGAGGGATCAGATATTGGTATCGAAAGTACCCTCCGCCACACACCATTAGGTGGCCTGCGGACTATGACGTAGACGTAGATGTGTGGTCGCCTATAAGTGCGGGAGGTGTGTGTGTGTGTGTGTGCAGGATTTTCTGCACGAACTGACCTTTCGAATATGCCTCGTAAAAGTTCATGGATTCATGTCGGACGATCTGGGTGGCTAAGTCATTCGCCCTAAGTGTCCAGAATGTTCTTCAAATCAATCGCGAACAAATGAGGTGTAGTGAAAATTCCATCGTTGTTTGCCAACAGGAAGTGCATGAAAAGCTGTAAACCGTCTCCAAGTAGCCGAACGTAGCCATTTCCAGTCATTGATCGGATCAGTTCGACCAGAGGACCCAACCCAGTCCATGCCGTGTAAACACAGCCCACAACATTATGAAGCCACGATCAGTTTGCACACTGCTTTATTGACAAGTTGGTCCCACGACTTGGTGAAGTCTGCGCCATACCCGACCCCTACTATCAGCTCTTACCAACTGAAATCGGGACACATCTGACCAGGCCACGGTTTTCCAGGCGTCTAGGGTCCAACCGATATGTCACGATCCCGTCAGAGTCGCTGCAGTTGGTGTCGTGCTGTTAGCAAAGGCACTCGCGTCGGTGGTCTGCTCACATACCCCCATTAGCGCCAAATTTCGTCACACTGTGCTAACGTATACGTTCGTCGTACGTCTCACATTGGTTTCAGCGGTTATTACACACAGCATCGCTATTCTGCTAGCACTGACAACTCTACACAAACTCCGCTGCTCTCGGTCGTTAAGTGAAGGTAGTCGGCCGCTGCGTTATCCGTTGATACACTACTGGCGATTAAAATTGCTACACGAAGAAGAAATGCAGATAATAAACGGGTATTTATTGGACAAATATATTATACTAGAACTGACATCTGATTACATTTTCACGCAATTTGGGTGCATAGATCCCGAGAAATCGGTACCCGGAACAACCACCTCTGGCCGTAATAACGGCCTTGATACGCCTGGGCATTGAGTCAAACAGAGCTTGGATGGCGTGTAGAGGTACAGCTGCCCATGCAGGTTCATTCAGCACAATACCACTGACGTATTGTGACGAACCAGTTGCTCGGCCACCATTTACCAGACGTTTCCGATTGGTGAGAGATCTGGAGAATGTGCTCATCAGGGCAGCAGTCGAAAATTTTCTGTATCCAGAAAGCCCCGTGCAGGACCTGCAACATGCGGTCCTGCATTATCCTGCTGAAATGTAGGGTTTCTCTGCGATCGAATGAAGGGTAGAGCCAAATGTCGTAACGCATCTGAAATGTAACGTCCACTGTTCAAAGTGCCGTCAATGCGAACAAGAGGTGACCGAGACGTGTAACCAATGGCACCCTATACCATCATGCTGGGTGATACGCCAGTATGACGATGACGAACACACGCTTCCGATGTGCGATCACCGCGATGTCGCCAAACACGGATGCGACCATCACGATGCTGTAAACAGAACCTGGATTCATCCGAAAATATGACGTTTTGCCATTCATGCACCCAGGTTCGTCTTTGAGTACACCATCGCAGGCGCTCCTGTCTGCGATGCAGCGTCAAGGGTAACCTCAGCCATGGCCTCCGACCTGATAGTCCATGCTGCTGCAAACGACATCGAACGGTTCGTACAGATGGTTGTTGTCTTGCAAACGTCCCCATCTGTTGACTCAGGGATCGAGACGTGGCAACAGGATCCGTTACAGCCATGCGGATAAGATGCCCATCATCTTGACTGCTAGTTATACGAGGCCGTTGGGATCCAGCAAGGCGTTCCGTATTACCCTCCTGAACCCAACGATTCCATATTCTGCTAACACTCATTGGATCTCGACCAACGCGAGCAGCAGTGTCGCGATACGATAAACCGCAATCGCGATAGGCTACAATCCGACCTTTATCAAAGTCGGAAACGTGATGTTACGCATTTCTCCTCCTTACACGAGGCAACGCCGGTCAACTGCTGTTTGTGTATGAGAAATCGGTTGGAAACTTTCCTCATGTCAGCACGTTGTAGGTGTCGCCACCGGCGCCAAGCTTGTGTGAATGCTCTGAAAAGCTAATCATTTACACATCACAGCATGTTCTTCCTGTCGGTTGAATTTCGCGTCTGTAGGACTTCATCTTCGTGCTGTAGCAGTTTTAATGGCCAGTAGTGTAGTTTTTGAAACGTGGTATTCTCGGCACACTCTTGACACTGTTGATCTCGAAATACTGAGTTCCTTAACGATTTCCTAAATGAAATGTCCCAAGCGTCTAGCTCCAATTATCATTCCGCGTACAAAGTCTGTTAATTTCCGTCGTATGGCGAGAATCAGGTCGGAAACCTTCTGACATGAATCACCTGAGTAGAGTTGACAGCTCCAGCAATTCATTGCCCTTTTATACCTCGTGTACGCAGTACTACCACTATCTGTATATGCACATATCCCATGACTTTTGTCTCCTCAGTGTGTACGAGGGGCGTTTGGAAAGTTCGTGCAAAAATAAAAACTACTTACGTGTGTGGAGTAAAACTTTTTTATTTTTCTAGATAGTCTCTTTTTAGACTTATACATATCGTCCAGCGCTGTTCTCATTCGATGACCCCTCCGAACAATAAGAATTGTCCAAGTCTACAAAATAGCTATCAGTTGCTGCAACCACCTCCTCGTTTGAATTAAATCTTTGTCCTGCCAGCCATTTCTTCAAATTGGGGTACAGACAGTAGTCTAAGGGAGCTAAGTCTGGAGAATAGGGGGGCTGTGAAACGAGTTGGCATCCTATTTCTATTAATTTTGCGACCACAGCTGCTGAAGTGTGTGCTGTGCATTGTCCTGATGGAAAAGGACTTTTTTGCGGTCCAATCACCGGCGTTTTTCTTGCAGCTCGTTTTTCAAATGGTCCAATAACGATGAATAATACGCACCTGTAATAGTTGTACCCTTTTCCAGATAGTCGATGAGGATTATCCCTTATGAATCCCAAGACAGTCGCTATAACCTTTCAGGCTGAAGGAATGGTCTTCGCCTTTTTTGGTGCAGATTCTTCCTTGGTAACCCATTATTTAGATTGTTGTTTGGTCTCAGGAGTATAGTAATGTATGCATGTTTCATCCACAGTGACGAAACGACACTTAAAGTCCTGCGGATTCTTCCTGAACAGCTGCAAACCATCCTTGCAACACTTCACACGATTCCGTTTTTGTCAAGCGTGACCAATCGCGGAACCCATCTTGCGGATAGCTTTCTCATGTCCAAATGTTCATGCAAAATATTATGTACACGTTCATTCGAGATGTCCACGGCGCTAGCAATCTCACGCACCTTAACTCTTCTATCATCCATCACCATATCATGGATTTTATCAATGAGTTCTGGAGTCGTACCCTCCACAGGGCGTCCAGAACGTTCAGCATCATTTATGCCCATATGGCCACTCCTTTGTTTTCCTTTATGGTAATTTTAGCACCTTATACAAGGTAAGCCGGCAGCGGAAAAATTACGCCGCTCTTCAGCCACAGATAATACATTAAGTACAGGTGGAGACATCGAAAAACGAAACAACACGGTGGATAGACAACAGTAGACACACAAATTTAAATTACATGAAGTCGTTCACAGGTGCAGCGTCCAAATAAAAACGTTCAGAACTCGGACACTAACAGAGACGACAGAAATAATACACGTGAACGAAGGAGCACAATCGGCGAAACACTGAATCACTAACACAATGGCACATACAAACACTGGCGACGCTCTCCGGCGCTGTACGTGTACGAGTCCGGGGATCTATGTCCCCTCCGAAAATTTTGAAACCACTTATAAACTGTTGCAATCGAAGGTGCAGAGTCACCATAATGATTATCAAGCTTCTCTTTAGTCTTCAGAGGCGTTTTACCTTTCATAAAGTAATATTTAATCACCACACGAAATTCTTTTTCGTCTATTTTTTGACAATCACTCGACTTCCTTGATTCACACGAATGCCAAACACAAAGAAATAGACCAATATGGCTGAAACTTGGTGTGCGTTCTTTACAAAGATGCTACTAACAAAACATGACCTCGATACGCGCCGGTGGTGCCATCTCTCGGACTTTGCACGGACTTTTCAAACGCCCCTCGTACCGTATCAGGCCCGGTAACTGCTCCTTACAAGGGAACCTCCCCATCGCACCCCCCTCAGATTTAGGTATAAGTTGGCACAGTGAACAGGCCTTGAGAAACGGAACACAGATCAATCGAGAAAACGGGAAGAAGTTGTGTGGAACTATGAAAAAAATAAGCAAAAGCTACAAACTGAGTAGTCCGTGCGTAAGATATGCAACATAAAGGATAGTTTGAGCACTGGAGCGCTGTGGTCCCGTGGTTAGCGTGAACAGCTGCGGAACGAGAGGTCCGAGGTTCAAGACTTCCCTCGACTGAAAAGTTTAATTTTTTATTTTCAGTTTATGTGACAAACTCTTATGTTTTCATCACTTCTTTGGGAGTGATTATCACATGCACAAGAAAACCTAAATCGGGCAAGGTAGAAAAATCTTTTTACCTATTCGCCAACTGTACAAGTTAGGTGGGTCGACAACATATTCCTATCATGTGACGCACATGCCGCCACCAGTGTGGTATAGAATATATCAGACGTGTTTTACTTTGGAAGAATCGGTTGATCTATGACCTTGCGATCAAATGTTTTCGGTTCCCATTGGAGAGACACGTCCTTTCGTCTACTAATCGCACGGTTTTGCAGTGCGGTCGCAAAACAGAGACACTAAACTTATTACAGTGAACAGAGACGTCAATGAACGAACGGACAGATTATAACTTTGCGAAAATAAAGAATGTAAAATTTTCACTCGAGGGAAGACTTGAACCAAGGACCTCACGTTCCGCAGCTGTTAATGCTAACCACGGGACCCCGGCACTCCTAGGCTCACATTGTCCTTTATATTGCCTATGTTGGCCATCGACTACTCACTCTGTATATTTTGCTTATTTTTTCATAGTTCCACACAACTTCTTCCTGTTTTCTCGATTGATCTGTGTTCAGTTTTTGAAGGCCTATCCACTGTGCCAACTTATAACTGAATCTGAGGGGGTTGCGATGGGGAGGTTCCCTTGTTAGCAAGCAGAGTGTGCTTTTACAGTGTTGACGTTTTGTCCTCTGAGGTTACTCTAGGACCTGCTGCTGTGTTTATTATACCAGCAGAGCTCTCCTTACGAGTAGCGGACCGGCGGTGAAGACGCTGTTTATCGAGGCGGCGTTATTAATCGAAAGCACGCGTGCTGCGACGATCGAGCGCGCCCATTTTTCACCGCCGCCGCGCCGCGGCCCGGAGCGGTGGTTAATATAGGGGGCGCCATCAGTCAGGCTCACCAGCGCCGGTGACAAATGACGGCGCGACGCGTCATCGCTGGCCCGACAGCTGCCGGCGCCTGTCATTTGTCTGCTGCCGCCGCGCCAGGGGCACGTGCGTCTCACCCGCTTTAAAAGTGTTCCCGTCTAGCCACACACGGCCAGCAAGCAATATGGCAGACAATACACAGTATAGCCTTCGAACTCCTAGCTTTAAGAGTTTAACGTCCCGTCGGCAGCGCGGTGGTTAGAGGAGTGCAACCTCGAATTGCCAAAGGAATGGGTAGGAAATTTGGAGTGCTCTTTTCAAAGGAATCATCGCAGCTGCAGCAGTTTAGGAAAATTACCGGAAACCTTACCGTACGTGGATTTGAACCGTTGGCCTCCAGAAAGCGAGTCCAGTGTAACAACCCCACCAAGTTGCTTGGAACTGAGTGGAAATGCACTACTGGCCATTTAAGCTGCATACGGTGAATACGATATGCAACAGATTTCAAACCGGCCGGTGTGGCCGAGCGGTTCTAGGCGCTACAGTCTGGAACGGCGCGACCGCTACGGTGTCGCAGGTTCGAATCCTGTCTCCGGCATGGATGTTTGTGATGTACTAAAGCCGTCGGCACACGGACCATGCTGTCGAACGTTAAGGTTGAGCGTGCCAAGTTCAACGTGCTGCTGAACGCTCAGGAACGATGCGATTTGCGCATACGGTACGTTGGGCCCCAACGTGGTATACGCGATCGCAACGCACTCCAGCGACAGTTGGGGGATGTTTCTAGTTCGTAAATCACACTGTGTAATCAACGGGCGCGCGTACAATTTCTACGTTAGCTCTATTAAAACGCACATTTCCTCCATCGTTCACGAAAAGAAAAGTACGGTGTCCAATCAATAAGGACACAGGCTTATAAAAGTCCCATTACAAACAGTGCGGTACAAATTTGGAATACTTGTCCACATAAGATAAACATTATTTCATCATTCTCACATTTTAATAAAACCTCCAAGGTCAGTATTATTTGATCACTGTTCCTACCCAGTAGCAGAATCTTTGCAACATGTGAATTACGAAGCGTAAAAGAAAAGGGAGCAAAATATCTTTATACAAGTAGCGAAACCTGTCCTGTAGATTAAACCAATCGAACAAAGCCACCTCTGAAAAAAAGGTGAACCTATATTTACATATCAAATATTATAGTATATACTTATATTAAACTAATAATAAAGTATCAGAACCTAATAAAAACGCGAATATTAGGAGTGTTACGTCGCGAACCACCACCCCAACAAACAACTGAAATACAGGACAGCCACACTACACATTGCGCTATACCAGCAATACACCTCTTACATCAGATCATATTATCTTACGTCATGCTGAAAACAATCGTAGATATGTTACTGAAATTTGACTGTAAGAAATTGTACCAAGAACAATACGTTTTGGGTGGATTTTCAGTGTGTTGCTGCTTTCAAATAGCCTACTCTCATAATACGTAAGTTGTAATAATTCTGCCGGCCGGTGTGGCCGTGCGGTTCTAGGCGCTTCAGTCTGGAACCGCGTGACCGCTACGGTCGCAGGTCCGAAACCTGCGTCGGGCATGGATGTGTGTGATGTCCTTAGGTTAGTTAGGTTTAAGTAGTTCTAAGTTGTAGGGGACTGATGACCACAGATGTTGAGTCCCATAGTACTCAGAGCCATTTGAACCATTTCTTTTGCCACGTTATATGATATTTCTCATTATTTTATTGGAACGAACCACACAATTAACAACGGATTTTCCAGTGATTCTCAATTCACTGGTGCTCAGAAATGGCATATATACATATAGGCTTGAAATGAATGCCAATATGGCACATCACAACTCTGTACTGAAGGGAGACTGCGTGCGTGTGACGTAGGTGGCGTTGTGCCATCTCATTGGCCAACGCTCAGACGCACGGTAAGAATATCTGACATGCCAGACATTGCTCTGCACGTTCGCAAAGACTCCCGAACGTACTATTCCACGCTA
Source organism: Schistocerca piceifrons (assembly GCF_021461385.2). Lineage (NCBI taxonomy): Eukaryota > Metazoa > Arthropoda > Insecta > Orthoptera > Acrididae > Schistocerca > Schistocerca piceifrons. The sequence continues at coordinate 668,750,068 of NC_060142.1, read as the reverse complement.
TGACGTCAGAAACTCGACACGCTCAACGCTCAACGTTCGGACGCACGGTCCATGTGCCGACGGCTTTAGGTTAGTTAGGTTTAAGTAGTTCTAAGTTCTAGGGGACTGATGACCTCAGAAGTTAAGTGCTATAGTGCTCAGAAAATGAAATGGCTCTGAGCACTATGGGAGTTAACTTCTAAGGTCATCAGTCCCCTAGAACTTAGAACTATTTAAACCTAACTAAGGACAGCACACACATCCATGCCTGAGGCAGGATTCGAACCTGCGACCGGAGCGGTCGTGCGGTTCCGGATGTAGCGCCTAGAACCGCTCGGCCACCCCGCCCGGCATAGTGCTCAGAGCCGTATATATACAGGGTGAGTCACCTAACATTACCGCTGGATGTATTTCGTAAGCCACATCAAATACTGACGAATCGATTCCACCGACCGAACGTGAGGAGAGGGGCTAGTGTAACTGGTTAATATAAACCATAAACCTAAAGTTGACGCTTGAGTACCACTCCTCCGCTGTTCGATCGTGTGTATAGGAGAGCACCGAATTACGTAGGGATCCAAAGGGAGCGGCGATGGACCTTAGGTACAGAAGAGACTGGAACAACACGCTACGTCCACATGCTAACACCTTTTTATTGGTCTTTTCACTGACGCACATGTACATTACCATTTGTTTAAGTCAAAGATAATACTTGTTATACAGACACTGCAATTTAGAGACTAAGCACAGAGTATTTATTTAAAATTCTTAACTAAGGTTGTCTAAGGCCTTCTCTTGCAGGAACTAATGACCAAAACGTTGGTACGGCTATTTCTACATAATATTTTGTCGAACAGCCGTCAGTTCGATTGGATATACGAACATATACTAATATCTATTGAACACTTATTTATATTCATGAGCTGGGAAGCATTGACGGTGTCGGCTGGCCGGATTCCGCAAGAACAATTCCAATGGCGTTCGGCGTTCGGCAAAGAGTAGAAATTTCTATGCAGTAAGTACTGAGATGCGCAGAACAGAATTTCAGTTATCTACATATATTGACTTCAAAGTCATATGACTACTGGTCAGCGTAAGGTTTACTCATAAACGCCGTGTTGATTTTCAATGTCACTTCAGCGCTAGTGGAGACAATTTCCACTTATACTATCATGGTTTCTGTACACGTCATTCATACAAATCTTAACTCTTTGGATTCCATATCTTCTATTAACCTTAGTTACAGCCCTTTAAAAGATAAAGGCAAGGATATTGCGCTTGTCTGCGGCATGTTTCACACTTCAGATGTCGCTACGGGAAGAACAGCCACAGCTGTATTCCTTAACTTTTGTACGGCACTTCATCGTATTGTTGAGTCTCTGTTTTAATAAATTATGCAGCTGTGGAATTGAGAAATGGTTTCCTAGTACGTCAAAATTAAAATATCCCCAAAACCTTAGAATTTTGAGCTACGACATGCAGCAAATTAGTGATTTATCATGTTCTCAAAAATATTTAGGAGCGAAATTCGTTTTGTACAACTGTGTTGTCTTTGTCAATCGTAGTTGTCGTTGTTGCTGTGGAGGTGGTGGTGGTGGTGGTGGTGGTGGTGGTGGTGGTGGTGGTGGTGGTGGTCTTAGTCTTCAGTTCGAAATGTGGTTTGATGCAGTTTCCCACGCTGCTCTATCCTATGCAAACCGCTTCATCTACGGATAACAACTGCGATCTACATCCACTTGCGTCTGCTTACTGTATTTGTCCCTTCATCCCTCTGTGCTACTAACCTATCCCTTTAGTCAAGTTTAGTCATAAACTTCTCTTTTGCCCCAAGCCGATTCACTATCACCACAGCAGTTATGTCATACACCCACCTAAATTCTAGCATTTCTCTGTAACACCGCACTGCAAAATCTTCCATTCTCTTCTTATCTGAACCGCTTATCATCAATGTTTCTCTTCCATACGTGGCTACATTCCATGCAAATGCCTTCAGAAAGAATTTCTCACACATAAATTTGCATTACATGTCCTGAAACGGTTTTTTTTTTGTCGAAATACTTCTGTGAGTTTTATATCCTCTCTACTACGGGTATCGTCAGATATTTGGCAGCCCAAATAGCAATACGCATCTACTACTTTTAGTGGATCATTTCCTAATCTAATTCCCCCAGCAACACCTAATTTAATTAGACTACATTCCGTTACGCTTGTTTTACTTTTGTTGATGTTCATCTCATAACCTCTTTTCGAGATACTGTCCATTCCATTCAACTGCTCTTGCAAGTTCTTTGCGTCTCTGACGCAGTTACAACGACATCGGCCAACCTCAAAACTTTTCTTATTTATTTAGTTTCCTGTCACATTTGTATGATATTGTACAGGAACGCCGTGCGGGATTAGCCGAGCGGTCTGAGGCGCTGCAGTCATGGACTGTGAGGCTGATCCCGGAGGAGGTTCGAGTCCTCCCTCGGGCATGGGTGTGCGTGTTTGTCCTTAGGATGATTTAAGCTGAGTAGTGTGTAAGCTTAGGGACTGATGACCTCAGCAGTTAGGTCTCTTAAGATTTCACACACATGGCCATGGCATGTACAGGAACATGTAGGCGAAGCGACAGGAAACTAAATGAACAATGAAATATAGTTGCTGGACCTTTATGTCAAAGCAGTGTTGGAATCCCTCAAAGCTTTAAACTTCTCCATGTTTCTCCTCCGTATTCTTTACTGCTTGCTCAGTGCACAGAACGAATAACTTTGGAGATGGACTACAACCTTGTCTTAGTTCAAATGGTTCAAATGGCTCTGAGCACTGTGGGACTTAACTGCTGAGGTCATCAGTCCCCTAGAACTTAGAACTACTAAAACCTAACTAACCGAAGGACATCACACACATCCATGCCCGAGGCAGGATTCGAACCTGCGACCGTAGCGGTCGCGCGGTTCCAGACTGTAGCGCCTAGAACCGCTCGGCCACCCCGGCCGACTTGTCTTAGTATATTCTCAAACTCTGATTACCTTGTTTGTTCTACGACTCTTACAAATACGGTGGTGTTTCTGTACAAGTTATTCATAACCTTTCGCTCTCTGCATTTTGTCCCAGCTACCTTCAGGTTTTCGGAGAGACTATCCTTAGAGAAACTAAAACATTAATGTACTCTCGACGTCATAGGTACCACTAGCACAGGTTCGCGTTAAGACAAGTTTAAAATAACAATAACGGCTTGGATAGCCGTGTAATCCAGAATAAATGACTCAGAATATATTACAAAAATCTGATTAGTAGGTGAAAACTGCGAAGCATTTGTATACTCGTACTTTCAACTGATAGACTGGTAGCACTCTACCGAATTCATGAAGCGTTTGCCTCGTAAGTAAATGGTCTGTAAAACGTAAGTACGAAAATTACATTCGCACGATGTATTACTGCCATGAAAACTGCTTTATCTACGGATGAAACTCGGACAAACAGAAAAAGAACTGATAAATTACATTACAGAAAGAAACTGAAAGAAAAACGTAATGACTCGAACAACATTCACGGTTGGCTCACCTATTTCCACCACTCGCCATATGAGGAAACCTCCAGCATTGTCGAACATGGTCGTTTTGGTGGTCCGGACGTTACAGTAGCGACGAGGCATTATGCGGCATGGGCGTACTGACCTCCAAATCCTTGAACGTGGTACACTCACCGGACAAGGTTATTGTGTCGCTGTACTCCTTCCACAAATGGGTCTTTTCAATGGCGCTCTAGTCAATGAGTTCATTTTTAAGGATCGAAATCGAAAAGTGGAGAAGTTTTTGGAAAGGGAGGATATTCAGTGAATTGTCTGGCCTGTCCGTTCTCCCGGTTTAAATCGCATCGAGCACGTGTGGCATGCGTTGAAGGAACGCACAGCAGCACGTCCACAGGCACCCACGAGCATACAGCAGTTGTCGGATTCGCAAGTGGAGGAGTGGAAAGTTCTGCCGCAAAAACTCCTCACCAAACTTGCGGCGAGAATGGGAGCACGTTGGTGATCACACACCCCCGTAAATTGCGATGACTTCACTGCAACCATTGTCTTAGAACGGAAGTGTCATTTTTCTCCTTCTTCTTATTGCGTATTTCTGTCAGTAATCTTCTGTACTATACCGTGGCAAATCTTGGTAAGTACGGTCCAAGATTTATTGAGCTACGTTACTGGGCAGTGACGAGACGTGCGGAAGTTACGAGGGTGAGTCAAATTAAAACCTTAAATTTGTAATAACAAATCGAAATGTTGCGCCGTTATCCTGTAAATTGGTAAGCGTGCTACAAACAGCGTGCAGAATGGCCTGTAGGTGGCAGCATACTGCAGATGCACACATACCGTCGCAGTATCAGTATAAAAAGGGCCGCCCCACTTGCTACTTGCACCAGGGAAGAACAGCGTTCTGTTATTCGGTTTTTGCGCAGTGAAGGTGTGAAACCTACTGAAATTTATCGACGAATGAAGGCTCAGTATGGTGATGAATGTTTGTCACAGAAGCAAGTCTACGAATGGAGTAGGAAGTTCGAAAGTGATGTGACTTCAGTGGAAGATGCTCCTCGTCCAGGCCAGGCACAATGAGCTGTGACTCCACAGAACATTGCAGCAGTTGAATCCATAGTGAAGGAAATCCGCCGAGTGACAATGAATGACATTTCAGCATCTTTACAGATTAGTCATGTGTCAGCACACCACATTGTGCATGATGTGCTCCAGTTTCACAAAGTGTCTGTAAGGTGGGTGCCACGGCAGCTGACTCCTGAAATGAGAGAACGACGTGTTGATGCTTTTGAAGAACTTCTTCGGCGCTTTGAACGAGAAGGTGATGGCTTCCTTGCTAGAATCGCTACTGGGGACGAATCCTGGGTTCACTTCCACCAACCGGAAACGATGAGAGCGAGCAAGGAATGGCGCCATTCCACAACACCAAAACCAAAGATCTCGAAGTTTCGAACAGAACCATCAGCAGGGAAGGTTATGCTGACTCTCTTTTGGGACGAAAAAGGCGTCATATTTTAGCATTACATGCCTTGAGGGACTACTGTCACAAGTGCATCATACACAGATGTCCTAAAAAGTCATCTGCGGCCTGCAATCAAATCAAATCGACGTGGATTGCTGTCAGCAGGTGTACTTTTGCAACATGACAGTGCAAGGCCCCACACTGCCCGTACAACAATTGCAACAATCACAGACCTGCATTTTGAATGTCTTCCTCATCCACCATACTCACCAGACCTTGTCCAAAGTGATTTCCATATGTCTGGATCACTAAAAGTCGCAATGGGAGGAAAGAAGTTCCGTTCTGATGAAGAGGTACGCCACGAGGTGCATGAGTGGTTGCGCGGAATACCAAAAGAATTTTTTTCTAAAGGAATTTATGCACTTTGTAAGCTCTGGAGGACTTGCATTGAGCGTGGGGGAGATTGAGAAGTGATACAGCTTTGTACCATTTCTGCACGATAAATAATACTTAAAAAAATATTTAAGGTTTTCAGTTGACACCCCCTCGTACTTTCGTCCTTAAGTTTTTCACACCAGTGTATGTAGCCATGCAATCACATTAATAAGTCATAAGTCATATATGAACTCCGTAGCACAATCTGGACTGATATTTTTCAACACATAAAGCGTCTCGTGCTAATGACATAACCATGATTAGCCCTTTTATATATCTTCCCATGAAATGTACAAGAGTTGCCCAGAAAATAATGCAACGCATTTTTTTCTTCAACAGTTCGTTATTGAACATAATGAGGATTACGCACAAGAAAAAAGCACTCCGTCTTCAGCCAACAAGTGGCCCAACGGGACCATCCGATCGCCGTGTCATCCTCAGGTGAGGATGCGGATAGGAGGGGCGTGTGGCCAGCACACCGCTCTCCCGGTCGTTATGATGGTTTTCTGTGACCGGAGTCGTTACTATTTGGTCGAGTAACTCCTCAATTGGCATCAGGACGCTGAGTGCACCCCGAAAAATGTCAACAGCGCATGGCGGTCCGGATGGGCACCCATCCAAGTGCCGCTCACGCACGAAAGCGCTTAACTCCGGTGATCTGACGGGAACCGGTGTATCCACTGCGGCAAGGCCATTGGTACGTACAAGAAAGAATGGTCTTTTGTCTACACACACTATTTTCCCACGTAATCTCCAAAATGATCTATGGGCTTCCTCCAGCGCGAAACAAGGGCTGTGTGTCCTGTCGGTACCAAAAATTGTCCTAGTGGTGCAGCCACTTCTTCGCTGTGTAAATCACCTCCTAATCGTCCTCAAAATGTCTTCCACGAATGGCAGCCTTTAATGGCCCAAGGAAGTGGAAGTCGGTGGGAGCTAGGTTAGGTGTGTCAGGTGTGACAGCCATGGATGTTGACCCCTACCTCTGCAAATAGTGGAGCTCCGTCGAACCGCCTTCTGATGACCTCACCCTCCGTGCCCAGCCACTAACTGTACTTCTGTCGGCAGCAGATGCTCCATAGACTTTGCACAAGCGTCTGTGGATATTCCCCACAGTTTCTCTCTCTGCAGAGAGAAATTCAATGGCGGCAAGTTGCTTGCAACGTACGAGGCGTGTTTTTTTAAGTAAGTACCGTTTTGAAATAAAAAAAGACGTGCTAATATATTTCAATATTTTTATTTTTACATGAAACCCTGTACCTTAATCTACTTTTCTACATAATTTCCGTCAATATTGAGGCACTTGTCATAATGTTGTACCAGTTTTTGAATACCTTCCTCATAGAACTCTGCCGCCTGACCTGTTAACCACTGCATCACCACTGTTTTGACTAAGTCATCGTCTTGAAGACGCTGACCGCCCAGCTGTTTCTTCAAGTGCATTAACAGATGGTAGTCACTGGGTGCAAGATCGGGGCTGTACGGAGGATGATCTAGAGTTTCCCATCGAAAAGATGTGATGAGCTCTTTGGTCTGATTCGCCACATGCGGACGAGCATTGTCTTGCAGCAAAACGATGCCCTTGCTCAACCTGCCACGTCTTTTGTTCTAAATTGAACGGCGCGGATTGTGCAATGTCTTACAGTAATCTGCTGCATTGATTGTCTCATTACGAGGCAGAAATTCCACAAGCAGTACTCCTTTTCTGTCCCGAAAAACTGTGCACATGATTTTCCAGGCAGAAATTGTTTGCTTAAACTTCACTTTTCAGGGTGAATCTGAATGCCACCATTCCATGGACTGTTGCTTTGATTCTGTTGTGACATAGGCCACCCATGTTTCATCGACCGTAACAATTTGACTTAAGAAATCATCACAAAACGGTAGTGATGCAGTGGTTAACAAGTAAGGTGGCAGACTTCTATGAGGAGGACATTCAAAATCTGGTACAACGTTATGACAAGAGCCTCAGTATTGACAGAATTTATGTAGAAAAGTAGGTTAAGGTACAGGCTTTCACGTAAAAATAAAATTTTTGAGATATCTTAGCACCTATTTTTTAAATTTCAAAACTGTTCTTACTTAAAAAACACGCCTCGTACATCACCTACAGACGTCATTTTGAAACTGTCCTGCAGCTACGCTATCTGTTCGAAGTGACAGAAACTTGACGCTCTCACTGAAGAGACTTCAAATACACTCCTGGAAATTGAAATAAGAACACCGTGAATTCATTGTCCCAGGAAAGGGAAACTTTATTGACACATTCCTGGGGTCAGATACATCACATGATCACACTGACAGAACCACAGGCACATAGACACAGGCAACAGAGCATGCACAATGTCGGCACTAGTACAGTGTATATCCACCTTTCGCAGGAATGCAGGCTGCTATTCTCCCATGGAGACGATCGTAGAGATGCTGGATGTAGTCCTATGAAACGGCTTGCCATGCCATTTCCACCTGGCGCCTCAGTTGTACCAGCGTTCGTGCTGGACGTGCAGACCGCGTGAGACGACGCTTCATCCAGTCCCAAACATGCTCAATGGGGGACAGATCCGGAGATCTTGCTGGCCAGGATAGTTGACTTACACCTTCTAGAGCACGTTGGGTGGCACGGGATACATGCGGACGTGCATTGTCCTGTTGGAACAGCAAGTTCCCTTGCCGGTCTAGGAATGGTAGAACGATGGGTTCGATGACGGTTTGGATGTACCGTGCACTATTCAGTGTCCCCTCGACGATCACCAGTGGTGTACGGCCAGTGTAGGAGATCGCTCCCCACACCATGATGCCGGGTGTTGGCCCTGTGTGCCTCGGTCGTATGCAGTCCTGATTGTGGCACTCACCTGCACGGCGCCAAACACGCATACGACCATCATTGGCACCAAGGCAGAAGCGACTCTCATCGCTGAAGACGACACGTCTCCATTCGTCCCTCCATTCACGCCTGTCGCAACACCACTGGAGGCGGGCTGCACGATGTTGGGGCGTGGGCGGAAGACGGCCTAACGGTGTGCGGGACCGTAGCCCAGCTTCATGGAGACGGTTGCGAATGGTCCTCGCCGATACCCCAGGAGCAACAGTGTCCCTAATTTGCTGGGAAGTGGCGGTGCGGTCCCCTACGGCACTGCGTAGGATCCTACGGTCTTGCCGTGCATCCGTGCGTCGCTGCGGTCCGGTCCCAGGTCGACGGGCACGTGCACCTTCCGCCGACCACTGGCGACAACATCGATGTACTGTGGAGACCTCACGCCCCACGTGTTGAGCAATTCGGCGGTACGTCCACCCGGCCTCCCGCATGCCCACTATACGCCCTCGCTCAAAGTCCGTCAACTGCACATACGGTTCACGTCCACGCTGTCGCGGCATGCTACCAGTGTTAAAGACTGCGATGGAGCTCCGTATGCCACGGCAAACTGGCTGACACTGACGGCGGCGGTGCACAAATGCTGCGCAGCTAGCGCCATTCGACGGCCAACACCGCGGTTCCTGGTGTGTCCGCTGTGCCGTGCGTGTGATCATTGCTTGTACAGCCCTCTCGCAGTGTCCGGAGCAAGTATGGTGGGTCTGACACACCGGTGTCAATGTGTTCTTTTTTCCATTTCCAGGAGTGTAATACATACACAAACTTTCACTTTCGTGGTATTGTTTTCAGCTGAGAGAAAAAAAATGCGGTGCATTACTTTCTGAACAACCCTCGTAAATATACCGTCATGACGTGTTTACATTTGCATCAGTAACAGCAACAACTATTCAACGTTACTGTTACAAATAAATAAAAGTTTATAAACAGAAAAATACTTGTGATATCGATGTTTCGACCTCAACTCGGGACATAAAGTGACAGTGTGATACGAAAGTTAATTAACAATCCTAGTTTGATGGTGGTGATAACGCGCAGTGCCTTCGATCACCGCGTAGTCATTCCTGCTCTATGATGTTGAATACCGGAAAGAGCAGCGCGCCGTGGTGCTGGGAACCTGAGAGGCGCAGGGAAGCGCCTGCTGGAACAGAAGCGCACGGCAGCTGAATGCGTTATTTAACGCGGCCGACGCGGCTAACTGCTTTGCATTGCTGATGCTCCAAGTTTGGCGCATCTGAATATTTCCGCCAGCACTAAGTCTTGCGATGCCATGCCCGAGTTTGGTTTATTTCCAGACAGCCGGCGGTAAAAGTGCACGAGTCACTGTGTTCGTGGCTGTTTCGTAAAGTGAGGGCTGCAGCCGAGTTACAGGTGAGCAGAGATCTCCAGAGGAGAGTTCTGGAAGTTCCCCTGCAGAGAAAAGTTTGAAGAAGACACTCTGTAGGAATATTTCTCTTTGAGAATGGTGGATTCGCGTATCACCGACTGCTGTAAGAAAATGGGCTACGTTATTAACAATTTGCAATATTTTTCTGTGTCCATATCTTTGCACGAAGGTCTCTCAGATTCTTGACACAGAGGGAAACCGGAGGAGCAAAAGATGTCTGCTTAGAGAGTGTATGGCAATAAACTACTGAGAAATCTTATTGATGAATCGATTGCGTGTGCTTACATGGAGGATTAAACAACAAGAAAAAAACTCAATTAACTATTGCCTTCGTAGTCAGAACTTCCGCAACTGAGCTGATACCTAAAATTTATTCTTTATTTTTCCGTCTCTGTTGCGTATTTGTTTCTGATCAAAGTTCATCATCTTCGTATTGTGCTGATACAGAAGTTGCCCAGTATCGCAGAGAACTTTGCCACCTATTTGACGCATTTTGAAACAATGTGAAAAGTAAATGTTAGTAAAAGTCACATCTGTCTGTCCTAAAACTGGTCATCTCCTAACCAATCATCCCGCGCGGGCGGGGTCGGCTTTGCACTTACAAATGGAACCCCCCCCCCCCCTCCACATGTTATCACCGCGCGGTTTAGGGCGTCTTGTCACGGTTCGCGCAATTTCCTGCGTCGGAGGTTAGAGTCCTCCCTCGGGCGTGGGTGTGTGTGTTGTCCTTAGCGTAAGTTAGATTCAGCAGTGTGTAAGCTTAGGGACAGATGACCTCAGCAGTTTGGTCCCATAAGAACTTACCACAAATTTCCAAAATTTATTACATATTAGGATTCTACGCCAAAAAGTAAATACGGCTTACTCAAACCATGATTTGTCATTTGTGGTTGATGGCTCTGTAATTGACAAATATCAGATGTGCCTATTTTTGCAATCAAGAACCGACGCATTTGATCCTACTTTGCATTTACGATGTAATTGTAAACCCTTATGTTCTGACAGCTGATACTGATATCCAAACACTACTTCAGTGTTGAAAAGGTGATTGTACAGTACAGATAATGTGGCTACACTCTAACATTTCCGGCAAATAAGTTATTGGCTTGTTAACGTAGGTTTCTTTCCCTACGAGGTTGATTGTGGCGAATCGCGAACTCATGGGAAAGCTTGATTTCGGTGGTCGCCCTCGAACCCCGCCATCAGAGTGACTAATTTCGGTGCGTGTTTCCATTTAACCGCCGTAACTATCGGCAGAATACAAAACACATCCACTGTAGTATGGCAAAATGTCCATGTAGTGTTAGTGACAGGCGCACTTGCCATGGATACGTACCGAAATCAAGCAGCTCATCGGTGAAAGGCAGGGGGACTCGCCGATAGCAAACACAGTAAACTATTACACCCACGCCGCCGTTACTGGATTATCTAAACCCAGTTTATAACCTGACATTGGAATGGCTAACTATATTGTAACGTACAGTCAAATTCGCAACACTAAAGAAAATTTCGAACATAAATATCGGCCGTTAGGGCGTAATGGTTCACAATTACGTCGTAAATCAAATATAGAATGAAATGCGTTTGTTTGTAGTGGCGAAAATAGACCCCTCTCATATGTGTCGATTACAGCGCCATCTGACAGGAATGGAAACAACTGTTCGTATTTTTTGGCAGAGAATCGGATTATGCAGTAAAAATAAGGGGTTTCCATTTGAAAATGCAAAGTTGATCCCGCTGTTATGGGGTAGCGAGTTGTACAACACACAGTTGGTCGACGGCCGTTTATCTCAATAAAAAGTCTAAGCGTATTCTACATTTCCTGCGCCGAATACGATTTTACAATTTAGTAAATGAAACAGTTTTCATTGTTATATATGTCTTTTGAAATGTCTTCACCTTTCTTGACCACTCTAGAATCACTTTCATTTACATGGAATCAGTCAAGAACTTTTATTATACGTGGCCTGGCATTGTACATCGAAGTGTTTGTGAAACATAATTAATAATCACTGTATCATGTATACTATCTCGTATGTCAAAGAAGAAGTGCATCATTTGTGACTCATGTAAAATTTTAAGCAATTAATTAGCAGCACATGAAAATGCTGGAAGTGCTAGCGAGAACTAATATATATATATATATATATATATATATATATATATATATACTCCTGGAAATTGAAATAAGAACACCGTGAATTCATTGTCCCAGGAAGGGGAAACTTTATTGACACATTCCTGGGGTCAGATACATCACATGATCACACTGACAGAACCACAGGCACATAGACACAGGCAACAGAGCATGCACAATGTCGGCACTAGTACAGTGTATATCCACCTTTCGCAGCAATGCAGGCTGCTATTCTCCCATGGAGACGATCGTAGAGATGCTGGATGTAGTCCTGTGGAACGGCTTGCCATGCCATTTCCACCTGGCGCCTCAGTTGGACCAGCGTTCGTGCTGGACGTGCAGATCGCGTGAGACGACGCTTCATCCAGTGCCAAACATGCTCAATGGGGGACAGATCCGGAGATCTTGCTGGCCAGGGTAGTTGACTTACACCTTCTAGAGCACGTTGGGTGGCACGGGATACATGCGGACGTGCATTGTCCTGTTGGAACAGCAAGTTCCCTTGCCAGTCTAGGAATGGTAGAACGATGGGTTCGATGCCGGTTTGGATGTACCGTGCAGTATTCAGTGTCCCCTCGACGATCACCAGTGGTGTACGGCCAGTGTAGGAGATCGCTCCGCACACCATGATGCCGGGTGTTGGCCCTGTGTGCCTCGGTCGTATGCAGTCCTGATTGTGGCGCTCACCTGCACGGCGCCAAACACGCATACGACCATCATTGGCACCAAGGCAGAAGCGACTCTCATAGCTGAAGACGACACGTCTCCATTCGTCCCTCCATTCACGCCTGTCGCGACACCACTGGAGGCGGGCTGCACGATGTTGGGGCGTGAGCGGAAGACGGCCTAACGGCGTGCGGGACCGTAGCCCAGCTTCATGGAGACGGTTGCGAATGGTCCTGGCCGATACCCCAGGAGCAACAGTGTCCCTAATTTGCTGGGAAGTGGCGGTGCGGTCCCCTACGGCACTGCGTAGGATCCTACGGTCTTGGCGTGCATCCGTGCGTCGCTGCGGTCCGGTCCTAGGTCGACGGGCACGTGCACCTTCCGCCGACCACTGGCGACAACATCGATGTACTGTGGAGACCTCACGCCCCACGTGTTGAGCAATTCGGCGGTACGTCCACCAGGCCTCCCGCATGCCCACTATACGCCCTCGCTCAAAGTCCGTCAACTGCACATACGGTTCACGTCCACGCTGTCGCGGCATGCTACCAGTGTTAAAGACTGCGATGGAGCTCCGTATGCCACGGCAAACTGGCTGACACTGACGGTGGCGGTGCACAAATGCTGCGCAGCTAGCGCCATTCGACGGCCAACACCGCGGTTCATGGTGTGTCCGCTGTGCCGTGCGTGTGATCATTGCTTGTACAGCCCTCTCGCAGTGTCCGGAGCAAGTATGGTGGGTCTGACACACCGGTGTCAATGTGTTCTTTTTTCCATTTCCAGGAGTGTATATATATATTGATATACATAAATTGACAACTCCGACTAGAAGTAAGTTACAAATATGAAACTTGTGTCGAATTGATTGTTTACAACTATCAAACGTTTTTTTGTTTTAGGTTCGCAGTACGTAAGCAGTGGATGAGGTGCAGTGCCAAGAAGCCATGTTAGCCAATAAGGAGAAGGCACAGTGTGTCCTGTGGTACCATGAGACACGATCACCAACCACAGTGCAGAGACACTTCCAGACAACATTTGGAAGGAATCCACCTGATGTCGAGGGCATTAAAGCCTGGTATGAGAAGTTCAAGAACACAGGATCGATTGCTGACCATCCGAGGTCTGGTCGACCAAGAACCTCAGCAGACAGGGTGGAAGCTGTAAGGCAGTCAATTCTGCGGAGTCCGAGGAAATCGGTGCGCAGGGCCTCACGTGAATTACAGATTCCTGAAAGCTCTCTCCATTACATTTTAGACAAAAGTTTATTGTTCCGTGCATACAAAGTGCAAATCGTTCAGTCCTTGTTGCTCCCCCAATGACTTTGCGGTCGAAATGCTACCACTTATTGGGGACGATGATGGTTATCTCAGACGAATTGCCTTTTCCGACGGAGCGACCTTCTTTGTCAGTGGAATAGTGAATAACCATAATGTGCGCATTTGGGGTTCACAACCCCGTGGCGAGGTCATGGAGTGCAGCAGAGGCAGTCCAAAGGTAAATGTTTGGTGCGCGCTATTGCACGATCGAATTATCGGGCCATTCTTCTTCGCTGAGGCTACCATCACATCTGCAGTGTATCTGGACATGTTGCAACTGTATGCTTTTCCGCAGCTGCTTCAGTATTACCCCGCTGTCTTGTTTCAGCAAGACGGTGCACCGCCTCATTGGGGTTTGGACGTCAGTGCCTATCTCGATGTGACCTTTCCTGGGCGATGGATTGGTCGTGATGGGCAAACGGTTTGGCCTCCACGCTCTCCTGACATTACCCCATTAGACTTATTTTTATGGGGTTATGTCAAGGACGAGGTCTACCGAACACGTGTACCAGATTTTGAAACCCTGCGGCAACGGATAACCACAGTCGTTGAATCGATCCCTCCGGTGATGTTGGCTAATGTTGGCTAATGTGTGGACAGAAACTGAATATCGCCTAGATGTGCTACGTGCTACCAAGGGTGCTCATGTGCTCATGTGGAAGTTTACTGGCGTGTGAAAAAAACTTTGATAGTTTCTAAACAATTAGACACCAGTTTCATGTTTGTATCTTACTTCTAGCCTGAGTTATCAATTTATGTAATCAGGGAAAGATTTTTCGCACACACACACACACACACACACACACACACATATATATATATATATATATATATATATATATATATATATATGTGTGTGTGTGTGTGTGTGTGTGTGTGTGTGTTTGGTTTTATAATACTTCGATGAGGAGGTTTTACAACACAATTATTTGTGTTTCATGGACAGGAAAGAGGTGTAAACGAGTTCTTGATGAAATTTTTACATTCAGATTACGTAGGAAAGAATCCTATGACCTATTAATGTTGGAAAATATTAATGTAAATTCTAACTGACGACGCAGAAACCAACAATTGGACGATTTTGTTGAATGGGTATTTAAATAACAAGGCTGGTTGTCTGGGCGCTGGAGCTGGATTTTACGATAATATCTGAAAGTGACAATAGAAAAGAAGTTTCCTGTCTTTACAATATTTTGCCTCAAATGATGCGACGTTGCAAATATTCACAATTTAACGACATACAGTCAAAATGTGTGAAATACCAGACGAAGTTGTGGTGGTGACTGGACAGCATACAGTCGTATCATTAATGACTGCAGTCTATATCAACGCTCAAAACGTCAAAAGGAACCCATTTCGCCAACTCATCGTATCCGTGTGATTCTGTTGTGTAGTTCTATGTGAATACGATGGCTTGCTTACACAGCTACAAAGATCGAGGATGATCAACTTTGATCGAAACTAGTCACATCGCACGAAAATAAATGAGCGACTAAAATGGAAACCATAAATAGAAAAAAAATAAAAAATAAAAATAAAAATGTCTCTCATCTTATGGCTGGGCTCTGAGCACTATGCGACTTAACTTCTGAGGTCATCAGTCGCCTAGAACTTAGAACTAATTAAACCTAACTAACCTAAGGACATCACACACATCCATGCCCGAGGCAGGATTCGAGCCCGCGACCGTAGCGGTCGCCCGGTTCCAGACTGTAGCGCCTAGAACCGCATGGCCACTCCGGCCGGCTTCTCATCATAGTTTCTCGATTGCAATGACCAGATACACTCAAATTTGTAGAAGTACAGGAGTATACGGGGTGGAGAAATGGAACTTGACAATAAGATCAGAGCAAGGGAGAGGTAAGCCTGATCGAGAAAAATGTTCCAAATAATCACCATTGTTGAACTACGGTGATGACAAGACACTCACCCATTAGCGCAAAAAGTTGTCCATTAAGTGAACATGTCAGAGTGAGTGTAGCAGTACGGATTGTCCGAATGAGCTTGTCATGCTTTCTGTACACCAGCAAGAATTAAAACACGTAGGCATTAGGTTTCATTGTAATCAAATAGCATATTAGAGTAGCTTAGTGCAACGATATTTTGCAGAACATTTTATTATCTAATCAGAGTACTTTTGGAATATTGAGTAAAAAGTCAAACTTTAGCTAGTAAACATCACAGAAAGTTCACTGCTAGAACAACCAGCCGTGGATGAGTATTTCAAATTTGAAAAGCTTTCAATGTAAGTTAAAGCCATTAAAATCAGCTAATTTATTTGATACCTGAGCTCTTTAACGTAACAGGTATTGTTAGGATCAGTTAGTAAGGGTACACAGTGCCACGCATTCTTCGCCGGTCTGTTGTAGTTTGGTGGTCCGATCTGTTGTTATTTGGAAAATTTTTCTCGGTTTGGAGCCCCTATCCATTACCGATCTTGTTATCTCGTTATTTTTCTCCACCCTGCATGTGGCTGTAAACAGTCGGACATAAAGTGAGAACAGTTTTGTTGCAAGAAAAGGCGCAATTTGCTTTGTAGCTGGACAATACGAAACCTGCCATTTCTGGCGAGTAGAATTTCCGGTTTGATTACGGTAGAGCTATCTCATCTAAAAAAGGAAGCAGGAAAGAAGCGTACAGTTTAGCGTCGTTAAAGACGAAGTTAGGACGGAGGAAGAAAATCGATAGTTCTGTTTTGAAGAAACCATTCTGGCATTAGCTTTAAGAGATTTAGGGAAATAATTCAAAACTTAAATTCAGATTGATTATCTTATACACAGCTGTAGTTTTCAGCAACTGTTGTGTATTATTTTCTCAGGATAAATTCCAGTCATCAGCTGCAAATACATTTTCGACGAATTAATTTGTCATCTTCATAAGTTTGGTGTAGCAATACGTCAATATCTTCTTCAGAGAAGGGTAACGCCATGGTACGTTCAGAAATTTACAACTTATATATGATTATTTTAAGCACTGTTTGATAGTTTACAATAATTGAATCACATCTATCTATCACATATTCAGCACATTAAGCAATTGTCAGGATGTGTGTGCAAATCCGTTAAGCTGGAAAAAACGAAGAACATTTTATCTACTGTTATTTATGTTGCAGTTGTTTATGTTCTGTATTTTTAATATTGTTTCTACTTTATTATCACCAGTTTGGACTGTTCTGTGGCAAAATAAACGCAACCTTGCAAAATTTCCGTTTGTTGTTTTAATTTTGGACACCAGTGTATTTCATAACTCTGTCGTGAATCAATTCACAATCTTCGTAATTTTTATATGAGTAAAGTTAAGTTGGCCTTAGTTATTGAAAAAGTTTCAGCTCGAATGCATTTAAACTTGCCGGCTAGAATTTTTAGAACGAAACCGACAGTAGAACATGACCTCTGAAATACATCTGTAAGAGACCTTGTATTGTTTGTTATTTGGATTGAAGCGGTGGAACTTGTTACAGCTGTATTGTTTAATGTATGTAATCAAGTGCTGTAATCAAAACTTTCTATCATCAATATAAATGATACTTAATCTATTTCAAATAAGAACGTTTTTGTTCTAAACTTATATTCTAATAAATTTCTTGAAAACTGTTAGAGGTAACTTCATGTGGTGACATATTTAATGTTTTTTTATCAAACTGAAGCTTCATACGAATTTTGATCTTTCTGATTCTAATATTTAGCGCCTTCAGTTCTGCGTATCAGAAATCCGACAGTTTGCTGGTACGTTTTAGGAGGTATTTGTCATTATGTGTGTGCGTGCTGGTCATGTAATTCGCGTAAATAACGGACCACTGATTCGTATACGCGGTGATAGTGCCCGCTAGCGACCCAGATGGGTTCCAAGGATTTACATCAGGCGAATTTAGTCGCGCAGACATCAACGTGAGTACACCAATGCTCCTCAAACCACTGTTGCACGCTTCTGCCGTCGAGACAAGGAAACCATGCTGAAAGATGATATCGCCGACGGGGAAGATATAAGCCATGAAAGGATGCAGGAGGATCACGGATGCCAGTGTGGCTTCGATCACTTCCACATGTCCCATGCAGGTGCATAATTCTGCTTCCATCAGCCGTTCACATAGGTGACGGCGTTCGTGGAGACGACCATCGACCTAGTTTAGTAAAAATGTGTCACCCGAAAATCTGATACGTTTCCACCGATCGATGGTCGAATCCCGAGGTTCCCGTGCAAGCTGCAATCGTAACTGACGATGTCTTTCCGTCAACATCTGAACACGTGGGAATGGTCTGCTACAGAGCTCCATGTTCAACAATGAGCCATGAACAGTGTGCTCCGAAATACCTGTGCGTGCACCAGCATTGCCCTCTTTCGTCAGAGATGCAACAGGTTACCATCTACCCTACTCTACAGAGCAGACAAGCCTCAGAACCCCAAGTTCTGTGAGGGGCCGTGGACGTCCAACTATTTAGCGCCTAGTGGTAGTTTCACTCTCCTACCTCTTTCTGTAGATGCTCACGACAGTAGCACGTGAACATTCGATCAGCTTGGCCGTTTCGAGACACTTGTTCATAGGCTCTGCGTGATAATAACCTGCCATTTTCCAAAATCGTGTGGCTCAATGGACTTCCCCACTGCAGCCCATATCTTCGCTAGGATAATCCCGCTTCCATGTTTGCTCTGCTTACATACTTTTGTTACGGCGTGACGTTCCAGTAACGCCGCTAGGTGGCATCCGAGATCGCTGTGGGCAGTGGTAATAATGTTTTGGTTTATTAGTGTCGGTGTTGTATGCTTCACGCATAGATCTTTTCACAGGCACGCAAATCTCTAATAACCTTTGCCTGTCGTCGTTTGCGGGTGCTGTTTTGAACCGAGAGTACAACAACCATTGTTTCCTTACCGTTTTCCGAAGCTCGTTGCCAAAGCTCGGTGGGTTTTTCCCGTCCTTAACCCTTTCGTGGGCAAAATTATTGAGCAGTTTTTTTTAATGAATGGAGAGCAGATAGTAATTAACACATAGGTATATTTATCATACAAAATATCAAATTTGTCCAACTGAGAAAGTGAGGTCACACAGCAAGGTTCAAATGGTTCAAATGGCTCTGAGCGCTATGGGACTTAACATCGGTGGTCATAAATCCCCTAGAACTTAGAACTACTTAAACCTAACTAACCTAAGGACATCACACACATCCATGCCCGAGGCAGGATTCGAACCTGCGACCGTAGTAGTCGCGCGGTTCCGGACTGAGCGCCTAGAACCGCGAGACCACCGCGGCCGGCACACAGCAAGGTGGGAAGTATTCTTCCCACTGCCCTTCCTTGGAGTTAAACGACAAAAACAACTTTTTCAATATATGTCATATTTATTTGATAAATTTACTTCTCCTGTTACAATGATTCTTCACAATTACTTGCCATGAAATTTTCTGAAACATGGGTCTATGCAAAGTGGTATTTGACAATACGTACAAACACAGCGAGTGCTCTTTTCCGCAGCTTTGGTACTACAATGACGGAACGTCCAATAGGTTTCTCCTAAAATGGGTTGATGCTCCCCTACAGCCACATGACGAAAATCTTCAGGTACTTTACCCCTTTTTGTCAGAAAGACATGTTTTTGTCCACGCCTTTTTTGGCATGAGAAGCCAGCGATCAATTGTCTGGCTAGATGGATCCTGTATGTGAGCTGATCGTGCTGTCCACTTTCTCTTTCACTTATTTTCCACAAGATAAAACTGTTCACTGCAGCAACTTCCACCAGGAAATAAAATATTCTGTGCCACCATTTTACAGAACGTCAGCCAATAGCATACCTTTCTCGTAACTGATCAAACTTATCGACACTACTCATTATTTTATTGCATTCTGCCACAATTTTAGGACAAGAAATCTCTGTACTAGTGCCATCCTTGTTTTTCCTTTTCACTGTGGCTGTTTCTCATGGGTCATGAATTGAGGACAGGAAAGTGACTGGACGGTTATCCATCCATTTTACTGCAGAAATGGCTCCTTTTGTTTCAAACTGGAACTATTTTCGTTCCAATTTTACGTTTTCCTTCATAAATTTGGGTAAATCAAAAGTATTTACCTTACACTATAGCTTTGAGGAAAAAATCACAAAATGTCACGCAAACAGCACTGAAATGCTCCTCTACAGAGAAACATTCAGCTATACAATGCCCCTCCGCGAAGGTACAGCAAAAACGGTGGGAACTTCCGACTGGAAGTAGTACCCTATACAGTTCACTAGGTGGTAGCACCGTACAGAGGTGGGAACTGTGAATCCCACGGGACTAGGAGCGAGTTCACTGTAGTGGGAAGCATGTTTCCCACGGCTCACGAAAGTGTTAAGCCACTTACTAGACACATGTTTCTTCAGACCACGATTTGCGATTTGTTTAAACTTTGCTCGCAATTCGTCTACGTGCATCATACTTGAATTAAATGATGTCAGTTCATTGTCCACGTGGAATGCTAACAACGTTCTATCTGCTTTTTCTAGCACAAACACTTTCCTAGCCTTCTTGACTTGTTTATTGACATCACTAACTGTAGTCACTACGATGACATCATAGTCACCAATCACCGTCTCTATACTGACGTCGTTGGTAAGGCGCGACCTGTTTGTAGCTGCAAGGTCTAAGATATTTCCATTGCATGTAGGCTGCCGAAATAATTGTGTGTAAGAACCCATGGGTCGAACCCCACAAAATGAAACAAAAAAGGAAATATTGATTCACAGCCATAACAATCGGAGAATTCAAAACGACATCACCACACTCAGGGGTTCTTTGCGAGAACGTATAAGAACACTCGAAAGATATACGAATGTGCTGAAATTGAAGTTAAATCATATGCTCGTAAAAACGAACGCTACTACCTTATCTACTGCGTTCCAAGAGTTTTTCACGCTATTCTGCCTTATTACGACTCTCCATAGGAATAGCTTCACAAACGTTTGCTGAAGCAATGTGATGCTGTCTATGAACGAAACTGGTAATCAGTCATGCAGTAAACTGGTATAAGGGCAGAGTTTTGAGACTGAAAACCCGCACGCATTAATTACTAGTGTGATACAAAGGAAGTAAATGTGTCACTCTGCATCACTAGAATGTTATTGTTTCTTGAGCACATAGTGCCTAGATATGTCAGAGTATTGTGTCGATCCACAGTTACACCAGTGAGCCGTATTTCCACATCCCCTCCACATTCTCATATCACACTGGTGTGGTCTCTTCGTGATGGCCGACCGGAGTGGCCGAGTGGTTCTAGGCGCTATAGTCTGGAACCGCGCTATCGCTATGTTCGCAGGTTCGAATCCTGCCTCGGGCATGGATGTGTGTGATGTCCTTAGGTTAGTTACGTTTAAGTAGTTCTAAGTTCTAGCGGACTGATGACCTCAGAAGTTAAGTCCCATAGTGCTCAGAGCCATTTTTTTCTTCGTGATGCGTGTACTTGCAGCTGGGCCGGTTGAAGCTGACTTACAACATCGCCACCATTATGGTCTGACCTAACTCCTGACTTCTTTCTGTGAGTGATTCCTACAGAATCTAATTCATGGCGCAAGATTGAGAACTATCTTTCCAAAAATCACGCAGATGTGTTCATCTACATAAACGTTTTACACGCATTACGATGTGTGGTGGTGGGATCTTCTTTTACAACTGTTGTTTATTCCCCCTTACTCTTTCAGATGCGAATTGCGTGTGCTCAGAAGGACTGTCGGAAATGCTCTGTGATAGCTCAGATATATATATATATATATACACTCCTGGAAATGGAAAAAAGAACACATTGACACCGGTGTGTCAGACCCACCATACTTGCTCCGGACACTGCGAGAGGGCTGTACAAGCAATGATCACACGCACGGCACAGCGGACACACCAGGAACCGCGGTGTTGGCCGTCGAATGGCGCTAGCTGCGCAGCATTTGTGCACCGCCGCCGTCAGTGTCAGCCAGTTTGCCGTGGCATACGGAGCTCCATCGCAGTCGTAAACACTGGTAGCATGCTGCGACAGCGTGGACGTGAACCGTACGTGCAGTTGACGGACTTTGAGCGAGGGCGTATAGTGGGCATGCGGGAGGCCGGGTGGACGTACCGCCGAATTGCTCAACACGTGGGGCGTGAGGTCTCCACAGTACATCGATGTTGTCGCCAGTGGTCGGCGGAAGGTGCACGTGCCCGTCGACCTGGGACCGGACCGCAGCGACGCACGGATGCACGCCAAGACCGTAGGATCCTACGCAGTGCCGTAGGGGACCGCACCGCCACTTCCCAGCAAATTAGGGACACTGTTGCTCCTGGGGTATCGGCGAGGACCATTCGCAACCGTCTCCATGAAGCTGGGCTACGGTCCCGCACGCCGTTAGGCCGTCTTCCGCTCACGCCCCAACATCGTGCAGCCCGCCTCCAGTGGTGTCGCGACAGGCGTGAATGGAGGGACGAATGGAGACGTGTCGTCTTCAGCGATGAGAGTCGCTTCTGCCTTGGTGCCAATGATGGTCGTATGCGTGTTTGGCGCCGTGCAGGTGAGCGCCACAATCAGGACTGCATACGACCGAGGCACACAGGGCCAACACCCGGCATCATGGTGTGGGGAGCGATCTCCTACACTGGCCGTACACCACTGGTGATCGTCGAGGGGACACTGAATAGTGCACGGTACATCCAAACCGTCATCGAACCCATCGTTCTACCATTCCTAGACCGGCAAGGGAACTTGCTGTTCCAACAGGACAATGCACGTCCGCATGTATCCCGTGCCACCCAACGTGCTCTAGAAGGTGTAAGTCAACTACCCTGGCCAGCAAGATCTCCGGATCTGTCCCCCATTGAGCATGTTTGGCACTGGATGAAGCGTCGTCTCACGCGGTCTGCACGTCCAGCACGAACGCTGGTCCAACTGAGGCGCCAGGTGGAAATGGCATGGCAAGCCGTTCCACAGGACTACATCCAGCATCTCTACGATCGTCTCCATGGGAGAATAGCAGCCTGCATTGCTGCGAAAGGTGGATATACACTGTACTAGTGGCGACATTGTGCATGCTCTGTTGCCTGTGTCTATGTGCCTGTGGTTCTGTCAGTGTGATCATGTGATGTATCTGACCCCAGGCATGTGTCAATAAAGTTTCCCTTTCCTGGGACAATGAATTCACGGTGTTCTTATTTCAATTTCCAGGAATGTATATGTTTTAATTTAGCTCCATGGTCCTTAAGTCGCCACAGCCAGAGTCCCTCAGTACTTGTTACAACGCCATCACACGAGTCATTATAAAAGTGTCAAATGCATTTGATCCACGAAAAAGGGTAATCGTAATCACAGAAACTAGGCAGAGTAGTGCTGTCGATATTAAAGCTTCATTAAAACTTGATTATGGAAGTGCTTATTCATTTTACGGGTCTTATGTGCTGTCAGTTGTGTAGCATGATGTCTACTTACTACGTACCATAAATTTTATTTAGATAGGAGCTTTTGAAACATTACCAAGTAAACTGCCGTAGTATGGAAGGGGCAGGTCATCTTCACTGTACTTTAACAATCTTTCCTGTCAATGTCTTTCTTTCTGTACTTTTTGTTCGTGAGTACGTTATTACTT
The DNA here is from genome assembly GCF_021461385.2 of Schistocerca piceifrons. Classification (NCBI taxonomy): domain Eukaryota; kingdom Metazoa; phylum Arthropoda; class Insecta; order Orthoptera; family Acrididae; genus Schistocerca; species Schistocerca piceifrons. The sequence goes on along the minus strand of NC_060142.1, from coordinate 668,726,738 downwards.
TAGAAGCAAGAAAGAGAACCTACACAACGAATTCTTTAAGTATTTTATAATTCTTATTATTATTCATAGATTCAGGTTCTCTCGTGATACCTATTACTATTCATCAGAGTCATCTGGATCTCCGGTGGTTATCACGTTCATTAACATGGAAATACAATTTCCGTAGATACCCTTACGCTGCGGCAGATTCGGGCCCTACGGTATCGTCAGTTACAGCTATCAGAGCTTCTCGGAGAGATTGCACGACCGGTCGGAAACATTGTCACTATTTTCCGACGTTTCAACTGAAACTTCTCATAAGGGGCTTCTCACTTACCTCTGAGGATTAAAGGCCTACGTCGATTACTACAACTAATATTCATCCCAAGAAAACAGTTCGTTTACTTACCGCAATAAAAACAGAAACTTGTCACATAGTTTTGTAAGGTATGGTTACCTAAGAGCTGTTTGCAGTTTATTTGTTGAAAGGTTGCTGTATATTCCACAGGCTGTCATCATCTCGTTAGCAGCACAGCAGACGTAAGTTCGTTATGCTGCACGTACAAATACTCCCGTGACCCAAAAATTTTTGACTGCTTACTTAATAGTGTGTCAGTACATGAAACGCAGTGCACCAAAGATTGTACGTGGTACGATTTCGACAAGCTCTTGGCAAGTTTTCGGAAGTATATGTTACCTGATGTCGACAGAGGTCATGTAAATTGCGGGCCAGTGGTTTCTGGGCGCGAGAGAGCAGCCAATAGCGTTAGGGGCCATGATCCATTGTGTTCGAATCAGGCGAATTTGGTGGCCTAGACATCAACGAGAGGTCACCACCACAGTCCTCAAACCACTGTGTTGCGACTTTGTCCTTGTGACACAGACATTAACTCTGGGGAGAGATTCCGTCTTCTTTGGGGAAGATATCAACACACCATTCATTCAGGCATGATTAACCCGACCAGACGACAGCCTTCCATTGACCCACGGTTGAATATCGAAGACTCCTTACCGACTACAATCTTCAATGATTTTGTCGTTAGGTGAACATGGGACCAGGTAGGGGTTGTCTGCTGCAGAATCCCATGTTCAGCACTGTGCGCTGAACGATGTGCCTCAAAACACTTGTGCCTACACCAGCATATCAGTCTGCTGCCATGTACATCTACAGTATGCTCCATCGATGGTGTGCCTCTTAACTGCGTGGCTGGCAACATACCAAGGCAGTCTAAAAAACCACCCTATACCACCTCGCATGGTGATCGTACGTCTTCACATTTCTGGTGGTTGTGAACCAATTTATTTCGACTTGCTTATTCCGCTCTTTTGTCTCCGGATCTTAGTGGCACATCCAGCATTTATACATGGCGATTAGGTCAATAAAGAAGTCATCTTGATACGTTTGACACAGCCACTACATTACCGCTGCTGACACGATCGGGCATACCTTTTGAATAGGCGTGAATGAGTTGCCGAACCTAGCGGACTCATTCCTTTGTCATGTTCAAAGTGTGGTTCAAGATGGTTAATACTGATCGGTGACTGATTTTCACTTTCCCAACTCTCGCCAGTCTCAAAGCACCAGGATCTCTACTTCTCATTTCGCCTCTTCACAGGGCGATCGCCCGCCGCTTCATTCTCGTCTGAGAATACTGGAAGTGTCTACACCACCTAACAGATGTGTCACACAATGTTACGCTATTTCCGTATACTTCCAATAACTCATCGTAGGTTCTTGCAGTGATGTTATCTTTAAAATACGGAAAAGGTAATAACACACGATACGCAACCTACACGATTGACTGCGTTACTTTATTTAGGCTCGGTAGCGGCGAGCTACATGACTATCGCAAATGGATTTCGATGTCTACAACGACAGCAAACACACCAGCAATCAAACAAAAAAATTGGTAACATAGCTATATTTTATGAAAGGAAAAGGTAACTGAAGATCTGTTAGATGACTTTTAAGATATAGGCACAAGAGAGACACTTACGACTTACTGCTTGATAATGGATGCAAGAAAAATCGAGACGTGTTCATACGATCTGTCGAACTGTAAGAAGAGTTCGACAATATAAAATGGTGCGATATGTTTGAGGTTTTGTGGACAATAGGAGTAACCTGTAGGGATAGACGGATAATATAAAATATGTACAAGAACCAAGAGGAGCAAATAATAATAGAAGAGCGACAAAAAAGTGCTTGGATTAAAAAGGGAGTAAGACAGGCATTTATATTTCGCCCCTACGGTTCCGTCTGTATACTGATGAGGCAGTGACGGAAATAACAGAAAGATGCAAGGGTGGGATAAAAATTAACGATGAAACAAGTCAAAGATAAGTTCGCCGATAGCATGGCTATCCGTAGTGAAAATTCTGGTGTCGGGTTGTGCGGAAGTTGAATGCCCACCAGAGTAAATAGACCTCGATGCACGATAGAGGGCAGTATTGCCGCAGTGCTGCACTCGCTAAGTGAGTGCGCCACCGACTCACTATGTGAATACGCTGGCCAGTAGTCCTTCTCAGTTTGCATAAATACCGCTGCAACTCGACCGCTCAGCGCCGTACATGGGGTCTGTACCCCTCCACCATCCTCCACACCTACAAATCCCTCATTCACCCTATCCTCTGCTACGCCCACCCTGCTTGGATCTCTGTCCCTCCTACCTTTTACAAATCCCTTCAAATCCTTGAATGCCATGCTCTTCGCCTCACCTATCGTAGCCGCTTCCCTCCCCCACGCGGATCCTGTACGACCTTATCCCGTTCCCTTACCTCCTCCTTTTCCTCGAACAGATACGGATCCTGTACACCTCCCGTAAACTAGATCCCCTGCACCCGTTCGACTTTCACATCCTCTCCCACGCCGGTCCAGTGCCATATTTCCATGTCCCACCTGCTCTCCATCTCTCCACTCTCCTTGCCCTCTCCCAAGGTGGCGTCCGCCAGCTCCCCCTCCCTGACGATACCCTCCTCCCCTCCATCTACCCCTCCTACCAACTTTGATACTCCCCTCCCACTTCCTGTGTTTTTCCTATGGGCACCCTCTCTCCCTTCTCTCTCCCTTCCCTCCCTCCTCCCTTCCTCCACCCTCCTCCCCCGGGCTTCCCCTACCCCCATACATTCATTCCTCCCACCATCTCCTCTGCCACTGGCATCGCTGCTCCCCCCTCTCCCTCCCCCACCACCTTTTTCCCCTCTTGGCAGGTCCCCGGACTCGCACACGTTAAGTGGACATTCGCGCGCCGGAGATCATCTCCATCAGTTTTTCGTGTGTCTGCCATCGTGTTTGTGATTCAGTGTTTCGCCGGCCACTCTCCTTCAAAATGGTCCAAATGGCCCTGAGCACTATGGGACTTAACATCTGTGGTCATCAGTCCCCTAGGACTTAGAACTACTTAAACCTAACTAACCTAAGGACATCACACACATCCATGCCCGAGGCAGGATTCGAACCTGCGACCGTAGCAGTCGCGCAGTTCCGGACTGCGCGCCTAGAACCACGCTCCTTCGTTCACGTGCATCATGTGCATCATGTGCATCATCTAGATCATCAGTATTTGTGCACAGTGCCGACAGTTTTTCTTGTTTTTCGTCGAGTGTGAACGGCTTCATGTGGTTTAATTATTGTATCTACTGTTTTTTAACAGCCATTGTGTTACTTTTCTGTCTTCATTGGTTTTCTATTTTATTGTACTGCTTGTGGCTGAAGAGCGGAGTAAAATTTTCCACTGCCAGCCCACCTTGTATGAGGTGCAAAATATCAATAAAGAAAAAAAAAAAAAAAAAAAAAAAGAGACTGCTCAGCCTGTCACGTACTTTGGTAACGTTCGTTACTATCTGGACCATACTATTGACTACTCGTCGACGGCTTCGCTTTGATATTAGTCTTACTCTTTGGTGTCGCTTTGTATTGCGGCTCGTGCTTGACCTTTTGACAGCGTTGTGTCGCAAGTTCGTTGTACTTCGCTGTTGCATAGGTTGCTGCTGACTTGCTGTTCGTGTGTTGGGTCCGCCGTTCGGTCAGCCCTGTTGCTCGACTACGGCGTGGGTTTGAACCCCATGTAGCTGACGGTCTTTCCGCATTACGTCGTCATCGTGTCTCTCCTGTTTTTTTCTGAAATGCGCACCGTTGTCCGGCTATTGGTGAATAAAGCAAAAGTGAAGAACTACAGGACATATTGAATGGAACCAACAGTGTAATGACTATTAAATATGGACTGAAAGTAAACCGATCAAAGACGAAAATAACCAACAGTAACAGAAACGGGATTAGCAGTGAACATGACATCAAATTTTGGGATCACGCCGTAGAGGATGTGAAGCAATGGAAATAAAATAGCACATGACGACAGAAGCAAGGTGGGCGTGAAAAGCAGACTATCAAATGTGCAGCGGGAATTTTATCCCAAAAGAAGTCTACTATGATCGAATGTAGGCCCTAACATGAGGATGAGATTTTTAAGAATGTAAGTTTGGAACACATCTTTCGACGGAAGTGAATCATGGGCAGTGAAAAACTAGAAAAGGTGAGAACAAGAACGTTTGAGATGTAGTACTGTCGAAGTATGGTGAATATTAGGTAAACTGGTATGTAATGAGGAGGTTCTTTGCAGGAGTGACGAGGAGGAAAACATGTGAAAAACGCTGACATGAAATAGGGCCTGGATGATACAACGTATTAAGACGTCAAGAAGTACTTAATAGTAGAAGCTTAACACAGTAGGGGAAGACATAGCGTCGAGTACATCCTGAAACACGGCAAGCTATTTCGCATGCCTTTATCAGTCAATAAAACTTTGAGGTTCGCCGATGACATTGTAATTCTGTCAGAGACAGCAAAGGTCTTGGAAGAGAAGTTGAACGGAATGGACAGTGTCTTGAAAGGAGGATATAAGATGAACATCAACAAAAGCAAAACGATGATAATGGAATGTAGTCGAATTAAGTCGGGTGATGCTGAGGGAATTAGATTAGGAAATGAGACACTTAAAGTAGTAAAGGAGTTTTGCTATATGTGGAGCAAAATAACTGATGATGGTCGAAGTAGAGAGGATATAAAATGTAGACTGGCAATGCCAAGGAAAGTGTTTCTGAAGAGGAGAGATTTGTTAACATTGAGTATCTATTTAAGTGTCAGGAAGTCGTTTCTGAAAGTATTTGTATGGAGTGTAGCCATGTATGGAAGTGAAACATGGACGATAAATAGTTTGGACAAGACGAGAATAGAAGCTTTCGAAATGTGGTGCTACAGAAGAATGCTGAAAATTAGATGGGTAGATCACATAGCTAATGAGGAGGTATTGAATAGAATTGGGGAGAAGAGGAGTTTGTGGCACAACTTGACAAGAAGAAGGGTTCGGTTGGTAGGACATGTTCTGAGGCATCAAGGGATCACAAGTTTAGCATTGGAGGGCAGCGTGGAGGGTAAAAATCGTAGAGGGAGACCAAGAGATGAATACACTAAGCAGATTCAGAAGGATGTAGGTTGCAGTAGGTACTGGGAGATGAAGGAGCTTGCACAAGATAGAGTAGCTTGGAGAGCTGCATCAAACCAGTCTCAGGACTGAAGACCACAACAACAACAACAACAACAACATTTCACTCAATATGAAGCTAATTAAGAAATGAAACGGTGCGGATTACAAGAGAAACTTTTGTTTAATTACATCGAATTTCAAGGACTGTACATACTGCAACTTTCTAGCCTCATTTTAACTTGGTACTGTAATTTTCTTTCGTTTTAAATCGGTACTGGAATGCCTGTTTTCTGGATGACATTTGTCAGTGTGAGAAAGCACAGCGCTTCGGATTTGGGACAGGACGGACAGACCGCTACGGAAAAAGGTCGGCTCTTTATCTTGAGTAGAGACTGCGACCTCAGGTTCTTGTGTTTGTGGATGCTGTGTCGCCAGGGTGCGGCCAGGCGGCGCAGTGACAGCTGTGTATTTTACAACCTGGGCCTGCCTACCAGCAGAGCTGTGGCCGAGTCGCCACGCAAACAGCTCTGCTATATTTCGAAAAATGCTTTCGTAGACAACTATCGTTCGCTTTCCCAAAGAAATATGGGCAGCCAAAGTGATGGGCCTAGCTTCGCGTATGGCTCTCTAATTTCGGAGGTTCGAAAACGTGCCATTGGTAAATTAGGCAGTGATGCCATGGAGGCAGAGCTGAAATAAATGAATGGAAAGGCAACTTGCGATGTGACTGGACTGGTATCGTGACGTATTGTCATGACGGGATTCTGTGTGCTGAAGAGATCCTCTCCATTGGAATTCCCTGTATTCACTTTTCGCTGTTGGTTGACGTGTATGGCTTGGAAAGACACTACAGATAGTCTTAAGAACACGCCAGAAAGTAAAGAGACAGTGGAAAGAGTTGACGGTGGATGGAGTTTGGAGTGCGCAATAGGGATGCTGAAGATGCGGTCTGGAAAGTGCATCTTAGTGGACGACCAGAGTTAGGAGTTGCAGCAGCAGTACTGCGCCGACGTCCTCTGCAGCAGAGACATCCGCGTGGCAGCAGTGAGTAGCACAACTGTCCGGAAATAACTACGGCGAGTATAAACCGCAGCGCTGGCGTGGTAGGGCATTGTTGGCCCGCAATTGGGGATTTCTGTTCGATCACCTGTTTCAGATTAGCAGTTGCTGCATTGAGTGCATGAGCATCTTGATCAACCAGGTGTCCAGTCACTCTGCTCATTTGGAGTTAAAAAATTTTCGGACAAAATTACTGCGTGATATTTTACGATATGAGAGCTTAGTTATCTTGTTGGGGGAAGTAACTCTGTTAACCAGTCAAAAACCCAGTACTTAAATTATGTAGAATGAGTTTATGAATCATTCAGAAATCTTTAATAATCTGCCCATTTTTATTATAATTTATTGAATGAATTTTTTTCTAACTGAAAGATTGTTTGTGTTTGACACCTTCCATTCATTTTAAAATAAAGTTTTGTATAAGTCTTCAGTTAGAAAACTGGTTTTATGCAGCTCTCCACGCTAGTCTATCCTGTGATAGCATCTTCACCTCTGAATAACTACATCAACGTACATTTTTCTGAATCTGGTTACTGTAATCATTTCTTGATCTTCCTCTACGATTTTTATCCCATACGCTTCCCTTGATGTCGCAGAATGCTTCCTATCAAACGTCTTTTCGTCATGATGAGCCACAAATTTTTTGTCTCGCCAACTCCATTCAGTACTTCCTCATTAGTTACAAGATCAACACATCTAATCTTCAACATTCTTCTGTCGCATCACATTTCGAAAGCTGTTATTCTCTTTTTGTCTGAACTGTTTATCGTACATGTTTCATTTTCATACATGGCTATACTCCAGACAAATATCTTCAGAAAAGATTTCCTAACACTTAAATATACCGGGTGATCAAAATGTCAGTATAAATTTGACGAACTTAATAAACCACTTAATAGTGTAGATAGAGAGGTAAAAATTGACACACATGCTTGGAATGACGTGGGTTTTTATTAGAACCAAAAAAAAAAATAAACGCCCCATATTGCTAGACGCGTGAAAGATCTCTTGCGCGCGTCGTTTGGTGATGATCGTGTGCTCAGCCGCCACTTTCGTCATGCTTGGCCTCCCAGGTCCCCAGACCTCAGTCCGTTCGATTATTGGCTTTGGGGTTACCTGAAGTCGCAAGTGTATCGTGATCGACCGACATCTCTAGGGATGCTGAAAGACAACATCCGACGCCAATGCCTCATCATAACTCCGGACATACTTAACAGTGTTGTTCACAACATTATTCCTCGACTACAGCTATTGTTGAGGAATGATGGTGGACATATTGAGCATTTCCTGTAAAGAACATCATCTTTGCTTTGTCTTACACTGTTATCCTAATTATTGCTATTCTGATTAGATGAAGCACCATCTGTCTGACATTTTTTGAACGTTTGTATTTTTTTGGTTCTAATAAAACCCCATGTCATTCAAAGCATGTGTGCCCATTTGTACGTCTCTATCTACATTATTCCGTGATTTATTCAGTTTTCAAATTTATACTGACATTTTGATCACCCGGTATATTGGATGTTACTAAATTAAGCTTGTTCAGAAATGCTTTCCTTACCATTGCCAGTCGACATTTCATGTCCTCTCTACTTCGGCCATCATCAGTTATTTTTGCTGTCCAAATAGCAAAACTCATATACTACTTTAAGGGTCTCATTTCCTAATCAAATTCACCTCGCATCACTTGATTTAATTCCGCTACATACTATTCTCCTCGTTTTGCTTTTCTTAATGATCTTCAAACATTCTCTTCCCAGAATTACAATGTCACCAGCTAACCTCAAATTTCTTATTTCCTCCACCTGAAGTGTGATTCCTACTCCAAATTTGTCTTTGCTTTCCTTTATTGTTTTTCCAATGTACATATTGAATATGATCCGGGATACTTACAATCCTGCCTTATCCGCTTCCCAACCACTGCTTTCCTTTCATGCCGTCCGGTTTTTATACAAGAGGTAAGTAGCCTTACGTTCCCTGTCTTTTACCTCTGCTACCTTCAGAATTTCAAAGAGACTATTCCAGTCAACATTGTCAAAAGCTTTTTCTAAGTCTACAAATGTTATAAATGCAGACTTGCCTTTCGTTAAACTGACTTCTGAGGGTCAGTATTGACACGTGTGTTCCTACATTTCTCCAGAATTCAAACTGAGGTCAGCTTCTACCAGTTTTCCCAATCTTCCGTAGAAATTTCATGTTGGTTATCTATAGTTATGGCCTCCAAATGTTCAAATGTGTGTGAAGCCTTATGGACTTAACTGCTAAGGTCATCAGTCCCTAAGCTTACACACTACTTAACCTAAATTATACTAAGGACAAACACACACATCCATGCCCGGGGGAGGACTCGAACCTCCGTCGGGACCAGCCGCACAGTCCATGACTGCAGCGCCTTAAACCGCTCGGCTAATCCCGCACGGCTTATGGCCTTCGAAATGACATTACGCATTAACATTGTGCACGTTAAGAATAGTTAACATGGATCTTAAAGGCAGCCATGTGAGACAGCTTTTTGCTCGCAATGGGCTTCGCAATCAAACAAATAATTGAAAACGTAGGTTGCGAGTGCTAGTATGGATGAAAAGGTTGGTATAGGAGATGCAATTGTGGCGGGCCGCTCCAAACCAATCAGAAGACAGAGATGGCATCTGAAGATTAAAGACTAATCTGAACAAGCGTATATCAAATGGTTAACGATTTAAATAGCCTCTGCTGGAGTCAGTGGCCTCCTCTAAGGCACCACATCACCGCACGGTGGGGCAACGACGACCTAGAGGAAGGGAAAGCAGGAGGCAGAAAGAGCCGCGCCGTGGACACGGAGCCCGCATCAGGCGCCTGCGGGTGGAAGCTGCAGCGCTAACAAAGTTTGGCGTCCCGTGGCGTCGGCCGCCCGACGTCCCGCGAGTCTACTCCTGTCCGCCGGATTTTTTTACTCCCAGACCATCCACTCCCTCAAGCCCACTCTCTCCCCTGTCCCCGCTGCTTTGCTATTTCCTTTTTCATCATCTCTGCCACGGGCACCTCCCAGGAAGAATCTCCTCCGTTGTTAGTGCCTCATTAGAAATGCAACAGCGCGCCGCAGCGGCACTGCCAACTTGCCAGAAGAAAACGCCATCGACTCATCCTACCGGGAATCTCATCACCCCCTTTCCCGCTCATCCATCCCCCTTTATCTCTTTCCCTGCCTTTCTCCTCGTCTTCAAAGCGGGTAGGAAGCATGCAATAACGCGCCGTACATTTTAAATCTTTCCGCTAAAGAGCACACTCGGGCTCGTTCATTATTAAGGAGTGGAACACTTCTTGCTGTCCCTCAATGTTACCTGATCCTCAAAGTTGGCACAGCGCTTCCTTGCCGTAAAAACATTTTATCAATGTCTCCACCGTTACGCTCAGAAAATTTTATATAGTTGAAATCTTTCGTTCAATAAGAGCCTGTGCTTTCAAAAGAAACTTCAAAATTTCAGTGTATTATGGCATCACATCCAAGTGATATATTTTAAGGATTTTTTGACTGTATCATTAACAAAGTGGCATGTCTTAAATTCTTTTCCTGTAAGTGGTATTTTATAAGCACGCAAGACATTTAACTTGTTGTAACGTAACAATAGGTTTAGTTACATAGTTAAAATCAGTGTTGTGCTGCTATCAGCTGATAGACATTATCAGCGTAAATTCAATTACTTTACATAATTAATGAACAGTGAAATAATTTCAGCCCCAAATTACATGCATGTAGAAACAATTATGGGTCAGAGTCTTTTATTCTCATTACAATATGCACGTCCTGTGTCCCTATTTACATTTCCCCATCTCTCCTTAAAGTACATGGTCACGTGTGAATGTTTTGAGTGTGTTAGCAGACAAACCAGATATGTTGTGGGTCTTAGAATCTTCTACCAACTTTAAGACAGTCAGTGGAAGGAAAAGAGCAGGAACAAGACGGTTCGACCAGAGGTGCGAAAGTCTAATACAAACGTTTCCTTACCTGAGATTGGTCATGGGCCTCCCCCACCACCTCGCGCTGCTCGGGACAAAGAGCCGTGCAACGGTTACGGGGAGTTTTTTGGAAGACAGGCAAGCGACCAGACGTTCCTTCAGAACCCTGCGTCGAAATCAGGACAAAGGTATTTGAATGTTTAAATATGTTTAATGTTAACAATTTATTTATCAGAGGCTTTTTCGCTATTGATTAATTAAGAACCATTTATTGATTTTGTTCAATTTATCCGATATAAGAATAATCTTCTCCGTTCGAGATTTCCGTTACGACCTGCCACGTGGTGCATAGTTCCAAACTGCAACCGCCGAGAAAGCTAATAGAGGGAGTTGTAGCCAGGTTTTGCGATTGCTGAACATTTATGCTAGCGTGTGTCGATGTTTAACAACTTATTGAAAATTTAGTGACGAGTGTAGCTTTTCTAAGATGAATCGTTTCATATTCAAGCACTTAGCGCTGGAGATACCAGGCACGAGTCCTGCTCGATGCCAGCCACTGCACATAGAAAATCTGCATAGAGAAATAGTTACGATATTTGCATTTCAGTGATAACTTAGTGCATCTGCATGTATCAGCACAGTAGTAGTGACCACGTGCTCTCCAAGATTTTTCTTCCCCCAACAGGACGATGCAAATCAAAGGCAACACGGCTTGTAATTCAAAGGAGAAATAATCTATGTGCATAGTTAAACATAGTTAAATAATATTTGTCCATAGTTAAATGAAAATTCAAAGCAGAATTAGTGAAATGTGTATTCAAAAGATTGTTAAGAAGTAACTTCGTAAATTTGTCTAATGTTGGTTAAAATAAAATTAACTTTGTTTTTCGAAGTATTTTCCGTTCTCGGCTTGCTCATTTAAACCATACCTAAGAAAAGAGAATCATATCAATCACGCTGTGCCCTTTACTAAAATTATTGGCACAATACTAGATTCGTGCAGGATGTAGTTTTCTCTGATTATCCCCAAAATTACAATTGCGTTATTCGTTGCGACTTTAAATTCAATCGATAAGATTGTATTCTCTACTTTGATGGGCCTAAACATCAATTCTAAAGCGGGCAGAATAGTCAGGGAAGGTTACGCTGCCGAGAGAGAAAAAGTGTGCATAAGATCCTTCCCCACAGCAGGCTTATATAAAAATGAATAAAAGTAATCCCTGCTGATAAAATTAAGCGAACTCCCTTCTCAGCCTGCCACAGACAGGGAGAATTAACGACATTTACGATCTAAATACCAGTCGGTGGGAGCCTGCACTGTGTTTCAGTTTCAACAAATCCTCATAAACAATGCAGCCAACGCCGCTTGGAAAACAAGCGTTTTGACAAATCGCCACACAGATAATTCCAAGAGGGTATTGCCACGTGACCTAGGACAGGAGTTAATTTGGCTGCCTCTGTCAATCCAATTCTGAGGAAACGCCATGTCGAGGAAAACTCACATAGGCTTACTTGTGCACTATCATGTTCGAAAACGCTTGACGCAAGTGGCTTGCCTCAAGAGGTCTCTTATGATATAACTGCAAAATTTTAATCAGTCATCATTTTCGTGATTCATCATTTCACTCATGTCATACTTTTCCTCATCCTACGACTGTCCCCTACTTCTTCTATGCTTGTATAACTTAGGCTTTGGTTTTGGTAAGCAAACAGTACATCAAAAAGTGTGTATACAGGTGTTCGTATTTCCGCTTGGCTAACTCTACTGTAACTGATGCACAAAATGTGAAGTAACTGACGAGTATCTAAACTTGACAGCTGGCGGTGAAGAGCTTCTCGTGCATTCGCTGTCTGGTTTATGGCAAAGTGTGAATGCCACCTTACAAGCACACTGTCTGGCACTATAGATAATTTGTGCTTATTTAAAAGCGAGATTTTTCTTAAAATCACATCGATGTTAACATGTTGAGAGCAATGACATTCCATTTAACGCCCAGTTTGTTCTTGTCAAATGTAGAACCTATTTTATCTGCCTACATCTTCATTTCCGCAGCTTCCCGTTATTATTTGTGGAGGAGGGTACATCTTGTACCATCATTCCCTTTATTTCTGTTCCGTCTGCAACTGGTGCCTGTGAAAAATGTGTGTAGAACTCATATGACTCCATATGCTAGGTTATCTTCATTCCAGTCAAAAAGATGTTTCCGCATTCCTTTATATCGTGTTTTGTTCACTAAGTGACAACCCGGGACTGCATAGGAACCTTTCCAGAACTAGGGGAACTTAGCGTCATCTTGGTCACGGTTCGTCAGTACTTTCTAAATCTCGTGGACGAACAGAGCGGAGCTGACCTTCAGAGAAACGTCGTTTCCCGAATGGACAATATTGTCCATGAAAATGAATTAAAAGAAAGTCTAGTCATATGGTTCTGATCAACGTTTACAGGAGGTTTTTCTTTGTCTTCAGACGGACGCCATAGCTGAAAATCGCATCCCATATATTCCCAATTAGGACCGCTTCTGCTCCACTTCTCGCCTACTGGGAAGCTTGGCTGAAAGGAACAGAGTTTGTTCCACAAATGCCAACCCAACTCTCGGGAGTAGTGAACGACAGATGTGAGAGAAAGAACATCCTACAAAGGAACGATATTATTTTGTGATGTTTTTTAACTCTTAAATTTGGTGGTTCGTTTGTTCTAAGCTATATAAAGATAGTGGGACATATTTTGTTTCTCGAAAGATGACGCATTACATCTAAATTTCGTTCGGGGTTTGAATGTTTTTGATGAAACCAAAACTTTTGTATAAAATTGTTTCACACTTTAAATTTTCCTTCAGTTTCATTTAAATAACTAAACTGAGAGAAAAATTGTCCTTATTTAACACTTCGCGGCTGATTTTCAACAATACCTTATTACAAATGGTGAAAGAAGTACCACATTCTACAGAACACTGTTGGCCTTGAGAATGCGTGGTATTGTTATACATTTCACATATTTTGGTACTGGAATTTCGCTTTTGTGTGTACGACTAGAAGAAATATTTTACAAAATCAGGAAGAAAGTGCCTAGGGAAACAAGCGTCCCTTTCGGCATTTTCTAGGATACTTACTGGATCATGAATAATTGTTTTCGCATTAGTAAGTCAGCATTGTTGCTTTCCTAATTTTACATCAGTCACAAATTTACTGCTGTTAAATTCTTATTCCAGAACAGGTAAGTACTGAGTTAAATTGAACTTTAAAATTATTTAATCCAATTACCAAAACTATGACGACCTGCTAATTAAAAAGTTGTGATCATGGGAGTAGAGAAACCGTTTAACAACAGTGTCTTCAGTTGTTTCAGTTTGACACTTTAAATGGTGATGACCAAACGCACTTTCGCAATTTGATAAGTATTAACGGGTTGTGAGTTCTTGTCGGAATGTGTGACACATTTTTCATAGATTTCTACCATCTGAAAGACGGGCAGGTCTATAGAGATTTTGTATTTTTCAGTTTTCAATTTGTTCTTCAACTGCAGTTTCATCATCTGGTTGCCCAGATGTTCCATAGTGATCAAACGAAAGACTTTTGTCAATGTTTGTAAACGTTTTGTATATTAACTTTGAAGAATCTGTGTGAATATATAGTACAATTTTCTCAAGCAGCCAGTCTTGTAACGTGGTTAAAAACAGCTAGTGTCAGGCAGTGAACATAGTGTAACAACGTTACCGTCCTTATGCAGCACTGCTACAGCCCTGCTACCATCACTGGTGCCCAGTTCAGCGCTGAATAAGATAATGTTTTCGCTGAAAGAATGTCTGTAGTAATAATAACTACAATAATAATAACTAGAACAAGGAAATGCTGCAGTTCATTCTGAAGGCAGGATTATGTTACCACAAGTCCTACTTGCCCTCGAACAATTCAGAGCCCAACAGAACGCACCTCTGCGTGGGGGAGACAAACACAGTTCCCAGCGGTAGCAAATGGTAAACGCATTAAATGATTCAGCGCGGGTCCAGGATGCACCGCGGGTCTGTGACGCGGGTAGCTTGCAACCTCGGCGGCAGGGGCGGTGTGCCACTCGGTTGCCTATCCTGCAGCGTGCAGGCGTTGTGGCGGCGGCGGCCGCTGCATTGTCGCTGAGTGGTGGCTCGGCTGCTGGGCCGGCGCTGTCGCCCACCCGCCTTTGTGCGGTGTGCCTTTGTTCCAGCCACGCGCACCCGCCGCCTAAATCTGGGTCGCTGCTCGCCGATTAACTTCTCGTCACCGGGCGCAGGGCGCGCTCACTTCCCCGGAACGCTCCTTGCACGACACGCGCGTTTGCTCCTAGGGATTGTAACGTAAACGTCGAGTTGCCAACAGCTGTTGAAACACTAACGAGGAGGCCAAGACTCTCCAGAATTTTAGGAGACCCAGAGTCTCCTATACCTGACATGTTAAATTTATTGTGCTGTTATTAACTGAAATTTTCTCAACACAGCCGTTCCTTCTCCAACCTAACAGTAGCTCAGAAGTTTGATAGTATTAGGAAAAACGTCTTCAAAACTCCCTCTTCTACATCTACATCTACATTTATACTCCGCAAGCCACCCAACGGTGTGTGGCGGAGGGCACTTTACGTGCCACTGTCATTACCTCCCTTCCCTATTACAGTCGCGTATGGCTCTCGGGAAGAACGACTGCCGGAAAGACTCCGTGCGCGCTCAAACCTCTCTAATTTTACATTCGTGATCTCCTCGGGAGGTATAAGTAAGGGGAAGCAATATATTCGATACCTCATCCAGAAACGCACCCTCTCGAAACCTGGACAGCAAGCTACACCGCGATGCAGAGCGCCTCTCTTGCAGAGTCTGCCACTTGAGTTTGCTAAACATCTCCGTAACGCTATCATGCTTACCAAATAACCCTGTGACGAAAGGCGCCGCTCTTCTTTGGATCTTCTTTATCTCCTCTGTCAACCCGACCTGGTACGGATCCCACACTGATGAGCAATGCTCAAGTATAGGTCGAACTAGTGTTTTGTAAGCCACCTCCTTTGTTGATGGACTACATTTTCTAAGGACTCTCCCAATGAATCTCAACCTGGTACCCGCCTTACCAACAATCAGTTTTATATCATCATTCCACTTCAAATCGTTCCGCACGCATACTCCCAGATATTTTACAGAAGTAACTGCTACCAGTGTTTGTTCCACCATCATATAATCATACAATAAAGGATCCTTCTTTCTGTGTATTCGCAATACATTACATTTGTCTATGTTAAGGGTCAGTTGCTACTCCCTGCACCAAGTGCCTATCCGCTGCAGATCTTCCTCCATTTCGCTACAATTTTCTAATGCTGCAACTTCTCTGTATACTACAGCATCATCCGCGAAAAGCCGCATGGAGCTTCCGACAATATCTACTAGGTCATTTATATATATTGTGAAAAGCAATGGTTCCATAACACTCCCCTGTGGCACGCCAGTGATTACTTTAACGTCTGTAGACGTCTCTCCATTGAGAACAACATGCTGTGTTCTGTTTGCTAAAAACTCTTCAATCCAGCCACACAGCTGGTCTGATATTCCGTAGGCTCTTACTTTGTTTATCAGGCGACAGTGTGGAACTTCAAGAGATATTTCCCCATATTTCGATCTTGTGTGTCTTCTTCTGCACCAAGTTTTCTCAATATCAACTGTAAATTTTGGAGCCAGGTAGTCATTTATCATGCTCCTCTCTTTCTTCCATCAGTTGAGCATACCACTATAAGCTTTGGCATTCTTGTTTTTTCCATTCTTCGTACATGTCCATACCACTGCAATGTCCTTCAATCTTACACATCAGATATTCCTCCTTTTACTTCTGTTCTCTTGAAAAATTTATCGTTCCACACTTTTTATTTTCTTGAAATTGGTGCGGGGCTTCTTCAAAAGTCTATCTCTGATACTTTAAGCTAATTAATTCCTTCTGCTCCATACGATACAATACTCTCTAATGTCGAATATTATTCTTTCATTTCCGTTCGCTGCATTCCTGCTTCGTGAGACTGAGTTGAGCATCCTAATTACTTTCTCGCCGTTTTTAGCTATTTTCTTAATTTCAACATAAGACTTTCTTTTTTTTCTAAAATACTAGTGTACTTAAAAAAGTAAGTTACACATGTCGACAGCTTTGCTTCTCGATCAGCATCACTCACATCAAGTGACCTTGGTCAAATCGGTGGCACCAATTCACGACAGCTGGACGCGTCGTTGCAATTCGCCTATACATGGTCATAATTTAGTGTTGTATCTGTGGAAAATTTAGACACTTTACCCGCAAAAATCGCACATTTCCAGTAACCATGCAATTTCACTCCTCCACTGTGAAGCATCTGTTAGCCATACCGCAGCAAAACCGCATCTGCAGGAAATGCTGAACATGCACTGACAAAGTGGTACCTTTTTTGGACAATAGACATGGCGTGGAATGAGATGTGTAGGTTACCTTTAAAGTTTACTAGTACATACCAGGTAACAAAAGTTTTTAATATTGTTGATTTTGTTCCCATATACAGTTCGTCTCGAATGCTAGCCACGTATTCTGTTATTTGATAGTTTGCAGATCCCAGTTTTTAAATTCTCTTACTAAATGATTACATACGTAATTTACATACTCTCTGTCATATGGCATGACAACTTGGTCATTATCAGATAGTAGAATATGTATGTATGTATGTATGTATGTTCCGTGTACAGTTGTAATGCCGTTCTGCAACATTTAAGAGACCATGCACCAGGACCAACTTCTGAATAAAGTTTGAATTAAACTCCTATGTTGGTAACATGTGCAGTCTTGCAACACGCACTTGTTTCTTGTAAATTTCATTGAAAGTATACTTTGAGATTTGTGTTTATATATTTCTCGTATTCTTTGCAGTAAGGTGTCCTCTGTATAAGCCAAATACAATGCTTGCGAAATCAGATCCGCGGAACTGTATGATATGCTTTCTGTAAATCAATGAAAGCCAAACCAATACTTCTTGGTTTTTTTCTGTATTTTTCTTTTTGAAATTTTTCTCTTACGCCAAGTGCGCTATTAAATAACATTTTGGAAGAGCTTGGTGGGTTCGTTCGATGGATTTCAGATTATTACTAATCATTTTCATCACATTTAGTCCGCACATAGCCTTTATAAAAGTTTTTAACGTATTATGGAAAAGCTATAACAAAATGTGTGAGAGTATGATTTACAACAGCAACTTAATGAAGTCCCAAACAGTAAGGAAGATTTTCAGAGGCGCTAGACAACTCTTCATCTCTGATTGCTTTAGCAGCTTTCTTGCTTTTCTTGCGAGCCTTTCCAAATCTTTGGGGGTTCCTCTCAGTGTTAGTTATCCTTTCGCCGTTTATGAATGAGACAGCACCGATCTTGCATTTTCCAAACCACATGTCCCTAAATAATGTTTCCAACGCTGTACGTGGCAAAATCTCATATATTCACAAGTACACAGCACAATTTTTTGCCTTCAGATCTTTAACTTTTAAATGGATTAAGTTCAGAATGGCCAAGACTTTAGTACAATAACAATAGATACCAATGATCAGAGTATGTTTTTACACTTAAACACGAAGTATCGAAAGTTGTTACGGACATTACGAAGCCAATATTTCGATATCTGTCCAACACTGAGTTACTGAAGAAATGTGTTCATGGACGTACACACATTCACAACGAAGGTGTGAGTAGTGTGATTTGGACCAGAATTTTGGTCCTCAGATCCATAACTTGCCTGCATTCGTTGTCTCCCTACAGAGAGCCTCACTGTTTATCACAAGAAGGTGACATTATTCTGATACATATGTACCTTTCTTGACGTTTTCTCTTTATGAAAAAATTACTGAATCACGCCATGTCTGCACTGAATTAACAATTGCCAAAGCAACAAAGGTATTACGTTATTCTTGAGACTCGCCCTCTTAAACGGAAACGTTTATCTGTAGTACCATGTAAGCCAAAGGTGGGACTATGTTCTTTGTGAAATTACCCCAAAATCTGAACGACAGATTTTTCAGAGATCATGCAGCAAGTATTTTTAGAAAGTAAATTAAATGTACTAACTCAGTTAGAAACAAAATTATTTTAAAGAAAAAAGTCGCTACTATTTTAGGGTACAAAATACTCGAAACGATACTTCCATCGTTTTCGGGTTCTGGCTCTCCTAATGGAACTGTAAAGCCGAACAGAGATTCCCATCCACTTTCAATCACACAATTATTTTTCCTGATTTTCAAACATAATATTTTCAAATATAATATTTCAGGGTACGACAGATGGACGATCGCACTAGAGTCAGTGCGGATGTCAATTTTCTGAGGGAATTGGACAATTTTTAGACATCCACATCGTAGAATACATGAAACTCATCTTCTAGTCTGAAGACACCTATAATCGTCTTATGTAAAATGCGGTTAAAAAGATGCAAATGACATGCCTAGGCTTTCAAGAACTTCCACTACATTTTGAATACAACGAAGTTTGTCATCTTGTGGGTTCCCCGACCCATTCTAAAATTCTCACCAAACCAAGGTAGCACTGAAATGTTGCAGCGGGTCAGGTCAATCCAGATGTATTCTTCAGCCATCTATTCAACACGGAGGAATTTTGGGATCATCATCATTACCACAAAACAAGGAACAAAGAAAGCAGTGGAAACATCTGGGTCACGACCACAGAAAAAAGCAAAGACGCAAACATCATCGAGTAAGGTGATGCGTTTTGGGCCTGCCATGGTGTGATGCTAACAGATAATGCTCGTATGAGGCAAACCGCGGCAGGAGCACACTACGGATGGGGTTGCCAGAGGCCGTGGGGACGATATTTCGCGGGAAGCTGTCTGATGGGGTATTTATCTTCCAAAAAATAGATTAGCTGCACAGGGCACAGTAAAAAATGCTCTCTCTAATGCTTTTTATTCCAGACTTTAATCACAATATGAATTCTTTAGACGATGACCGGTTTCAGTCCGTAATGACCATCCTCAGTTTTTTTTTACACTATTTCCTAAAGTGATAAGGCCATAATGGCATCGTCAAAACATATAAATATAATCAGCATAGCGTCGTCATATAGATCTGAAATAAGTTTTAGAATAGGCCGCATCGTCCACACAGTCATTATTGCAACTCATTGCAATAATGACTGTGTGGACGATGCGGCCTATTCTACACCTTATTTCAGATCTATATGACGATGGCATTATGGCCTTCTCACTTTAGGACATGGTGCAAAAAAAGATCTGATGATGGTCATTACGGACTGAAACCGATAATCGTCTAAAGAATTCATATTGTGATCAAAGACTGGAATAAAAAACATTTGACAGTATTGTATCACTGTTTGTATACGCGACCATTTCGCAGTTGGTGAATGCTCTCTCTGTTGAGATATCAAATTCTGACTCGCTTACCACATTTCCGTGGCATGACACCCATTCTGTTCTTCTGTCCTCGATTGTAAAAATCGTTGTATGGCAGGAATTTTCAGAATGACGGCATGGTGATTTTCGAGGTGGAACCTTTCCTTAATAGCCAAAATGCAGACTGCTACAACTGAGGTGCACGCCAAATGATCCATCATGGTAAAAATGTGTCGTACTCAGGGATGAGTGTGCAGAAAAGGCACAGATGCCACTAAGATGATTCGATATGCAACGAGATACGCGAAGCGATTCACAATATGACGCACAAGCAACCCGCGTTAGCGGAATGTGTAGAAACGTAGTTGAACTGACTTACGGTAACTGGGTCACATTTGGAGCGACAGCAATGCAATGCCATTGCGATTTTCCGTTGTGTCGTGCTGCTCATTCGAGTACCAGCTGCTCCATGTAACTGAATCGTCTATTACATGGAGAGAAAAATTTCAAGTCATCTGTGCCTAAAAAAAAAAAAAAATGGTTTATGTATATGAAGCAATCCGTTTCTGTAGTTAGTATCTCAGTACAACTGTTACTTTTCGTGTAAGAAATTAAAAACCACTGTTTTGAGACTCTTGTACATTCTTTGCCAGTCAATCTCTTTCATTCGATTTTGAGAAAATTATTCAGTAATTTTCATCTCATAGTCTGATATCACAGTTTGATAATGATCTGATTTTCTTTTCTCTATTGCCCATAGTTGTTGTGATACTTCTGAAATAACTAAAACCTAGTGCATATTTCGAAAAGAAAATTGGAGTTAAAAATCACTGGCTATCTTACGGTTGGTGCATTTTACGTTACACAGTGCTGTATACGAAATGTAGCTAACAAACATACCGAAATTGTTTTGTCGCTGGAAGGTGAGCCATACCTCTTTCCAGTGCCGAGTAAATACGTGACATATGTGATGGTTCTCCATGACAATGCTAGCAGTGGTGTGCACACGCGAGGCTGTAGCTGCCTGCTCAGCCTTGTTGTTTGTTGTATCGCTTTTGTGTGAATACGAGCGTTGCACGGATAACCATCGCATGGTGCAACCTTGAATTCAAAATGTCGTATCGCATATTGTATCTCATCAGTGAGAACCACTCCTGACTTCTTCACAAGGTTTATTGACCATAGCTTTATTTAGAGCTAATACACTTTCTACTACTAACCCTTATATGTGATAAAATTCCGAGGCCATTTTGTGGAAGTACTTATAATTGTAGTTCCTCCGACTTCGTCATTAGAACTTAAAAAATCTCAGTGAAAAAACATTCTGATCTTGAGTTTTGGACGAGTCTCATCGTTGACATTACTTCGAAGAGAGAATTTGTGGATATTTTTACTGGCGTTAGGAATTTTCGAGTATATGTCGAGACGTATATTTACACAACTGTGGTCTTTGTCAGCCTCTGTAATGCCTACTAAAAATTGCATTATCTAGGGTGCTTGTTACAGGTAGAAACGAAAATGACGACTGGAGGACAATGAAATAAGCAAATAGCCCTGATAAACACAGGTCCAAAAATCAGTGGCTTCCCCGATGTGGCGTATTACGACTGAGTACATTAACACCCTGTAACAGAGTCCTCGAGGATCCAAACTACATACATGCAAATGAGGATAAAGATATTACAATAGTTCTAAGTGTTGCACATGGCCGCTGTTCATGTGAAAGCAGACTTCAGCACTTCTCTTTACCGATGCCCGTTGTAGTGTAACACGGGATTCTTGGGAATGACATGTTCCATTGTCATCTTCATACGTCAGCGAAATATGTCCGTGATAGCTGGGGACGTAGTTTAGGTAGTTGGTAATGGTAAAACGTCTCACCGTGCGCGCTCCCGTTTTTATGTCTGGGCAGAGTGTAAGCCACGTCAGTTGCGGACAATGACAAGGCGCGACCGCAAGTAAACCTCTCCACCTGCTGCTACGGCAGACCGCCTGTTTTTTATACGTAGCGGCTTGGCGATGCCTTGGGTTTCAAGGAAAAGAGAGAAGTGCCCAAGAATGTAAACAGGCAGAAAAAAAATGAAAATCATTTTGAGAACTTTCACTTAATCAGAAGCAATAGGATGATGTAAAAGCAAAACGTATGTATGTTGAACTTGTCTGAGATCTGTTCGCCTGGAATTGTCACTGAAGTTGTGTGTAGAGGAAAAATAGATACAAAACACAGAAGTGTTAACGATACACTGTTTAAGTCATTTCATAAATAGTTGGCGTAGATCTGAGATTTCTTACAGCGCTCGACCCTCTACAGATGGAGACGAAGTAACACGATCAGAAGCAGTAGCACTGCGTAGCATGTCCACAGCATCAAGAAAGCTACGAGAAGGCGACCGTAAAGTTTAAATAAGGTAAAGGCAATCACACGTAACAACTGGATGAGAGGTCGATTGAGAAGTGAGGACTTAGTTACAATCCGGAAGCAGAGATCCTTTTCTTCCGCTTCACTGTACACATTAAAAAATCGAGACATGTTCCGAATGCACTGAACACCACCCACAATACGTACCCGACATTAATCGTAGTATCAGCTGTGCTGGAAAACACCGAAGCTTTCAGATATTTTCGCACAAAAGTCCTACGGTTCCAGTCGGTGGACTTCGTGCGGCATGGTTTCGACGAGCCACGATCGATACACTTGTTGCCAAAGAGTGTGGCCGAGCGGTTCTAGGCGCTTCAGTCGGTAACCGCGCAATCGCTACGGTCGCAGGTTCGAATGCTGCCTCGGGGCATGGATGTGTGTGATGTCCTTAGGTTAGTTAGGTTTAAGTAGTTCTAAGTTCTAGGGGACTGATGACAGCAGCAGTTAAGTCACATAGTGCTCAGAGCCATTGGAACCACTTATTTTGTTGCCAAAGAGTCGTGCTAAGTACTCCCAAGCACCATCACGCATGCACCACATACGAATCATTTCACCGTAAGGAATATCATCCAAATAGTTGCTTTGCTTGTGTTGCAGGAAATGAAAGTATACACGACCAGTAAGGCGGCCAGGTAGGAAATGTGAACCTACCAACGACAGCTGCCCAAACGTTTACGGAAAATCTCCGCTGATGTACCCTCTCAATCGTGGCACTTGAGGTCTCACAAGCCCAAACGTATATGTTGCAGATGACGATAATACAAGGTGCATTCAAGTTCTAAGGCCTCCGATTTTTTTCCTCCGGACTGGAAAGAGATAGAAACATGCGCATTATTTTAAAATGAGGCGGCATTCATTGTCAATACGTCCCAGAGATGGCAGCACCGTACGGCAGATCGAATTTTACCGCCAGCGGCGAGAATGAGAACTGTTTTAAAAACTTAAAATGGCGACATTTTCCTGACTTGAACAGCGTGCAATCATTCGTTTTCTGAATTTGTGTGGTGTGAAACCAATTGAAATTCATCGACAGTTGAAGGAGACATGTGGTGATGGAGTTATGGATGAGTCAAAAGTGCATTCGTGTTTGCGACAGTTTAATGAAGGCAGAACATCATGTGACAACAAACCGAAACAACCTCGGGCTTGCACAAGCTGGTCTGACGACATGTTCGAGAAAGTGGACAGAATTGTTTTTGGGGATCGCCGAATGACTGTTGAACAGATCGCCTCCAGAGTTGGCATTTCTGTGGGTTCTGTGCACACAATCCTGCATGACGACCTGAAAATGCGAAAAGTGTCATCCAGGTGGGTGCCACGAATGCTGACGGGAGACTACATGGCTGCCCTTGTGGCATGTTGCCAAGTAATGTTGACGTGCAACGACAGCATGAATGGGACTTTCTTTTCATCGGTTGTGACAATGGATGAGACGTGGATGCCATTTTTCAATCCAGAAACAAAGCGCCAGTCAGCTCAAATGGTTCAAATGGCTCTGAGCACTATGGGACTTAACTTCTGTGGTCATCAGTCCCCTAGAACTTAGAACTACTTAAACCTAACCAACCTAAGGACATCACACGCATCCATACCCGAGGCAGGATTCGAACCTGCGACCGTAGCAGTCGCGCGGTTCCGGACTGAGCGCCTTAACCGCGAGACCACCGGGGCCGCCAGTCAGCTCAATGGAAGCACACAGATTCACCGCCACCAAAAAAATTTCGGGTAACCGCCAGTGCTGAAAAAATGATGGTGTCCATGTTCTGGGACAGCGAGGGCGTAATCCTTACCCATTGCATTCCAAAGGGCACTACGGTAACAGGTGCATCCTACGAAAATGTTTTGAAGAAAAAATTCCTTCCTTCGCTGCAACAAAAACGTCCGGGAAGGGCTGCGCGTGTGCTGTTTCACCAAGACAAAGCACCCGTACATCGAGCTAACGTTACGCAACAGTTTCTTCGTGATAACAACTTTGAAGTGATTCCTCATGCTCCCTACTCACCTGACCTGGCTCCTAGTGACTTTTGGATTTTTCCAACAATGAAAGACACTCTCCGTGACCGCACATTCACCAGCCGTGCTGCTATTGCCTCAGCGATTTTCCAGTGGTCAAAACAGACTCCTAAAGAAGCCTTCGCCGCTGCCATGGAATCATGGCGTCAGCGTTGTGAAAAATGTGTACGTCTGCAGGGCGATTACGTCGAGAAGTAACGCCAGTTTCATCGATTTTGGGTGAGTAGTTAATTAGAAAAAAAATCGGAGGCCTTAGATCTTGAATGCACCTCGTACAATCTCAAGTAAAGCTTGAGCAGTCTGTTATAAATGACATACGGCAACTCTGACTGGAAAGCAAGGTGCGGAAAGGACTTTAACAGTTTGTACGTGATATGCATACAACCGTTACTCCGTGGATATCCACCATATGGTGGAGTGCGACATGTGTTCTGGTGCAGCAACCTTTTTCCTACTTGTGCCTGCTACTGTGTCTACTTGTTGCAGTACATGCTCCTCGGACAGTGAACCTGATACTATTCTTGATCTACCTGCATGTTGCACGTAAGTTTTGAAAGACTAGTGAATACTTTGCTGTCTGGCTGTCTTATCTGAGTTTGCAACGTACTGCTCTGCTGTTAATGATACAGGGGGGCAAATGTACTTCTCTGAATAAAGCTTGGCTCGTGAAAGTGCTAGGGATTATATGGCTTACGCCCCGTTGCTGTATTAGCGAAGTAAGTTACTAAAAGATGATCCTGCCGTACAATAATTGAAGACAGACACATAGCGGAATTATAAATAATGAACATGGGCACTCGGGGAAACATTTGTAATAAACGGAGGCAACAATGCAGATTTAACTTTTAAGAAATGATGACTTGCTTAGTATGGTTCAAACTCCTACTAAACGGTGGTCTTACAAGCGGTTTCTACACGCATTAATTATTGAACTATATCACAGCCCTTGAATTTTTTTAGTGTGACAGGGAAGATGACAGCTTCCCCACGCAGATCAAATCACGACGTGTACTCAATGCGTAAGTTTCGCCATTGGATTTCTTAGATGCCTGTTACTTAGATCCGATAAATCGCCAAAAATGTCTCTACGTAAATATAACCGCACCTGTCTGCCGTATTCTTCGATGGATGAAAACCAGAGTCTCTGCTTTCCGAGCGACGTCCCGAACAGTTCTCCCTTTTCTTCGTCCACCCTGTTTCCAAGACTACCTCTTCCACAACCAACATCTCCCAACGTCACGATCCTTCAGACAAAATTTCACTTACATGCACGTGGTCCACCATTCCTACACTCATTGTTCTACACCTAAAATAAATATTCTGACAGTCAGATGACGCGTCTACTGACAACAATTCTCACCATTTTTAATTACGTATTTTGTTAACGTCGTCCCATTTGTGCTTGTAACACACTCTCATTTGTATCGTAATCATCATTGATCATCGTTTAATAAATCGGCTCCCTAATAACAACATGCTGCTTCATTATATCAGCGTAGCAGTGGTGGACGATCTGGCTGGACATAAAAACTTCATATTGTAGAATATTTAACAATAGTAATGTAATATTCGTTGTTTGTTTCCATGATGGCTACTGTGCAATGCCATTACCAGCCATATCACTTATTTCGTACCAAACAATAATTGTTTATCACTCAGTAAGTGCAAATATTTTTTGTAGAATGAATGGCTTGATTGTAAAAATGTTTATGATTACAGTTCATGTTCTTTCATTTGTTTTACTAGTGTACCTGGCCTCCTTTGATGTTATTAGAAGGTGTACCATGTCTGCCATTAGCCAGCCGTGCACTTTAGGGTACTTTTAGGTTCTTGCGGCCGTCTATAATTGCTCTGCTGGTAAAAACCTGTCGCTCGCTGCCGCTAATCTTGCGATTGTCCGTAGGTCCTCTCCCTTTCCAAGCTTCTAGCTTTCTGTTCTTGGCAGACTCAAAATCCACTTAAGTGTTTGTAATTTCCACTACAGCCTCGTGATTCTCCCAAGTCTCGTTAAGTTACAATCTTCCATTGTCAGCGCGATCTCGGCCGTTCAGCAGACATTAACTACTTGCTATGTTCAGTTCCACTAAGGGTTTCTTCCTAGACTCTTTAAGTTACAACGATACGCTTTCTGATACAAATTGTGCTGCATACCCCTCACTGACATTAGCACCCCTGTACATCAAGTGGATGTCAGTCATTTCTTCGTTTGAAAATATGTGTGGAGTCATGGCAATTACTTGAAATGCTACACTGCGTTCGCTGTTCTTTGCTGGATCTCGTACCTGGAACTTAAGGCCGTTCTAGGCTGCTGCCTCGCTGCTCGAACGTAGCCGTCACAGCCCTAAATCTGAGCTGTAAGTGATTATTTCAAGGTCACTCTGCGCTTCATATCAATGAAAGTAACGTACTCAACTGACTGACAGCAGTAGGCCAGCGGCGAAGCTGCAACATAACCTTAACAACCGAATGGTTTTGTTTCCTGTGGCTTGTAAAACTGAGTCAAGAGTGCAGTATATCCTTTGCCTGAGTTGTGATAAAACCTTGCTGTAAAAATGTTACTGTCTGTTATATCTGAAGAGCGCAAAGTCGTTACCCAAAATTATCAAGAAAAATACTAATCAAAGATTCAGATCCAGGAAAAATCGAAAATATCTCTCGCTCCTTAATCAAAAAATTTATTATCATATGAGATGATCGAATGCAATGCTCGTTATCTTCTATAACCATGAAATTACTGATGGTTATGTTTCGCCATGGTACATAGCTATTACAGCGTTATAATGAATACAACAGCTTAGGTACGAAGCAGTTCAGATTTGTTATTTGTGGATTGCCTAATCATGCGGAAAGTTGTAGAATGCTTAAGGGATTTCGAAATGTAAGTCAAGGCTGAATGAAACAAATTTTTATGTGCACCACTGAATGACCAGAATTCATATAAATTCTGACACAGGGCCAAGTCCTCTAAAAGTTCAACTGAAATTACATAAAATGATACTAACGCTGTTTCGGGTGGGGCATCTAATAATATTCAAGACTGAATGGAGAAAACGCAAAAAACATTTTTCATGTGGGCAGCTCGCGAATCCAAAGTTAATGAGGTGGAAAACCGAAGAGTTATATTCATTAGGCAACACAAGCTCTTTGGCAGAACAAGTAAGTTGTGAACTGCTGAGAATATGGATTGTGCCACCACCAGTTGTGACACTTATGTTTCCTCAAAATCAGCTAGCGTGCTACGATTAGCACTAGATGGAAGCTGGGCAGCTGGAAAACGAAGCTCTGAAGTTTAGCTCACAACTCTCAATTGCGCAACCTTCGAAAAAACCCCACGTGGATGGGGTGACTCATTGCTGATGCCAACGTGACAAACGAGAATACCACTTGTTTCTCGTAAAAACAGGGGAGTCCAACAGAAATTTCCCACACTGGGAATGCGAAAAGCATCTTAACAGGCACGAGGTAGGTATAGCCATGTGGCAATACCCGATCGATTGGTTAGTCTCATCGCGTCAAGCGTAGGTGCAAATCATTCGATTGGATACAACTGAATTTTGGAGTGAAAGCAACTAACTTTCTCACGCTGATTGGGTGGCACCACGGCGGCCTGTCCTTTGATGTTCGTACAGAAAAGCAAAATATAGCAATCAGTTATTCTCTGGGGACAATTCTGGTTGCTCGGAGGTTATTTACCCATAGAAAGGACAGACTAGACAGACTACTGGTTCCGCCAACAAATGCACAGAACAGACCGAGGCTCCAGTTCTGCGAAAACTATTCACTGCTCCTCCTACTGAAACTCACTGCCTTCTGCATGGAATCTCGTGTCGATATTAGCCACAGGCGTCACATTTGGCAATGGAATTGCAGGTTTCCATCTGACACCGATGGCAGTCACACGGGATCTGGGGTACCAATGGCACGCGCTCGCTGAGCCACGCCTCCTTAGGATCTGTACCCTGAGCGCCTTCTGCTGCCGCAGGGTAGGATGGCCTCCGGCAGACAGATACTCGACTTGCAATGGAGCCTCTTCGCTACTGTACTATCCTTCACGCTTAGCGAAGGGAACTTCTTCCTCGTTGGCACTGTGATAGCTGGACTGTCCTTATTGCTGCATTATTTGAGTCGTCGTTCATTTGGAGAAGTACAAGTTACATAAATCTTCTGCTTGTTGTGTTACACTGTTCGCTATCATTTCTGCTCCTTTCCAGCTTCCCTACGACGACAGTTGACGTCTCACTCTGTAGCCCACCTCTCCTCACCGTTTTGTACAAAGTCATACACAACATCTGTCCACCAGACCTCCGTCGAAAGGCTGCTCTTTACAACCTCTGTCAGCAAGTTTCTGGAAACAACTCGATCCCTCATCATTACGGTTTGCTCTCACTGCCCAGGAAACGCCGCAAATTTAGAAGACCAGCATATGAAATGGGAGTCCAAATGTTATTACAGGATTCGACGAGGACGCAGAGTGGAAACGTGAGTGGCAAGCTACAAGAAGCTGAAACAAAAATGTGTTCAAATGTGTGTGAAATCTTATGAGACCTAACTGCTAAGGTCATCAGTCCCTAAGCTTACATACTACTTAACCTAAATTATACTAAGGACCAACACACACACCCATGCCCGAGGGAGGACTCGAGCCTCCGCCGGGACCAACCGCACAGTCCATGACTGCAGCGCCTTAGACCGCTCGGCTAATCCCGCACCGCGAACCCGAAACCACGAACTTATAGACAGTCCAACAGTTCCAGTTCCAGGCATCCACCAACCAAGGGAGGTGTAGGTCCAGTTAAACAGATATCGGACTGAGGAGGGTAGGTGGAAATACAAGTGGGACTTTTCAAGTGACAGTATGTTTGACGGTGGTGACACCCAAACAATGAGCCACATTGTGAATGAGTGTCCAATCAGACGCTTCCCTGGTAGCATTGAGAAGCTCCATCAAGCATTCCACGAGGCACTCCGCTGGATCGAGTCCATCAACATCCGGGTGTAGTCTGAGCCGTTTTAAAACTTGTGTACTGTATATTATTTCACTTGTGCAGTTTTATATATGTTTCTTTGTTTTGCTTAATGTGTATTACTGTAACTGATGCATACGATAATGATAATTCATTCTTGTGACAAGCAGGACTTGAGACGATACAGGGAGTGCACCTTCCCAGGGAGAAATACACAAACTTTCTTCCCCAGCAAACTTCCTCAGTACTCTCAGTAAAACAACCACGAAATAATGGCAGAGAATGAAGCAATATCACTATATCATACGGTGTTCTAATATTGGGATGACTGCACTTGTGCATACGTCGTACCGACGATGGTTGGTTGGCTGATTTGGGGGAGGGACCAAACAGTGACGTCATCGGTCCCATCGGATGGGAGAAGGATGGAGAAGGAAACTGGCCATGCCCTCTCGAAGGAACCATCCCGTCATTTGCCTGAAGCGGTTTAGAGAAGTCAGGTGAAACCTAAATCAGAATGGCAAGACGCGGTTTGAATCGTCGTCCTCCCGAACGCGAGGGCAGTGAGCTAACCACAGCGCCACCTCACTCGGTGTATCTCCGAAACTACTTGTTTCCAGGCCTACGTTTATTACGATTACTTGTTTTATTGTCTAGTAATCTCTCCTTTGGCTTATAGCTACACTACTGGCCATTAAAATTGCTACACCACGAAGATGGCGTGCTACAGACACGAAATTTAACCGACATGAAGAAGATGCTGTGATACGCAAATGATTAGGTTTTCAGAGCATTCACACAAGGTTGGCGCCGGTGGCGACACCTACAACGTGCTGACATGAGGAAAGTTTCCAACCGATTTCTCACACACAAACGGGAGTTGACCGGCGTTGCTTGGTTAAACGTTGCTGTGATGCCTCGTGTAAGGAGGAGAAATGCGTACCATCACGTTTCCGACTTTGATAAAGGTCGGATTGTAACCCACCGCGATTGCGGTTTATCGTATCGCGACATTGGTCGAGATCCAAAGACTGTTAGCAGAATATGGAATCGGTGGGTTTATGATGGTAATACGGAACGCCGTGCTGGATCCAAACGGCCTCGTATCAGTAACAGTCGATATGACCGGCATCTTATCCGCATGGCTGAAACGGATCGTACAGCCACGTCTTGATCCCTGAGTCAATACATGGGGACGTTTGCAAAACAAAAACCATCTGGACTCACAGTACGCCGATGTTTACTGCAGCATGGACTATCAGCTCGGAGACCATGACTGCGGTTACCCTTGACTCTGCATCACAGACAGGAGCACCAGCGATGGTATACTCAACGACAAACCTGGGTGCACGAATGGCAAAACGTCATTTTTTAGGATCCATCCAGGTTCTGTTTACAGCATCATTGTGGTCGCATGCGTGCTTGGCGACATTGCGGTGAACGCACATTGGAAGCGTTTATTCGTCATCGCCATACTGGCGTATCACCCAGCGTGATGGTATGTGGTGCCATTGGTTAAACGTCTCGGTAACCTCTTGTTCGCATTGACGGCACTTTGAACAGTGTACGTTACATTTCAGATGTGTTACGACCCGTGGCTCTACCCTTCATTCGATCCCTGCGAAACCCTACATTTCATAATGCACGACCGCATGTTTCAGGTCCTGTACTGGCCTTTCTGGATTCAGAAAATGTTCGACAGCAGCACTGGCCAGCACATCCTCCAGATCTCTCACCAATTAAAAACGTCTGATCAATGGTGGCCGAGGAACTGGGTCATCACAATACGTCAGGTACTACTCTTGATGAACTGTGGTATCGTGTTGAAGCTGCATGGGGACCTGTACTTGTACACTCCATCCAAGCTCTGTTTGACTCAATGCCCAGGCGTATCAAGGCCGTTATTACGGCCAGAAGTGGTTGTTCTGGGTACTGATTTCTCAGGATGTATGCACCCAAATTGCGTGAAAATGTAACCACATGTCAGTTCTAGTATAATATATCTGTCCAGTGAATACCCGTTTATCATCTGCATTTCTTCTTGGTGCAGCAATTTTAATGGCCAGTAGTGTATAATAGTCAAGTAGCCCGCACATTTGGAGAAAATATACCTCTAAAGGAAAGGAGCGACTTGAACGGAAGCAGCAAAACAGGCGAGGGATGCGGAGAGGAGAGCAGCGCGCCCACTGCGCCAATGATTGCCGCCGGCGGTGTTTTATATTCCGCCTCTCCCGGCGGCGGCTTTGCTGCCGGCTGAGTGACGCAATTTCCCGCGTCCTGGAGGCGGCTCACGCGCCCACCGTAATGGCCGCCACAGCGCCTTGGGCCTCTAATGTCAGCTGCCGCAGCTGCGTCGCAGGACACCAACTCCCTTGGACCCGTGGGAGCGAGCGGAACTAAGCGTGAGTCCGGAAATGCATAGGTCGGTCAATAGAACGTGGCCGTATTTAATGAGGTAACTGATTACGTGGCGAGTAAATATGTACCAGATCAGAAGTCGATTCTGTCCTGCTTTTCGTAGACAGTCACATTCGATGTAGGGTGGTAATTACCTTAATTTTTTGGAATCTTCAATCTTCTGACTGATTCGATGCAGCCCACCACCAATTCCTTTCCTATGCCGACCGTTCATCTCAGATTAGCAGTTGTAGCTTACATCCTCAATTATTTGCTGGCTGTATTGCAGTCTCTATATTCGTCTACAGTTTTGACCCTCTATGGCTCCCTCTAGTACCATGGAAGTCACTCCCTGACGTCATAACAGATGTCCTACCATCCTGTCCCTTCTTCTTATCAGCGCTTTCTGTATATTCGTTTCCCTGTCGATTCTGCATTGATTCCTTACCTTACCAACCCACATCATTTTCAACATTCAAATGGCTCTAAGCACTATGGGACTTAATATCTGAGGTTATCAGTCCCCTAGACTTAGAACTACTTAAATCCAACTAACCGAAGGACATCACACAAATCCATGCCCGAGGCAGGATTCAAACCTGCGACC
The DNA here is from genome assembly GCF_021461385.2 of Schistocerca piceifrons. Classification (NCBI taxonomy): domain Eukaryota; kingdom Metazoa; phylum Arthropoda; class Insecta; order Orthoptera; family Acrididae; genus Schistocerca; species Schistocerca piceifrons. Next base: position 668,694,511 of record NC_060142.1, on the reverse strand, counting down.
GTAACAGCAGCGCGGTTTCGGACTGGAGCGCCTAGAACCGATCGGCCACAGCGGCCGGCTTTTCAACATTCTTATGTAGTGCCACATCTCATTCGTTTCGATTCTCTTCTTTTCCGTATTTACCACAGTCCGAGTCTCACTACCATAGAATGCTGTATAATGTACATCCATCTGAATCCGCATACTGCAGTGAAACCTCTGTTTTCTTTCATAGTTTTTACCTCTCAGCTCTCTGCAAACTTCTCATCATTGCAACTTTTACTGTTAGCTGTGTCCTGTCAACATGTCTCTTATTTTAGACAAATTGGTCCTTCCTTCACGATTCAGTTCAGTTCTGCATAAATGATAATACCATGTAGCAGTCTTGAAAATTCTTCATCTACACTATATACCAAAAGTTCTTGTACTCTTTGGGTGAGCGTAGGCATCTGCGGTCGTGACAACTGACGTCTATAATTTTGAGCATCAGTGTCTCGCGAGCACCTACTTCAGGGGCAAACTGAATTCTTACGAACGGACTGGCGAGGTCCCCGCTCTCGCCAGTTGCAGCAGAGACATGGAAGAGGCATTAGAAGAATAGACGCATACAGTCAGTACCGCTGGAAGTCTGTAAAATGTTTTATAATGATTCAGGACCAAAGAGCACATATACCAACAATTATATTACACTATCTGCACAATTAAACGAGGGTGTAGTCTTCAATTATTTTCTAGGGCAGCTATGAGATGTATGGCTGTTCGTTTTTGTCTTTTGCCACCCTGATATTGTCATGTAAACATCGTTCTCTGTAGCTCTGCATCATTTTTAATACCTGGTGATGAAAAAGTCAGTATAAATTTGAAAACTGAATAAATCACGGAATAACGTAGATACAGAGGTACAAATTGACACACATGCTTGGAATGACATGGGGTTTTATTGGAACCAAAAAAATAAAAAGTTCAAAAAATGTCCGACAGATTGCGCTTCATCTGATCAGAATAGCAATAATTAGCATAAAAAAGTAAGACAAAGCAAAGATGATGATCTCCACAGGAAATGCTCAATATGACCACCATCATTCCTCAACAATAGCTGTAGTCGAGGAATAAGGTTGTGAACAGCACTGTAAAGCATGTCCGGACTTACGGTGAGGCAGTGGCGTCGAATGTTGTCTTTCAGCATCCCTAGAGATATCGTCCAATCACGATACACTTGCGACTTCAGTTAACCCCAAATCCAATAATCGCACGGACTGAGGCCTGCGGACCTGGGAGGCCAAGCATGCCGAAAGTGGCGACTGAGCACATGATCGTCACCAAACGAAGCGCGCAAGAAAACTTTCACGCATCTGGCAATATGGGGTGGAGCGCCATCCTACATAAACATCGTACGTTCCAGCAGATGTTTATCAGCCAGGCTGGGGATGATGGGATTCTGTAACATATCGGCGTACCTCTCACCCGTCACGGTAGCAGTCACTGACGTTTTGCTGTCCAGCACCATCTGTCGGATATTTTGCGAACTTTAATTTTTTTTTTTTTGTTCTATTAAAACCTCATGTCATTCCAAGCATGTGTGACAGTTATTACCTCTCTACATACATTATACTGACTTTTTGATCACCCGGTATAATAAGCTAATTCTCATTCAGAATGTGTTAGAATACTTTATTATAATTATTTTTTAGTTTTTCGTCGTTCCTTAGTTGCTATAAAATTCATAGACGTGTGCGCGTCTATGCAACTAAATGAAAGGCTGGTTTTTGCCATACGCGCTTCGCTCCTCTTATTTGTGAAGCGTCTTCTGCGGCCTGTAATACATGTTCCTTTTTATACAAATAAAAAACTATGCACTAGTTACAATATGTTATTGTTGTTGTTGTTGTAGTATTCAGTCCTGAGACTGGTTTGATGCAGCTCTCCATGCTACTCTATCCTGTGCAAGCTTCTTCATCTCCCAGTACCTACTGCAACCTACATCCTTCTGAATATGCTTAGTGTATTCATCTCTTGGTCTCCCTCTACGATTTTTACCCTCCACGCTGCCCTTCAATACTAAATTGGTGATTCCTTGATGCCTCAGAACATGTCCTACCAACCGATCCCTTCTTCTAGTCAAGTTGTGCCACAAACTTCTCTTCTCCCCAATTCTATTCAATACCTCCTCATTAGTTATGTGACCTACCCATCTAATCTTCAGCATTCTTCTGTAGCACCACATTTCGAAAGCTTCTATTCTCTTCTTGTCCAATCTATTTATTGTCCATGTTTCACTTCCATACATGGCTACACTCCATACAAATACTTTCAGAAACAACTTCCTGACACTTAAATCTATACTCGAAGTTAACAAACTTCTTCAGAAATGCTTTCTTTGCCATTGCCAGTCTACATTTTATATCCTACTTCGACCATCATCGGTTATTTTGCTCCCTAAATAGCAAAACTCCTTTACTACTTTAAGTGTCTCATTTCCTAATCTATTTCCCTCAGCATCACCCGACTTAATTCGACTACATTCCATTGTCCTTGTTTTGCTTTTGTTGATGTTCATCTTATATCCTCCATTGAAGACACTATCCATTCCGTTCAACTGCTCTTCCAAGTTCTTTGCTGTCTCTGACAGAATTACAATGTCATCGGCGAACCTCAAAGTTTTTATTTCATCTCCATGGATTTTAATACCTACTCCGAATTTTTCTTTGTTTCCTTCACTGCTTGCTCAATATAGAGATTGAATAACATCGGGGAGAGGCTACAACCCTTTCTCACTCCCTTCCCAACCACTGCTTCCCTTTGATGTCCCTCGACTGTTATAACTGCCATCTGCTTTCTGTACAAATTGTAAATAGCTTTTCGCGCCCTGTATTTTACCCCTGCCACCTTCAGGATTTGAAAGAGTGTAGTTCAAATGTGTGTGAAATCTTATGGGACTTAACTGCTAAGGTCATCAGTCCCTAAGCTTACACACCACTTAACCTAAATTATCCTAAGGACAAACACACACACACACACACACACACACACACACCCATGCCCGAGGGAGGACTCGAACCTCCGCCGGGACCAGCCGCACAGTCCATGACTGCAGCGCCCTTGACCGCTCGGCTAGTCCCGCGCAGCTTGATATAGAGTATTCCAATCAATATTGTCAAAAACTTTCTCTAAGTCTACAAATGCTAGAAACGTAGGTTTGCCTTCCCTTAATCTAGCTTCTAAGATAAGTCGTAGGGTCAGTATTGCCTCACGTGTTCCAACATTTCTACGGAATCCAAACTGATCTTCCCCAAGGTCGGCTTCTACCAGTTTTTCCATTCATCTGTAAAGAATTCGTGTTAGTATTTTGCAACCATGGCTTATTAAACTGATAGTTCAGTAATTTTCACATCTGTCAACACCTGCTTTCTTTGGGATTGGAATTATTATATTCTTCTTGAAGTCTGAGGGTATTTCTCCTGTCTCATACATCTTGCTCACCAGATGGTAGAGTTTTGTCAGGACTGGCTCTCCCAAGGCTGTCAGTAGTTCTAATGGAATGTTGTCTACTCCCGGGGCCTTGTTTCGACTCAGGTCTTTCAATGCTCTGTCAAACTCTTCACCCAGTATCGTATCTCCCATTTCATCTTCATCTACAACCTCTTCCATTTCCATAATATTGTTCTCGAGTACATCGCCCTTGTATAGACTCTCTATATACTCCTTCCACCTTTCTGCTTTCCCTTCTTTGCTTAGAACTGGGTTTCCATCTGAGATCTTGATATTCATACAAGTGGTTCTCTTTTCTCCAAAGGTCTCTTTAGTTTTCCTGTAGGCAGTATCTATCCTACCCCTAGTGAGATAAGCCTCTACATCCTTACATTTGTCCTCTAGCCATCACTGCTTAGCCATTTTGCACTTCCTGTCGATCTCATTTTTGAGACATTTGCATTCATTTTTGCCTGCTCCATTTACTGCATTTTTATATTTTCTACTTTCATCAATTAAATTCAATATTTGTTCTGTTACCCAAGGATTTTTACTAGCCTCATCTTCTTACCTACTTGATCGTCTGCTGCCTTCACTACTTCATCCCTCAAAGCTACCCATTCTTCCTCTACTGTATTTCTTTCCCCCATTCTTGTCAATTGTTCCCTTATGCTCTCCCTGAAACTCTGTACAACCTCTGGTTCTGTCGGTTTATCCAGGTCCCATCTCCTTAAATTACCTTGAATTATTATGTTACATTTTGTCACGTTTTTCTCTGCTTTTCAGAGTAGAAACGATATCGTGGAGTTAAATTATCATTTTGGTGTTGCTTACGATTTCGAGTGTTGTTAGTTCATGTGTGTGGTACTGGAGGTGTGTTGATTGCGTCCCCATGTTCAAACTGTCCCATTTCCATTGTTCCTCCACCCATGTTTATTGTAGCACATAACTTTCACTTTTCATGCCGTGATCAATATGTGGGGGTTTACAGAGTGTAGTGTTGCCAACTGTCACTGTGTGTTTATCTTTGGTCTTTTTTGTGTTGTTTGTGTAGTTTGGTATTTTTAATTTGTTTTGTGTATGTTATGTTTCAGATTGCTGTTTGTTATTGTTCTTTGTGGCTAACATAATTAGGGAGTAATTGTTTATATTGATTTCGTCATTAATTACTTTATTTTTCATTGCAAGGGCTCTTTGTATATGAAAGTATTCTTGTAATGGCAAGAGTTTTTTTTTTGTGATTTTTCGCTGAGTCATTTTCATGTCTTGTTCAATGTTGGATGGTTCTTGTCCATACCTCATCAGGTGTTTGGCAAGTGTAGAATGGCTATTTTCATACTTCCAGCTTCTTTTATGTTCTTTATACCTAGTTTTGAAATTCCTGTGTATCGTCCCCAGATGTACTGATTCACATTCTTGGCATTATAACAGAAGTATACCTGCTCCTTGGTATTTATCTGGTTTGCCTGTTATTTGTAAACGTGACTACAGATATGGACTAACACCACTGGAAATCGAAAGTAACACCAATCAATAGTTTAACCTCACGATATTTGTGCTACAAAACTTATTTATAATCTGCACAAGTTGGCTGTAGTCATGAAGAGTTACGCCACTGCCTTTAAACGACAGAACGGCGAGTGAGGCTGGTGTCTGTTTGTAGATGCAGGTCGGAAGGAGCAGCTGCTGCGCTCCCCTGGGATGATGGCAGTTTGGCAGCTCGCCAGTCAGCCAGGCCTTCAGGAGCCTGGTGGTAGGAGGTGCCAAAGTCTTCTCATCAGCGAAGGCATAGCAGAGGCTGCAGCAGCCCACAGCAGACAAGTTCTTCAGACTGGGCTGGCTGTTGGATCGTTGATCAATCTTGATGGATCGTTGATGGAGCGTGATCTGTCCTATCTGGAAATTGGTATTTATACCGGTCGGTCTATGCCAATGACGTTTCCATGTCGCAAGGATGGCAGAATGCGGCCTTGGTTTCTGGATCCCCTGAGCACTCTGTATTGTGCTGTGTTGTTGCAACTCCTGACTTCAATTCTACAGTTTGGTCAACTCTGCAGCGCCTGTGTACTGAGAAGCCACTTCTGTGTATGAGTTACGTATTGATACCTCATTGTCGATGATAAACAGAACGAAGTTTTGCTCGCTTCCTCATGAAACAAAGCTGTGAGTAATACCAAACTCCTCGGCCACACTCATCACACTTCGTCCTCCTTGCACTTCCCCGATGGTTCTTCCCTGTGTGAAGTAATCCAAATGTTATCTTCAGACCACGTAATAATGAGGAAATCATGCACCGTTCACCATAACTGCTCGCTGATTGACGCACATCGTTGTTTCCTTTGCCTTTAACTGCCTCGTGTTGTGCGGCCGGCCCCATTTGGCGCTTTATCCACGCTGACGTCACGCCATTTGACGTCCAGCTTTCTGTGCACGACTGGGAGACCTGTGGCAACACGCTCCTGCACTTTCATATACGAGGCGTCTTTTTTTAAGTAAGTACAGTTTTGAAATTTAAAAAAAATACGTGCTAAGATGTCTCAATAATTTTATTTTTACATGAAAGCCTGTACCTTAATCTACTTTTCTACATAATTTCCGTCAATATTGAGGCACTTGTCATAACGTTGTATCAGTTTTTGAATACCCTCCTCACAGAAGTCAGCCGCCGGATTTATTAACCGTTGCATCACCACTGTTTTGACTTCGTCATCGTCTTGAAGGCGCTGACCGCCCAGGTGTTTCTTCACATGCAGAAACAGATGGTAGTCACTGGGCGCAAGATCGAGGCTGTACGGAGGATGATCTAGAGTTTCCCATCGAAAAGATGTGATGAGGTCTTTGGTCTGATTCGCCACATGCGGACGGGCATTGTCTTGCAGCAAAACGATGCCCTTGCTCAATTTCCATGGACTGTTGCTTTGATTCTGGTGTGACGTAGGCCACCCATGTTTCATCACCCGTAACAATTTGATTTTAAGTAATCATCACCGTCGTTGTGGTACCGCTCAAGGAAAGTCAAAGCACTGTCTAAACGTTTGGTTTTGTGCACAACCGTCAACATTTTCGGTAACCAACGTGCGAACGATTTTCGGTAATTCAAGTGCTTGGTCACAAAGCCATACAAAACACTACGAGAGACATTAGGAAATCGTAAAGCGTCTGTTTTCTCTCACCTTATTGTCCACTTCCTGCACCAAACTTTCACTAACGATCGAAGGACGCCCACTCCGTTGTTCATCATGCACATTTTTGCGGCCATCTTTAAATGCTCTCATCCACTTTTTTACCATTCCATCACTCATAATGTTTTCTCCGTCAACTTCACAGATCTCACGATGAATATCGATCTCTTTTAGGCCTTTAGCACTAAGAAATCTTATAAGCCCGTACTTCACAGTCGGCGAGGCGCACGATTATCAGAGGCATCTTAAACACTCAGTACAAAACGTAAACAAGGAAGAGTCAGTGCTTAGATTAAGGTACAGGCTTAATTTCAAAACGGTACTTACTTAAAAAACACGCCTCGTATTTCCACCGAGTTGTCAATATGTTATGTTACTTTATTTATCTTGTGTAAGTTTTGTAGAGTTGTGGAGTAGTAGTAGTAGTAGTAGCAGCAGTAGTAACAGTAGTAGAAGTAGTTACATCTATAGAATATTTCAGGGTGTATTCGAGTCATCACTGTAAAAAGCTTTCACTAATCTACAGAGGCAATACATGTGAGTTTGTCGTTGTTCAATCTATTTTCTGAGATAAATCGTAGTGGGCCTACAAGTACTGCCACATATGTTCCTACACTAACCTGACTTCTTTTTTTTCTCAGTGTGTCTCATGAACTTATTTAACATTTTAGCGCTCAACAGGATATATATTCTCGTTTCTTTTTCAATTTTTTGAGTCATCATCCTCCTAACTGGTTTGATATGGCATGTCTAAGTTACAGGTCACATGTCTTTCGGATACATGTTATGTGTCTGTAATGTTGTGGTTTCCATAGCCTTCTGCAACTTCATGTCAGTAACTTCTGGTACTTTCATCTTTAGGGACAGTTTGGCATGGTAAGGACAATAAGGTGTCGTGAAACTCTTATCAGTCTTCCGGTTTTTTTGACAAGCCGTAGCCGCAATGAGGGTGACTTCTCTTATCAGTTACCTTCAGCCACTATTCTTGATGATTTCCATTCAAAATCTAAACAGAGGATGAGATCGAACCTGAAATTCAGGACGTTTTTTGGTCGTGAAAGGCCGTGTGGGATTAGCCGTGCGGTCTAAGGCGCTGCAGTCATGGACTATGCGGCTGATCCCGGCAGAGGTTCGAGTCCTCTCTCGGGCATAGGTGTGTGTGTTTGTCCTTAGGATAATTTAGGTTAAGTAGTGTGTAAGCTTAGGGACTGATGACCTTAGCAGTTAAGTCCCATAAGATTTCTCACACATTTGGTCGTGAAAGACCATACCGTAGCCAACAGTAAACATTATGTATGACTGTTACTGACTGTAGATTATTCTCATTTACTCCAGCTTAAAGACATACTGAAACGTGTTTGAAAATCCTATCTCACTTTTCTTGCGTTGGTGGAATGAATTTTTCACAGAGTGTCGTAATATACAGTGACGGAGATATCAACGTCTCTGTACCATGAGCTTACAGAAGGAAGACTCTAGAAGCGAAGGAGGCGAAAGGAGGGAGAAGAGGAAGAAATCAGCTGGGGCAGACGAGCAGCAGTTGGAAGCTCCCTTCATCCACCCACGCTGCACTCGCACCTCCAATCAGACAGCTCGTTTCGAGATGGCAGCCGTTGGCTGACGGGTGTCTCAGACGCACAGAACGGCACACAAGCGCGCTGTGACAGATGTCGGAAGTACGGTGCTGCTTATCGGGGACGGAGCACAGATGGAAGTATCTGGGAGCGCGTGCCGCCAACGTCAGGGGCTGACAGGCCGACCCGCGTATCGACAGGCGATACGGCAGAGAGAGGTCTGGAGGTTAGGCCTCGTGCCGATACAGAACACCGCTGGCGGCATCCGAACTGCTGTTACGGAATCTGGTTTCGCACACAAAGGACCCTGGGCCGACGAAAGAAGACACGCGGAGCAATGTCGATACGGAAGGATGGAAAGACCATTAGGAATACACGGAGACCGCATAACACTGTTACTGTTTCGTCTACGTACTACGTAGTCCGTATCTTTACGATTTGTTAGGTGAGTATCGCGGAAACGCTGTAACAAATGTGTCTGAAAAGGCCTCGCGTAGAATCGCAGTTTGAGACTTGTTAGTGCTCAGTTCCTACTATAGCCAGGAATATGAGGTAAAAATTTTTGATTTAGCGCGGAACAGCGGCTGTTTGCATAGCCATTCGAACATTTGTTTTACTGTAACTATGTTACGGTATATTAATCAAGTTTTGAACGACGAACTGGAGCTGGCGCCAAGGCAAATTGTGCGAATACATTAATTCCTTTTGCAAAAGATTTTAATGGGAATGAAATTAATGTTCAGCAAATAGCACCATTTACATGTGCTGCGTTAGGATTTTACGTGCAAAAAGTGTCATCCTCGTTCGGATTTCACGTGCAGAAATAATCACCCCCAAATAACTCCGTACTGGAGTGAAACTGATGGCTCAAATTTGGCCCACCGGCGTATCGGACCATATTCTAAGATCAGTTTTAACCGTTTTAAACGACTTTGCTTCATTTGGATTTAACGTGGGAAAAAAAAGTTTGTCTGAGAGGTTTCTGAAGCGCGGCACTTCTGTACTTCAAACTTGTACGAATTGGTTCAGGTTTTGCAGGAAGGTAAACGGTTAAAGTCAAAACGAAACTTTTTAACCATTGTCGTGACACGATGGTTTAAAGTCGAGCTAAGTGTAGCACGTAAAATTGGTTCTTGCGTGAACTTGATGAGCGGAAACGGATGAAATTCCAAAAAAATAAATTAAAACATTCATTTTTAGGTAAAATTAAAAAATTCATTTTTAGGTAAAATTAAAAACTCAAATGTAACTTCGGTCGTGTGCTGTGTCCAAAAAATCACTATTTTGTGAGTTGTTTATGCCCGCCACTTACGCGGATAGGTTTTCAAGTAAGAAGGCACACAAATACATATAAGTAAGGTCGTCCTGGTGCTTTGTGAAAGCTTTATCCCGTGTCACTACATAAAGAACACTGTTCGAAAGACAATAAACAAACCTGTAACGGGTCAATTGTCGCCCGAGTCGACAAAAACCTACATCGGTTGCCAAGCTATGGCGGCCTAACGTCGAAGTTATGTAAGAGTGAAAGTTGTGGAACCACATTGAGGAATACTCATGTCGTAGCACCAAAAGGCGAAGATGTCCTTGGCAGAGTTAGGGATATAAGAGAAGGAATCTAGCTCTTTGATTTATCTGGCAGCTTCAAAGACATATATATCAACAGATCGTGACATACACGCACTTTTTTACGAGTTAACTCTAATTCCACAATACAGTGAGCTCTGTTAGACCTACGTCCTGTTACATATGTCGTGAGGGGTGCACACAAATTTATGTGCTCATAGAGAGTGGGATGCATTTTCAATAGAAAGTATCCGAGAGTGGTAGTGCATCTATAATAGGAAGTATTCCAGAGTGGGCATGCATGCTTCCTAAACTTTAATACTGCACGACAGGACAAGTGCCATGTTGGATGATATGATGGGACGCGTCACGTTACACGACATGACACCATGTACCATGTAAGTTTATTTGACGCAGTTATATTACATGACATGGGTACTAATAGTGACAAGTTAAAAAACGCGAATATGTCAAGATATTTTAGTGTAAATTTTTTGAAGCTTCAGGTAAGTCGGAAAGCTAGTTCCCTCCTTTTAAATCCCTAACTCTGACCAGGACACATTCGTCACACAACAGGAGCATTTTTCAGTCTGGTATAAAGATGATTTTAGTTAGAGAGATATTTTCAAACAACTGTAAAAGTATATTGTGATTAGTAACTGCACTGTTATGTCATTGTTGTGCACTTAAGGATTCAAATCAATTATATTTATAAAGTCGGAGCTCACTCAGAAGATGTTATATTTTATTATCACGAAAAGAGTACTATTCTGCCAAAGAAATGAGAACGCCATTACGCCCGGGAACGGCCAAGCTTCTTCCCTTATCGTTCCGTTTCGGGAACGCCTTTTTTATGAAGTCAGACGCACAGCGGGCTGACCCTATTAACAGCGTCGAGATAGCATTGGCAGTTTGCGTTTTGTGAACGCCTTTTATGTGGAAAGAAGTAGACCGCAGCGAGACTGAACTATAAGGAAGTATCCAGGTAGCACTAGACGAGTGGTGTCATACACTGTTCCGCTCACTAAGATATTAAATATTTCGTGTTGACATTGGTAAAACTTGTGGAAGAAGGCCATAACTAACACTTCTCCATTAATATGCCATCTTATTTAAATTGTAGCCATGGATGCAAGACTTTTCCGGACTAAATATGGTGTTGCAAGAATTACATCATCTTACTTCAAGAATGTTTCTCAAAGGTCAACAATGTGGGGCGTTTGGTCTATCTGATTAATAAGAGACGCGAAGAATTGTCAGAAGTATTTTTGCGACACATTTCCAACTGTACTGCTTCTGACAAGGCAAGTGGTAGACAATTAATTTCATTTATGATGTACAGGAAAGCTAGACCTGTGTTAACAAAATCTTTTATGAAAAGTGCTTTTGATTCAGCACAGTGACAGTTAATTCTGACAAGTATTACCGTCTTATTTCAGGTCATTATCTTTACTGTGCATAATGCCGTCTTAAAATTACAAGTTGTTTAGTAGATGAATGATAATAATGATGCAATATTTACATGGTTTATTGAAGTAAGAAAATGGAGATATGCAACTTCGATGGTTCGCATTGTAACTGCACTTACTCAAATTTCATTTGTTTAAATACATCTGCTAAAAGTCTCAAGATAAAAGTAACAGTCTAGTGACAATTACTAACTTTATCTTTTCTCTGCGAAGTTAGTAAGGTAATGTTTGAGGAGGACGTCATTTAAAGTCTTGTTAGTGTCATTCTGGTACAGCAAGCATAATTAGATTTATTAAATGATAAATTATTTAACTGTTGTATGTCTGATGGATAGACTTACTTTCAAAATTCGTGTCTGTCGGATGTAGCAACCGATATTAGGAAGAAGGTTCTTTAATTTTCACGAGGAAAGTTCGCAAGGTGTGTTGGTGTTGATACCTGCCTCAGAGGTGAATGCCGACACTCTGATTTGGAGGGGAACATAAATTATCAGAACGATAAGTAAAAGTAAGAGTGAAATGTGTACTTTGTTTCTGGAAACAAGGACCCCTAGTTCGTACACCACACGTTCCAGAAGTAGTGCGATAGCCTAATTAGCGCTGAGACAGTTACAAACTAGTTAACATCAGTAGAGACTTCAATTGACTCTGAAGTAGTGTTCAGATTGTTAATATTATTGTTTTCAATGGCGAGTCCTAAGTTATGAAAGACAGCCAAGGATGTACACTCACGCTCATAAATTAAGGATAATTGCAGACTGTGGTGCCACACAACGTGGCACTACACACAACTGGCGCTAATAGCATAAGCACATAGGTAACACACTCGACACAGATCTGTAAGTCCACAGTATTGGTGATAAGTTGAGAAAACAGTCCCGAAGCACATGTGCTACAAAACGCCACTGTTTCCTGCTCATGTACCCCGACATCAATATGGGATATAATCACCATGCACACGAACACAGGCCTCACAACGGGTGGGCATACTCTGGATCAGGTGGTCGAGTAGCTCCTGGGGTACAGCCTCCCATTCTTGCACCAGTGCCTGTCGGAGCTCCTGAAGTGCCCCAGGGGTTTGAAGACGTGCAGCGATACGTCGACCGAGAGCGAATTTTGCTGTTTGCTTGCTTACTGCGTGAAAAGGATGTCTGAACACCAGCCATTGTGTAGGCGCAACAGAAAATTCGTAGCACCCGACGTAGACGGCTGGGTCGTTGGTCGAAATATCGAGCATGAAACGGAAAACAACAACTGGGCACGACATCCGGAAAGACACAATCAGTAACCTCAGATATCAATATGCCCTCAAAGTTCCCTCAGCGTCGAAGTTCCACTTTCGCGGAGGTTATACTAGCTAGGTACGTCCTCTGGTTGGCGACTGAATTCGTTCGATGTCTCAAGTTATATAAGTGTGATTAGGACTCTAAAACATTGGTGCAGAATATATCCTAGGTGAGTCTTGACTGTGATTTCCTAGAAACCCCAATTTCACGAGGCGCCTGCAATAACAGCAGCGACCTTAAAAATAGTTCGTTTTGAAGAAAATAATTTTTTCAAAGTTTTTGGATATGACAATCAACGCTTATCGGGAAACCCCTAACAGCAATTTCTCTGCTTTTGTGCTGTTTGTTAGAACTATTGACAACCTTGGGAGAGCCAGCCATGAGAAAACTCTTCCATCTGGTGAGCTAGACGTATGAGACAGGCGAAATACCCTCAGACATCAAGAAAAATATAATAATTCCTAAGAAAGAAGGTGCTGACAGGTGTGAATATTACCGAATTATCAACTAAATGACTCATGGTTGGAAAATAATAACACGAATTCTGTACAGAAAAATGGAAAAACTGGTAGAAATCGATCTTGGGGAGTATTAGTTGGGATTCCGGAGAAATGCAGGAAAACGTGACACAATATTAACTATACGACTTCTCATAGAAGATAGGTTAAGGAAAGCAAAACTACGCTTATTTCATTTGTAGATCTACAAAAACCTTTTGACAATGTTGACTAGAATTGGCTCTTTGAAATTCTGAGTGTAACAGGGGAAAATACAGATAGCAAAAGACTATTTACAACTTGTACAGAAACCAGACGGCAATTATAGTAGTCGTGGGGCATGAATCGAAAGCAGTGACTGAGATGAAAAATTTGTAGTAGGAATTAAAGTACAGGGAGAATAAATAAAAATTTTGTGATTGGCCGATGACATTGTAATTCTGTCAGAGACAGCAAAGTGCTAGGGAGAGCAGTTGAACGGAATGGAGAGTGTCTAGAAAGGAGGATACAAGTTTAAGATCAACAAAAGCAAAACGATGATAACGAAACGCAGTCGAATTAAAGCAAGTGATGCCGAGAGAATTAGATTAGGAAATGAGACATTGAAAGTAGTAGATGAGTTTTGCTATTTGGGAAGAAAAATAACTGAGAATGGCCCAAGTAGCGAGGATATAAAATGAAGTCTGTCAAAGGCAAGAAGAGTATTTCTGAAGAAGAGAAATTTGTTAACATCGAATATAGATTTAATACAGTAAGCAGATTCAGAAGGATGTAGATTGCAGTAGTTACTCGGATACGAAGAGGCTTGCTCAGGATAGAGTTCGATGGAGACCTGCATTAAACCAGACTTTGGACAGATGACTACAACAACAACTAGGAAAAATTACGGACGCGAAAGAATGGGGTTTCGTTTATTTAACATGTTAAACTTATTAGTAGAATTACGCTTCCGTTTAAAGATGTACGCATTCTTCGTTAACATCAAGACTGTCTCAAACATGGCAATTGTAGACAAACTGGTCCTACATTAATCTGAGAAAAATACGAAATTTTAAAAATATTCAGTCCTGGCTTCAACTTCCTTACTTGCTTCCATTGTAAATTTTGTATTTACCAAAGCATCCATGAATGCTTTCTCAGATGTATCAATTACGGGAATTTAAAAGTTGATGTATTATAAGCAGCACGGAGTAATATTTTGATTACACATTTTGAGATACGTATCTCAGAGTTAAATCTATTACGTACAATACTTGTTAATTAGCTCGGAATAAGACTTCATGAAAGCTATGTGGCCTTCCAACTAGTTCGAATCAGAACTTTGAAGCCATTCTCTTGGGTGTTATTGGCATGAACTGTAGTACAGAAATGGTGTCCCTATTTATTCGTCATCTCGGTGTACCAGCTAGAAAAGACAGCTGTGAATACTACCACGGTAAGTTGTTGAGGACCGAAAGTAATAAAAGAGAGGTTCAAAAGAAGGGATATAATTCAGCGAAAAAGAATATCGATCATAAAATATACTGATGATATTCTTGTCATCAGTCAGGATGAATCACAGGAGTTACGGATCGGAGTAAAATCTACTGAGCACTAAATATGGCATGAGAGTCCGAATGAAAGATGAAACAACGAGGAGTAGCACAATTGTGAATAACGATAAACTTAGAAACCATGTAGTACACGAAGTATAGAAATTCTGCTAACTCGGAAGTGAAATAACGACGGACAAAACGGAGAAGATATAAGGAGCAGATTTAGCGCAAGCTAGGGGGCAATTTTCGTCATTAGAAATCTACTAGTATCAAACATAGGCCACAATGTCAGGAGAAAATTTCTGTGAATGTGGGTCTGGAGCACAGAATTGTATGGAAATATGCCCTGGGATGTGAGAAAATCCGAAGAGAGCAGAAGAGAAGGGAATGGTACTACAGAAAGATACTCGAAATTATGCAAAAACAGACATAATGTCTTATGGGATAACAGCAATCAGTGATTTTATAATGTTACTTTAAATCCGTCTTGATTGCAAATTTTTTATTATTCATATGACCGGTTTCGGTTCATTCGTCATGTGACGTAGCATGTGAAAGTTGCTGAATTGGACGGGTTACTCCTGTAACTTAAATATCAGATCTGAAGATGGTTCTGAATGAACCGAAACCGTCACATGACGTAGCATGTGAAAGTTGCTGAATTGGACGGGTTACTCCTGTAACTTAAATATCAGATCTGAAGATGGTTCTGAATGAACCGAAACCGGTCATATGAATAATAAAAAATTTGCAATCAAGACGGATTTAAAGTAACATTATACTCGAAATTAAGTGGACCGACACAAAAAGAAATCTGAAGGCTCTCTGCTGAATCGGCAAGTAAAGACCTCAGGTTATGGCTCGTACGTTTCTGGAAGCTGTTGTACAGAATAAAATTCTAGGGCAACTCAGAGATTTGAATGTGTGACTTGAGATGTAAATTTCTACTCTGAGATGAAGAAAATGGTGGAGGTAAGGAAATCGGGCTGGGTAACATCAAATCTGTCAGACGACTGATGACTGAAAAAAATTAACAATGCAATAAGGACATTAAAAACATCTTAAAATCGTTATTTGTAAACGTCTGCACGCCCATAAGCGATTTGGAAAATATCGTAACTTACTTACTTGTTGCTGTCAAATAACTGTGAGGCGGCGGTCAGAAAAGAGATCTAAATGTCGAACGTTTAGATGTGGTATACGGGCAACCATTCAGAAAATACACAGTCCTCTTCCATTAATGTGACCACCATCTACGTTCGACGTCAACGTGCAGTAACCATTGACAGATGGCAAGTGGCTGCACCAGCAGTGGAGGATGTGGAAAACAGTGGAGTAGTCGTAATGCAGATATGGAGCGACTTATCAAAAATCCAAAATGACATGATCATGGCTTTCGCGCCAAGGGTGGAAACATTCCCGAAACGGCTAATTCGTGAACTGTCCGCGTGCTACCGTGGTTAAATTGTGCCGTACGTGGAGGAATGGCGCTTTCCAAAACAGATACCGAAGTAACTTTGGTGCACCAAATGACAAAGTCAACAACGCCGGTGGAGATGTGTATGAGGGAATAGACGTGTAACTATTGAGCAGCTGACCGCCCAGATAAAGGGAGGTGTTACCAACAACGCCTCCTTAACGACAATTCAGCGAACGTTGCCTCCGCTGCAGGCGCTGGGTTCAGGCACCCATCTGACTGTTGCCCGTGGGCGACAAAGGCTGGAATTTGCACGCCTGTGCAGCAACTGGATATCCACTCAGTGTCAAGAGGTGATTTTAAAAAAATGGCTCCAGCACTATGGGACTTAACATCTGAGGTCATCAGTCCCCTAGAACTCAGAACTACTTAAACCTAACTAACCTAAGGACATCACACACATCCATGCCCGAGGCAGGTTTCGAAACTGCGTCCGTTGCGGTCGCGCGGTTCCAGACCGAAGTGCCTAGAACCGCTCGGCAACACGGCCACGCGGGGCTTTTCAGATGAATCACATTTTTTGTTGCTCTCTCAGACAACTGGCCATTGGCATGTACGGTGTGGAACGTCTGAAAGGAAGCACACAACGACAATCGTCGGAAGGGTCGAGTCCGGCGGGCATCCCCTGGATGATCGCGTCATTCTGCAAGGCACAATGCATCATTATAAGTAAACATCTATTTTCGAGGACCACATCCGTACCTACATGCTGTTCGTTTTCCTCGGAACCATGGCATTTACCAGCAGGATAGTGCACCATGTCACACAGATCAAAGTGTATCTGTGTTGTCGAAGAGCATCAGGATGCGTTTACATTTATCTCCTGTCCGCGAGACTCCCTGAATCTGTGGGACAACCTCGGTAGGGCTGTTTCCGTCACGGATCTTCAACTAGGAAAGCTAGCGCAACTGGCCGAGTCACGGGTTTGCATGGCTCCACCCAGAACCTCATTGACTCTCTTCCTGCACATCTCGCAGGGATCCACACTGGGAAAATGATGGTTATTCAGGCTTTTGAAAGTTGGACTCATTAATGTGACTGGACAGTGTATTTAAGTGAGACGTTAAGCAACCCAACTTATAGCTACACGAATGAAGCTAAACATTGTGACCACCGTCTTATCAGAGTGTCGGTCGACTTTCTGAACTCAAAGAAACAGTGAGTTTGGAATCAACAAGGAGGTAGGGTCCGAAGAGCTGGGTGTTCGGATGTAGTAGTGCCGGGCGTCTATTCAGAGGTGACGCAATTCCCATAAATAATGGACCGAGCGAGGTGGCGCAGTGGTTAGCACACTGGACTCGCATTCGGGAGGATGACGGTTCAATCCCGTCTCCAGCCATCCTGATTTAGGTTTTCCGTGATTTCCCTAAATCGTTTCAGGCAAATGCCGGGATGGCTCCTTTGAAAGGGCGCGGCCGATTTCCTTCCCAATCCTTCCCTAATCCGAGCTTGCGCTCCGTCTCTAATGACCTCGTTGTCGACGGTACGTTAAACACTAACCACCACCACCACCATAAGTAATGGGCAACAAACTGTTGGCCGTGAAGGTAGTTCCTGATACCGCCCCAGAAATATAGCACCGGGTTTCAGACGAGGCCGAAATATCAAAGTGAGTTCTCTATCACGTTTCTCAAATTCGTGCAGCACCTCTGGATGGTGCTATCGTCATTGGGGAAGACATCAAGCATTAAGGCGTGCAAGTGGTCCGAAACAACGCTCACGTATTTCACAGTTGTCATTACGACTGTAATTACTATCACAGCTCCCATGGAAGCTGAGCTGAATGGCCTTTTTAGCACAAAACTGCCGAACGTGTGCCCGTGGCATTGTATATCATTCGAACAGACTTTGGTTCAAATGGCTCTGAGCACTATGGGACTCAACTGCTGAGGTCATTAGTCCCCTAGAACTTAGAACTAGTTAAACCTAACTAACCTAAGGACATCACAAACATCCATGCCCGAGGCAGGATTCGAACCTGCGACCGTAGCGGTCTTGCGGTCCCAGACTGCAGCGCCTTTAACCGCACGGCCACTTCGGCCGGCGAACAGACTTTCATCTCGATCTCGACAGGATGTTAAACCCTAATCTTCCTTCTTCTTTTTTGTCACCTGGATACTACCATCTACCCTGATGATGCCTTGCGCACTGCAGTCGAAACTGATGATGTCCTAGGTTGACATGAGAACACGTAGGCACTGTGTTTTGCAGATACCTTTTTTCTGCAATACGGCGGGCTCCGAAACACTTGTGCTTGCACCAGGATTATACTCTGTCGTCAGATCTGCCACGTATCGTCGCCCAGCCTATTTCACAGAGTGGGCCAGCCTCCGGCCTCCACGTGAACTTTCAGCACGTTGTCGCCTGCTTGTGATTTCATCATCCTCCACTGGTTTTCGTTGATGCTCACGAAAGTAGCACGCGAATAGCCGATCTATTTCGCCGTTTCTCTGATCCTCGTCCCCAGGCGCACGGTCCATAACCACCTTCCCTTTGTCAAAGTCCTTTATGTCAGTGGATTTTACCCATTTTCTGGTTGTATCGTTGCTAGAACGATTTCCCATTTCTTTGTTCCGCTTATACACTAAAAAAAAAAATAGGCGACGCACCAAGAAGGAATTATCCGAATGGGATGGAAATCAGTACATGTGATGTACATGTACAGCCAAACAAATGATCACATTTTCAGAAAAATTGGATGTGTATGATTTATTCAGTAGGAGGGGCCTCACAAACAGAGCAAGTCAATAATGGATTGCTCCACACCTAGCCGTTATGCAAACATTGATCGACAGAGGTGTTGGATTTTCTCCAGGGGGATACTATGCCAAATTCTGTTGAATTGGCCTGTTAGATCATCAAAATCCCTAGATGGTTGGAGGGCGCTGCCCATAATGCTCTAAACTTTCTCAAGTGGGAAGAGATCTGGCGTTGTTACTAGCCAAGGAAGGGTTTGGCAAGTGCGAAGAGAAGCAGTAGATACTCTCACCGCGTACAGGTGGGCATTTATTTGGTAAGCTCAGAATGGTTTGCCATGGAGGGCAGCAAAGCGGGGTGCAGGACTTCGCTGACGTACCGCTGTGCTGCAGGGGCGCCGCATATGATAACCAAAGGGGTCCGACTACGAAGAGAAAGTGCTCCAAAGATCGAATCCTGGCTGTCGGACCATATGGCGAGTGGCAGTCAGATTAGTATCACATCGTTGTCTGGGGCGTCTCCAGACACGTCTCCCATTTGTAATGTAGCTGAGTAGAAGTGTCTTTCAAGGGAACCTCCTCATCGCACCCCCCTCAGATTTAGTTATAAGTTGCCACAGTGGATAGACCCTGAAAAACTGAACACAGATCAATCGAGAAAACAGGAAGAAGTTGTGTGGAACTATGAAAAAATAAGCAAAATATACAAACTGATTAGTCCATGTGTAAGATATGCTCCATCAAGGAGAGACAGAACTCAGGAGCGTCGTGGTCCCGTGGTTAGCGTGAGCAGCTATGGAACGGGAGGTCCTTGGTTCAAGGCTTCCTTCGAGCGAAAATTTTAATTTTTTATTTTCAGACAATTATCAAAGTTCAGGCACTCACACATAAATGAACTTCGCTCTCCAAAATTCCAGGGCATGTTCAGATTTGCTTGGACATATGCAGGATTTGGCGGTCTACAAACGGAAAAATTTGAAAAAGTTAAAAAGATATGTTTTGACAGAGCACAGGGAAAAGTGTGCGACTGTGAGACTTTTGGATTCATTTGTTGCAGTTTATGTGACAAACTCTGATGTTTTCATCCCTTTTTGGGAGTAATTATCACCTCCACAAGAAACCCTAAATCGGGCAACGTAGATGAATCTTTTTACCCATTCGCCAAGTGTACAAGTTAGGTGGGTCGACAACATATTCCTGTCATGTGATGCACATGCCGTCACCAGTGTCGTATAGAATATATCAGACGTGTTTTCCTGTGGAGGAATCGGTTGACCTATGACCTTGCGATCAAATGTTTTCGGTTCCCATTGGAGAGGCGTGTCCTTTCGTCTACTAATCGCACGGTTTTGCGATGCCGTCGCAAAACACATACACTAAACTTATTACAGTGAACAGAGACGTCAATGAACGAACGGACAGATCACAACTTTGCAAAGAAAAATTTTTCGCTCGAGGGGAGACTTGAACCAAGGACCTCTCGTTCCGTAGCGGCTCACGCTAACCACGGGACCACGGTGTTCCTCAATCGTGTCTCTCCTTGATGGAGTATATCTTGCACATGGACTAATCAGTTTGTATATTTTGCTTATTTTTTTTTATGGTTCCACACAACTTCTTCCTGTTTTCTCGATTGATCTGTGTTCAGTTTTTCAGGGTCTATCCACTGTGCCAACTTATAACTAAATCTGAGGGGGGTGCGATGGGGAGGTTCCCTTGTTAGTGACGGGTCACAATTCGAACTGAGCCCTGATGATGGTCGTATCTACCGGTATCTTTCCCATTCGGATAATTGCTTCGCAGTTTGTAGTTTTGTTTCTTTATCTGAGTGTACTGCGTCATGTGCTCGGAGCACCAAGAATTATGTAGACCTTGCACAACAACACTGAAGGAATGAAAATTGTACGGCGATCTGGGCTGATCTGGAAGAGTAGTACGTCGAAAAGAATATTTGTAATCTAAAAGACACATTCACCGCCAGACCGCCGAAATTTCAGTTTGCCCTCGTCACGGCAGTACACACTACGTTTTCCATACAGTTCAGATGACTTTGCGTGAGTTTGATAATGCAGTGTGCGCGCCACTAGATTACCAAACGTTGTCCTCATGACTAGAAATCTTTGGATACATTCTGATGTTTCCTTTACTGCAGTCGCACTATACCGCTTGGCACTTCCAACTGAGGAAATCTTTGTGATCGTTCTTTACTAGTGTGACAGCACGTCAATAGTGTCCTTTACTGGATTGTATTTCTGCACGTTTACTAGAATTTCGGCGAGGAAGTACATGTAAAATTCACAGTTTGCACCTAGAGACAACAACGAAGTACAGATATCCCTGCACGTAGTTTGTCCGTATGTAACGAGATCGCCGAAAGTGGTTTTGGAGGGTCGAATGAGGCTGGCCGCAGAACGGGCTCCACTGTGGCACGAAGCGTGTAATGCGTGTCTCCCGTGGGCCACAAACAGGTATATCACGGAACGCCCTCATTAGCAGACTAATCAATCCGGTCCGCACACGGCGGGGTGGCCAGCCGACCGACCGCCCGTCCCGTCACGTGATAGGCGCAGCAATGGCACTTGTTGCGGCGCGGCGCGGCGCGGCGTTTTCCTCGCGGTTTCCGGTCCGCCGCACTCCCTAATGGGCCCTTCCCCAGCGTACTCGTCACCTGTGTAATGGTAATTAACGGCCAATGCGAGAAACAGCCCTGCTGTGGGGCGTGGGGACTCTAAACGGGAGGCTGCAGGCAGGAGGTGGTTGAGCTCTTCACACCACAGTGATTAGTCAAAACTTAATGACCATAGCCTACGACGAGACTTTTTTAGCACTCTCTGTTCGATACAAATTTTCCAATTGATTTTAAACTAACTGCCAAACACTTGCACGATTCAATGACAATGCAGTATTAAATCGCATCCTTAAATCACTTAATAATAGCAAGTCATCTGGTGCAGACTGTATACCAATTAGGTTCCTTTCGGAGTATGCTGATGCATTGGCTCCATACTTAACAATCATATAAAACCGTTCGCTCGACGAAAGATCCGTACCCAAAGACTGTAAAGCTGCACAGGCCACACCAATATTCAAGAAAGGTAGTAGGAGTAATCCACTAAATTACAGACCCATATCGTTTACGTCGATATGCAGCAGGATTTTAGAACATATTTTGTGTTCGAACATAATGAATTACCTCGAAGAAAACGGCCTATTGACACACAGTCAACATGGGTTTAGAAAACATCGTTCCCGCGAAACACAACTAGCTCTTTACCCACATGAAGTGCTGAGTGCTATTGACAAGGGATTTCAGATCCATTCCGTATTCCTGGATTTCCGAAAGGCTTTTGACACTGTACCACACAAGCAGCTCGTAATGAAATTGCGTGCTTATGGAATATCACCCACACAGTCAACATAGATTTAGAAAACATCGTTCCTGTGAAACACAACTAGCTCTTTATCCACATGAAGTGCTGAGTGCTATTGACAAGGGATTTCAGATCGATTCTGTATTCCTGGATTTCCGGAAGGCTTTTGACACTGTACCACACAAGTGGCTCGTAGTGAAACTGCGTGCTTACGGAATATTGTCTCACTTATGTGACTGGATCTGTGACTTCCTGAGAGAGAGGTCACAGTTCGTAATAATTGACGGAAAGTCGTCGAGTAAAACAGGAGTGATTTCTGGTGTTCCCCAAGGTAATGTTATAGGCCCTTTGCTGTTCCTTACCTATATAAACGATTTGAGAGACAATCTGAGCAGCCATCTTCGGTTGTTTGCAGATGTCGCTGTCGTTTATGGACAAGTAAAATCATCAAAAGATAAAAAAAAAAAACGACTGCAAAACGATTTGGAAGAAATATCGGGAGGGAGCGTAAAGTGGCAGTTGACCTCAAATAACGAAAAGTGTGAGGCCATCCACATGAGTGCTAAAAGCAACGCGGTAATGTTCGGTTGGCTCTGAGCATTATATGAATTGACATCCATGGTCATCAGTCCCCTAGAACTTAGAACTACTTAAACCTAACTAGCCTAAGGACATCACACAACACCCAGTCATCACGAGGCAGAGAAAATCCCTGACCCCGCCGAGAATCGAACCCGGGAACCCGGACGTGGGAAACGAGAACACTACCGCACGACCACGAGCTGCGGACGTTAATGTTCGGTTACACGATAAATCAGTCTAATCTAAAAACAGTAAATTCAAGTAAATACCTAGGTATTACAATTACGAACAATTTAAATTGGAAGGAACACATAGAAGATGTTTTGGGGAAGGCTAATCAAAGACTGCGTTTTATTTGCAGGACACGTAGAAAACGTGACAGACCTACTAAGGAGACTGCCTACACTATGCTTGTCCGTCCACTTTTAGAATACTGCTGCATGGTGTGGGATCCTTACCAGATAGGACTGACGGAGTACATCGGAAAAGTTCAAAGAAGGGCTGCACGCTTTGTATTACCGCGAAACATGGGAGAGAGTGTCACTGACATGATACAGGATTTGGGCTGGACATCATTAAAAGGAGGGCGTTTTTCGTTGCAAAGCAATCTTCTCGCGAAATTCCAGTCACCTACTTTCTCCTCCGAACGCGAAAATATTTTGTTGACACCTACATATGGAGAAACTATCACCACGATAAAATAAGGGAAATCAGAGCTCGTACGGAAACATATAGACGTTCGTTCTTTCCACGCACTGTACGAGATTGGAATAATAGAAAATTGTGAAGGTGGTTCGATGAACCCTCTGCCACACTTAAATGTGATTTGCAGAGTATCCATGTAGATGTAGATGTAGATCCTTGTTTGTCTGATCCATAGGAGTAGGGGACAGAGTGAAAATAATTAGTAGTGCGTGATATTTCGGCTACGCTGCAGGGCTGGCATGTTGTGTGGGTAGCATCAAAAGCAGTTTTATGTGGTACGCAAGCAGAGGTGCACAGCTGAGCAGACAGGAGGGAAGGTGAGACAGATATCCCTTTCTTGTCTGTCTGTCTGTCCATTTGGTACAGATTTTGCAATTTACTTTAAACAAACTTCCCAACGAGCTAGAGATTTGAATTTTTAAGCATAGCTCATAACCAGCTGATAATGCAATATTATTCATTTTATTGTCTGATGTGTGAAGGAGCTTACTTGTGTACTACAGTTATTTCCCACTTTTACTGTTCCAGTCATGACTGATTCACAGTAGAACGATTGCTGGTAAGCCTTCATGAGAACTCGAATTATAATTTTTACCTCCACGACCTTTTTGAGGAGAAAGTAACTTACTCGTTAAGTCAGGTGAAGAAAAACTGTGCCGGCCGAAGTGGCCGTGCGGTTAAAGGCGCTGCAGTCTGGAACCGCAAGACCGCTACGGTCGCAGGTTCGAATCCTGCCTCGGGCATGGATGTTTGTGATGTCCTTAGGTTAGTTAGGTTTAACTAGTTCTAAGTTCTAGGGGACTAATGACTTCAGCAGTTGAGTCCCATAGCGCTCAGAGCCATTTGAACCATTTGAACGATTTGAAGAAAAACTGCAATAAACCTCAAATCTACCACATGTCTCTGTCATAATCTCACTAAAATATTTCAAGTAGATTGAAAAATGTCGCATACACAACACTAAAAAGCACGAAATAATTATTGAAATAATAAATTTTAAACATAATACGTTTTAGAAATGGTTAAAAGTATGGAATATTCTACTAGGTTCGTAAAGATTCCTAACCCCTTGCAGATAATCTCAAAAATATGATTTAAACATATTTGGAAGGTGACTATCAACAGCTATTAAGTAATGCATGAAATGCATGTTTGACCACCAGCTGATTTTATTTTAAACCCAAATATCAACCGGTTTCACTAATGGACCATCTTCATGGATAAGGGTTAAAATGGTTTAGCTGCAACATTACATTTGTCATTACTTAAATAAAGTGCAGAGCCTGTCATGAATATCAATATACGACACAGAACTTTCAGAAGAAAACACACTAATACTAAATGTGCACATAGCAGTACTGAAGAGGATATCGAGACTATAAATATTCATGGTCAAACATGCATTTTATGCATCAGAGACATGATGAGTCCAAGAAAAAAAGAATGATGGTCCAATAAATAAAGTTTTGAGGAAACAGTGGTTTTAATTTTAAGATGAAACAACTAAATCCTAAACAAAAAACAATATTTATTATGATTTTACACTGATAAATAACATATCTGGCTCATTTTTATTGTGTAGATACTCTTTTTGCATTACTTTTGTATATAAAAATAGCATTATAATTGATTTATGTCACAAAAATGTAGGGCAAAAAGATGACTGTTTATCGATTTGTAGTGAAATCTTTAAATATATTGTTTGTGTGGTAGATTTTGGAACACTTAAAATGACACTTGATATAAATTGGCCTACACAATTACTTGAAACTAATAGGAGGCTTCTTAAATACATAGTGCACTTCACAAATGAGGGACTGATGCAAAAAAATTTTGAGCTTTGACAGAACAAAGTTTCTTCAGTTGGTGATGGTCATCAAACTTTGCTTTTGGAACATTCAGGAAGGTGATCAGGGATGTCAGGTAGTCATAAGATTTTCCTCTTCGGTTTGGTGACAACATTTCCATCATCCAAGCCATTGTAGGTTTGCCGATGTAAGATCATTCTAGGATCGTGACAGACGATCTTCAGTTTTCTCACTGGACGTATTTTAAAGGGACATTGTGTTACCTATAGTGGGGAAAGAAAGGTGGTCCACGATATGAATATTTCTTGATTGTCACAAGAAATGACTATAAATGGTCACTCAGACGGAAGTTCAACCACAGACTTCTGGTTAACTAAACCCATGTTTTTATCTCATTGTGAATACGAATGTCCTCTTACCGGTGAAACCATTTGTATTGTATCTAGTAGTTTGGTGTCATGTACAATGTAGTGTAGCATTCTAAACACAGAGTAGTAGTTGTTTTGACCACTACACGAGTCACAAAAAAATTGAAAGTTCCTTTACTTCAGAGTCTAGATGATGAAAAATGAAATCCCACAGCATGGAACAATCCTCATCTCCTCCTTTTTTGCCAATGGTTTGAGATTACGTGTAGGAAATAGCTTCAGAATTGGTGTAAGTTAAACATGTACAATGGTAGTTGCTGTCCATAGCAAACATCGTTTGTGCTGATATTTGGAGGAGGTAGGTTTTTCTGAAATCCATGGTGATTGTTTCTTTGATCTTGTCTTTTTGTGCTGCAAGTCTAGCATTTTTCTTTAGTTTGTAAAAAGAATCAGCTCGCTTTAAGTGTAATTTTTTTGTGGTACCTTCTTTAGTTCATAGTTACGTTTTAAGGCTTCATCCTGAGTAGTAGTAGGCAGGCTTAGTTTCGAATGAACAGCTTCTATTTTCACAGTGAATTAGTCACAAGTGCTACAGGTTTCACACCTTGGATAGCCAAAGGTAAAATTAAATTTGGTGTTTTAACAGTTTCTATGTACTTTTCCGGTGATATTTTATCGTCTGGGAAAAACTTTTCGTAGAGACGAAACATTATACTCACGGTAAGTACCTCTGATAAGTAGCGTTTTTGAGACTTTGCTAAACCATAGTGAGACTGGACTGAATGTGTTCAATTACAAAATTTGCAATATCATCAGGAAGATTGTTAGGCCTGGAGCTGTGTTTTCCTCGTATATCTAGTGGTGGTAAAAATGTTGTTTAAAGACTCTGTTGTAGGATTTTGCAGCCTGTTAGCTGTAATGCCATGAAGTGATAAATATGATTTGTAATATACAGGGATTTTACAAACCCTTTCATTCCTTATTATTCTCACCTTATAAGAATATTATTATGTGTGAAAGTCAGTCTCAGATTCTGATTTCCTAGGCCGATGACGAGTGATAGGAGAGCACTGTATTAATCCACAAAGATGCATCGACTGTTTTTCATGTGATTTAATCTGATTAAACTTTGAAATAATATCACTTCTTTCACTTACTATTGTGTATTTAAAAGACTCTAGTTTTAAGCGCTCACATCTGGTTCTGTTTCATGGCTATTTAACCTCAACTATTCCATTGCATCTTGCATGAGGCCAAAGGATTTTCTTTTCCTTGGACTATTTTAAAAGGCTGTATCCTCTTCATTTTCACACGTTTTCATTAATAAGTTACAGACCAAACAAGGCACAACAACCAATTAACCAACACTGGGTAACACGTTTCAACGGTTAACATAACATTAAACTACCAACAGCCGGGTAAATTGAAAGCAGAGCACACTACATTCAGCATAGTCAACTAAGTGACCCTCATCCTTGTAGCTCCCATACAATGGCACCCTCACCTTTCTTGCCTAAACCACATATTTTTGTTGGCTATCTGTCCACAAACATTCATCTTTTTAGCGTTCTGGGAATAGTTCAACATGTTCTATTGGGGTTAAGCTATACAAATTCACTGCAAGCTCATTTTTTATAAAAAGTGCACCCTTATCCTTTTTTCCCTGGACTCTTCATATGTAACCGTGAATTTTTTTTACAACTATGAAAATTTAAATAACATAATTTTGGGTGCTAAGCTGTATCATTTTAAAATATTAAAGCATCTAAACTGACTTGCAGCAGTTCTCTTCAGAATAGTTATCTGTGGATACTGATGTATCCCTTCCCCTATATCCTGTGTATTCCAGTTACCTGGTGGGCACGATTAATAAAATTTTCCGGACTATTATGCTGTGGTCGAATGGATTTCACATGTACACTCAACGTTTCGTGTCCATTTGCGGAAGACATTTTCAAGAGGGATCGTAGCTTCTTTGAGTGTCCCGCAACTGACAGCAACAAATTCCAGTTACGCGTGCTCCCTCACAATGGCGTGACGTCACATGTTTTGAATACGC
Source organism: Schistocerca piceifrons (assembly GCF_021461385.2). Taxonomy (NCBI): domain Eukaryota; kingdom Metazoa; phylum Arthropoda; class Insecta; order Orthoptera; family Acrididae; genus Schistocerca; species Schistocerca piceifrons. The sequence continues at coordinate 668,666,892 of NC_060142.1, read as the reverse complement.
GGGCAAAACTGCCTGTTGTCGACTGCTGCCGTCCGCTTTTACTATCATCCCACGGCGGAAGACTGGTACACAGCATCTTCAGCACCGGTATCCAAATTACATTCAATTTCACGCCCTCCTCCTCCTTATGAAAATTCCAGGGGTGTTTCACACTATCGCATCTCTGTAGTCTTTCGTGGTATCAGTTTGTGGCTGCCAGTACTTGAGTCCTATCATATAAGTGACGTGGTTTCCTGGCTGCAACACGTGTTCCGCAACAGTTGAGCTGTCAATCTCCATCTGTCGGCAGTTTGCACTGTGCTCTTATAGTCTTTTTGACCGTTCTTTTTGTAGCATCCGCATACACCTTCCAACAGCTACACTCAGTCCTATAAATTCCTGCTTTTTACCAGCTGTTGGTGAGCATCCTTGGCCAATTGTTTGGTTGGTTGGTTTGTGAGATTGAAGGGACCAGACTGCGATGGTCATCGGTCCCTTGGCCAATTGTTTGGTGATATTGTATATTCCAGGTGTGTCTGCAGATTAGCGTGACATTCCGTTGTTTCAAGATTTTTACCTATCCGGTCAGTAACGTCGTTACCGAAAGGCAGGACAGTTTTCGATTTCACAAGAGGCGCTTGTGCTTCGCTATGATTACTGTGAAGCCGGCTTAACGCTCTACTTACCTCAGTGGAAGAGTAACCATCCTTGAGCAATGCATATGTGATATGTTTTAATTCTGTGTCAAGCAGCTCTGGTTCGCAGATGTTTCTCGCTCTGTCCGCCAACCTTTTTGTCGCTTTTGTTGTGAGTAGTGGTTCGAATTCAGGTGTAGGCAGCGGTCCGTGTGCGTGTATTTTCGGTAAACCATGTGATCTAAGCAACAATTTTCTTCCCTAGCACACCAACAATTTTCTTCTAGCACACCAAGAAAATTTAATCTTCCGCCTGCCTAACCCTCCACCGTAAACTGAATCTTCGGATTAATCGAGTTGAGATGCTTGTGAAAATGACGTACTTCCTCTCTGCCACTCCTCCACAGAACAAACGTGTCGTCCACGTACCGGAACCGAATCTTCGGTTTCTTGTTGGCAGTTTCCAGTGCCTGCTCCTCGAATTTTTCCATGAATAATTTCGCTGTAACTGGACGTAATGTGCTCCTCGCAGCCACGCCATCAGTCTGTTCATAGAACATTTCATTTGAAATACGTGGCCGTGGAGCAATATTGAAACGGTTCTGAAATATCGGGAGGAAAAACGTGATTCAGTTGTTGCAACACATCATTGAGCGGAATCATAGTAACTGGCGATACCACATCAAAACCAAGCAAAATGTCTTCCCGCTGGACCGCTGCGCTGTTTAATTTATTGATAAAATGATGCGAATTCTTGATATATGAATGTGATCGGCCCACATAAGGTCGTAAAAATGTTGCCAAGAACATGGCAATCGAATAGTTGGGCGAACCAATAGTGCTCGCCAAAACTTTATGGGTGCTGAAGGTGCACGAAATACACGTTCTTCTAACACCTATAGTGAGCGCTATTTGCGAATTGCAGAGAAATCACGTAGTTGTAGATGTAGATGCTATGAAAGGGGATGGCTGTACGATAAGCTAATAATGCCTGTGCTTCTCTGGTGGCTGACTGAAGGTCAACTGTAGTAGGTGAGAGTACCGGGAGGTTATTTCCTGTAGTACTCTAGTACGTGATTGGTGGGAAACTCTCGTTGGTGATTGTCAGGCAACAGAAAATCGGCAGCTGGTGTGCATAGGGTAGTGTTTTGCTGCAACGAAACGTTAAGGCCGCAAGGCAGTTCTTTCGTGGCCACTGTTTATGTTGCTAAACTCAGGTCAAGTGGTGCTGCTGGTTGGCGAACATATGTGGTGTGGGGTTCATTAATGACATTTTCTAGTTATAGGGGTATATTTGAAGCATCATTCCTGGTATTTGTCTCATCCAAAACGAAAAATCTAGATGTACATTGCTGTTTTTTTTTTGGTCATCAGTCTACTGACTGGTTTGATGCAGCCCGCCACGAATTCCTTTCCTGTGCTAACCTCTTCATCTCAGAGTAGCACTTGCAACCTACGTCCTCAATTATTTGCTTGACGTATTCCAATCTCTGTCTTCCTCTACAGTTTTTGCCCTCTACAGCTCCCTCTAGTACCATGGAAGTCATTCCCTCATGTCTTAGCAGACGTCCTATCATCCTGTCCCTTCTCCTTATGTTTTCCACATATTCCTTTCCTCTCCGATTCTGCGTAGAACCTCCTCATTCCTTACCTTATCAATCCACCTAATTTTAAACATTCGTCTGTAGCACCACATCTCAAATGCTTCGATTCTCTTCTGTTCCGGTTTCCCCAGAGTCCATCTTTCACTACCATACAACGCTGTTCTCCAGACGTACATCCTCAGAAATTTCTTCCTCAAATTAAGGCCGGTATTTGATATTAGTAGACTTCTCTTGGCCAGAAATGCCTTGTTTGCTATAGCGAGTCTGCTTTTGATGTCCTCCTTGCTCCGTCCGTCATTGGTTATTTTACTGCCTAGGTAGCAGAATTCCGTAACTTCATTGACTTCGTGACCATCAATCCTGATGTTAAGTTTCTCGCTGTTCTCATTTCTACTACTTCTCATTACCTTTGTCTTTCCCCGATTTACTCTCAAACCATACTTTGTACTCATTAGACTGTTCATTCCGTTCAGCAGATCATTTAATTCTTCTTCACTTTCACTCAGGATAGCAATGTCATCAGCGAATCGTATCATTGATATCCTTTCACCTTGTATTTTAATTCCACTCCTGAACCTTTCTTTTATTTCCATCATTGCTTCCTCGATGTACACATTGAAGAGTAGGGGCGAAAGGCTACAGCCTTGTCTTACACCCTTCTTAATACGACCACTTCGTTCTTGATCGTCCACTCTTATTATTCCCTCTTGGTTGTTGTACATATTGTATATGACCCGTCTCTCCCTATAGCTTACCCTACTTTTTTCAGAATCTCGAACAGTTTGCACCATTTTATATTGTCGAACGCTTTTTCCAGGTCGACAAATCCTATGAACGTGTCGTCATTTTTCTTTAGTCTTGCTTCCATTATTTACAGCATCGTCAGACTATCCTCTCTTGTGCCTTTACCTTTCCTAAAGCCAAACTGATCGTCATCTAGCGCATCCTCAATTTTCTTTTCCATTCTTCTGTATATTATTCTTGTAATCAGCTTCGATGCATGAGCTGTTAAGCTGATTGTGCGATAATTCTCGCACTTGTCAGCTCTTTCCGTCTTCGGAATTGTGTGGATGATGCTTTTCCGAAAGTCAGATGGTATATCGCCAGACTCATGTATTCTACACACCAACGTGAATAGTCGTTTTGCTGCCACTTCCCCCAATGATTTTAGAAATTCTGATGGAATGTTATCTATCCCTACTGCCTTATTTGACCGTAAGTCCTCCAAAGCTCTTTTAAATTCCGATTCTAATACTGGATCCCCTATCTCTTCTAAATCGACTCCTGTTTCTTCTTCTATCGCATCAGACAAATCTTCACCCTCATAGAGGCTTTCAATGTAATCTTTCCACCTATCTGCTCTCTCCTCTGCATTTAACAGTGGAATTCCCGTTGCACTCTTAATGTTACCACCGTTGCTTTTAATGTCACCAAAGGTTGTTTTGACTTTCCTGTATGTTGAGTCTGTCCTGTATGTTGAGTCTGTCCTTCCGACAATCATATCTTTTTCGATGTCTTCACATTTTTCCTGCAGCCATTTCGTCGTAGCTTCCCTGCACTTCCTATTTATTTCATTCCTCAGCGACTTGTATTTCTGTATTCCTGATTTTCCCGGAACATGTTTGTACTTCCTCCTTTCATCAATCAACTGAAGTATTTCTTCTGTTACCCATGGTTTCTTCGCAGCTACCTTCTTTGTACCTATGTTTTCCTTCCCAACTTCTGTGATGGCCTTTTTTAGAGATGTCCATTCCTCTTCAACTGTACTGCCTACTGCGCTATTCCTTATTGCTGTATCTATAGCGTTAGAGAACTTCAAACGTATCTCGTCATTCCTTAGTACTTCCGTATCCCACTTCTTTGCGTATTGATTCTTCCTGACTAATGTATTGAACTTCAGCCTACTCTTATCACTACTATATTGTGATCTGAGTCTATATCTGCTCCTGGGTACGCCTTACAATCCAGTATCTGATTTCTAAATCTCTGTCTGACCATGATGTAATCTAATTGAAATCTTCCCGTATCTCCCGGCCTTTTCCAAGTATACCTCCTCCTCTTGTGATTATTGAACAGGGTATTCGCTATTACTAGCTGAAACTTGTTACAGAACTCAATTAGTCTTTGTCCTCTTTCATTCCTTGTCCCAAGCCCATATTCTCCTGTAACCTTTTCTTCTACTCCTTCCCCTACAACTGCATTCCAGCCGCCCGTTACTATTAGATTTTCGTACCCCTTTACATACTGCATTACCCTTTCAATATCCTCATACACTTTCTCTATCTGTTCATCTTCAGCTTGTGACGTCGGCATGTATACCTGAACTATCGTTGTCGGTGTTGGTCTGCTGTCGATTCTGATTAGAACAACCCGGTCACTGAACTGTTCACAGTAACACACCCTCTGCCCTACCTTCCTATTCATAACGAATCCTACACCTGTTATACCATTTTCTGCTGCTGTTGATATTACCCGATACTCATCTGACCAGAAATCCTTGTCTTCCTTCCACTTCACTTCACTGACCCCTACTACATCTAGATTGAGCCTTTGCATTTCCCTTTTCAGATTTTCTAGTTTCCCTACCACGTTCAAGCTTCTGACATTCCACGCCCCGACTCGTAGAACGTTATCCTTTTGTAGATTATTCGACCTTTTTCTCATGGTAACGTCCCCCTTGGCAGTCCCCTCCCGGAGATCCGAATGGGGGACTATTCCGGAATCTTTTGCCAATGGAGAGATCATCATGACACTTCTTCAAATACAGGCCACATGTCCTGTGGATACACGTTACGTGCCTTTAATGCAGTGGTTTCCATTGCCTTCTGCATCCTCATGTCGTTGATCATTCCTGATTCTTCCGCCTTTATGGGCAATTTCCCACCCCTAGGACAAGAGAGTGCCCTGAACCTCTATCCGCTCCTCCGCCCTCTTTGACAAGGCCGTTGGCAGAATGAGGCTGACTTCTTATGCCGGAAGTCTTCGGCCACCAATGCTGATTATTTATCAAAATGTAGGCAGTGGCAGGGATCGAACCCGTGACCGAAGACGTTTTGATTATGAATCAAAGACGCTACCCCTAGACCACGGGTCTGTACTGTGACACTAATCCCACTCCATGTAAACGTCTGGATGAAATGTAAGCCTAACAAGAATAATTTTTTTTTTCTTTATTGTATTCCAATTCCCCATCGGGGCGGTCTGGCAGCAGCATATGCGCTGCTCTTCAGCCGAAAGACAGAGAACAAAACAATAGAAGACATTTAAAAACAGAAAAGGAGAGAATAAGGTGAACATAGATATAAAAAAGGGGGAACATCATGGAAGGCAATAGACAAAAAACGGGGTGACTGTAAAATGGAGATAAAAAACTGTTTAAAAGTAGCACACACAAAAAGCCACACACTGCGACGATTAAAAGAACACAAGGCACAGTATGACTGGAGCATAAAGGTGTTGACAGATGGCATAGCTCATAACGTAGCACTGACGACAAACCTCAAGGCAGTACACAATTAAAATCACACCTCTTGACGCACACGAGAAACAGCACTAAACACAACACTGATGTGGCACACTGATGATGATCAATACAGAGGATCTGCCAGGTTCTAGGAGATAAGGGAGACATGAAGAAGGGAGGGAGGGGAAGAGATGGGGGAGGGGAGCGGGGGCGCGCGGAAGAGGACCAGGTGGGGAGGGATGTGGGAAGGAGAGAGGCAAGTATGGGGTGCAGGGTCTCAGGGGAGGGGGGGACGGAGGAAAATCCGCTCTGGGAGAAGGAGGAAAGAGGAGAAGAGGGCCCTGGGGAGGGGGGGGGGGAACAAGGCCAGATTATAGTTGGAAGGAAGGGTAGATGTCACGGCGAAGTTCGTCATCCGGGAGGGGGAGGCGTTGGAAATTGCCCTGATGAAGGAGATGGAGGGTGTGGAGGTGGAGAGAGGGAGGGATACAGCGATAGAGGCGCGGCAACGGGCGGGGGGTGGAGAGGAAGGAGGAAACCAGAGGGTGGGGGGCATCAACCCTGTGAACAGTGTAAAGGATGCTGAGATGATGGAGGAACAGGAGGAGGTGGGGGAAGGGGATCAGTTCATACAGGAGCCGTGTGGGGGAAGGAAGGCAGATACGGAAGGCAAGGTGGAGCACATGGCGTTCAAGGATTTGGAGGGCCTTGTAAAAGTGGGTGGGGGCGGAGATCCAGGCGACACTGGCATAACAGAGGATAGGACGGATGAGGGATTTGTAGGTGTGGAGGATGGTAGAAGGATGCAATCCCCATGTCCGGCTGGACAGGAGTTTCAGCAGGCGGAGGCGGGAATGGTCTTTCTGCTGGATGGTCAGGAGATGAGGGGTCCAGGTGAGGTGTCGGTCAAGGGTGAGGCCAAGGTATTTCAGGGTGGGGGTGAGTTGGATAGGACAACCATAGAGGGTGAGGTAGAAATCATGGAGGCGAAAGGAGCGAGTGGTGCGGCCCATGATGATTGCCTGGGTTTTGGAGGGGTTGAGACGGGGGAACCACTGGTTACACCAAGTGGTGAACTGGTTAAGGTGGGTTTGGAGGGTACATGGAGGCCGTTGAAGGGTAGGATAGAGAGCCAGGAAGGCGGTGTCATCAGCATATTGGAGAAGGTGGACTGGTGGGGGTGGCTTGGGCATATCAGCTGTATACAAGAGATAAAGGAGAGGGGACAGGACAGAACTCTGGGGGACGCCAGCCGTGGGATAAAAGATACAGGAATTGGTGTTGTGGAGGGTGACATAGGAAGGATGGTGCGAGAGGAAGGAAGCGACCAGACGGACAAAATTGATAGGCAGGGCGTAGGTTTGGAGCTTAAAGAGGAGACTGGGATGCCATACACGGTCATAGGCATTTTGGAGGTCAAGGGAAACAAAAATGGCGGAGCAACAGGAGTTGAGCTGGAGGGACAGAAGGTGAACAAGGTTGAGGAGTTGGTCGTCAGTAGAGAAGGAGAGTCGGAAGCCACACTGGATAAGGGGGAGGAGGTGGTGTTGAGCAAGGTGCTGATGGATGCGGTGGGAGAGGATGGATTCAAAGACCTTACTGAAGACGGAGGTGAGGCAGATGGGACGATAGGAAGAGGCGGCAGAAGGGGGTTTGTTGGGTTTGAGGAATAAGAGGACGCGGGAGGTCTTCCACAGGTCAGGGTAGAAGCCAGTAGAGGGGATTACATTATAGAGATGGGCGAGGACAGTCAGGAAGGAATAGGGGCTTTCTCGAAGGTGACGGTAGGTGACAGTCGTGACCAGTGGCCGTGTTGCGTTTGGACTGGAGGAGAAGTTTAATGTCTTGTGCTGTGATGGGAGTGTTGACGTCGGAGGGGGGCAACTGCCCCAAGTACTGGAGACTAGGAGCAAGTGGAGCGACCGAGGTATTGGCACGTTCCATAACGGTGGGGAAAAGAGAATAATCAAAGTGGGGATCATCAGGGCTGGAGAAGACCTCGGAAAGGTGGGAAGCGAAGTGGTTGGCCTTACTGAGGTTATCAGGAAGGGGGCGATCGTTATGGAGAAGGGGGTAGTGGGGAGCGGAAAGGGAACCAGTAACACGATGGAAGGCGGACCAGTACTTGGAGGAGTTGATAGGGAGGGTGGCGTTGAGTCGTGTGCAGGTCTGGCGCCAGTCTCGGCGTTTCGTTGCTGTAATAAGGTTCCGTACGTGTCGCTGTATTTGCCGGTGGCGTTGGAGTGTATCCCTGTCACGAGTGCGCAGGAAGGAGCGATAGAGGCGGCGGGATTCACGGAGGAGGAGGACAGCCCGCGGAGGGAGAGTGGGACGGTATGGGTGGATGGTTTTAGTAGGAACATGGGCCTCCACGGCGTCAGTAATTTCCTTCTGAAGGAAGAACGAGGCGTGGACAAGAATAATTGTTACACAGCTGAATTATAAAGGACCAACATTTTGAAGATGGAATGAGTACTAAAGGAAAGTCACGTGATGCAGTTATGTGAACAGTAAGACGCACCAACAGATGAATCGTTAAGCCTTTACAGAAGAAAAAGGCTTCATTTTTACGACAGGGGGCTGCAGTTGTTATAATTTTACCTTGTAACGGTTGCTGACAACCCAGCCATGTTTAAATGTTTACAGAAGACGCAGCGATCAAATCACGTGATGAGCCGCACGCTCGCTGCCACTACGGGAACATAAGGCAGCAGCGGTCAGTGAGACATTCATGTTTCAAGTGGATACTGTACGTATACAGTAGGTACATACAGGGTGTTACAAAAAGATACGGCCAAACTTTCAGGAAACATTCCTCACACACCAAGAAAGAAAATATGTTATGTGGACATGTGTCCGGAAACGCTTACTTTCCATGTTAGAGCTCATTTTATTACTTCTCTTCTAATCACATTAATCATGGAATGGAAACACACAGCAACAGAACGTACCAGCGTGACTTCAAACACTTTGTTACAGGAAATGTTCAAAATGTCCTCCGTTAGCGAGGATACATGCATCGACACTCCGTCGCATGGCATCCCTGATGCGCTGATGCAGCCCTGGAGAATGGCGTATTGTATCACAGCCGTCCACAATACGAGCACGAAGAGTCTCTACATTTGGTACCGGGGTTGCGTAGACAAGAGCTTTCAAATACCCCCATAAATGAAAGTCAAGAGGGTCGAGGTCAGGAGAGCGTGGAGGTCATGGAATTGGTCCGCCTCTACCAATCCATCGGTCACCGAATCTGTTGTTGAGAAGCGTACGAATACTTCGACTGAAATGTGCAGGAGCTCCATCGTGCATGAACCACATGTTGTGTCGTACTTGTAAAGGCACATGTTCTAGCAAAACGGGTAGAGTATCCCGTATGAAATCATGACAACGTGCTCCATTGAGCGTAGGTGGAAGAACATGGGGCCCAATCAAGACGTCACCAACAATGCCTACCCAAACGTTCAAAGAAAATCTGTGTTGATGACGTGATTGCACAATTTCGTGCGGATTCTCGTCAGCCCACACATGTTGATTGTGAAAATTTACAATTTGATCACGTTGGAATGAAGCCTCATCCGTAAAGAGAACATTTGCACTGAAATGAGGATTGACACATTGTTGGATGAACCATTCGCAGAAGTGTACCCTTGGAGGCCAATCAGCTGCTGATAGTGCCTGCACACGCTGTTCATGGTACGGAAACAACTGGTTCTCCCGTAGCACTCTCCATACAGTGACGTGGTCAACGTTACCTTGTACAGCAGCAACTTCTCTGACGCTGACATTAGGGTTATCGTCAATTGCACGAAGAATTGCCTCGTCCATTGCAGGTGTCCTCGTCGTTCTACGTCTTCCCTAGTCGCGAGTCATAGGCTGGAATGTTCCGTGCTCCCTAAGACGCCGATCAATTGCTTCGAACGTCTTCCTGTAGGGACACCTTCTTTCTGGAAATCTGTCTCGATACAAACGTACCGCGCCACGGCTATTGCCCCGTGCTCATCCATACATCAAATGGGCATCTGCCAACTCTGCATTTGTAAACATTGCACTGACTGCAAAACAACGTTCGTGATGAACATAACCTGTTGATGCTACGTACTGATGTGCTTGATGCTAGTACTGTAGAACAATGAGTCGCATGTCAACACAAACACCGAAGTCAACATTACCTTCCTTCAATTGGGCCAACTAGCGGTGAATCGAGGAAGTACAGTACATACTGACGAAACTAAAATGAGCTCTAACATGGAAATTAAGTGTTTCCGGACACATGTGCACATAACATCTTTTCTTTATATGTGTGTGAGGAATGTTTCCTGAAAGTTTGGCCGTACCTTTTTGTAACACCCTGTACAAGGATGTGACTTGTTTGGCCGTGCCCAGTGCCCTGTGCTGTGTGAAGTTGCTGGATATGTTGGTGACAGGCAGCGGTCTTTCCAACGTGTCTGCTAGCAGTGGTTTAACACACGTGGCCCCGAAAGGCGACGTCAGAGGACTTTTGGTCAGGAAAAGATCCTGACTCAGAGGGACGCAAGAGGCGTTTTTACGGCTTGGGACGCAAAATCGCTTCCAAACCCGACAGGAAACGCTGCAGGCACTGAACGAAGGTCCATACCAAGCTGTTAGCGAGAGAACATGGTGACGGCAACTAAATGCAACGAACATCTGGAGTAGCAAGAAGCTATTGCTCACATGGGCACTTAAGGATGACAACACCGTAGTTCGGCTGACTGGAAGAATATGTGACTAGTTTCGTGAGCACTGCCCCAACCTATTACATCTCGACTGGTATGCAAAAATACCGGTCGTGAACTCCACAGAAAGTCCATGGGACATTTGTGAACGGCAGGTAAAACGCCAAAATCACCGTCACCGTATTTTAGTGCAATTTCACGATCATATCCTCATTAAATGGCTTAACCTGGGTGCGACGTACTTGTACAGCCTTGTGGGCTGACTGAATCCAGGAGGTTACCAGGTCCATGGGCGGAATTAGACGGTACAGTACTAAACGATTCTTCTAGGAGTGACTAATTTTTTGTCCAGTTATCTCGTTTTACCGTGTGTAAATTTTCTAAAATATCTTCCTACGAAAGTGAAATTATATGAACAGCATTAATATCTCGCAGAAAGTTTTATTCAAGAATTACAGTGTACTGTGTGGTGAGGACGACCCCATCTTCTCTGTGAATTCAGTAGTGATTGTTACAACAGTCAAATCATAAACCCTAAACCTGCTCTGTAACCCTTCTCATAACTAAACGCTAAGATGATGATTGATGTAATTTCATGACGAGGAGCTCTACTGCTAAGAACAAATATAAGCTTGTTGTGAAAAACTATTAATGTTTTTAAACCTGTTGTAAGTGTACTGCCATATCGCTGGCTTGGTTGCGGAGTATCTTTTCGGTCAGAGCGTTTGCAGAGTCGAGCGCGGGACACGGAACTGTTATGTTGAGTTATGGGTAGCTCTCCATGTGAGAGGCATTGTTGGTATGGAAGTTGAAGTGCTACTACAGTAAAATGATGAAATATGGACGTGATTCAGAGGAAAGTGCGTCAAGATGTAATTAAAAATGAGTAGTGCCGCCGATAACGTATTTGTGTCTCCTCTCGTTGCGTGTCGTACCGTACAGTATCAATCATCCGCGCCGTGTTCGGCCTCCCAGAATGAACTGACGTGAATCAGTAGAAATTAGTTACCATAAAAGAGTGTAATCATGCGCCAGTGTCTTGTAGCGAGCGTGAGAAAGTGCGTTCGGTCATCGAGTTTCCGCATCATCAATAATCAGACGCGTCGCGACGGTTACGCGCACGCTCATACAAGTGAGAGTGAGAACTGAAAAATTATCTCTATAAACAGTGTTATATCATTAATAGTGTCAAGGAGGACTTGTTTCAAAAGAAATCTGTGTATGCATGGCAAGCGTAAGAACTTTAGTTCGATCATTCGGCTTCCGCATCATCAACAATCATCCACGCCGTGTTCGGTTACGTGTACGCTCGTCAGAGTGATATTGTGGACTGGTAATCATCCGTTAATTGGGATAAACAGTCATGACTTAGAATGCAAACTGTGCAACCTGCGATTTTATTTTATCGTCTCAGAATATAGTTGTTCATACCAGACGTAGGACAGTGTTGTGTTTTAACGTTGAGTGGCTTCCCTAGACACGCTTGCATATTTCGATAGATAATTTCAGGCAAGCCAGCAGCAATGTAGAGCAGAACAGTATCAGGTACGTGGTATTGACAGGGCGCACGGTCCGAAGTGAGAAATCAATTTAAGGGTCCCCCCCCCCCCCCCCACCACCACCCCACGAATTGTACTCCCGGGCGTGTCACACTATGAAAAAAAATTTCTTTCTTAGTAGTCCTTGTGGAAGAAATATTTATTAAAAATCAGGATGCATGCTTTCATGTGTACAGTACACAGAAAGTCGATACAGAAGACCGATATGAATACGAAAATTATTAATACCAAGCCTGTCTAACAGTGATGTTTCAGTATACAAGAAATAAGGTGAACAAATAAGATATTCCGAGAAAGCATATGAAGACCGGAGTTTCAATTTCCGGGATCCACAGTGTACGAAAGACGTCAAACATTTCTACTGAAAACTTTTTCTCGTTGCAGGAGAAATAAGCAGCAGTGAAAAAGTGAACAGCAGCAGGAAATTATTTCGATGAAGAGAAACACAAAGTACATGGTGTGCCAAAATAGAAAGAAGAGTACAGTCATGTGTAGAGAAATTTCAATAACAATATTACCATTGCAGTTCATGTGGAACAGTACAATTACACGTAACTGCCAACAATGACTCACCGATCCCATTGCGTAGGAATGGAGTGCACGGTTTGTGTAGAAACTCGAGGGTTGCTGACGGATCCAGATTCCCACAATGTCCTGCACTTCCTAGTCGCAGATGAACCTGTGACCGTTGTTTTAAGGGACCAAAGACACTAGAGTTACATAGTAAGATATCGGGACTGTAAGGAGGATGTTCCAGGACCTCCCATCGCAATTTTCGAGGATCGCGAGGGTCTTGTTGGCCACACGTACTATAGCGGTGTCCTTGAGAAGCAACACCCCTGTGGTTTTTCTTGACGGTTTGTCTGAAGGTTTGAGTCATATCAACGTACTGCAACACTGCTCAGCATTAACTGTTTTACCCAGTCGTAGCCAGACGATGTAGAAACTGAGCATCGTTCTTCCTCCGTTGGTGACATAGTGGACTTTTCTGGACAAGAGGAATTGAGACGCTATCACTCCATGCTCATCCATTTGGAGGCAGGGACGCAGTGGTCACATTTCATCACATCTCACAATCTGAACAATGAAATCCGTTCCTATGAAACTTCCTGGCAGATTAAAACTGTGTGCCCGACCGAGACTCGAACTCGGGACCTTTGCCTTTCGCGGGCAAGTGCTCTACCATCTGAGCTACCGAAGCACGACTCACGCCCGGTACTCACAGCTTTACTTCTGCCAGTATCTCGTCTCCTACCTTCCAAACTTTACAGAAGCTCTCCTGCGAACCATCCTTTCTTTCAGGAGTGCTGCTTCTGCAAGGTTCGCAGGAGAGCTTCTGTAAAGTTTGGAAGGTAGGAGACGAGATACTGGCAGAAGTAAAGCTGTGAGTACCGGGCGTGAGTCGTGCTTCGGTAGCTCAGATGGTAGAGCACTTGCCCGCGAAAGGCAAAGTTCCCGAGTTCGAGCATCGGTCGGGCACACAGTTTTAATCTGCCAGGAAGTTTCATATCAGCGCACACTCCGCTGCAGAGTGAAATCCTCATTCTGGAAATCCGTTCCTGCTCCGTGTATAAAAATACACTCCTGGAAATGGAAAAAAGAACACATTGACACCGGTGTGTCAGACACACCATACTTGCTCCGGACACTGCGAGAGGGCTGTACAAGCAATGATCACACGCACGGCACAGCGGACACACCAGGAACCGCGGTGTTGGCCGTCGAATGGCGCTAGCTGCGCAGCATTTGTGCACCGCCGCCGTCAGTGTCAGCCAGTTTGCCGTGGCATACGGAGCTCCATCGCAGTCTTTAACACTGGTAGCATGCCGCGACAGCGTGGACGTGAACCGTATGTGCAGTTGACGGACTTTGTGCGAGGCTGTATAGTGGGCATGTGGGAGGCCGGGTGGACGTACCGCCGAATTGCTCAACACGTGGGGCGTGAGGTCTCCACAGTACATCGATGTTGTCGCCAGTGGTCGGCGGAAGGTGCACGTGCCCGTCGACCTGGGACCGGACCGCAGCGACGCACGGATGCACGCCAAGACCGTAGGATCCTACGCAGTGCCGTAAGGGACCGCACCGCCACTTCCCAGCAAATTAGGGACACTGTTGTTCCTGGGGTATCGGCGAGGACCATTCGCAACCGTCTCCATGAAGCTGGGCTACGGTCCCGCACACCGTTAGGCCGTCTTCCGCTCACGCCCCAACATCGTGCAGCCCGCCTCCAGTGGTGTCGCGACAGGCGTGAATGGAGGGACGAATGGAGACGAGTCGTCTTCAGCGATGAGAGTCGCTTCTGCCTTGGTGCCAATGATGGTCGTATGCGTGTTTGGCGCCGTGCAGGTGAGCGCCACAATCAGGACTGCATACTACCGAGGCACACAGGGCCAACACCCGGCATCATGGTGTGGGGAGCGATCTCCTACACTGGCCGTACACCACTGGTGATCGTCGAGGGGACACTGAATAGTGCACGGTACATCCAAACCGTCATCGAACCCATCGTTCTACCATTCCTAGACCGGCAAGGGAAGTTGCTGTTCCAACAGGACAATGCACGTCCGCATGTATCCCGTGCCACCCAACGTGCTCTAGAAGGTGTAAGTCAACTACCCTGGCCAGCAAGATCTCCGGATCTGTCCCCCATTGAGCATGTTTGGGACTGGATGAAGCATCGTCTCACGCGGTCTGCACTTCCAGCACGAACGCTGGTCCAACTGAGGCGCCAGGTGGATATGGCATGGCAAGCCGTTCCACAGGACTACATCCAGCATCTCTACCATCGTCTCCATGGGAGAATAGCAGCCTGCATTGCTGCGAAAGGTGGATATACACTGTACTAGTGCCGACATTGTGCATGCTCTGTTGCCTGTGTCTATGTGCCTGTGGTTCTGTCAGTGTGATCATGTGATGTATCTGACCCCAGGAATGTGTCAATAAAGTTTCTCCTTCCTGGGACAATGAATTCACGGTGTTCTTATTTCAATTTCCAGGAGTGTATTAATATACAGGGTGATTATAATTAAAGTTAAACTTTCAAAGCGCTGTAGAAATAACACCACTGGTCAGAACGACTTCAAATTGCAACGGAATACAATCGTAAAAGAGGAAAAACGTACGGAAGAAGGAAAAAGAAATTGGGTTAAAACTGATCAATAGACGGCGCTTTATGCGTCAGAACACGTAAATGAAAACACCCGTCTTACGCACGATCCATTGAAGTTGGTATAAACACGCCGGGTACACGGCTTTTCCTGCTTTCGCTTCTGCGACGTTCGCCATGACTGTCTTAATGCGTCGTCGCGCTCTGCTTGTAAAGCTGTTTTACAAGAATGACGACTGTGCACATGTCGCTCTGAAGAACTTCCGGACACTAAAGCGTTTGAAAAAAGGCGTTGGTCCGATGACTGCGTGGATCTGGAGAAAATGATTCGCAAATTCAAAAAGACTTGTTATTTTGGTGCTCAACATGGGAGAGGGAGGAGAATAATTGATTCGACGTCAGTGGAAGCAGTGGGCACAGCAATGCAGGAGAAGACGAGTGATGGTGTGCTAACGTGTAGCGCACGGAAAATTGCCCGAACATTGGACATACCCGTGAGCACGGTGCGTAAAATCCTACGAAACATCCTTCTTTGCTATCCATTCAAAATTATCCATGTGCAAGAGTTGCTTCCTGTTGACCAGCCAGCAAGAGAGACCTTTGCTTTAGAATTTCTTGCTCGCGTGGAAGTGGACAATGACTGGCCGTGGAGGATTTTTTGGACAGACGAAGCCTACTTCCATCTGACAGGATATGTCAATACAGAGAACTGTCGAATATGAGCAACGGAAAACACACACGCAAACCAACTAGTACCACTTCATCCTGAAAAGGTCATTACGTGGTGAGGGTTTACGGCATCATTTATCACAGGACCATATTTTTCGAAGAGACAGGTACTTCCGGTCCTGTTACCTGTACGGTCACTGGTAAGCGCTATGAGCGTCTTTTGCGCAACCACGTCATTCCAGCTCTCCAACAACTTGGATGTGTCGATGGGATCATTTTTATGCAAGAGGACGCCCCTCTGCACATTGCAAATCGAGTTAAGCAGCTGCTGAAGCACCATTTCGGAAATGCTAGAATTATCAGCCGCCATTTCCCTACAGCCTGGCCGTCGATCACCCGATCTTAGTCCGTGTGTCTTCTGGCTATGGGGCTATCTGAAAAATGTTGTGCTCAGTGTTCCGATTGAAAACGTAGCTGCATTGAAGGCCGCATTGCGTAACACATTCTGAACGTGATCCAGGAAACGCTTCGATCTGTTGTGGAACATGCTGTTTCTCAATTTCAACTTACCGTAGAAAACGGTGGACAGCATATTGAACATGTCTTGCGCCAGGCACACGGAAATTATTAATCTGATTTAATTTTTTTTTACTTTATTGTTATTTTAACACCTGAACAATCAGGTAGGCTGGCAGCGGCATGCTACGCCGCTCTTCAGCCATAGAGTTGACAATCACAGTACAAGAACGGAGAATGAAAATGAACATAGTGACGGGCAAAAAATAGCGGTCACAGTCACACAAAAAACATGGAGCCGTTCACACTCGACGAGAAAGACACTGAAAACACGTTGACACGGCGCACATAACATTGATGAATTCGATGGCACAAGTGAACAGAGAAGCGTGATGGCGGACACTAAAAACACTAAACGACGTCACACACACGAGACACAGATGGCGATGATCTCCGGCGCGCGAAAGTCCACGTAGCGTGTGCGAGTCCGGGGACCTGCCAAGAGGGGAAGAAGGGTGAGGGCGGGTGGAGAGGGGAGAACAGAGATGCCAATGGCTGAGGAGAGGGGAGGAGGAGTAGAAGGACAGGGGAGGGGAGGCCCGGGGGAGAAGTGGGGAGAAGGGGGGGGGGAAGGGATGGAGGGTGCCCAAAGGAACAGATACAGGAAGAGGGAGGGAGGATCAAAGTTGGTAGGAGGGGTAGATGGAGGGGAGGAGGACATCATCAGGGAGGGGGAGCTGGCGGAAGCCACCTTGGGAGAGGGTAAGGAGGGTGGAGAGATGGAGACCGGGTGGGACATGGGAATACAGGTGCGGCAGCGGGCGGGGGTGGGAGAGGATCGGAGAGACGAGCAGGTGAGGAGGATCGAGTTTGCGGGAGGTGTACAGGATCCGTAGCCTTTCAAGGAAAAGGAGGAGGTGGGGGAAGGGGATGAGATCGTACAGGATCCGCGTGGGGGAGAGGAGACGGATGCGATAGGCGAGGCGGAGAGCATGACGTTCAAGGATTTGGAGGGATTTATAAAAGGTAGGGGGGGGCAGAGATCCAAGCCAGATGGGCAAACAAAGGACAGGGCGGATGAGGGATTTATAGGTGTGGAGGATGGTGGAGGGGTTCAGACCCCCACGTACGGCCGGAGAGGAGCTTGAGGAGACTGAGTCGGGAGCGTGCCTTGGCTTGGATTGTCCGGAGGTGGGGAGTCCAAGAGAGGCGACGGTCGAGGGTGACGCCAAGGTACTTAAGGGTGGGAGTGAGGGTGATAAGACGGCCATAGATGGTGAGATAGAAATCAAGGAGGCGGAAGGAAGGGGTGGTTTTGCCTACAATGATCGCCTGGGTTTTGGAGGGATTGACCTTGAGCAACCACTGGTTGCACCAAGCGGTGAAACGGTCAAGATGGGATTGGAGAAGGTGTTGGGAGCGCTGTAGGGTGGGGGCAAGGGCAAGGAAGGCGGTGTCATCGGCAAACTGGAGAAGGTGGACGGGGGCTGACGGCGGCGGCATGTCCGCCGTGTGCAAAAGGTACAGAAGGGGGGAGAGGACGGAGCCTTGGGGCACACCGGCAGAGGGGAAAAAGGTGTAGGAAGCTGTGTTATGAATGGTGACATAGGAAGGACGGCGGGAGAGAAAGGAGCCGATCAGACGGACGTAGTTAATGGGAAGGGCGAAGGTTTGAAGCTTGAAGAGGAGACCGTAATGCCATACGCGGTCATAGGCACGTTCGAGGTCCAGGGATCTGATTTCATTTTGATTGGTGCTTTATATGCTGTTTTTTTGTCTTTGGATACTTAAAAACTGATTTTCTCCATCCGATGTGATATGACCTTGCTGTGGTGGATGGGCTTACGTATCAAACAGTGTCACATCTGTACACCCATGCATACTGAGTAGTACAGCTTGTTTAAAGTCAAACATACACCTTAATCATTTTTGTAAGATTCATTTGTCATTTGTAGTCGACCACTATTAAATTATGATGCTTACAGCGCTATCTATTGCTACATTTTGTAGCTATTTACTTTTCTTCTGACATACGTTGTCTCCCCTCTGAGATAATAAATCGTTGAAATTGGTCGTTATTTTGACCAGTGGTGTTGTTTCTACAGTGGTTTGAAAGTTGAACTTTAATTATAATCACCCTGTATATTAATTATGTGTAATATACTTTATTAACTAGATAATCTTGCTCATCACTGGTACGGGGCTTTATCAATCTTTAAGTGGGACGCGTGCCTGAATGTACGAGGGGCCCTCTGGCGGTCACGTTCCTCTAACCAAAATGGCCTGCCATGAAGGACAAGAATATCGTCCACTGACCGCTATGCTGTAATCCTGGATGCCCGACGATACGGCGGGTGACGTTCAGGTTGGTATTCCACCACTGGGCGTGGTGTATCGAGAAACGTCATTGGCCTGGATTGTCACTGTCTGGAGAAGAATGGTCTTCAGTGATGAGTCCCGCTGACGATCGAGCTATCTTGGTCAGAAAAGTCGCCGTATCTCTCTCAAAATGAGAACATTTTTAGCATTATAGGTACGGGCCTATAACCATCTCGGGATTTCGACGATCTAACGGGCCAGTTGGAAAGAATTTGGTACGAAATTCCTTAGGATTTTTGACAACTCTATCAAACGATGCCAAGCCGAATCATTTCATGTAAGAAGGCGAGATGTGTAGCAACACGTTATTGACTTGATCAATTTCTGACTCTCTTTCTCTTGACTAAATAATCCAATTTTTATGTCATAGTAATCATTTATTTGTCCAATACGTCTACTGATTTCCTTCCCATTTGGATAATTCCTTCGTGGTGCACCGTTTTTTGTCTTAGAGTGTATTATCCACTCGGCAACAATCTCTGCAACTATGTGATGACAGATGCCATCGTGGTCCAGGGACGGAAGATCAGCAGATGAGTGAATCTTTCTCCTTCTAATAAGGGAAAGGTGTCGGGACATTTGTCATTCTTTTCAAATCAAATGTTCAAATGTGTGTGAAATCTTATGGGACTTAACTGCTAAGGTCATCAGTCCCTAAGCTTACACAATACTTAATCTAAATTATCCTAAGGACAAACACACACACCCATGTCCGAGGGAGGACTCGAACCTCCGCCGGGACCAGCCCGCACAGTCCATGACTGCAGCGCCTTAGACCGCTCGGCTAATCCCACGCGGCGTCATTCTTTTAACCTCAGTCGCCACGGACGTGACGAAGCGACGATCAATGAATATCCCCTTACGACCAAGTAATGAAAATGTCCAGTCGTTACAGGCGCTTCATCAAAATCGAATGTATACTGCATAAAACTGTTAGCGAATATCTAGTGCATTACGAAAGAAGATCAATGATTCAGTATTTTCTTGTGTCTTGACTATCACCTTTCGTTGAGACTCCTATAACTACAGCATTGTTAGTGTCCTGCATGTACAATATTTTGGAAGTAATTTTCAGAGCTTCCATAGCATTCCTTTGCTTTCAGCTTTAACGATTTCTATTTGAACACTCATCTGCAGCAGCCATTCTTCATCCCTCAAACACATGTACATTTTATCGAAAATGTAATTTTGTTTTTTATTTGTAGATCGCTGGGTCAGTGGTGAAGTGCCAGGCTACGGACCCAAAAGTTTCGTTTTGATCCCAGTTCTGATTTAAAATTATATGTGTCACTTATCACTTCCGGCAATGTTTGGTGGTGTACAAAGTGCCAAGTTGCACCGCAGATCAGAGTACACGCTAAATGTACGTCCCTCCGTAACTGAATGGCTGATTCAGTTCAGAAGTCGGTGAGAGGCGACAGGACATCGCCTACAACAGGACCAAGTGTTGTGGAAAATGTTGATGACTGCTTCACCTTAAATTTTTTAACTAAACGTAAATACGAGGCGGATGTAGTTATACAGAGATTCCTGACGCACATTTTGTACTGAGAAAATAAAGACACGCTGAAGTTCTCTCCTGCAACGATTTTAGAGAGCAAAATGAAAATAAAACTGCTGCCCAGTTTTACATAATAGTTTAGGCTCCATCAAGAAATGTTAGGTGTGAAGGTAGGATGAACAGTTGTAATATCATGAGTGCATTACTAAGGATAAAACTACAATTGTTAAGAGTTTCTTTCTTCAATTTTCTGCAGAGTTCTCTAATTCAGTTATATTTTTAACTGCACCTGTGCACGGAAACGGCACAACTTACACGTAAACCTCACGCACACACAACAGCAGTAGTAAGGATGGTAAAGATAAAGTGAAAACTTCAGTTCACGCTGGTAACAGCGCTTTTATGCAGGAATGGGCACAGACATTGTTTCAGAATAAATCAAATAATCTTCTTTTTTAGTAAAATTTACTCTGACATTAATGCCATTAGAAGGACCACGTCTCATGTGGATGTAAATTTATTCACAAAATTATGCGAAAAGAAAAAAAAATTCAGCTGGAGAATTTAATTAAAAATACGGCACGCCGCGGGAGGCCGCTAATGGATGAGTAAATAATTACTTGGCGGGCAACTTTTCTGAACGCGGGGAGGTTGAGGGAGCGGCCGTTTTTCGTAATTTAATCTGAGGGAACAGCAAAGCGGCCGTGTAGCCGACATGGCCGCCTCTGTTGCGCGCTAATTGTGCCCCGCCGTCGGCTGTTCTCTGAGGCGGGAGCGAATACTGTGCAGGAGGGCCGTCCGTGTCTCGCCCGTGCCTCAGGTAGCGGGGGCGGCTTGACTGGTTCCGCCGTTTACGACCTCCGAGCAGTTAGCGTCTCGAAAGGCAATCATTTAATTCCGTCGTATTACTGTGCTCTGTTCCATGTCTAACAACCCTACCACAACAAAGGTTAAAAATTAATTACGATTGTAGTAATGCTCACGCTGCTAAATATTGCATTTTCGGGCAACAACAAAGTTATATTATGTGGCAGGTGTCATTAGAGCACAGTTAATAAAGTCATTTCTTGAAATAATGGATAAACTAGGCACTCATCTTTTCGTGTTTGTGGATTCATGGCTCAATCGTCGAAAATCTAGGTAGTGATGATTCCAAGTTCGGACGCAAAGAGGCCTAGGTGTTATTCTACGATATTCAAATGGCTCTGAGCACTATGGGACTTAACTTCTGCCGGCCGAAGTGGCCGTGCGGTTAAAGGCGCTGCAGTCTGGAACCGCAAGACCGCTACGGTCGCAGGTTCGAATCCTGCCTCGGGCATGGATGTTTGTATTGTCCTTAGGTTAGTTAGGTTTAACTAGTTCTAAGTTCTAGGGGACTAATGACCTCAGCAGTTGAGTCCCATAGTGCTCAGAGCCATTTTTGAACTTAACTTCTAAGGTCATCAGTCCCCTAGAACTTAGAACTACTTAAACCTAACTAACCTAAGGACATCACACACATCCATGCCCGAGGCAGGATTCGAACCTGCGACCGTAGCGGTTGCACGGTTCCAGACTGTGGCGCCTAGAACCGCTCGGCCACCACAGCCGGCTCTGCGATATTCAAAAGTTTTATAGATGTGTTTCATAAACCATTCTTGAGGATTAAACTTTTGCAGGTTAGGACAATGGTGATGTAAAAAGGTAATCAGCACTCCGAATTGAAGTCACACTTCTTTTTTATTACTTTTGTTGCAATATCACGTAAATCGTTCCAAAACATCACTTCACAATATAAAACATACTTGAAAATATCTTCCTCACTGTTGAAGTTCACATTTCATAAACTGACTACAATTTGCGTCTTTTTAACATGACGACCAAAGCTTGACTCTCAAATAACCGCTTACGCGCCCAAAAATCAGAGTTACAAGTGCGTCAAATATCATAGTGACAAAAGAAAGAATACACATAAGAATAATATCATTGAAATACAAACATATCGATGTATCGAAGTGCCTCTACATTAATGAAATCAAATCTGAATGTTGTCACAGAAATATGTTAACTGTTTTACAGAAACACAGTAGAATATTGCTGGTATCGAGAGGTTGAGGTGAGGTGCCGTAATGGTTACGTAATTCAAGTACCATTACACATGGCACGATGAAATGATTGCCTGGCAGAGGGTTCAATGAACCACTTTCAAGCTGTCTCTCTACCGTCCATTCTCGAACGGCGCACATGAAAAACGAGCTCTTAAATTTATCAGTTCGAGCCCTGATTTCTGTTATTTTATCGTGATGATCATTCATCCCTATGTAGGTGGATGCAAACATAATGTTTTCCCAATCGGAGGAGAAAACTGGCGATCGAAATTTCATGAGAAGATCCTTTCGCAATGAAAAACGTCTTTGTTTTAGTGACTGAAACTCCAATTCACGTATCAAGTCCGTGGCACTATCTCGCCTATTTCGCGATAATGCAAAACGAGCTGCCCTTCTTTGTACTTTTTCGATGTCATCCGTCACTCCCACCTGATGTGAATCCCACACCGCACAGCAACACTCCAGAATAGGGCGAACAAGCGTGATGCTAGCAGTGCCTTTAGTACACCTGTTGGACTTTTAACTGTTCTGCCAACGAATCGCAGTCTTTGGTTTGCTCTACCCACAACACTATCTACGAGGGTGAGTCAAATTAAAACCTTAACTCTGTAATAACAAATCGAAATTTGCGGCCGTTATCCTGTAAGTTGGTAAGCGTGCTACAAACAGCGTGCAGAATGGCCTGTATGTGGCAGCATAGTGCAGATGCACACATACCGTCGCAGTATCGGTATAAAGAGGGCCACCCCACTTGCGACTTGCACCAGGGAAGAACAGCGTTCTGTCATTCGGCTGTTGCTTAGTGAAGGTGTGAATCCTATTGAAATTCATCGACGAATGAAGATTCAGCACGGTGATGCATGTTTGTCAAAGTAGCAAGTCTACGAATGGAATAGGAAGTTCGCAAGTGGTGTGACTTCAGTGGAAGATGCTCCTCGTCCAGGTCAGGCACAACGAGTTGTGACTCCACAGAACATTGCAGCAGTTGAATCCATAGTGAAGGAAATCCGCCGAGTGACAATGAATGACATTTCAGCATGTTTACAGATTAGTCATGGGTCAGCACACCACATTGTGCATGATGTGACCCAGTTTCACAAAGTGTCTGCAAGATGGGTGCCACGGCAGCTGACTTCCGAAATGAGAGAACGACATGTTGATGCTTGTGCAGAACTTCTTCGGCGCTTTGAATGAGAAAGTGATGGCTTCCTTGCAAGAATCGTTACAGGGGACGAAATCTGGGTTCAGTTCCACCAACCGGAAACGAAGAGAGCGAGCAAAAAATGGCGCCATTCCTCATAACCAAAACCAAAGAAGTTTCGAACAGAACCATCAGCAGGGAAGGTTATGCTGGCTCTCTTTTGGGACGAAAAAGGCGTCATTTTTTAGCATTACATGCCTAGAGGGACCACTGACACCAGTGCATCATACACAGATCTCCTAAAAAGTCATCTGCGGCCTGCAATCAAATCAAAGCGACGTGGATTGCTGTCAGCAGGTGAACTTTCGCAACATGACAACGCAAGGCCCCACACTGCCCGTACAACAGTTGCAACAAGCACAGACCTGCATTTTGTGTGTCTTCCTCATCGACCACACTCACTAGACCTTGCCCCAAGTGATTTCCATATGTTTGAACCACTCAAAGACGCAATGGGAGGAAAGAAGTTCCGTTCTGATGAAGAGGTACGCCACGCGGTGCATGAGTGGTTGCGCGGACTACGAAAACAATTTTTCTCTAAAGGGATTTATGCACTTTGTAAGCGCTGGAGGACTTGCATTGAGCGTGGGGGGAGATTATGTTGAAAAGTGATACAGATTTGTACCACTTCTGCACAATAAATAATATTTTTAAAAAAAATTAAGGTTTTCATTTAACTCACCCTCGTATGTGATCGTTCCAGTTTAAGTTATTTTGATTGTAATCCCAAAATATTAGTTGAATTTACAGCCTTCAGGTTTGTATGACTTATCACGTAATCGAAATTTTGCGGGTTTCTTTTAGTACTCATGTGAACAACGTCACATGTTTCTTTATTATCCGCCCCGATAGCTGAGTGGTCAGCGCGGCGGTCTGTCACGCCAACTGGCCCGGGTTCGATTCCCGGCTGGGTCGGAGATTTTCTCCGCTCAGGGACTTGGTGTTGTGTTGTCCTCATTATCATTTCATCGTCATCAGTGGAAGGCCACGGGAAGTTGGTCTTTGGCAGTGCTGCGGTGAGGACGCGCTGTTTGTGTTCCTGCCGCAGAGCGAGCGCTCGTGTTGTTTACATCGTACTCGGCCGTCCCGCGCGGGCCGTACTCAGCATATAGATCGCCATGGCGCACCAGTACAGAAAATGGACGCTCAAATTTACATTCCGCAACGAATTTGCACGATCCAAAGCACTTGAAGTCGAACGATTCCTATGAGAAGAGGCAAAAATACCGGCGACCGACATTCTTGGCATCCACTTGTCCATTGTGAGTAGCATCGTATATGTCAAGATATGAACGAATCGTTCGGGAGACGAAACAGGGCCTCTGTTGCTGCCATGGGGATGGTAATGTGGGGACTGTGCACGTCGATTATTCTGCCATGGGATTCCACTCGTTCAGACTTTTAGAACTTCCATTCGAACTACCGGCGGAGGACGTCGTGACAGCGCTGCGTCCCTACGGCACAGTGCATAATCATATTGCGGAAAAATGGACGCAATTCCAGACATATCCTGTACTGAACGGAGTCCGCCAGGTCCGAATAGAACTTAAAAGACCTATACCTTCATATCTCAATATCGGTGTTTGCCGTGCCATCGTCATCTACGACGGGCAACCGAAGTCATGCTCTGGTTGTGGGAAGGAGGGACACCTCAGATTCGATTGTATCCAACGTCGAATCACTCAACTGCCGCCGGCTGATGCGGACTCGCCATCGCAGCCGACGCTGCTTCCTGTGACTTGAGTAGCAGCCTTCACGACAGCTACCACTTCACCATGACAGCCGATATCCACTGTTGAGTCAGCGCTCCAGCCTCCAACACAGGGCGATGACGACACATCCGTTCTACGTGTTACGGATTCCACTCCCATGGCGCCGCCCCCGTCGACGGATGACGCGATACACGACGGTAGCATGCCAGTAGACTCGCTTATTGTGCCAATGGTGGCGGTCTATCATATATACAGTTAAAGGCTACCCAGCCATTGACCTTCGTAAGCGCGAATTTGTTGCCCGAAATCTTATGGGAATCGCCAAAGTGTGCGCGGTAACGAGTGGATGGGCAGATATCTATTAGGTACATTACATATGTAGAATTGTGGACAGTTGGGAATGTGGGTCTCACGGGAAGCGTGCAAGGGATGAGTCCCTACAGTCCTCGGTGGCTCAGATGGACAGAGCGTCTGCCATGTAAGCAGGAGATCTCGGGTTCGAGTCCCGGTCGGGGCACACATTTTCAGCTGTCACCATCGAAGTATAGCAACAACACCTGTCGTAAGCTGAGGGTTTCAATTAATCATAATAATTTACTGTGTTGTTGGGGCAACATGGAAACACGTCCTCTGCTGCGTAACAGCACAGTCAACACTCTGCACTCAACAGTGTGCTCCAAAACACTTGCGCCTGCACCAGCAACGCGCTCTGTCGTCAAATCTGCCACAGATCGCAGCCTACCCTGCTTTAGAGAGCAGGAAAGCCTCAGATCCCTATGCTCTGTGATGAGGCGCGCACGTCCGACTTCTTGTAGCGTACTCGTTGTTTCAGCACTCTTCAACCACTTCCCATTGATGCTCACGACAGCAGCACGCAAACAGACGACCAGCTTCGCAGTTTTTGAGATGCTCGCTCCCTGGCACTGGGCCAAAATAATCTGGCTTTTGTCAAAGTATCTTAAGTCGGCGTATTTTCGCACCTGCGCCACTAATAGTTGCTACAATGGTTCCCTATTCGTCTGGCCATTAAAGTTGGTACCCCGAGAAGAAATGCAGATGATAAACGGGTATTCATTGAACAAATATATTATACTAGAAATGACATGTGATTACATTTTCACGCAATTTGACTGCATAGATCCCGAGTAATCTGTACCCAGAACAACCACCACTGGCCGTAATAACGGCCTTGATACGCCTGTTCATTGAGTCAAACAGAGCTTGGATGGCGTGTACAGGTACAGCTGCCCATGCAGCTTCAACACGATACCACAGGTCATCAAGAGTAGTGACTGCCGCATTGTGACGAGCCAGTTGCTCGGCCACCATATTGAGCAGACGTTTTCAGTTGGTGAGAGATCTGGAGAATGTGCTATCTAGGGCAGCAATCGAACATTTTGTGTATCCAGAAAGGCCCGCACAGGACCTGCAACATGCGGTCATGCATTACGCTGTTGAAATGTAGGGTTTAGCAGGGATCGAATGAAGCGTAGAGCCACGGGTCGTAACACATCCGAAATGTAACGTCGACTGTTCAAAGTGCCGTCAATGTGAACAAGAGGTGACCGAGACGTGTAACCAATGGCACCCCATACCGTCACGCCGGGTGATACGCCAGTATGGCGATGACGAATACACGCTTTCAATGTACGTTCACCGTGATGTCGCCAAACACGGATGCGACCATCATGATGCTGTAAACAGAACCTGGATTCATCCGAAAAAATGACGTTTTGCCATTTGTGCACCTAGGTGCGTCGTTGAGTACACCATCGCAGGCGCTCCTGTCTGTGAAGCAGCGTCGAGGGTAGCCGCTGGCATGGTCTCCGAGCTGATAGTCCATGCTGCTGCAAACGTCGTCGAACTGTTCGTGCAGATGATTGTTCTCTTGCAAACGTCCCCATCTGTTGACTCAGGGATCGAGACGTGGCTTCACGATCCGTTACAGCCATGGGGATGAGATGCCTGTCATCTCGACTGCTATGGAAGTGAGGCCGTTGGGATCCAGCTCGGCGTTCCGTATTACCCACCTGAACCCACCGATTCCATATTCTTCTAACAGTCATTGGATCTCGACCAACGCGAGCAGCAATGTCGCGATACGATAAACCGCGATCGCGATAGGGTACAATCCGACCTTTATCAAAGTCGGAAACGTGATGGTACCCATTTCTCCTCGTTACACGAGGCATCACAACAACGTTTCACGAGGCAACACCGGTCAACTGCTGTTTGTGTATGAGAAAAAAATGGTTCAAATGGCTCTGAGCACTATGGGACTTAACATCTGTGGTCATCAGTCCCCGAGAACTTAGAACTACTTAAACCTAACCAACCTAAGGACATCACACACATCCATTCCCGAGGCAGGATTCGAACCTGTGTATGAGAAATCGGTTGTAAACTTTCCTCATGTCAGCACGTTGCAGGTGTCGCCACTGGCGCCAACCTTTTGTGAATGCTCTGAAAGGCTAATCATTTGCAAGTCACAGCATCTTCTTCCCGCCGGTTAAATTTAGCGTCTGTAGCACGTCATCGTCGTGTACCTTAAGTCAACGGATTTTCGCACGTGCGCCACTAATAGTTGCTAGAATGGTTCCCTATTCGACTCTGCTCCATTGATATATTTCTCTTTGCGTCACGTGCTCTGAGGGCCACCAAACGGCATACAACTCCGTGGTGGACAATGGTCACAACGTTTTGCTCATCCGTGTATCCTATAATCCCGTTTCAGTTGGGAAAGGTGTGTTGATCGTTCAACATTAGAAACGCGCTGTTGGGGTTGATTTTCGTGAGTGCCAGACTCCGCCTCACAAGACCACGACTAAGATTTCCGCCGGGCTTACGTGCTCGCCGTAATTTACTGTGGGCCACGGCTCAGGCGGCAGTTTGGTGTGTATAAACAGCGGGATGGCCCTGCCCGCTTGTAGCTTAGCTTCAGCGCAGCGGACTGGCAGTTATCTCGAAGCACCGGAGGTTAGTGCTGCCGTTAAGTACCTCCTGCGCAACATCAAGCCGCGATATACCGAAGGGCTTATCCAAAGGCTGAGCAAGCAAGCGTAGAAGGCAGTATTGCACAGCTTACCTCGCCACCTCGAGAACCGAGCATGGTGTTCAGTCTGAAATTTCGATCCCTTCTGGTAGGAATGGCAATGGTTTTTGAAGGTGCCTACCCAGTGCACACTCTTGAGGTTGCGAGGAAGTCAGGCACTGCGTCGGTTCAATAATGATGTCTGTATCGACGTCAGTGATGCGGAAAACTTTGTTTCCAGGCAGTACTACTTCATGGTCATCAAAGAAGATACGTTGATGGTTAAACATGCATTTTATACTTTACTTGACGATTGTTGATAGTTTGTTTGTTGTTGTGGTCCTCAGTCCTGAGACTGGTTTGATGCAGCTCTCCATGCTACTCTATCCTGTGCAAGGTTCTTCATCTCCCAGTACCTATTGCAACCTACATCCTTCTGAATCTGCTTAGTGTATTCATCTCTTGGTCTCCCTCTACGATTTTTACCCTCCACGCTGCCCTCCAATGCTAAATTTGTGATCCCTTGATGCCTCAAAACATGTCCTACCAACCGATCCCTTCTTCTAGTCAAGTTGTGCCACAAACTTCTCTTCTCCCCAATCCTATTCAATACCTCCTCATTAGTTACGTGATCTACCCACCTTATCTTCAGCATTCTTCTGTAGCACCACATTTCGAAAGCTTCTATTCTCTTCTTGTCCAAACTGGTTATCGTCCATGTTTCACTTCCATACATGGCAACACTCCATACAAATACTTTCAGAAACGACTTCCTGACACTTAAATCTATGCTCGATGTTAACAAATTTCTCTTCTTTAGAAACGCTTTCCTTGCCATTGCCAGTCTACATTTTATGTCCTCTCTACTTCGACCATCATCAGTTATTTTGCTCCCCAAATAGCAAAACTCCTTTACTACTTTAAGTGTCTCATTTCCTAATCTAATCCCCTCAGCATCACCCGATTTAATTTGACTACATTCCATTATCCTCGTTTTGCTTTTGTTGATGTTCATCTTATATCCTCCTTTCAAGACACTGTCCATTCCGTTCAACTGCTCTTCCAAGGACTTTGCTGTCTCTGATAGAATTACAATGTCATCGGCGAACCTCAAAGTTTTTATTTCTTCTCCATGGATTTTAATACCTACTCCGAATTTTTCTTTTGTTTCCTTTACTGCTTGTTGATAGTAACTTTCCAAAAATGTTGAGACCTGAGTTTCTCCTGGCGTATACAACTTTCAAATAACTTCCGGGAATTCAGCCAGGTAACACTTTCAGCGACCGCCGATATTTCGGCGGGAGAGCACCCCGCCATTTTCAAGGCAAACTTCCAAAAATGTTGTAATTTTTCTCTTTCATTATTAACTAAACATTGACATTCTTCCTACATGGTGTCGTAATGTCGTTGCATAGAAAATTTGCGGACTCCGTCGATTATGGGAGCGCACAGTAGATGCTGAGAATTCTCATCCCTCTCTTCTGTCATCCCCATTCAGTTTTAAAGTGTTGTGACGATAGACTGGTAGAGTGCCTCTTTTTATGCATACAGTGTCTAGATCTGTGAGCTTCCTTCGTACCACGAAGAAATAACTGAGGGAAAACAGCGCTGACATAACGATTCTACCGGACTGAAGAGTGCCGTGCCGACCGATAAATGCCACGTCGCAGTACCAAATGAAATGTCGCTCTGTACCGGGAAGGGTCGAGCAAAGCCGAAACACGCCGTGAGCAGACCTGATATACAACACGTGAAAAGAACAAGAGAGAAGAACAGAAATGGAAGACCAAGAACAAAATGCTCAGATTTCAAAGGGTGTAAAACAGAAAAACAAAATGCTGGGATTAAAAAGGGTATGCAAGTGGCTTGTAGTCTGCCGCCCCAGTCTATTCACTAAAGAAGCAATGACGTAAATAAAAGACAGGTTAAGGAGTGGGATTAAATTTAGGATAAATGATATCCATGATAAGATTCCCTGAGGACACAGCTATCCTCAGTAGAAGTGAGGAGTAATTGGATAACCTGTTAAACGGAATGAACAGTTTAACTAGGAAACACTATGCACTGAGAGCAAACAGAAGATAAACGAAAGTAATGAAGAGTAGCAGATATGAGAACAACGAGAAACCCAAGGGGAAGTTTACTATCTTTGGCCCGAAAAAACCATGTTCTTTGAGGATTTTTTTCTTGGGATATGTTATAGAGATCAATGTCAAATTTCGTCAAAATGTTTATTGATATTTCCTCTACAAACTGGAAGCTTTTTCGACCGGAAATGTCGAATAGAAAAGGCGGAAGTGCGTCGGAATGAAACAAAATTTCGATGTAGACCTCCACGCGCGGTATGTCACAGGTGAACCGGCTCGCCCGAAATAAAAATGGAGTTGACGTTCGAGAAGTGTATAATATTATTTAGGAGTTGTGCCTCGCTTAAGTTATTTGGACCGTAGGAAACAAAATGCCGGCCATTTGAAAAATAAATAGGGTTTTTTCATCGATTTTTCAACTTCGTCGGCCAAGTAAAAATATTTATGGTTGATGGATCGGAATAAAAGCAGTACTCGGGTCCATAAACTAGTCCTTCGTCTCCCTCACAGAGGGCGTTCTGCTCGATCTGGGCCATCCTGTGCTGCTCCAGAGCCTCTCGTACGGCCGGTGACAAGCGGTTTTCGGCCGCTTGAGTCCGGTGGTCGTCCGAATGCTTGGCGAACTGCGTCGAATAGAGTCCCAGGGTGACGTCCAATCGTTGCCAGGGTCTTCAGAATTACTGAATACCCTTCTTTGAAGCTGCTCACTGCGAGGAAAGTTGTAATCTCCACAGTCTTCGCACTTGGGGGTTAACTTCCAAACACACGCGTTCGAACTTTCGCTTGAATTTTGTGTGTTTCCTTCCAAGTACCGGTGCAATAACTCGTCCTCTGAAAGAAAAAAACTGGTGCGTGAAAAAGACTGATTTCAGGCAGGTTCAGTTTTTTGTTCAACAGCGAATAACAAACATTTCCATTCGGAAAAACCGTTTGAGGGGTGGATTCTAAACACTTTTATGGATCCAAAAATGAAATTTTAAAAAATCGATTTTTTGAGCCAAAAGATAGTAAACCTCCCCTTAACATCAAATTTGAGGATCGTGAGGTAGACGAAGTAAAGGAATTCTGCTGCCTTGGAAGCAAGGGAACACATGAAGGATAAAGTGAGGTGGGTGTACAATGCAGAACAGCACAGACAAAGCGGACTTTCTTGGCCAAAGGGACTCTACTAGTATAAAACATCGGATTTAATGTGAGCAAGATATTTACATTTACAGCCTGTGTTGTATGGAAGTGAATCGTCCGTTGTGGGAAAGCCGGCGAAGAAGGGAATCGAAATGTTTTCGTTGTGTTGCAATAGGAGGATGCTGAAAGTTACTTGGAATGAGAAGAGAAAGCGGGGTTCTTCACAGGAGAGGAATTCTACCAACGAGGATACTGAAGATTAAAATAAAAAATAAAAAATAGATACGACCGTGCTGAACTACTGAATGATGTTCGTGAGACCGAACGCACTGAGTACCTATCACCAAATCAGTAGGTGGATTTGCTAATCCCTGAAATTAACTGCAAAGAACCTGCAGGTATCATGGGACAACGAGCGCAATAACGGAACCAATAACTGAGAATAGCTAATCGTCAACAGAACTACGCTTTTAGTAAGAACGATGATAGCATCAGGATGAATGTATATTCCATGAACGGTGAAATAAGATTCATAATACTGAGAAGGTTCGGTATCAGTTTTACAAAGAAAAAAAATGACATGTTGAATAAACGGGAATTAGTATTTTGGATAACATCGAACTAAACGGAGTTAAGAACGGTTAAGTGACGTAAATGTTGTTTCACTACTTTCCGCTGCAACCAGTTAATGACTAATGACTGAAGCTACGGTTGAGGTTAGAACGAAAAGAAAAACTATCTCAGTCATCTAAGAAGTCTGTCGTAAAGTGAGACAAGGAGATAATCGTACAAATCAATTTCTCTTCATCTTACACAGGGGTTTCACACAACAACGACGTCCTGTTACCCTCAAAGGAAAAAAAAAGCCATAACGAAAACAACAAAGACTATTGTGTAATGTTTCTTAAAATAAAGGATGCCGAAACAAGTAGTGCACACATACATGCCCCATATCGATTGTTCATTCAACTCGTCGTGCCGTTTGAAATACTGTTTTTAGACTATTGGTTTCCTTTCTCGAATATCCGTCTGTGAATCTGCTGCTTTCTGTACCTTACCAACCGATAAATTTTGCGACACTCCATGTCTGTTTAGTACATAGAATATCTGTTAGCTGCTTGACACATGCAACTGCTGGAGATATCCTCATTTTTATGTTCCATGCCAGGATCAACAACAATTGTTATTACTAAAACGCTCTTACCAACACTCATTTCCTTTTATGGCCTTTCCATGAAACCTGTTAGAAATTCTGAAAACTTGTAATGGCGGACTGCAGTGTGGTACAAAGAAATGTCCACTTCCTCAGTACAGTGCTTTTAAAGGAGTATCTCGTGGTAGCTTCTCACTTTCACTGAAGTACTAACATCCTCACTTACGTGGAACTCCGAGCGGCTTGCGTGCCGACTTCTGCAAAGTTAATAGAGTTTACACGAACTTCGCCGCGTTGGTAACAGCCTAAATCTTGTCGGAAGTAACGAGCTGTGTTAGAGGAGGAGCAAAAGAAGTCCGCTCTTGCCTCACCTACGGCACAACTTCATTCATGGCTACGCGGTGGCACCCCTAAGCTAACCCACCAGCTCGCTGAAAATACGTCACTCTGCATCCAGTGAAGATGAAGTCAGTTACATGTAGAAATTAAAATCTGTGCAAACAAAAGATACCCAATGACAAAAGCGGAAAACTTTCTAGGACTTAATGCCAGTCTATCATAGTACCTTTAATTGAACTCAAACATGAACACTACATGTTTCTGCTCATAACTGTTAAATATTTATAATTAAAGTTTCTCTGTTTCATAACCTACCGATTTCAAACCAAAGTCTGCGTGGTCGCATCTGACTATCACCCAGCATAACTTCAAATACTTTATAACAACTAAGTTATCCAGTCATGATCCAAATAAGGAATTGCAGACAACATTTTTATATTTTGTATACTTTTCATTCTCTGCCTCTAAGAGTAAAAGGGGCTGTTAAAGGTATCATCCGCTGCAGATCCTAATTGACAATTTGGCAGAGGAGATCAAAACTTCGAATAAAGTTTCGTCATTTGCTTAGAAGACAGGGAAACTTTCCAAAACATAAACTGTTCCAAAACAGACTGAATGATGTTTCGGTCTTTAATGTCTCACAAGCAATACCACAAGATTGAAAGCAACGACGCTAAGGAAAGTTCAATCTTGTGGTATCAGTTGTAGTTTCAGAGCAGAACTTCATTGTGAACTTATCATCGTTTCTTTATTCGTCTTAGTTACGACTTTTCGGATTTAACCGGCCCATCGCACATAAATCTAAAATTTTGTGTTCGTAAGATGTGTTTGCTGCACTCTCTTTGTTCCCTTTCCGTCTTACACAGCTGCATGTAAAATCTTACTCAACTTTTAAGGGACCAAACTGCTAAGGTCATCGGACCCTAGGCTTACACGCTACTTAAACTAACTTAAACTAACTCATGCTAAGAACAACACACACACACACACACCCATGCCCGAAGGAGGACTCGAACCTCCGGCAGGAGCGGCCGCGCAATCCGTGACATAGCGCCTCAAACCGCTCGTCCACTCCGCGCGGCCCTTAAGGAAAGAATCTGTTGGTAGGCCGCAATCGATGAAATCATTCTTGATCCTGCCTGGCTAAGTCAGACTCGTGCGTTTCATAAACAGGCCTGCAGTCACAACGAAAATTTCCATTCCATTTATGTTTACTTTTATGTACTTGAATCAACTGAGGTCATTATTTTATTCGTATGTTACGTTATTTGAATTGTTTTGTCTGTGTTCGAATTTCCTGAGCAGAAACAACATCCTAGAAAAGTTCATTGTTTGTTCAATGGACAGTAGTCTTCTGAAGATTACTGTTGCTTATGCCCAGTCTAACAATTGTTCGAACAAGGCTGAGGACATGAGACGTAATTGTAGTTTTCAGCATAAATAAAACGCTTAGCTGTGTAGCTAAGTTTGTGAAAAAGTCGTACACAGTGTCTCTTTTCATGCCTGCTTTCTGTACTACTAAAACAGCAAAAGGGAACTTATTTCTCATTAAATGTTAACGTGGGTTCCGCAGAGACACTTAAATGTTGTCAAAAGCAGAAATTTATTGACATTTCCCGATTGGTCAGATTCGGCCTTAGAGACAATTTCCACGTTATCAAATGGCTCTGAGCGCTATGGGACTTAACATCTGAGGTGATCAGTCCCCTAGCACTTAGAACTACTTACACCTAACTAACCTAAGGACATCACACACATCCAATCTCGAGGAAAGATTCGAAACTGCGACCGTAGCAGTCGCGCTGTTCCGGACTGAAGCGCCTAGAACCGCTCGGCCAGCGCCACCGGCTCCACGTTATCCATATACACGTCAAATACAGATCTGGGCGTGGATTTTAAATTTTCCAAATTTCTACTATCCGTGTACAGAGTTGCTTTCGACTGACATGTTTCACCTCAAACTGTTCTGTAAGGCCGAAAGTAGACGTAAGAAATTTTCATTGGTGACCAAGAATTTTTATAATATCAGTACAACAAGAGTACTAACCGTTTGATGGGTTCATGGTAGCCAAGGAACCTAACGTAAACAAACTTATTAATCTCCACTTCACCCTTCTGAGCGACAACAGTTAAATGTAGCGGTAGGCTTCACTGATGTAACGACGTGGAAGGGCATGTAGCGCGGTTACATTACAGTACGTTTTGTGTAATAGATTCTCCATATTGATCTTTACAGAAGTTTCACTCAAGTGAAAGTGTGTCACTGTCTAAAGATGACTGGCAAATTCTTTGGCAGAATGTTTTGCAAAGTGTCGGGAACTCCATCCACGGTAATTCCCGAGAGTCTTAATAACGTGCACTACGAAAGCACACAACGGACAATATAGTACCAACTGGATCTATCGAGACATCCCTAATAATTAAGAAAGGAAATAGGCAAATTGACTCCATTTCACTAAAAGTATTTTCTACGGCTTGGAGGTGGTCTTCAAATGATTAAAATGACAACAAGAAGCAATAGGCGCACAAACGATTCTCATTTGAATTATCTACGATCTGCAGATGACATTATTTGTTTCATATCGAGAAGAATGTCAGTGAATAATGGAGGAAATGAACACGACATACAAAACAGCACACCTGAAGAGTAATTATAGCAGACCAAATTAATGCGCAATAATCACGCTGACAGAAAAATTCTCGAGATAAATAATGGAGTTATGGAAAAGGAAGTAACGCCGAGGATAAAAGTAGCTTGTAGTTCATTTGGGAAACTGAATGTAGCATTCAGAAGTAAACTCACAACCTGAGTTAAACAGAATGTCTCCCGGAAAAGGATTGTCTGTAATCAGTGTTTAGTGCCAGTATTAACTTACGGTAGTGAAACTCGGACATGAAATGTGCAAACAGTAAAATCGATTAGAGTTGCCCAACAAGCATTGGGTTTACCAATTTGCCTCCTTGTTCGCATCCGTTACTCCCTGTTCTGCGCTTACAGGCACCACACATAGGCCTGATATACGCGGGGCTCGGGGACCACAGCACAGCGTAAGTGTCGTGATATCATTTGCACAAAGGGTGGTCCATTGATGGTGACCGGCCAAATATCTCACGAAATAAGAATCAGACGAAAAAACTACAAAGAACGAAACTCGTCTAGCTTAAAGGGAGAAACCAGATGGCGCTATGTTTAGCCCGCTAGATGGTGCTGCCATAGGTCAAACGGATATCAACTGTGTTTTTTTTTTTTTTAAATAGGAACCCCCATTTTTTATTACGTATTCGTGTAGTACGTAAAGAAATATGAATGTTTTAGTTGGACCACTTTTCGCTTTTTCATAGATGACGCTGTGATAGTCACAAACGTACGTGGTATCACGTAACATGCCGCCAGTGCGGACGGTATTTGCTTCGTGATACATTACCCGTGTTAAAATGGACCGTTTACCAATTGCGGAAAAGGTCGATATCGTGTAGATGTATGGCTGTTCTCATCAAAATGCCCAACGGACGTGTGCTATGTATGCTGCCCGGTATCCTGGACGACATCATCCAAGTGTCCGGACCGTTCGCCGGATAGTTACTTTATTTAAGGAAACAGGAAGTGTTCAGCCACATGCGAAACGTCAACCACGGCCTGCAACAAATGATATGCCCAAGTAGGTGTTTTAGCTGCTATCGCGGCTAATCCGCACATCAGTAGCAGGAATTACATTTGTTCTGCCACCGGGCACAAGAGAGATTACGGGACGATGACAGATTTTTTCCACGCGTTCTATTTATCGACGAAGCGTCATTCACCAACAGCGGTAACGTTAACCGGCACAATATGCACAATTGGGCAACGGAAAATCCACGATTGCTGCGAAAAGTGGAACATCAGCGACCTTGTCGGGTTAATTTATGGTGCGTCCTTATTGGAGGAAGGATAATTGGCCCCCATTTTATCGATGGCATTCTAAATGGTGCAATGTATGCTGATTTCCTACGTAATGTTCTACCGATTTTACTACAAGATGTTTCACTGCATGACAGAATGGCGATGTACTTCCAACATGATGGATATCGGGCACATAGCTCGCGTGCGGTTGAAGTGGTATTGAACAGCATATTTCATGACAGGTGGATTGGTCAACGAAGCACGTTCGTCGAATCTGACGTCCCCGGATTTCTTTCTGTGGGGAAAGTTGAAGGATATTTTCTATCGTAATCCACCGACAACGCCTGACAACATGCGTCAGCGCATTGTCAATGCATGTGCGAACATTACGGAAGGCGAACTACTCGCTGTTGAGAGGAATGTCGTTACACGTATTGCCAAATGCACTGAGGTTGACGGACATCATTTTGAGCATTTATTGCATTAATGTGGTATTTACAGGTAATCAAGCTGTAACAGCAAGCGTTCTCAGAAATGATAAGTTCACAAAAGTACATATATCACATTGGAACAACCGAAATAAAATGTTCAAACGTACCTACGTTTTGTATTTTAATTTAAAAAACCTACCTGTTACCAACTGTTCGTCTAAAATTTTGAGCCATATGTTTGTGACTATTACAGCGCCATCTATCACCAAGCGAAAAAAGTGGTCCAACTAAAACATATTTTTTTACGTACTACACAAATATGTAAAAAAATCTGGGTTCCTATTTAAAAAAACGCAGTTGATATCCGTTTGACCTATGGCAGCGCCATCTAGCAGGCCAACCATAGCGCCATATGGTTTCCCCCTTCAATCTAGACAAGTTTCGTTCTTTGTAGTTTTTTGATTTGATGCTTATTTCGTGAGATATTTGGCCCGGTCACGATCAATGGACCACCCTGTATATTCCCTACCCAGGCAGTCGTCCGTAGTACTGTCTGGTACCACTAGCGCATTGACATAGGATTTGTACCACACTGCTCGACCGGTTTTTAAAACTTTTTAGAAAAAAATTGTTTTTTTGTTTTTTATGTGTGTTGCAGCGTGTGCAAATTATCTCCCGTCGCTTGCTATTTCCAGTACGATACCTAAGGATGGGCTTATAACAGCCCGAAACCGGTCGTGTGAAAATAAAGTAATTTACAACTGAAGATGTATTTTCAACCTCTGCTGAGCATTGGGAAGATGCAATTTTACATCCAAGTAGAAGGGACAGAAACGTAAATAAATTGATAAGAGAAAACACAGAAATCGAGGCAGTGGTAGAGTCTACTATGAAACGGAACTGAGATGTCCAGGCCGTATACTGAGGCAAATTGAAGGAGACAGATTAAGGATAGTCTGTGTTGGATTACTCGTGATGAGAAAAGGAACTGAGCACGAGATAAATAAGATGTATTAACGACAGAAGCGACGACCTTGAATGCCAAATACTGAAGACCGTACGTATGTGGAATTCTAAGAGGCTGTTTACAACTGTGGTTGATAAACGAGGCATATTGACGATAACAACGTAACCGCTTTCTACTTCAGTTGCTGTATTCTTTTACTTTTCCCTGTTAGTTTGTGCTGCAATATACACTATGTGATTAAAAATGTTTGGACACCCCAAAAACAAACGTTTTCCATATTAGGTGCATTGTGCTGATGCCTAATTCGAGTTACTCCATATGAGCGGCGTTGGTAGTCATTAAACCTCGTAAGAGAGCAGAATGGGGCGCTCCGCGGTACTCGCAGACTTCGAACGTGGCCAGGTCACTGGCTGTCAATTGTGTCACACGTCTGTACGCGAGATTTCCACACTCCTAACCTTCCATAGATCCACTGTTTCCGATGTGATAGTGAAGCGGAAACGTGAAGGGACACGTACATCACTAAAGCGTACAGGCCGACCTCCTCTGTTGACTGACAGAGGCCGCCGACAATTGAAGAGGGTCATAATGTGTAATAGGCAGACATCTATCCAAGACCATCACACAGGAATTCCAAACTGCATCAGGATCCACTGCAAGTATTATGACAGTTAGGCGGGCGGTGAGAAAACTTGGATATCAATGTCGAGCGGCTGCTCATAAGCTACACATCACGCCGGTTAATGCCAAACAACGCCTCACTTAGTGTAAGGAGCGTAAACATAGGACGATTGTACAATGGAAAAATATTTTATGCAGTGGGGAATCACGGTACACAATGTGGCGATCCGATGGCAAGGTGTGGGTATGGCGAATGCCCTTTGAGCGTCGTCTGCCAGCGTGTATAGTGCCAACAGTAAAATTCGGAGGCAGTGGTGTTATGGTGTGGTCGTGTTTTTCATGGAGGGGGCTTGCATCCCTTGTTGTTTTGCGAGGCACTATCACAGCACAGGCCTACATTGACGTTTTAAGCACCTTCTTGCTTCCCACTGTTGAAGAGCAATTCGCGGATGGTGATTGCATCTTTCAGCACGATCGAACATCTGTTCGTAATGCACTGCCGGTGGCGGAGTGATTACATGACAATAACATCCTTGTAATGAACTGGTCTACACAGAGTTCTGACATGAATCCTATAGAACACCTTTGGAACTTTTTTGGGGCGCTGGAGGTTTTAGTGTATTGCACAGTGGCTGGCTCCTCCCTTTTTCCTTGCGGTCAGCCAGCCACTTACATCTGCTACATTGTTTTAGCTCTTGTTGTTGTCCATGTTTTACTGCCGACGGCATGCTTCGTCCCACGTTTCGGTGTGGATAGGCACATATTTTTCCAACCTTGTTACCTGTGTTTTACATTCTGTTTTATCTTACTGTTCTGAGTATTTTCTTGACACCCGTCTCAGTCTGTTACTGAGCGGGCGCTGAAGACGTTGCCGTCGTGCGCCCATACAACCCTCTCCATCCATTACATCCATGGAACATTGACTTCGAGCAAGGCCTCACCGATCGACATCGGTACCTCTCCTCAGTGCAGAACTCCGTGAAGTATGGATTGTTATTCCTCAAGAAACCTTCCAGCACCTGATTGAACGTATGACTGCGAGAGTGTAAGCTGTCATCAAGGCTAAGGGTGGGCCAACACCATATTGAATTCCAGCATTACCGATGGCGGGCGCCACGAACCTGTAAGTCATTTTCAGTCACGTGTCCGGATACTTTTGATCACATAGTGTAAATGGACGTCGTTTGAGGAAGGTAGGAAAGGTACAACCACAATGCATAAAATCATAAATACCGAAAATAGAAAATTTAGGTTTTAAAATGTTATGATTCCGGGCGTTCTGCCTAGTTGTGTCAATTCTATCCGTAAAATGGAACCAACGACTCGGCGGAAGTACCGGAAGCACACTGTTTATCAATCCCGCCGAGGAAACCCGAGAGGTCACAGTTTAGACTTTTCTTGAAACCAGTCAGGGCATCCTGCCAGTTTATATTAGCGTCAGCTAATGCAAGTGTTTGAGCCCATAGGTTACTGTTTGTTAAGCCAAATTCAGTACTTAGAAGAGCGGTGTGCTACTGCGATTAACAGTAACCTATGGCAGGCAGTATTTGTAATACTAGGAGTATTGCTATTGGACTCGAAAATCAGGGAAAGAGATATTTTACATTCGTTCAATAAGTGCGATTAAACGGCAGTGTGAATGATACTTGGAAGTGAGAGCAACACTAAAAAGATTAATACAAAGTCCCATCTTAAAATTGCGACAAAACGAATAGGATACGTCAATCGCAGACACGAGAACATGTGAATCTCTCCCCAACAGCGGAAAGAAACGAACTGTGAGAGTTCGTCTCTCGTCGAGGAGGCTCAAGCAATACCTATCAGTCAGTGCCCATATGCTACGTATCAAATGAGAGGTGAATTTTAGCAGCGCCTGTGGTAGTGTGGACATTCTGGAGCCCACGTCGTGGCACTGCGTGCTCTGCGAAGACACAGTGGGTAACGGCCGTCAGGCGTTAAGGACGATGGGTCACTTTAACAGCATCGAGGGAAGAGTCGATCCGGCGGTTCTCGGACGATACTGCAGGTACAGGATGTGGCAAAACATCCTCCCTGATTTAAAGTTGAAATAAGAAACAAATCGACGAAAATAAATAAACTGTGTTAACACGAACGTTGTGTCATTGGAAATTTGTCATTTTTTAAACTTTTTCACTAAAGTGGTGCATTCCACTGACGATCATTTCTTGAGGAATAAGACCGGTTTCTTCCATTACTGCATTTCTTAGGGCAGGCAAAGGCTTCGGCCAACGTTTGAACACGTCAGCCTTAAGATACTGTGACAGAGAAAAGTCGCAGGGTGTAATGTCCGGTGAGCGTGTTGGACAGGGGACGTTACCACATGAAGAAATTAAGAATCCGAGTAAAACATGTCACATCAGTTGGGGATGAGTCTGAGCTGTTTGAGTGAGGTCACCGTACTGCTGAAAGATTGGTTCAAATGGCTCTGAGCACTATGGGACTTAACGTCTGAGGTCATCAGTCCCCTAGAACTTAGAACTACTTAAACCTAACTAACCTAAGGACATCACACACATCCATGCCCGAGGCAGGATTCGAACCTGCGACCGTTGCGGTCTCGCGGTTCCAGACTGAAGCGCCTAGAACCGCTCGGCCACACTGGCCGGCCATTCGTTGAGTAAGTGCGATTAAACGGCAGTTTGAATGATAGTTGGCAGTGAGAGCAACACGAAAAAGATTAATACAAAATCGCATCTTAAAATTGTGGCAAAAAAAATAGGATACTTTAAATACAGACACGAGAAAATATGAATCTCTCCCCAACACCGGTAAGAAACGAACTATGAGAGTTCGTCTCTCGTCGAGCAGGCTGAAGCAATACCTATCAGTCAGTGCCAATATGCTACGTATCCGTATTAAATCAAATGAGAGGTGAATTTTAGCAGTGCCTGTGGTAGTGTGGACATTCCGGAGCACACGTCGTGGCACTGCGTGCTCTGCGAAGACACAGTGGGGAACGGCCGTCAGGCGTTAAGGACGATGGGTCACTTTAACAGCATCGAGGGAAGAGTCCATCCGACGGTTCTTAGACGATACTGCAGGTACAGGATGTGGCAAAACATCCTCCCTGATTAAAAGTTCAAGTAAGAAACAAATCGACGAAAATAAATAAACTATATTAACACGAACGTTGTGTCAGTGGAAATTTGTCATTTTTTAAACTGTCTTTCACTCAAGTGGTGCATTCCACAAACGATCATTTCTTGAGGAATAAGACCATTTTCTTCCCTTATTGCATTTCTTAGGGCTGGTAGAGTCCTCGGTCAATGTTTGAACACCTCAGCCCTAAGATACTGTCACAGAAAAAAGTCACAGGGTGCAATGTCCGATTAGCGTGTTGGTCAGGGGACGTTACCACGTGAAGAAATTAAGCGTCTGAGGAAAACATGTCTCAGCAGTTGGAGATAAGTCTGAGCTGTTTGAGCGAGGTCTCCATGCAGCTGAAAGATTACCTGGACAAACTGCAGCGCGTTGAATACTGATGAAGAGAAAAAAGCTTTGGTCACGTGAGTGTATTGTTGAGAGTTTGCTGTGACAGTGGGAACATCCTCTTCAAAAGAGCAAGGACAAATTATCCCAAATCTCCCAGCTGTGAACGGTACAGCTACACAGTCATTACGTTGTCGGTTTTCATGATGTTGACAAAGGTTGTGTCCACTGAAGTATCGGAAATTTTGACGATTAACACATCCTGATTAGCGAAAATGTGCTTCATCGCTGCGAAGGATCACAGCATAATCAGGCGCACTCTAAAGGATTTTTCTTCGG
Source organism: Schistocerca piceifrons (assembly GCF_021461385.2). Classification (NCBI taxonomy): domain Eukaryota; kingdom Metazoa; phylum Arthropoda; class Insecta; order Orthoptera; family Acrididae; genus Schistocerca; species Schistocerca piceifrons. The sequence goes on along the minus strand of NC_060142.1, from coordinate 668,624,364 downwards.
GATATGCCCATACTGCCATCTCACCAGTGGAAGATACGACAGTGTGTTGTGACAATTTAGAACGTTCATTAGGGCCAGTTCATTAGGGCCACGTCATACCCTGGTATGAAGTTACGTACGCTTAGACTTTTCATATGAGTCAATGAAGGCGATTTCAGTGTGAGCTATGACGATACGAGGAAAAAGACCATTCGCTACCAAATCCTCGAACAGAGAAGATTTCCGACCTCGCCGGGAATCGAACCCAAGTTGAATGATGTATGCGCATGACCTCACACGATTGTCATAAACACATTCAAACAATTGTTAAACAGTGACCATCTTGTACGTACGAAATCACAAGTCCTCTTGTAAAATTCGACGCACATTCCACCAGTTTATTGAATAGCTTTAGCCTGTTTTCGAGCAGATATTTCTGCAGACTGCTGAATTTTTATCTTACTGCACTAATGTTTTCTTGCGCTAGAACCTGCGTGGAGCCCCTCTTCTTTTTTTAACCAAGTCACCACTTGTAAACAAAACTTCCCACTACACAGATAACATTCGTGTTAATACAGTTTCTTTATTTTGATTCATCTGTTCTTTATTTGAACTTAAATTAGGGAAATGTTTCCCTGCACCGTTTATAGAGTTCAAGAAGGCGGAAGAAGAAGAATTCAGCCACACGTTAGTATGCTGGCATCCCTACCAGTCAACAGTTGTACAGATGGAGACAAGGAAATTTTGGTCGGGCGTCATGGAAAGAAACGGTCTTCGAGAGTGACCATCACGTTGCAGCAAATGAATATGGAAATTATGATGGTAAGAAGCTGCGATGAATAGTGCGGTCGTTTGCCGATGATGCTGTGGTGTGTGCTAAGGTGTCGAAGTTGGGTGACTGTAGGAAGACATAATATGCCGTTAGACAAAATTTATAGTTGATATGGTGAATGTAAGCTAGCTCTAAATGTAGAGAAATGTAAGCTAATAAGGATGAGTAGGAAAAACAAACCCGTAATGTTCGGATAGAGCGTTAGAGGTCTGCTGCTTGACACGGTCACGTCGTTCAAGTATCTGGGCGTAACGTTACAGTGTGATATGAAATGGAACGAGCATGTAAGGAATGTTGTTCGGAAGGTGAATGGTCGACTTCAGTTTGTTGGGAGAATTTTGGGAAAGTGTGGTTCATCTGGAAAGGTGACCGCATTTAGGACGCTGGCGCGACCTATTCTTGAGTACTGCTCGAGTGAGTGGGATCGGTACCAGATGGGACTGAAGTAAGACATCGAGGCATCGCAAAGGTGAAATACTAGGTTTGTCACCAGCAGGTTCGAACATGACGCAAGTACAGGGTGACACACGGGAGATGGACGGTTTTGAACTGCGCAGTACTGAGGGCGCCGTGGTGGGAGGTGGTTGTGGTGGGGATAGTTCTGATTCACATAAGGCGCCATTTCATTTACTCAGTCACTATCGAGCAGTGGGACCTGCAACGTCGAGTGTTTGTCTATGACAGTTTCGTGAAAAGTGGTGAGTCTATTATTGCTACGCAGCGATTGTTTCGTGTGCGGTTTAATGTCGGTCGACATGGAGCTGTTCCGAGCCGTAACACAATCCTCAGATGGGTGGAAAACTTCAGATCAACTGGAAACATACTGGATAAGAAGCATCCTGGCCCCAGATGCAGAGTAACGATACCAGTAAATGTTGAAAAGGCAAGGCAAGCGGCAGTCAGAAGCCCAGGGCGGTCAGCTAGACGTCATGCTAGAGAGTTACGAATCAATCCTGAATCGGTTGGACGAATTTTGCATAAAGAATTAAAATTCCATCCCTACAAAATGCTCATTGTTCAACAACTTGAGGAAACTGATTTTGCTGTACGAGAAGACTTCACTTACAGAATGCAAGTGATTTTGGGCTCGAATGAAAATGAAATTTTATTGATGAGCGATGAAGCTCATTTTCATTTAAACGGCACCGTGAATAAGCAAAACCTACGTTACTGGGCTCCAGAGCATCCACACCTTATCCACCAGCGTCCTCTACACTCAGAAAAAGTAACAGTCTGGTGTGCTCATAACCCTGTTGGAATTATTGGACCTTGTTTTTTTGAGGAGAACGGGGCCACATTTACTATTAATTCGGTTCGTTACATTCGTATACTTGAAACATTCTTGAAACCAGAACTAAGAAGACGACGAATTCCTTTAAAATGCGTTTGGTTCCAGCAGAATGGGGCAACACTTCAATGACAGTTCTTAGACTCATGTTTCCTGGCCGGATTATCTGACGTTTTGGTAATGTTCCTTGGCCTCCCAGGTCTCCCGACTTGTCAGTATGTGACTTTTTTCTGTCGGGGTACCTTAAGAACTGTGTCGATAACCACAAATCACGAAATTTGGACGAGATGAAGAATCCAATCATTCAAGAAATTTCTGCCATCCCTCGAGAGATTTTAGTCCGTGTGATGGAGGATATTGAGAAGAGACTTGAGTCCTGCATTCGAAATGATGGACATCACCATGACGACATTATTTTTCACAAATAACTTTGTTAACTAAAATGGCAAATAATGAGCTTTAATTTTGTGTAAATAAACATGCATTAATTTTGAAGTTGGCTGAGTATTATTTCATTAAAAACCGTCCGTCTCCCGTGTGTCACCATGTCTTACGGAGATGCTTTGGGAACTCAAATGAGAATCCCTGGGAGGAAGGAGATGTTCTTTTCGAGGAAAATTTAGAACACCGGCATCTTGAGCTGACTGCAGACCGATTCAGCTGTCCCCACCATACATCACGAAGTTAAGATATGAGACATTAGGGCTCATTTGGAAGCGTATAGACAGTCGTTTCTTCCTCGCTCTATTGTCGAATAGAACAAGAAAAGAAATGACTGTAAGTGGCAAAGGATACTCTCCGCCATGTACTGTATGGTGGTTTGCGGAGTTTGTATGCAGATGCAGATATAGAATCGACTGCCAAACTGGTTACACCGCTGACGTGCTGCCCAAGGAAGCCAGTTGACAATGACAGTTGCTTTGGGTAATTTCACACACTTCCAGTAGTGGAAATAACCTTCCATGCCTTACATGTTTCATACAGTTCGTCCACCTATTCTAAGACTGTATAGAGTTTTTCAATTTAAATTTTCTTGTAATTTTCAAGTATAATTCATTATGAAATGGCTGCAGAGGAGATTGTTTTTTACCGTGAAAATATTACTCCCGACCATCGGCCCTCTAGGCACTCGCTGTGTGAAGTCAATAGGGATGGTTGATGGGAGGAATCACGAGCTGACTTGCTAGCCACAGCTTAAGAGCGTCGGCCGTTGGCGTCAAGCGAGAAGATCTCTCTCCCTCCCCCCGCCTCCACCGCACCTACCTCTCTCTCTCTCTCTCTCTCTCTCTCTCTCTCTCTCTCTCTCTCTGACGTCCGTTCCCAGACATGCTGGACTTGTGTACCTTCCTAACTCCTTCTTCAGTTTTTAGTTTCGCAGTGACATCTACATCTACGTGATTACTCTACTATTCACAATAAAATGCTTGGCAGAGGGATAAATGAACCATCTTCAAGCTCTCTCAGCAGTTCCACTCTCGAATGGCACGCGGAAGAAACGAGCACTTAAATTTTTCTGTGCGAACCCTGATTTCTCTTATTTTATCGTGATGATCATTTCTCCCTATGTAGGCCAACAGAATGTTTTCGCAATCGGAGGAGAAAACTGGTGACTGAAATTTCATGAGAAGATTCCGTTGCAACGAAAAACGACTTTGTTTTAATGATTGCCACTCCAAGTCACGTATCATGTCTGTGAATCTCCCCTATTTCGCAATAATACAAAACGAGCTGCCCTTCTTTGTACTTTTACGATGTCATCTGTCAGTCCCACCTGATGCCGATCCCGCACTGCACAGCAATACTCCAGAATAGGGCGGACAAGCGTGGAGTAAGCAGTCTCTTTGGTAGACCTGTTGCACCTTCAAACTGTTCTGCCAATGAATAGCAGTCTTTGTTTGGCTCTACCCACAACATTATCTATGTGATCGTTCCAGTTGAGGTTATTTGTAATTGTAATCCCTAAGTATTTAGTTGAATGTACAGCCCTCAGAATTGTGTGACTTATCGCGTAATCGAAATTTAGCTGATTTCTTTTAGTACTCATGTGAATAACTTCACACTTTTCTTTATTCAGGGTAAAAAAAAAAAAATGGTTCAAATGGCTCTGCGCACTATGGGACTCAACTGCTGAGGTCATTAGTTCCCTACAACTTAGAACTACTTAAACCTAACTAACCTAAGGACATCATACACATCCATGCCCGAGGCAGTATTCGAACCTGCGACCGTAGCGGTCTCGCGGTTCCAGACTGCAGCGCCAGAACCGTATTCAGGGTCAATTACCACTTTTCGCACCATACAGATGTCTTATCTAAATCATTTTGCAAGGCGTTTTGATCATCTGACGACTTTACAAGACGGTAAATGACAGCATCATCTGCAAACACCGTAAGACGGCTGCTCAGATTGTCTTCTATGTCGTTAATATACACTCCTGGAAATGGAAAAAAGAACACATTGACACCGGTGTGTCAGACCCACCATACTTGCTCCGGACACTGCGAGAGGGCTGTACAAGCAATGATCACACGCACGGCACAGCGGACACACCAGGAACCGCGGTGTTGGCCGTCGAATGGCGCTAGCTGCGCAGCATTTGTGCACCGCCGCCGTCAGTGTCAGCCAGTTTGCCGTGGCATACGGAGCTCCATCGCAGTCTTTAACACTGGTAGCATGCCGCGACAGCGTGGACGTGAACCGTATGTGCAGTTGACGGACTTTGAGCGAGGGCGTATAGTGGGCATGCGGGAGGCCGGGTGGACGTACCGCCGAATTGCTCAACATGTGGGGCGTGAGGTCTCCACAGTACATCGATGTTGTCGCCAGTGGTCGGCGGAAGGTGCACGTGCCCGTCGACCTGGGACCGGACCGCAGCGACGCACGGATGCACGCCAAGACCGTAGGATCCTACGCAGTGCCGTAGGGGACCGCACCGCCACTTCCCAGCAAATTAGGGACACTGTTGCTCCTGGAGTATCGGCGAGGACCATTCGCAACCGTCTCCATGAAGCTGGGCTACGGTCCCGCACACCGTTAGGCCGTCTTCCGCTCACGCCCCAACATCGTGCAGCCCGCCTCCAGTGGTGTCGCGACAGGCGTGAATGGAGGGACGAATGGAGACGCGTCGTCTTCAGCGATGAGAGTCGCTTCTGCCTTGGTGCCAATGATGGTCGTATGCGTGTTTGGCGCCGTGCAGGTGAGCGCCACAATCAGAACTGCATACGACCGAGGCACACAGGGCCAACACCCGGTATCATGGTGTGGGGAGCGATCTCCTACACTGGCCGTACACCACTGGTGATCGTCGAGGGGACACTGAATAGTGCACGGTACATCCAAACCGTCATCGAACCCATCGTTCTACCATTCCTAGACCGGCAAGGGAACTTGCTGTTCCAACAGAACAATGCACGTCCGCATGTATCCCGTGCCACCCAACGTGCTCTAGAAGGTGTACGTCAACTACCCTGGCCAGCAAGATCTCCGGATCTGTCCCCCATTGAGCATGTTTGGGACTGGATGAAGCGTCGTCTCACGCGGTCTGCACGTCCAGCACGAACGCTGGTCCAACTGAGGCGCCAGGTGGAAATGGCATGGCAAGCCGTTCCACAGGACTACATCCAGCATCTCTACGATCGTCTCCATGGGAGAATAGCAGCCTGCATTGCTGCGAAAGGTGGATATACACTGTACTAGTGCCGACATTGTGCATGCTCTGTTGCCTGTATCTATGTGCCTGTGGTTCTGTCAGTGTGATCATGTGATGTATCTGACCCCAGGAATGTGTCAATAAAGTTTCCCCTTCCTGGGACAATGAATTCACGTTGTTCTTATTTCAATTTCCAGGAGTGTAGATCAGAAACAATAGAGGGCCTATAACACATTCTTGGGGAACGCCGGATATTACTTCTGTTTTACTCGATGACTTTCCGTCTATTACTACGAACTGTGACCTTTCTTTTATGAAATCACGAATCCAGTCGCAAAACTTAGGCGATACTCCGTAGGCACGCAATTTGGTTAGAAGACGATTGTGAGGAACGGTGTCGAAAGCTTTCTGGAAATCTAAAAATATGGAATCAATTTGGCATCCCCCGTCGATAGCACTTATTACTTCATGAGTATAAAGAGCTAGTTGTGTTTCACACGAACGATATTTTCTGAATCCGTGCTGACTGTATGTCAATAAATGGTTTTCTTCGAGGTCCTTCATAATGTTCGAATACACTACTGTTCCAAAACCCTACTGCAAATCGACATTAGTGATATAGGGCTGTAATTCAGCGGATTACTCCTACTTCCTTTTTTGGGTATTGGTGTGACTTGAGCAATTCTCCAGTCTTTAGGTACGGATCTTTCTTCCAGCGAGTGGTTGTATATAATTGCTAAATATGGAGCTATTTTATCAGCATACTCTGAGAGGAACCTGACGGGTTTTCAATCTGGACCGGCGGCCTCCGAGATATCTACTTCTATGTTTCTCATCTTGGCAGTTGTTCTTGATTGGAATTTAGGAATAATTACTTCGTCATCTTTGGTGAAGGAGTTTTGGAAAACCGTGATTATAACTCTGCTTCACTGGCACTGTCATCAGTGACTTCACAGTTGTTATCACGCAGTGAAGGTATTGATTGCGTCTTGGCACTGGTGTGCTTTATGTGTGGCCAGAATCTCTTTGGGTTTTCTGCCAGATTTCGAGACAGAATTTCGTTGCGGGAATTATTAAAAGCATGTCGCATTGAGATTTGTTAATTTGTAAAGCACTATCTCTCGGTCTCGTCATGACAGCCTGGCTTTCGCTTTGCTAACCAATCCAGACGCCCCCAAATGCTCTACGCTTAAGGAATGATCTTCCATTTTGTTCATAAGAACCTAAGTCTTATGACAAGCGTCCGCTAAAAGATGCCTCATTTTGACTATCCTGACCATGCTGGCTCAGATCTCTACAGGCAACGCGTGCAGGACGCCTACTAGAGCTGACGAACCTTTCGTTCATGTTTGTAATCACTTCTGACTGATATGTCCGTGGGACAGATTTCTGGCAAAAACTCAGATATGAAATCAAATACGTCACGAAATGAATCGCAAAATGAGAAACGGAAGGCCATCATAAATGAGCTCTGGCTGCGGTTCTTAAAAAACCATAATGTTGGAGGTTATGTATCTATTGAATTGATAATGTAAGAGCTTTGGACTACTTACGATGAAGTAAGGCACAAGAGTCAGAAAGCATTCCATCGGAATTTCTGAAATCATTGGCGAGCTGGCAGCAAAAACACTGCACTCGTTGGTGTGCAGAATGTACGAGACTGGGGATGTACCATAAGACTTTCGGAGAACCATCATTCACACTATTCAGAAGACAGCAAGAGCCGACAAGTGCGAGAAACAGTTCATGCATCGGACTAGCTGAGAAGAATAATACACACAAGAATGCATAAGAAAACAGAACCTGTGAGATGACGATCAGTTTGCCTTTGAGAAAGATAAATGCAGCAGAGAGGCACTTCTGACATTGCAGTTCATAATGGAAACAGGACTGATGAAAAATGAAGACACGTTCATAGGACTTGTCGACCTGAAGAAAGCTTCCGACAGTGTCGCATGGTGTAAGATACTCGAAATTGTGAAAAAACTAAGGTTAAGCTATAGAGAAAAACGGGTAATATGCAATACGTACAAGGACCAAGAGGGAAAAATAAGAGTGGAATTCCAAGAACAAAGAACTCTCATTAACATGGATGTAAGACAGGTGTAAGACAGGTGTAAGACGGGTAATAACAATATGTACAAGAGCCAAGAGGGAATAAGAGTGGATGACCAAGCAGAAAGTGCTCCTATTAAAAAGAGTGTAAGAAAGCGATGTAGTCTGTCGCATTCACTGTTCAATCTGTACATGGAAGAAGCAACGATGGAAATAAAAGGGCCGGCCAGAGTGGCCGAGAGGTTCTAGGCGGTACAGTCTGGAACCACACGACCACTACGGTCACATGTTCGAATCCTGCCTCGGGCATGGATGTGTGTGATGTTGTTAGGTTTAAGTAGTTCTAAGTTCTAGGGGACTGATGACCTGAGAAGTTAAGTTCCATAGAGATCAGAGCCATTTGAACCATATTTTTGAAATAAAAGGAAGGTTCAGGAGTGGGATGAAAATTCGAGGTGAAAGGATGTTAATGATCAGATTCACTGACACGGCCGTCGTCAGCAACATTAAAGATGAGTTATAGGACCTCTTGAATGGAATGAACAGCTTAATGGGTGTAGAATGTGGATTGAGAGCAAACCGAAGACAGACTAAAGCAGTGAGAAGTTGGGGTGGGGGGTGGGGGTTGTTTCGGTGAGAAGACCAGACAGCGAGGTCATCGGTCTCATCGGATTGGGGAAGGACGGGTAAGGAAGTCGGCCGTGCCCTTTCAAAGGAACCATCCCGGCATTTGCCTAGAGCGATTTAGGGAAATAACGAAAAACCAAAATCAGGATGGCCGGACGCGGGAATTTTTTTTTTTTTTTTTTTTTAATCTCATTTTGTTCACTTTTGTTCATTGCATTTGCTCGGGGCGGACGTCGTAAGACATCCGTTTTAATCGTTGTTGATCGATTAACTCAGTTTTTTTATTACAGAGGGCAGCTAACCCTCTGACCGAACACGCTGAGCTACCGTGCCGGCTGGGTTGAACCGTCGTCCGCTCGAATGCGAGTCCAGTGTGCTAACCACTTCGCCACCTCGCTCGGTGCCGTGAGAAGTAGCAGAAATGAGAACAACGAGAAACTTGAGGTCAGAATTGAGAACCATGAAGCAGACGAAACTAAACAATTGTGCAGGCTGAGGAGTTTGGCCGCAGAATCGACGACGAAATGAATATATGGAAAACACTGACATGAAGAATGAAAACGACAACTAGACATCTGTTAAGACATTAGGGAATAACTTCCATAGCGCTAGAGAGAGGTGTAGAGGGTAAAAACTGTAGAGGAAGTCAGAGATTCGAATACATCAGCAAGTAATTGAGGACGAAATTTGTAATTGCTGCTCTGAGATGAAAAGGTTGAAACAAGAGAGGAATTCCTGGCGGGTCACACAAACTAGTCAGAAGACTGATGGCTCGGAGGAAAAAGGTTAACGCCAATTTTGTTCGCTCTATGAGAGCGTGCACACGGACCGGAAGCACACATTATTGTGATTTACAGACACAAAAACAAGAAGAGGGAAAAGAAGCAGTCATATAATGCATGACAGACCCGCAAGGAACGGATGAAGTAAGAATGAGAATCATCTCAACGAGTCCTCACCTGAAGCGCATAACCACTGCTGGGTGCATAATAATTGCTCGAATAATTTTTACATGCAAATATCTAAATCCGGTCAATCAAGGATGAGCCCCCTACTACAAGGTAATGTGAAGTCGTGTTATCCAACGAAGTTAAAACAAATGCAAGAAAAACATCTAACCTTTCTCCTCACGTGACAGCCGTCGCTGTAATATAATTGCACCAGAATGATGACTCAGAACGGGACGAACTGTAGCCTGTCGGCAGCAACAGTTTATCAGTCATATAATGACGAGCTGATTCTCAAATAGAAGTCGGCACATCTCGTTCAAGTGAAGTACCTCTAACCGCATCTACCAACCATGTGCAAGTGCTCTTAAAAAAAAAAGATCCCATTGCCTCTCTGCTCACATTTTCACACTAAGACAATTGTTTTAAAATCATTGGGAATACGATAAAGATATCTACAGCCTGTTCGTCGATTTTCAATGTGCATATGACAGCATACACAGGAATAGCCTATACAATGCAATGCGGGACTTCAGAATCCCTGAGAAGCTAGTGAGAATGGCGCAAGCTTGTATGGGAGGGTCAAAGGCAGCAATACGTTTCTAATAAGCCACATCAGAAACATTCGAGTTTGAGACAGGCCTCAGACAAGGGGATGCTCTCTCATATATTCTGTTCAATGTCATCTAAGAGAAAGTAATAAAAGAGTGTAGGCAACAGGAGTGGGCTGGTGTAGAGATGGACGGTAACTTCAGTTGTCTCGCATATGCAGATGACGTAGTACTATTAAGTGAACCAAAGCACAACTTAAATTAAATGTACCAGTAAATGGACAATTATGCACAGAAGGTAGAGCTCAAAGTGAATCAACACAAACCAGAAATCATGCAGTTAGGAAGAAGACAAGAGCAGGTAGAATTTCTTGAGACGGATGGCAAGAGGTTCAAGAGAGTAGACCAGTTAAAATACTTGGGATCTTGGTTTACCATGGACAACAACATAAAAATGGACGTCAATGAAAGAATAGCAGTGGGAACGAAATGCACGCATTCCCTCAGAGGAGTAATGTACGGTTCAGAAACATGGAGCATGACTAAGCGAGAAAGGGAAAAACTATTAATATTTGAAAGAAGAGTAATGAGGAAGATATGGGGACCAGTTTTAGATAATGGAGAATGGAGGAGGAGGAAAAACGATGAACTGTACCTATTGATGTGGCAACCAACTATCCTACACAAGATAAAGAGCAAAAGAATACAATGGGTGGGCCAAGTAGCCCGTATGCCAGATGGAAGACAGGCGATGATGGCACTAGCGGGGAAACCAAAAACCAAGCGCCCCATTGGACGACCAAGGCAGCGCTGGATGGACGACATGGTGAAGGACTTAGCAGACCTGGGAATTGAAGACACCTGGAGGAATCGGACACAAAACGGGAAGGAATGGAGGCACTTTGTGGAAGCAGCGCGTGGTCTGCAGGGCCCGTGATCGCTGAATATCTATCTGTCAATCTCTGCTCCAGAGTGTCCCGCAAAATGTCCGTACAAAGCTTCCTCCACTACTGGAAAAGCACAGTCAACGATTACCCAATTTATTTTATTTTGTCGTCTGGCTAGGGCCCTCCATCGGGCAGGCCGTTCGCCGGGTGCCGGTCTTTCAATGTGACGCCTCTTCGGCGACCTGCAGTCGATGAGGATGATAGGAATGTGATGAGGACAGCACAACACCCAGGCCCTGGGCGGAGAAAATTCCCCGACCCATCCGGGAATCGAACCCGGGTCCAGAGGATTGACAATCCGTCACGCTGACCATTTTTTTACGGTTTTGTTCGGCATTGTTCGTTTCGTTTGGTCTGGGCGGACGTCACATGACATCTGTTCAAGTTGATCATTCATTCCTTCACTCAGTTTTCTTTATTACAGAGGACAATCAGCCCTCTGACCGAACACGCTGAGCTACCTTGCCTGCAGAATTAATGATAAATGGGGTGATGATGATGATGAGGTCCCATACTTCGACGATGCGAGAGACCCGCACCGCCGACTAGTGTTCTCGAAGCAGGGAAAATCCCTCTCCCATCGAGAAACCATTCAGCTACCGGGGGCGGACAACGATCACCCAATGAAATTCTAAGAAACAGAGCTCCAACCTCTCACCTAATAGATATTTCCTAAGCTAGTGATTTCCCGTATCGGGAGAAACAAACTGTCGCTCGCGTGGTCTTGCGTCCGGTAACTGCCACACAGATTTGCCACGAGAAAACCGCTGGCCAGCTATCTCTTGTCGAGCATGACTCCCTCCGGCTTTGTCAGATAACTTTCGGCGAAAATCGTACTACCGAGGGGTTCTTTTAACAGAAATAGCGCCTCATTTATTTCGCTTTGGACTCGACGCTACAGTATTCCCAAACTGAATTCTTTCCTCTGCTGCATAGGATTAAGATCAAAATTCTAAACACCTGGAGTCGCTCGCAACAGCCCAGCGCAATACTGTGCATAGTGGCAAAGGGGCGTGGCCACAGGTTCTACCTGCCGGTAAGCACTCAGGTCACTGCCCCCTGGCCAGCGCTCCTGCCGTTTTCCGCCGGAGGATGCTAAGTTCACCCAACCTGGATATGCTGTGACGTCATCATGACGTATATACGCTTTAGTCGATTAACACACCCATCGACTTTTACGAACGTTCGAGATTCTAAACTGTCGTCAGCTAGTGGTTTGTTTTGACACGTGCGATTCTGAAAACAGCTCAGTTCAAAAAATGGCTCTGAGCACTATGCGACTCAACTGCTGAGGTCATCAGTCGCCTAGAACTTAGAACTAATTAAACCTAACTAACCTAAGGACAGCACACAACACCTAGCCATCACGAGGCAGAGAAAATCCCTGACCCCGCCGGGAATCGAACCCGGGAACCCGGGCGTGGGAAGCGAGATGCGGGCACAGCTCAGTGTGGCAGCGTATACGCATTTCGGAAAATAAAAAAGCTGGATATTAATAGAAATATTCCTGACTGTGGCCTTGAAAACACCACAGACAACACGTTTCATAAAAAAGTGAAGTCTTCTTATGTCCCGAACAGATTAGATTGCGTGATTGTTGTGTTGAATGCTTACGCCGAAAATAATATTTATTATCAACATTTTAGAATGGTTTCATACAATTGGTCTTGTCAGTACATATTAGATTATAGCAGCATACCTTTGCTGACTTTTTTTTTCTTAAATTATATAGCTGAAAGAGAACTCGCGCAAGTTTGTTAGCTAAGTAATTTATATGTCCATCCCAAGATAGTCTTTACTTTTCCAAGTAATTTTACACTCGGACAGCAGAGACAGGTACCTTAGTGTCCAGTAGTGACTGGTGTGTAGAATGATTGAATTTCGAACTTAAAAAGAAAAATATGAGGCATTGTTGAAGAAAAATCGTCGACCGGAGATGAAATACGAGGGGAAGTGGATTTTTCAATGTAATCTTAACCAAAGGTTAGTATCTAGTACTGACTGACGTATCAAATGATTGAATGCAGTGTCAAAGCATTCCATGGTGGTATGATAAACCAGACATACTGTATATTATGTCATGTATACAACCACAATAGTTTTAGCATGTACCTGGCCATGTCAATGTGGTTTGTCAGCAGTATAATTTGCTAAGACAAGATTATGCAAAATACGAATTGCATCACAACATGAGCGGATACCTTAAACTATGCAGAAGTCTCGTTACTTTTGCTGGATGAAGCTTGCAGCAGATGGCACCAGTATAGGTCTCTTACTCGGAGAACCAATGTGTTTGGTCATCATACACTCAGTTCAGCTTTGGAGTCTACTGTTCACAAACGAATGGCGCAGAGCACAGCGCTACCCTGTCACAACCTCTCGAAAGTTCACAAAAGTCGAATAGTCGATATACGGTTTCTATCGTTTTCGATATAGGTAAACTGCAGGAGTATCCAGGGCAAGGTTCCTGAATTAGTATCTCTTATTGAGGGAAATAGTGCGCATATAGTATTAGGAACGGAAAGTTGGTAAAAACCGGAAGTGAACAGTAACGAAATCCTAGACACAGAATGGAATATATACCGCAAGGATAGGATAAACGCCAATGGTGGAGGAGTATTTATAGCAGCAAAGAATTCAATAATATCCAGTGAAGTTATTAGCGAATGCGAATGTGAAATAATCTGGGTTAAGTTAAGTATCAAAGGTGGGTCAGATATGACAGTCGGATGCTTCTATAGACCACCTGCATCAGCAACCGTAGTAGTTGAGCGCCTCAGAGAGAACCTGCAGAACGTCGTGAAGAAGTTTCGTGATCATACTATTGTAATAGGGGGAGACTTCAATCTACCAGGTATAGAATGGGATAGTCACACAATCAGAACTGGAGCCAGGGACAGAGACTCTTGTGACATTATCCTGACTGCCTTGTCCGAGAATTATTTCGAGCAGATAGTTAGAGAACCAACTCGTGAAGCTAACGTTTTAGACCTCATAGCAACAAATAGTCCGGAACTTTACGACTCCGTGAATTTAGAAGAGGGTATCAGTGATCATAAGTCAGTGGTTGCATCAATGACTACAAGTGTAATAAGAAATGCCAAGAAAGGAAGGAAAATATATTTGCTTAACAAGAGTGATAGGGCACAAATCGCAGAATATCTGAGTGACCACCATCAAACGTTCATTTCTGAGGAAGAGGATGTGGAACAAAAATGGAAAAAATTCAGAAACATCGTCCAGTACGCCTTAGATAAGTTCGTACCGACTAAGGTCCAAAGCAAGGGGAAAGATCCACCGTGGTATAACAATCATGTACGAAAGGTACTACGGAAACAAAGAAAGCTTCATCATAGGTTTAAGAGTAGTCGAATCATAGCTGATAAGGAAAAGCTGAACGAAGCGAAAAAGAGCGTAAAGAGAGCAATGAGAGAAGCATTCAACGAATTCGAACATAAAACATTGGCAAACAATCTAAACAAGAACCCTAAAAAGTTTTGGTCATATGTAAAATCGGTAAGCGGATCTAAATCCCCTATTCAGTCACTTGTTGACCACGATGGCACCGAAACAGAGGACGACCGAAGAAAGGCAGAAATACTGAATTCAGTGTTCCGAAACTGTTTCACTGCGGAAAATCGTAACACGGTCCCTGACTTCAGCCGTCGCACGGACGCCAAAATGGAAAATATTGAAATAAACGATATCGGAATTGAAAAACAACTGCTATCACTTAGTAGCGGAAAAGCATCCGGACCAGACGAGATACCCTTAAGATTCTACAGTGATTATGCTAAAGAACTTGCCCCCTTTCTATCAGCAATTTATCGTAGATCGCTGGAAGAACGTAAAGTACCTAGCGACTGGAAGAAAGCGCAGGTCGTTCCCATTTTCAAGAAGGGTCATAAATCAGATGCGAATAATTATAGGCCTATTTCGCTTACGTCAATCTGTTGTAGAATAATGGAACATGTTTTGTGTTCTCGTATTATGACGTTCTTAGATAATACAAATCTCCATCATCATAACCAACATGGATTCCGCAAACAGAGATCATGTGAAACTCAGCTCGCCCTATTTGCCCAAGAAATTCACAGTGCCGTAGACACTGGCGAGCAGATTGATGCCGTATTCCTGGACTTCAGGAAGGCATTTGATACGGTTCCGCACTTACGTTTAGTGAAAAAAATACGAGCTTACGGAATATCGGACCAGGTTTGTGATTGGATTCAGGGTTTCCTAGAAGAAAGAACACAACATGTCATTCTTAACGGTTCAAAATCTGCAGATGTAGAGGTAATTTCGGGAGTACCGCAGGGAAGCGTGATAGGACCTTTATTGTTTACAATATACATAAATGACTCAGTTGACAACATCGGTAGCTCCGTGAGGCTATTTGCAGATGACACGGTTGTCTACAAGAAAGTAGCAACATCAGGAGACTCGTACGTACTCCAGGAGGACCTGCAGAGGATTAATGCATGGTGCGACAGCTGGCAGCTTTCCCTAAACGTAGATAAATGTAATATAATGCGCATACATAGGGGCAGAAATCCATTCCAGTACGATTATGCCATAGGTGGTAAATCATTGGAAGCGGTAACGACCGTAAAATACTTAGGAGTTACTATCCGGAGCGATCTGAAGTGGAATGATCACATAAAACAAATAGTGGGAAAAGCAGGCGCCAGGTTGAGATTCATAGGAAGAATTCTAAGAAAATGTGACTCATCGACGAAAGAAGTAGCTTACAAAACGCTTGTTCGTCCGATTCTTGAGTATTGCTCATCAGTATGGGACCCTTACCAGGTTGGATTAATAGAAGAGATAGACATGATCCAGCGAAAAGCAGCGCGATTCGTCATGGGGGCATTTAGTCAGCGCGAGAGCGTTACGGAGATGCTGAACAAGCTCCAGTGGCGGACACTTCAAGAAAGGCGTTACGCAATACGGAGAGGTTTATAATCGAAATTACGAGAGAGCACATTCCGGGAAGAGATGGGCAACATATTACTACCGCCCACATATATCTCGCGTAATGATCACAACGAAAAGATCCGAGAAATTAGAGCAAATACGGAGACTTACAAGCAGTCGTTCTTCCCACGCACAATTCGTGAATGGAACAGGGAAGGGGGGATCAGATAGTGGTACAATAAGTACCCTCCGCCACACACCGTAAGGTGGCTCGCGGAGTATAGATGTAGATGTAGATGTAGCGTGTATACGTCATAATGACGTCACATCATATCCAAGTACGGTGAACTTAGCATCCTCCTTTTGCGCCGCCCTGCGGTTGTATTGTGAACCACTTTATTTCCATTTTAGATAGTTCGCTGATCAATAACATCTGTGTTGCTTCCATTAACTTTCGGCTAGCAGAACTTCGCTACTCCATTTCACCGTCACATAAACGAACATTTGGAGAAAGGGAAAGGTAGTTTTTGTTTCGCGACTTGTGAATCATAAATTATCTAAAGACTAAATACGTCTGCGGAATGTATAACATATAGTAAAGAATGTAAATCATTATTATCCGAACACAAATATCGATGTAATTAACAAAACACAGGTTTTTGGTATAATCTCTGTGTAACATAGGCCACGAAGATCAGAGACGATTGAAAGTGCTCCTGTTTTGTTTCGTCTAGCGGTAGGCCGCCATTGTAGTGCTGTCTGATAATTAATGTATGTTTTATCCGTACTTTTGCAAAATATAGTAGAAATTGTTATTAGAAATTGTCTATTATTGACTTAGTTGTCATCTCACATGATTGCAACCATTAATTCTCATTAACCAAGTTTTTACAGAACTCCGTAGAGCACGGAGCTCATCTCGCCCAGCTGGATTTAGTCGGCCATTACGCTGACTGTATTATTTAATGAAAATTTCACGTCATAATATTAAATGTAAATGCGAGAGAGTTCTCAATTTGGATCTTTCATTTATTTCAAAGTTAAAAAGCTTAGTAATAAATTTCATTTACTAAGATTCACAGTACTGAATGAGTTCAGTATGTTTCATTTTGGCCGCCTAATGGCAGATGAGATTCTCTACAGTTTTGCCTTGCAAATAATGAACAAGAAATATTGAAAATATTTTCAGACAATAAGCGCCGCAATATCTCAGTTAATCTTTATGTAGTTTGGTACATAAATAACCAGTAGCCCCTGAGACCCATATCAATAATTCCAGTTTGCGTAAGAATACGCAAATTTTCTTTTCTAAATAGCAGCGCTCACGCAAACTACACTCCTGGAAATTGAAATAAGAACACCGTGAATTCATTGTCCCAGAAAGGGGAAACTTTATTGACACATTCCTGGGGTCAGATACATCACATGATCACACTGACAGAACCACAGGCACATAGACACAGGCAACAGAGCATGCACAATGTCGGCACTACTACGGTGTATATCCACCTTTCGCAGCAATGCAGGCTGCTATTCTCCCATGGAGACGATCGTAGAGATGCTGGATGTAGTCCTGTGGAACGGCTTGCCATGCCATTTCCACCTGGCGCCTCAGTTGGACCAGCGTTCGTGCTGGACGTGCAGACCGCGTGAGACGACGCTTCATCCAGTCCCAACCATGCTCAATGGGGGACAGATCCGGAGATCTTGCTGGCCAGGGTAGTTGACTTACACCTTCTAGAGCACGTTGGGTGGCACGGGATACATGCGGACGTGCATTGTCCTGTTGGAACAGCAAGTTCCCTTGCCGGTCTAGGAATGGTAGAACGATGGGTTCGATGACGGTTTGGATGTACCGTGCACTATTCAGTGTCCCCCTCGACGATCACCAGTGGTGTACGGCCAGTGTAGGAGATCGCTCCCCACACCATGATGCCTGGTGTTGGCCCTGTGTGCCTCGGTCGTATGCAGTCCTGATTGTGGCGCTCACCTGCACGGCGCCAAACACGCATACGACCATCATTGGCACCAAGGCAGAAGCGACTCTCATCGCTGAAGACGACTCGTCTCTATTCGTCCCTCCATTCACGCCTGTCGCGACACCACTGGAGGCGGGCTGCACGATGTTGGGGCGTGAGCGGAAGACGGCCTAACGGTGTGTGGGACCGTAGCCCAGCTTCATGGAGACGGTTGCGAATGCTCCTCGCCGATACCCCAGGAGCAACAGTGTCCCTAATTTGCTGGGAAGTGGCGGTGCGGTCCCCTACGGCACTGCGTAGGATCCTACGGTCTTGGCGTGCATCCGTGCGTCGCTGCGGTCCGGTCCCAGGTCGACGGGCACGTGCACCTTCCGCCGACCACTGGCGACAACATCGATGTACTGTGGAGACCTCACGCCCCACGTGTTGAGCAATTCGGCGGTACGTCCACCCGGCCTCCCGCATGCCCACTATACGCCCTCGCTCAAAGTCCGTCAACTGCACATACGGTTCACGTCCACGCTGTCGCGGCATGCTACCAGTGTTAAAGACTGCGATGGAGCTCCGTATGCTACGGCAAACTGGCTGACACTGACGGCGGCGGTGCACAAATGCTGCGCAGCTAGCGCCATTCGACGGCCAACACCGCGGTTCCTGGTGTGTCCGCTGTGCCGTGCGTGTGATCATTGCTTGTACAGCCCTCTCGCAGTGTCCGGAGCAAGTATAGTGAGTCTGATACACCGGTGTCAATGTGTTCTTTTTTCCATTTCCAGGAGTGTATTTATTAGAAGGCGGTGAGTCGCGCGTTGTGTTTGGTTCAAATGGCTCTGAGCACTATGGGACTCAACATCTTAGGTCATAAGTCCCCTAGAACTTAGAACTACTTAAACCTAACTAACCTAAGGACATCACAGACACCCATGCCCGAGGCAGGATTCGAACCTGCGACCGTGGCAGTCCCGCGGTTCCGGACTGCAGCGCCAGAACCCCTAGACCACCGCGGCCGGCGCGCGTTGTGTTTGAAAAATATTATATCGTACGTACTTTGGGGGCAGCCGATGTCTGTACGAGTGTTATCGCGGTATAAGTTAATTAAAAGTCTCATGCTAGCCCCCAATATTTAGAGCCACCCCAACCAAAATCATAAAATATAATTATAAAAATAAAAATATATAGTTATCCCGTGATAAAGGCCGCACACACACACACACACACACACACACACACACACACACACACACACACACACACACACATACACTTATACCGTGATAACCGCCACCCAGAGATGTCACTCAGCCTTGCAAGTAATCGATGCACTGTGAGTGTACGATGAAGGCTGAAAAATGATTAGTGAAAAGGGCAACAAACTGTTGGTAGTAGACCGTTATAAGACCTTTCTCCATAAGTGTATAATAAAAAAATGGTTCAAATGGCTATGAGCACTATTGGACTTAACTTCTGAGGTCATCAGTCCCCTCGAACTTAGAAGTACTTGAAGCTAACTTGAGAGGCACCCACATGCCTTGCTCAAACTGTGGCATCAAGCAGTCAGGCCTGCAAGATGAGTGGTCTGCCAAGCGAGTGGATTCATTCTTATTTGTCGAGTAACATAAACTCTTGTACTCACACTTAAGTTACAAGTTATCCTCCTATATGATTAATACGCAACGGAAACACGCATCTGACTACCAGTAATTTACAGAACTCTGACTGTACACTACGCACTGGCAATACCACATTTCCTTTTTGTCTTTTATTTAACGGCTTTTGTCAACACGTGGCCACCGCACTGAATATAAATGGCGCACACATTATAAATTCGGGACATTATGACAACATTACAATTCGAAGGAAAAGTCCGCCAATCTTTTTCTTTTCCCTATCTGATTTATTCCAATAAATTCTCTAACCTAAACACACAAATTCTACAACCTACAACAATAACACATGAGAAATTCCGCCCAGTGGGCATGGCTTTACAGTGGTGAATCTCTATATTATGGTCTCGTAATTATTTTAACGCTACAGTGCACTTTCTGGATAGGATGGTGGATCTTTTATTATACCTCACACTTCGACTCTCACAATCATCACCACGAAACTTTCCTCCAGACCGAGCGGTACCGAAGGAACAAGCATAACCCACTAATCTTTTGAAACTACCTCGCTACTCTCCCATGCAAACCACACATACCCAATTACATGACATACACCACACTACAACATGAAATACTACACAGAGAATGGTCACAACATTATCACTTTCAGCTTTCCCACTTCAATTAATATTTATCCCAGTTCCACACGACACTGCCCCACTTCGTAATTCTACTTTCCTACTGTGAACTCTGGAGATATATGCACGTCTTCCTGTGCAATGCAAGCCAAGTGGCGTTGCTGGATAGACGGCCGACTCACCTTGATTCTCTCTCAGAGTTTAAATCTAGCGTCACATGGAATCATATCATGCAAAGTAATATTAAGAACATCACACACGCGAGTCCTCAACTGATACCATGGACGAGTACTTCTCTTTATCCTTTGTCTCATACACAGATTGAGACTCACACAGTACTCACCACGTGGAAGTACTCGTCTCTAATTTCAAGTCCTGCACACGCCATTTCTTAAATATTTCAACTTATGGTACACACGCTATTTCTTAAATATTTCAACTTATTGTACATACGCTAGTAATTCAGCTTAACTTAAGCACACGGAAGTATTTCAACTTATTGCTACACGTGGTTTCATTGTGACCGTTGGTCACTTCCGAAGATTACTACAATCCCTTTAATATTACCTGCCTGACATTTAATTCTCCACACAAAAGTTCCTGAAATAGAGAAATTAATATTTCAAACTACTCTTAAATATTCCACATGCATACCATGTCTCCACTCTTTCGTCATTACGGAGCACAACTAAAACAGGTCTTAACAGCACAAGATCCAGCGGCAGAGTGCTGAAACATGGCCGTTCTTTTAGGTTCTCTCACACCTCTGTCGAAGTGGGGGGAGCACCTTCTTACCGTATTGGCCAGCCACATTTCAGGCGTTCAAAGCTCAGGCAAATTTGATCTCTTTGGTCCCACCAAAGGTGGCCAAAGGATCGACTCAAAGTAGATGGGGAATGGGCATTCTGGCTCAATTACCAAAATCAGCTATTTAAAGCCATTTTTATGCTATTTTTAGACCATTTTACATCGAAATCAGGTATTGTTCATATTTTTACAATGATACAACCACAAAATTAGGGAAATGCATAAAGTGTCTCTTTTAGATAGTACTATACAACATTTATAATGGTGTTGGTTATTCTAAATATTTACTTATATACAACTACTAATAATTATGTTTATATAGTAAATACATATATACAATGAATGATGATGAGACAATAATATATACAATATATACAATATATAAAACATAGACAACAAATAGTGGACAACAAATACTTACATTTTTTTTCTATAATAAATGGACAACATATCAAAGAAGTGTACTAAATGCGATATGGTAAAAGATATATCTGAATATGGACTTAAATTAGGTAAACCAAGGTCAATATGTAAGAGATGTATAAATCAAGATAGAAAAAACAGATATCAGCCAAAGAAAACCAGTAACATTCAAAATGAAACAGTACAAAAATGTACTAAATGTGAGATGATAAAAGATATATCAGAATATGGAATGAAATTAGGTAAACCAAGATCTATATGTAAGAAATGTATTAATCAAGATAGAAAAAATAGATATCATACAAAGGAAACCAGTAACATTCAGAATAATGTAAAAAATGATGATAGTAGGCTAGTTCAACAATTCGAAAATGCAGTTCAAATTGATATACCTGATAATATACATTATCCATCTGAATATTATGCACCTGAATATTGTCAAAATTGTTCACAATGGAGTATTCATGGTACAAGATGTTATTTTTGTAATCCTGATAAAGTAAGTGTTCATAATAATAAAAAATATAGATTTAAATATTTTAATAAACATTTAATGAACTTACGTATAACTATAGAAAATGGTGCAATAGTAGATATGTTTACTGGTTATGAAAAGGATCGTATTATAGAGTTATTTGAGATGTTTAATTACTATTACAAAGGTAAGGCATTACCATACAAATATATAATTGCAAAAATAGCTGAACTATTAAATATTGAACATCAAATAAAAATACAAAACACAAAAACGTAATATTAGTATATGGGAACAATTTTTAAATGAGAAAAAGAAACATGAAGAAAATGAGTATAAGAAACAAGAAGATGAAGATGAAGATATTAATATATGGGATTAAAAGTTCTCTGTCAGTAATCTATGTTGTGTATCATATGTTAGATGTTTCTTAGCATACATTATTACATAGGCTAGTGTATTATCTGGTATGTTATCATTAAATGTAGCACATAATTTCATTGTCGTTTTTTGTGCTGTTATTACATTTTTCCTATGAGTCATATTGATGACATATATATTGGATAATTATTAATAAAATTAAATGGATTAACATCAACATCTCTTTGACGTTGTGCTACTATTTTAAATTCACGAAATGCATCATATGCCTTAAGATAAGTATGTGATGGTTCTATATTCCACCTTTCTTCAGGAAACATTTCATTACGTCCATTTTTCACATAAATATTACTTAGTTTAACATGGTCAAATGATGATGAATCAATCAACTGATTATTTTTACGATTAGTTTGAAATACAACAAATATCCAATATGGCATATCAAATTCAACTGAATTGTAATAGTTTGTAATATCTAATTCAATATTTTTCTTACCACTTAATCCAGCAATTTCTATAGTCTGTATTTCATAGAATGATATTGGTATTTTAGGATTATTTAACATCATTTCTCTTAGTTCCAGTTCAAAATTAGGTTCATATTTTACAGTTGGCACCCTTATTTCCATATGTTTAACAACGATTTTTCCTTCTTTTGGTAATGTAGATTTGTCATTATCTGTTTCCCATCTAAAAATACAATCACTAGCACTTGAACTCCATGTAAAACATACAGTTAAATCACCTTCCCACATGATTTCTTTATAATTCTTAAAAAATCCACCAAATAATTCCAATGGATATAGTACTTCATTTTCCTTTGTCATTACATTTCCATTATTCATAACACAATTTTCTAGACATATTTTATCAGAAATAGATGCAGTTAATCGTATTAACACAGATGATGAAATAAATGGATGTTCTATTATAGATAAAATATTATTCCCTTTTTTTATAGTTACAATATCAAATAATTTAGCAACATAATTATCAATTAATCTAACATTTGTTTTTCCATCATATGCAGAAAAATCAGATCCATCATCATGAATAACTTCAAAATTCATGTACAATTGAGCTTGACTAGGATGTACCCAACCATCACCAACATGAATACTAATTTCAGTAACCTTATTAGGAACACAAAGATTATTTTTTGTTTTTTCATTGACTGGAAATGACTGAAATTGATAGCTTTCAATCTTATCCATTTATTAAGAAGAAAAATGTGACATTTCATCTCCAATATAACTGTTATTTGTGCCCCATTGAAATCAATTAAATTATCATTGTCATCAGTTATAGTTACTTCTAAATCATATATTTTATCATGAATAGGAACAAATAATGGATGAGATGGTTCATATATTATTGGTGCACCAAATTCAACATTTGGTTTAAAAGAAGCAATAATATTAGTTTCTCTATGAAAATGATCATTATGCTTTATATACATACCATCAGCTAAATTAAAATTAATATTAATTAATTCAAATGGTATAATTTTAGGTACATCATTAGCAACAGTTCTTTGTTTTGGATTAATTGTTTGATTACTAAAACCTAACAGAGGTGCTATATTATCTTCTTTTTGTATATCCATATATATTTTATTATCACTCTCAATAACATCTCTATTTAAAATTTCATCGGATTTAATATTTATATTAGGGTTTTTTGTATGAATAAATTTTTCTATATTTTTTAAATTATATTGACCAATAGGAAATACAATTGTTTCACCATCACAATATAATTTATTATTTTTAGATGTTATATTAGGTGTTAAAAATGTTGTATAAAATCTAACTAATGCTACACTATTAAAGTTATCTCTAATAGGTACATTTAATCTTTTTTTAAGTACTGATGAATTACCACTCAATTGAATTAATCTACTCATTTATTATTAATTAAATGAATAAAATTGATTGGGAACCAAAAATTAGAATACCAGAGAAAAAGGTAAAAAATAAGCATGGTAAACTGTTACCTAATTCAATTAGATGTGCAATTATAGGACCAAGTGGATGTGGTAAAACAACATTAATGATTGATAACTATTTATTAGCACCAGGCTGGTTAAATTGGGATAAAATAAACCATGTATATATTTATTCTAAAAGCTTAGATCAATCAAAATATCAACAACTAATTAAAAAATGTAATAAAATTGAAGATATAACAGGTGATTCATTAGCATCATTTATTAGTAGCAATGATGACATTGTACCATTAGATGATTGTGATGATAATTCAATTGTAATTTTCGATGATTTTATCCTAGAAAATCAAGATATAGTAAGAGAATATTTTACTAGAGGTAGACATAAAGGAATTGATTGTTTTTATTTAGCTCAAACATACTCAAAAATACCTAAACAGTTAGTCAGAGATAATCTGAATTTCTTAAATATATTTAGACAGGATGATACAAATCTACATCATGTTTATAATGAATTTGTTGGTGGTGATTTAAAATTTAATGAATTTAAAGAAATATGTAGTAAATGTTGGAATGATGAATTTGGTTTTATAACAATTGATATTACAAGGAAATGTAATGATGGAAAATATAGAAATAAAATACAACATTTCATAAGAACATAACAAACGTAAACATAAACATAAACATAAATGTTAACATAAACATAAACGTTAACATAAACATTAAACATAAACATAAACGTTAACATAAACGTTAAACATAAACATAAACGTTAACATAAACGTTAAACATAAACATAAACGTTAACGTAAACACATTTTCATTCTAAATAAATGTTTACAAAATATGATCCAGCTATAGTTAAACAAGCTAAACGTAATAGAAAAAAAGTAGAAAAATTAAAAGAACAATTTAAAACATGGAAAAAACAACCAAGAACAGAGTATGAAAAATATAAAAAAGAGGATCAACCTGTTATTGATGCTATAGAACAAGTAAAACAAGGGCTTGAAGGAATAGGTGATAATGTTTTGAAAGCTATTGAAGAAAATAGAGAGGTAGAAAAACAAATGATTCCATATCATCACCATCATGACATAGCACCAATTAATGATAACTACAGTGATTTAAATGAATCAGAAATTGATGATGTATTGAGTAAATATGAAGAAGAAATAAAAAATAAAAAAATGCTTAATCAGAACGATGATAGCAAAGGTAAAATTATAAATGTAAGTGAAAGAATGTTAAAATTTATCAATCATAGTGAAGATACAGTTTTTGGATTAAGGCCTGTTGGAATGTTTAAGTACATTGGTAAATTACCTGTAGAATTCAAAGGGGATAAACTAATCATTGGTGGACATGAATATGAGGGTACAGATGGATTAATGAACCTTTTAACTAAAAAAACATATTTCTATGGATGATTTGAATGATAAATTTTATCCTGTTGATCTATCAAATTATGCAGATATATTATACAATTCAGATGCATTATATTCTGATAAAAATCCAAATAAAATAAAATCAAGTAAAGGTTTTAAATACAATAATTTAATAAAAGAAATTGTCGATGTCTATTTACCCCAAAAAAGAAAACAAACTATAGATTCAGCAGATTATTCAGATGTGTCCCCAACCAAATCAGGTACAGGATTTATTAAAAAATATAGTAATAAACCAGTAGAATATATATGGATGAATGATGTTAGACAACTAATTGATAGATTAATGGTAATTCATGGTGAGGAAATGGCTGGTAATAATAATTATTACAATGAAAAAGTAGGAATAACTAAAATGTTAACAAATAAATTTAATGACTTTATAATTAATGATCCAAAAGGTATTCCATATTTAATTAGGTTCTTGAATAATATACCACATACATTTTGGAAGAATGAAAAATATGGTAAAGGCTTGATAAATACATTAATTAATAAATTGCCATTTGAAATACATCTACCTGGTTATAATTATTGTGGACCAGGTACAAAATTAGATGAAAGGTTATCTAGAGGTGATAAAGGTATAAATCCATTAGATGAAGCATGTAAACAGCATGATATTGCATATAGGGATAATAAAGATATAGAAGAAAGACATATAGCTGATAAAATATTACAAAATGTAGCAAAAGAGAGAATGTACAGTTCAGATGCATCATTAGGTGAAAAATTAGCTTCTACTGCTGTTAGAGGAATAATGTATACTAAAAGAAAATTAGGTATGGGTATTGAAATAGATGATAATGGATTTAGTTTTTAAAATAAGTGTATTTTTATTCTATATAAATGAATAACTTTACAGTTGATTATAAAACACTACCTAATGGTAAAATTAAAGCTAAAGGTATTAAAATGAAACTGAATAATGAACAGTTAAATAGTATTGAACCATTCTTAACTGATGTTCAAAAAAGAAAGAAACAGAAAAAAACTGGTGGTAGTTTACTTATTACACTAGGTATTCCAGTTGTGAAAAAGATTATTGAATATCTAACAAAAAAGAAACATGGTTCTGGTTTAAATCAACATGAAGGTGGATTTTTACCACTATTATTGGCTGCATTACCATATTTAACTGCTCTTGGTACACTAGCTGGTGGAACAGCTACTGTAGCAAATCCAATAATAAATAAAAATAAAGGTGATAAAGAATTAGAAGAACTAAAAAGACATAATTTAGAAATGGAAAAAAAAGGTACAGGGTTAAAACAAACGATGCAAAAAATAATACAAATGTATCCAAAAGCATTAAGTAATTTCGATTTAGAAAATATAGCTAAAAAACTAAAAATTAAACATTTTAAAGGTGTTTTTATGATAGATGAGTTATCTAATAAAAAACCTAAAAGTAATGAATGTGGAATAGTTAATTTAGACACATCTGATCATGTTGGTACACATTGGATATGTTATTATAAGAATAATGATGGTAAATTTGTGTTTGATTCATTTGGTGGTAATATACCATATCAACTAGTTAAGTATTTAGGTGAAAATGAATTATACTATAATGCAATGAGAATACAAAATTATGATGAAGTAGTATGTGGTCATTTATGTTTATTCATGCTAAAACTACTATCAGATGGTTATAAATTCAGTGATATTTTGAATCTAATAAATGGACATTTTTGGAAACAAACTGTGGCCTAAAAATAATGGAAAAATAAAGAGGAATGAAATAGAAGAAAAAATTGAATCAAAAATGACAAATTTAGTTAAGGAACAAATAAATAATTTACTTAAGGAATTTCAAAAAGATTTGATTAAGATTTTTAGTTTTACAAAAACTTATATTAGTTTTAAAGGTAGACGATTAGTAAATATAAAAGATCCAGTTAATGACTATGATGCTGTTACAAAAGGATACTTAGAAAAAGAATATGTTACCAAACCTGAATACATGTCTATTTTAACACAATTTAATAACTATGTTACCAATACAAAATTTAATGAAAAAATTAATCAGATTCATCAAGATAACTACAACACTTTTAAGAATTTCTTCACAAAAAAGGAGATTGAAAAGGCTTTTTCAGATTATTTCTCAAAGTCAGATTTATCACCATACATAAATAAAATAAATAATCTTGAAAATAAAATCTATGACAAACAAACAATTGAATTTACCTTTCTGACTGGAAATGAACTAAAAATACATAACTTTGAATATGATTTCAGACTTAAAAGAATTGTTGTTGTTGGTAAGAATATAAACAAAGATTTGAAATTTGATGACTTTGATATTGCAGTAAGTGTAGCTGATAAATTATATGAAGTAAATAATGGTAATCAATCAATAATTGTACACAAATCAAATTTTCTAACTGTTACATTAAATGATGCAGTTAAAACTGTTCCAGTTGATGTTAAGTTAATTATATTTGGTGAATTAATAGATGAAGAAGAATTTTAAGCCTTATAAATGAATGATCAAATATATTGTTTGAAGTGTAAAACATTTACAGATACACATGATCTACATAGATCAATAACTAAAAATGGAAGACAAAGAATTGAAGGTATATGTTCAGTATGTAAAACAAAAAAGAGTAAATTTTTAAAAAAAATTTAATTGTAACAAGAGAAAATATAATAAATGAATTACATAAACCAATGAGAAAAAATTACAATAGAAGAAAAGTAGAATCATTTGGAATAGATGATTTATGGCAGGCTGATTTAGTTGAAATGGATTCAGGTAATTTAAAAGGTATATCAAAAATAAATAAAGGATATAAATATATGTTAACTGTTATTGATGTATATTCTAAATATGCATGGGCTATTCCAATTAAGGATAAATCAGGTGAAAATGTAGCAAATGCATTTGATAATATATTTAAAATTAGATCACCAAAACATTTACAAACAGATAATGGAATAGAATTTTATAATAAATATTTTAATAAACTAATGAAAATATATAATGTTAATCACTATTCTACATTTACTGAAATTAAAGCATCGGTTGTAGAACGGTTTAATAGAACACTAAAAGAGAAAATGTGGAAACAATTTAGTATTCAAGGTAACTATAAATGGGTTGATATATTACAAAAACTAGTAAATGACTATAATAATACTAAACATAGTACAATAAATATGAAACCAATAGATGTTAATGATAAAAATTATAAACCAAATGCTACTGTAATATATCCATATAAAGCTAAATATTCTATTGGTGATCAAGTTAGAATAAGTAAATTAAAAGGAATATTTGAAAAAGGATATACTGCTAATTGGTCAACAGAATTATTTGAAATTGAAGATGTTATTTATTCAGATCCAATTACATATAAATTAAAAATATTAAAGGTAATTGCTATGAACATGAAATACAGAAAACAAAATATCCAGATGTATATCTTATTGAAAAGGTGTTAAGAACAAAAGGTGATAAAGTATATGTTAAATGGTTAGGATTTGATAATTCACATAATAGTTGGGTTAGTAAGGACAACGTAATTACGTGAATAATTTTTATATATATAAATGAAGAAGTTTGCACTTCTGTTTTTTCTATCTGTCTGTTATCCTGATGATGATGTATCTATATTCATTAATCAGTTAAATGACGAATCTTTGAATTATGTATATGATCTGAATGGTGAGGAAATATGTGTTGTTTATGAATATTTTAAGAAACAAACTGTTTATTTTTGAATTTAGTAAATGAGGCTGATTGATATATCTAACATACATTTTTATTTAGTTGATATTTGTTTTACTAATACTTGAAAACTATATCCGAATTTATTCCTTTTAGAATATCAATTGATGCATTCCATATCTTCTTCTTTGATTTAATTTTATATCCTTTTGATTCAATTAATTTTTGAAATGATTTCCTTATTACATTTGCTTTGTTAGGATATTCTTCATACAATTCAGAAATTATCAGAACTAGTTGATCTTGATTTAAGTCATCTAACACTATAGGTTTTATTTTATGCATTTTATTTCCAATCTGTAACTGTAGTATAATTTCTTGTTCAATAGCAATTGGATCAAAATAGATTGGTGGTTTAGTTAAAATATTGCTGTATATAGTACTTCTATATGAATTTATCATATCAACATATTTATCTGTATCCTGACAAAATAGTTTAATATACTGAGATAAATCATTAAAATGTATTTGATACATTTCTTTATTTTTATCAATTCGATGTACACCTAAATATTTCTCAACTATACATTCAATTAGTTTGTAATCGTAACATTCGTGAATAAAAATATAAAATAATTTATCATCATCTGGCCTACCACTATTATACGTAGAAAATCTACCTTGTAGATGCAATTTAGATATTACACCTCCAACTTTGAAGTAATTTTTTCTAGCATATATTTTAGATGTAGCAATATATATGATTTGATCTTTTTTCATTTCTACTACATCAGATATTATATTTCTTAGTTGTAAACATTCTTCATCTTTTTGTTTAAGTTGTTGTTGTAATTGTTCATTTTGCTTCTGCAATTTATATTCACCATGTCTTCTAATTGATGGTAACACATCACTAGTTACCCATTTTTTAAACTTTTTAGCTTCATCCTTCTTAGATGATAAAATAAGTGAATATAATCCTGATTCATTGATAAATATGGTTTGTTTTTCATTGTATGTAAGGCCCTCCAAATTGGAGGGTCCTAAATTTTCTAATATAGTTTTATCATCATCATCAATATGTTTGAATGCTTTATCAGATTTCTTATATTCTAATATTTCAGCTACATCTTTACCTTTAAACCATGGATTACTTTCTTTGTCAACAAAAACACACACTTGTTTATTATTATAAAATAGTTTGTTGTTTATGATATCTACAATTGACTCTATTTATATATAAAAAATTAATTATGGATTGTTGTCCATTTTTTACAATTTAATATTTGACTTAAATAAATAAAATAATTTTTATATAATAAATGAGACTGATACAAGTCATATCTAAACTTGAACAATTCAACATTGATTTTTATTTACATAATAATCTTAGAATTGGTTATATTAAATATGAAAAAATGTTGTATACGACTTATAGAATCATTATTTATAATTATGATGAAAAAATATTTCTAAATTTTAAAGAATCAGTTACTTCATCTGATGATTATGATGGTTGGGAATTTACTTCAACAATAGATGATCATATTATTGATTTATATTTTAGTGATAAGAATGAGAATATTAAGATTGAATTTTTTAAGTCTATATAAATGAAAACAATAATATTCTTATTGTTGTTTAAAATTATATATGCCAATGATAAGAGTAAAGCAATAAAGTATTTAACAGATTATGGATATTTAGATATTCCAGATAATCAAAACCAGAACTAATAATTGTACTAAACAATAAAATCCAACAATTAAAACATTTTTCTTCTATATAAATGGATCTAATTACTAAACTTAATAGTGTTAATAAAAATACACCATTGGTGAAATTATGTGACATTGAAGTGGATAAATTGTATCATATTACAAATGTAGAAATAAAAAATACTAAATTAGGTTTTAAAACATTTATTGAACTTAATAATGAATTTAACATAATATTACCAGATAGATATGCAAAAATGATTGGTTGGGATGACTGTACAATTATGATTGGTTGGAATATTGTTTATAAAGGAATGATTGAAAGATCAGATAAAAAAGTGCATGTATTAGAATTTAGACAACAATAAATTATAGTTTTTGTGTGTAATAAATGGATACCATCAAAAAGTGTAGTCGATGTCAAAATGAAAAAAATATTAATGAATTTCATATTGATAAATTTAGAAAAGATGGTCATCGTAATGTATGTAATCAGTGTGCATGTTATTATACTAATAGATATTATGAAGCAAACAAAGATAAGTTATTTGAAAATATAACATGTGAATGTGGTAGAAGATTAGTTAAACATAACCTTAAATGGCATGAAAAATCACAAATTCATAGTGATCTTATAAAAGAAAAAAATCTATAAATATCTACTAATTCTTATAATATATTTTTTATCGATTATAAAACCATATGTTGTATAGAGTATAATATTCTGAATAATAATTATATAAGTAAATAGATACATCTAACTGTATCTAGTTATCAAAATAAGGCTAATAAATATCAGTTATGTAATATAAAAAAACACAAAAGAGACAACAAATACAGACAACAATTAGTTTACTTTTTATCCCTAATAAATAGATATATCTGTATCTATTTGTAAAAAATACAGTTACCAAATATTCTTAATAATAAATATATACATAAATAGACAACAAATACAGACAACAAAAATAATAGTTTTTAATCCTAATAAATAGATATATCTGTATCTATCTGTGAATAATAATTAGGTACATTTAACTGTATCTAGTTGGTAAATATTGTCTATACATAGACAACAAATACAGACAACGATAATAATAATTTTTAATCCTAATAAATGGAGTTACAATCGATGAAGCTTAATGAACTTAAAGCAATAGCTAAAAGCATAAAGATTAAAGGTTACTCTAAAATGCGTAAAAGTGAATTAATGGATTTATTATTTCCACATACTATTGATATTGCTAAGGAATCTAATAAAAGAAAAAGAACACCAAAAAATGTATCTATTGCTAATATAGAAGATAAAGATCCATCAAAAATGAATGTTAATGAACTTAAAACATTAGCTAAACATTTAAATCTTAGTGGATATTCTAAATTATGTAAAAGTGATTTGTTACAGTTGATTCAAAATACTCAAACACAATTTCCATTTGCTACAGATATATTTGAACAACCTAATGAACGAAAAATTCATATTTATCATTCAATTGAAAAAGCATTCCAAAATAGATTACAAACATACAATATTGAAAACAACTTAAAAATTAAAGATCCACAACACATTATGACATCAGCAAAACCTATTGTATGTCAGTTAATAAAAGATAATCTTAAAATATACAATGGATTAAAAGTTAACCTAATATTGTACTGTGAATTCAAATTGAATACTACTAATGAAATAAAACCATTTAGATTCTCAACATACAACTATACAATCACAAATGAAAAAGATCTAAATAAATTTTATACAAAAGGTAAACAACAAATATTAACACACATGCAAAATTTTCAAGATAGAGGATCAGGCTGGATGTTAAATAGTGTAATTGGTTTACAATTAGGAATTAACAAATATACACCACTTAATGGTTCATCATATATTGAACTACCAAAAACAATAAAAGATAAAAAAGCATGTATAAATGTTAAGAATAATGATGAAAAATGTTTCTTGTGGTCTATAGCATCAGCATTAAATCCAGTTGGTAAAAATGCAGAAAGAACTAGTAACTATATAGAATGTGTCAAACAATTAGAAACTAAAATTGGTCAAATAGAATATCCAGTTAAAATTGATAATATACCTAAATATGAATGTAAACTTAATATATCGATTAATGTGTATGCTTATGATGAAAAATATGAAATATATCCATTAAAGATAACTAAAGATGAAAAATCAACACATATTGATTTATTATACTTGAAAAACAGTAATAAATCACATTATTGTTGGATTAAAGATTTGTCTCGTTTAGTAAGAAATCAGAAAACATCACATCATGGTAAAATTCATTTATGTAAAATGTGCTTACAACACTTCAATTCAGAAAGTAAACTAAGTGCACATAAAGATGATTGTTCTAAAAATGAATCAGTTAAAATTAGAGTACCAAATGAAGGTGAATACATAACATTTAAGAATTATAAACATACAATGCCTGTTCCATTTGTCATATATGCTGATTTTGAAAGCTTATTATTGAAAATGGATACATGTGAACCAAATCCAAATGAATCGTACACAATGAAATATCAAAAACATGAACCATCTGGATTTTGTTACTATGTGAAATACATTCATAATCATTATAAAGATCCCGTTGTTTATAGAGGACCAAATGCTAAAACTAAATTTATTGAGATGATTAAAAATGAAGTTGAAAAAATAGGACACATATATTCACAAATAGAACCAATGAAACAGTTAACACATGAACAAATAAAAATACATAACCAATCTAAAAGATGTACATTATGTGAATCACCATATACACCAAATAATAAAAAAGTACATCATCATGATCATTTAACTGGTAATTATATAGCACCATTATGTAATGAATGTAATCTTAAACTTCAACAACCAACATTTGTGCCTATATTCTTACACAATCTAACTGGTTATGATTCACATTTGTTTATAAAAGAACTTGGTTATGATGATAAGGAAATAGAATTGATACCAAATAATGAAGAAAAATACATAAGTTTTGGTAAGCAAACAATTAACTTAAAAATGAGATTTATTGATACATTTAGATTCATGGCATCGTCATTAGATAAACTATCATGTAATTTATCAAAAGATAAAATGAAAAATATTGAATTATTCTTTCAAAAAGATAAAGTTGATCTAGTTATTAGAAAAGGTGTTTACCCATATGATTATATGGATAATTGGAATAGATTCAATGAAACACAATTACCACCTAAAAATGAATTCTATAGTAAGATCAATGAATGTAATATAAGTGATGATGATTATGAGCATGCACAATTAGTATGGAATGAATTTAATATAAAAAATATGGGTGAATACCATGATTTATATTTGAAAACAGATGTGTTATTGTTAGCTGATGTATTTGAGAACTTTAGAGATACATGTATGAAATCATATGATTTAGATCCAGCATGGTATTATACAGCACCTGGTTTATCATGGGATGCAATGTTAAAAATGACTAAACAACCACTTGAATTATTACATGATTATGATATGATATTAATGGTTGAAAAAGGCATTAGAGGTGGTATAGCACAATGTTGTAAAAGATATGTTAAAGCAAATAATAAATACATGAAAGATTACAATAAAAATAAAGAATCAAATTATTTAATGTATTTAGATGCTAATAATTTATATGGATATGCAATGTCACAATATTTACCATATGGTGGATTTGAATGGGAAAATAATTTAAACATTGATGTAATGAACATTCCAGATAAATCTGAATATGGATATATTTTAGAAGTTGATTTACAATATCCAATTGAATTACATGACAAACATAAAGATTTACCATTAGCACCAGAAAATGGACATAAATTATTAACAACATTAAACAATAAATATAAATATGTTGTACATTATAGAAACCTAAAACAATGTATAAAATTAGGATTGAAATTAACAAAAATACATCGTGCATTAAAATTCAAACAA
The DNA here is from genome assembly GCF_021461385.2 of Schistocerca piceifrons. Classification (NCBI taxonomy): domain Eukaryota; kingdom Metazoa; phylum Arthropoda; class Insecta; order Orthoptera; family Acrididae; genus Schistocerca; species Schistocerca piceifrons. Next base: position 668,589,511 of record NC_060142.1, on the reverse strand, counting down.
AGTGATTGGTTGAAAAAGTACATTGACTTAAATACAGAAATGAGAACAAAAGCTAAAAATGATTTTGAAAAAGATTTCTTTAAACTGATGAACAATAGTGTGTTTGGAAAAACAATGGAAAATATAAGAAACAGAGTTAATATAAAATTAGTATCAGATGGTAAAAAATGTGATAAATTAATAGCTAAACCAAATTTTAAACATAGAACAATATTTAATGAAAATCTGGTAGCTATTCATATGAATAAAACTGAAATTAAATTTAATAAACCAATTTATGTTGGAATGAGTATTTTAGATTTATCAAAAGAATTAATGTATAGTTTCCATTATGATGTAATGAAACCTAAATATGGTACAAATATTGAGTTATGTTATCAAGATACTGATAGTTATATATACAATATAAAAACAGATGACTTTTATGATGATATGAAAAATATGATTGAACATTTTGATACAAGTGATTATGCAACAAATAATGTGTACAATATACCACAAATGAACAAAAAGGTATTAGGTAAAATGAAAGATGAATGTAATGGTAAAATAATGACTGAATTTGTTGGTTTGAGAGCTAAAATGTATGCATATTGTGTTGGTGAAAAAGAAAATAAAAAATCTAAAGGTGTTAAGAAATCAGTAGTAATGAATAAAATATCAATGGATGACTATAAAGACTGCTTATTCAATAATAGCGAATTATATAGATCAATGAATTTAATTAGAAGCTATAAACATGAAATATATACCGTGAAATTAAACAAAATAGCACTAAGTGCAAATGATGATAAAAGACACATTATGAATGATGGAATAAATACATTACCACTTGGACATTATAGTTTATTGTAAATATTGTATATATTATGTATATATTATGTAAACATAATTATTAGTAGTTGTATATAAGTAAATATTTAGAATAACCAATACCATCTATAATTGTATATATTTAGATTATTCAACACCATTATAAATGTTGTATAGTATTATCTAAAAGAGACACTTTATGCATTTCCCTAATTTTTTGGTTGTATCATAGTAAAAATATGAACAATACCTGATTTCGATGTAAAATGGTCTAAAAATAGCATAAAAATGGCTTTAAATAGCTGATTTTGGTAATTGAGCCAGAATGCCCATTCCCCATCTACTACTCAAAGACGATCATATATTCACATTCACTATCTGCGGTTAGCAGACGACCATACATTCATTCATTTCACAGATCTCACCAAACTGGATGTAGGGATTTACTTTGTGGGAGTGCACATGTGATCAATTAAATAAATAAATTGTCATTCTTTCCCACACTGGTATCCGACTTCGCTGTATTAATTGAAATTGAGTTATTTTACAAAAAAAATGTGTTATTCTGACAAAAATAATGAAGTATGTTGTACCTATTTTCAATGTCGGGCGGTACTGTACCCTTTCAAACTAACCTAAGGACATCACACACATCCATGCCCGAGGCAGAATTCGAACCTGCGACCGTAGCGGTCACGCGGTTGCAGACTGAAGCACGTAGAACCGCTCGGCCTCTCCGGCTGGCTAAGTGTATCCTAGATGGCGTTGTTAGATACAAGTGTACAATGATAACATGTTATTGTTTTTTGAAATTAAATTCTTTATATTGTATTGTCCATTTGAAGTTAGAACATATTAATGAAAAGGATGATAGTGGTATATTAAAGCGGCAGGGAGTCAATAATACTGCGAAGAGAAAGGCTGATGATAAAGAAAAGTCTCCCAATAACTTTCCAGAATTACATTAAGCAATGGCGAAAAATGTTTCTTCACACGAAAAGGGGAGACAATTTTTTATTTGTGAACGACTCTGCAATGAATATTGTGAATTTTTCAAGCCAAAGCAATTTAAGTTGTCTGAAAGAATAGAGAAATTTATTTATAAATGAGATCTCCAAGAGTCGCCCTGAGCTGTTACACCAAATATTTATAATTCATGGAGTAAAGGAATTATCTATTTCCCGTTGGTACGAGGGGCGTTCAATAATTAATGCAATACATTTTTTCGGTTGAAAAAATGTGGAATTTTTGTGGAACATGGTGGAATACTCCAGCTTCAGCCTATATAGTTTCGTGAAGTTGTAATAGGTGGGGGCGCCATACTTAGCCCTAAAAATGGCCTGTGTAACGGTGGTGCGTTCCAAAGAGACAGCTTTCACTGAGTTTCTTTTGGCGGGAAAGCAGAGCATCGCAGGTATTCATAGACGCTTGCACGTGTCTACGCTGACCACCCAGTGAACAGAAGCACACTGGAGCGTTTACGAGGCGTTTTTCATCATCGCAAGGGGGTCGCGCAAACCAGTCCGAACTCCCGGCCGCACACAGCTGTGACTCTACAATGTTGGAACGTGCGTACACATTCATCCGTGGTGATGCAAACGAACTTCTCCATGACAACGTAAGGTCTGACACAAGTCTGTGCATCCGAAAGACTGTTCTTCCTCATCCCCCCTATAGCCTGGATCACGCAGCTTCCGAATTTCATATGTTCGGTCCAATGGAAGATGCATTCTGCAGGAAGTAGTACTTGGATGTTGGGGAGGTTATTGACGCAGCAAGACGTTGGACCCGACATCTATCACTGGAGTGGTACCATTCGGATATACAGGCCGTCCCAGCAAGGTGGCGTAAAGCCGTCGCATTGAACGGAGATTGTACTGAAAAATAGCGTTTCGTAGCCAAAGGAGTCGGGAATAATATAGTGTATTGGAAGCCTGAATAAAATGAACCTGCTTTCAGAAAAAAATGTGTTGCCTTAATTATTTGACGTCCCCCGCATTATTCCATGTAGGCTTTCACGGCCGGCGTCTTCATCAGTAAACACTTCCGGGCTAAGTTGCCGTGGTCGATCTGCGTAACTTCTTCTCCCTGACGTTTCGTTCTCAACTACGGAGAACATCTTCCGAGGTGAGTCAACGACTCGGAAGATGTTTTCCGTAGTTGAGAACGAAACGTCAGGGAGAAGAAGTTCTACAGATCCCCGGATACTGATGATGTCCCCCGCATTACTTTTTTTTTTTTTTTTTTTTTTTTTTTTGCTCCCAGAAAACAAGAAACATATAAGAAAGCTTTGTTCTTAATTGCAAATAACGCCAATGCAGACATTATATACGGCAAATCACCAGGAAATGCAATCAGTGCAACTGCTTACATTTGGCCCCAATCGAATATAAAGGTCTCCAGGTTTCATCTCGAGCAGACATTGCCGAGAATGATTCTATCATTGGGGTTATCAAATGATTTGAAGTCAAAAAATCTGAAATCGGAAGACTTCTGAAAATTTTATTTTTCACTGCCTCTCGTCCTCCCTGGCCAAACTGAAGATTGCTTCGGAGACTGTGGGAAGCAATCGCTGTATCATTTCAGAGATACGGTGGCGAGCGAGTGTGCCGGGCCTTCCCCAGTTCACTGCTAGTAGCGCCACGTCACCACAACTCGTCTGTGCGTAACACACTAGTATTGCACAATAATTAAGAATAAAAGTTAAAAGTTTCATTGCTTTTCCATGTCAACATATGCTTTAGTGAAATAATGTTTAAACTGTCACGTCTCAGATTGATTAGGTCCATATTTTTAACAAAACACAGTTTTTTGGCAGTACTTGACTAGAAGAAGGGATCGGTTGGTAGGGCATATTCTTAGGCATCAAAGGATCACCAATTTAGTATTGGAGGGCAGCATGGAAGGTAAAAATCGTAGAGGGAGGTCAAAGAGATGAATACACTAAACAGATTCAGAAGGATATAGGTTGCAGTAGGTACTGGGAGATGAAGAAACTTGCACAGGATAGAGTAGCATGGAGAGCTGCATCAAACCAGTCTCAGGACTGAAGACCAGAACAACAACAACACATCGTTTTAAGAAAAAAAAGGGGTGCTAAATAATAAAGCTAGGAAGCCAGAAATTCGCCAAAATGTGCAGTTGTATGTCAAAATGAACTGGTATAAGTCTCAATGTGATTAAAGCAACATTTTGGTCAGAATACCCGTTTTTACGAAAAAACTGAAGGTTCTAAATAGTAGAAATGTGAAAATATGTAGGACGCTTCAGTCTAACATAAAATGAATCACTACGTGATTCCATTAAGCTGCCTCTAATAGTTTTCGAGTAACTTACTGGAAACTAAATTTGGAACAAAAACGTCCTTATTTGTAGTAGAATAAGTATCTGTTATATTAATGCTAGAAATTTTTGGTTACAGCGCGTGACGGAACCTATAAATAATACAGATATAACAAGTTTTGGGACCTTGATGTTAATAACAACCAATAAAAGGTATCTTAAAGTTGTAGTTCAGAGGTCATGTTCTACTGTCAGCTCCGTCCTAAAAATTCTGGAGGCGAAGTTTTAATGCAGGTGTGGTAAAACTTTTTCTGTGATTTTAACCAACTTATCTACATGCATGAAAAAATTATGAAGTTCCAAAATTGATTTATTACGTTGTTATAAAATATTATGTTTCAAAGGAGGTGACCGTTTAGAGACTGCTACCGTGGGCATAGAGCGGATGACAGCGGGTGTTCTCTTGGCCGTCCGCTGCGCCACATACATAAATACAGCCCTAGTGTCAAGACTAGGCTTCACTTCGCACCCAGCCCCTGTAAGATCCGAGTCAGTCAAATGCTGGAGTGCACGCTTCCTTGGATGACGTCAGACAGGCTGTTAGAAAACGCTTATTTTCAGTAATAACAGAGAGTGAACTCGCGAGGACTGTACACCGTCCTGGATCGGTTAGATTTCGCAAAAGTAACTGTTAGTGTGGCGCCAGTCTGTGAAACTCTACCAAATATATGTATCAATTAGAACTCAAAATCTTCATTCATAATCGTAGTCCTGATCCCGCTGAGCAAATAGAGAACAGAAACATCTATTTCAGTGGGCTGGACAATAATGTGGAACTATGGTCAGGATGCTCTCCATCGCTTTCTGGCTGACCACAGAAATAGTTTCCAGGCTCTCGTAAAAGACGGCGAACAATATTTAAAGCAATTCAACAATATTTCCTCCTATGACTTAAGACTAAACGTTGTTAGTATTATAATCAAACCACCGCCACACTAGACGCTCTGTTGACAGCATGTGGGAATCAGTATGTTCGATATGGGAAAATACGGCGGCAGCTAATGGGAATCAAGACGTTTGTTTCGTAATCAGTTGGGGTCAGCCCAGCCCAAGCAGTTTGCATTTAGAATTCTTCCTGTCCATAAGTTCTCGTCTGGTGTCCGCAAGTGGCTTCAGACCTTCTATTAAATGGCTTCTCCACTTCATGAATGCAGACATGCATTGAATGAAGGAAATGCACTAAACATGTGGAAACGTTAGGTATATGTTAGTGACTCGATATTTGCACTTATTATCATTACCCATTACAGTAAAATAGAGATTTCTATAAATACACTGCTGGAAATTGAAATAAGAACACCGTGAATTCATTGTCCCAGGAAGGAGAAACTTTATTGACACATTCCTGGGGCCAGATACATCACATGATCACACTGACAGAACCACAGGCACATAGACACAGGCAACAGAGCATGCACAATGTTGGCACTAGTACAGTGTATATCCACCTTTCGCAGCAATGCAGGCTGCTATTCTCCCATGGAGACGATCGTAGAGATGCTGGATGTAGTCCTGTGGAACGGCTTGCCATGCCATTTCCACCTGGCGCCTCAGTTGGACCAGCGTTCGTGCTGGACGTGCAGACTGCGTGAGACGACGCTTCATCCAGTCCCAAACATGCTCAATGGGGGACAGATCCGGAGATCTTGCTGGCCAGGGTAGTTGACTTACACCTTCTAGAGCACGTTGGGTGGCACGGGATACATGCGGACGTGCATTGTCCTGTTGGAACAGCAAGTTCCCTTGCCGGTCTAGGAATGGTAGAACGATGGGTTCGATGACGGTTTGGATGTACCGTGCACTATTCAGTGTCCCCTCGACGATCACTAGTGGTGTACGGCCAGTGTAGGAGATCGCTCCCCACACCATGATGCCGGGTGTTGGCCCTGTGTGCCTCGGTCGTATGCAGTCCTGATTGTGGCGCTCACCTGCACGACGCCAAACACGCATACGACCATCATTGGCACCAAGGCAGAAGCGACTCTCATCGCTGAAGACGACACGTCTCCATTCGTCCCTCCATTCACGCCTGTCGCGACACCACTGGAGGCGGGCTGCACGATGTTGGGGCGTGAGCGGAAGACGGCCTAACGGTGTGTGGGACCGTAGCCCAGCTTCATGGAGACGGTTGCGAATGGTCCTTGCCGATACCCCAGGAGCAACAGTGTCCCTAATTTGCTGGGAAGTGGCGGTGCGGTCCCCTACGGCACTGCGTAGGATCCTACGGTCTTGGCGTGCATCCGTGCGTCGCTGCGGTCCGGTCCCAGGTCGACGGGCATGTGCACCTTCCGCCGACCACTGGCGACAACATCGATGTACTGTGGAGACCTCACGCCCCACGTGTTGAGCAATTCGGCGGTACGTCCACCCAGCCTCCCGCATGCCCACTATACGCCCTCGCTCAAAGTCCGTCAACTGCACATACGGTTCACGTCCACGCTGTCGCGACATGCTACCAGTGTTAAAGACTGCGATGGAGCTCCGTATGCCACGGCAAACTGGCTGACACTGACGGCAGCGGTGCACAAATGCTGCGCAGCTAGCGCCATTCGACGGCCAACACCGCGGTTCCTGGTGTGTCCGCTGTGCCGTGCGTGTGATCATTGCTTGTACAGCCCTCTCGCAGTGTCCGGAGCAAGTATGGTGGGTCTGACACACCGGTGTCAATGTGTTCTTTTTTCCATTTCCAGGAGTGTAGGTACAATAAAAGTGAAACATGAATCGTATCATTACAACATTTGGCTGACGCATTTCACGATGACTTCAACGAATGAGCAATAAGAAAAACAGTAGGCTAGTAAAAAAGTGGTTCAAATGGCTCTGAACACTATAGGACTTAACATCTTAGGTCATCACTCCCCTAGAACTTAGAACTACTTAAACCTAACTAACCTAAGGACATCACACATATCCATGCCCGAGGCAGGATTCGAACCTGCGACCGTAGCGGTCGCGCGGTTCCAGACTGAAACGCCTAGAACCGCTCGGTCACTACGGCCGGCTAGGCTAATAACACTATCTTTTGATTATTATACCATGTTATTTGTCATGATAAAGCGAGCGAGGTGGCGCAGTGGTTAGCACACTGGACTCGCATTCGGGAGGACGAGTGTTCAATCCCGTCTGCGGCCATCCTGATTTAGGTTTTCCGTGATTTCCCTAACTCGCTTCAGGCAAATGCCGGGATGGTTCCTTTGAAAGGTCACGGCCGATTTCCTTCCTCATCCTTCCCTCACGCGAGCTTGCGCTCCGTCTCTAATGACCTCGTTGTCGCCGGGACGTTAAACACTAATCTCCTCATCATCTCCTCCTTGTCATGATAATTTAATATCGGTTGTATTTTGCGTACTTTAACTGTTAAATCAGGAATTAATTTTTGGTACCATGGATATGTACTTAATAATTTGTTTTCATGAAGGAAATTACTCTCATTGTGTATAACTCAGCGCCGCAAAAGAACCGACAGCACTTCGAAGTTTTGTGTGCTTCAGTTATTAAGTGTCCTGAATGCTGATGCAATCACATAAGTCTCTGGTAACTAATAGTACTTAATCGCGTCAGGTTACATCGATGTACTTTCGTCACTGCAGCCCTCCGTACTAAGGCTGATATGACTCTGAAGTTCACTGGGTCAAGGTCAAAGCTCCCAGTGTGGTTGCCCAAAAAGACACACCGACCAGCCAGAGTCACAGGCAGGTTGATCTCTGGTGACGTGTCTGGGTGGCACCTACCCCCATCCCCTCACCCCAATCTATCAGTGACGGCGAGTGACGGAAGTGCGAGCTTGCCGTTGCGTCGTACGCGCTGGGGCAGATTTACGAGGGTCGTCTCCCTTGTAGCTGTACCCGTCTAAAATGTTTCCTTTTTTCCTTTACTTTCTTCTCATTTAACTAATGTTTGTAACGAGGCCTGCTAGTAGCAGTTACAGCAAGTATCTTTTCAATTGGTGAGAGATCTGGAGAATGTGCTGGCCAGGCCGGCCGGTGTGGCCGTGCGGTTAAAGGCGCTTCAGTCTGGAACCGCGTGACCACTACGGTCGCAGGTTCGAATCCTGCCTTGGGCATGGATGTGTCTGATGTCCTTAGGTTAGTTAGGTTTAATTAGTTCTAAGTTCTAGGCGCCTCAGAAGTTAAGTCGCATAGTGCTCAGAGCCATTTGTGCTGGCCAGGGCAGCGTCGAACATTTTCTGTATCCAAAAAGGCCCGTACAGGACATGCAACATCCAGTTGTGCGTTACCCTGCTGAAATGTAGGGTTTCGCAGGGATCGAATGAAGGGTAGAGCCCGGGTCGTAACACATCTGAAATGTAACGTCCACTGTTCAAAGTGCCGTCAATGCGAACAAGAGGTGACCGAGACGTGTAACCAATGGCACCCCATACCATCACGCCGGGTGATACGATAGTATGGCGATAACGAATACACGCTTCCAATGTGCGTTCACCGTGATGTCGTGAAACACGGATACGACCATCATGATGCTGTAAACAGAACCTGGATTCATCCGAAAAAATGACGTTTTGCCACTCGTGCACCCAGGTTCGTCGTTGAATACACCATCGCAGGCGCTCCTGTCAGTGATGCAGCGTCAAGGGTAACCGCAGCCATGGTCTCCGAGCTGATAGTCCATGCTGCTGCAAACGACATCGAACTGTTCGTGCAGATGCTTGTTGTCTTGCAAACGTCCCAATCTATTGACTCAGGGATCGAGACGTGGCAGAACGAACCGTTACAGCCACGCGGATAAGATGCCTGTCATCTCTACTACTAGTGATACGAGGCCGTTGGGATCCAGCACGGCGTTCCGTATTACCCTCCTGAACCCACCGATTCCATATTCTGCTAACAATCATTGGATCTCGACCAACGTGAGAAGCAATGTCGCGATACGATAAACCGCAATCGCGATGTGCCACAATCCGATCTGTATTAAAGTCGGAAACGTGATGGTACTCATTTCTCCTCCTTACACGAAGCATCATAACAACGTTTCAACAGGCAACGCCAGTCAACTGCTGTTTGTGTATGAGAAATCGGTTGGAAACTTTCCTGATGTCAGCACGTTGTAGGTGTCGCCACAGGCGCCAACGTTGTGTGAATGCTCTGAAAAGCTAATCATTTGCGTATCACAGCATCTTCTTCCTGTTGGTTAAAATTCGCGTCTGTAGCACGTCATCTTCGTGGTGTAGCAATTTTAATGGCCAGTAGTGTATTTCCTTCTGAAATAATCGTTATTTCGACCTCTCTGCTTGAATCTTCTTCAGGATTTTACGGTGTCCACTATTATCTAGAAGATTGCTGAGGTAAGATCTGAAGTGTCAGTGAAAAGTATTTTTATTTTTATTTTTATGAGGAAGGTCAGAAATTCACTATAGCATTTACAATAGTTGGGACAGGTGTTAGAATGTGACCAATTTTTTTTTTAAATTTATGTCATCGAAATAATTTTTGAAGCTGTTACAGTTCCATAAAAAGTAATAATCTACAGTGTTAAAGCAGACCTTTGTTAAGCTATTCAGATGTAGCGTTCACGCGTTCGTATGAGCTGACATGCATAGCTACATCACGAATGTTAACAAACACGACTTGACACTTGGGAAATAAGAGATGGAAAGAAGATAAAATAGAAAGTACTATGTTGCACATTCCGGCATCCCAAGTACAACCGGTGCTAGAAAGAGTACCACTTTCAGTAACAGAAGAATTAGTACCAACAGCAGTACTAGTTGTTAGATAACTGATAAAGGTGTAGTAGAAGATTTTCTTCTTTTTATTTCCTTAGTTCCGTTTGTAATATTAGGTACCATCGAAAGCTCCAATCGTACCGACCGACCGCCGTTTCACCCTCAGCTGATAGGCGTCGCTGGATACGGATATGGAGGAGCATGTGGTCAGCACACAGCTCTCCTGGCCGACATCAGTTTTCGCTACTTCTCAGTCAAGCAGCTTCTCAATTGGACCGACTAGGACTGGGTGAATCCCACTTGCCAATAGCCCTCGGCAGCCCCAAGTGTTGGCCAAGCCCGACAGCGCTTAACTTCAGTGATCTGAAGGGAACCAGTGAAGTCGTTGCGGAAAGGCCGTTGGCATAATAATTACGTACACTTTTGAAACTTCCTGGCGTATTAAAACTGTGTGCTGGACCGAGACTCGGACTCGGGATCTTTGCCTTTCGCGGGCAAGTGCTCTACCAACTGAGCTACCCAAGCACGACTCACGCCCCGTCCTCACAGCCTTACTTCTACGAGTACCTCGTCTCCTACCTTCCAAACTTTACAGAAGCTCTCCTGCGAACCTTCCAGAACTAGCACTCCTGAAAGAAAGGATACTGCGAAGACATGGCTTAGCTACAACCTGGGAGATGTTTCCATAATGAGATTTTCACTGTGCAGCGGAGTGTGCGCTGACATGAAACTTCCTGGCAGATTAAAACTATGTGCCGCACCGAGACTTGAACTCGGCACCTTTGCCTTTCGTGGGGAAGTGCTGTACCACACTTTTTATTACACGATCTCCTATTTTAGCTATCCAAATAACAGGCTGCAACGGTTCATAATAGATAAATGACTGAATAAATGCTGAGAATGAGAGGCTAATCTGAGAAAATATGGAAGTGCGGCAGATACGGATGGCACTGCTAGCACAGAGCTATCACTCAGTAACTGTCACATACTGATTCTACAACAGGGTCCGTGTGAAAGCGATAAAACGATCAATCCTGAGAAATTACTGGCTTCGATTAATCCAGTCTCGGGTGTAGTCAGACGGAATTGAATCGCGGATGAAAGCCGTTCTAACCCGTCGAGCGAGGAGACATTAGTCTTCGTCACCCAGTTTTCAGCAGGTGACGCTTTAAAGTCCGCTCCGCGAGCGTCGGCAGGTACTTTTGACGGCGCACCTGTCGCAGCCGGACTGACGGCGGAAAAGTTTGCTCATATCGCGCGCGGCGGACCAATTAGAGGGGCGCTCACGTGCGCGGAGAGGCGTGGGTGATGAGGCTGGGGGGGGGGGGGGGGGGGGAGGTAGGTGGTGGATAGCGCCGCTCACTCAGACCGGCTGCGCAGTGGGCGCTGCGCCGTGCCGCGGAACAATTTCAGCCTGACAGTAATATATCGCTGCGTGCCTAATGAAACCCGCTGTGCGCTCCACTCTCAAGTAGCTTACCAAACTCGGATAAGCCCTCATTCCGACATAAACGCCTCGAAAAGCGGCAGAAACATTCCCTGTCTCAAGAGAAAGGCTAGCTTCACTTCTCAGTTATTATTCGGGGACTTGCTGCTCCTAAAACCAAGCTAACGATATCGATTTTCATCCATCATAAGCACATAAAGAGTTCAAACTTAATGAGGTATTACACTAATGGCCATTAAATTTGCTACACCAAGAAGAAATGCAGATTATAAACGGGTATTCGTTGGACAAATATATTGTACTAGAACTGACGTGTGATTACATTTTCACCCAATTTGGGTGCATAGATCCTGAGAAATCAGTACTCAGAACAAGCACATCTGGTCGTATTAACACGGCCTTGATACGCTTGGACAAAGAGTCAAACAGAGCTTGGATGGCGTGTACAGGTACAGCTGCCCATGCAGCTTCAACACGATACCACAGTTCATCAACAGTAGTGACTGGCATATTGTGACGAGCCAGTTGCTCGGCCACCATTGACCAGACGTTTTCAATTGGTGAGAGATCTGGAGAATGTGCTGGCCAGGGCAGCAGTCGAACATTTTCTGTATCTAGAAAGGCACGTACAGGACCTGCAACATGCGGTCGTGCATTATCCTGCTGAAATGTGGGGTTTCGCTGGTATCGAAAGAAGGGCAGAGCCACGGGTCGTAACACATCTGAAATGTAACGTCCACTGTTCAACTGACCGAGACGTGTAACCAATGACACCCCATACCATCACACCGGGCGATGCGCCAGTATGGCGATGACGAATACACGCTTCCAACGTGCGTTCACCGTGATGTCGCCAAACACGGATGCGACCATCATGATGCTGTAAACAGAACCTTGATTCATCCGAAAAAATGACGTTTTGCCATTCGTGTACCCAGGTTCGTCGTTGAGTACACCATCACAGGCGCTCCTGTCTGTGATGCTACGTCAAGGATAACCGCATCCACGGTCTCCGAGCTGATAGTCCATGCTGCTGCAAACGTCGTCGAACTGTTCGTGTAGATGGTTGTTGTCTTGCAAACGTTCCCATCTGTTGACTCAGGGATCGAGACGTGGCTGCACGATCCGTTACAGCCATGCGGATAAGATGCCTGTCATCTCGACTGCTAGTGATACGAGTCCGTTGGGATCCAGCACGGCGTTCCGTATTACCTTTATCAAAGTCGGAAACGTGATGGTACGCATTTCTCCACCTTACACGAGGCATCACAGCAACGTTTCACGAGGCAACGCCGGTCAACTGCTGTTTGTGTATGAGAAATCGGTTGGAGACTATCCTCATGTCAGCAGGTTGTAGGTGTCGCCGCGGCTCCAACCTTGTGTGAATGCTCTGAAAAGCTAATCATTTGCATATCACAGCATCTTCTTCCTGTCGGTTAAATTTCGCGTCTGTAGCACGTCATCTTCATGGTGCAGCAATTTTAATAGCCAGTAGTGTATAAATGTTACAAAGTCATGCGGTGAGGAGGGGGGGGGGGGGGGAGCGGGGTGGGCACGCGACCATTATTTCTGTCTGAAGAGCCAAAGAAACTAGTAAACCTGCCTTACATCGTGCTGGGCTCCCACGAGAACGCAGAATTGCTGTAACAAGACGTGGCATGCACTCGACTAATGTGTCAAGTAGTGCTGGAGGGAATAGACACCATGGATGCTGCAGGGCTGACCGTAAGTCCGTAAGACTACGAGGCATCCCAAATATGCTCAATAATGTTCATATCTAGGGAGTTATGTGACGAGCGGAAGTGTTTAAACTCAGAAGAGTGTTCCTGGAGCCACTCTGTACCAATACTGGACGTGCGGGATGTCGCATTGTCCTACTGGAATTGCCCAAGTAAGTAGGGATTCAAAACGGACATGAATGGATGCAGGTGATCGGACGTGATGCTCACGTGCGTGTTACCTGCCAGAGTCGTATCTAGGCGTATCAGGGGTCCCATATCACTCCAACTGCTCACGCTCCACAGCATTACAGAACCTCCACCAGCTTGAATCGTCTCTGCTGACATGCAGGGTGCATGCATTAATGACGAGGTCTCCATACCCGCACACGTCCATCCGCTCGACACAATCTGAAACGAGACTCGACCGACCAGACAATATGTTTGCACTCTTCAACAGACCAATGTCGGTGTTGACGGGCCCAGGCGAGGCGCAAAGCTTTTGAGCCGTGCAGTCATCAAGGGTACACGGGTGGGCCCTCGGTTCCGAAAGCGCATATCGATGATGTTTCATTAAATGGCTCACACACTGACACTTGTTGATGGCCCAGAACGGAAATCTGCAGGAACTTTCGAAAGGGTTACACTTTTGTCACGTTTAACAATACTCCTTAGTCATCGTAGGTCTCGTCTTGCAGGATCTTTATGCGGCCGCAGCGATGTTGGAGATTTGATGTTTTACCGGACTCCTGATATCTGCGGTACACTCATGAAATGTTTGTACGGCAAAATCCCCACTTCATCGCTACCTCGGAGATGCTGTGTCCCATCGCCCGTGCGCCGACTATAACAGCATGTTCAGACTCACTTAAATCTGGATAATCTGCCACTGTAGTAGCAGTAACCGATCTAACAACTGCGCCAGACACTTATTGTGTTATGTAGGCGTTGCCGAACGCAACGCCGTATTCTTCTCGTCTGCAGATCTCTGTATCTGAATAGGCATGTCTACACCAGCGTGATTGGCGCTTCAGTTGATAAAGTCTCCATACTAGAGACTCGTCGCAGGTGCACCACCTCAATCCCGACGTCACCAGGCTGGCACCATGAGCTCCAAAAACACTGTTAGTGCCCTTATGATTAGCGAAAGCCACTGCTTCGCCTCCTCTGGAATTACTGTCCGTCTGACTAAGTAAAGACAACAACCGCTTCTAACAATACCACCACTTCCAAAGTAGGTTAGAAATCAGATCAATAATGTTGCTCACGCAACATATGTTCACTTTATCGGACAACAAAGCTATTGACTGTGGATGGCATCGTCAGAATGGAAATAATGAAGTCACTGTAAAAAAGTCATTAATTTTGGCACTTATCGTGAATGGATCCCCACGTAGATTTCGTCGAAGTTGTTATGGTTTATCTTGTTCATTGTAGGGTGATCCCACTCTGAGTGCTAGACGGTCCAGATCTGTATTTTAGCAATATTTGAAGACCTAACAAATACGTTTTTCAGGAAATTCTTAATGATCAAACAATCCCAGATCAGAACAATGGTACGGTAGAAATAATTTTTCACTTTGTGTTCACGATCCACATTTTTAGTAAACTTCTTGTAAATTCATATATACTTCTTTCTTATGTCACATCATCTAGATAACAGCTTTGTATCATTCATCATATATTTAGTTTCCACTTTCACCAAACATAAGACTTGACTGTTCTTTTACAAAGCGAAATAACAACTTAAATTCTGCAAAGTGAAACAAAGACTGCTCTGTGCACCTTCGCGCCAAAACGGTTACAAGTAAGTCAAAGATTATGACAGACTCACAGAAATGAATACACACAAGAACCATATCACTGTAATATATCGATACATCGGAGTACCTATACATTAATAAAACCAAATGTGAATATTGTCACAAAAATATGTCTGTTACTTCCCAGAAAAGTATTACGATATTACTGGTACCGAGAATTGGGGTTGGAGTGCCGTAATGGTCCCGTAAATAAAGAACCATTACACGCTCGACCTCGTGGTTGTCCACAGAGCAGACGCGTGCGTGCTGACCGTCGACTTGTCCGACCACCATCCCGTTCACACTTGTTCCATGAGGCTCTGGCTAAGACTCACTGCCTCGTGCCACTTCAGCAACTGACCTCCTATCCACTGCCTATCTCCAGGCACAGCCGGAGCAGCCAACTCTTCAACTTCTATTTTTATTGAAGATAAAGTTGACACTCAAAATGTCTCCAGGATAATATAATTACATCAGATCAACACATCACCTACAGGCTACTGTAGTAAAAATCTCGCTTGATACTCCAGTATTGGAGAGCCTCGACAATATTGATAATTTAAGAAGAGAAAAATGGGCTAAGATGTGACTCGAAGTTTGTGTAAGGGAGGACACTGGTCTAGGATGGTTCGTGCAGCTGTGTCAGCCTCATTACCAAGATTGTGTACTGGATCACACATTTGCTTAGTAAGCAGGAGACCCGGCTTCAACTCCTGGCTTAAGCACAAATTTTAACTCAATAACTCAGCATTCTATCCTTATTATGAATACAGTGAAAAAGTGTTGGGTTTCACTTGAAGTAGTGTCCACCGTTTTGGACACTACAAAAATCAAGTTCTTAAATTGTGGTGTTGCAAAGTTTTATGAAATTATGATTTAACATGGGGGTGAAGCTTCATGTTTTACATTAATATGTTGAATTTTTCACTGTGGACCTCGGCGATGTCAGTGAGGAACAAGTAGAACTATTTCCACCCGGGCGTCAAGGAGATGGAAAAGACATATCAGGTATGGTGGAACGCAAAGTGCTAAAGAAAGGTGGCAGTGGTGAAGGGAGACAATCCAGGAAGAGCAGTTTCGCCCCGTGTCAGATAGGACTTGACGCAGCGAACCAGCGAAGGGAAATTAAATTGCCATCAAACATGTGTGGTGTTTTTGTAATAATTTTCAGCATTCTTAAGTGAACATATACTATCGTCACAGCGTGTTATCGGCTCCATACATGGTTACAAAATACACTGGTGCTCAAAATTAAAGCAACAAACGGAAATTTTCAACGTAGCGTTATTTTTTTTTTGCCACAGAACAGTATAAACGGTTGATGATATAATAGAAACAATGCAAAAAAATACAGAACGTAAACAACTGCGACATTTATAACGGTGAAGAAAAAATTTTTCCGACTTAACGTATTTGCACATAAATTCCGACAACTGGTTAATGTGCTCGCTATGGGGTGTGACCACCGCTGGTGGCAATAATGGCCTGACGTCATGCTGTGAACGATGGAGTCAGTCAAATGTGGAGGAAATATGGCTCGTTTCTCCTGCAGAGCTGCTCGCAAGTCTTGGAGACTGATTGGTGGATGCTGACGTGATGCAGCCCGTCTCCCTAGTGCATCACAGACATACTCTACTGGATTCGAATCGTGAGAGCGAGCAAGTGCCGAGTACGAGTCTCGGTCCGGCACACAGTTTTAATCTGCCAGGAGGTTTCATATTAGGGCGCACTCCGCTGCAGAGTTAAAATCTCATTCTGGTATCAACAACCCGTGCTCTGTGATGTCGAACATTATCGTCCATCAGTACGAAGTCTGGGCCCTGTGCACCTCGCAACAACCGAACATGAGGTCCCAAGATGTCGTCACGACACCTGACAGCAGTTAAATCTTGCCGATTCACCCGTACAATTTCACGATGAGGTGTTCAAGCGGTCAACGTGACCCCTGCCCACACCGTTAGCGATCCTCCTCGATATCGGTGTCTTTCCACAATTTTCGGGTCTCGAAATCGTGGTCCACGTTCCCTCCAGATGAGAATGCCTGAGAATCACTCTCCAGACCAAGTCGGGGCTCATCTGTGATAATAACATTGGCCCACTATTCAATCGTCTGGGTGGCATGTTACACCCAAATAGCTTTCCTCTCTCTTTGATGTCACACATGCTCGGCCCTGCCCTGGTCTTCTGGATACAGTTTCGGTTTCTGTAAACTGTGACCACAACCCAGAAATATCGAAACGATTCACATTAAGCCCTCGGGCTACTGGTAAGCGTCTTCTCTGTAGCATGGTGCATCGTCTGTGACTGTGTACACAGCGATTGTGGATGTGGGACTATTCTGCAAACACGTCTGGTATTGTCCTGACGTCAACGTTGGAGTGGTTCTCTGTTGACCGGAAAGCCATCTTCCGTGCAGAACACGATTATACGGACATCTGTTGACAGTCTGTATGATTATATCGTGGATTAAACTCAGGACGGGAAAATGGCGGTTTGTTGCTTTAATTTTGGGCGCCAGTGTAAACAATTTATTTTTAATGGAATTAAAAAACTTCATGTAAAAAAATGGCTCTGAGCACTATGGGACTTAACATCTGTTGTCATCAGTCCCCTAGGACTTAGAACTACTGAAACCTAACTAACCTAAGGACATCACACACATCCATGCCCGAGGCAGGATTCGAACCTGCGACCGTAGCAGTCGCGCGGTTCCGGACTGCGCGCCTGGAACCGCTAGACCACCGCGGCCGGCAAACTTCATGTAAAAAGAAATGTGATTTCAGCTAAGACTTCAGATGTTATTTGTACAAAAATCTGCGGTAATACAGACAAACCAAAATCACACTTGAAATCAGTATGAAAAATACACCTTACAGTCATAAAACATCGTATCAAAAGTTTTAAAATGTAGTACAATGTACTCAATGATGTATTGTTCTCTCTGATGTGCCAGTACAAGGTGACGTTGCTGCAATATTTTGCTAGTTACAAGCGATTCACTTAATTAGGAAAATATTTCAGAATTTAGGAAAATTGTACTGGAAGTCTGCTGAAATGATGACACCGTCAGAAGTTCGGCCAACAGATCACCCAACGGAGCAGAGAATGTGTTTCCTGCTTTATTTCCTATGCAGATTGAAACGCGACGTTTTGGCAGGCAATTACGCCGCTTGTCAGAAAAGGCGACAGTGCACACGCCCTTCGTGTGTTCAATGTGCGGTGTGTAACAGCGCGTAAATAATTGGCAGCTTGCGTAACTTCATGGCTCCCAAAAAAGCTACACGCAGCGCCCGTGATGCCGCTGGAAACGGAAGTGCCTTCACTCTCTTCACAGTACAATGCTGTGCATACATCAGAACGACAGTATGCTAAAGCATGATGATGCTTTTATCTAATAGAAAAAATACGTGTTTCATTACAACTGTTGCAAGACATTGTTAACCAGTACTTGCCTACGCCGCATTGCGACATCTACCCCAAAAGAGGACATCGCTGGTTACGTATTCCTCTCCTACGTTTTGTCCGTTTAAATTCTCTTTTTATGAATTATTTTCATCCCATTTATGTAATTCTATTAGCTCTTTAAACTTTCTACATTGCATTCCATTAGCTAAAGTATAGTTAGCTAAATTTCCCGATAGATCTACAGCATTTCGGCACCACGTAGGCCTACTGTCAATCACGCATTTCCTTTTTCATTACATTTTAAAGAACTGCTTTCGTCTGCCTATTTTTGATGCATTTCAATTTGTACCCTACCCAGTTTTTAAAACATTTTAGTTCCAGAATAGTTTTTAATTCATTGCAAGATTCTTACGTAATTGTGCGCACGTATTTGTGTGACGTATGTGAGATAGTAGGGAAAGGAAGAGAAGGAAAAGTAGTTGGTGAATTTGGTCTGGGGGGTAAGGAAGGAAACAGGAAGCCGCCTGGTAGAGTTTTGCACAGAGCACAACTTAATCATAGCTAACATTTGATTTAAGAATCATGAAACAAGGTTGTATGTGTCAAAAGGGCCTGAAGACACTGAGAGGTTCCAGAGAGATTATATAATGGTACAACAGAGATTTAGGAACCAGCTAAATTGTAAGACATTTCCAGGGCCAGATGTGGACTCTGACCACAATCTATTGGTTATGAACTGTCGATTAAAACTGAATCAACTGCAAAACGGCAGGAATTTAAGAAGACGGGACATGGATAAACTGAAAGGACCAGAGGTTCTAGACAGTTTGAGAGGGAGAATTGTGGAACAATTCACAAGTGCAGGAGAAAGCAATACAGTAGAAGAAGAATGGGTAGCTTTGAGCGATGAAAGAGTGAAGGTGGCAGAGGATCAAGTAGGTAAAAAGACTAGGGCTAGCAGAAATCCTTGGGTAACACAAGAGATATTGAATTTAATTGATGAAAGGAGAAAATATAAAAATTCAGTAAATGAAGCCTGCGAAAAGGATTACAAACGTGTCAAAAATGAGATCGACAGGAAGTGCAAACGGTAAAACGGTAAACAGCGAAGGTTAGAGGACAAATGTAAGGATGCAGAAGCAGATAGCACTAGGGGTAAGATAGATACTGCCTACAGGAAAATTAAAGAGACCTTTGGAGAAAAGAGAACCATTTGTATGAATATCAAGAGCTCAGATGGAAATTTAGTTCTAAGCAAAGAAGGGAAAGCAGAAAGGTGTAAGGAGTAAATAGAGGGTCTATACAAGGGCGATGTACTTGAGGAAATATTATGAAAATGGAAGAGGGAGTAGATGAAGATGAAATGGGAGATGTGATACTGCGTGAAGAATTTGACAGAGTTCTGAAAGACCTAAGTCGAAATAAGGCCCCGGGAGTAGATAACATTTATTACAACTACTGATAGCCTTGAGTGACCCAGCCATGATCAAACTGTTTCACTTGGTGAGAAAAATGTATGAGGCGAAATATCCTTCGACTTCAAGAAGAATATAATAATACCAATCCCAAAAAAAGCAGGTGTTGACAGGTGTGAAAATTACCGAACTATGAGTTTAATAAGACACGGTTACAAAATACTAACACGAATTGTTTACAGACGAATGGAAAAACTGGTAGAAGCCGACCTCGGGGAAGATCAGTTTGGATTCCGCAGAAATGTTGGGACACGTGAGGCAATACTGACCCAACGACTTATGTTAGAACATATGTTAGGGAAAGGTAGACGTACGTTTCTAGCATTTGTAGATTTAGAGAAAGCTATTGACAATGTTGACTGGAATACACTTTTTCTGATTCTGAAGGTGGCAGGGGTAAAATACAGGGAGCGAACGGCTATTTGCAATTTGTACAGAAACCAAAGAGAAGTTACAAGACTCGAGGAGCACGAAAGGGAAGCAGTGATTGGGAATGGAATGAGGCAGGGTTCCAACCTACCCCTGATGTTATTCAATCTATGTATTGAGCAAGCAGTAAAGGGAACAAAAGAAAAATCTGGAGAAGGAATTAAAACGCAGGGAGAAGAAATAAAAACTCTGATGTTTGCCGATGACATTGTAATTCTGTCACAGACAGCGAAGGACCTTGAAGAACAGCTGAACGGAATTGACAGTGTCGTGAAAGGAGGCTATAAGATGAACATCAACAAAGGCAAAACGAGGATAACGGAATGTAGTCGAATTAGATCAGCTGATGCTGAGGCAGTTAGATTAGAAAGGAGACACTGAAAGCAGTAGATGAGTTTTGCTCCCTGAGAAGCAAAGTAACTGACGATGGGAGATATAAAATGTTGACTGGGTATGACAAGGTAGGCCTTTCCTAGGAAGAGAAATTGGCTAACATTGAGTATACATTTAAGTCTCCGGACGTTCTTTCCTAGAGTATTTGTATGGATGTAGCTACGTATGGAAGTGAAACACGTACGGTAAATAGTTCGGACAAAAAGAGAATAAAGGTTTTCGAAAAGTGGTACGACAGAACAATCGTGAAGATTAGATGGGTAGATCACGTATCTAATGAGGAGGTACTGAATGGAATTTGGGAGAAGACGAATTTGTGGCACAATTTGACTAAAGGAAGGGATCGCTTGGTAGGACACGTTATGAGGCACCAAGCGATCGCCAGTTTAGTATCGGAGGGAAGCGTGGAGGGAGAAATGGTTCAAATGGCTCTGAGCACTATGGAACTTAACATCTGTGGTCATCAGTCCCCTAGAACTTAGAACTACTTAAACCTAACTAACCTAAGGACATCACACACATCCATGCCCGAGGGAGGATTCGAACCTGCGACTGTAGCTGTCAAGCGGTTCCAGACTGATGCGCCTAGAACCGCATGGCGTGGAGGGAGACCAAGAGATGAATACATCAAGTAGATTCAGAAGAATGTACGTTTGAGTAATTACTCGGAGATGAATAGGCTTACACAGGATGGAGTGACATGGATAGCTGCATGAGACTGGTCTCTGGACTGAAGACCACAACAACAATAACATGTGTTTAAGTGACATCTGACAAGTTTTCACAAGAATAATGTTTTTCGTGTCGAATCTGCACCCCGTTACGTCAGGAACGTTATTCACATTATGATTCTCCCGGTACTGCATTATCATGTCTGTTCGACCACGTTAAGCTTAATTTGTTTATATCTTATAGCGATGTCACTTTGACTGAATCGCATTTCGCTAATGTAAGGCAGATTCTGTTTTATTCAGGTATGTCTCATTACACTTTTAAGCTCGTATTTCCCATACGTACGAAATCAGTATTTTCTAAATATTTTATAATTTACTGTTTACATTACGTATATTGTATTTGGTTTCCCTTTTCCTGACAGATCAGTAGGGGGTCATTATTGACCGAAATCGATAGTCTGACAACTGGCAATTACTGACTGGAATTAAAGGAAGAAATTCCAACACAAACGCCAACAGATAAATTTCCTGTTTCTCATTGAACTATGCTATTGATATATGAAGACCAGGTAAATACGTGGCTGCAATGCAATTGCCGGAACTGGCAAGGTAATATCTAAAAACCAACTGCTTCACCTAAACTGTTCTCCACTATTTCGCAACTAACTTCTTTGTAAAGGGGGAAGATATGACATGTCGTATTGCTGAAGTATCTTGTCTTTCTTAAGGGGAGGTTTACTATCATTTGGTTCAAACAATTGATTTTGTTTTAAAATACATTTTTGGATCCATAAAAATGTTTGGAATCCACCCCTCAAACGGTTTTTCCGAATACGGAACGGAAATGTTTGTTGTTCGCGGTTGAACAAAAAAATGCACCTGCCTGAAATCGGCCTTTTTCACGCACCAGCTTTTTTTTCTTTCGGAGGACGAGTTATTGTACCGATGCTTGGGAGGAAACACACAAAATTCAAATGAAAGTTATAAAGCGGGGGTTTGGAAGTTAGGCACCAAGCATTTGCATTCTGGGGTTAAGACTGTGGAGATTGCAACTTTCCTGGCAGTGAGAAGCTTCAACGAAGGGTTCGGCAATTCTGAAGACCATGACAATGATGGACGTCACCGTGGGACTCTATTCGACGCATTTCACCAAGCATTCGGACGACCACCGGCTTCAAGCGGCCGAAAACCGCTTGTCACCGACCGTACGAGCGGTTCTGGAACAGCGCAGGATGGCTCAAATCGAGCAGAACGCCCTCTATGAGGAAGACGTAGTTTAAGGACCCGGAATAGCAGATTGAACGTAAGTTGCATAATATTGCATTTATATGTAGTCAAAACTTCAAACGCGTTTTTCTCGAAATGACCTTTTTTTTTTTTATCGCGCGGTATGGTAACTTCAAATCTACTGAACCGATTGGCATGATTATTTGTTTCCGACGAAGCTAACTAAATTGTCTAGGAGTTGTACCACCTTTATTCCGATCCATCAACTATAAATATTTTTACTTGGCCGACGAAGTCGAAAAATAAACGAAAAAACCCTATTTTTAACAAATGGCCGCCATTTTGTTTCAAGAATCTTATATACTTCGCTAACGTCAACTCAATTTTGATTTCAGACGAGTCGGCTGACCTTTGACATACCGCGCGAGGAGGTCTGCATCGAAATTTCGTTTCGTTCCGAGGGTACTTCCGCCTTTGCGGAAGGAAATATCAATAAACATTTTGACCAAATTTGATATTTATATCTATAACACATCCTTTCCGGTCAAAAATTCCAGTTTGTAAAGGAAATATCAATAAACATTTTGACCAAATTTGATATTGATATCTATAACACATCCTGAGAAAAAAATTCTCAGAGAACATGCTTTTTCCGGGCCAAAGATAGTAAACCTCCATATATCTTTAGAAAATGTGTATGAACAGTTAGGGATTGTAAATGGGTTAGGCGGGCCTTATACAATCTATTGTTTAGCGAATAACGAAAGAGCAGATGGTATCATCTTCCTTACCGTCTGAATATCACAGAATATCACCTCGAGTGACGCAAGGAAGCGATGAACATGTAAGAAATGGAAATTTGTGGTAAGGACTATGGGACTAAACTGCTGAGGTCATCAGTCCCGAGGTTTACGCACTACTTAATCTAACTTAAACGAATGCTAAGGACGACACACACACCCATGCCCGAGGGAGGACTCGAACCTCCGACGGGGTGAGCCGCGCGAACCGTGACAAGACGCCCTAGACCGCACGGCTACCCCGCGTGGCTTGAAGAAATGTCTCATGGCAATAACACTGAGTAAAATATTCTCCGGCTACCAGTCGCGTCAAGTGGTTACAATGCCAAGAACTTTCTGTCAAGTTCTTCCCACTGTCGTGTGGGATGAGTGCTGTAGGGCTGCTGGTACATCCTTATACCCGTGTACTTATCAGTCGAATTAATCGTCTTAAATTTACTATGGTGGCATTGTGGACAGTTTTGATATGATGGCGCTGTGTACGAATGTGTCTATCAAAGCCTCTTTGGACTTAGAATCCAAGTTATTTGAAAGTGATGTAGCCGAGATGTTTAGACACACTCTTCCGTCATTTTGTAACGCCGGAAATGCATATCCTTCTATTTCCATCTATTGTACTATAAATTTTTTCCTTATTTTGTTACCTGAAGACAAGACGTTTCTGTGTCTTTGTATATTGTAATTGTTTTACTGTTTGTATACATATGTATTTATGTCGATGTATAATTGGTTTTTTTGTAAATACTATTTGTATTTTTACGCTGGGTCTTGCCTAGGGAAAACTATGTTATCGAACGAATACATCGATAGGTCGTGTGGAGAACCAAAGTGTTTAGGATCTTTGGTAGTGAGAACTCGGCCGCGTGGAGCGCGGGCAGAGCAGAGTCTGGCTGGAGGAGGGCAGTGGAGCAGGTGTGTTGTGTGACGCTCCCGCGAGTTGCCGCGCTTTCGGGGTTTGGCAGCATGTAATTGCGCTCGACTTGCTATGTTAGTTTCTGACATGGTGTCGCGGACGAGAAGCGTTAGCTGGCACGCATCAAGAGCCCGTTTCGGCTGGAGACCGTGTCGAGAAGAAGGCGCCCCAACATCCAGCTTCTGCAACAGCGACGGCCGACAATGAGTGACTGTCGCCACCTCCTCGATCGACGACTTCTAACCTTCAATCAACCAACAAGGAAGACTGGTAGCACGTAAAGTTTTAGAACTCTATGGTAGACCTCTGCTTTTCAAACTGTTAAATTTTTCTCACTAAATTACAGCAACGTAGCATGAACCTTTGTTGCTCATTGTCCCAATTGCATTACCAAGCAGGGTCCTTTCCTTTTCCGGAATGAACCCGAGTGTCGCTGAAATTCAAACGCCAGCATTAAAGTAATATCATTCGATTTCACTGCTTTAATTTCAAAGTTCAGTTAAGGTATTCATAGCTGGCAACAATATTTAGATTACACACGCAGAAATTAAGAGTGCGAGTTTTGTTACCACATTTTAGCTTACTTGTGACTGCAGCTCAGCTTGGTACGTACTAAATTTTACTATTGCTAAATGTTCAGAATCATTTAATTCAAGTTCAAAGTTAAATCTCTTATTTCTAAATTGCGTAGATTCAAGTAGCTTTTGAAATGATTGTTGAGGTAGCCCAAGACTAACCTTATTTTATTGAATTTCGTAATGCTTCAGAAACAAAGCTCACTATTAATTTCAGTCACTAAATTAGCTTCCAATTTTCCGATTTTATTAATTCTTTTGCTAAATTAAGTCAGAGTGTAGCGAATTTCATTACTTCTGACAAACTTTCAGTTTTCACACTACACGTGTCAACCTTCAGTTGCCACGCTTCTAGTGCTAATTATATGTGTAATAACCTATCTTTTTCAGTTACTATAGTAATTGTCCATAGGACTGGCGACCGTAATTTCCCCCAAATCTCAAATATCTAATTACCGCTAGTTAATTGTTAACGTAACGGCCGCACATTTACTTTCTTTATTAACTTTACCCCTTTTCAAAATTAATTTCCACCAATTTCATTTGAATTTTTCCTTTCATTTAGATGTAACGCTTTCCTCCCTCTTTACCGACAGATTAACTTCGGTGACGATTGCTTTTCCCAAATTTCCATTAGGTACACGCGGTTTAATTTTTCACTGTCATTAAGGTCGATAAGTGAGGGGCAGACTTTCCGCACAACGGCCAGTATTACGATCAGGCCGACGGCACTGCGGTAGCATGCCGATAGCTCTGGCAACTGCGAATCTGTTGATGGAGAAATTCAAGGACATTGACTTCTATACGACCCCATTAAGCTCTAGTAGTTTCTTCCTGTACATTGATGCCACGTTATTTGCCTCCATGATCGTAAAAACTTTACTATGTTTTCGAATATCTCAGCGCTATAACAGTAACATCCTGTTCATTGTAAAAGTTGTAAAAGACGATGGATTGGCCGTCCTCGACGTCCTTGTCTAATGCTAACGAAATTGATGTCTTGCCCACAGCAAACATACGCATACGGCTCTGTACTTCCAACCCACCAACCGTTGCCACCCGTCACAGAAAAGCACTGTGTTACTAACTTTCATACGTCGTTCACGACCGTTGTCAGACACCGATAAACAGCCCCATGAGGTGAGCCATCTACGCAAGGTCTCTGTAGAACTTAACATGGGTGCGGAAAACAGCTGTCGTATGTAACCCAACTCGTTCTGTTTGCCCTTGAGACCCAGAAAGCTTTAGATCTCGGCGCCCTGATTGCTGCCGTATTTCTTGGCCTCCGGACGGCATTTGATACAGTTCCGCACTGCCGCCTAATTAACAATGAACAAAATAAAACGATATCATACTACCTGTGTGGGCGGACTGAAGACAGCAAACAGAAAACAACATGTCATTCTTGATGAAGAGAAAACATCAGACATGAGAGTAACTTCGTGTGTATCCTAAGGCAGTGTAATAGAATCATTACTTTTGATGTATAACCTCGTGTATAATGTCTCAAATTCCATGCTAATTTTAGCGAATACAGACGAAATAGCCGGCCGCGGTGGCCGAGCGGTTTTAGGCGCTTCAGTCCGGAACCGCGCGACTGCTACGGTCGCAGGTTCGAATCCTGCCTCGGGAATGGATGTGCGTGATGTCCTTAGGTTAGTTAGGTTTCAGTAGTTCTAAGTTCTAGGGGTCTGATGACCTCAGATGTTAAGTCCCATAGTGCTCAGAGCCACTTGAATCATTTGAAGAAACAAAATTACCTGCAGAGGATTGACGCCTGGTGCAGCGATTGCTAATTGACCCTCAACATAAACAAATGTAACAATTGCTCATAAATAAGCGGAAATATCCGTTATTGTACGAGGTGAGTTCAATACATAATTTATGCATTTTTCTTCCCTGTCAGTTTGGGTTGGGCAACGGCCTTGCCGCAGTGGATACACCGGTTCCCGTGAGATCACCGAAGTTAAGCGCTGTCGGGCGTGGCCGGCACTTGAATAGGTGACCATCCGGCCGCCATGCGCTGTTGCCATTTTTCTGGGAGCACTCAGCTTCGTGATTCCAATTGAGGAGCTACTCGACCGAATAGTAGCGGCTTCGGTCAAGAATACCATCGTAACGACTGGGAGAGCGGTGTGCTGACCCGACGCCCCTCCTATCCGCATCCTCTCCGGAGGATGACACGGCAGTCGGATGGTACCGGTAGGTCATTCGTGGCATGAAGACGGAGTGCTGCCATTTTCGGTTGAAAAAATGCAAAATTTGTTATGTGACACCGCAGAACAGTCCCGCTTCAGTCCCTATAGTGACCTGAATTTCTGACAGGTGTCAGCGCTATGTTTAGCCTTCAAAACGAAGTCTATAACGGAGGTGCGTCCCATCCAGAGAGTTGTCATTGAGTTTCTTTCGGAGGAAAACCAGGATATCGCGGATACTCATAGGCTCTTGCAGAATACGGAGACCTAGCAGCGAATAAAAGCGCGATGAGTCGTTGGGCAAGCATCCGTCATCATCGCAACGAGGTCGCGCAAACCTGTCCAATCTCCCACATGCTAGCCGGCCGCCCACAGCTCTGACTCCTGCTGTATTGGAACGTGCGGACACTCTCATTCGAGGTGATCGACGCAGTCACATCGCTGCGCAACTGGATATCTCCGTCGTGCTGCTGACACACTCGTCTACCAATTGGCGTACTCGAAGACGTGTTCCCGCCGGGTTCTTCGCCGCCTAAGGAAGACTATGAAGATCAACAATGAGGGCTACCTGCGCGGCATTGCTTGCGCGTTACGAGGCTGCCAAGGGGATCCTCCATAGTGTAAATAATGGATTTTGATGCGCTTCAAATGTGTTGTAGAGGCACTTACCCTGATTACCTGGCTATCCGGTTTTCTGGCGACGGGCCTTGGTATTTGAGAAAATCGATTTTGAAGTTCATTGTACGCTTTGTATATCCGTAACATCAGAAATATATCGAGTATGTCAGCGTAGCGCAGCGGTTTAGGTTCGCGGCTACCGCGATGAAGGTACCGTCTCCGAATACTACTCGTGTATTTCTTTTTTTTTTTTTAAATCGACCGAATTTTTCATTTTTATTTCAAAGAATATCAACAAACAGAGTATGGTGCGCGAAATTATGAAGCTGTATTCAGTTATTAATTTTTCAAATATTCATTCCGTTTGTGTTTCGCAGTTAGAGTTCCAAATGTGCGTACAACGGCCGCTTCTTGTATTACCTGAAATCGATCTCCGCCCATTATCGTCCCCTCTCCCGTCAACACCGTTGGCCGGAACGGGAACCCCAGCTCCTAGGCCAAAGTGGATGCGATTTGCATTCCTTTACGTTCGCATCTAACTACAGTGTCAGTTGCTCTCAAAGCGTCTCTAGTTCCGTGTGTTAGAAAAATTCTGCGAAATGGAAGAACCAAGTGTTTCTGCAGTAGTGCAGCCAGAAGAAGATCCATAAGTAGAAGAGTTGAACGAAGAATCAAAAGGCGAAATCACAATGCCATTAAATACGCTGAAAATCTACTCCGCGATTTGAATCTCGTAACGAATATACCGCCTAGCGTGATATCTGCCTATTCCGCTGCAATAGGCGGTGAGATATGTATCGCAATACAGGATCTCTTGGCCGAAAGACAGATCATTGATAGATTTCAACGAAGAAGATCAATTGGGAGAAAACGATGCGAACCTCAAACTGAATGAATATTTGAAAAAATTTGTAAGTAGGCTGTTTATGTTTTCTTTATGTAAGTAGGCTGTTTAGGTTCTTATATTGGTAACGCCGCCGCCACGTAGCGCTCTCTGTATGAAAATGAAATCACTGGCTGTGCTGTGTGCAGTCTGTGGCTAGTTTGCATTGTTGTCTGCCATTGTAGATGGGCAGCTGGATGTTAACAGCGCGTAGCGTTGCGCAGTTGGAGGTGAGCCGCCAGCAGTGGTGGATGTGGAGAGAGAGATGGCGGAGTTTTGAAATTTGTCATGAACTGCTATATTTATATAAGATGATATCAAGGTAAATACATTGTTTGTTCTTTATTAATATCTTTCATTTGCTAACTATCCCTATCAGTAGTTAGTGCCTTCAGTAGTTTGAATCTTTTATTTAGCTGGCAGTAGTGGCGCTCGTTGTATTGCAGTAGCTTTAGTAGCGAAGATTTTTGTGAGGTAAGTGATTTGTGAAAGGTATAGTTTAATGTTAGTCAGGGGCATTCTTTTGTAGGGAATTTTGAAAGTCAGATTGCGTTGCGCTAACAAAATATTGTGTGTCAGTTTAAGCACAGTCATGTATAATTGTTCAAAGGGGACGTTTCATAAATTAATAACTGAATACATCTTTATAATTTATCACACTTTACTCTGTTTGTTGATATTCTTTTAAAATAAAATTGAAAAGTTCGGACGATTTAAAAAAAAAAATACATGAGCAGGATTCGAACACAGTACCTCCAGCGCCGTAGTTATGAACCTTTACCGCTGTGCTACGCTGACTTACTCAGAATACACCTAATGTTACAAATATACGAAGCGCGCAATGAACTTCAAAATCGTTTTTCTCAAAAACCAACTCCCGTCGCTAAAAAACGGGATAGCCAGGTACTCAGGGTAAGTGCCTCTAAACATATTTGAAGCGCATCAAAATCCGTGATTTACAGTATGGAGGTCCCCTTGTGAGAGTGTAAATTTTTTGTTTGTCTCACAGGCGATAGACAAGGGTCCACCACTTCGAACCGGAAAGAAAATGGCAATCTACGGATTGGTGCCACACCCCCTCCCCTCCGAACAATAAGTTCAGAGCCTCACCGTCAGTCGGTAAAGTTATGATGACGGTCTTCTGGGAGTCGGAAGGGGTTATTATGTTTGACGTCTTCCATCAGGGGTGCCACGATGAACGCTGAAGTGTATTGTTCTACCCTCAGGAAATTGAAGAATCGACTCGAGCGTGTTCGTCGTCGTAAAAATGCAAACCAGCTTCTCCTTGTCCATGATGTAGCAGCACCACAGCTGAAGATAGGGAAGTTAGATTTGGTGCAATATTTTGGAGCACACAAGTTATAGCCAGGTGCGGGCCAGATTGCATTAAGTTACGCTGAGCAGCGGTTGCGAAGTGGAATGGAGGCCACAGGGGTCAAGGAACCACTGAAAAGCGCAAACGTAGCGGTCTGCATGCCGCAAGCTACAGGAAGAATGGGCCCACTGGCGCAACCGGGGTGTGAGGCGTACATGACTCGGAGCGATGCGTTAGCGAAACAGAGGCGCGCAGCCAAGTATAAATAGGTGTTGTTTTCTAACGAGATTCATTCAAGTGTGGCAGCTCTCCTGGACGGCGGGGCGTGACACACTGCCGGGCTACACGCAGCAACAGATGGGGCGCCAGCGTCCCAGTCCACGGCGGGTCATTGGTTCGACCCTCTGAGGCCAAAGCTGGGTCTGCAGCCAGCCAGGGCGGGCCACTCTTCGGCTCGCTACCGCCGACAGTCGTCTCGCTTCCCGACACATGCCGGTGACTTTCGTGGCGAGGGGCCGCAGATTCCGACGCAGCAACGTAGGGGGTCGTTGCCGCTGCGTTCCCAGCTACGGCAACCAAGGAATAAACAGCAGCGGGGCCAGCCTACGGCTCCCAGCGGAGCAGCACTGAGTCAACGGGGACGGTGGCCGCTGAGTCGGCTGCTGGCGCAGCCATCCTGACGTGATCGGAACTACAGCTGGCGAACAAGGCAGGCACGACACAGCATTGCGTTGCACTGGTCACTGGGGCAGTGGCCTCAGCATTGCGGGGCCTGTGATGCGGACTGAGGTCAACGAAGCACTGCAGTGGAAATTAATGAATCATTTGAAGAGCTCGGACGAGTTTTAGTACGGTACCTCCTGGCACCCATCCGCTACATTTGGTGTCAATACGCCGCATTTGGCGTCTGATGCGACAACAGTGACAACCCAAGACCTCACTCAAGCATGCACACTGTAGAGAAGAGCTCACAAAACTTCACTGGACTGTTCTTCCTCGTCCATCACTCAGCCTGGGTCTCGCACCTTCCAACTCCCATCTGCTTCGCCCAATGAGTTATGCATTCCACGGAAAACAGTATGTGCAAAGTGGGCAGGCTACTGATGCAGCAAGATTTTGGCTCCGATGTCGATCAGTAGAGTGGTACATGCGAGCATACAGGTCCTCCAAGTAACTTGGTGTAAGGCTGTCATATTGAAGGGATTATCTTGAAAAATAGCGTTCTTTACCTAGAAAAACGAGGAATAGTATGGTGTAAAACCAACATTCTCTCAGAGGAATAATGTGTCAGATTAACTTAACGCCCCTCGTATTAGCAAACGTTTGTGAAACAATCAGTAGAAGCAGTCAGATCCATTAAATATCTAGAAGAATATAGCCAGAATGACTTATAGTGAAACGGATGCATAAAGGAGGCCAGATGGCAGACTGAGACTGATAGGAAGTTTCATCTGGAAATGTAGTCTATCAACAGAGAAGCTACCTTACAAAACAAACATTCGACCAATGCTTGAATGCTGCTCATCACTCTGGGAACGCCACCAGATAGGACGGACAGACGAAACAGAGACTATCCAAGAAAGAGCAGCGCGTTTCGTTACAGGTTCGTTTAGTACACCTATATCTACATCTACATGGATACTCTGTAAATCACATTTAAGTGCCTGGCAGAGGGTTCATCGAACCACCTTCACAATTCTCTATTATTCCAATCTCGTATAGCGGGCGGAAAGAATGAACACCTATATCTTTCCGTAAGAACTCTGATTTCCCTTATTTTTTTTTGGTGATCGTTCATCCCTATGTAAGTCGGTGTCAACAAAATATTTCCGCATTCGGAGGAGAAAGTTGGTGATTGGAATTTCGTGAGAAGATTCCGTCGCAACGAAAAACGCCTTTCTTTTAATGATGTCCATCCCAAATCCTGTATCATTTCTGTGACACCCTCTCCCATATTTCGCGATAATACAAAACGTGCTGCCTTTCTATGAAGTTTTTTGATCCACTCCCTCAGTCCTATCTGGTAAGGATCCTACACCGCGCAGCAGTATTCTAAAAGTGGACGGACAAGCGCAGTGTAGGCAGTCTCCTTACTATGTCTGTTACATTTTCTAAGTGTCCGGCCAATGAAACGCAGTCTTTGGTTAGGCTTCCCCCACAACATTTTCTATGTGTTCCTTCCAATTTAAGTTGTTCGTAATTGTAATACCTAGGTATTTAGTTGGATTTACGGCTTTTAGATTAGACTGATTTATCGTGTAACCTAAGTTTAACGAGTTCCTTTTAGCACTCATGTGGAAGACCTCACACTTTTCGTTATTTAAGGTCAACTGCCACTTTTCGCACCATTCCGATATTTCTTCTAAATTGTTTTTCAGTTTGTTTTGATCTTCTGATGACTTTATTAGTCGATAAACGACAGCGTGATCTGCAAACAACCGAAGACGGCTGCTCAGATTGTCTCCCAAATCGTTTATATAGATAAAAGGCAGCAAAGGGCCTATGACACTACCTTGGGGAACGCCAGAAATTACTTCTGTTTTATTCGATGACTTTCCGTCAATTACTACGAACTGTGACCTCTCTGACAGGAAATCACAACGCAGTCACTTAACTCAGATGATATTTCATAAGCACGCAATTTCACTACTAGCCGAGTACAAAAGCCTCAAGGAGATGTTCAATTCTAGTGGCAGACGCTGCAAGAGAGGTGTCTTGCATCATGGTTTGGTTTAGTGTTGAGATTATCAGAGCTAACGTTCCTAGAAGAGTGAAACAATATGTTTCTTCCTCATACGTACATCATGAACGAAAATTAGAGATATTTGACCTGACATAATGCCTTATCAACAAGCGTTCTTTTCCGCGAACCACAGGTTGCTGGAAAAGGAAAGGCGGGAAGTGAAAGTAACACACAAAGTAACTAAGAGACACTCCGTAAAGTAGATTTCGCAGTGTAGATGCAGATGGCTAGTGTTACGGTTCGTAAGCAACGAGTGTCACGGAAGCGACACGCGGAATCTGAGTGAGGCAAAAATTAAAAATAAACAAAGTAGTTGTAAATAATAGAGCAAATAAAACAAAAACAAATAAAAGCATACGCTTATCTTTATGTTGTAACTGAATGTTGTCACCCTGCGGCTAATCCTTATGAGTCGAAAGTCGATTCCGTTTTTCTGAAAGAGACAATGAGCAAAAATGAGCAGCAGCGATCTAGCTTTGCCTGTCTGTCTAAATAGAACGCCTGAGCAGCGTAAGGAGTCACGAATGGGGTAATATTTTGCAGGTAAGCGGATATCGGAGAAATATCTCGTGAATTTACGACCACAAATCGGCAGCCAATCAGCGACGAGCGCGAGGAACTTTGTACATTCAAAGAGTGCAATTACTAATTAAATTAACTGGAAGTAACATTTTCAGGTGGAAAGTCAAAGCTAGGCAGACCTTGCATTCCCGTCAATGGTTGGTTGCGTTGGATGTGAATTTTCTGTGATTTTTTTCTGGGTAAAACCAGTCTATGGAGTAAATTCTGCTAGAAGTATCGTAATGCCAATGATTTGTTAAGACAGTGAGCTGTAATACAGAGTCGGCATTAGCATAAGCTAGTCGACATGTAGTGCAACATTGTTAATGATGAAATCAATCATCATCATCATCAGTGTTCTGCCTAAAGGCAGGCTTTCACATGGTAGTTCACCAGGCTGTCCGGTCTTCTGCCATCCGCTTCAGGTCTGCAAAATTTCCTCTTCCCTTTATGTCATCTATCACCTTATATCTCCTTCTTCCTCTCAGTCTTCTCCCACAAACCAATCCTTCCAAAGCATCTACTAGCAAGCACTTCCTTCTCAATGAATGTCCTAACCAGTTCTTTTTCCTTTCTCTTACAAACCTTCAGCAGACATCTTCTCTCACCAACCCTTTCCAATACTCTTTCATTACTCACTCTTTCCATCCAGCTTATTCTCTCCATTCTCCTGCACAACCACATCTCAAATGCTTCTAACCTTTTTTCATCCTCTCGTCTCAGTGTCCATGTTTCTGCCCCATATAGTGCCACACTCCAGACAAAACATTTGCCAAGCCTTTTCCTTAGTCCTTTATCTAATTTGCCACATACGAGTCTTCTCTTTCGGTTGAATGCCTCCTTCGCTATGGCAATTCGAGTTTTCACCTCCTGGTGACATCTCAAGTCTTCAGTTATTGTGCTTCCGAGATATTTAAATTGACTTACTTGGCTAATGGTAGATTGTCCTATTTTAATGTTGGACAGTCTGCGTCTTGTACTGATGACCATAGTCTTTGTTTTTGCTGTGTTTATTTGCATCCCATATTCCACACAAGCTTCATTCAGATCTTTGAGCATGTAATTCACTCTCCACTCACTTTCTGCCACTAATACCATGTCATCAGCAAATTTTATACATTTTATTCTCTTTCCACCAATACATATCATCTATGAAATCAAAAGGCTACATTATTTAATAGTTACTAATTTACGGAGAGCAGGGTTGAACTTATTTCCGAAAATGTGTAGTAGACCATTAAGCGTGAAGTAACACGATGGTAAAAAAAAAGAATCGAAATTAATTTTAAGCACACTTTTCTCCCTCAGATCACATTTTTGCAGTAAATGCACGAATTTACACCTTCCAATATCGCTACAAACGTGACGACGAAGACGACAACAGCACCTGCAACAACAACAACAGCACAACATAAAAATGATTCAAATGGCTCTGAGCACTAGGGGACTTAACATCTGAGGTCATCAGACCCCCAGAACTTAGAACTAATTAAACCTAACGAACCTAAAGACATGACACACATCCATACCCGAGGGAGGATTCGAACCTGCGACCGTAGTGGTCGCGCGGTTCCAGACTGTAGCGCCTAGAACCCCTCGGCCACCCCGGCCGGCCAACAGCACAACAGAGCAGTAGCTTAGATAGGGAAAAAACCAGAACGCTAGACGCACCCAAATACGTTTGCTAACCTAACAAACTTCAGCTCGCGAACTGACTGTAGTTTAATGAGTCTAACTCCATCACGTTACATTTCTCACAGGTCGTTCAGTGCAAAATTTCGCTCTATCCGATGTACCCTACCCTGCTCTGACATTACTGACACGTTGTTTTTCTCCGCCCTGAATAATTTAGCTTGTCAGAACTGGTACTCATGTCAGGATTCGCTGAATGAAATTACATTCTGGGGGCCTTTCGTCCAGTCATCTGGAAGGGAGTGCCTTTAGCCCGACGAGATTCTGCCACGAACTAAGAGCGCTGCCGCCGCACCGGCCGCAGGTAATGCAGCTTGCGGAAGAGAGGCAGGGCGCAGCGGCGGAGAGTGGCGGGGGTATGCCAGTCACGAGCCGAGCGGAAAATTCGTCGCCAACTTGGCGCAAACTTGTCGGATCCAATTAGGGGCAG
Organism: Schistocerca piceifrons; assembly: GCF_021461385.2. Classification (NCBI taxonomy): domain Eukaryota; kingdom Metazoa; phylum Arthropoda; class Insecta; order Orthoptera; family Acrididae; genus Schistocerca; species Schistocerca piceifrons. The sequence goes on along the minus strand of NC_060142.1, from coordinate 668,554,378 downwards.
TTAGGCAGATCGGTGGCCAGCTGCGGGCTGATACTCAGCAGTGCGTGACTGACGGAGGGGGGGGGGGGGGCTGCGGGGGTGGTGGGCGCTGTGTGGGGGAGGAAAGGGGGCGAGGGGGGGAGGGGTCAACCTGCAGGCCAACAACCTACGACGGCACCGAGGCTGAGCGGCGGTGCGCCCACCAGATTACGGGTGCAAAACGTTGTAGGTCCAGGCGGTTACTTCTCTACGTCTCCAGCGGCTCAAAAGTATGCTAACTATTGCGTCTACGTTTGCGAGAAACGTTCAATAAGTAATGCAACAGATTCTGTTTCTCTGCAGATGCCAGCTGAAAAATGCGAAATTCGTTGTGGGAGATTGTGGAGCATCCCCGTTTCAGCCCCTATAGATTCATGGTTCCGATAGGTGGCGGCGATATATACTACTGGCCATTAAAATTGCTACACCAAGAAGAAATGCAGATGATAAACGGGTATTCACTGGACGAATATATTATAGTAGAATTACCATGTGATTACATTTTCACGCAATTTCGGTGCATATATCCTGAGAAATCAGTACCCAGAACAACCACCTCTGGCCGTAATAACGGCCTTGATGCGTCTGGGCATTGAGTCAAACAAAGCTTGGATAGCGTTTACAGGTACAGCTGCCCATGCAGCTTCAGCACTATACCACAGTTCCTCAAGAGTAGTGACTGGCGCATTGTGATGAGCCAGTTGCTGGGCCAACATTGACCAGACGTTTTCAATTGGTGAGAGAACTGGAGAATGTGCTGGCCAGGGCAGCAGTCGAACATTTTCTGTGTCCGGAAAGTCCGTTCAGGACCTGCAACATGCGGTCGTGCATTATCCTGCTCAAATGTAGGGTTTCGCAGGGATCGAATGAAGGGTAGAGACACGGGTCGTAACACATCTGAAATGTAACGTCCACTGTTCAAAGTGCCGTCAATGCGAACAAGGGATGACCGAGACGTGTAACCAATGGCACCCCATACCAACATGTGGGGTTATACGCCAGTATGGCGATGACGAATACACACTTTCGATCTGCGTTCTCCGTGATGTCGCCAAGCACGGATGCAACCATAATGATGCTGTAAACAGAACTGGGATTCATCCGAAAAAAATGACGTTTTGCCATTCGTGCACCCAGGTTCGTCGTTGAATACACCATCGCTAGCGCTCATGTCTGTGATGCATCGTCAAGGGTAACCGCAGCCACGGTCTCCGAGCTGATAGTCCATTCTGCTGTAGATGTCGTGGAACTGTTCGTGCAGATGGTTGTTGTCTTGCAAACGTCCCCATCTGTTGACTCAGGGATCGAGACGTGGCTGCACGATCCGTTACAGCCATGCTGATAAGATGCCTGTCATCTCGACTGCTAGTGATACGAGGCCGTTGGGATCCAGCACGGCGGTCCGTATTACCCTCCTGAGCCCACCAATTCCATATTCTGCTACCAGTCACTGGATCTCGACCAACGCGAGAAGCAATGTCGCGATACGATAAACCGCAATCGGGATAGGCTACGATCCGACCTTTATCAAAGTCGAAAAGTGATGGTACGCATTTCTTCTCCTTACACGAGGCATCACAACAACGTTTCACCAGGCAACGCCGGTCAACTGCTGTTTGTGTATGGCACATCGGTTGGAAACTTTCCTGCTGTCAGCACGTTGTAGGTGTCGCCACCGGCGCCAACCTTGTGTGCATGCTCTGAAAAGCTAATCATTTGCATATCACAGCATCTTCTTCCTGTCGGTTAAATTTCGCGTCTGTAGCACGTCATCTTCGTGGTGTAGCAATTTTAATGGCCAGTAGTGTACGTAGCCTTCACAACGGCATCTGTAAGGGAGGTACATCCCATGCAGAGAGTTGTGATTGAGATTCATTTGGCGGAAAACCAGAGCATCGCAGTTATTCATGGGCTTTTGCAGAATGTCTACGGACACCTGGCAGTGAACAAAAGCATTGTGAGACGTATGTCATTATGATATAAAGGTCGCGTAAACCTGATCGATCTTCCGCGTGCTCGCCGGCCGCACCAGCTGCGACTCCTGCAATGTTGGTATGTGCGGAACTGTCATTGCATGTAATCGACGGATCACAACATCCTGTTGCGCTACTGGACACTCGCCCTGACACACTCGCCCTGTAAGCATGTATGGAGTAGCGCTAATATCGGTAACATCGCTATGGTGGCTTCTTTGTTTTTTTCGCGCGGGAACGAGCGAGGGAGTCACGTGGAGGTGTTTAATCGTGTGTTTGGTGTGAAGATGTTAAGAAATCAGGCTAAGATGGTTCAAATGGCTCTGAGCACTATGGGACTTAACATCTGTGGTCATCAGTGCCCTAGAACTTAGAACTACTTAAACCTAACTAACCTAAGGACATCACAAACATCCATGCCCGAGGCAGGTTTCGAACCTGCGACCGTAGCAGTCGCGCGGTTCCGGACTGAGCGCCTAGAACCGCTAGACCACCGCGGCCGGCTCAGGCTAAGAGAACAATTGCCGTGTAATCATTCGTGTACTTCACGAGACGTAATCCGCGATTCGCGACGTCAAAAACCACGAGAACAATCGCGAGAATGTGATTAGATGCCCGCGACTATCTCATCCACGCCGGTAAATAAAACTTGGAATACCTATAATGCCACGAACGCCGCATCTGGATTGCAGTGTTGGACGATGTACTGTGATGTAGTGTTACTGTATGTATCAGTATCAACATATTTGTTACTTTGTGAAGCGTGTAACAGTGCAGTCCTGTGTAGTGCACGTGTTAAAAAGTACATCAATGGATTATAGTAGGCTGAAACATAAATTTCGTTATTTTATTCCCATTGTTAGCTATCATTTATTACATCAGTATTCAAGCTGCTACTGCTAGACTGCAAGGGAAGAAGCGAATGTCGATCTGATTTACGAGGTGAGTGGGTACAATTAGCAAACACAGTCGGAACTATAACCCCACCCTCCCCCATTCCCTTACAGCCCCCCAGTTGGAATACTCGAAGCTGTATGCCCGCTGGGTTAGTCGCCGCCTAACAGAAGCCCATGAAGGGCAACGGACTATCTGTGCGTTACGAGGCTGATAGTGGCAGTTTTTTGTCGGAAATCGTCACAGGCGACGAAACGTGGGTTCACCACTTTGAACCGCAAACAAAACGGCAATCCATGGAGCGGGGCCGCACCACCTCTCCTCCGAAGAAAAAATTCAACTCCGTAAACTCAGCCGGTAAAGTTATGGTGAAGGTTTTCTGAGACTCTGAGGAGGTTATTCTATTGGATGTCCTTCCTCATGGTGCAACGATTAACTCGGAAGTTTGTTGTGCCACCCACAGGAAACTAAAGGGACGACTTCCGTGCGTTCGCCTCCAACAGTGCAAACGAAGGCTCCATGGATCGCCGTTTTGTTGCGGTTCAAAGTGATGAACCCACGTTTCGTCACCTGTGACGTCGGAGCCAAGGAAACAAGAAAACTACATCTGGTATATGCTTCAAACAACAGCAGTAAGAAGAGAGACAAGTACACTCCTGGAAATTGAAATAAGAACACCGTGAATTCATTGTCCCAGGAAGGGGAAACTTTATTGACACATTCCTGGGGTCAGATACATCACATGATCACACTGACAGAACCACAGGCACAGAGACACAGGCAACAGAGCATGCACAATGTCGGCACTAGTACAGAGTATATCCACCTTTCGCAGCAATGCAGGCTGCTATTCTCCCATGGAGACGATCGTAGAGATGCTGGATGTAGTCCTGTGGAACGGCTTGCCATGCCATTTCCACCTGGCGCCTCAGTTGGACCAGCGTTCGTGCTGGACGTGCAGACCGCGTGAGACGACGCTTCATCCAGTCCCAAACATGCTCAAGGGGAGACAGATCCGGAGATCTTGCTGGCCAGGGTAGTTGACTTACACCTTCTAGAGCACGTTGGGTGGCACGGGATTCATGCGGACGTGCATTGTCCTGTTGGAACAGCAAGTTCCCTTGCCGGTCTAGGAATGGTAGAACGATGGGTTCGATGACGGTTTGGATGTACCGTGCACTATTCAGTGTCCCCTCGACGATCACCAGTGGTGTACGGCCAGTGTAGGAGATCGCTCCCCACACCATGATGCCGGGTGTTGGCCCTGTGTGCCTCGGTCGTATGCAGTCCTGATTGTGGCGGTCACCTGCACGGCACCAAACACGCATACGACCATCATTGGCACCAAGGCAGAAGAGACTCTCATCGCTGAAGACGACACGTCTCCATTCGTCCCTCCATTCACGCCTGTCGCGACACCACTGGAGGCGGGCTGCACGATGTTGGGGCGTGAGCGGAAAACGGCCTAACGGTGTGCGGGACCGTAGCCCAGCTTCATGGAGACGGTTGCGAATGGTCCTCGCCGATACCCCAGGAGCAACAGTGTCCCTAATTTGCTGGGAAGTGGCGGTGCGGTCCCCTACGGCACTGCGTAGGATCCTACGCCCTTGGCGTGCATCCGTGCGTCGCTGCGGTCCGGTCCCAGGTCGACGGGCACGTGCACCTTCCGCCGACCACTGGCCACAACATCGATGTACTGTGGAGACCTCACGCCCCACGTGTTGAGCAATTCGGCGGTACGTCCACCCGACCTCCCGCATGCCCACTATACGCCCTCGCTCAAAGTCCGTCAACTGCACATACGGTTCACGTCCACGCTGTCGCGGCATGCTACCAGTGTTAAAGACTGCGATGGAGCTCCGTATGCCACGGCAAACTGGCTGACACTGACGGCGGCGGTGCACAAATGCTGCGCAGCTAGCGCCATTCGACGGCCAACACCGCGGTTCCTGGTGTGTCCGCTGTGCCGTGCGTGTGATCATTGCTTGCACAGCCCTCTCGCAGTGTCCGGAGCAAGTATGGTGGGTCTGACACACCGGTGTCAATGTGTTCTTTTTTCCATTTCCAGGAGTGTAAAATAAAACAACAAATCTGGGACACATTTTTGGATGAAATGGAACATAATGAACGTGAGCAACAAACTATAGCCTATAAGACACAATAATAACTTAATAAAAACGAAAGAGATATGATTGACATACGTGAATTTTGGCGAACTTCTATTGTTATACTTGTTATTTAAGAAATGGTGTGGGGCGTGTGCAGTTGGAGTGATATGGGACCCCTGATAAGTCCGTATGCGACTCTGACAGGTAATTTGTACGTAATCATCCTGTCTGATCACCTGAATTAATTTATGTCGAGTGTACATTCCGACGGACTTAGGTAATTCCAGCAGGACAATGCGACACCCTATACGTCCAGAATTGCTACAGAGTGGCTCCAGGAACATTCTTCTGAGTTTAAAGACTTTCGCTGGCCACCGAACTCCCCAGACGTGAACATTATTGAGCATATGTGGTATGCCTTGCAACGTACTGTTCGCAAGAGATCTTCACCCTCTTGTGAATTTATGAACAGCCCTGCAGGATTCATGGTGTCAATTCCCTCCAACACTACTTCAGACATTAGTCCAGTCCATTCGGCACTTCCGCATGCTAGCGGTGGCCCTAAACGATATTAGGCAGGTGTACTAATTTCTTTGGCCCTTCAGTGCATATGAAAGACGAAATCAACTTCTAGGTCATTTTATATTTTGTGACTGGTTTTCTCGTGTCTTTTGTTTCGCTGCTCAGTACAGTTTGATACTATTATCAGTACTTTCGTTCCTTTGCTAGCTGCTAGTGCACTGTTTACGTCATGGACAGGTTTGTAATAAGGAAGTAGAAAGTCTTAGACATCGACAGAACTTCTTCATTTCAGGAGAGTGGAGATGAATATACTAATATTAGAGAACAAAAATTGCCCGGTCCTCTTCATCTACTAAACAGAAAAGCATAAAACGAGGATCAAACAAGGTCCAACATAGCCACCACTATAAAAGAAGCTATATGAAACTTTGATTGACGTCGACAGGTGAGAAGGGCAATCCCACACCAAAATGTTTGAGGCCCAGTACATTGTTGTCAAGTGAATATGTGGTACCTAACAAGCTAAAAAGGCATTTGGAACGGAGTCGCAATAGTGTCTCTCAGAAGGTTCAAATGGCTCTGAGCACTATGGGACTCAACTTCTTAGGTCATTAGCCCCCTAGAACTTAGAACTAGTTAAACCTAACTAACCTAAGGACATCACACACGTCCATGCCCGAGGCAGGATTCGAACCTGCGACCGTAGCGGTCTCGCGATTCCAGACTGCAGCGAATATAACCGCACGGCCACTTCGGCCGGCTCTCTCAGAAGCCACGAGAGTATTTTCAGCATCTGTGTGCTTCCATTCGAGCACCTTGTGTGATGCTGAAAAAGCGAATAAAGCTCTCACACGAAGCCCTTCCGACGTCATTCACAATTTCTGCTATGATTGCCAAGAAACAGAAACCCTGTAACGTCGGTGGAGAGCTTATTTTGCCAACACTTAAACAAAGTGTTGTTACTACACGGCCAGGAAAAAAATTGTACACCCTTTTAGAAATGGCTCTGAGCACTGTGAGACTTAACATCTGCGGTCATCAGTCCCCAAGAACTTAGAACTACTCATACCTAAATAACCTAAGGACATCACACACATCCATGCCCGAGGCAGGATTCGAACCTGCGACCGTAGCGGTTGGGCGGTTCCAGACTGAAGCATGTAGAACCGCTCGGCCATATTGGCCGGTACACCCTTTTAGAAGTTTCCAATTCACTCGAGATTTATTGTTACAATAGTGCGTATGGAGTACATGAAATCAAATCAGATCAGATCAGTAGGTACCAGCTATCAAAGCATACTGAAACAGTCATGGATGTGTGTGACGTCCTTAGGTTAGTTAGGTATAAGTAGTTCTAAGTCTAGGGGACTGATGAACTCAGATGTTGAGTCCCATAGTGCTTAGAGCCATTTGAAGCATTTTTGAGGGTGGCCTAGAGATTTGTGTGCCCGTAGTCCCACTGGTAATAATCAGTTCACAACAGTTGCTGATGGTGTGAGATTGTTCACGTGAGCACTGATACGAGTACTATTGTGCAACTGACGCAGCACATCCAACTTGGGTGGCAGTTCCCCGAAAACACCATCTCACCACTGGGAAGGCCACAATTTGACCCCTTTCAAACTCTCTCAATTGGCTGTTTTTTTTGTTTTGTTTTTTTGTGGTTTTAGGGCGCACAACTTCAACGGTCATTAGTGCCCAGACTACGTTAGGAATGCACCGCGAGGCACAAGTTTAAAACAGCAACTAAAAGGGAAAACACGATAAAAGATCGACAGGCATAGGATTAAAAAAACAGCATAATCAAATATCCTTATACAGGCTGGTCAAGTTGAGAAAACGAAGAACGTGAGCAGCTGCTCCTGGGTCATCCGCTAAAATGAAGTTGGCTGTAGGATATGCGAGTGGGTCTCCGTGGCAAGGTTATCTGCTTGCTTCGCACGTTCGCACTACACTGAACCTTCTGGCTGTGAGCATTCCGTGTTGAAGGGTAGACACAGATGGCATTCTGGTAACTATGCCATTACACTGTTTCTTGGTGGTCGGAGCTGGGAACATTATCAGTACAGCTACTATCCCCAAGGTGGCATACGCCGTCATCTGATCAAAAACCAGTTATAATAATTTTTCTTCCTGCAGTGTGTGTCGGGACCGGAAGCAAGTGAAAATATTTCAGATATACCTCTGTCAAATGATACAGTTCATCGACGCATTACAGATATGTCAGTTGATATCCAAAGTAATGTTACCGAAAACTGAACAAGCATGCAATTTGCTATACAGTTAGGTGAATGTACCGACATTTCCGGAGAAGCTCAATTATTACTTTTTGTGAGGCTTGTTTGCGGATCAGAATTTATTGTTGTTACTACACAGCCAGGAAAAAAATTGTACACCCTTTTAGAAGTTTCCAATTCACTCGAGATTTATTGTTACAACAGAGTGTATGGAGTACATGAAATCAAATCAGATCAGATCAGTAGGTACCAGCTATGAAGGCATACTGAAACACTCATGGTTATGTGTGACGTCCTTAGGTTAGTTAGGTATAAGTAGTTCTAAGTTCTAGGGTACCGATGAACTCAGATGTTAAGTCCATACTGCTTAGAGCCATTTGAACCATTTTTGAAGATGGGCTAGAGATGTGTTTTGTCGATAACTGTAAACAACAACGACTGAAGCGCTATACTTGCTACTGATGAGAATTTCTTTCAGTATAACGGACGAACTGCATTGCCTCATGCACTGATGACGCTGCTACAATGACACGAAATATAAAGCGGTTTCTAGCTTCTGTGTGGAATAAAAACCCACCGGGAATAACGACATTTGGTTTTTCACGTAGAGAGGTTTTAATGTTGAAGATCACGGACGGACATGAACTAAATAAAAATTCGTCCTGTAAAAACACGAGTGTTTGAGAAATTCTGTAAGAAGTGGCTGTGGATCATAAAGTGCTTTCCAAACGAGAAACGCTTCCAAGGTTCTACAACATAAAGAGGAAACTAATGACAATAACATGTTTCTTTATTGTGAAAGTCTTAAAAACATCACTGGGTGTGGTGAGTTGGCGTACCTTTCCGATATTTTCAACAAACATAATGCATTGAATTCAAGTGTGCAGGGACGACATGAAACGATCCCATAAATGAATTTTGGAATAAACTTACCCTTTGGATCTCTGTTATAGGAGAGAAAGCCAACAACTTTTCGCGCTTCGGCTGCCGCACCAAGTGATTTGGATACAGAAGAAAAGAAAACCACGTAAAGAAACACATAAAAGGGTACATGTTTCAGCTACAAGAAGCGGTATCCAAATACTTTCCCTAGAGCTCGAGTACTGGCTGGCAGTAGTTGACTGCACATGGCGGAGAAATCGTACACGAAACAGCTCACAAAAAGAGACACTTACAGAAATATCACTGAATACAGTCCTGAGATCAAAATTTAAAGAAAATGCTCCCGATTTTTTAAAATCTGAATCAAGGCGAATATACAGATATTTCGAATAAGGGAATATCTCTGCCACTGCTCTTTCCAACGTGCTACTTGTGTGAGTCAAAATTCTCCAAATTGAAGAATATAAAATATGAGTATACGAGGTGCGAAAATAAAGTAATGAGACTGGTTTTCTTTACAAGATGTGGCAACCCTGCCATTGATATCAGTGAATACAGTCCTGAGATCAAAATTTAAAGAAAATGCTACCAATTTTTTAAAATGTGAATCAAGGCGAATATACAGATATTGCGAATAAGGGAATATCTCTGCCACTGCCCTTTTCAACGTGCTACTTGTGTGAGTCAAAATTCTCCAAATTGAAGAATATAAAATATGAGTATACGAAGTGTGAAAACATAGTAATGAGACTGATTTTCTTTGCAAGATGTGGCAACCCTGCAGGCTTGTGTAGGCACAATATCTTTGACCCTGGTCTATAAGCTGCTTCTAGTCCAAGCAGCACATCGATGCAACTGCTTAGTTGTGAGCTGTGCTGTAATAAGTTAACACGTGTTTGTGTCTCTCGTCACGGAAATGGAACCATATAATATTGCGCAACGGTATGCCATTTCTTTTTGCGCAAAATTGGGTGAAAACGCGACGACAAATTACGGTAAGCTTCAGAAGGCTTTTGGAGAGGAGTTTATGTCAAGAGCTCAAGTTTTTCATTGGCATAAAATGTTTAGTGAAGGCCGAACCAATGTAAAAGTCAAAAGTGAAATGCATGCTTGTGTGGTCCTTTGATTCCAAGGGAATTGTTCATAAAGAGTGGGTGCCTCCTCGACAAACAGTTAACCAATATTGCTACAAAGCAATTTTAGAAAGACTTCTTAAAAGAGTTCTTTGTGCCCTTGCCAACATTGCTGATAATTGGATTCTGCATCACGATAATGCGCCATCCCATACTGCTCCGTCAGTACAGCAATTTTTAACCTCAAAACAAATTTCAGTACTACCACAGCCACGTTATTCACCAGGTATCATTCCTTGCAACTTTTTTCTATTTCTAAGAGTCAAAACGGTGGTTGAGGTACACCATTTTCAAACAACACAGTATGTCCAAAAAGCTGTGACGAGGATCTTGGGGGATATTGCAGAAGATGACTTCCAGAAATGTTACCATCAATGACAAAAGCGCTGAAAAAGTGTGTGCAATCAGAAGGGAACTACTTTGAAGGAGACAACCCTAAACTTGACTAAAACGGTAAGCAACATTTTTTTTTTCACATCAGTCTCATTACTTTATTGTCGCACCTCATAGGTCTCACCTGTTTTATGGGAGGGTGAAATGAGAGTGTGTGTCAAGATTTCGTTGGGGCATAGATCTCCTTTGCAAAAATCGACAGGAACAGGTATGTCACTGGTATTAAGTATTATGTCTTTTATAATTCTGATGTTAATGTTTATTTTTTATGTTCCTGCTTAAGAGTCGTAAGTTCCTTTTATGTTCATGTGTATCTATCAAGAGCCTTGCGTAATCAGTTTGTGAGCTCTCTATCTCATAGTCGTCTCACAGTAACTAAATATGTATGTTACGTACGAGGGGCTTGCACTAAGTAATGCAACACATTTTCTTCTAGGCCAGTTTCGGTTGAAAAAACGCTGAATTTGTCGTGGGACGCCGTGGAATATTCCAGCTTCAGTTTCATGAAGTTCCGAGAGGTGGCGGAGCTATGCATAACCATGAAAATGGTGTCTGTGACTGAGGTGCGTTCCAAGCAGCGAGATGTCATTGATTTCTTTTGGCGGAAAAACTGAGCATCACAGATAATTATAGGCGTAAGGAGATGTCAGTGAACAAAAAAGCACTATGAGTTGTTGGCCGAGGCGTGTGTTATTGTGAAAATGAGGTCGCGCAGACCTGTCTGATCCCTCGCATGTCGGCCGACCCTCAGGAAATTGAAGAAACGACTTCAGCTTGTTCGTCCCCGCAACAATTCAAATGTCTCCATGACACAGCAAGGTCTCACAGAAGTCTGTGCACCCGGCAGGAGCCCACAGAACTTCACTGGACTGTTGTCCCTTATCCGGCCTAAAGCCCGGATCTCACACCTTCCGACTTCCTGCTGTTTGACCCTACGAAGGATGCATTTCGCGGGAACCAGTACGTGAATGATGGCAAGGTTTTGATGCAGCAAGACGCAGGATGCGACGTCGACCAGAAAAGTGGCACCATGTGGGCGTTCTGACTCTCCCAGTAAGGTGGAGTGAGACCGTCTGCTTTGAACGGAGATCATGTCGGAAAATATGGTTTTGCAGCCAGACGAGGGGTGTATAGTATGGTGTACTGGAATCCTGAATGAAACACACCTGCTTTCAGAAAAAAAAAATGTGTTGCATTACTTATTCAACTACCCTCGTACTTTATGTTTGTGCTCATTTTTATGTTTCCGCTTAAGAATAATAAGTTTCTCTTATTCGATGGCTTACGTTTACGTTCATATGTTCCTATTCAAGAGTCTTGCGTCATAAATACACTACTGGCCATTAAAATTGCTACACCACGAGGGTGACGTGCTACAGGCGCGAAATTTAACCGACAGGAAGAAGATGCTGTGATATCGAAATAATTAGCTTTTCAGAGCATTACCACAAGGTTAGCGCCGGTGGCGATACCTACAACGTGCTGACATGAGGAAAGTTTCCAACCGATTTCTCATACACAAACAGCAGTTGACCGGCGTTGCCTGGTGAAACGTTGTTGTGATGTCTCGCGTAAGGAGGAGAAATGCGTACCGTCACGTTTCCGACTTTGATAAAGGTCGAATTGTACAGGGCTATTACAAACGATTGAAGCGATTTCATAAATTCACTGTAGCTCCATTCATTGACATATGGTCACGACACACTACAGATACGTAGAAAAACTCATAAAGTTTTGTTCGGCTGAAGCTGCACTTCAGGTTTCTGCCGCTAGAGCGCTCGAGAGCGCAGTGAGACAAAATGGCGACAGGAGCCGAGAAAGCGTATGTCGTGCTTGAAATGCACTCACATCAGTGCAACGACACTTCAGGACGAAGTTCAGCAAAGATCCACCAACTGCTAACTCCATTCGGCGATGGTATGCGCAGTTTAAAGCTTCTGGATGCCTCTGTAAGGGGAAGTCAACGGGTCGGCCTGCAGTGAGCGAAGAAACGGTTGAACGCGTGCGGGCAAGTTTCACGCGTAGTCCGCTGAAGTCGACGAATAAAGCAAGCAGGGAGCTAAACGTACCACAGCCGACGGTTTGGAAAATCTTACGGAAAAGCCTAAAGCAGAAGCCTTACCGTTTACAATTGCTACAAGCCCTGACACCCGATGACAAAGTCAAAGGCTTTGAATTTTCGGCGCGGTGGAGATCATGATCAGCAATTCATGTCATGGCCTCCATGCTCTCCCGACTTAACCCCATGCGATTTCTTTCTGTGGGGTTATGTGAAAGATCCAGTGTTTAAACCTCCTCTACCAAGAAACGTGCCAGAACTGCGAGCTCGCATCAACGATGCTTTCGAACTCATTGATGGGGACATGCTGCGCCGAGTGTGGGAGGAACTTGATTATCGGCTTGATGTCTGCCGAATCACTAAAGGGGCACATATCGAACATTTGTGAATGCCTAAAAAAACTTTTTGAGTTTTTGTATGTGTGTGCAAAGCATTGTGAAAATATCTCAAATAATAAAGTTATTGTAGAGCTGTGAAATCGCTTCAATCATTTGTAATAACCCTGTACATTACCGCGATTGCGGTTTATCGTATCGTAACATTGTTACTCGCGTTGGTCGAGATCCAATGACTGTGAGCAGAATATGGAATCGGTGGGTTCAGGAATGTAATACGGAACGTCGTGCTGGATCCCAACGGCCTCGTATCACTAGCAGTCGGGATGACAGGCATCTTATGCGCATTGCTGTAACGGATCGTGCAGTCACGTCTCGATCCCTGAGTCACAAGATGGGGACGTTTGCAAGACAACAACCATCTGCACGAACAGTTCGACCACGTTTGCAGCAGCATGGACTATCAGCTCGGAGACCATGGCTGCGGTTACCCTTGACGATGCATCATAGACAGGAGCGCCTGCTATGGTGTACTCAACGACGAACCTGGGTGCACGAATGGCAAAACGTAATTTTTTCGGATCAATCCAGGTTCTGTTTACAGCATCACGATGGTTGCATCCGTGTTTGGCGACATCGCGGTGAACGCACATTGGAAGCGTGTATCACCAGGCGTGATGGTATGGGGTGCCTTTGGTTACACGACTCGGTCACCTCTTGTTCGCATTGAAGGCCCTGTGAACAGTGGACGTTACATTTTAGATGTGTTACGACCCGCGGCTCTACCCTTCATTCGATCCCTGCGAAACCCTACATTTCAGCGGGATAATGCACGATAGCATGTTGCAGGTCCTGTACGGGCCTTTCTGGATACAGAAAATGTTCGACTGCTGCCCTGGCCAGCACATTCTCCAGATCTCTTACCATTTGAAAACGTCTGGTGGTAGCCGAGCAACTGGCTCGTCACTATACGTCAGTCACTACTGTTGATGCACTGTGGTATCGTGTTGAAGCTGTATGGGCAACTGTATCTGTACACGCCATCCAAGCTCTGTTTGACTCAATGCCCAGGAGTATCAAGGCCGTTATTAGGGCCAGAGATGGTTGTTCTGGGTACTGATTTCTCAGGATCTATGCACCAAAACTGCGCGAAAATGTAATCACATGTCAGCTCTAGTATAATATATTTGTCCAATGTATACCCGTTTTTCATTTGCATTTCTTCTTGGTGTAGCAATTTTAGTGGCCAGTGGTGTGTGTTAGCGACATTAGAATCATGAGGTAGTCAGCTTCAGATGCCGGTTCTCTTCTGTTATCTGGCCGAAATTAAATACGTGGTTAGGGTCACATCTCGTGGTAATGGCGGGACGTAGAAGCTGGACTGCTGCTGGAGAGGTGGCAACTGTCGGGAAAGCAGTAAACTAAAGAGCCGCCGCAATTCCATAGAGCAACGAGGCTTGACCAGAATCTGTACCCATCTATATGCGTATTACAAAGTCCTCTGCCAAGTTTTCCTGCCTCATGTGAAGGGAATCTCAGGCACTAACTTAGGGATTTGATACGGTCTTTACTAACAGACTTATTAATCAAGAAGGTTCATATATAAAATTTGTTATCACTCAGGCATAGAAGTCATGCAGCCATAGCTTCTTAGTGCTGCCCGAATAGAGCAGGCGCGTGTCGCTAGTGTTTTATTCGAATAGCACACTTTCAGACATGTCGAGCTTAACTCATCACCTGTATGAAGGGGCAGTTATGCTTTTAAAATAGCCGGCCGGAGTAGCCGAGCGGTTCTAGGCGCTACAGTCTGGAACCCCGCGACAGCTACGGTCGCAGGATCGAATCCTGCTTCGGGCATGGATGTGTGTGATGTCCTTAGGTTAGGTAGGTTTAAGTAGTTCTAAGTTCTAGGAGACTGATGACCTCAGAAGTTAAGTCCCATAGTGCTCAGGGCCATTTTGCTTTTAAAATAACCTCGACTATCTCCATTTTGTTGTAGTTCCTGTAGACTACCCGAACGTTTGTCTCGCAGACAATTCCTGTACTTCGGTGGTCCTCTGCTAAACTGTACACACAGGTGCGAAGTAGGGCGAATGGCTCGCACAACAAGGCACCTGCTGAGTTGGCCGACTGAGCGAGGGACCTTCAGAACTTGTACTTTTTGCGGGATAAAACTTGTGAGGCGGAGACCAAACAAGGGCGCCCTCGCGAGGCTGTCTGGCTGACCACACTACGGGATCCGCCTGTCCGCGTGGCAGGCCATTAGCGGCAGCGTATCGTGAGAGCGCCAGTGGCGGGAGGGAGGGAACCCGAGCGGCGACCAGCTGTGGACGCCCCCACAGCTGTACTTCCGCTTGCGACGGGAATGGCGGGGGGGAGGGGGAAAGGGGAAAGGGGAAGTAGTGTCAACACGGGCCACTCTGCTACAGAGCGATGTGTGGGTGGACGTGGGAGCAGGTGCCGTGATACAGCGTGCTTGGGTGTACCAGTCGGTAGTCCAACCCTCTCAACAATCTATGGTGAGTCACACTATCATTTCAATTCAGTTTTGGTTAATAAACGCATAACGGTAAAGATTAAAACTGAAAAAAGGCAACAAAATGTTATTACGAGTGGCGTTCAATAAGTAATACCCCACATTTTTCTATCTCAGAAAATATGTATTGTTAAGAGTCAGAATTTGGTGACAGTTACATCAACACGTCTTGTCCGTGTCCTATTCTCCTACGTAGTCTCCATCATATTCTATGCCCATAAGCCAACGTTGTGGAAGAGCAGATATTCCCTGCTGGTAAAAGCTCTTGTCCTTTCACTTCTTTCACTGTATGACTCTCGACGACATCTTCAAAGTGTGTTCCACGTAGAGAATCTCTAAGCGGCCCAAAGAGGGCCCCAGGTCTGTTCTGTAGTATGGATGAGGCAGTGATGCCCAATCCCGGTTTGGCGATGTGTTCCCTGGTTCTCACACTTGTGTGTGGGCGTACATTACCACGCTGTAGGAAGATTTGTGGTGCATTTGTGTCCGAACGAACACGTCGGAAACGGTTCATGAGTTTATTCACAATCTTCACGTATGCCACTGAATTGGTGGTTGACCCTGTTGGTATCACATTCCAAAAGATTGTCAACATGGCTTTTCCAGCAGAGCAGGTTGTCTTAATTTTTTTCTTTTGTTTTGAATGAGGATGATGCCCCTCCATGGACTGCCTTTTTGTTTCAGGCGCAAAGTGGTTCACGCTGCTTTCGTCCCCCGTAGCGCTCCGTGACAGAAATAACTCCACATCGATCTCAAAACGGTCCAACAAAACAGGTCGAATGGCCTTTCTTTGAATCTTGTGGTCCGCTGTGAGCGTTCGTGGAACCACTCGTGAACACCACTTTGAATATCCTAGAGTCTTGATCATTTCAGACGCACTTCCACTGCTGACCGACAACTGTAGAGCCAACCGTCGAGATGTGGTGCGCCGGTCGGCACGAATAATGCCATCCGCGCGATTCAGCATGTCTGGAGCAGTGTGCCGAGCGTGGCTGATCATAGAGCTCTGTTTCTGCATTTCCTGAGGCTGTAACTTTCTTTACCCGTCGCCCAACTGTACTCCTATCAACTGCAGCATTGCCATTCACTGCCCACAAGCGTTTATGGATGTCCACCACGGTATCCTTATCTGCACAAAAGATTTCAATAACAGCACGCTTCTTGTCATCTGCCAGCGCTGTTCGAAACTTCACCAGCGCACAGAACAAACATCAAATGTGAAGCACCAACTTGGGCGGTTGTCTGTGTATATTAATGGCTATTTTGAAAATATATGGGGAATTGCTTATTGAACGGTCCTCGTATCTGATTGTTTCTTTTGGTACATGAACGACGCAGCAAATAAACGGGAGCCGACAGCAGTTTTTTGCGCTGCACGAAGAGTTTGCATCGTCGCATGTGATTTTCCCGGAGTCAATGAGGAGGAAGACACCTGAAGTTGCATTTCACTACTGTTGTGACAGTTATAACAATATAAAAATAAAATACAGTACCTGATGAAATAAGTTCAGATATAAGCAGAGTTGGTATTGTTTTGTTGTACATGCCACACACAAGTTAATTTCACATTCTGCAGTACCTGGCAGATTCTGTAATCTGTTGTTAATAAACCGTTGTGAATTTATTTTAGCCGGCCGGTATGGCCGAGCGGTTCTAGGCGCTTCAGTCTGCAACCGCGCCATGACTACGGTCGCAGGTTCGGATCCTGCCTCGGGCATGGATGTGTGTGATGTCCTTAGGTTAGTTAGGTTTAAGTAGTTCTAAGTTCTAGGGGTCTGATAACCTCAGATGTTAAGTCCCATAGTGCTCAGAGCCATTTGAACCGTTTGAATTTTGAATTCATTTTGGAGGAGCGTGTTATGGTATTGATGCTTTTCTGTGAAAGTAAATAGCATTTTGAGTAATGAATGCCCGGAAGTATGCTTCTCTGGAGCAGAATACGTTGCACCCGTTTGGAGAGATTCCACACGTGCCAATCAGGTGGACACAGCGTTGAATGAAATTGGCTGCCTACGACCAACTCCTGTCACTAAAATTTATCAAGCGCCAGCCGACTTCCTCAGAAAAGGACAGCCGCAGAAATGGAGAAAAGGAAGCCGGTAATCGATCCCATTCACGCTTTTTCGGATGTGAACCACAAAAACCGAGGCTGAGGTCGGGGAGGAACTTCCAGAATACCAAATCAACAACTCCCAACACCCAGAACTCGCCAAATAGAGCTGTGGCGAAATTCACAAACCGAAAGGGTTGGGGAGAACATCAAAGAGGAACGGGATTTCATCTGCACTGCTTGACAAGGAAGGCACCGACTAAGGATAGGAGTGTCGCGATGCAAGACAAACGTTAGAAAGTGGGGCTTCATGAATGAAAACGAGTTCTGTGAGTTTGGTGATCTGCAGGACCCACAAGATCTACTGGTCTGCAGAGATCTGCCCGATCCTGGCACCACGAAAAACCTATATGCAACAAGGGATACAGATATCAATACAGTTTCCGGTCCACCTAATAGAAAATCAGCAGTGTCTTGCAAAATTTTCTTCTTATTATTTTGCGGTACTCTATTGTACTTTTATTATTTTTATGTTACCTAAGTCCTATAAACGTAAAATATTAGGCTGGTGAGTAAGTTCGTAACATTGTTGTTTTGCATATTGGTATTCCGGTTACTATGGGTTTATCAATCAACTGTCATTTTTACATGTAGTTAACGGTAACTATTTGATTTTACATATTGTCATTTTTTCATTTGCAGCTTGTAAAGACATTGATTTCCCCGAAAGTCGATAATATTTTTTTTCTCGCCTTGTCATAGTACGTATGTATAATTTATTTCAATTATTCTTTATTTGTTAATACGTCACATTGTTTCTTCATTCATTTTGCTCTTGTTTTATATTTTATATTGTACGAATATGAACGTTCTGGTTTCATATGCTTTGTAAATCTTTGGTTAGGCTAAGAGAAGTACTGTGTCAGAGAGAGATCGAACGACTATCGATAGAGAGGGTGCGAGTGTTGTGGTATCGTGGCGGGTTCGCGAGTGGAAAAACGTTGCAAAGTTCGGCGTGAAAGACGGTGATACGTGGAGGAACAATGAATTATAGTGCATCCGCTGTGTTAATAGGAGATCGTGCATTATTAAGTGAACAGTAAAACCTGAAAAGTATATCGGGTGTATGCGGTGACGATTTTACATACTGTGTGAACTTGTGACAATTAGCCGTGAACCAGACACCATTGTCATGTGAAGACACTAACTGTTAGAATTGCGTGAACGTGGAACAAACCAAAATGCTAAGTAAAAGAACAGTGCTGTTATTTGATCAAGAAACATTTATTATATAATCCAAACTGTCTTAAAAGTGACGACGTAGATTGAACTGATATTTAACGGACTGTTATAGTGATAAACACATGTGACAGTTTTCCTGTAGCAACACGGTGAAAGAACTGTGCCAAGTATTGACATTAACCGGTTATATATCGTAAATACTAAAGACATTGCATAATTCCGACCTACCCGCACCGCGTGATTAATAAACTTTTAATAATAAAACGTCGCACGCGTAACGACAACGCACACACTGGAACTATTATTATCGCGCCATTGCTGCCAGCTAATTCGACTACAACGGAGACGTGGACCACCGCCGCAACTGGAATATTAATGAAACAGGAGGATCCGTCATTCTCTTCACGCCACGAACCAGGATTAACTTCACGCATCGTCCGCGAGGACCACCACTGACGTCATCGCACTGCCTGCAGCACAGTTAAGACATTAAAAGAAAATTATTACGCTCTCTCTCATGTCAAAATTAAAGACAATTGTAGTTAAATCATCTATTTTAAAAACACTGTCACAATATCAAGGTTGAATTTTGTTTGGTTCCAATAAATATTCTTTCCACTATTTCGTCTTGTTGACAGTGTTGAAAACCCGCTAAATTAAAGTTAAATTAATAATTTTCTTTCAAAATTCTTCTCAGACATTTTGCTGCTCATCATAATTTTATTTTAATGTTTGTGTGTAACTTCTTTTGGAGAGAATACATATTTTGTTTTTTGTGCAGTAAAATTAGCTACCATAAAACTACGTATATTACCAGCTGATGCTGTCCGCCATTACTGCTTGAAAACTGACCAATAGTATTTTTGCACCTATTTTTTCATTGGCTGTCAGCTTCAAAACAAAATTACGTATTTCGTGGGCATCTAGCAGATGCGCGATGTCTATGTAGGGCCCTACAATAATTTTTTTTTTTTTTTTTTTTTTTGCGGAAGTACTGGAATCATATTGACTACATGGCCTCCGTTAAAGTGATTTATCTCATCTATATAATAATTGAACTGAATTACCTAATCTATTTTTTTATTATGTAAACATTTGCAAACCATATTTAAATTAGTTGGCCCCACATAAGATTCTGCACGTTCTGACAAAGACTATGCCAATTTTTTTTTTCATCCATGACTAACAGGGGTACCCAGATTCCTCGTTTAGGTCATGTTTTATTATTTAAAAGGTTTTTTTTCAGAAGAAGAGAACCAGTTTCTTTACAAGCTCTGGACGCTAAAAAATGGAATACCGAGTAAATAAATCGGTACATTTCCGACATATTCTTCTGTTTGAATTAAGTAGAGTGGTGAGAGCAGCGGAGGCAGAAAAAATTTTGTCGTGCTTGGGAATAATGCCATTGGACAGAGCACGAGGAGGGAAAGGTTCTCTCGTTTTAAGGAGGATCGTGTTGACATTTGTGACTCTCCACGTCCTGGAAGACCTTCGAGGTTTGATTACTGAAACGCATTAATCCACAGCGATCCACGTTAGTGCATACATGAACCGGCAAATGTGATGAATTGTGATCATTCCTCCATCTTGCGACTTTTTCTTGCAGTGGGGAAGATCCAGAAATCAGGTATGTGGGTACTGTATGCTCTAAGCGAAAATCGCAAAAACCAGGGGGCGGCCATATTTGCACCTCTGCTTGCCCGTCATCAATTGTCTCGTGAACCACACCAACCATTCCTGTTCTGTGTCGTTATTGGTGACGAGAAATTGTGTATTATGCTAATTATGAGGAGAAGTAAGGTATGTTTGACTCTAACCGAAACAGTAACTTCCCGTACGAACACCTGCTCGCATCCTCAAAAGACAATGTTATGCATCTGGTGGAATAGTAACGGCGCGGTGTACTACGAGTTGCTTCGCCAAGGGGTACCCATCACGGCTGACATTTACTGTCAACAGCTGTGACGTCTTGCAGACGCAGTCCGAGGACAACGATCAGGATCACTGCGCATAAAGTGATGTTACCCAACGATAACACACGCCCGCACTCTTCCAGACTGACTAAAATCACTGTACAGGAGTTGGGTTGGGAAGTTATTCCGCACCCATCTTATTCACCACATCTTGCGCCCTCAGATTTTCACCTATTCCGCTCTCTATCGAACAACCTTCAAACAACTTCCTTTTCGGATGAAAAAGCGCTCCGAACGTGACTCGACGAATTCTGTGCCTCAAAACCGCATTATTTCTAAAGTAGCCGAATCGAAAAGTTGTTCCGTGTTGGCAGACTGTCGTAAATAGTGAAGGAGAAAATATCATTATTGATTGAAGTCTCCATTATGTACATCTGTAGTGTTTATTATTAAGCTTTTGGAAAAGTGTTCTGAACTTATACGCCAACCTAATAAATAAATATAACGAATATTGAAATGAAAATTTAAAAAATCTGAAAAATAATGCCAAAATACCAGATGCTACAAAAAGTACATTATCGTTAATATCTTTGGAAATTCAGTATTACGTGAACCCTTGTTTTCACTAGCAAGTGGACTTAACTAAATGAATGAAAGCAACATGTGTCCTTACTTAAACAGATACAATACATATTAATTAAAGCACATATTAATATGAAAAAAGTTACCAGCATAAACATATTTGAAATCAAACAATGGAAACTCAAGGTAGGAATATCAATAATGTAGGAAAAGACAGATTGCTACGTACCTTAAAGAAGACATGTCAAGTTATAGACAGGCACGACTGAAAGACACTCACATATAGTTTTCAGCCACAGCCTTCGTCAGTGAAGAAACACAGACACACACACTCACAAGCAAGCACACATCACGCACATACGACCGGGAGCCCAAGCATCTCGGGCCGCCTCCATTCTCAATGAATCGGCGAACTCATGTCAGCCTTCTTGATGAAATAATTTACCAACAGCCGTATGTATTGTAGAAATTTATTTTATGAGTTTCTTATACGCTACCAGTTTCGGCATTACATTGATGCCATCTTCAGGCCCCTGTACAATGAGTAGAACAAATGTACTATTATAAAAAATATAGAACATACGTTAACAATTGACAGGTATCATGTTAACTATGTAAGTAGCTCAAAAAGACATATTGTATAACATTAAAACTATATGTAACATTAGGGCAAATATGCTTCTGCCTATGTCATGTTGTTGTTAATAGTTTTCACTGTTTTATTCGGATATAGCATAATAGATGAACAATATACGCTATTATTCATAAATCCGTACCACACAGTTGTAATACGCCATGCAACACAACTATCAAATGTACTGCATACAATCATATGTCTAATGGAAGTATATTTTTTTTTACTATTTAACTAATATAAATAAATCATAAAATAAATTAAAATACAAGAAAATGTGCCATAACCATGTCATATAAGTTACATGTATGTACCCTAGGTCGTATTATGTGGAGTACGACAAATGTGTGCTACGGATTTATGAATAATAGCGTATAATGCTCATTTATTATGCTATATTCGAGTAAACCAGTAAAAACTATTAACAACAACATGACATAGGCAGAAGCATATTTGCCCTAATGTTACATATAGTTTTAATGATGCACAATATGTCTTTCTGAGCCACTTACATACTTAACATGATGCCTGTCAATTGTTAGCGTATGTTCTATATTTTTTATAATAGTACATTTGTTCTACTCACCGCACAGGGGCATGAAGATGGCATCAATGTAATGCCGAAACTGGTCGCACATAAGAAGTTCATAAAATAAATTTCTACAATACATACGGCTTTTGGTAAATTATGGCATCAAGAAATACATGCCATGGTCCTCAAAGGATCAACGAAGATCATGTCTGCCTTAGTACGACTTACTGATGTGAGGAAATCACACAGACGTAGGATGACGCTACTAAGTATTATTATTAACCAGTGACTTATCTGATTGTATCAGCATTCAGGACTATTTGTTTCTACGAAGAGCGTTACTCTTACTGAATATAACTCAGTACTACAGAAGGACCTACTTCAGAGTTATGTATATCTCAATTAAAAAGTTGTGGGCAGTTCTGGAGACTTCTGAGTGATACAGGCCAGAAACTAGTAGAGTTACGGGAGCTCCAGATGATTCAGTTCCAGCAAATTATATGTTAGCTACACTAATGATGTCATACTGAAGTGGAGCAATATTTTTTTACTTGTGCATATTAATAATAAATATTACATAAAATTTTCGTATATTATTTATAATTTACAGAAAACCTCGAACAATGTATGAAGTGACGAACCCGCCACGTTAGCCGAGAGCACTATTGCGCTGCTTCGTGGACTCGGGTAGGCGCGCCGGCCCCAGATGAAATCCGCCCGGCGAGTTAACGACGACGGTCGGTGTGCCGGCCAGCCTGAATGTGGCTTTTAGGCGATTTTCCATATCCCCATAGGCGAATATCGGGCTGGTCCCCACGCCCCGCCTCAGTTACATGGCATGCAGACATCTGGACACTTTCGCATTATTCCATGGATTACACTAGTCGCAGACATTTGGGGTACACTAATTCTGTCCCGGGGGGTACGGGGTGGCGGCAGGAAGGGCATCCGGCCATCCTTTAATCTAACATTGCCAAATCAGATTAACCATGCTGACCCTGCATCCCTGCAGGAGAAAGGCACAAGCAAAAGAAAGAAAGAAAGAAAGAAAGAATGTATGAAGTGACGGACCTGCAACCTTGGACAAAACAATGAGCAAAAGATAAGTACATCCACAGGAGCTGTATATTTGAGAATCTGTTGATGAGCGGTCAATAGCTATACCCAAATATTAAACGTTTTAAGCTCTGGACCTGACAGGATTCGCTTTCCGAAGTCACGAATTATGTGTGAGTTAATACCATAATACACAGTACAAAAGGATCAAACAAGCGTAAGTTTCGTGTCACTATAGGTTAACTAAATCTATCGTTCGAAAATCTGATACGAAACATAGCCCCTCAAAATTACTGGCTGTTCCCAAGGAATGCACAAATGTAACTTTTGACATAGTAATTTGAGGTCTTGTGGAAAGTTGCAGTTCCATAAGGAAATTAATCACTCAGATTTTCCTCTCCAAACATCATGTGCTTGAGGCTATCTACCAAAGCAGGACTGTCCCCCGAAGATTCCCATTTTCCACATATCTAGGCTTTTCCGCTTGTGTATTTATCGATCATTCCCCCCCCCCCCCCCCCCCCCGCCTCACCCCTCAGGGGCTGATTCCGTTTTAATGGGGTTTTTAATCGTCCCTAGTCTTTAATATTTTATTAAGTGGCCCGAACAGCCACTTTTCCCGGGCCCTTCCAATTTGGGCGAGCCCTCTGCTCTCTGCGTCCCGCCTGATTCCAGGGCTCCAGCAGGTCTCCAGCCTCGTTAACAGACCGGCCACTCCAGCAGGCAGCCGCCGAACTCGGTCCCGTCCGGTAACCCATCCCCTCGGCCGCACTCTTCAAAGCATTAAAGCATTCCCCACCCTGTCATCAGATTTTAATAATCTTTGAGGGCTACAGACTGTTCTGTCCAATAAAGAAAATTAATTAAATTCTTTTCTAGTTTTCGCCCTTTTTTGAGACATTCTTCCATCCGCTGAATGAACGCGCGTGTATTGATCATCAGCAGTTCGAAGTCAGTTACCGCTTTACCTGCGCTGATCCATTTCTATCACCATTTTTTTAATGGTTGATATACTGCATCTTTGCACAAACAGCTTTTTCAGCCATTAGATTGCGAAAATTACGGTTTAATTACGACATGCAAAGAAACCCGCTCGTTTCAGTAACTTGGTATCTTGGTATCTAATGGCATACTCGTACGAGTCCACACTGTTAAGACTGAGATCGATGACATGTATGAGATACGGTCCATTTAAGAAGAGAGTTTGTGGTCGTGAGCAATAAACTTCATACAGCATCGTTCAAACTCATTCTGCAGGACAACTCAGTCATTAGTAGTTTCGTCTTGGTCCATAGAAGCGAGATTTATACTCCAGTCGCAGCCATACAAGCTTAACTTCATCTAAATCGCTTTAATTATGTCAGAAGGATTTCTTCGATGTTTTAAAGAGTTTTCTTCCCCATCATTTCTAAAAGAGCTGATGTTTCCGTTGTAATCAGTTCGAAATCGACAGGACGTCAAACGTTACTTTTTTTCTGTAGGTAACACAGAAGAAATATGCCGGCCGCAGTGGTCTAGCGGTTCTAGGCGCGCAGTCCGGAACCGCGCGACTGCTACGGTCGCAGGTTCGAATCCTGCCTCGGGCATGGATGTGTGTGATGTCCTTAGGTTAGTTAGGTTTAAGTAGTTCTAAGTTCTAGTGGACTGATGACCACAGATGTTAAGTCCCATAGTGCTCAGAGCCATTTGAACCATTTTGAACAGAAGAAATATAGTGTGTGACCACACGCCGTGGAGTAATGCGTTTTCTTTGTTCCACTTCATTTCTTGAGGGCCGCAGGTGTGTTGGGAGACTAAGTGTTAATCTTATGAGCTGAGTTTGAAAACGTGACGTTGAGAGCACTGTATATCTAACCGTATTGTTGAGTTGTGTGTTGGACGTAAAACGGTTCAATGATATGAGCTATTACTTTAAAAATATAACAGCCCCTACAGAACATCCTTAAAATGAATAGTATTAGAATGTAGTTACTTCCTATGTCAAGAGTTTAACGATTCTTAATTTTCCTCCATTCCCAGCTAATTCGGTGTCCATGTTTCATTGGCAGTGCCGGTTACTTACTTCCTGCAATTACAGTAGCTCTTCTGTAGAGTGAGCTGCACACTGCAATAACGCAATTCAGACACGTCGCCCGAGATGGCCGATCAGGAATCCACATCGCATATTGGCCTTCAAACTCTCCGTAAGGCAGGAACAGTGACATACACTATTGCTACACCACGAAGATGACGTGCTACCGACGCGAAATTCAACCGACAGGAAGATGATGCTGTGATATGCAAATGATTAACTTTTCAGACCATTCAGACAAGGTCGGCGCCGGTGGCGATACCTACAACGTGCTCACATGAGGAAAGTTTCCTACCGATTTCTCATACGCAGTTGACCGGAGTTGCCTGGTGAAACGTTGTTGTGATGTCTCGTGTAAGGAGGAGAAATGCGTACCATCACGTTTCCGACTTTGATAAAGGTCGCATTGTAGCCTATCGCGATTGCGGTTTATCGTATCGCGACATTGCTGCTCGCGTTGGTCGAGATCCAGTGACTGTTGGCAGACTATGGAATCGCGGGGTTCAGGAGGGTAATACGGAACGCCGTGCTGGATCCCAACGGCCTCGTCTCACTAGCAGTCGGAATGACAGGCAACTTATTCGCATGGCTGTAACGGATCGTGCAGCTACGTCTCGATCCCTGAGTCAACAGATGGGGACGTTTGCAAGACAACAACCATCTGCACAAACAGTTCGACGACGTTTGCAGCAGCATGGACTATCAGCTCGGAGACCGTGGCTGTGGTTACCCTTGACACTGCATCAGAGACAAGAGCGCCTGCTATGGCGTACTCAACGACGAACCTGGGTGTACTAATGGCAAAACGTTATTTTTTCGGATGAATGTAGGTTCTGTATACAGCATCATGATGGTCGCATCCGTGTCGCGACATCGCGGTGAACGCACATTGAAAGCGTGTATTCGTCATCGCCATACTGGCGTATCACCTGGGGTGATGTTATGGGGTGCCATTAGTTACACGTCTCGGTCCCCTCTTGTTCGCACTGACGGCACTTTGAACAGTGGATGTTACATTTCAGATGTGTTACGACCCGCGGCTCTACCCTTCATTCGATCCTTGCGAAACCCTACATTCCAGGATGATAATGCACGACCGCATGTTGCAAGTCCTGTACGGGCCTTTCCGGATACAGAAAATGTTCGAGTGCTGCCCTGGCCAGCACATTCTCGAGATCTCTCACCGATTGAAAACGTCTGGTCAATGGTGGCCGAGCAACTGGCTCGTCACTATACGTCAGTCACTACTCTTGATGAACTGCGGTATCGTGTTGAAGCTGCATGAGCAACTGTAGCTGTACACGCCATCCAAGCTCTGTTTGACTCAATGCCCAGGTGTATCAAGGCCGTTATTACGGCCAGAGGTGGTTGTTGTGGGTACTGATTTCTCAGTAACTATGCACCCAACTCGCGTGAAAATGTAATCACATGTTCGTTCTAGTATAATATACTTGTCCAATGAATACCCGTTTATCATCTGCATTTCTTCTTGGTGTAGCAATTTTAATGGCCAGTAGTGTAGAAGTACAGTACAAGTTATCAAAGGATATTAAGTGGCGAAAAACTTCTGATGGTGCAGAATGTATGTTATCTGCATTTTCGGTGTAACAAGGTATCCTTAATACTAATACGGGATAATTATCGATATATTCAGATCTGTTTATCGTTCCGAGAAACAGAAAAAAAAGGATTAAGACCAAGATTCAAGAGCATCTTGTTCCTGGATGAAATAGTTTGATGACAGGGAAGTGTTCAGATATCGAAAGAGGGAAATAAAGAAGAGTTTCAAGTGATAGGTAAACAGAAGTCAGAGACACAATAAACGGCTGCTTCGCGGCAACTTCGCGTGTAGCCGTGCAGCGGCGAATACGAAAATAAGATATTCGCGAGATGCCATGCAAATAACGCATAGCGAGGTATCGGGATAGGCGGTGTATCTGTTGCCGTTACGGGATCGGCGCGGCGTGAAGACTGGTAGCGGCCGTCGCGTGCTACGAGAACATTACTGCTCACTCGATCGCTCGCGTGCCGATTCTATTTGCCGGGCCGCCCCGCTCTGCAGATGACATCGGAAATAGAACCGAAGGAAACGAGGAACCGGCGAGCAGATTGGCTGCCTCGCCCCCGTTTTTCCCTTCCCGTTCCGCGTTCCTGCTTCTTTGTCTACCGATAAGCAGCGTAGTCGCATGAGCTGAAAGAAACGAAAAACGTATTATAGCAAAACTGTCCTACTAATTACTTCTATAATTTTGTAGTAAAATATATTCAGAAATGCAGCTAATCTGAAGTATACGCGATAAAGACCAGTGTTGATCAATGCCTGGCTATCGGCAATTGCCCACGGGTCGACTTAGTATCGTGATATGTAAAGGCGTGGGAAGAGTAAGAATAAAATTGTCATATATGATATAGCAAAATCATAAATAGTGCCAGTCTATATGTCATATGCGTCTTTCTATTTACTTGCTAAGGTGGACGTCCAATGAATGTGGCTTCCTATGCCGGCCCGTGTGGCCGAGCGTCGGCCGGTGTGGCCGTGCGGTTCTAGGCGCTACAGTCTGGAGCCGAGCGACCGCTACGGTCGCAGGTTCGAATCCTGCCTCGGGCATCGATGTGTGTAATGTCCTTAGGTTATTTAGGTTTAAGTAGTTCTAAGTTCTAGGTGACTGATGACCTCAGAAGTTAAGTCGCATAGTGCTCAGAGCCATTTGAACCATTTTTTTGTGGCCGCGTGGTTCTACGCGCTACAGTCTGGAACCGCGCGATCGCTACGGTCGCAGGTTCGAATCCTGCCTCGGGCATGGATGTGTGCGATGTCCTTAGGTTAGTTAGGTTTAAGTAGTTCTAAGTTCTAGGTGACTGATGACCTCAGATGTTAAATCCCATAGTGCTCAGAGCCATTTGAACCATTTGGCTTCCTATGATTCTCAAATGGGTAGAAAGTACTCAGAAATTTTAGTTAGTTAAGTGACTGCTCAAGAAAGATATGATGCGAAACAAGGTGCTAAGACAGTATGTTTGTTGATGTGGTTTTCACTACGAAGACTGGTTTCATGCAGCTATTCTCGCTGCTCTATCCTGTACAAGTATGTTTATCTCTGCATAATTACTGAAATCTACATCCACTTGAATAAGTTTACTGTAATAAGGCTTTCACCTAACAATACTACTCATATTTTCAATCTCTAGACCTTCCTTCATTAAAATGTTAGCTTTACTTGATGTCTCACGATGTAATCTTCTTGTAGTGAAGTTGTGCAACACTTTTCTTTTCTTCCCTGTTGAATTCAGTGCCTCGTCGTTAGTTATGTCATCTAATCTTCAGCGTTCTTCTGTAGCACTACATTTCAGCAGGTTACTTCTTTTCTTATCTGTATTGCTTATCCGTATGACGTAACATTCCAACAAAACATTTTCACAGAGTACTTTGTAACATTTAAACTTATATTCGATGTTAAAAGATTCATCTTGTTCAATGAACTTTTCTTACTATTTCAAGTTTATGTTTTATATGTTCTTTATACCTGTCGTCATCAGTTTGAAACACAACAAAGTCGCTACTATTTTTTTCGCATAGTGAATTCTGTAACCATAACATAACTGTGATGTGGATTCTGTCACGTTTTCAAATAATTGTATGTCAAAAAATTAATTCAAATGAACAAATTAAAAAGAATTTTGTAATTATGATGTATTTAAAACGCTTGCTTAGTCATTGCTACTGTGTACAGTCAAAGAACTCGTCTGGAGTAAGGATAATTGTTGCTGGGCCCGTACATGCGGCGTCGGGAAGAAATAGTTGGCGGAGAGAGCAGTTAGCGGGAAGTGGTCAAATGCACACGCGGTGCGCGGGAATGTAAGGAAGAAACTGCAAGATTTTTAATATGTTGCCAAGCGTATTATGTGGTTGTAAATGTGCACAGTACATTGTTATAAAGAGGAATTAATATTTAAGAAGAGTACTGTGAGCTCAAACGTGTTACGTGGAGCGGCAATGAAGAAGAGGTTGTTGCAATACATTGTCAACGAATAATTCCTTACATCGTACCAGCAGCAAGGAAGTTCCAACCAATTTCATCTTTATGTTGTACAAGGCTAACTAGCATAGTAGTTTCCGTAACTGGATGACAGGAAGTTCAGTGCATCAGCTGTTATAGTGTAAATGAACTTTACCTCAGTCATTTGCCTAATAGGAGCCTATCCTATCACCAGTATTTATTCCGAGAATACCACCAACGAAATAGTAGAAAAATATTGGAAGGGATGAGGTTTTTTAATTTCGATTACTAAGATAAAGAAGCGCAATTACAAAACTAAGAACTACCTAAAACTGTCATTTAATAATTGGTGAATTTAGTTGCTTGGTAGAACAACTATTCTTGACAAAATATTACTTCAGAATAATATATTTCATATTTTTTGTCTGCATTGCAAACTGTGCTCACATTTGAAAATCACATAACAGTATAGTGCATGATTACTTATTCTTCGCTAAATGAAACACTACGAACTTTACGGAAATAGCCTACTATAACAGAAAACAAGTGATCATGAAAATTTCCATTTCTAAAACCAACAGTGAGTAACGCCAATGTATTCATTACAATAACTGTTTTGCAAACAATTTACTTTTACATGCATCTGTTCAGTTCAAATTATTTTTCTGATCTTCTGATTAACTTTAAGTCGTAGCGTGAACTGTGTGTACACATGAGCTCGAGTCAGCGCCTGATTGAAGTTCAATGACAAGTTTGTATTTAAAATCTATAAACTGTTACTAATCATAAAATAATTTTGGCTCACACAGTGAGCTGGCAACCGTACTTAAGAAATTTTCTCTCTAAAATTATACCAGATTTAGTTTATTTATTCCAAATTTCAATTTTTATCTTTTTTGTCAAAATTTCTTTCGTTGGTTTTCGGGTGAAAGTAGGCGTGCGATAACGATTCGGTTACAATTGTATCTGCACTTATCCGGCTTTTCATTATTCTTCGGAACAGATGCCTTCTCCAAAATACAGGGAATATTAGGTGCACGTGTACTTTTAGTTTCTCGTTCTGTGATGTAACTGCCCCGGGCATCGTTTGATTTAATTCTACTACATTCCACTGCTCCTGTACTTCTTTCGTTGATATTGATCCTGTAACATCTATTCAGTCCCATTAATCTCCCAATTTACTTGCCGTCTCTAATAGGATTACGTCATTGGCAAATCTCAAGGTTTAATTTTTCTCCCTGTACTTTTATTCCCTTTTTAATACGTCTTCTTACTCTCCTTTACTGCTTGCTCACAGTACAGACAATATGATGGGGGATAGACTACGACTCAACTACTATCTCCTCGTCATGTCCTTCGAATGTCATATTAATTGCAGTTTAGGTTTAGTGCAAGTTGTAGATAACCTTTCGCTCCTGACGTTTTATCGCCGATAACTTCAGAATTTGTGGGAGTGTTTTCCAGTCAACATATTCAAAAGTATTTTGCAATTACAGAAGCGCTCGAACTGTCAGTTTCTCTGTCTTCAGTCAATTTTCTGACACTTTAGGGTCAGTATTGCTTCGAGTGTTTCTACAATTCCCCGAGAACAACATTGATCCTCCTTGTTTTCTCCGAGCTGTTAAAGCCTTTCTGTACGTAACTCGTGTCAGTATTTTATAACCACGACTATAAAACGAATGCTGCGGCAGAAGACGCATCAGTACCTACCTTCTTTGGTATAAGTAGTATTGTCTTCTTCTTGAAATCTGAGGTTGTATCGGCTGTGTCACTTAGGCCACACACCAAGCGGGGCATCTACATCCAATAAGTCCAGCCCAATATCTAACCCTTTTATGTAATCCACACCTTTCCCATACCTAACCAGATAATGGCTCCCCTTCCGAATTTCCTTTCGGCCTCTTCATTCCCAAGATTTTATTTCCTTTTTCCTCACACATACCCCAACATCCGTGCCTTATCATAAAGCTTAGTTCATTATACTTAACCACACAATGAACACTGCTGAACAAACCGCACTTCACAGTTTACAACATCACAGAACCAATCAATTTTTCCTCCGTATGCTGTAATACATAAAGTATCCGCTATCACACACCATAAGATGGATTATGAAGCATAGATGTGTACCATCTTTACGGTGAAGTGGGTGCTTATTTTGAAATCCATTAGAATCATCTTTCTTAAAGGTGAATAGCCGATAAATTGCGTTTTGTTTTACTAACAATTATGGCTTTTGATTTATTAGGGTATCTCCAGATAACAACTGCCAGTATGAGCCTAATAAATCGAAAAAGCTTAGTAACAAAGAAATATTAATTGGGCCAGACTCAGTTCGTTTGCTTTTTAGTTATGTATACCCTCCGTTTTTCGTTGTAAATCGTACAAGTATTTCTGTAGCTGTTAAAAATACACAGGTAAAAATTTCAGAACTACCCATAGGGGTTTAGGAATTTGTATCAGGCCAGGAGAAATCATTTTATACGATTTAGCCTGACTTAAAAACTCTTTTCGTTATAAATTTATTTTTATTTAAGTAATTATTTTAGTGTTGCATGTGTGAAATTTTTCAATGGATTTTAAACATTTGATCAGAATATAAGAGACATGTGCCAAATTTCGGATTTATTTCAATGTCTTTTCACCACATCAGACATGAAATAGAATAGTGTTATACCTACCTACTAATAATACATCAACCCGTTTAATTGATATTTTCCTAAAAAAAGGAAATAAAGAAGTCTGTAAAAATAATTTTGTGCGATTTTCTATAGTAATTTTATTTTATTGTGGCGAACTATTGCCACCAGAATCTGAGGATGATCAGGAATGACAGCAGAGACTGGCCATCTGGCTAGAGTTTGTCAACAGTGGTTAGCCATCTGTGAACAGGAGGACAACAAAAGAAGGAAAATGGACACCAGATGTAGCACAGCAGAATAAAAACTTTCAAGTGTATAATCCAAGAGTCAAGTATAAGGTGCAGCCGGCCGGAGTGTCCGAGGGGCTCTAGGCGCTACAGTCTGGAACCGCGCGACCGCTACAGTCGCAGGTTCGAATCCTGCCTCGGGCATGGATGTGTGTGATGTCCTTAGGTTAGTTAGGTTTAAGTAGTTCTAAGTTCTAGGGGACTGATGACCACAACAGTTAAGTCCCATAGTGCTCAGAGCCATTTGAACCATTTTTATAAGGTGCAGCGAAAATGAGGCGAAACCAACGGTGTGTACTGAAAACGATACGTAAGCGCAAAAGGTACAGAACTGCCGTGCAGCTAGCTTTATAGTTGGGCCACCAGCAGTGACTGGTCGTCAAGGTGGGCGTGGCCCTGCTGCGCTGCAAAGCCCAACAGGGGCAGTACTAGCGCTCGCAGGGGTAGCTGTGCCGCCAAGCGCATACCGCCTGGAACACATTCCGATACTACACACACCACAAGCTGGTCCTGCAGGGCAGCCGAGATGTCTGACCTTACCAAACCTTTTCACCCCAGCTACGGGAGATATATCAATTAGCCAAAACATTATGACCACCTGCTTAATATCGCACTGTTTCATTTTTCAAACAGATTAAAACAGGGATTCTGCTGGGCATGGATTCTACAAGTCCTTGATAGGACTCCAGAAGTACTTGGCACAAGACGTCCACGCTCAGGTCATGAAATTCCAGCAAATTACAGGATACGAGTTTATGGGCACACAGCTGGCGCCCGATATACGTTCCAGTGGGTACAGATCAGGTACATTTGCTGACGAAGACATCGCTGTAGCACGATTCTGACCTCACAACACGGACAGTCATGCTGCTGCAAGATGTCATCGCCATGGGGGGGGGGGGGGAGGGGGGGACACTTCAACCATGAAGCGGTGTAGGTGGTCCGCAATAATGCTCACATACTTCACTGCTGCCGTGATGCCTTCGATTACCACGACAGATCCCATGGAAGTCCAAGTCAGTGTGCCCCATAGCGTAATTCTGCCCCAACCGGCCTTCATCTGTGGCGCAATGCCTGTTTCTTGTAGCCGTTCGTCTATATGATGGCGTGCAAGGACCCAAACCGTCGACCTAATGTAACAAGAAATGGAATTCATTCGATAGGCGACACGTTTCTATTGATCCACAGTGAAAACACAGCGATGCCATGCCCACAGCAGTCGTAGCTGACGCTGTCTTTGGTTCAGCAGAACAAAGTAAAGGGGTCGTGTGTTGTGGAGCTTCATGTTCAACAATGGACTTTGAACGGCGTGTTCCGAAACCCTTGTGGCTGTACTAACATTGCACTGTGTCGTCAGATCTACCACAGATCGCTGCCTGACCTGGATTACACAATGGGGGCTCTTCCGACCTCTACGTTTTTGTAATGAGACTTTGTCGTCCAGTACCATAGGGCCTACTCGTTAATTCACCATCCTTCAACCACCTTGTATACGTGCTCTTCTCACGACAGCATTAAGAAAACAAGCGACCCGCTTTGTCGTTTCAGAGATTACGGTTCCAGCAGCAGCCTCGCAACAACGTTCCCTTTGTCAAAATGGCTTATATCAGCGGATTCTCGCATTTGCGGTGCGTATCTTCGCTATAGTGACTGCCCATTCGTCTCTCCTCCGCTTTCATTCTTTCCTTCATAATGTTTTGGCTCATTACTGAAGACGCATCTTAGAGACAAGAAAGCGAGTTAAAGTTGAAACTTCCTGCCAGATTAAAACTGTGTCCCTGACCGAGACTCGAACTCGGGATCTTTGCCTTTCGCGGGCAAGTGCTCTACCATCTGAGCTACCCAAACACGACTCAGGCCCCGTCCTCACAGCTTTACTTCTGCCAGCACCTCGTCTCATACCTTCCAAACTTTACAGAAGCTCTCCTGCGAAACTTGCAGAAATAGCACTCCTGAAGGAAAGAATTTGCAGAGACATAGCTTAGCCACAGCCTGGAGATGTTTCCAGAATGAGATTTTCACTCTGCAGTGGAGTGTGCCCTGATGTGAAACTTCCTGGCAGATTAAAACTGTGTGAAAGGCAAAGGTCCCGAGTTTGAGCCTCAGTCCGGCACACAGTTATAATCGGCCAGGAAGTTTCATATCAGTGCACACTCCGCTGCAGAGCGAAAATCTCATTCAGGAAACATCGCCCCAGGCTGTGGCTAAGTCATGTCTCCGCAATATCCTTTCTTCCAGGAGTGCTAGTTCTGCCAGGTTCGCAGGAGAGCTTCTGTGAAGTTTGGAAGGTAGGAGACGAGGTACTGGCGGAAGTAAAGCTGTGAGTACCGGGCGTGAGTCGTG
This sequence comes from Schistocerca piceifrons, assembly GCF_021461385.2. NCBI lineage: Eukaryota > Metazoa > Arthropoda > Insecta > Orthoptera > Acrididae > Schistocerca > Schistocerca piceifrons. The sequence goes on along the minus strand of NC_060142.1, from coordinate 668,519,938 downwards.
CTTGGGTGGCTCAGTTGGTAGAGCACTTCCCCGTAAGGGCAAAGATCCCGAGCTCGAGTCTCGATCCGGCACACAATTTTAATCTGCCAGGAAGTTTCATATTAGTGCACACTCCGCTAGAGAGTGAACATTCTCCTCCTCGAGTTAATGTTGCTTGTCATCCTCGGCCTGAGCTATATTAACATTTCAAGCTCTAGTTCACTGGGAAGATGATTTAAATTCAACTGCAAAATTTGTACCAAATAGGTAGACAAGAAACTGACGTAACAAAAATGTGTAAAGACAAGAAGCAATATGGAATCTTTGGACCAGGAAAGGGACAGTAGAATGACGAAAATACAGGAAATGACGAGGGAAAGTGAATATTGAGTGTTCGGCACGTGAGAGGAACAGCGATATAACGGCTATAAAAAGAGTATAAAAGTAAACGCATCAGTGAAATTATAACGGTACTTTGCGGGCAGGCGTGTCAATTAGCAACATATTAATTAAAATTGGGGATAAATAGACTTTATTTTGGAAGAATTAAAAAGGGGAAAGTAACACGAAACTTTAATAACTGCACAGTATTACTAAGAAGCAATATAATGAAAAGTAATAGCAAACTAGCAAAGACCAAGTGGGACAGGAAGATATAGGGGCGCGTTTGTTTATTGATACATATAAAAAAACATGTAACACATTATTGAGCTCTCTACCTTCAGTTATCGCGATCGGGCTTGTCGATGAAGAACTGGTACGCGACTGCCAAATTCGTTAAGAAAATTATTTAAAGACTCTTCAAGCACGTTTAAAATACATTACGTATGACGAAGTGATCAGAGACGTTTACTGTCGGGTGAAGTGAAAATGATTCCGACAACATAATTCGAACTTTGTGTTAGCTGGGAAAAATACTTTTGGGAAACTATTATGGTTGTGGAACCCACGAAACTTGTACGCAACGGAAAGCTATAGTTTACGTAATTCTGCATTTTATAAAATTGTGAAACACGTGCGCGCGAAACCTTAAGAGAATCTTATCCTTGGACGGTTGCGGGGGTAACTGATACAAACAACGCACCAGCATAAAAATAGTTCGCCTATTAACTACCAGATATTAATTAATGGGGACCAAAAATACTAAAAACAGTGCATACACCGTTAAATTGAACCCTGCGTGTGAAAGACAATCACATCGAACATTTCGAGAGAGAAGAATAGACATTTAAGTGCCGAATTGAGAGCCTGGATCGTGTCTATATTTGGACATTATATGACACGCGTTATTCAGAACACGATATCGACCATTCTAATACTGAAAAGAAGGATAGGATCATCACCTCGAATCTCGATTCATATTTCATATTCAGTTAGTGAAAAGAAAAAAAAAAACTACATTTCAATTTTATCCACGATTTTGGCTTCATTACGTAGTCTTGACTAAATGATAAACAAACTACATTTCAATTTTATCCACGATTTTGGCTTCATTACGTAGTCTTGAATACATGATAAACAATTGCCCGTATCTCGTGGTCGTGCGGTAGCGTTCTCGCTTCCCACGCCCGGGTTCCCGGGTTCGATTCCCGGCGGGGTCAGGGATTTTCTCTGCCTCGTGATGGCTGGGTGTTGTGTGATGTCCTTAGGTTAGTTAGGTTTAAGTAGTTCTAAGTTCTAGGGGACTGATGACCATAGATGTTAAGTCCCCTAGTGCTCAGAGCCATTTGAACCATTTTTTTTAAACAATATCTGTGGAAGTTGTATACAACGTATCGTCATAATATTTAGGCAACCAATACTGTGGTACACCAAAAATGTAAATGCATGAAATTGTTCTTACAGCGGATGTATAATGTGTGAGTGCGACGAACTATATTGAGAAACTGAACATCCATTACGTACTTGCATGTTTATCTGCGAAAATGGTCCTTGTCGGTACATCAGCATAGAGTTGGAACAGAATCTCTGGAACATTGCAAACCATTCAGATTAATCGAACATCTAAATACGCATAATGCTGGTATCACCAGGATGTGTTCTTTCTCCTCATCCCCGTGGCAGTAACTGAATTAAGAGTCAGCCGGGAATAACATTTAAATCAATTGACGACCATTGAATGCTAACGTCGATCGAGGGGTGTCGTCGTGATCGTACTGAATGACACTGAGCGGACACGAAATGTAACTATCAAAGTTGGTCTCCAGAGAAGAGTGACGTCACTAGCTAAGGTTGGAGCACGCATGCGCAGTGAGACACCAGCAGTGCGCCCTCAGCGGCGAGGGTTAATGACGATGGGAGAGGAGACAGGAAGCTCGGTTCGGTTATACGCTAGAGTGGGCTAAAGCGCGTCCGCTGGCCAAAGTGCTCGGTTTAATACAGGGCAGCGGGAGGCAGGCCAATTACTCGACAGTCACTGCATTGCCGGGGCGGCGGGCGCAGCTGCGCAGATGTCAGCTGAGCGACGCGCCCCCGCCGGCCGGGGTCGCGCTGCGCAGTAATTCACGCGACACGCCGCGCCCACCGCGAGCGGCGAATAAACAGCTGCGCACCGTAATCTGGGGCGTGATGGACGACGCCGGCGGGCCTCCTATTGGCCCGCAGCCGCCGCCTGTCATCCTGTCCACCGACATCCGCGAGCCGTCTCAGCGGATCCTCGCTCACCGGTGCCGTCTCTCTAGGGAGAGGACGGAGCGTTACGTGGTATCCTCGTGAACGGTCACTGAAAACACCAATCTGTTTAATACACTACTGGCCATTAAAATTGCTACACCATGAAGATGACGTGCTACAGACGCGAAATGTAACCGACAGGAAGAAGATGCTGTGATATGCAAATGATTAGGTTTTCAGAGCATTCACACAAGGTTGGCGCCGGTGGCGACACCTACAACGTGCTGGCAGAAGGAAAGTTTCCGACTGATTTCTCATACACAAACAGCAGGTGACCGGCGTTGCCTGGTGAAACGTTGTTGTGATGCCTCGTGTATAGACGAGAAGCGCCTACCATCACATTTACGAATTGATAAAGGTCGGATTGTAGCCTATCGCGTTTGCGGTTTATCGTATCGCGACATTGCTGCTCGCGTTGGTCGAGAATCCAATGACTGTTAGCAGAATATGGAATCGGTGGGTCCTGGAGGGTAATACGGAACGCCGTGCTGGATCCCAACGGCCTCGTATCGCTAACAGTCGAGATGATAGGCATCGTATCCGCATCGCTGTAACGGATCGTGCAGCCACGTCCCGATCCCTGAGTCAACAGATGAGGACGTTTGCAAGACGACAACCATTTGCACGAACACTTCGACGACGTTTGCAGCAGCATGAACCATCATCTCGGAGACCATGGCTGCGGTTACCCTTGACGCTGCATCACAGACAGGAGCGCCTGCGATGGTGTACTCAACGACGAACCTGGGTGCACGAATGGCGAAACGTGATTTTTTCGGATGAATCCAGGTTCTGTTTACAGCATCATGATGGTCACATCCGTGTTTGGCGACATCGCGGTGAAAGCACATTGGAAGCGTGTATTCCTCATTACCATACTGGCGTATCACCCGGCGTGATGGTATGGGTTGCTATTGGTTACACGTCTCGGTCACCTCTTGTTCCCATTGACGGCACTTTGAACAGTGGACGTTACATTTCAGATGTGTTACGACCCGTGGCTCTACCCTTCATTCAATCCTTGCGAAAAACTACATTTCAGCAGGATAATGCACGACCGCATGTTGCAGGTCCTGTACGGGCCTTTCTGGATACAGAAAATGTTCGACTGCTGCCCGGGCCAGCACATTTTCCAGATCTCTCACCAACTGAAAACATCTGGTCAATGGTGGCCGAGCAACTGTCTCGTCACAATAAGCCAGTCACTACTCCTGATGAACTATGGTATCGTGTTGAGGCTGCATCGGCAGCTGTACCTGTACACTCCATCCAAGGTCTGTTTGACTCAATGCCCAGGAGTATCAAGGCTGTTATTACGGCCAGAGTTGGTTTTTTGGGTACTGATTTCTCAGGATCTATGCACCCAAATTGCGTGAAAATGTAATCACATGCTAGGTCTAGTATAATACATTTGTCGAATGAATACCCTTTTGTTATCTGCATTTCGTCTTGGCGTTGCAATTTGAGTGGCCAGTAGTGCATCAGATGAGTGAGAATTAATTTGCCTTCAGAACTAATATTCTTAGTGTCCTACCTCGTACAATTTTTACAAAATTGACTCAAGTTAATTTTATTTTTAATTCATATGTAGACTTAGAAATGAAATGTCGTGTGACGAGGGCATCCCGCTCGCCTGGTGCGAGTCTTTCGAACTGACGCCACTTCGGCGACTTGTTTGTCGATGGGGATGAAATGATGATGATTAGGACAACACAACACCCAGTCCCTTAGCGGAGAAAATCACCGATCCAGCCGGGAATCGAACCCGGGCCCTTTGGATTGACAGTCTGTCGCGCTGACCACTCAGCTACCGGGGGCGGACGTAGACTTAGAGAAAGCTTACCACGGTCTTGGCAGCAGTAAACTGCTTGAAATAGTCAAGTTATCTGCGATAAAATAGAGTGAGGAATTTTTTTACAACTTGCATGATGATGATAATGACGAGGTTAGGTTTAAAGAGGCTAAATGTCTGTGGTCATCCGTCTCATAATCACGTGACCCTCTCTCTCCCTCCCCGCACCTTCCCAAGGATGGAAGTTGTGGACCCCATCTGTCTGTGTCTACAGTAAATATCACGTAGAAGTGTGGGAACTATTTTCTAAATGTCTGCGTTGAATGGTGCACGACATGGCTATTAGCCTGGTATTTATCTAGTACTGGTGAAAACTTTAACTGGAAAAAGCATATATTATTGAGCTACTTTTGCTTTTCGTATAATTGGTAATCTTGGAAACAAACTTATCTACCTAACGTCATATTTAGCATATTCCCACTCAATAATGTCGTGCGGAATTATTTTATGTGCTAACTCATCACTCAGAAAGACAGTATTGATCGCACGAAAGCGAGCAGTAAGGCTAATATGTTGTGTTCATTCTCGATCGTATGCTTTCGGGGAACTAGGCAGTTTTAGTGAGCCGTCACAATAGGTATTTTCACTAATGAAATCAGTCGTAGGTAATCCATCAACAATTTAGGAAGAACAGTGATGTACATGCCTGCAACACTAGGGGGAAAAATGACCTTTATTACCCACTCTCAAAGCTGTCACTGGCTCAGAGAGATGTTCAAAATGCAGTAATGAAAAGTTTTCGAACATTTGCCCAAGAACATAAAACGTCTGAAATGTAGCGACGCAAGTTTTAAATCTAATTTAAAATAATTTCCCCCGTACGAATAATTCTTGTGCACTGACACATTTCTACTTAAAAACGGACGGCCATCAGAAAATAAAAAAATAAAAAAGACCAACAACTAGTTTTTAAGTGGATTTGCATGAGTAGGAATAAAAGGGTAAAGTAAGAACCTTCAACACCGCAGCGTGTCAGCAATCGTTGGTTAATACATTAAAAAACTAAAAACCCACCTAGATTGCGAAAAAAAGCACCTAATGTTAAGCGTTAACCCAGGTTTCGGCGTAGATAACTACACCTTCTTCAGAACAACAATTAAACCTACAAGTGCCTAAGAAGACCTTTGTCAATGATTAAAAGATCACCATAGCTATACATTTATAAACGGAAAAGGAAAGGAAAACACAAACAGTACATATGTACAAAGTCAAAACCACTTCGCCATAATGGCGGATCGTGGCTCATCGAACTTAGGCAGGAGCGTACACCATTAAGTTAAGTAGTGGTTCAAATGGCTCTGAGAACTATGGGACTTAACATCTTAGGTTATCATTCCCCTAGAACTTAGAACTAGTTAAACCTAACTAACCTAAGGACATCACACACATCCATGCCCGAGGCAGGATTCGAACCTGCGACCGCAGCAGTCGCGCGGTTCCGGACTGCGCGCCTAGAACCGCGAGACCACCGCGGCCGGCCAGTTAAGAAGTGATTTTGACTTTGTACATATGTACTGTTTGTGTTTTCCTTTTCATTTATAAATGTATAGCTATGGTGTTCTTTTAATCATTGACAATGTTCTTCTTAGGCACTTGTGGCTTTTATTGTTGTTCTGAAGAAGGTATAGTTATCTACGCCGAAACCTGGGTTAACACTTAACACTAGGTGCTTTTTTAGCAATCGAGGAAGGTTTTTAGTTTTTTAATATAAAAATGGTAAAGTGTTCATTACTTGGCTCTGAGCACTATGCGACTTAACTTCTGAGGTCATCAGTCGCCTAGAACTTAGAACTAATTAAACCTAATTAACCTAAGGACATCACACACATCCATGCCCGAGGCAGGATTCGAACCTGCGACCGTAGCGGTCACGCGGTTCCAGACTGAAGCGCCTTTAACCGCACGGCCACACCGGCCGGCCCTGTTCATTACTGTTAATACTAATCATGTATACATATCTTGTAAACTGACTCGTTCCACATCATTTCGAAGAAAGAATTTTTGAATTATCTATCGAGCATATCACTAACTAACTGTGTACTGACTGCCTCTTTAAAAGCATGGGATGTTTTAGCGAATAGAAAGAAGATCCCTTCGACCAGGACTTTAAGTAGATGGAGAGGAGGTGCCAGGGAAGACGACGGCATGGCAGCGTCATGGTCGACTCTTTTTGGATGTTAAGAGGGACTATAACGATGAAGCTTCAAGAGAGAAAATCGATAAGAGGAAGCGTAAATTACCCAGACTACGTTCATCCAGTGTTGGAGGTTGAGAGCACTTAGCGACTCCCGATAAACCTTACACATAATTTCAAACGTTTACGAAACAGTGATAGCGCCCACAAAATAATGAAAGGAAAGAAGTTGATGGCTTACTGCGCTTGTGCTGTTTATACAGTAAAACTTGAGCATCCGGCACAACGTTTTAATTTCTTACTTCTTCTCTGTCCACTGCCGAGAGTCGTGACAGGCGACAACTGAAGTGCGCAGGTAACGGCAACAACTGTTTCTTTATTAACTGAGAACAGAACTGACTACAGTTTCTGGGGACGAGTGTCCACTCTACTGCATTGCAAATTGACTGTCAGTCCCTGACGCAGCTCACGACGGCGGGATCTATGCAAGGCGTTCTCGATTGTGAGCTGGAGGGCGCCGAAGGTAATTAGCGACAGGGTCCCTGGAGGCTGGGGGCGGCTGAGAGGCGGGTCCGAGTCCAGCGAAGAGCTGCACTATGTAGCGGCTGGCGAGCGTCAAACGACCGGTGCTCAGGGCAAGGGCAGGACAATTCCATTAGACTGAGCCCAGAGCGTGCACACTGGCTGCCGAGTGGGCCAGCGGAGTCCTAAATACCCGTTAGCGTATAAATACTCGTGTGGCGTTACGCGGGGCAATGATGTTGCGGGAGCCTGCGAATGCAGCTCTGTTAACGAAATGCCCGCGGCGTATCTGTGCGGCCCGTGCCCCCTGATGCTGTGGCGGCTGCTTGGGACTCGGCGGAAAACAGCGCCGCGAGCTGTGTTGTCGTCCGCTGCTTCCGTGCGACCGTCTGGAATAGAGTTACTAGCAGCAGGGTCCTTGTGCCTTGCCCGCGGTACACGCCTGTAAGTATGGCGGCAGCGTCGCAGACCGGCGTATACTGTAACTTGCAGAACGTTTAGCAGACAGTATCCAGCATATAAAAATGCAGTAAATGAAGCAGGGAAAAAGGAATACAAACGTCTCAAAAATGATATCGACAGGAAGTGCAAAATGGCTAAGCAGAGATGGCTAGAGGACAAAGAGGACAAATGAGAAGATGTAGAGGCTTATCTCACTAGGCGTAAGATAGATACTGCCTACAGGAAAATTAAAGAGAACTTTGGAGAAAGGAGAACTACTTGCATGAATATCAAGAGCTTTCGTGGAAACCCAGTTCGAAGCAAAGAAGCCAAAGAAGAAAGGTGGAACGAGTATATAGAGGGTCTATACAAGGGCGATACACTTGAAGACAATATTATGGAAATGGAAGAGGATGTAGATGAAGATGAAATGGGAGATATGATTCTGCGTGAAGAGTTTGACAGAGCAGTGAAGGACCTGAGTCGAAACAAGGCCCCCAGAGCAGACAACATTCCATTAGAACTACTGACAGCCTTGGGAGAGCCAGTCCCGACAAAACTCTACCATCTGGTGAGCAAGATTTATGAGACAGGCGAAATACCCTCAGACTTCAAGAAGAATACAATAATTCCAATCCCAAAGAAAGCAGGTATTGACAGATGTGAAAATTACCGAACTATCAGTTTAATAAGTCACAGCTGCAAACTACTAACGCGAATTCTTTACAGACGAATGGAAAAACTGATAGAAGCCGACCTCGGGGAAGATCAGTTTGGATTCCGTAGAAATGTTGGAACACGTGAGGAAATACTGACCTTACGACTTATCTTAGAAGAAAGATTAAGGAAAGCCAAGCTTCGTTTCTTGCATTTGTAGACTTAGAGAAAACTTTTCACAATGTTGATTGGAATACTCTTTCAAATTCTGAAGGCGGCAGGGGTAAAATACAGGGGGCTAAAGGCTATTTACAATTTGTACAGAAAGCAGATGGCAGTTATTAGAGTCGAGGGGTATGAAAGGGAAGCAGTGGTTGGGAAGGGAGTGAGACAGGGTTTTAGCCTATCCCCTATGTTATTCAATCTGTATATTGAGAAAGCAATAAAGGTAACAAAAGAAAAGTTCGGAGTAGGTATTAAAATCCATGGAGAAGAAATAAAAACTTTGAGGTTCGCAGATTACATTGTAATTCTGTCAGAGACAGCAAAGGACTTGGAAGAGCAGTTGAACGGAATGGACAGTGTCTTGAAAGGAGGGTATAAGATGAACATCAACTAAAGCAAAACGTGGATAATGGAATGTAGTCGAATTAAGTCGGGTGATGCTGAAGGTATTAGATTAGGAAATGAGACACTTAAAGTAGTAAAGAAGTTTTGCTATTTGAGGAGCAAAATAACTGATGATGGTCGAAGTAGAGAGGATAGAAAATGTAGACTGGCAACGGCAAGGAAAGCGCTTCTGAAGAAAAAAAATTTGTTAACATCCAGTATAGATTTAAATGTCAGGAAGTCGTTTCTGAAAGTATGGAGTGTAGCCATGTATGGAAGTGAAAAGTGGACGATAAATAGTTTAGACAAAAAGAGAATAGAAGCTTTCGAAATGTGGTGCTACAGAAGATTGCTGAAATTATATGGGTAGATCACATAACTAATGAGGAGGTATTGAATAGAACTGAGCAGAAGAGGATCTTGTGGCACAACTTGACTAGAAGAAGGGATCGGTTGGTATGACATATTCTGAGACATTGAGGGATCACCAATTTAGTATTGGAGGGCCGCGTAGAGGGTAAAAATCGTAGAGGGAGACCAAGAGATGAATACACTAAGCAGATTCAGAAGGATTTAGGCTGAAGTAGGTACTGGGAGATGAAGAAGTTTATACAGGATAGAGTAGCATGGAGAACTGCATCAAACCAGTCTCATGACTGAAGACCACAACAACAACAATCCAGGTGCACCACTGATTGTACCTATGAAGCTATACTGTTGCACAACACAAATTGCAGTAGACATGAAGTCAAACACTGAAATGCTTGGGAAAGTAGCGATTCTCAGATTGGAGCCCAAATTACCCGTACCACAGTCACCACCACATCACTCACATATGCAGAGTGTGGTAGTATCGTATACACGAGGTATAAAAGGTTAGTGCATCGGCGGAACTGACCCCCACCCTCAAGTACCTTGGCGTCACCCTTGACCGTCGTGTCTCCTGGACCCCCCATCTCCAGACGATCCAAGGCATACTCCCGACTCTGTCTCCTGAAGCTCCTTTCTGGCCGCACATGGTATCTCGACCTCTCCACCGTCCTCCACGTCAATAAATCCCTCATCCGCCCTATCCTGTGTTATGCCCATCCCGCCTGTATCACAGCCCCTTCTACCTTCAAATCCTGGAACGCCATGCGCTCCGCCTCGCCTATATCATTCGCCTCCCTTCCCCACGCAGATCCTCTACGACCTAATTCCGTTCCCGCACCTCCTCCTTTTCCTACAACGGATACGGACCCCTTACACTTCCCGCAAACTTGACCCCCCTCACCCACTTGTCTCTCCCATCCTTTCCCACCCTCGTCTGCTGCCGCGCCTGTACTTCCACATCCCACCCTCTCTCCATCTCTCCACACTCCATACTCTTGCCCAAGGTGACTTCCGCCAACTCCCCCTCCCTGATGATGCCCACATCCCCTCCATCTGCCCCTCCTACCAACTTTGATCCTCCCCTGCTACCCCCTGTGGTTTTCCTCCAGGGCACCCTCTTTCCCTTCTCTCCCTTCTCTCTTCCTCCCTCATCTCACAACGCCCCCCACCCTCTCCCCCTTCTTTCTCCTCTCCCACTGGCATCAACTCCCTCTCCCTCCTACCCGCACGTCTTCCCTTTGTCAGGTCCCCAGCTTTGTGCGTGAACAGTGCACCTTCCGGTGCTCATCGCCAGTGCTCGTGTGTGTCTTCGCGCCAGTGCTTCAGTGTCTCTCCGTTTGTGCTCCTCCGTTCACGTGTGTAAACTCTGTCTTCCCCGTTTGTGTACAGTGATGAACGTTTTTATCCAAACAGTGCACCTGTGAACAACTTCATTTATTATTTTACTATGTCTGTCTCCTGTTTGTATCCACCATGTTTGTTTGTTTCTCTGTGGCCGAAGAGCGGCGTAGATAGGCCGCTGCCAGCCTACCTTTCTTGTACAGGTTTCAAAATAACAATAAAGAAAAAAAAGCGTAATTGACACTTGACTTGTACTCAGGCGATTCGTATGGAAAGGTGTCCGACGCCATCATGGCCACACGAAGAGAATTAAAAGACATTGAACGCGGTATGCTAGTTGGAGCTAGACACATGAGACATCCCATTTCGAAGATCATTAGGTAATTCGATATTCTGAGACCTACAGTGTCAAGAGTGTCTCGAGAGTACCAAATTTCAGGCATTACGTCTCATCACGGATAACGCAGTGGCCGATGGCCTTCACTTGCATTTCGACAGTAGCGGCATTTGTGTATAGTTGTCAGTGATAACAGACAATCAACACAGCGTGAAATAACAGGAGAAATCAACGTATGACGTACGACGAACGTATCCTTTAAGACAGTGTGGCGAAATCTGGCGTTAATTGGCTATGACAGTAGACGACCGAGGAGAGAGGCATTGCTAACAGCACGACTTCGCCTGCAGCCTTGGTTCGTGACTGTATGGGTTGAACCCTAGGCGACTGGAACCCTTGACTTGGTCCGATGTGTCCCGATTTCAGTTGCTATGAGCTGAATGAAGCCATAGATCCGTTGACAAGAAGCCACTGTGCAAGCACCTAGTGGCTCGTAATGGTGTTGGCTGTATTTACATACAAAGGAATGAGTCCTCTGGTCCAAGTGAACCAATCATCGACTGCAAAGGATTATGTTTGGCTACTTGAAGGCCATTTTCAGCCATTCAAGGACGTTATGTTCCAAACATTGATGGAAATTTTATGAATGATAAAGAGACGTGTCACCGGGTCACAACTGTTAGCGATTGGTTTGTAGAACCTCCTGGACAGTTCGAGAGGATGATTTGGCTGTCTAGATCGCCCGACCTGAACTACATCGGGCATTTATTGAACTTAATGGAGAGGTCAGTTGGTCCACAAAATCTTGCACAGGCAACACTTTCCCAGTTATGGACGGCTATACAGGCAGAATGGCTCACTATTTCTGCAGGGGACTTCCAACGGCTTGTCGAGTTCACACCATGTTGAGTTTTGCACTACGTCGGGCAAAAGGAGGTATGACGCGATATTGGGAGGTATCCCATGACTTCTGCCACCTGTGTACATTCATCCAGTGTTTGATAATGGGGCACTTGTCGGCTTCCAAAAGAATTCCAACACAGTTTCAAACGTTTTCTAAACTACTTCTCGCCTACAGCCCTACAAAATTCTATCAACACCGTTAGGATTCTGCCTTTTCAGCCATAAAGGTTTGTTCTTTTAACGTCAATAATTTAACAAATTAATTCATATGTAAGTAACTGAGGCTTCTGAAGTGTTTTATACATGGCAGTTCGATTCTTTAAAAAATGGGAGTGGGGGATTTCTCGTATTACTTAGAAAACTGCTAGCAGTATTTTTTGTATATACCTAAAAGGAAATAAAATAGTTGTAAAATTGGTAAGTGTCAGACTCTTGATCATGTACAATCACTGCAGGTTGGGGACCAGTCTTACAAGAGAGTGCAAGAATTCAAATACCTAGGGGCACTTTTCACTGAGAACTCGTCATGTGAAGCAGAGATCAATGCCAGAATACAAGCAGGAAATCGATCTTACCACAGCCTAGTAGAGCTTCTTCGGTCCAGCTATCTCTCCAGACAGTTCAAGATTCGACTGTACAAAACCCTGATCCAGCCTGTTGTTCTATATGGCTGTGCGACATGGAGCATCTGGAAACAGGACTTTCATAAGCTCCTCGTTTTTGAGAGAAAAGTGCTTCGGAAGATCTTCGGTCCGGTTCTGTATGCAGATACTGGGGAATGGAGGATCAGATACTACCAAGAGCTTGAGGAACTATACCAGCAGCCCAACATAGCAGGAACTCTCAAAGCCAGTGGGCCGGCCATGTGGACCGGATGGATGGTCATAGATGGCCTCGGAAGCTACTGGATTTCACACCTATAAGAAAGAGACCGCCAGGGAGACCCAAGAAGCGTTGGAGGGATGGACTCCATGAAGATTTAAACCAAGTGTCAATATATGTGAACGGATGGCGGATAGCGGCAATGGATAGAACACAGTGGAGGAGGAAATTTGTAGATGCGTGCGGTCCACTGGGCCTGATCACGTAGTAGTAGTATAGTAGTAGTAGTAGTAGTAGTAGTATATGTGCTCCAGGACCCCTTTAGTTAGCAACAATGGCGCCCTTGCGGCACGATGGTGCGTCGGAGACGTTACAAGCCCCGTTTTGTTGCACTTTATGGTAACCCATCCTGGGCTTACGTTTCAGCAAGATAATGCCCGCCGTCCACAGCGAGAGTTTCTACGGCTTGTTTCGTGCTTGCCAAATCCTACCTTGTCCAGCATGGTCGCCGGATCTCTCCCCAACAGAGAACGTTTGTAGCCTTATGTGGAGAACAGACCTTCGCTCCTGGCTGCCGGGCTGTATGGTGGGCGACACTCAGGTTGCTATTCCACCGCTGCCTGGGGCATCTCCAGGTACATTTTCGACCTGGAATCTCCTTGACTGGAGTTGAATTGTCTCCAGTGATGAGGCCTGATCCGAACTGAGCCCAGATGACCAGCAAAGACATTTTTGGCGATGCCCCAGACAACATTGGGATAGCAACCTGACTCTCTCCCGCCATATGACTCAAAAATCAGGAATGATGGTCTGCGGCGCCATTTCTCTTCATAATACATTGTTGAACATGGTGCTTCGCTGCAGACCATCACTACGTGTGCACATGTTAACCCAGCGACATCGTCAATTATGACTGCAGTGGGGTACGGGACCACTGGGATTCGACTGTTGATAAACGGAAATATGTCGGCTCCTCGGATGAATCAATTTCTTGCTGTGCTAGGTCGGTGGTAGTCTTCACAAACGCCGTCATCGAGGCGAGCGGCTGCTCGAAACGTGCAGTGAGCCCCGGACGCAGGCTGGTTGGAGCAATATGTGAGTTACCGAGCATTTCACTCTCATTTAAGTATATGGCCGAAAGAGACAGCCTTCCAGGAATTTTGAAATGGATCCTGTTGTCCAGGACCGTTGCCACAAAGAGCGCAGATTCGCCACGAAATGGGGAAATTCACAGGCGTCTATTGTGCTGAATGAGGTATATCAGTCCTAAGCGCTGTAGTGTGCGAGCGAGACAGATGAGAACTTACGTCATAGGGAAACCCCGTAGGCGCTGTTTGTGCCCAGGGAGGCGTAGTAGTGCTAAATATGGCGGACCTAAGATTGGTCATAAAGGAAAACATTTATGGAAACTGTTTAATTCTGTAGTAATCAGAGAATGAAGCCACAGTAATTTTAATCTACCATCTTTCTTAAATTTTCATGGTGATCCCAATAAAACTTGAATATTGATCATATCTATATTAGTTTAGGATTTACTGTTTAAGTGAAATTAAGAAGTTTTGTAACAAAGATCTGAATGTTAAAATCTTAACATTTTCGTCATTCTTAACGACCGACATATCATTTAAACGTGCATCATTAAAATGACAAATGTTGTAAATATCAACTCTTTAACTTTATTTGTTTAAAAGATACAGTAAATTTAAATTATCAGTATTTTCAGTTAGGCATCAGATCGTCATTTCTTCACACAAAACACACTGAACGATGACAGCATTACTTCTTATTGAACCATTAGGTTCCAAAAATGGTTCCAATGGCTCTGAGCACTATGGGACTTAACATCTGAGGTCATCAGTCCCCTAGAACTTAGAACTACTTAAAAATAACCAATCTAAGGACATCACATACACCCGTCCCCGAGACAGGATTCGAACCTGCGACCGTAGCGGTAGCGCGGTTCTAGACTGAAGCGCCTAGAACCGCTCCGCCACACCGGCCGGCGAATCAATAGGTAATAGAATAATCGTTGTAAAGTTTATTGCATAGTGGTTGCTTTTATTCTTTATTCATCTATCAGAAAGCACATTGGTGCAAGGCTACTGGCCATGACATTCAAAGTTAAGAAGGAAATTGTATTTGTTTTATGCAAAAGAATTGAACGGTTATTATGTAATGGATATTATTGTTACTTTATTTAGAACGTGAACGTGGTCAAGCTTTGATGGTTCAAATGACTCTGAGCACTATGGGACTTAACGGCTGTGGTCATCAGTCCCCTAGAACTTAGAACTACTTAAACCTAACTAACCTAAGGACATCACACACATCCATGCCCGAGGCAGGATTCGAACCTGCGACCGTAGCAGTCGCGCGGTGGTCAAGCTTTGATTATTTAAATATCTTAAAATTGGAAAATAATGTAGAATAAGCTGTAGCCAATCAGATGGACGGCTTCAGGGAGGGGAACTGCAATAGTGAGTTGAGCGACGATGTTCGGCGCGCGGGAAATGCGGCCGGGGACTTTCAGACGGACAGTGCTGGTGGAGACAGGAAAGCGGACGGTTGGTCGTTAGGCAGCTAGGAAGTAAAACGGCTTGTAAAATTTCGCATCGTGTGATATCGCCGGACTTAGTCTCTGAGTGGCGAGCAGCATCGCGCCTGGTGTGAATTCTAACTTTTCGCGCAAATAACTGGTATTTCGCGATGAGATTGTGAATGATCGAACTGTTTCAAATGGATATGCTCTCGAGTGTAACAGTGACTCTGAATACGACCACATTCGCTATTAGTTTGCTTTCTGAATAAACATTATTCTACCCCAATCGCAACTGCGTGGCCTATATGTTTTTTGGGTCGTTAATTTAGCTCCCGATATTATTATTGCCGTTATTGTATGTTATATTAACCCTTTCTGCGTCTGCGATTCCAAATGGCATCATTAAGTATTCCTGGCTTTTTTGAGCTTCTCAATGCTTAATTATACCGTTTGGCATCGCTTTACATAGTTCCAAGTTTGGCCAACAGATCGCAGTGGCGTTTCGCCGTTTATTTGAAGTGCAGAACAGAGAAGTGTCGTGAGTTGTGGTACTGCATTTGTGAGTGAACAATAACTGTTGTGTTTAGTTTTATACTGTGTATACTGAAATTCTTGGTTATGGAACCAACTTTACGTAGTTCATGAAAGGCAAGGGAAAGAAATACGGTAAGTTTACAATACAGTTATGTATGCATTTTTTGAGTAATTATTATGTAATTTCTAATGATGCCATTTGGAATCATTATTTTATTTATTAACCAATAGCTTCAAAAGAACTTTTGCAATAGATATGGCATATGTGCAACATATAGAGTAAATATTCATCACAAAAAAATTTTCCCCAATTTTTTTCTAAGTGTCACGCACAAAGGATGAACTTTCTATGTTTCATACAATTTCTCAAACTTGCCATCAGCCAGACAATTTAACCAAAGGATCACAAGTGTCTAATTTAGGGCGTGTAATGTGACACTTGCGGTTCAACCCTTAGACGAATTTTAAGCCAAGAGATTTCGACGAAGGGGAACCGCATGTGAGCCCGAACATCTTCAGGATGTTAGCTCGCAAGTACTATGCGGTGGGAGCCATTATTCTGCGTTTGCATGGGACCTGTGGTAGTAATGGCAGACACGCTGACAGATGCGAACCACCTGCAAGTCTTCCCCAACGGCGATGACATCTTTCATTAGTACAACTACTCGTGTCTCGCAGCCCCAACTGTGTTACAGTGGTTTGAGGAGCATTATAGTGAACTCAAGTTGGTATCTCGACGATCAAATTCCCCTGATGTAAATCCTATGGAACCCGCCTGGGTCGCTATCGGGCACCATCACCGAGTGCGAAAACCAAAGGCCCGTTATTTTCGCGAATTACATGAACTGCTCCTAGACCTCTAATACCACATACCTGCACAAAACTACCGACAAATTTCCGTTAACTCCGACCCGCAGAGTAAGTGATGTATTTCTTTACAAAAAAGGACAATTGAACTTTTATGTTTTGCACCTAAAAAACTTCCATTCTATCCTTCAGGGGTAATTCCCCCCAGGTTCGGAAGCACTGATTTGGAGAGTAAAGGTGTAACACAACGATTGGACTTTCCCGCAGCACTGCTGCGGAGCGTCACTGCCACTCCATACTGCTCTGTGGTTACGCTGTGAAGTCGAATCGGCGTGAGGCCTACAGTCGCGGACGCATACAAAAATGGTTCAAATGGCTCTGAGCACTATGGGACTTAACATCTATGGTCATCAGTCCCCTAGAACTTAGAACTACTTAAACCTAACTAACCTAAGCTCATCACACAACACCCAGTCATCATGAGGCAGGGAAAATCCCTGACCCCGCCGGGAATCGAACCCGGGAACCCGGGCGTGCGGACGCATACAGTGACATGCGGACGCATACAGTGACTGCCCAAAAAAAAAAAAAAAGAAAAAAAAAAAAAAAAAGGAAGAATCTTCTGCCTCATATGTTACTATCGAGAGCAAATATGCTTAAAATGTGTTTTGCTCCGTACTTATTTAAGACTGCTCTATCGGTTGGACACATCATGTTCTTTATAATCGAGTACCTCCCCTGGTAGACTTGCAGACTTAGAGAAAGCTTTTGACAATAGTGACTGGAATACTCCCTTTCAAATTCTGAAGGTAGCAGGAGTAAAATACAGGGAGTGAAAGGCTATTTACAGTTTGTACACAGACAAGATGGCCGTTATAGGAGTCGAGGGACATGAAAGGGAAGCAGTGGTTGGGAAGGCAGTGAGACAGGGTTTTAGCCTCTCCCCGGTGGTATTCAATCTGTATATTGAGCAAGCAGTAAAGGAAACAAAAGAAAAGTTCGGAGTAGGTATTAAAATCCATGGAGAAGAAATAAAAACTTTGAGGTTCGCCGATGACATTGTAATTCTGTCAGACACAGCAAAGGACTTGGAAGAGCAATTGACCGGAATGGACAGTGTCCTGAAAGTAGGATATAAGGTGAACATTAACAAAAGCAAAGCGAGTATAATGGAATGTAGTCGAATTAAGTCGGGTGATGCTGAGGGAATTAGATTAGGAAATGAGACACTTAAAGTAGTAAAGGAGTTTTGCTATTTGGGGAGCAAAATAACTGACGATGGTCGAAGTAGAGAGGATAGAAAATGTAGACTGGCAATGGGAAGGAAAGCGTTTCTGAAGAAGAGAAATTGGTTAACATCGAGTATAGATTTAAGTGTCAGGAAGTCGTTTCTGAAAGTATTTGTATGGAGTGTAGCCATGCATGGAAGTGAAACTTGGACGATAAATAGTTTAGACAAGGAGAGAATAGAAGCTTTCGAAATGTGGTGCTACAGAAGAATGCTGAAGATTAGATGGGTAGATCACATAACTAATGAGGAGGTATTGAATAGAACTGGGGAGAAGTTTGTGGCACAACTTGACTAGAAGAAGGGATCGGTTGGTAGGACATGTTCTGAGGCATCAAGGGATCACCAATTTAGCATTGGAGGGCAGCGTGGAGGGTAAAAATCGTAGAAGGAGACCTAGGGATGAATACGCTAAGCAGATTCAGAAGGATGTAGGCTGCAGTAGGTATTGGGAGATGAAGAAGCTTGCACAGGATAGAGTAGCATGGAGAGCTGCATCAAACCAGTCTCAGGACTGAAGACCACAACAACAACAACCTCCCCTGACATAGTGACATACTATGAAACATATCCCGAACCGACTTTCTTTTCTGCCGAACCCACCTACACATCTCGAAAAATATTGAAAATGGATTCAGAAATACCGCAGTAATGGCATTTGATGTTTACTAGGAAGGAAATCTCTTAAACTAAGAAATTCTTTGTTGTACGACAGGTCCTTTTAGCACATCTATGAAGCAAATAGCAAGAGGCACTACTTGACCTTCTGAAAGAAACTTTTAGTATAGGTTACCTGAATAAGAGGTAACTCCATCAATATTTGTGGAAACGTTAGTCACATTTCAAAGAGAGTGCGACAAAGATGACGGCTGGGAGAAATGTCAAAAAGAAATTTTCAGCTTCGAGCTCGTCTCTCCCGAGGTCGCAGAACAAGCTGGCAGTAGCCCGCCGGCAGGATGCGCACGCGTGCGGCTGCTAATGAGCGCGCGAGAGATGCGTCTGTAATTAAGGTGCGTGTGCGTAGCGGGGGCGGCGTGCTGGAAGCAGCGTGGAGGGCCTGAAGGGCTGTCTGCTGCTGAGGAAGGCACCAGCCCTCCAGTAGGGCGCGCCCGGGGAGGGAATGGAGATTCCCGGGAGTTGCGAGTCGTCCTGCCATTCGACGAATGTGGTTGTGGAGTCCAGAACACTACACTGCCGGAAATAAAACGGTACTCCTGGAGAGAAGACGTTCGTTTTGATCAGATGACAGC
The DNA here is from genome assembly GCF_021461385.2 of Schistocerca piceifrons. Classification (NCBI taxonomy): domain Eukaryota; kingdom Metazoa; phylum Arthropoda; class Insecta; order Orthoptera; family Acrididae; genus Schistocerca; species Schistocerca piceifrons. The sequence goes on along the minus strand of NC_060142.1, from coordinate 668,500,878 downwards.
ATGTTGCCACCTGAAAGACAGTAGATTTACTGATAATGGTGTCAACATGTAACACCATAGTTCTTAAGCTGTACGGATTTATTTTGCTTTTGTTTCATTTAATGTTACATTGCTGTGCTTCTGTAGATGTGTTTGTTTGAACAGATAACACAAAACTGTATACTCCTTTCTTTGTAAAAACTTTGAGTCATGGTCTGATTCTATGCGATGTTGTATATCTGCCGTTTAAATGCTTTGTCCCATTTGGAGGGAACAAAACTTACTGTATATGATTGTAATTTTTTGTGAATAATTTTTGGTAGAAACGACAATATGTGCAAATGTTCTGTTTTATTTAATGTATTTGGTTGCTGTTATGTAAACTGCTGATCCTCACTTAGGGTTCTTAGTTAGTTTGTATGTGTGTAAAAGGTGTAGTGGTTCCCCTCGGGAACGGGACTGTGTAGCGCGCGCAAATTGTGGTTGGCCTATGTAGGAAAGGTGGAAACAAGAGTCAGTCGGGGACGAGCTACGAGTCGGGGACGAGCTACCAAACCGTGCACTGCCATGTAAAGGATGCATATTGTGCTGGTTCCGAGAGAGGCTTTCACTGCTTCTTTCCAATGCCTCGGGTGGATGGATTAATAGTTGGAACTATTCTGGAATTTGTATCTATCATCGCCACCAAGAAATGACAGAATCCAGCAATTTCTGCCTGCAATTCCGCCTACCAACATGCAGTTGCCACCACATTGCGCAATCATTGCATCGGAATGCTATAATGATGTACAGTGAAGGATCAGCTTAATGGATGTGTTAGTGTGTTCAAATATAAGGTAATTTATATATGAATTTATATACCAACCTTGATTTTTCTCCTCATCATAACACCTCTCAGGTTCCTCTCCGTTTGAACTAAAGTGATTTCCGAGTGTCCTTACTGAAAGAAATTAAAGCCTAGAGTTTTGCTAATTGATGCCTCTTGAACATAGTAAAAAGAAAGTTAAAGTTAATGCGGCAAGAGAGTGGGTTGAAGTTAATGATGCTTGCTGAAAATAATTTTCCTAGTAAAACTGCTTATTAATGTGTTGTTGCCTACCTCAAAATTAAAAGTTCTTAAGATTGAGGCTTATAAAGTTTTGCTTAGTGAATGATCACATTACTGCCTGTTGTAAATCGCAGAAGGTGAGTCAGTATCTTACGTATATGTTAATTTTGTGTTTCACTGTAGTAAAAATGGAAAACTGCAGTTGTGAAACGTTATATACTTATGTTTGCTAAGTGTATGTTTCTCTTGTGTATAGGAAGTGCATATTGATAACATAACAGGATCCACAGTTTGTCTATTGTATTAATGCTGGGTAATTAGTAACGGAAAGACCACTAATTATAAAAAAAACCATAATTTCTTTAAAGCCTGAAAGTAATAGGGTGTTTCGGTGTCTCTTATAATTTTGCAAATAGTTTCTGCTGCTCTAACTTTTAGTTTCAATCTTACCGTAAACATATGTATGTGTCAGAGTTCATTGCACTCGCGTGTGACAAAGTATAAGTTGTGTTTATTCGTTAACATTACTAATAACTATTTTCTTAAACGAGAATGTTAATCATTCTCTTGCCTGGTTAGGCTGGCGACCGTTTTCTTTATCAGTTGAACAGTACAGATAGGCAAAATTTTGTTCGTACTGTTCAAATATTTACGTAATTCTGACTTTCATTTTCGATAAGCCATTCCTGTTAGGTACAGCACGGTCAACCTAGCAAAATTCCTCTCAGAGGATAACACTGCTCTGTTGCTTTATACCATAATTGTTTTTACTAGATAACTATATTTCACGACCTGCCTCCTAGTTTAAGGTTATGGTACAGCAGTAGCAGAACAGGAGTGTTATAAACGTCGTCCGCCAACAGATAGCCTAGCGACACAGTTACCAGAGCGCCATCTGTGGCAGTAGGGAATGCTCACAGTCAGAAAGCTCAGTGTGGTGCAAACGTGCGAAGAAAGCAGGCAACCAGGCCACGAAGGCACAATCGTGCTTCGTACAGCCAACTTAGCGAGTTTGAAAGGGGTCAAATTGTGGCCTCCCGGGAGGCGAGTTGTTCCTTTCGGAGAACTGCCACACACGTTGGACGTGGTGCTTTAGTTGTGCAACGATACTGAAATCAGTGGTCACGTGAACGTTCTCACACCCCCAGATGTGGGTCTGGACGTCCAAGCACCACAGACGACGGCCAAGATCGTCGTATTGTGAGGGTAACGGTGGCAGATCGTACAGCTGTCACAGCACAGAAAAGAGGACTTTGAGGCGTGGCGCCGTACAACGATCCTGCCTTGGAGGCGGTTAAGTGGGAGATGTGTCTCAGAGCTGAATAGTGACAGATGGTGACGCGAGACTCGACGCGCACGTAGTTCATGTAGCAGCCGATAGAGGACAATACTGGCTAGGGGGACTGTGAATTTAGTTTCGATTGTGACCACTAGAGTGCACTAAAGTAATAGAATGTTTTTCATAAACTGTGCTAGTATTTTCATAAAGTGTTATGTCTTTTTGTGTATGTAAAATGTTATAAATGTGTTTTAGCTGTATGAATGATGCGTGAGTGTGGTTTAAGGTTAATATGAAGATAATTGTTTAACGAGTTGTGTAGTAGGATTTTGTGCGGGAACGTTTCAAAGAAGTATGAATATGAACAAAGGGGATTTTTGTAGAATAGATTTGTAAAGTAAGTTAATGGTAAACGGAAAGTTAATTCAGGTATAAATAATAATAGTAAATAACTTTATGCATAAACAAAACTTAAGCATATTAGATAATTACGTCGGTAAAAAGTGCAGTCGTTAGGTTTATTATTTTGCGATTGGTTATTGATGAAAAGCGCGGATTGACGCGGTAGAATGTTGTTTTGCTATTGGCTGTTGAGTGAACTGACCAATGGTAAAGCAATATTCTTAGTGCGCCTTTCTCTGCTGGTAAAGAAGACTTAGAGTATTCTAGAGAAGAGTGGGAGCCTAGCCATGAAACAGTTCGGACGTGTTTAGTAGTAGTTCCGATGGAAATGATAAGTTGCCGGATCTAGCAGTGTTTCATACATCAAAAGTGTGGTAAAGTGACGGTACAATTACTCCGATGGGCGTGTAGAAATTTCGGAATTATTAAGTGAATTTTGTGACGAGAAAAGTCATATATTCCGCTTGGCGTATTGAGCAGGTCAGTGGCTAAAATCTGTGACTGCATTTGGTACCGACAGACTTAATATTTGGCGAGCATTATCAATAAAAAAGAATCAGTATTTTTGTACCTATTACGTTTTCGGGAAATGCAACACCATAAACTTGCTAATTTGAGTGAAAGGGATTGTGAGGGACTGTGTTAAGACTAGTATGGGCTTGGCAGTGATACTTGTTCACCTAAGTTTCAGAATATGTTAATTGAGGACAAAATTTCCAACCTTTCATTTCGTGTTTCTCCCAAAACGTAGATTAGTGACTTTAATTGCAGCCTGGTTGACGTCGAAGTACAGTAGGTTTCACTCGGCTTCCCTACCGATGATATGCTGACACAATGTTCACAGGTTGGTGCAGGTGCGTCATAAAGGGACGGAAAGAACCGCGCCACCGCAACTTGTGAGCCCAAAAGTGTCAACACTAACCGCTGCGAACCGGTTATTAGCAATGGGACTACAGGCACACACACCTCTAGTCTGTCTACCACTCATACATCAGCATCGACGTGCAAGGCTCGTATAGTGCCGTCTGAGGATCACTTGGAAGATGTAGTGGCAGCCAATGATATTAGCGATAGAAGCTGATTCTGCCTGCACACATGATGGTCGTTTATGCATACAACATAGACCTGGTGTTGAGTGGTACTTAAGTAAATAAATTAGTGAAATCAAAGTGAACTAGAAATTAGAATATAAATGGAAAACTTGGTTTAGTTTAGAGAGTTACATACTGGCATTCAGCGGGCAGAACAGAAGAGACAATGATCGTGAAGTCAGCAAGTTCCACATAAGAGGGCGCTGTCGATTCAGCCGTCAGGGCATCGCCCGACCGGCTCACGTGTTTCTCAGTTGTCGCATGTGAGCAAAGGCCCTTGCCTACATTCCAAGAGCCAATGACCGACGTTAAGAAGATTCTTCGAGAAGCTTTTCAACGTGACAGAAGAGGCAATGGCCGTGAAGTCGTTCGCCTCCAGTGAACTGAAGTGAATAAATACGCGAGACGCGGTGGGCCCGACAGATGAAGACAGATGAAGACGGGGATGAAGACGAAGACGGAGACGGGGACGGAGACGAAGACGAGAGACGAAGGAAGAAAAGAAGAGTAGCAGTAGTTTTCAGTCAGTTTCGGTGCTGAAGACCGTCATGCAAGAAGAGACTGCATCATGCACAGACGCACCAAGTCCGCCGCTGTAATGGAATAGCAAGCAGCAGCCGCGGCGCCAGAAGACAGAAGTTAAAAGGTATTTGAAGTCTGATTGTTACGTACCCGGGTGACTCGTGAGGACGGGAAGGAGACGGCCTCACCTCAGCAGTCACCTGTGAGCTGGGATGAAGACCTGACAGCCGAAGACTGGCAAGCGGGAGTCCGTGGTTCGAGTTCGGGACACTGGCCTTGCCCCGCCGCGCCGCTCCGCTGGTCGACGCACAACACACGCGGCCGCTTAGAGAAGAGAAACACTGGGACGCCACATCCAAGGTATCACCATCCGATGCACGACTTCGCTCGCAATAATTAAACGGGCCACCTCGCGCTGCGCGTCTCCAGTCAACTGGGCGAGACGGCGACACGAGATACACACCGCTACGCGTAATCAGACGCCGCCGCCGCCGCCGCCGCCGCCGCCGCTGCCGCAGCAGAAGACTTCACAAACGACACAGCTGCCGCTCTCCGAACCAGAATATCCCGTAAGATACAGTTGTACAAATCTTCAATAAAAGTTATCTTATGTAAAAATGATATTTCATTCGACCTCATACCCGAGCCAAGGGAGAACCCACCCTGCCCACATGTTGTTAAGAGAGAAAAGTTAATTTATTTAATATTTTCACCCTGACAGAATGCTTTAGAATGCTCATCCTGACAATTGACAGCATCCAAAGAGAAAACACAGTTACATTGAGTGACAGAAGTGTCACATTTAGTAACACAACTGTTACATTTGATGTCAGAAGCCGTTGTAGTTGCTACACTGGTAAGCACTGTCCCGTAGAGTTCATTTGTCCAAGACACACTGCCCTCCACCTCCCCCCCTCCCACGTCTACCATCCTTATGGCCTGGTGTGTGATTACACACAACCCTCATTCATCTTTACTTTTTCTGGAGGGTATGCCTACTAATGTTCGGTACATGCAGAATGTTGTGTAACCCGTTCTTTTGCTGTTCTTACATCAGGAACTGTAGTGAAGGTACTCACGACTCCAGAGAGTACTGCACTACAATCGATAAGCAGCGGTCGTAACACTCATACCGCAGCAGCTGTTTGAGTTGGCAGTGCGAGCTGTACCAAGGGCTGCCAGGGGCCGCAGCTGCCAACACATGGGCATCACTTGTGTGGATAGCGATTGGTCAATGCCTCGTTAAATACTGGAGTACGAAGGTACAGCGAACAATGCTCTTCAGTGCGCCGATTCGTATGCAATCTCCAGTTGCTGCCGCGTCCACAAGCTGCAGTAGTCATACGTCATCTCCAAAACTTTGGTTCTGAAGGCAACGTAGGGCAGCTCTGGACTCTGTGGGGACATCAGTCAGAGGCACAGTGACAGTACTTTAGTATTTTGGAGGACTTTTAATAATTCCAAACGTCTAACTGTGCTGGACATTTCACAGGAAGGAGCATCATTTGCGTATTTCTTCATATTTAATAAATATCACTTCATTACTAATTGTTGTGAACCTTTCTGATTGAAGATAATCTACGCCATCCTCCCGCATTCCCAACAGGAAGGTTGTAAGTAGGCTTTTTAGGTTTTTATGTTGGTAACGCCACGTAGCGCTCTGTATGAAAATCACTGACTGTGTTGTGTGCAATCTGTGGCTGGTTGGCATTGTTGGAATATTCGCTGTTGTTGTGGTGGGCGGTTGGATGTGAACAGCGCGTAGCGTTGCGCGGTTGGAGGTGAGCCGCCAGCAGTGGTGGATGTGGGGAGAGAGAAGCCGGAGTTTTGAGATGTTGATATGAGCGATCGAGCTGGACCTGTGTCCGTCAGAAAAAAGGAAATTTGCCAAACTGGGTATATATATATATATATATATATATATATATATATATATATATATATATATATATATATATATGACTTTTCAACACTATTAAGGCAAATACATTGTTTGTTCTCCATCAAAATTTTTCATTTGCTAACTATGCCTATCAGTAGTTGGTGCCTTCAGTAGTTAGAATCTTTTATTTAGCTGGAAGTACTGGCGCACGTGTATTGCAGTAGTTCGAGTAACGAAGATTTTTGTGAGGTAAGTGATTCAAGAAAGGTATAGGTTAATGTTAGACAGGGCCATTCTTTTGTAGGGATTATTCAAAGTCAGATTGCGTTGCGCTAAACAAAAATATTGTGTGTCAGTTTAGTGATGATCAGAATAAGTAAAGTGAGAAATGTCTGACAAGGGGAACTCAGACACGGCCAACGGATTCGGCTCAAATTTGGCAGGTCGCTTGTGTACAACCTAAAACGAAGGAATCTAAGTTATTTTGGGTCAACACCCCCAAGTTTTTGAGAAAATCACCCCTAAAGGTTGTGAAGAGCAATCGACTCAAAATTGGAGGGATCGATAGATAATTGTAAATAGAGCTTTTTTCAAACTTTTCCAGAAATCGAGGAAAGAAACTTATACAACTGCCGCTTCTGTGCCCACATGGTAAACGCTATTCGGCGACAGCGCTGATAGCGCACCGGCCAAGGTAACTGGCTGGGACTCGCAGAACCCGGGTTCGAATCTCGAAAGATATGACACAACAAACAATAACTAGTTACTACAGCATAAAAATACGAGCTAATTACTGCAAACTACATACAGTACTCGTCATGTGTTACTTACGAAAGGACACTGTATTCATTCACACAACATATTTCATTCGGCACATTAATGATGGAAAAACCACTACATGTATCCGCGAGGTTAGAGGCAGCCTAATGATGGAAAACAACTCTTTCCGATTGACTTCTATAAGGCTCGTGCTGGACACCTTCACTCTTCCAGGTTCACAACTATGATATGACGAAGAGGCAACCGGGACAACTTAACTCTCCGCAAGTGCATTCTGTCCCGTGCCTCGCTATAAACAAGCGTCGCGCGATTGGCTATCTGTGACCCCTTGTGAGGAATTCGCAGCACTCTTACTCGGAGTTGTTTTCATGTGACAAGGCTTAAAAGTTTAATACTTTACTAACTCATGGCGTTTGGGAAATTAGTTTGCCTACATTATTATTATTTCTTATTGATTTACTTACCTTATTAACCCTCCTATCCCTATCAATTGAGATATGGAAAAATACAGACGAAAAGAATAACATCCGCTAAGTTTCTTCGAGATTCGAACCTGGGTTCTCCCAAGCCGAGCCAATTATCTTGGCCATCGGCGCTGCTGACGAAAAGCGTTATGCATGTCGGTACAGAAGGGGCAGTTGTAAAAGTTTCTTACCCTAATTTCTGGAAAAGTATGCGTTTTCGGACCCCATACCTGATGATGAAAAATGCTCTACTTACAATTATCTATCGATCCCGCCAATTTTGAGTTGATTGCCCGTCATAACCTTTAGGGGCGATTTTCTCAAAAACGAGGGTGTGTTGACCCGAAATATCTTAGATTCTGTCGTTTTAGGTTGTACACAAGCGACCTGCCAAATTTGAGTCGAATCGGTTGGCCGTGTCTGAGGCCTTCCCCTTGTGAGTATGTTCAGTTTTGCTCATCAAATAACGTAAGAGGTTTACCAGCACTGTCATTCTTAATTTTTCTAAAGGGATGTTTCAAGGTGATGTGTTGATTCAACAGAATAATGGCCGGCCATACATTGCCAGTGAAACTCAATATGCTCTGCCAGATGTGCAGCAACTTCCCTGGCCAGCATGATCTCCTGACTTGTATCCAAACAAGCACATGTTGAACGAGAAGTGACTCGTGCGACTCGTAAGCCAATAACTCCTGTAGAACTACGTGAACAGATCAAGCAAGAGTGGCATAATGTATACCAGGACGGCATTCGTCATCTGTACGATCGACTGGATGCCAGAGTCAGTGCCTGCGTTGCCGCCCGTGGAGGCTCACCACGAAATAATATCGATTTTTCAGCAAGGATCGATACCCAGTACCTCAAAAACGCTTTTGATATTCATCTTCTTTTCAGTTACCTTTGTAGTTACTAGTATATTTTTGTAATTTCTTGCTTGTTTGAGTGCTTATTAGGAGCAACCTTTCATTTTAAAAACAGTGTAGTGTACAGTACAGCCATTGCTATCGACCGTTGTATCGACCCTCGTATTGTACAGGCTTTCGTTTGTTTTGCTTAGAACTGCTCAGTGTGGGTTAGTCCGTCAGTGAGAGAGCACCGCGTGTTCCTTCTGCTAATAAGGTGAGTATACCGTTTGTTTATTAAATATCTATACAAGTTACTAATAGGAGCGAGTTCAGAAATGGATAGGCACTGTGATTGTTGTGTACAGACGCGAGCTCAGTTGGTGACCCTACGCTCACAGCTGCAGGCAGTGTTGGCTTCCGTCACACAGCTTGAGGTTGCTGCCAAGGGGCATCACTGTGGGGGGTCGGACCTGGGGATGCGTGGGATGTCTAGCACGACCCACCACCTGTCCCCCCCCCCCCCCCAAGTCGATCCACTGTGATGGCCACCCTGGGTACAGAGGTTGACCACTCACCCGTGGTCGAGTGGGAGATCATTCCAATGTCTGGCAGGCAGCGAAAGACTTCCCGTGGGGACGATCGTAGGGCCTCCCCAGTTCGTTTGACGAGCAGGTTTCGGGCGTTATCTGTGGCTGATCAAATCTCTGTGCAGGATGCAGTCGTCCACCCTGTTCCAGAGGAAGCTTCTCAGCCCGCAAGGTCTGGGCATTCACAAAGGGTGGGTTTGATGGTAGTTGGGAGCTCCAACGTTAGGAGCGTAATGGCGCCCCTTAGGAACATGGCTGCCATGGAGGGGAAGGAAGCCAGTGTGCACTCCGTGTGCATACCGGGAGAGTCATTCCGGATGTGGAAAGGGTGTTTCCGGATGCCATGAAGAGTACAGGTTGCAGCCAACTGCAGTTGGTAGCCCATGTCGGTACCAATGACGTGTGTCGCTTTGGACTGGAGGGATTCTGTCTGGTTTCGGGCAGCTAGCGGAAATGGTAAGGACTGCCAGTCTCGTTTCCTAGATTAAGGCGGAGCTCACCATCTGCAGCATCGTCGACAGAACCGACTGCGGTCCTTTGGTTCAGAGGCTAGTGGAGGGTCTAAAGCAGAGGCTCAGAAGGTTGTGTGACCATGTGGGCTGCGGGTTCCTTGACTTGCGCCATTGAGTGGTGGGTTTCCGGGTTCCGGTTAATAGGTCAGGATACCACTACACACTGGAAGCGGCTATACTTGTAGCGGGGGCTGTGTGGAAGGGACTGGACCTCTTTTTTAGGTTAGATGGTCTCAGGAAACTACAGAATGAGCGTACGTCTAAAAGGTGGCAGATAAAACACAGTAAGTTAGTGGCAGAAACGATCGGTATTGCAGTTGTAAATTGTCATAGATGTATTGGGAAGGACCAAAGCTCCAAGCCCTAATAGAAAGCACTGAAGATCAAATATAGGTACAGAAAGCTGGCTAAAGCCGGAGATAAGTTCAGCTGAAATATTTTCAAACGATCTAACAGTGTTGAGAAAGGATGGATTAAATACAGTTGGTGGTGGAGTATTTATTGCTGTCAGAAGTAGTTTGCCTTGTAGTGAAATTGAAGTAGATAGTTCCTGCGAAATAGTATGGGCAGAGGTTATACTTGACAATCGGACTAAACTATGAATGGGGTCGTTTTACCGACCCCCGACTCAGAAGAGGTGATTGCTCAACAGTTCTAAGAAAACTTGAGTCTCATTTCAAATAGGTACCCAACCCATACAATTATAGTCGGCAGCGACTTCAATCCACCCTCGATATGCCGGAAAAATTATACGTTTAAAGCAAGCGACAGGCATAAAACATCCGAAATTGTACTGAATGCTTTCTCAGAAAATTATTTTTAACAATTAGTTCATGACTCTACTCCAAGCGTAAATAGTTGCGAAAGCATACTTGAACTCTTAGCAACAAATAATCCTGGACAAATAGAGAGTATCACTACGAATACTGGTATTAGCGACCACAAGGCAGTTGCTGCTAGGATGAATACCGTAATACCCACAACCATCATAAAGAAACGAAAAGTACATCTGTTTAAATAAGCTAATAAAATGATCTTAACGCCTTTTCTAGAGACTGTCTCCACTCTTTCCGATGTGATCACGTAAGCGTAGTAAAGATGTGCAATGATTTCAAAGAGACAGTATTGACGGAAATTGAGAGATGTATACCACATAAATTAATAAGTGATGGTACTGATCCTCCATGGTACACAAAACGGGTCAGATCGCTGTTGCAGAAGCAGCGAAAAAAGCATGCAAAATTTAAAAGAACGCAAAATCCCGAAGATTGGTAAAGTTTTGCAGAAGTTCGAAATATAGCACGTGCTTAAATGCGAGATGCTTTTAATAATTTCCACAACGAGGCTCTATCTCGGAATCTGGCAGAAAACCTAAAGAGATTCTGGTAATATATAAAATACACCAGTGGCAAGACGCAATCAATACCTTCACTGCGTGATACCAACGGTGAAGTCACTGATGTTAGTGCCACTAAATCAGAGTTATTAAACACGGTTTTCCGAAACTCCTTCCCCAAAGAAGACGAAGTAAATATTCCCGAATTCCATTCAATAGCAACTGCGAAGATGAGAAACATAGTAGTAGGTATCCTCGCTGTAGCAAAGCAGCTTAAATCACTTAATAAAGGCAAGGCTTCCGGTCCAGATTGTATACCAGTCAGGTTCCTCTCAGAGTATCCTGGTGCAGTAGCTCCATATTTAGCAATTATATCTTCCAGTAAGTAATGGGAGATGAAGAAGGATGCACAGGATAGAGTAGCATGGAGGGCTGCATCAAACCAGTCTCAGGACTGAAGACAACAACAACAACAACAACATACAACCACTCGCTCACAAAAAGTTCCGCACCTAAATACTAGAAAGTTGCTCAAGTCACACCAATACCCAAAACGGGGAATAGGAGTAATCCGTTGAATTACAGGCCTATATCACTAACGTCGATTTGCAGTAGGGTTTTGGAAATATACTGAATTCTAACATTATGAAATACCTCGACGAAAACCTTTTATTGACACACAGTCAGCAAGGATTCAGAAAATATCGTTCTTGCGAAACACAACTAGCTCCTTATACTCATGAAGAAATGAGTGCTATAGACAGCGGATGTCAGATTGATTCCATATTTTTAGATTTCCAAATGGCTTTCTACACCATTCCTCACAAGCGTCTTCAAACTATGTTCCTATGGAATATCGCCTCTGTTGTGCGACTGGATTTGTGATTTCCTTGTAGAAAGGTCACAGTTCGTAGTAATAGACGTAATGTCATCGAGTAAAAGAGAAGTAATATCCGGCGTTAGCCAAAGAAGTGGTATAGGCCCTCTATTGTTGCTGATCTAAATTAATGGCATAGGAGCTAATCTGAGTAACCCTCTTAGATTATTTGTAGATGATGCTGTCATTTATGGTCTTGTAAAATCTTCAGATGACCAAAATGAATTGCAAAATGATTTAGAGAAGGTATCAGTGTGGTGCGAAAAGTGGCAGTTGGCTCTGAATGAAGAAAAGTGTAAAGTTCTTCACTTGAGTACTAAAAGAAATCCGCTAAATTTCGATTACGCTATAAGTCACACATATCTGATGGCTGTAAATTCAACTAAATACGTAGAGAGTACAATTAGAAATAACCTAATGTGGAACGATCACATAGATAATGTTGTGGGTAGAGAAAACCAAAGACTGTGATTCATTGGCAGAACACTTAGTAGGTGCAACAGGGCTACGAAAGAGGCTGCTTACACTACACTTGTCCGCCCTATTTTGGAGTATTGCTGTGTGGTGTGGGATCCGTATCAAGTGGGACTGATGGATGATATTGAAAAAGTTCAAAGACGGGTGGCTCGTTTTGTATTATCGCGAAATAGGTGAGAAAGTGTCACAAACATGATATGTGAATTAGAGTGGCAATCATTAAAACAAAGGCGTCTTTCGTTGCGACGGGATCTTATCAAAAAATTTGAATCACCAGTTTTCTCCTCCGACTGCGAAAACATACTGTTGGCACCTACCTACAAAGGGAGACATGATTATCACGATAAAATAAGAGAAATCAGGGCTTGCACAGAAAAATTTAAGTGCTCGATTGACCCGCGCGCCGTTCGCGAGTGGAACGGTAGAGAGACAGCTTGAAGGAGGTTCATTGAATCCTCTGCCAGGCACTTAATTGTGAATAGCAGAGTAATCACGTAATGTAGATATAGATCTGTAAAAGGAATCATTTCATTTAATCCATACGTATTGTTGCAACAATAAATCTTGAGTGAACTTGGAACCTCTAAATTGGTGTACAAGCTATTTTACTGGCAATGTATTCCGTGTACGTTATTACATAGGAAGGGTAGTCATTAATTCTACAAAATAATCTTGGGTAAATGATTTTTCGTTTGTTTGCAGGTACACGTCTGCTGTCCTAGTACACAGTGAAATCTCGCGCTACCGTGCCGCAGCATGTCGCTACGGGAGACGATGTAAGAAGTGCCACGGCCCTTCGAGATAGTGGAGTACTATGCGAGTATTCGAACTCTGCAACTGAAAATAAAGAACGCTACAACAATCCGTACTAGGTTGGTGAGAGTATACGACAACGATGGACCATCATACGACACAGAGCAGCTGGTGCAAGCACATCCAGTTCGGTCAAATAAATTATGAATGACGAAGATGGAGGTGACAATTCAGTGTACTGCGAGGAACAGAGGAATGGAGGCCCTGCTGTACGATGGCTGGCGTAACACATGGCACAGTGGAGACGATAACACAGAAAATGAGTCGGTACATCGCTGTAGCACTGTAACAAATACGTCTGAGAAGGCCATGCTCAGAATTGCCGTTTGGGGGGAGTCTTGGTGCTCGGTTCCTACTTGAGCTAGGAACGTGGGGTAAAAAGTTTTTGTTCAGGACATGTAACTGCATTTGCGAATATGAACTACCGCCAGCTGTATATTGGATTTAAGGCAATGAAATATTGTTAATGATCTTCCTTTTGTGTGGAGCCACGGTCATATAAAACTTTATGAAAGATATACCGGCTATATGTGTGTAAAACCAGCTTTATTTCACAATATAGATTTCAGTCTTAGTCCACTATCACGTGTTACAAGTATTAAAAATTATTAGACTTGCGTACAACACAAGTCATCTTTTTTTTTTTTTTTTTTCTTTATGTGATTTCATGCCCCTGCCCCATATGGGCGGGGGAGGGCTGTCAGCAGCACAATCCGCCGCTCTTCAGCCGAGTGACATGACAACTAAAACAAGAATAAAATAATGCATACATAAGGAGGTAAAAAAGGGGAACATAAAACAAAGTAAGGGGAGAAAATGGAGGTAAAAATCACTGACATGTAGAAGTTCATTGGGGACAGTTAAAATAGTCACCAGAAAGTTAAAAAACACAGTTGGCGATTCTTAAAACACAGAGAAGACACTGGATGCACATGCACAGTTTAAAAGTTGGCCACAGTATTAAAAACACTCCGAAGACAACACACTTAAAACCCACTTGGAGCACACACGACGAAGAGTAAAACTACCAGGCGGGACCTGCCGAGGGAAAGGGCAGAGAGGATGGAAAAGGAGGGGAGAGCATGGGGCAGCTGGGGAAGCGGCGGGAGGAAGAGAGGAGGGGCAACTGTGTGTTCACGAAGAGGCAGGAGACACATGGGGCAGGAGAGGAAAAGGGAAGACAGGGCAGGAGAGAGCGCAGAGACACCGAAAGAAGGCACAAGAGATGGACGGGGAGTAGGAGGGGAAATCCGCTGAGAAGGAGGGAGGGGGAGGAGAGGGAGCCCTGAGGAGGAGGCAGGAAGAGGGGGTTAGAGTTGGTAGGAAGGGTAGATGTCAGGGCGAAGCTCATCATCCGGGAGTGGTAGACGGTGGAAGTTGTGTTGGGAAAGGAGATGGAGGGTGTGGAGATGGAGAGAGGGAGGGACACCACAAGTCATCATGTATCTTCGGTTATATGTACCAACGTTGTCAAGAGTAAGAGCGAGAGCATTTGTGTAACAGGCTAATTTACGGGCAAATACACACATCAAAAAACGTTTTGCATCAGCTCAGTTCCCAGAACTCCTGAAGATAGAAGTTGAATGTGGATATTGTATCACAGACACAGTCCTGTTGACTGTTTAGAGATGTCACAAAACCCTCCCAAAGAGGTAAACAGCCATGCATGAGCAGCGCCTATTAGGCGGAGGTGAGTCCCATAGCCGATCATTTCCAGTCATTCCACCAGGAAGGATGTACGTGGCTCGTGTTGTCTGTAGTTCAACCATGCCTAGACGGTGGATACTGCGGTTTGGTCGCGTCCGCATTGTTACATTGTGCCAGGAAGGGCACTCAGCAAGGTCAGGACGTCTTGCAATGAACCAAAGCGATATTGTTCGGACATGGAAGAGATACAGAGAGGCAGGAACTGTCGAACACATGCCTCACTCAGACGACCTCAGGGTTACTACTGCAGTGGCTGACCGCTACCTACGGATTATGGCTCGGAGGAACCCTGACAACAACGCCACCATGTTGAGTAATGCTTTTCGTACAGCCACAGGACGTCGTGTTTCGACTCAAACTGTGCGCAACAGGCTGCATGACACGCAACTTCACTGCCGACGTCCTTGACGAGGACCAACTTTGCCACCACGACACCATGCAGCACGATAGAGATGGGCTCAACAACAAGTCGAATACACCGATAAGGATTGGCATCACGTTCTCTTCACCGATGAGTGTCGCATATGCCCTCAACCACACAATCCTCGGAGACTTTGTAACCTCCCCCTCACTTACCGACCTTAATGACAGTGAAAAATGAAACCGCGTGTACCTAATGGGAGTTTTGGAAAAGCAATCGTCACTGAAGTTAACCTGTCGGTAAAGAGGGAGGAAAGGGTTACATCTAAATGAAAGGAAATGTGCTAATGAAACTGGTGGAAATTAATTTTGAAAAGGGGTAAAGTTAATAAAGAAAGTAAATGTGCAGCCGTTACATTAACAATTAACTAGCGGTAATTAGGTATTTGAGATTTGGGGAAATCACGGTCGCCAGTCCTAAGGACAATTACTATAGTAACTGAAAAAGAAAAATTATTACACATATAATTAGCACTAGAAGCGTGGCAACTGAAGGTTGACACGTGTAGTGTGAAAACTGAAAGTTTGTCAGAAGTAATAAATTTCGCTACACCCTGACTTAATTTAGCAAAAGAATTAATAAAACCGGAAAATCGAAAGTTAATTTAGTGACTGAAGTTAATAGTGAGCTTTCTTTCTGAAGCACATCGAAATTCAGTAAAATACAGTTAGTCTTGGACTACCTCAACAATCATTTCAAAAGCAACTTGACTCTACGCAATTTAGAAACAAGAGATTTAACTTTCTACTTGAATTAAATGATTCTGAACTATTAACAATAGTAAAATTTAGTACGTACCAAGCTGAGCTGCAGTCACAGGTAAGCTAAAATATGCTAACAAAACTCGCACTCTAAATTTGTGCTCGTGTAACCTAAATATTGTAGCCAGCTACTGAACTTTGAAATTAAAGCAGTGAAATCTAGTTATATTATTTTAATGCTGGCGTTTGAATTTCAACGACACTCGGGTTCATTTCGGAAAAGGAAGGGACCCTGCTTGGCAATGCAATTGGGACAATGAGCAACAAAGGTTCATGCTAAGTTGCTGTAATTTTGCGAGGCAAATGGAACAATTTGAAAAGCTGAGGTCTGCCATACAGTTCTGAAACTTTACGTGCTTTTAGTCTTCCTTGTTGGTTGATTGAAGGTTTGAAGCCGTCGATCGAGGAGGTGGCGACAGTCACTCATTGTCGGCCGTCGCTGTTGCAGAAGCTGGATGTTGGCGCGCCTTCTTCTCGACACGGTCACCAGGCGAAACGGGCTCTTGATGTGCGCCAGCTAATGCTTCCCGTCCGCGACACCATGTCAGAAACTATCATCGCGAGTCGAGCGCAATTAAATGCTGCCAAACCCCGAAAGCGCGGCAACTCGCGGGAGCGTCACACAACACACCTGCTCCACTCGCTACTCCCGCCAGACTCTCACTTACTGTTCTGCCCGCGCTCCACGCGGCAGAGTTAACCCTACCAAAGATCCTACACACTTTGAGTCTTCACACGACCTATCGATGTAATCGTTCGATAGCAGTTTTCCCTAGGCAAGACCCAGCGTAAAAATACAAATAATATTTACGAAACAAACCAATTATACATCGACATAAGTGCATAAATATAAATATATCCAAACAGTAAAGCAATTACAATATATAAAGAGACAGAAATGTCACATCTTGAGGTAACAAAACAAGGAAAAAAATAATAGTACAATAGATGGAAATAGGAGGATATGCATTTCCGGCGTTACACGTGCCCCACATTGTCTGAGGATGTTCGTGTAACGTAAACAGACTCAGAAAATGTCCCAAAAAAGAAACAGCGGAAATGCATATGCTCAAAACATCAACAAAATTTAGCATTCGTCTAATTAAGCATAAATCAATTTTTAGACCACAATAATTGAGTGGAGACACTCCTAATCTTATTCCACTCTGTCATCTTGCACAAAATAAAACAGGTTGACAACATATTAAAATTCATAGAAAACGTAGAAAATGGTTTAGCTATTCTAAAATTGTCAAAATTCCCATCAGTATCAAGAAATGGAATACTATTTACAAAATTAATCAGAGTACATGGTCATAAAAACAGGTAGATGAAAATACGCAAATTAATTATTAATTACATAGAATACACATTTTATATAACCTTTTCGTAATTAATACGCTTGCCATGAGAGTCCACTTAATGCTAAACAAGAAAATAATATTCAGTAGATCGAAAAAAACATAAGTATTGACAGCAGAATTCTTTCACATCAGCTGTCCGGGAAGAAAAACTACTCCGCCTTTCGTACCCGCAAGTACAAAGAATGCCGAGAGCGGCACGGAGAGCCTACGGCGGCACAAGAGCCGACAGCGGCTCGCCTCGCCAGTATTGTTGCGCCCGCGTGTGCGGCACGCTTGATCTCACTCGCCCTTATGACGGCGTTTCCAGAACGTCCGTTTCACTGAATTCTTTAGGAAAAACTCACTCCCGAGTAATCTCAAGGAGTCCCTTAATACTATCACAGTGGATAACTCAACACTGTCCATCATCACACGCATGTACTAGCCTGAAACTTAAAACAGCGTCTAAGTACATCGGCAATGACTAGTAAATCACATATTTATGAAATCTTACAGCTATTTACAAAATCATATTTACATTCCTTAATCTACTGTGACTCAGCTGAAAACTTAAACTAGCAGCTTGGATTTTTCAGTTGATTAGATCATGATTAAATTGATTAAAATTAAATTGATTAATCAAAATTAATTACTTATTAATTACAACTTCTTTAATGACCTTGGTCAGTCAAAAGCATGGCAATCTAGCAAATCGTTAAATCTTACACTCTATATTTACATATTGTACAAATTACCCATTGTGTGGTATTAATCGATCCTAGGTTGGTACAATTTCAAATCTACTATATTTCGTATACCTAATAGCTTTCCAGAGCTTGGATACTCTAAGCAATAAGCATTTGTGTGAGGTATACCAATGACTTTATATGGTCCATTATAAACAAACTTAAATTTAGAGATTTCATTGTCTATCTCGCTCGATTTCTCATGAGCTTTTACAAGTACTAAGTCTCCGATCGCAAACTTAGCAAAACGCGCTTTAGCGTCATGACAACGTATGCGAGCATCGGCTTTTAACTTCATTACTTCTCGCAAACGATCTTTTTTCACACCAATACTAAAGTTAATCCGTGGAGGGAATTTGATTATCTCTTCCACTAAACTTTCTACACTTTTGTCAATGCCGAGATTCCTCACTTTACGGCAG
Source organism: Schistocerca piceifrons (assembly GCF_021461385.2). Lineage (NCBI taxonomy): Eukaryota > Metazoa > Arthropoda > Insecta > Orthoptera > Acrididae > Schistocerca > Schistocerca piceifrons. The sequence continues at coordinate 668,482,584 of NC_060142.1, read as the reverse complement.
TTCAAATTCATACCTACATCAATACCATCCGGCCAGTTAACAATGTGTATAGGCTGGTATTGCCTATGCACACCGTCTCCTGCCTCGTCAAAACTAACTACTATTGTTTTATCTTGGGACGTACATGTCAAAGTTTTGCTTTCGCAATTAATCACTGCACGGTACTTTAATAGCCAATCTAACCCGATAATTACTTCCGCAGTTAAGTCTGGCACGACGACAAACTCTTGTTCAAATCGTGCCCCACATATCTCGAAGTTGACAAAAATCTGTTTTGTGACCGGTTTACTGGCCTTCCCAGTAGCACCGATAAATTTCACTCCTGTTACTGGCATAACTACGATGCCAGGTCTGTCCTTCAGTAACTCAAATATTTTCCCAGGTACAGCACTCAGTTCTGCACCGGTGTCAATCAACACGTTTAGTTGTAGGTCGTGCATATTAACAGACACTACTATCTGTCTACACTTGTCCTCGACTGTTTCTTTATTTTCCCACAGTAAATCCTCGTCTATATCCAGGTCATTCCAGAAAACACCATCCGGCTTTGATCCTAAATCCGGTTTATCTGGCGACTTTTTCAGCCTCTGTTCACATACAGTTTTAATTTCAACACGTTTGTCCTGAGGCTTAGTCTCTAGCTTCGCCTCCAATACCGAAACCTTTTCCTGTAACTCGTCAACTAGTGAGTGTTGCTTTGCTATCAATTCACTAATTGTCACCTTCGTTGATTCCACTTTGGTCAGATTGATCTCATCTGCCAATCTACCTGGAGGAATGTGCCCAGTAGCATCTGAAATTACTTCCTCTGGATCTGCGCAACCCACACTGCTATCGTCTGACTGTATAATGTCAGCTCTAACCTCATACACGCTGTAATCTATGTGCTTTTCTACCAATCGTGTCCGGCTATCACTAAAATTTTCGTAATCTTTCTCCTTAATACTCTCGCAATGTTTAAACTGGAGGTTTGCGTCGGATGGGTCGGTTACTTCTACCACTGAAACTTTCGGTAAGGTCTGCCGGTTAGGGCCAGAACTTTCCGTTACTACTTCAACATCTAACTCCTGCGGGACGAAACACGACGAATCTTGCTCGTGCTCCCCCTTAACATCAACTATTTCTAGTAAAGTCTGCCGATTAGGGCCAGAACTTTCTATCATTTCACAAACACTATCTTCTTGCGGGACGAGACGTAGCAAATCCTGCACGCGCTCCCCATAAACACTTCTCCCATACAGACCCCTATAATCTCTTAGTTCGTCGTATAAGCGACCGAACTGCCTTAACCAGACCTCATCCCTCTCTGCATCCCCTCGCTCGATGACGGACGTGTTATCCGACATCTGATCTTCTCTCAACAATTGCGAATCATTCTTAAACTCAATCTCCAGTTCCGCTGCGGGTATTACAGCTGCCACTTTATGATCGATTTCCGGAACACTACTTAAATTGTTCTCACTGACAGCGAATGTATTTTCTACTGCCGTGTATACAGCTGATCTACTACTTGTGGGCGCACTCCTTTCTCCTAACACTGGCACACTCTCCCGCCGTTGATTATTCCATACGGAATTTTCATAACGACGACACCTGGGTTTTCTCCTGTTATTGGGCCGCCAAAATTTCTCCACGCCCGGTCGGCCCCTCACCGGCGCGGCTAATGGTTTCCCTGTCTCGTCCCAGCAGATACGCTCCCCGGATACTGCTGAGGCGGCTGGTCACACCCTCTGGCGTTATTACTATTCTGCGCAGCCCGTATCACGCTAGTATGATACTGGTTTCCGTCATTCCGGTTATTATTTGCATTGTACCGATTGTTATTACGGTCCGAACCATTATTGTCATTGCTGCGGTATGCATTATTCCCATGGTTATCGTTGTTATGGTTGGGGTGGTACCCGTTGTTGTTACCACGGCCTCTACCACTGTCGCGATTATTGCGCCAATTGTCCTCGTCCTCAACTCTTTCCAGGAAATCATTGATTGTCCTGTAATTGCTTCCTACGTAGCGTTTTGTATCATCTGGAAGCTTCTTGTAGAGTTCCCAGACTATTTCGGATTCCGTGCGGCGATCACGCAAATATTCCAACTTGCGGATCCAGCCCTCACAAAACTCCCTAATCGAACCGCGCGAATTCGCATCGAAAGGCCTCGATACGACAAATTCGCGCCAGACACTTTGCTGTTTTTGCTCCGACCAGTATTCAGCCAGAAACAAATTTTTAAACTCGTCAAAAGTCAGGTTCGTAATGTTGAGGTTTAGGCCCCAACGTTTGGCATCACCAGCCAACACATCAATAACCGCATTAATTTTTCTCTCATTAGTCCATGATCTGGGTAAAACTCTTTCACAATTTTTAATGAAATCCGTCGGGTGTATACCGCCTTTTTTCAAGGGGTCGAACCGCTGCTCTTTCGTCAACAACTCCGAACTATGTGCACAGATTGGCACATAGCTCTGTTTATCGTCAAGTTTCCTTTCTAATTACGACACCCTCGTAATCACTTGGCAAGTGGTTGTCGCAAGCGTTTCCACTTCCCTCTTTTTCTCTTCGCAGATGTTAGCCTGCTTCGTCACTTTGGTATCTACTTCGGATACTAAAGCCTTTAAAGTTTCCACCTTCTGTTGATCCTCTTTTCTCACTATTTGAATTTGTTCCGTCACCTTATTCTCGATGATCGGAGCAACTGCGTCTCCTACACTTTTCTCGATTCTGCTAATTTCGGAATCAAAACGAGTATTTATGCTCGCAATTTCCGCCTGAACGCCTATCATTTCCTGTTTAAGATTACCGATTTCGGTATTAATTACAACAATATCTTCTTTGAGTTTATCAACTTTTGTATTAACAACTCCAACATTGTTGTTAACAACATTAATAGCTTTGTTCTGATTGTCTAGCTTTCGTTCAATCTTTTCAGACTGAGCTTCTTGCTTGGCAGACAGAGCTATAATTTCTGCCGATTGACTCTTGATTTCATTAATCAAAACATTCAATAAATCAGTTAAATTCCCGGAGACTACCGGTTTTACTTCCGTAGCTGGTTCCTCTATACATGTTCCCCCGTATTCATCATCAAGGGGTACAGATTTGATTTTCGCTTCCGATTCCGAAACATTTTCTAAAGTTTGGAATTCCATTTCTGCTCTTTGTTGCGTTTCGGCGGTCGCGTCTTTCATGCTAGCCGCCTGCCCCTGAACAATGGGAACCGCCGTGCGCGTTTCCCACTGTTCGACCGATTGTTCCGTATCCAAGTCTACCAAATTTTGGTAATTGTTGCCTTCACTCATTTTAATAATTTTATATATAAATGCTAAATCTCAAATCTAATTAGGATTCCTCACACTATTTATTCTCGCTGACGTAACGGCCTGTACGTAACCAGTACTTTGTTACGAGATTTGCACAATGCAAAATTCGTGTCCAGAACAACCTCAAATTCGAAGATTGTCCTGTCACGGTCGCCACGTGTAACCTCCCCCTCACTTACCGACCTTAATGACAGTGAAAAATGAAACCGCGTGTACCTAATGGGAGTTTTGGAAAAGCAATCGTCACCGAAGTTAACCTGTCGGTAAAGAGGGAGGAAAGGGTTACATCTAAATGAAAGGAAATGTGCTAATGAAACTGGTGGAAATTAATTTTGAAAAGGGGTAAAGTTAATAAAGAAAGTAAATGTGCAGCCGTTACATTAACAATTAACTAGCGGTAATTAGGTATTTGAGATTTGGGGAAATCACGGTCGCCAGTCCTAAGGACAATTACTATAGTAACTGAAAAAGAAAAATTATTACACATATAATTAGCACTAGAAGCGTGGCAACTGAAGGTTGACACGTGTAGTGTGAAAACGGAAAGTTTGTCAGAAGTAATAAATTTCGCTACACCCTGACTTAATTTAGCAAAAGAATTAATAAAACCGGAAAATCGAAAGTTAATTTAGTGACTGAAGTTAATAGTGAGCTTTCTTTCTGAAGCACATCGAAATTCAGTAAAATACAGTTAGTCTTGGACTACCTCAACAATCATTTCAAAAGCAACTTGACTCTACGCAATTTAGAAACAAGAGATTTAACTTTCTACTTGAATTAAATGATTCTGAACTATTAACAATAGTAAAATTTAGTACGTACCAAGCTGAGCTGCAGTCACAGGTAAGCTAAAATATGCTAACAAAACTCGCACTCTAAATTTGTGCTCGTGTAACCTAAATATTGTAGCCAGCTACTGAACTTTGAAATTAAAGCAGTGAAATCTAGTTATATTATTTTAATGCTGGCGTTTGAATTTCAACGACACTCGGGTTCATTTCGGAAAAGGAAGGGACCCTGCTTGGCAATGCAATTGGGACAATGAGCAACAAAGGTTCATGCTAAGTTGCTGTAATTTTGCGAGGCAAATGGAACAATTTGAAAAGCTGAGGTCTGCCATACAGTTCTGAAACTTTACGTGCTTTTAGTCTTCCTTGTTGGTTGATTGAAGGTTTGAAGCCGTCGATCGAGGAGGTGGCGACAGTCACTCATTGTCGGCCGTCGCTGTTGCAGAAGCTGGATGTTGGCGCGCCTTCTTCTCGACACGGTCACCAGGCGAAACGGGCTCTTGATGTGCGCCAGCTAATGCTTCCCGTCCGCGACACCATGTCAGAAACTATCATCGCGAGTCGAGCGCAATTAAATGCTGCCAAACCCCGAAAGCGCGGCAACTCGCGGGAGCGTCACACAACACACCTGCTCCACTCGCTACTCCTGCCAGACTCTCACTTACTGTTCTGCCCGCGCTCCACGCGGCAGAGTTAACCCTACCAAAGATCCTACACACTTTGAGTCTTCACACGACCTATCGATGTAATCGTTCGATAGCAGTTTTCCCTAGGCAAGACCCAGCGTAAAAATACAAATAATATTTACGAAACAAACCAATTATACATCGACATAAGTGCATAAATATAAATATATCCAAACAGTAAAGCAATTACAATATATAAAGAGACAGAAATGTCACATCTTGAGGTAACAAAACAAGGAAAAAAATAATAGTACAATAGATGGAAATAGGAGGATATGCATTTCCGGCGTTACACGTGCCCCACATTGTCTGAGGATGTTCGTGTAACGTAAACAGACTCAGAAAATGTCCCAAAAAAGAAACAGCGGAAATGCATATGCTCAAAACATCAACAAAATTTAGCATTCGTCTAATTAAGCATAAATCAATTTTTAGACCACAATAATTGAGTGGAGACACTCCTAATCTTATTCCACTCTGTCATCTTGCACAAAATAAAACAGGTTGACAACATATTAAAATTCATAGAAAACGTAGAAAATGGTTTAGCTATTCTAAAATTGTCAAAATTCCCATCAGTATCAAGAAATGGAATACTATTTACAAAATTAATCAGAGTACATGGTCATAAAAACAGGTAGATGAAAATACGCAAATTAATTATTAATTACATAGAATACACATTTTATATAACCTTTTCGTAATTAATACGCTTGCCATGAGAGTCCACTTAATGCTAAACAAGAAAATAATATTCAGTAGATCGAAAAAAACATAAGTATTGACAGCAGAATTCTTTCACATCAGCTGTCCGGGAAGAAAAACTACTCCGCCTTTCGTACCCGCAAGTACAAAGAATGCCGAGAGCGGCACGGAGAGCCTACGGCGGCACAAGAGCCGACAGCGGCTCGCCTCGCCAGTATTGTTGCGCCCGCGTGTGCGGCACGCTTGATCTCACTCGCCCTTATGACGGCGTTTCCAGAACGTCCGTTTCACTGAATTCTTTAGGAAAAACTCACTCCCGAGTAATCTCAAGGAGTCCCTTAATACTATCACAGTGGATAACTCAACACTGTCCATCATCACACGCATGTACTAGCCTGAAACTTAAAACAGCGTCTAAGTACATCGGCAATGACTAGTAAATCACATATTTATGAAATCTTACAGCTATTTACAAAATCATATTTACATTCCTTAATCTACTGTGACTCAGCTGAAAACTTAAACTAGCAGCTTGGATTTTTCAGTTGATTAGATCATGATTAAATTGATTAAAATTAAATTGATTAATCAAAATTAATTACTTATTAATTACAACTTCTTTAATGACCTTGGTCAGTCAAAAGCATGGCAATCTAGCAAATCGTTAAATCTTACACTCTATATTTACATATTGTACAAATTACCCATTGTGTGGTATTAATCGATCCTAGGTTGGTACAATTTCAAATCTACTATATTTCGTATACCTAATAGCTTTCCAGAGCTTGGATACTCTAAGCAATAAGCATTTGTGTGAGGTATACCAATGACTTTATATGGTCCATTATAAACAAACTTAAATTTAGAGATTTCATTGTCTATCTCGCTCGATTTCTCATGAGCTTTTACAAGTACTAAGTCTCCGATCGCAAACTTAGCAAAACGCGCTTTAGCGTCATGACAACGTATGCGAGCATCGGCTTTTAACTTCATTACTTCTCGCAAACGATCTTTTTTCACACCAATACTAAAGTTAATCCGTGGAGGGAATTTGATTATCTCTTCCACTAAACTTTCTACACTTTTGTCAATGCCGAGATTCCTCACTTTACGGCAGTTCAAATTCATACCTACATCAATACCATCCGGCCAGTTAACAATGTGTATAGGCTGGTATTGCCTATGCACACCGTCTCCTGCCTCGTCAAAACTAACTACTATTGTTTTATCTTGGGACGTACATGTCAAAGTTTTGCTTTCGCAATTAATCACTGCACGGTACTTTAATAGCCAATCTAACCCGATAATTACTTCCGCAGTTAAGTCTGGCACGACGACAAACTCTTGTTCAAATCGTGCCCCACATATCTCGAAGTTGACAAAAATCTGTTTTGTGACCGGTTTACTGGCCTTCCCAGTAGCACCGATAAATTTCACTCCTGTTACTGGCATAACTACGATGCCAGGTCTGTCCTTCAGTAACTCAAATATTTTCCCAGGTACAGCACTCAATTCTGCACCGGTGTCAATCAACACGTTTAGTTGTAGGTCGTGCATATTAACAGACACTACTATCTGTCTACACTTGTCCTCGACTGTTTCTTTATTTTCCCACAGTAAATCCTCGTCTATATCCAGGTCATTCCAGAAAACACCATCCGGCTTTGATCCTAAATCCGGTTTATCTGGCGGCTTTTTCAGCCTCTGTTCACATACAGTTTTAATTTCAACACGTTTGTCCTGAGGCTTAGTCTCTAGCTTCGCCTCCAATACCGAAACCTTTTCCTGTAACTCGTCAACTAGTGAGTGTTGCTTTGCTATCAATTCACTAATTGTCACCTTCGTTGATTCCACTTTGGTCAGATTGATCTCATCTGCCAATCTACCTGGAGGAATGTGCCCAGTAGCATCTGAAATTACTTCCTCTGGATCTGCGCAACCCACACTGCTATCGTCTGACTGTATAATGTCAGCTCTAACCTCATACACGCTGTAATCTATGTGCTTTTCTACCAATCGTGTCCGGCTATCACTAAAATTTTCGTAATCTTTCTCCTTAATACTCTCGCAATGTTTAAACTGGAGGTTTGCGTCGGATGGGTCGGTTACTTCTACCACTGAAACTTTCGGTAAGGTCTGCCGGTTAGGGCCAGAACTTTCCGTTACTACTTCAACATCTAACTCCTGCGGGACGAAACACGACGAATCTTGCTCGTGCTCCCCCTTAACATCAACTATTTCTAGTAAAGTCTGCCGATTAGGGCCAGAACTTTCTATCATTTCACAAACACTATCTTCTTGCGGGACGAGACGTAGCAAATCCTGCACGCGCTCCCCATAAACACTTCTCCCATACAGACCCCTATAATCTCTTAGTTCGTCGTATAAGCGACCGAACTGCCTTAACCAGACCTCATCCCTCTCTGCATCCCCTCGCTCGATGACGGACGTGTTATCCGACATCTGATCTTCTCTCAACAATTGCGAATCATTCTTAAACTCAATCTCCAGTTCCGCTGCGGGTATTACAGCTGCCACTTTATGATCGATTTCCGGAACACTACTTAAATTGTTCTCACTGACAGCGAATGTATTTTCTACTGCCGTGTATACAGCTGATCTACTACTTGTGGGCGCACTCCTTTCTCCTAACACTGGCACACTCTCCCGCCGTTGATTATTCCATACGGAATTTTCATAACGACGACACCTGGGTTTTCTCCTGTTATTGGGCCGCCAAAATTTCTCCACGCCCGGTCGGCCCCTCACCGGCGCGGCTAATGGTTTCCCTGTCTCGTCCCAGCAGATACGCTCCCCGGATACTGCTGAGGCGGCTGGTCACACCCTCTGGCGTTATTACTATTCTGCGCAGCCCGTATCACGCTAGTATGATACTGGTTTCCGTCATTCCGGTTATTATTTGCATTGTACCGATTGTTATTACGGTCCGAACCATTATTGTCATTGCTGCGGTATGCATTATTCCCATGGTTATCGTTGTTATGGTTGGGGTGGTACCCGTTGTTGTTACCACGGCCTCTACCACTGTCGCGATTATTGCGCCAATTGTCCTCGTCCTCAACTCTTTCCAGGAAATCATTGATTGTCCTGTAATTGCTTCCTACGTAGCGTTTTGTATCATCTGGAAGCTTCTTGTAGAGTTCCCAGACTATTTCGGATTCCGTGCGGCGATCACGCAAATATTCCAACTTGCGGATCCAGCCCTCACAAAACTCCCTAATCGAACCGCGCGAATTCGCATCGAAAGGCCTCGATACGACAAATTCGCGCCAGACACTTTGCTGTTTTTGCTCCGACCAGTATTCAGCCAGAAACAAATTTTTAAACTCGTCAAAAGTCAGGTTCGTAATGTTGAGGTTTAGGCCCCAACGTTTGGCATCACCAGCCAACACATCAATAACCGCATTAATTTTTCTCTCATTAGTCCATGATCTGGGTAAAACTCTTTCACAATTTTTAATGAAATCCGTCGGGTGTATACCGCCTTTTTTCAAGGGGTCGAACCGCTGCTCTTTCGTCAACAACTCCGAACTATGTGCACAGATTGGCACATAGCTCTGTTTATCGTCAAGTTTCCTTTCTAATTACGACACCCTCGTAATCACTTGGCAAGTGGTTGTCGCAAGCGTTTCCACTTCCCTCTTTTTCTCTTCGCAGATGTTAGCCTGCTTCGTCACTTTGGTATCTACTTCGGATACTAAAGCCTTTAAAGTTTCCACCTTCTGTTGATCCTCTTTTCTCACTATTTGAATTTGTTCCGTCACCTTATTCTCGATGATCGGAGCAACTGCGTCTCCTACACTTTTCTCGATTCTGCTAATTTCGGAATCAAAACGAGTATTTATGCTCGCAATTTCCGCCTGAACGCCTATCATTTCCTGTTTAAGATTACCGATTTCGGTATTAATTACAACAATATCTTCTTTGAGTTTATCAACTTTTGTATTAACAACTCCAACATTGTTGTTAACAACATTAATAGCTTTGTTCTGATTGTCTAGCTTTCGTTCAATCTTTTCAGACTGAGCTTCTTGCTTGGCAGACAGAGCTATAATTTCTGCCGATTGACTCTTGATTTCATTAATCAAAACATTCAATAAATCAGTTAAATTCCCGGAGACTACCGGTTTTACTTCCGTAGCTGGTTCCTCTATACATGTTCCCCCGTATTCATCATCAAGGGGTACAGATTTGATTTTCGCTTCCGATTCCGAAACATTTTCTAAAGTTTGGAATTCCATTTCTGCTCTTTGTTGCGTTTCGGCGGTCGCGTCTTTCATGCTAGCCGCCTGCCCCTGAACAATGGGAACCGCCGTGCGCGTTTCCCACTGTTCGACCGATTGTTCCGTATCCAAGTCTACCAAATTTTGGTAATTGTTGCCTTCACTCATTTTAATAATTTTATATATAAATGCTAAATCTCAAATCTAATTAGGATTCCTCACACTATTTATTCTCGCTGACGTAACGGCCTGTACGTAACCAGTACTTTGTTACGAGATTTGCACAATGCAAAATTCGTGTCCAGAACAACCTCAAATTCGAAGATTGTCCTGTCACGGTCGCCACGTGTAACCTCCCCCTCACTTACCGACCTTAATGACAGTGAAAAATGAAACCGCGTGTACCTAATGGGAGTTTTGGAAAAGCAATCGTCACCGAAGTTAACCTGTCGGTAAAGAGGGAGGAAAGGGTTACATCTAAATGAAAGGAAATGTGCTAATGAAACTGGTGGAAATTAATTTTGAAAAGGGGTAAAGTTAATAAAGAAAGTAAATGTGCAGCCGTTACATTAACAATTAACTAGCGGTAATTAGGTATTTGAGATTTGGGGAAATCACGGTCGCCAGTCCTAAGGACAATTACTATAGTAACTGAAAAAGAAAAATTATTACACATATAATTAGCACTAGAAGCGTGGCAACTGAAGGTTGACACGTGTAGTGTGAAAACGGAAAGTTTGTCAGAAGTAATAAATTTCGCTACACCCTGACTTAATTTAGCAAAAGAATTAATAAAACCGGAAAATCGAAAGTTAATTTAGTGACTGAAGTTAATAGTGAGCTTTCTTTCTGAAGCACATCGAAATTCAGTAAAATACAGTTAGTCTTGGACTACCTCAACAATCATTTCAAAAGCAACTTGACTCTACGCAATTTAGAAACAAGAGATTTAACTTTCTACTTGAATTAAATGATTCTGAACTATTAACAATAGTAAAATTTAGTACGTACCAAGCTGAGCTGCAGTCACAGGTAAGCTAAAATATGCTAACAAAACTCGCACTCTAAATTTGTGCTCGTGTAACCTAAATATTGTAGCCAGCTACTGAACTTTGAAATTAAAGCAGTGAAATCTAGTTATATTATTTTAATGCTGGCGTTTGAATTTCAACGACACTCGGGTTCATTTCGGAAAAGGAAGGGACCCTGCTTGGCAATGCAATTGGGACAATGAGCAACAAAGGTTCATGCTAAGTTGCTGTAATTTTGCGAGGCAAATGGAACAATTTGAAAAGCTGAGGTCTGCCATACAGTTCTGAAACTTTACGTGCTTTTAGTCTTCCTTGTTGGTTGATTGAAGGTTTGAAGCCGTCGATCGAGGAGGTGGCGACAGTCACTCATTGTCGGCCGTCGCTGTTGCAGAAGCTGGATGTTGGCGCGCCTTCTTCTCGACACGGTCACCAGGCGAAACGGGCTCTTGATGTGCGCCAGCTAATGCTTCCCGTCCGCGACACCATGTCAGAAACTATCATCGCGAGTCGAGCGCAATTAAATGCTGCCAAACCCCGAAAGCGCGGCAACTCGCGGGAGCGTCACACAACACACCTGCTCCACTCGCTACTCCCGCCAGACTCTCACTTACTGTTCTGCCCGCGCTCCACGCGGCAGAGTTAACCCTACCAAAGATCCTACACACTTTGAGTCTTCACACGACCTATCGATGTAATCGTTCAATAGCAGTTTTCCCTAGGCAAGACCCAGCGTAAAAATACAAATAATATTTACGAAACAAACCAATTATACATCGACATAAGTGCATAAATATAAATATATCCAAACAGTAAAGCAATTACAATATATAAAGAGACAGAAATGTCACATCTTGAGGTAACAAAACAAGGAAAAAAATAATAGTACAATAGATGGAAATAGGAGGATATGCATTTCCGGCGTTACACGTGCCCCACATTGTCTGAGGATGTTCGTGTAACGTAAACAGACTCAGAAAATGTCCCAAAAAAGAAACAGCGGAAATGCATATGCTCAAAACATCAACAAAATTTAGCATTCGTCTAATTAAGCATAAATCAATTTTTAGACCACAATAATTGAGTGGAGACACTCCTAATCTTATTCCACTCTGTCATCTTGCACAAAATAAAACAGGTTGACAACATATTAAAATTCATAGAAAACGTAGAAAATGGTTTAGCTATTCTAAAATTGTCAAAATTCCCATCAGTATCAAGAAATGGAATACTATTTACAAAATTAATCAGAGTACATGGTCATAAAAACAGGTAGATGAAAATACGCAAATTAATTATTAATTACATAGAATACACATTTTATATAACCTTTTCGTAATTAATACGCTTGCCATGAGAGTCCACTTAATGCTAAACAAGAAAATAATATTCAGTAGATCGAAAAAAACATAAGTATTGACAGCAGAATTCTTTCACATCAGCTGTCCGGGAAGAAAAACTACTCCGCCTTTCGTACCCGCAAGTACAAAGAATGCCGAGAGCGGCACGGAGAGCCTACGGCGGCACAAGAGCCGACAGCGGCTCGCCTCGCCAGTATTGTTGCGCCCGCGTGTGCGGCACGCTTGATCTCACTCGCCCTTATGACGGCGTTTCCAGAACGTCCGTTTCACTGAATTCTTTAGGAAAAACTCACTCCCGAGTAATCTCAAGGAGTCCCTTAATACTATCACAGTGGATAACTCAACACTGTCCATCATCACACGCATGTACTAGCCTGAAACTTAAAACAGCGTCTAAGTACATCGGCAATGACTAGTAAATCACATATTTATGAAATCTTACAGCTATTTACAAAATCATATTTACATTCCTTAATCTACTGTGACTCAGCTGAAAACTTAAACTAGCAGCTTGGATTTTTCAGTTGATTAGATCATGATTAAATTGATTAAAATTAAATTGATTAATCAAAATTAATTACTTATTAATTACAACTTCTTTAATGACCTTGGTCAGTCAAAAGCATGGCAATCTAGCAAATCGTTAAATCTTACACTCTATATTTACATATTGTACAAATTACCCATTGTGTGGTATTAATCGATCCTAGGTTGGTACAATTTCAAATCTACTATATTTCGTATACCTAATAGCTTTCCAGAGCTTGGATACTCTAAGCAATAAGCATTTGTGTGAGGTATACCAATGACTTTATATGGTCCATTATAAACAAACTTAAATTTAGAGATTTCATTGTCTATCTCGCTCGATTTCTCATGAGCTTTTACAAGTACTAAGTCTCCGATCGCAAACTTAGCAAAACGCGCTTTAGCGTCATGACAACGTATGCGAGCATCGGCTTTTAACTTCATTACTTCTCGCAAACGATCTTTTTTCACACCAATACTAAAGTTAATCCGTGGAGGGAATTTGATTATCTCTTCCACTAAACTTTCTACACTTTTGTCAATGCCGAGATTCCTCACTTTACGGCAGTTCAAATTCATACCTACATCAATACCATCCGGCCAGTTAACAATGTGTATAGGCTGGTATTGCCTATGCACACCGTCTCCTGCCTCGTCAAAACTAACTACTATTGTTTTATCTTGGGACGTACATGTCAAAGTTTTGCTTTCGCAATTAATCACTGCACGGTACTTTAATAGCCAATCTAACCCGATAATTACTTCCGCAGTTAAGTCTGGCACGACGACAAACTCTTGTTCAAATCGTGCCCCACATATCTCGAAGTTGACAAAAATCTGTTTTGTGACCGGTTTACTGGCCTTCCCAGTAGCACCGATAAATTTCACTCCTGTTACTGGCATAACTACGATGCCAGGTCTGTCCTTCAGTAACTCAAATATTTTCCCAGGTACAGCACTCAATTCTGCACCGGTGTCAATCAACACGTTTAGTTGTAGGTCGTGCATATTAACAGACACTACTATCTGTCTACACTTGTCCTCGACTGTTTCTTTATTTTCCCACAGTAAATCCTCGTCTATATCCAGGTCATTCCAGAAAACACCATCCGGCTTTGATCCTAAATCCGGTTTATCTGGCGGCTTTTTCAGCCTCTGTTCACATACAGTTTTAATTTCAACACGTTTGTCCTGAGGCTTAGTCTCTAGCTTCGCCTCCAATACCGAAACCTTTTCCTGTAACTCGTCAACTAGTGAGTGTTGCTTTGCTATCAATTCACTAATTGTCACCTTCGTTGATTCCACTTTGGTCAGATTGATCTCATCTGCCAATCTACCTGGAGGAATGTGCCCAGTAGCATCTGAAATTACTTCCTCTGGATCTGCGCAACCCACACTGCTATCGTCTGACTGTATAATGTCAGCTCTAACCTCATACACGCTGTAATCTATGTGCTTTTCTACCAATCGTGTCCGGCTATCACTAAAATTTTCGTAATCTTTCTCCTTAATACTCTCGCAATGTTTAAACTGGAGGTTTGCGTCGGATGGGTCGGTTACTTCTACCACTGAAACTTTCGGTAAGGTCTGCCGGTTAGGGCCAGAACTTTCCGTTACTACTTCAACATCTAACTCCTGCGGGACGAAACACGACGAATCTTGCTCGTGCTCCCCCTTAACATCAACTATTTCTAGTAAAGTCTGCCGATTAGGGCCAGAACTTTCTATCATTTCACAAACACTATCTTCTTGCGGGACGAGACGTAGCAAATCCTGCACGCGCTCCCCATAAACACTTCTCCCATACAGACCCCTATAATCTCTTAGTTCGTCGTATAAGCGACCGAACTGCCTTAACCAGACCTCATCCCTCTCTGCATCCCCTCGCTCGATGACGGACGTGTTATCCGACATCTGATCTTCTCTCAACAATTGCGAATCATTCTTAAACTCAATCTCCAGTTCCGCTGCGGGTATTACAGCTGCCACTTTATGATCGATTTCCGGAACACTACTTAAATTGTTCTCACTGACAGCGAATGTATTTTCTACTGCCGTGTATACAGCTGATCTACTACTTGTGGGCGCACTCCTTTCTCCTAACACTGGCACACTCTCCCGCCGTTGATTATTCCATACGGAATTTTCATAACGACGACACCTGGGTTTTCTCCTGTTATTGGGCCGCCAAAATTTCTCCACGCCCGGTCGGCCCCTCACCGGCGCGGCTAATGGTTTCCCTGTCTCGTCCCAGCAGATACGCTCCCCGGATACTGCTGAGGCGGCTGGTCACACCCTCTGGCGTTATTACTATTCTGCGCAGCCCGTATCACGCTAGTATGATACTGGTTTCCGTCATTCCGGTTATTATTTGCATTGTACCGATTGTTATTACGGTCCGAACCATTATTGTCATTGCTGCGGTATGCATTATTCCCATGGTTATCGTTGTTATGGTTGGGGTGGTACCCGTTGTTGTTACCACGGCCTCTACCACTGTCGCGATTATTGCGCCAATTGTCCTCGTCCTCAACTCTTTCCAGGAAATCATTGATTGTCCTGTAATTGCTTCCTACGTAGCGTTTTGTATCATCTGGAAGCTTCTTGTAGAGTTCCCAGACTATTTCGGATTCCGTGCGGCGATCACGCAAATATTCCAACTTGCGGATCCAGCCCTCACAAAACTCCCTAATCGAACCGCGCGAATTCGCATCGAAAGGCCTCGATACGACAAATTCGCGCCAGACACTTTGCTGTTTTTGCTCCGACCAGTATTCAGCCAGAAACAAATTTTTAAACTCGTCAAAAGTCAGGTTCGTAATGTTGAGGTTTAGGCCCCAACGTTTGGCATCACCAGCCAACACATCAATAACCGCATTAATTTTTCTCTCATTAGTCCATGATCTGGGTAAAACTCTTTCACAATTTTTAATGAAATCCGTCGGGTGTATACCGCCTTTTTTCAAGGGGTCGAACCGCTGCTCTTTCGTCAACAACTCCGAACTATGTGCACAGATTGGCACATAGCTCTGTTTATCGTCAAGTTTCCTTTCTAATTACGACACCCTCGTAATCACTTGGCAAGTGGTTGTCGCAAGCGTTTCCACTTCCCTCTTTTTCTCTTCGCAGATGTTAGCCTGCTTCGTCACTTTGGTATCTACTTCGGATACTAAAGCCTTTAAAGTTTCCACCTTCTGTTGATCCTCTTTTCTCACTATTTGAATTTGTTCCGTCACCTTATTCTCGATGATCGGAGCAACTGCGTCTCCTACACTTTTCTCGATTCTGCTAATTTCGGAATCAAAACGAGTATTTATGCTCGCAATTTCCGCCTGAACGCCTATCATTTCCTGTTTAAGATTACCGATTTCGGTATTAATTACAACAATATCTTCTTTGAGTTTATCAACTTTTGTATTAACAACTCCAACATTGTTGTTAACAACATTAATAGCTTTGTTCTGATTGTCTAGCTTTCGTTCAATCTTTTCAGACTGAGCTTCTTGCTTGGCAGACAGAGCTATAATTTCTGCCGATTGACTCTTGATTTCATTAATCAAAACATTCAATAAATCAGTTAAATTCCCGGAGACTACCGGTTTTACTTCCGTAGCTGGTTCCTCTATACATGTTCCCCTGTATTCATCATCAAGGGGTACAGATTTGATTTTCGCTTCCGATTCCGAAACATTTTCTAAAGTTTGGAATTCCATTTCTGCTCTTTGTTGCGTTTCGGCGGTCGCGTCTTTCATGCTAGCCGCCTGCCCCTGAACAATGGGAACCGCCGTGCGCGTTTCCCACTGTTCGACCGATTGTTCCGTATCCAAGTCTACCAAATTTTGGTAATTGTTGCCTTCACTCATTTTAATAATTTTATATATAAATGCTAAATCTCAAATCTAATTAGGATTCCTCACACTATTTATTCTCGCTGACGTAACGGCCTGTACGTAACCAGTACTTTGTTACGAGATTTGCACAATGCAAAATTCGTGTCCAGAACAACCTCAAATTCGAAGATTGTCCTGTCACGGTCGCCACGTGTAACCTCCCCCTCACTTACCGACCTTAATGACAGTGAAAAATGAAACCGCGTGTACCTAATGGGAGTTTTGGAAAAGCAATCGTCACCGAAGTTAACCTGTCGGTAAAGAGGGAGGAAAGGGTTACATCTAAATGAAAGGAAATGTGCTAATGAAACTGGTGGAAATTAATTTTGAAAAGGGGTAAAGTTAATAAAGAAAGTAAATGTGCAGCCGTTACATTAACAATTAACTAGCGGTAATTAGGTATTTGAGATTTGGGGAAATCACGGTCGCCAGTCCTAAGGACAATTACTATAGTAACTGAAAAAGAAAAATTATTACACATATAATTAGCACTAGAAGCGTGGCAACTGAAGGTTGACACGTGTAGTGTGAAAACTGAAAGTTTGTCAGAAGTAATAAATTTCGCTACACCCTGACTTAATTTAGCAAAAGAATTAATAAAACCGGAAAATCGAAAGTTAATTTAGTGACTGAAGTTAATAGTGAGCTTTCTTTCTGAAGCACATCGAAATTCAGTAAAATACAGTTAGTCTTGGACTACCTCAACAATCATTTCAAAAGCAACTTGACTCTACGCAATTTAGAAACAAGAGATTTAACTTTCTACTTGAATTAAATGATTCTGAACTATTAACAATAGTAAAATTTAGTACGTACCAAGCTGAGCTGCAGTCACAGGTAAGCTAAAATATGCTAACAAAACTCGCACTCTAAATTTGTGCTCGTGTAACCTAAATATTGTAGCCAGCTACTGAACTTTGAAATTAAAGCAGTGAAATCTAGTTATATTATTTTAATGCTGGCGTTTGAATTTCAACGACACTCGGGTTCATTTCGGAAAAGGAAGGGACCCTGCTTGGCAATGCAATTGGGACAATGAGCAACAAAGGTTCATGCTAAGTTGCTGTAATTTTGCGAGGCAAATGGAACAATTTGAAAAGCTGAGGTCTGCCATACAGTTCTGAAACTTTACGTGCTTTTAGTCTTCCTTGTTGGTTGATTGAAGGTTTGAAGC
This sequence comes from Schistocerca piceifrons, assembly GCF_021461385.2. Lineage (NCBI taxonomy): Eukaryota > Metazoa > Arthropoda > Insecta > Orthoptera > Acrididae > Schistocerca > Schistocerca piceifrons. Next base: position 668,464,864 of record NC_060142.1, on the reverse strand, counting down.
CGTCGATCGAGGAGGTGGCGACAGTCACTCATTGTCGGCCGTCGCTGTTGCAGAAGCTGGATGTTGGCGCGCCTTCTTCTCGACACGGTCACCAGGCGAAACGGGCTCTTGATGTGCGCCAGCTAATGCTTCCCGTCCGCGACACCATGTCAGAAACTATCATCGCGAGTCGAGCGCAATTAAATGCTGCCAAACCCCGAAAGCGCGGCAACTCGCGGGAGCGTCACACAACACACCTGCTCCACTCGCTACTCCCGCCAGACTCTCACTTACTGTTCTGCCCGCGCTCCACGCGGCAGAGTTAACCCTACCAAAGATCCTACACACTTTGAGTCTTCACACGACCTATCGATGTAATCGTTCGATAGCAGTTTTCCCTAGGCAAGACCCAGCGTAAAAATACAAATAATATTTACGAAACAAACCAATTATACATCGACATAAGTGCATAAATATAAATATATCCAAACAGTAAAGCAATTACAATATATAAAGAGACAGAAATGTCATATCTTGAGGTAACAAAACAAGGAAAAAAATAATAGTACAATAGATGGAAATAGGAGGATATGCATTTCCGGCGTTACAACTTGTCGGAGGCAACCCGGTCAGGCTGAACGCCTTAGACACACTGTCCAACGAGTGCAGCATGGTGGAGGTACCGTGATGTTTTGGGATGCCATTATGTGGGGCCGACGTACGCCGCTGGTGGTCATTGAAGGCGCCGTAACGGCTGTACGATACGTGAATGTCATCCTCCGACCGATAGTGCAACCACATCGACATCATATTGACGAGGCATTTGTCTTCATGGGCGACAATTCACGGCCCCATCGTGCACATCTTGTGAATGACTTCCTTCAGGATAACGACATCGCTCAACTAGAGTGGCCAGCATGTTCTCCAGACATGAACCCCATCGAACATGCCTGGGATAGACTGAAAAGGGCTGTTTATGGACGACGTGAGCCACCAACCACTCTGAGTGATCTACGCCGAATCGCAGTTGAGGAGTGGGACAATCTGGACCAACGGTGCCTTGATGAACTTATGGATAGTATGCCGCGATGAATACAGGCATACATCAATGCAAGAAGACGTGCTACTGGGTATTAGAGGTACCGGTGTCTACCGCAATCTGGGCCACCACCTCTGTAGGTCTCAGTGCATGGTGGTACAACATGCAATGTGTGGTTTTCATAAGCAATAAAAAGGGCGGAAATGATGTTTATGTTGATCTGTATTCCAATTTTCTGCACAGTTTCCGGAAGTATCGGAGCCGAGGTGATGCAAAACTTTTTTGATTTGTGTAGCATGACTTCTTCACGGTAGGTTGCGGAATAAAACAGATGACCAAATGGCAGGTTTTAAACTATGCTACACTGTGTCTGAGCAGTCCCTTAACATAAAATTGTAAACACGCTTTCAAAATTCTACCTTCATTCGGATTTTACGAGCAGAACACATTTGCTGTGAGACTTTTTGCACACCGCTGCAATGTCTTATACTTGGGTGAATTGGCTAAAATTTTACAAGTAGGTAGACCCATGCGATTAACGGTCGTTCTGTTGTTTTGTCAAAGCTTTATCCGTTGCGACGACACAAGCAACATGATTCGAAAGACAGTAAAAAAATCACCTGCCGGTCGGTCGTCACGAGACTCATAGAAAGCGCACATCGGTTGCCAAGTTTTGGCGGTCTATCGTCAAAATTATGGTATATGGTAGAGTGAAAGTTGGGAAGCAGAATGAAAAATGCTCTTATGATGGGATAAAAGAAATCAAGTATGTCCTGGTCAAAGTTATTGTTGAAAATAGAAGGGAACTATCTTTTCCACTTATCTGTCAGCTTCAAAAGCATTTTAATCAAAATATCTTGATATACTCGCCTTTTTTTTTTAAAAAAAAAAGAGTTAACCTTACTTCCCCAGCACTGTGAGGTCTCTCAGCTGCGAGGTGTTCGTACATCTGCATCTTACAATTTATAGGCTCATCTTATGCCCAAAATATACAAGATTCGCCAGTCAAAGTAAACCATATACAATGTCATACGGATGAAGAGCATAAATGTAATAGCTAAAATTTTTTTCTGGTTGATACAATTTCTGGGGGTGGATTTGTTCCTGAGGAGTTGACATAATGTATCATGTTAGTGTACTTCACGCGATGCATTTTATTACATAACTTGGTTACTAATAGTAAAAATTAAAAATGCACGAATATGTCATGCTTTAAATGGCTTTGCAGCTACCAGATAAGTCTTTGATACTTTTTGTTGGATAATGTGGCAGCTATACACATCTATGACGACCACTGTGTGTCAGAATACTCACGGAGAGGCAAGGGTTTTTTCCGTTTGGGTGCTTGGACAGCAATTCGGACGTCGTGCTTTCCAACCCCAGCAATGACGATGATACTGCAGAGGTGATTACTGGGGATCACGCCCAAACAGAAACTGAAATGAAACTAAAGGCTGATGTTTGCTCAACGAGGCAGAACTCTCATCAAAATGCGGCTATTATGAAACAGTAACGTGACATCTTCAAGCAAATCGTTAGGAGTGACAAAGCGACATTTTAACACCTGTAAAAAGTCAATAGCCGCTACTGCCTTAGATGGAATGGCGGTAGGTCTGTAAAATCCGATGTAACAGCCAAAATATAAAAAATACCCTTTATAAATGACGTGTGCTAGCTCATTTTTTTTTATATTGCAGAAATATTACAGGACGCGTGCAGCTGGAAAACTGACCGACGTCGGATGACTTCGCAGGTCACAACGGAGGAGAAGAATGAATGTGTATTTCTTATCTCCAATAAAGTACGAATCAAGCGGAATAGCTAAGAAAATTCCAGGATTTGCTTAAAGTATGTTTCAGGGAGATTAACTGGAAGCACAAACATCACACAAAACGCATGGGCAGTCTGCTTTCGGAATCTCCCTGTACGTGATTTTCTGCGAGACCTCACTCCAACAAGGTTGCCAGAGGAGTGAATCTGCGGTACAACAGGCATCAAGGTCATGACAGGATTTAAAAATAATAGGACTCCTGACTGTGGTTGTATTACATGAAAGTCTCTCTCTGATTGCTATTCGTGTCGAGATAAAACATGTCGCATCCTTCCTTGGGGGACAATGTACATTGAGCAGTGCAATATATACAGCGTTATTACACGATCAAACAATGACGAATTACACTAGATGCCACTCGTTTAGAGTCCAAAGGAAAAAAAAAGTATTCTCTCTTCCATGGTCACCGATATTTCAGAAGGCTAGCGTGTTTCTGAATGAAGTTATTTATACAGAACAGTAATTAGTAACAGTATCAGGTAATCTGAAAGCCATTATTATGGCGCTGCCAAAGACTACACGTACCAATAAACATAAAAATATCTTATAGTTAGGGGTTGAACGTGTCAGTTCTCTCTGCGAAGTTCCAAAGCGTGGTGCAGAGGAAAAGGAAAAGTGAGGAATTAAAAAATGAAAATGTATGAAAATTATCGCTCTAAATCTTTTAAACTGCAATATTCAGTGCTGGAACAAGCGTCTAGAGTCACGTTGAGAATAACGCACAATGAGAACACGTGACAGTCTTCTGAATCGATGATGAAATACTGTGTTTCTGCAGTATGCATGTTTATTGCGGCTGCGCTGGTCGTGGACTGTGGAAACTGTTCGTCATCAATTCTGGCTGGAATGGTCGTCATATATCTCTCCGAACCGGAACAACACACGTGGCATTTGATAGATCGAGCTGTGTCTCGTGCTTAATCAACGATTCCGATTCACGAGCAGTCACAAGCCACTACTTGCAGTAGCGTATGTGGTATACCAAATCAATTTCCCGATGTAGTGAGTCATACGAAGCAATGCAGCTGTTGTTTTGCTGAACATTGCAGATATAGTTAACTGCAGTTTTTACTCCTAATAGGAAAAGTTAATGTCTTCTTGAATAGCGCCACTCTCTTATAAATTGTTTATAACCAAATAAAATCTTTTACTACTTTCACCCTTTACCTACCATTGGGCCTCACAGGCCTGTCCGTGATGTTTGATATCTTCTCTATTAGTAACTATACATTTTAATGAAAGTTTCGGACTTTCCCTAATTTGTCAAGTTAGTCATAATTTTGGAAAAAATTATAAAAATTTACCCATAGCTTTTCGTTAATGTGTTGGTTTACGATTTCAACAACTAGATGTATTTCTGAGCAGCGTCTGTAACGTCATTTACCATCGTTGGCTCGCGCTGTTATTCTTTCAGTGTTCAACACCCTCCTTGTGATAAGCACATGTTTATTTTGGTGAAGTATTTCGTAACAGTTGTCTGCTCTGCAAACTGATAATGTTACGTAGAAGAGGACTATCCCATGAGGAGATAACGCAATTGTTAGAGCAGTCCTCTGATTCTGAAAACCTACCTACCGATTGTCAATCCTCCAGTGAATATGACAATGTGGGAGATGTTGCTGAAAACGTAGAACTACAAGAAGGTAGTGATCATTAAGAATCCCTTTACGAAGTCGGAGAAGAGCAATTTAGAGCAAATTCTGTTGCGTGTGACTTATTGTTTTCCCGTAATGGAATCGAAATACTGCATGGGCTACACCTTCTCATGCTAGAATTTCTGGTAGCGGATCAAAAGTAATGTATTAAAAGAAAGTTATTCGATTAGGAACTGTGATAATGGAGAATGTTGTTTTGTGTTGTTCTTTCGTGTACCTTTCATTGTCAAAGTGTATATGTGGACCAACAAGGGAGGCGGAATCGTTTACGAGGAATGAGTGAGTATAGATACGCACAAAATGAAAACATTTTGTTGCTGATCTGATCCTGACTGGAGTGTACAAGTCAAGAAAGAAAGATATCAGTCGGGTTTATACTGTTATTAGTTAGTAACACGTTCCAAGGATTATTTTGCGCGACAGATCGTAATGATGTGGAACGAGTCATTATATATTCACATCTCAAATTAATTTGTACATACCGTTACATTATGAGTATTTCTATCCTAAGATATACTGACGTGAGTTAGTAAATCCTACCCACCACCTTTTACACATTATATTAATAGAAATTATTCTACGGAATAGAAGGAGTTGTTAAGGAGAATTTTACATTCTGTCTGTCAGACACTCTGCATCGCTGGATAAATGAAAAATATTGTTGCAGCGTTGCGCACCCCTTTTTGTGCTAAAGGCAACCTGAATGTGGAGTTATGAATGCCATTTTTCTTCTGGTATTGTAATTATGTTTCTCATTTCTCCTCTTGAACTTTAGTGGATTATTTACAACGAACTTCATGAGGGTATAAATATGTGTGAAACAGTAGTCAGAACGCCCAAGCCCTTAAAGAAATGTCTACAAGGTGACTGTGGGCGAGCATCTCATATTATTCCCACAGCATGTTTTTGGGCAATGAGGACCCTTTTCCTGGAATATCTGTTACCTTCTGACATTATTGAATAATAATATGCAAAATAAGCCAACTTACTGATTTGTCTCTCCCCAAGAATAGCAATGATTCAAAGCGCAGATGTGGCTGAACTAAGCTGTTTTAGGTGTTCCAAAATGTGTCTTTTTCAGTTTAAATTCTCATCAACGTGGACCCTAAGAATTTTGAAGTTTCTGCCCTTTTTATTATTTCCTAACAATGTGTTACCCTTGTCACTGGTGCAGTACCTCTTGATGTGCAGAACTGAATATGCTGGATCTTTTAGAACTGAGGGTGAGACCATTCAAAGAAAACAAGTCAACGATACTTGTAAGAACTTTGTTTATCATTTCTTCTGTTTATGAATGTACACATGGATTGATTACATTAGTAGTGCCGTCTGCGAAAAGAAGTAACTCCGCTTGTTGTATACTAGACGGAAGATCGTTTCCATATAAGTGGAACACTAATGCACCACTGACTAAACATTGGGGAATCCCATATGTGATTTCCTCCCAGTCAGAATTATATCCCTGGGCTATATAGCTTGAATTACGAAGTACAATTTTTCTGGATTCTTTTAGTTAGATATGACATTATCTATTGGTTGGCTATGCCATCAATCCCATAAAATGTCAAACGCCTTAGAGAGCTCGCAGAAAATACCAATCAGCCCTATTTCATTATTTAATGCTTGTGGAATCTAGTGAGTGAACGCATAAATGACATTATCAGTAGAGCAACTCTTCTGAAATCCAAACTGTGATTTGCTAAGGATACTGTTGTTGCTAATTCAAGATAGTATTCTAGAATATGTCAGCTTCTCGAAAATTTTGGAGAACGACGTCAGCAGTGAAACAGGACAGTAATTGTGGACATCTCTCTTATCACCTTTCTTAAAGAGGGATTTAACAATGGCATATTCCAGTCTCTTTGGAAAAATGCCTTGAGTGAGAGTTACATTACACATTTCAGGTAAGACTTTGCTTATTACACGGAAACTAATTCTTAGTACACTACTGCAAACACCATCAAAACTGGATGAGATTTATCTTTGAGAGAATTTATAATTTTCTTAATATCAGAGGGAGAAGTTGATGATATATTCATATGATCGAATGTTACAAAAGTTATATTTTCAACATACTGCTGTGATTTTGCCTTTGAACTGTTTGCCACTATGCTTTCTACCATATTTAACAAATGATTATTAAATGCATTTACTACCTGCGAATCATCATTTATAGCCATTTCATCCACTCCAGTAGTGCTGTTGTCTTGTCCTGTGGCTGGTTTTTCTGTCTCTTTTTTCCCTAAATTCCATATTGCCTTAATTCTGTTGTCAGAAGTACTGATTCCTGACAGTATATGCATGTTTTTTTATTTTTTCAATAGACTTGCCTAGTAATTTTGGTTATTTTTTGTAGTGTACAACTACTACAGGATCCCTACTAGCTCCTGCCAAAATATACATTTCCCTTTTAATTTCACAAGATACTTTAAACACTCTAGCGGTCCATGGTTTCTTACCTTGCTGTTTAGTGTTCTTTCTGGGTAGTGAATGCGGAAAGCTATTTTCAAATTGTGACATGAAGTCATCTAGGAACAGATAAAATTTTATGTTTGCATTTGGTTCATTGTAAATTTCCTAGGATGTCATCTCCCGTAAACTATTCTTAAAAATATTTGCCATGGAGTCATTAATTGTTCTAACTGATTTCCACTGAGGTATATCCATACTGTCAGGCGCTATGTTATTTACCCTACCTAATTGTGCATCATGATCAGAGAGAGAGAGCATTTGTTACTGGGTAAACAGTATTTTCTTATTATGAGCTTCATCAAAGAAAACATTATCAGTTAGGGTCCTACTGTCTTTATCCACCTATGTTGGATAGTTAATTACTGAGACCAAATCGTAGGACTCGAATAAGGTTTACATATCATCTTCTCTGTCAAAATCCGTTAGAAAATCTACAGTGAAGTCACCACAGACTATTAACTGCTTGCTGGTGTCTGACAGATAGCACAGTAAGAAGTCCATAATACTTATAAATAGTTCAAAATTTCCCAATGGTGATCTATATATAATTACAATTAAAAGTGAACTACTTTCAGCATTAACTCACAAGTACACACTTCTATGTGCTGATCACTACAAAATCTACTTGTCTCAATGTATTCGAACTTGTGTTTTACGTGAAAACTCCTCCTTTTTCTGTTATTTCTGCATACGTAAGCTGCAATAGTGCAACCTTTTATACGTAAGTTATCTAACCCTATGGTGATGTAGTACTCAGAGAGGTACAGAGTGTCTATCTTTTGACGACTCGCTAAATTTTCTAAACAGACAGGAAACTCTTCTACCTTGCTACTCAGTTTGCTGTGGCCTTCTCCACGAGACATCACGGCGCCTAGAGTATCAGCAACCAAACTGACAGCCTGCGGCCGCGGGTTGCCCGCATCGCAGGCACACCGAAGCACTACACAACCGACAAGCAATATTGATGAACGGCCACAACAACAACAGCAACACAGCAAAGACACCAGCGGCCACCAGGGGACACTACCGGCACACATCAACATAAAGAAGAGGTCGTTGCAGATCCCAAAACTATTTTCACACGTCAAACCATGTGATGGAAAATAGTTCCGAGGTACTCATCCGCCGAAGCGCAATAAAGGCCGGCGCTCGGCCGCTCATCGGCAGTTCATCGACCGCCAATAGACGTGGATAGCTGCCGCCCTGGTAGCCTGGATTGGATCTTCTCGCTGATCTCTGGATTAGGCTCGGTATATCGGAGAAGTCTCTGGTGGAGACCAGTAGGAAATTATTTCAGTTGTTTTCTATATTATTCTTGTATGTCCTTGTGATTCGAAGACGGATCACCATTTTGTGTTGGTGTTATACTTGGAGAATTTGTTTTGGTTAATTGAACAGTCCAATAAATTGTTTTCGAACATTGATTGTTAGTTTCTTCTGATTATGCAGACATATCACAGTCCTCTATAAATATGGTGAAATAAGCTAATCTTACTTTTTTGTGCATTACTAAGCATGTTGTGGGGATATTCTGTTATTTTCACTTCTTTCAAAACAGGGTGCCTGAATTCTGATTCTAACCTAAAAATGGCGCCTCTCTGGCACCAGCAAACACAGGGATCTTTCTATGTGTCAGTTTGGATCCCCGTATGTTATTTTCAAGAATCTCAGCCTATCTATCCTTTCCTTTGCTATTCGGGTGCAGGCCACGTGCAGTATATCTTCATCTCCCAACTGTAGCAACTGGCACTGCACTGATATCCAATTTCGTTTCAGGCAGCATCATCCTGCTCAACTCAGCGTTCACGCAGCTCATAGCAGTGTTTACACAGGGCTAGTCATGGCGCTGCAGGAACTCCACATAACTCACATTTGTGTGTATCGTTGCTAATGCTATTATATCCAGGTCATCCCTAATACAATGATTACTGTTATTAGCCAGACTGGCCTCAGCTCCACTAACTATGGGAACCTCATCCTCCTTGCCAAAACCTTTGCACAAATTTTCTATGTCTTCAAAACACTTGTGACCTGCTACTGTGTCCCTAATTTTTTCAAATGCTCAAATGTGTGTGAATTCCTAAGAGACCAAACTGCTGAGGTTCAAATGGTTCAAATGGCTCTGAGCACTATGGGACTTAACATCTGTGGTCATCAGTCCCCTAGAACTTAGAACTACTTAAACCCAACTAACCTAAGGACATCACACACATCCATACCCGAGGCAGGATTCGAACCTGCGACCGTAGCAGTCACGCGGTTCCAGACTGAAGCGCCTAGAACCGCACGGCCACAGCGGCCAGCTCAAACTGCTGAGGACATCGGTCCCTAGTCTTACACACTACTTAGACTAACTTATGCTAAGAACAACACACACACCCTGCCCGAGGGAGGACTCGAACCTCCGGCAGGAGGGGCTGCGCAACAGTGTCATGGCACCTAATTTGTGCTGTACCATTTGGCCTACATCCTCCCCATGACTACTACATAGCAGCAAGTCTCTTTTCTTCCTACTATCTTTCGGTACCGTCCTACGTTGAGTTTCTTTGCTAAATGTCTGCTGCCCCCTACTGAGAGCTACAGCTGGAAGAGGCCCTTCCACTCCTGCTTCGGGTAACAAGTCAAATCTATTGGATAGCGTCGGATGAATTATAAATGAAGAGCTGTTCCCCTTTCACCCATTGCTTGTTACCTTTAGCCAGTTCCCCCTTCAACCTATGAAGTTCAAATTTCTCGTTATCTAATTCAACATGAAGGGCACAAATCTTTGCCTCATGCTCAGCGATTCTCTTGTCGTTTTTGCAAAGCCTACAGTTCCATGGGAGAGCCTTGTTAGTTACCCACTACAGTCACACGAGTGAAATTCCAACCCACAGTCTACACATTCCACTCGACCTTTGACTATCCTACGACAACATCCACACTTACCTCGCGTTGAAACACAAACCACACGCTTCAAAATAGAAATAAATCCCTTAACACACTTTAAACTACTCGAATTTTCGTTAGTTACGAGCAGCAAAAATTAGGCCTACAGGGTAGCGTTTCAGGTGTATAATGTAACGTAACAAGTTATTTATATCCGCTTACAACAAGAACTTAGCACTCACTCAACTGCAGTATCCGCTGAATTGTCTTAATCACAAGACCTTTATTGTACGGAAACAGAACGTACGTACACAACCGACAAGTGGGAAAGATTCTAAATCAAGCGAATTAAGATTGATGCTGTTTGCGGGAAATATGAACTTTTCCGTGAATTGGCACGCTAGAATTAAATGGATTGAAAGAAAAACAGAACAACTGAGCAAGATTCTCTAACTTAATTGTGCCAAAACGCAAACAAATCTACTATCATAAGCCGACCTCACGTTTTCTCGACTAATACCTAAAGCAAAGGGATACTTTTAACAGTAATCTTTAAAATAGCACTTACACACGTATTTAATGAGTAATTTGTACTAAAATAACTGTTATTACAACCTAAATTACTTGTCTTTACGAGATTGCAAAAATTCGGATGTCTCCACCCGGCGCAGGTGACCAATGTACTCGTAAAGTGAAATTATGTCTCGCAACCGCTTCCATGCTGTTATGTGGGAGTTGCGTGTTGATAATAAAGCAGCCCGACGTCAACATAGGTTACGTGACATAATTGAATCAATCAGAAAAGATTTTAAGTTGTGGGAAATTTCCCTTAGGTATGCCTCATTCCAGGATGGTGCATGACCGTGGATAAACAGTTGGTCAAATTTCGAGGTCGCTGTCCATTTTGACTGTACATCCGAGCAAAACCTAGTAAGTACGGAATAAATTTCTGGGAAATTTGTGAGAGCGCAGCAAGCTACTGCTGGAAGATGAAAGTGTACTTGGTGAAGGAGTAAGAAACCAGAGCCATGCGACTTGGAAATAATGCTGTGAAATCCATGGGACAATTTTTTTACGTCTCTGGATGTAGCTCATCATTTGTTGTCAAAAAACCCGACATTAGTTGGTACTATCGGAAAAAACAAAGGTGAAATGCCTATCGATTTTATGACAGCGAGAGGTCGTGAAGTATACACTACATTATTTGGTTTTCAACAAGATGTGATGATAGTCTTTTATGTTTCTAAGAAAAACAAAGTTGTTACCGTCTTTAGCTTTCCTCATGACCAGCCATCGGTGTCATCATACAAGTAGGAGAGTCTGAAGTTGTAAGAACATACAATGTGACAAAGGTCGGCGTTGACATCTTGCACCAGAAGACGCGATGCTACAGTGTGAAGAGAAAAACGAGACGCCGGCCATTGGTGATTTTCTTCATCAAGACATGTAAGTGTAATGAAGGCACAAATAATCTGGATGATGCTGGCTGCCAATGAAAAGAAATGAGACGTCGGACTTCCTTCAACAATTTGGAAAAGCAACTAGCAAGGGTAAAGAAGTCAGTGAATTCATTAGTAACTCCGGATCCAGGAAGTGTAGTGAAACCATCAAGTAAGAAAAGGAGAAAGATAGAAAATCACAAATTATATGTTATTGGTGTACCAAACCTATATGCTCGGAACATTCTGCTATTGTCGGTAGACTCTGCGCAAATTTGCAATAAGAATAAAAGCTACTAGTAAAAGTTCAAAAATTGTTTTTTTAAAATGTAAACTTTCAGTAAATAAAATTATGTTAAAATTAATTACATCTCAAAAGTCTTTCACGTCATAAGTAGTCAAAATAGTTTTAATTTATGTCAGTTTAAACAATACGGGCCTGAGAAGCCCGACTGGTAGGCAGCACTGTACAGTTTTGCAGGTAAGTAGAGGGCAAAGCCGGCCGTGGTGGCCAAGCGGTTAAAGGCGCTACAGTCTGGAATCGCGCGGCCGCTACGGTCGCAGGTTCGAATCCTGCCTCGGGCATGGATGTGTGTGATGTCCTTAGGTTAGTTAGGTTTCAGTAGTTCTAAGTTCTAGGGGACTGATGACCTTAGAAGTTAAGTCCCATAGTGCTCAGAGCCATTTTTAGTAGAGGGTAAGTGATCCACACCGCATTCTCATTTCTATACATTTCTCTATTCCTTCCCAATACACCACTTCTCAGCATGTAACTTTGGTTCCATTGAACCAGTGCTATTGTGTAAGCACTTTGTTAGTTAATTTATATCCGCTCCCGTTGCTAAAATGATACGAAGTCCACAACCAGTTTCTACCTTCACGTGGGGGCCATTTCCAAACTGCTCTGAAAATAGCCTGGTCGTGTACTTCGTATCGCTTTAGAAACTGTAGTGAATATTAAGTAACTGAATAAATAGTTTCGGAGATACACCACTCTCAAAACGTGGGGAAACTAATTACTTAGTTAATCTGACTGTATGAACTCGGTGTTTCTGAAAGGTTTGGAGTAACGAAGTTTAAGCACTAGTGAAGCAATTAACGTCCGGTTCTAACATTAAACTTGTTATCGTTTCAACTGAAGTGAAAGTTGTTACGAGGAAATTATTAGGCTTTCTTAGCAGCGCGCGGGCATAGGCGAACAGCTTGTTTCAGCATATCGTTATGGTAACTCGACCAAGTAACCGGTAATGTACTGTGAATCACAAAGCAGTAGTGATTTTCAACGGTAGTGCGCGGTGTTTTTACTGGCGACAGAAATGTATAGCATCTGACAGATTTTTTAAATGTGCGACAACGAAGTGACTATTTTCGCAGAGTGATAATTCTACGAAATGCAGTAGATCTCACTGGAGGACATTTCTCAACTTCATACGAAGGAAGATGAAAAATATCTTCCCGAAAGACGTACTGCATGCCGTAAGACTACCACTTTTTTCTCCTCGAGTAATTTAAGTTTTATAGTATTTAGTAAGGAGCCACGTTAAATTTGTTTCCTGTTTATTGTCTTTTCCTGAACGCTCAAAATACTGAAGTGTTCACTACGTCCCTGCCAAAATCGGCTACAAGCTTTTATTAAACTTAAAATAAAAATTTTCTGTGTAGCCTCCGATTAGTTCCCTAACGATCACACTATTGCATATACTGTGTCAATCGAAATGCGCTCTTGTTTGCTTGTAACTCGAAATGTACTCATGAAGCTTACCGCAGATTTTTCTCTTTTTTTTCCCTCTTCTACTTGGGTTGGATGCAATTTACATAGATCACAAAGCTGTTTGTTTCTTTTGTAAAATATGTAATTGTTTAGTGCTTACATCAAAATTGGAGGCTAGGGGCTCTACTCATAGTAATGAGTTAGGTTACTCCGTCCATGTTAGGATCTATACACTTTTGCCTTGAGTTAACGTCCTCAAAATTTTGGACATTGTCATTTCCATTGATAACTGTAAACAAAGGGGACCGAATTTCATTTTAAAACTTTGTATCTACCAACAGAATGATAGGGATTAATGTTGCAGACCGATTAAAAATATTTTCTGCCGCATCTCAGGTGAATCGATGATTACCTTCAAGTTATTTGACGGCTGCATCAAAACAATTTAGTAGCAGTGTATCCATTACACAAACAATCCTACCTGTCATCTCAAAACTGTAGAATCTGATCCAGTTCTTGATGCAGATGTGGTACAAGAGAGGTGAGCAGGGTCGGATCTACGTACTTCAGCACTTAGTTATCTGAAATAGCTGAAGGTATACTCCTATACTTCAAAGATGCTCGGAACCTAAGTACTTGAAGTTTTATCTCTCGGTTTGTAGACGTACCATGTGTAGGTAGTGATCTGAGTATCACAGACTCTTTTTTCAAAAAAGTAAAGTTCTTCTTGATCTGCTTCTTCCACACGTCAATTATTAGGTCTCTACCTACTACGCGGACCATCTTCTCCCTCATCTTCTCAGACTGGACTGTTTGCTGATTCAAATGGCGGATAGAAGCAGTTTACATATGTCATTAGTACAACGATATAACCCGGATACTAAAAACTGCATGTGGATCAACGATCAGGTGCAAGCCCTTCAGCTGGGCGCCACTAGACTAATTGCGTGACCCTAATCTGTCCCAGTAGTCCCACCAGGGAAAGAATACCTACCATTTCATGCTGAAAAGCGAACGTATCGCTTCTGACGAATCTCCAAATTAGAAACATACCTCCATATCCAGACACAGAGTCGTCTGTACCAGTAAATAACAACAGAAGAAAATTACCATATGTAAAAAGTTATCACACAGGAGAAAAAAGTTGTCAGTGATCGAACAGTACTATGTAACAAAACACTAATCAGCGTTGTATACAAACTATCTGACAACACAAAATAAAACACAGGCGCAGAATGAAAACGAACGGAACAAATTCAAAGTTTGTGGACATCAAACTAATACAAAGCAGTAAACAAACGACACTCGAAAGCGCATCAGAAACGTAAATTTGTGCAGTGAAAGCGCCCCCAAGGCACAACAACATAGCAGGACGCAGTATTCACAAATGAGCAGGAGAAAACCTGCGTAAACACTGTGTAAACACGTAACGTTATCCGTGAATAACAATGTACACCAAACAGTTCTTCATATGTAAGCATTACAAAGTTTTACCGATGTTCTCAGGTCAGCCAGGATACACTAAAGCACGCCTGGGTAATAAAGGCAAACATGTCATAGGTCAAGGCGAACCAGATACTACAATGGTAAGGACAAAAATCGGCATATGTCACGATTTTTACTTAGGCATACGTTTTAAAGCTTGGATTATAAACAAAAATTCAATGTAGAAGATACCCTAATATATCTCATGTATGCAGATGACGTGGTGTACTAACTTAGAGCTGTGTCTGATTTCAGTTCGCAGTCATAGGACACACAGTGTAAAATGAAAAGTAAAGTGCATATATAATTTTAATAACAATACCCAATGTAACGTATTTCCTCGCTTAAACATAACCTGTAGGTATGTTTTTCAGAAAAATAAAAGAAAAAAGCAACTGGGGATGCCACAACTGTGGTGAAACATGTTGGTGTGTTAAATGCAAAACAATAATCTGTGTATGTGCAAAAGGCGAACCTACCCTTAAATCGTTAGAGTACCCAAGTCATTTACAGAGGAAGGTTAGCTATTGTGAGAAAATGAAACTCGTGCAACAGTCCTTGTGATATTATTTATTTTGTTGCAACCAGTTTCAGCGCTTCAGAGCGCCATCTTCGGGCTGTAGTTGATGCGGAAGGGGTTGACACAATCCCTATATATGTGGCATCAATGGACAGCATAGCTGGTTACGCAGACTATCTGAAAACTTTGGTGTCAGGGCTGTACCCATCAAATGCCAACTCAGTCGCGTAACCTGTTATGCTGG
Organism: Schistocerca piceifrons; assembly: GCF_021461385.2. Taxonomy (NCBI): domain Eukaryota; kingdom Metazoa; phylum Arthropoda; class Insecta; order Orthoptera; family Acrididae; genus Schistocerca; species Schistocerca piceifrons. The sequence continues at coordinate 668,449,621 of NC_060142.1, read as the reverse complement.
CAAATGATACGATATATGTAGAATCGTATTCCGCATCAACTACAGCCCGAAGATGGCGTACTGATGCGGTGAAACTGGTTGCAACAAAATGATAAGGATGGCTGTAGGCGTTTCATTTCCTCACAATAGTAAACGGCCGTCGTCCCAAAGACCTGTCAAAGGGATGGACATGCAAAAAAAAGTATTTTATGGTCCGTCTGGGATTCGTTTGGGCGGCCTTCCGGGCTTCCAGGACAGCACCAGACCCAACTGATGGGTAGGCCTACAGTGGGAACTGATATTTGAATGATTTCATAATTCGGAGAATCGGTGACCAGTCTGCAAACGTACCTCAGCAATACAGATACATGTCTCCATAGTAGCGTACCCATCAAGACAGGCACTCACCTAATAATAGACTGAGATGTACTTACCAGCAGCACAGCAACGAGCAGACACAGGGTCCGCATGGTGAGTGTGGCGGTGGCAGCACAGCAAGTCAAGGGGCGTGTGTTCGATCACTGATCGCGCGGTCTTCTTTCTGATCACTGCTCTTAGCCACGACTGCCCGGCATCAACGCATCAGATGTCGACCTGGGACAATACAAAAAAAGCTATGGATGTCTGGAACTCGCCAATCTGTGATGTAATTCTTTTACTAACAAAAAAAAAAAAAAAAAAGGACAACGTTGAGACGTCATCGTAATTTTCAATCGAAGTCGCCAACTATCTGAACAGTTAAATCGCTAGCTACTCTTGTTAAAGTAGGTGAGAGGAGATAATTTCATTAGAAATTTTGTATTGGATGCTGTCGGGTTATGTCTTTTTTTTATGGGGATTACCTTGCATTTATTCACGTTTAATTCCAGTACGAATATTTTTCCTTGAAATGGAGTGTGCGATGTTTTGAAACGTACCGTACAAGTTAAAGCTGTGTGTTGAATCATGATTCGAACATGGGATGTGCTATCCACCGACTGACCTATGCGGCCACAATCCACACTCACAGGTTTACTTTTTTTTCAGTATATTTTTCATGCTTTCAAAACTTCGTATACTTTTTTGTGCATACTTTTCACGCGTAGTCACTTATTAATAGCTCGTGGTCTTGCGGCTCGCGTTGCTGTCTATGGATCACGGGCTTCCGAAAAAAAGTTCAAATGTGTGTGTGAATTCCTAAGGTAGCAAAATGCTGTGGTCATCGGTCCCTAGACTTACACACTACTTAATCTAACTTATGATAAGAACAACACACACACCCATGCCCGATGGAGGACTAGAACCTCTGGCGGGAGGGGCCTCGCAGTCCGTGACATGGCGCCTGAAACCACGCGGCAACTCCACGCGGCGCGGGGTCCTGAGTTCGATCCCCGGCAGAGTCGGGGATTTTCTACGCCCAGGGGCTGTGTGTTTGTGTTGTTGTCATAATTTCATCATCATTTGGGAATAGTGTCATGCCTGGACTGTGAAAAGGTTGGGAATTTGTACGTTCGCTGATAATCGCGCACTTGAGCGCCCCACAAACCAAAAATCATCATTATCATCTTCGTCATCATATCATCATCATTTCTTCACAACATCATTTCTTTCAGAAGCGTTAGTCCTGCTAGGTGCACGACAGGTTCCGTGAGCCGGCCGGTGTGGCCGTGCGGTTCTAGGCACTTCAGTCTGGAAGCGCGTGACCGCTGCGGTCGCAGGTTCGAATCCTGCCTCGGGTATGGATGTGTGTGATGTCCTTAGATTAGTTGGGTTTAAGTAGTTCTAAGTTCTAGGGGACTGATGGCCACAGATGTTAAGTCCCATAGTGCTCAGAGCCATTTGAACCATTTTTTGAAGGTTCCGTGAAGTTTGGAAGGTAAGAGGGAGATACTGACCGAAGTTAGGCTGTGAGGATAGCCCTTGAATCTTGGACGATAGTTCGTCTGGTAAAAACACTGTGAAAAGCAAGATTTTGGGATCGACCCTTTGTCCGGAACTCAGTTTTAATCTGCCAGAATATTCCGTAGCTGTCTTCCATTACACCAAGTCGAAATTTTGTCGCAGTTTTTTTACATTTCCTTACGATCGTTCGACAACAAAACTACAGACAGAGCATCGTCAGTAAACAAAATCAAAGTTCGTTGTGCACTGTAAACGTTAACCGTAATTAATATCAAACTTCCTTGGGGAACACGAGATGTTACTTTCACTTTTCTGATACATTCATCCTCCAGTATAGAGCTTTCACTTATATTAATTAAGCATTTTTGAAGATAAACCGTTGCGGCTATTGAGACAAAGGTTTCTTTATCAGCCACTTTTCAGTTGTTGGTTATTGTCATGAAAAATCGGTGATAAATATTTTCGGCCGAACAAGATCCACATTGATTTCAACCTGTAGGAAATAAATACTCAAACAGATGTGATAAATTTTGGATAGAACTATTGCCAAAAATATTGCTGTATTCAAATTCTGTCTGTGTAAGAACTCGCTCGTAAGCATCATAGTTACAGAAAGTTAAACGTTATACGACAGTAATGCTGTGCATCAAAAATTTGATGCATAGTGTGTGGCGTCGCAACAATGCTGAGCTGTAAATGTCTCACCCTCCACTTCTTGCTTCAGACGTATATTTAATAATTGTGATTCGACTAATTTCTCTTACTAATAATGATAACTAAGGGCTTCACCAAAGTGCAATGCAAAGGAATCACGCCTCGCGATCAGATGACGTAATGCAACTGTTTATTTGTAAAACGTATATCTTTAATAAATTGCAGTACGAGTAACGGCACAGAGCACAGGAAATGACGTCATGCAGGCCTACGCGGAACTTTATGCAGAGAAGAGAGTGTGTCGTTACGGGGACGTCAGGTTATCGGAAATTCACACCGTCAGGACTGAGTAGAATATTCGGAGCACGGGAGAACGGTTCCTTTCTCGAACGTTCTAGAAAGTTTTTTGGAGGATGTAGACTTTCTGTAGCGTGAGAAATGCACGGAACGGCTGTCGTAGGGCCATGCCCAAAGGTGGTGTACTGATCGATATGCCGAAATATCGCTGACGTCACAAAGTGGTGGGGTAAGTTCATTAACCCCTCAGGTTATATAACAGTTTGTTAATCACAAACTAAAAGAGGAAGTGTAACAGGAGCCCTAATTAGGTAAATTTTGCTTTAATAACAATTAGTTTATAAAGTTGACGTGTGTAATTTACTTCGGAGGAGCACACGTAAAGCGGAGAGAGGCGACAGCTAATAATGCCTTGGTGCGCAGTCCGCCAAGCCACAGTGCCTGGCCTCCGTAGCGGACAGGTGCTTGCAGTACCGCACCGTAAAAGTGTTAGCCTCAGTGATAATAAATTAATTTTACTAAATGCAGTTCGAACACTACACTCAGTGTTCAGAACCATTTATGAGTAGTTGCAGGTTTCAGTTCTACGCAGACACACGTGTCACGTAACGTGTATCGATCAGACAGTGACTTTGAATGAAGATTTACAACTATTGCTTGTGAAGCTATTTACAACAATGGCAGACCAAGTTATTTTTGTGGGGTTGGTTGGGTGGGGGGGGGGGGAGGGGGAGATGGTGCTACTTGAAGATGGGTAGACGATTCTAGCACTTGGCTTCTTATTTATCTCTGCTTAGTATTTGCTTACGCTGATAGCCTACCGCTAACGGGACGAGGTCTTAACTATGGATGTAATGTTAAGTCGAGATCATGTAGGGAATCAGCATTTAAATCTGGAGCTCAGTTTCATGTTTTGTTTTGAAAGGATCTAAAGAGCCGCGTGGCAGTGTGTTTTCGGTTTCTATTGTTTCTCCGTTTTCTAGTCACTCAGGCTTTGTAAGGTCTTAGTTCTGTCAGAGAATTCTTTCGAGCACATGTTAATATTTATTAGTCAGTTAGCATTACGCTACCGATATTTATTGCAAAGATCATTGATAGAGAGAACGAAATTTTCACTTTGCAGCGGAGTGGGCGCCGATGAGAAACTTCCTGCGAGATTAATACTGCGTGGCGGATCAAGACTCGAACTCGCGACCTGTGTCTTTCACATGTAAGTGTTATATCAATGAGCTACCAATATGTGACTCACACCCCGTCCTCAAGCTTTACTTCCAGCAGTACCTAGTATTCTACTTCCCAAATCTCACAGAAGCTCTCCTGCGAAACTTGCAAGACAAATTTTTAATCTGTAACAAGTTCATATCAACGAACATTCCTATGTAGAGTGAAAATTTCATTCTATCTGTGGCTATGCCATGTCTGTGTAATATTCCTTGTTCCAGAAGTGCTAGTCGTGTAAGATTCGTCGGAGAGCTTCTGTACAGTTTGGAAGGCAGGAGACGAGGCACTGGCAGAAGTAGAGCTGTGAGGACGAGTCGTGAGTCGGGCGTGGGTAGCTCAGTCGGTAGAGCACGTGTCCGCGAAAAGCCAAGGTCACGAGTCCGACGGAGCGGGCTAGCGCAGCGGCTAGCACACTGGAATCGCATTCTGGAGGACGACGGTTCAAACCCACGTCCACCCATCGAGATTTAGGTTTTCTGTGATTTCCCTAAATCGCTTAAGGCAAATACCGCAATGGTTTCTGTCAAAGGACGCGGCCGCTGATCTTCATCCTTCGCTAATCCGAGCTTCTGCTCCGTCTCCAGCTGCCTCGTTGTCGACGAGACGTTACCAACTAATCTCCACCTCCTCCTACACCCCGACCTCGCGACTCATTCCGGCACACAGTTTTAATCTGCTAGAAAGTTTAATCATTGAAAGCCGTTTCGTAAATGAGCACATGGAAAGGCTGATGCCAGAGGTCCACATCTTTCGCATGCTGTTTCAAAGTTCAATGTGTCAATTATGATTGTAATTACCAAATACATGTACACAACTGCCCATTACAATTGCTACATCAAGAAGCAATGCAGATGGTATACGGGTATTCATTGGACAAATATATAATACTAGAACTGACATGTGATTACATTTTCACGCAGTTTGGGTGCATAGATCCTGAGAAATCAGTACCCGTAACAACCACCTCTGGGTGTAATAATAGCCTTGATACGCCTGGGCATTGAATCAAACAGAGCTTGGATGGCGTGTACCGATACAGCTGCCCATGCAGCTTCAACACGATACCACAGTTCATCACGAGTAGTGTCTAGGGTATTGTGACGAGCCAGTTGCTCGGCCACCATTGACCAGACGTTTTCAGTTGGTGAGAGATCTGGACAATGAGTGGGCCAGGGCAGCAGCCGAACATTTTCTGTATTCAGAAAGGCCGGTATAGGACCTGCAACATGCGGTAGTGCATTATCCTTCTAAACTATACGGTTTCGAAGGGATCGAATGAAGGGTAGAGCCACGGGTCGTAACACATCTGAAATATTACGTCCACAGTTCAAAGTGCCGTCATTGCGAACAAGAGGTGAACGAGACGTGTAACCAATGGCAACCCATACCATCACGCCGGGTGATACGCCAGTATGGTGACGACGAATACACACTTCCAATGTGCGTTCACCGTGATATCGCCAAACACGGATGCGACCATTATGATGCTGTAAACAGAACCTGTATTCGTCCGAAAAAATTACGTTTTGCCATTCGTGGACCCAGGTTGGTCGTTGATTACAGCATCTCAGGAGCTTCTGTCTTTGATGCAGTGTCAAGGGTAACCGCAGCCATGGTCTCCGAGCCTATAGTCCATGCTGCTGCAAACGTCATCGATCTGTTCGTGCAGATGTTCTTGTATTGCAAACGTCCACATCTGTTGACTCAGGGATCGAGACGTGGCTGCACGATCCGTTTCAGCCATGCGGATAAGATGCCTGTCATCTCGACTGTTAGTGATACGAGGCCGTTGGGATGCAGCACGGCGTTCCGTATTACCCTCCTGAGCCCACCGATTCCATATTCTGCTAACAGTCATTGGATCTCGACCAACGCGAGCAGCGATGTCGCGATACGATAAACCGCAATCGCGATAGGCTACAATCCGACCTTTATCAAAGTCGCAAACGTGACGGTACACATTTCTCCTCGTTACACGAGGCATCACAACAACGTTTCACCAGGCAACGCCGGTCAACTGCTGTTTGTGTATGAGAAATCGGTTGGGAACTTTCCTCATGTCAGCACGTTGTAGGTGTCGCCACCGGAGCCAACATTGTGTGAATGCTCTGAAAAGCTAATCATTTGCATATCACAGCATCTTCTTCCTGTCAGTTAAATTTCGCGTCTGTAGCACGTCATCTTCGTGGTGTAGCAATTTTAATGGTCAGTAGCCCATTCATGCATTAACGGCAATGAAGGAACTAGATGCTTAAGCAGTAAATGCCAAGGAAGGTAACTACAACACGAAACAGTGGGGAAGTAGGGCTGTCCTCGGGTGCTTCAAAAATGGTTCAAATGGCTCTATGCACAATGGGACTTAACATCTGAAGTCATCAGTTTCCTAGACTTAGAAATACTTAAAGCTAGCTAACCTAAGGACATCACACACATCCAAGCCCGCGGCAGGATTCGAACCTGCGACCATAGCAGCAGCACGGTTCCGGACTGAAGCGCCTGGGAGCCCTCGGCCACAGCGGCCGGCCCTCGTGTGCTGCATCGTCAGTGTTGAGGTCAGCTGCAGGTGCTGCAATCTGTTGTACATCAGTTGACAGTCAGTCTACGGCTGCATGTGAGCATCATGGCACCGAGCAGTGAAGTTACTGAGCAGAGACACCGAGTAGGTATTAAGTAGCATCCTTTCAGGTTTAGTCTTGGTTATTACCTTCACATGTTCAGTGATAATGGTGATTATACAGTGGTAATTACTTAAAAATAACCCAAAAACCAACTAAGTTGCAAGTGGAAGGTTTATGATGGTGATAAACGCCAGGCTGTGTTTAAGCTATTCTTCATGGATTGGAACGTTTTTGAAGTATGTAAGTTTGATCTCTGTTCTTTATTTGTCATTATGAAGCGGTATGAACCTTTTCATTGACTAATTTTCAAATGTAAAATTCAGTTGCATCATTTTAGATTCCCTCCTTAAGCAAAAGGTGTGCAAGTAATGCTTATGAGTTTGTCACACCTAAATCTGCTAGGAATAATTTCTTTTACTTTTCTCTAATCACAATATAAAATTAAAATACTTCAGATAATCATTTCATTCTTATTTATGTAACTTTTCGATAAGAAAAAATTCCAGATTTTTAATCAATTATTTAAATATTAAAACTTACAGCACTGGATAAATAAACTTTGAAACCTTTTAACATTTATGAACATCTATGACAACTTTGGCAGGATCATGTACAATAAAGACAACAGAGTTGAAGCACGAAGCTGTGTGAATACATCTATCAATTACTCCTTTCTTGAGGAATGGGATATCAAACTTGCTTTTGTGATTCTGAACCTGTATTAAGTCTATTTTCAGCATTAAATTTAAGGTTATAGCAGACACTGGTAAAACATTCGATTTTCAAAAATTTTAATGAGATCAGAACGGACCTGGTTGATCTTCAACCTAGGGTAGAACTGTTTATTATGTAATTTGAAGCAAATTTTGTTGTATATTCGGTCACGTCATAGCGTAAAACTAAATAGCTAGCACAAAACCTAATGCATCGAATAGCAGCAGTCATCTCCTGGGTTACAATTGCTGCAAGTCGGTTGAAACTTCATCTTTTGTTTTCTACTTGATAGTTACTTTTACAGTGTGACATTCCCTAATGCCCAGAAGGATTCTAAGCAAATTGATGCTTGTCTATGGACTTACATGAGGATGATACATTCAACATAAAATTTAGGTAAAACTTTGAAAACATGTGCCAAAATGTAAACCCTGAAGACGGATAATACGCGAGATTTATTGTCCGCACAACACAGTTGCGTGTCACTATAACCTCAACTTTAAACATTCTCTAAAACTTCACTAAAGAATGTAGGTAAACAACTAAATACTTAAATAATCAGGAAAGAATCCAGTTTGAGAAGAAAAATCCGCATCCTGAACAGGGCACAAAAATTCTTGCAGTGTTGGTAAATCAGAAATGGTGATAGACAGAGATTCGTAACATTTATTACTTAATTCGTAACTAATAATTAGCCGGATGCCACACTGAAATGATCATAGATAAGAAATGCATTTGCCGGAACTAAGGCTGTACGTGAAATTTGCTAACAGTTTTCCTATAAAACGAGAAGTTAGGGAGTAACATGAATTTCAAATACAACTCTTCAGTTGCCTATTTGTGAAGTTATAAGAGGTGATCAACGAAGAAAAGAAAAATAGAAGTAATAACTGTAAGCTTCGAAAACACACGTCCTAGTAAAACGTCATTGGTCCTCGGAGACGTAGAGAAGGATGTCGAATGGAGACTGATAATGCGATGGAATGAGACAAGCAGTGAACTTAAAGTAGTTCTGTCTATATTAGTGTTATGTCTATACTAGTAACAAAAGGCTGACAATGCATCAAATCAAAAAGTGCAAACAATATGAAAAAGGAGAAGAAACATGATCTAAACACAAAAAAACGTGCTAGTGCGACCTCTATGTGACCAGATGAGAGGAACACTGATGCCAACTAAAAAAAGGAAGAACCATTCCACTGATGATGCCCTAACGTGAAAAAAGGCGAAACGAGTCTGGAAAAATAAAACATAGTGCAGCAAGAGAAGACTTTTTATTTACAAAAGCCGGCCTCTGTGGCCGTGCGGTTCTAGGCGCTTCAGTCCGGAACCGCGCTACTGCTACTGTCGCAGGTTCGAATCCTGCCTCGGGCATGGATGTGTGTGACGTCCTTAAGTTAGTTAGGTTTAAGGCTAGGGGACTGATGACCGCAGATGTTAAGCCCCAGAGGCCTTAGAGCCATTTGAACCATTTTTTTATTTACAAAACAAATTTCTAAGAAATCGTGTTGACATGAAAGAAAAGTTGCTTTAAATAAAGTGAATATTTCTGCACCGACAGTAATGACTGGGTGACTTGGGTATCGTGACAATTATTGAACAAAATATCATATATACAGAAACTTTTGCGTTACTTTTAGAGAAATAAGATCTGGACTACGATCCAAATGATGTTACTTTGTGGAAACGCACTGTGGATATCCTACAAAGAACAAGCAATTTTAAAAGCACAGTAAAAGATGCAGGCTGTCTGCTTACAGAGAAACATGCATCAATTAACGTAAAACGAATAATCAAAACATTATGTTGCAACCAGTTATTGATGAAAGAATATGAATCTCGGTGTATTACTATATTTCAGACAAGGGTCAACAATCTGAGGTAGAAGCAGGTAAAAGGGGTAAAATAAAAATAAAACATAATGAGTTGAAATTGAAGTAAACGCAAAGAAGAACAGACAGGAAAAGCTTAAAGTAAATGCGGGGTGACAATTACTGCACAATATGAAATAAAATCATCATAACTTCTGAACGGTTTGCGTTAGGACAATCAAACTGCACGGTTGACCGCGGTACATGCTGTGAATTATGCACGTGCATGGTTTGGTTTAGCGGGGAAGCCCACTTTTATTTAGGTGGATTCGTCAGTAAGCAAAATTAGCGCATTCGGGAGACTAAGAATCTTCATTTCGTGATCATGAAGTCTCTTCTCCCTCAATGGGTGACTGTGTGGTGTGAAATGTCCAGTAACGAAATAATCGATGCGATATTCCTTGATGGCACAGTGACTACCGAACGGTACGTGAAGGTCTTGGAAGGTGATTTCATCCCCATAATACAAAGCGATCATGATTTCGAGGAGATGTGGTTCGTTCAAGACGGAGCTCGTCCCCATCGAAGCTGGAGAGTGATGACCTGTAGGAGCACTCTGAGGACCGCACTCTAGCTCCGGGGTACCCAGAGGCCACTGGCATGGGCCTCGATTGGCCGCCATATTCTCCTGATCTGAACACATGCGTCTCCTTTTTGTGGGGCTATATTAAAGACAGGGTGTGCAGCAACAACCACAAAACTGTTTCCGTGCAGAAAACAGCCATCCAGGTCATCGACAGCATCGATATTCCGACATTTCGGTGGTTCATGCAGAATTTCGCTATTCGTCTGCGCCACATCGTCGCCAATGATGGCTGGCATATCGAACATGTGATAACCTAAATTTGGATATCAGAAGTGACGTTTAGATGTTTATTAAACTGTGTCACGTTTTAATTTGTAACAAATTTACGTTTTTTCATGTAGTTCAATAATTGTCATCCTATTATTAGTGACATATTGTAAGATGGCAAGAACTATGCCCCTTACATGAAGTCATTAAAGATCACCTAACTCACGTTGAGCGAACAGTAGGGCTGAACAAAAATGACTGACAAGGCACAATGCACCTTGTAGAGGGTATAGTATGGACGTATTGGAATAATTAATGTCGGGTAATGGTTTTAAAGTAATTCACACGACATGAAAACTTTGTGGAAATGCGTTGATTTACTGGAGGCTAGTTTATCCCAGGGATGTATTCGAGTGACCGTGGCTGGCGGGGGAGCGGCGAAGGGAAGCTACAATAGGCAGCTTAGGGCGGCTGAAGCTCTGAGAAAGCAGTAACGGGGCGCGACCTCCAGCTGCCGTAAGATGAGTGACAGTGAGTGGGTGGTTGACCCCATGCTGGTGTACCGGGAAGCAGACGGAGAACTTGTATGCCTGTTGATGAATGTCCATCGTCCCATTTTCAGTGAAACATGCAAGAAAGCCGCGCAAAGCTATGGTGGAGCAGTCAACAGAAGTCAAAATATGCGTGTTCGTGACTATAACAACTTCATGCTGAATTCATGGTCTGCAGAGTCTCAAGTAAATCAGGTGAAGAGCGACAGAACGAAATACGCCAGCCTCCGATGGGAATGTAGGACCAAGGAATTTGAAGTGCTCTCCTGGGAGTCAGAATTCCGGAAAAATTGGTGTTTGTGCAGACGCTAACCTTGATGGGTGGCCTGGGAGGAGCTAAATAGCAGAAGTTGAGAGGAAGGGAAATTTTGTGGGAATTTGTTCACTTCCCAGAGCAGGCATTGGTCGGAGCTGGGAAGCGACGCATAAATAACGCGACTTGCGCTGCAATTGGAGTGAGTGATTTTGCTGGAGGGGAAAGCGAGGCGAAGAGCGGACTGGGAGAAGTCTCCGTAGTAGTCTTCCGTTCTGAGCTTGCCTAGAGTGTGGACGTGGCGTTCTTTACTCAGCTTGCCTGGGAAAGAGTGAGCATCTCTGCAGTTTATGACCCAGCAAATGGAATGATTGAGCTTGGAGATAGGAAGTTTCGGTTCAGCTATGTACTGAGCAAGATAGCTAGGAGTGAATAGACGAGCGCAGCCTTGCAGCACCACGAGGTCGGCCAACGTCCGCACAACGACGCTGTATTTGGTGATATTGCGCCCTCTCCGGCCACTTGTTAATTTGTTGGATCACGTCAGCAAAGTTTCCACGAGGGTTTCATGAGCCTTGTATTGTAGAATTCTTCTCGCAGTTCTCATTATGCCTGGGTCAGTCGATAGGAATTACTTTTGAGTTATCGCACTTTACTCCGCACAAACGGAATTTATTACCACTATCTGTTAGGAGAGTCATGTAATGTGATGATTGGAGGTCGTGAGTTAAAAATAAATCTGTGCTAATCGACTGCATCTGTTTTCAATCAAGTAGTTGAAATCCCAAGTCACTTTCTTAATTAATTTTATGTTCAACATTTGCATCTGGTGTTCAATAGCTGAATATAACATCAATGTGCATCCCTTTTAATAAAAAGGGATCGATTCTGAATCAATTAATGTCAACACTGCCACGGCAGTTCAATCAGGAGTCACAGTGCCTTATTACTTTCTTTGCGTTATCCGACATTGCGGCAGTTTTGCACTCTCTGTTGATCTGTTGGTCAATTACCTGGGGTGAACACATACCAAAACCACATAAGTGACGGGTGGGGTGTTACAGTATCACAGAAAACAAGATGTCCTCTGTGAATTGGTCTGTGAGGCTTGTACAGATAGAAGTTTGAAAAACAGTCATCGGAAGAGGCGTGTTTTCAAAATCAGACAGCACAGCAGCTGTCCCACTGGACAAGAGAAACCGTCTCCGCTCTTCAGTCTCTGGACCGCGTCTCTCGCCGTTACGTCAGCCGGCTGCGGCAGCGACGCCATGCGACGCCGTCTTTCATTGGAGCTCCACCGACAACCGGACGGACGGCGCGTATTTCATTTCCGGTTAGCTACGGGCGAACCCTTGACTTACTGCTGGCAGCGCTATCTAAACGTCCCGGCCAACCGGTACTGTATCGATAGGGACGACCTCTGCACAGTTTGCTTCTCTGGGACGTGACATGTCCAATGTGTACGCCGCGCGTACGCACACACACACACACACACACACACACACACACACACACACAGACACGGACAGGGAAAGACAGAGACGGACAGAGAGAGAGAGAGAGAGAGAGAGAGAGAAGAGAGGGATGACGAGGGAGGGGTGAGGCTGGTCAAGGGTACTGATAAAGGAAACCCCCCATCGCACCCCCCTAAGATTTGGTGGTAAGATGGCGCATTGGATAGCCCGTCTAAAACTGAACAGAGATCAAGCATGAAAACAGGAGGAAGGTATACTAAACTGTGAAAAAAAAGCAATATAGAAACTGCGAACGGTTCAACAACAAGAAGTGCAATAAAGAGCAGCGTCAACCGGAAACGGCGTCGTGGATAAATGGTTCTGGTGTTCGACTGCCAAGCGGGTGGGCCGTGTTCAGAACTCAGGTGTGCCGTTTAAATTTTTTTTTTTTTCACAACATTATGAACTGTCTCCGGTCATTGAAATGTTTGTTGTCTTTCTACATCTACATCCGTACTCCGCAAGCCACCTGACGGTGTGTGGCGGAGGGTACCTTGAGTACCTCTATCGGTTCTCCCTTCTATTCCAGTCTCGTATCGTTCGTGGAAAGAAAGATTGTCGGTATGCCTCTGTGTGGGCTCTAATCTCTATGATTTTATCATCATGGTCTCTTCGCGAGATATGCGTGGGAGGAAGCAATATACTGCTTGACTCCTCGGTGAAGGTATGTTCTCGATACTTCAACAAAAGCCCGTACCGAGCTACTGAGCGTCTCTCTTGCAGAGTCTTCCACTGGAGTTTATCTCTCATCTCCGTAACGCTTTCGCGAATACTGAATGATGCTGTAACGAAGCGCGCTGCTCTCCGTTGGATCTTCTCTATCTCTTCTATCAACCCTATCTGGTACGGATCCCACACTGCTGAGCAGTATTCAAGCAGTGGGCGAACAAGCGTACTGTAACCTACTTCTTTTGTTTTCAGACTGCATTTCCTTAGGATTCTTCCAATGAATCTCAGTCTGGCATCTGCTTTACCAACGATTAATTTTATATGGTAATTCCATTTTAAATCATTCCTAATGCCTACTCCCACATAATTTATGGAATTAACTGCTTCGAGTTGCTGACCTGCTATATTGTAGCTAAATGATAAAGGATCTTTCTTTCTACGTATTCGCGGCACATTACACTTGTCTACATTGAGATTCAATTGCCATTCCCTGCACCATGCGTCAATTCGTTGCAGACCCTCCTGCATTTCAGTACAATTTTCCACTCTTACAACCTGTCGATATACTACAGCATTATCCACAAAAAGCCTCAGTGAACTTCCGATGTTATCCAGTAGTCTTGACAGTTGTAATACTGTACATTGATTACAGAATGTGAGTCATATGGTAAGAATACATTACCGTCGCAAGTAATTGTGATGAACAGCTAGAGCAGCCCAGATACTTCACAGACGTCTCACAGAAATGAAAATAGCAAATAAATGTGTGTGAACTATGTTACAACAAAGGCATTCAAGAGCCAAAACTTCTAAAATGGAACGCAACTTCGAAAACGTTAAAAGTATATTTTTTGACCTAGCACAGAGAAACTGTGTGATTGTGAAGCTGTTGCGTTCATTTGTTGCAGCTTATGTGACGAACTATTATATTTTCATAATTTCTTTGAGAGTGATCACATTCATACGAACACCTTGATCAGGCGAGGAGGCATATCTCACTCACTTACCCGTCGTACAAATTACGTGCGTCGATAAGAGATTCCTATCGTATGACACACGTAGTGTCGCTAATGACGTGTGTAACACACCAGACTTGTTTTCCGGTGGAAGATTCGGTTGACTTGTTGCCTTGTCGTCAAATGTCTGCGTTTCCCATTCGAAAGCCACTTCCTTTCCACTGCTAATAGAGTAGTTGCGCAGAATCATCCGTCATTATAGGTCCCATACCTTACACCTTGCTGTTGCAAACGGACGTTACACCACGACACAGACACAAATTTGAATAAAGCGGACAGCGGAGAATAAAAAAAAGAAAAATGGCAATAGATAGCTTTGAATACTGCTCGCCCGCTTGGTAGGCAAACACCGTAACCACTTAACCACGACGCCATTGCTGTAACAAGTTGCTCTATATTACACTTCTTCTCGTTCTCTGTTACTGTTCTTTGTTTCCAATGGTTCAGTACACCTTCTTCCTTCATGGTTGATCTGTGTTCAGTTTTTGACGAGCTGTTCACTGGAACCTCTTACCACTAAATCTGAGGAGGGAGAGGAACAAGGGCTATAGGAAAAACAATGCTAAAGCTACGAATTATGTAGGAATGCTAAGTCTTATCTTGCACAGAATTATTTCCGTAATATTTGCACAGCTGGTACTATATCTGTATTTAGTAAATAAATTTTCTTAAATCCCATTCTTCACAGGTAAACCGCTATTAACACGAAATGGCCGTAAGAAAGCTGATTTCCGTTTTTACTTCGGTTCATCTTTAACTTCAAAATTACAACGAACTGCTATAAACGAAGCGTACCAGTGCCCATTTAGGAGGCAAACATCAATACGTGAACTTGAAACAACTTTTTAACTTTTCGTTTCATAGCCGCTATGAATTTGTTACGAGTTAAAACCATCACTCTGCCAGTGTAGAAACCTTTCGCTAAAATTACAATTTATTCTTACGTCCGAGATGCGTAATCCCGGTCGTAGACGCTATTTTGATGTCAAGAAATGAACTTCTGAAGAAACTGAGTAAAGAAAAGGAACATAGTTGTATACTAATTCTAGACAAGACGATATATGATTTTCAAATTTTTATAGAAATCTGAAGAGCTATAGATGCATTTAACATTTTTCACTCGTAGCGACACATCACGCCAGCCCGTACGTTAGTTTATGGATATTACGTACTACACATCGAATGATTACAGAATATCAGTTAAAGAGAAAAGTCTCAAATGATCAATATGTTTCAGTTAGCGCAATGAAGTTTACCGAAATAGAAAGAAGTACGAATATTTTCAAAAAGCTTCAAATGGCTCTGAGCACTATGGGCCTTAACATCTGAGATCATCAGTCCCCAAGAACTTACAAGGGAACCTCCCCATCGCACCCCTCTCAGATTTAGTTATAAGTTGGCACAGTGGATAGGCATTGAAAAACTGAACACAGATCAATCGAGATCTGACTGTTGCGACTAAATTCGACATAAGGCCCGACTGTTGACACGGTATTTGGACAGTCTGTTTCACAAATAAGCGCGTAGTGTACACAGAAGGAAGCAGCGAGTAGAACAACTTTGCCCTTGGGGTGATTACCGGTGCAAGAGACGGGGACATAGAATATCCGAAATTGCACAAAAAAATAGGACTTCGGAAGCCAGAAGTGTCCAGGGTGATTCTACAGTACGAGAGAGGCAATGTTTCTACATTCTTTAACCGCCGCACAGCGCCTCAACAAGTGTTTGACGAACAAAACTCACGTTGTCTCCACATAGCGCCACCGATCTGAGCGTGGATTGTTAAGATCCTATGTCTATCAGGACAGTGCGGAGAAAAACGCATTGCCTCAGGCTTCATCAGATGACGACTGTCCTCACACTCAATGCACTGCGTTGCGTTTTGCCCACGCACTGTATTTGGCTGGTAGCAATCGGTAGTAGGCCTAATCAAGACTGCGCGATAAACGTCTGGCGAACACACTAGACGCACTTTTTAACGATGTGGGAGTCTACGCGCTCACTAGATACGCCACTAGGCAAGCTATAGGCTCAACTGTTTGGGTAAAACACAACTATATTGCTTATAAATTCATTTAACTTATTAAAATGATTGTATTATGTTTTGTTACTCCTCGTGACAATCACAAAACTATTCTAACAAAAGTTTGAAAATGATTAATTTATCATTTTATATTCTATCTTTCGATTACTGAGAATTTTCGGCGTGTCGTAATGAATTCGTGCAAAACTGCAGTTGAAACACAAAGCTGTGGTTAAATTGAAGAAAAGGACATCCCGCAAGTGATCGGTAAATTATATTTCTGTAACGATCTTTTACTCGCAGTGGGACAGACCAGTTGTTAATCACAAAGAAAGAAACAGATTTCACACAGAAAATTTATTACAGTTTGAAAGCGCCTTTCGCATCAGTAGTATTCACGTATGTGACTGTAAATCCTGACACAGAACTGCCTGAAAAATCTTATGACCTCATAAATTAATGAACAGTGGTTAACCATCGTAGTTATGGTATCGGAAAAAAAAATTGTAATCCCCTTCCAATCGAATTTTTTCTCTGTAACACCACTGAAAAGAAGAAGACACACGTCCTAAATGGTGTCAGTGCTGTAGGAAAACAATGCTGGAAGAAGTAATAATAGTGAAACTGCTTCGCACACACTGTGGCGTGCACTTCGGTATCTTGGGCTAGACAACCTTAACATCCTACACTATGACAAAATACTCATTATACCCACAGATAGCTTGTAATGGAGTATGCTTATGTCCGAATATCAATACTTTCCTGGAACAGAATAGCGTGTGTGGTCATGATAAAACATTAGGTTGTGACCAGCCAAAACAACTTTCATAGAATGAAGGCTTTCACGGCAGGTGTTGTCATCACTTAACCCTTCCGGGCTGAGATACCGTGGTCCATACACAAAACTCTCCCCTGACGTTTCGCCTTCGACTGCGGAAGGCATCCTCCGAGGACAAGCGGCGAACTGCAACGAGAGCACGAGTGAGCGCCGTATATATAATCCATCCAGAGGGCGCCGCTGTCTATCACGTGACGTCAGCTGTGCTATACTCTCTCATATCGCCAACTTTCTCAATTGAAATTAATCGACTGTCACGCTGTTGCTGCAATGTAGACATCCATATCTTATCCAGCTTAATGCCTTCATCCTTTCTATTAAAATTATTGCAGTGTTTGGCCATCTCAATAGCCTCTCTGTACATTCGCGCATAATAATGCGACGTCTTTGCTATGACGATCGTCTCACTAAACTTTATTTCATGATCACCTTCCTGAAACACACTATCCGCTACAGCCGATTTTATCAATACGTCCGAGGCGGCAGTTCCTTTCATGTTCCCCCGGACGGTTGTTGACGCTTCTTTTTGTTGTGCCTATATAGACCTTTCCACTGCACGGAATATTATAGACACTTGATGTAGCTAGAAGATGTCGTTTATCTTTTGCGTGATTGACAGCGACACCCTCTGGATGGCTTATATATACGGCGGTCACTAGTGCTCTCATCCTGTACACCTCCCGTAAACTTGATCCTCCTCACCCGCTCGTGTCCCCGATCCTCTCCCACCCCCGCCCGCTGCCGCGCCTGTATTCCCACGTCCCACCCGGTCTCCATCTCTCCACCCTCCTTACCCTCTCCCAAGGTGGCTTCCGCCAGCTCCCCCTCCCTGATGATGTCCTCGTCCCCTCCATCTACCCCTCTTATCATCTTTGATCCTCCCCCCCACCTCCTGTGTCCTCTCCTTAAGGCACCCTCCCTCCTTCCCTTCCCTTCCCTCCTCTTTCCTTTCCCCCCTCCCTCCTCCCCTCTCCTACGGGCTTCCCCTCCCCCTTCCTCCCTCCCCCTCTCTCCTTTGCCCATGGCATCTCTGCTCCCCCCTCTCCCATTCCCCTTCCCATTCCTCCTCCTCCACCTCCTCTCTTGGCAGGTCCCCGGACTCGTACACGGTCAGTGAACATTCGCGCGCCGGAGATCATCGCCGTCAGTGTTTCGTGTGTGTGCCTTCGTTTGTGTGTAGTGTTGTTCGCCGTCACGCCCCCACCGTTCACGTGCCGTCGCCATCATCCATGTTCTGTGCATCGTGTCGCCCAGTGTTAGTGATGTTTCTCGTCCAGCGTGAACGGCTACATGTTTTTTCGAATTTTAGTGTCTACATTTTTTTGCCCACCGTTTTTACTGTCTACTCTGTGCCACCTTTATGTACTACTTGTTGTAACACTCAAGGCTGCAGAGCGGCGTATTGTGCTGCTGCCAGCCCGCTTTTGTATAAGGTGTTAAAATCACAATAAAGAAAAAAAAAGTGCTCTCGTTGCAGTTCGCCGCTTGTCCTCGGAGGATGCCTTCCGTAGTCGAGTCAGGGGAGAGTTTTATGTATGGACCACGGCATCTCAGCCCGGAAGTGTAAAGTGATGAAAACAACTTTCTTCCAGCTAGAACTGTGGGTTCTTTGATTTTTCTGGGGAAAGGCTCACCAAACTAGAACACATGAAATATTAGTTCACTTTATTACATAAACGAATAAAAGATATGCTTTGTCACAGTTATTTTCCACAGGACTGCATAATAATTTACAACTCTCATTGACTTTGAAACCAATACTTGATGCTCAGATTAACAAACTCTTCTCTTACAGTACAAACTGCAACGTTTACGAAGGTAAGTTTCATTAGAAACTTTAACTGTTACAGTCTTACACGATGATGTTGATTGCTGTAGCTGAGGTCTCGAAATGGATTGAAATCTGGCATGCTCGACACTATATTGACCTCAGCGTGAGGGCGCTGCTGTGCTGAGACGGAGGCGTGGTCTTCTAGAGTGCCCCCCATGGTTGTTGAGGATTGCAGGAAAGCCTCTCTGGCGTCTGTGGTATCGATTCGCGTTGCTGACTTCGGTGTGGCACCACCATCTCTGGACGATACCACAATATAAAACACTGCATTTCGCTCTTCTTCACCTGATGGGTTTCAGTGCATTAGTAAATACCTCTGAATCGTACGTTAATAATCAACTGCACAAAGTTAACCGCTGCGGGAGTAGTGGACGATGAGAGCCACCAATAGGAGGAGAGACATATGAATCACTTTTCTCTCTCTCTTTTCTTTTTTTGTTAACAGGCTTTTGGCCACGTAACCAGCCACGTGAACTTTTATTTATCCAAAACATTACGGCTAACCGCTTAACAGCGTGTCGATCCACCTTTGTGACGCAGCACAGCGGAATTTCTGCGTGGCATGGATTTTAAAAGTCCTTGGCAGGTTTCCGGATTGTGTGGCACCAGATGTGTACGCACAGGTCACCTCTGGAATGATTCCCCATTCGTCTATGCTCCACACATACGCTTGCCATTCCTCGTATGTGTCCGCAATGCCAATATGCGGCTTTCCACCTCTTGGTGGGCAGTGATTGTAACGTTTCGGCTCATTCCAGGCGTTTCTTTCAGTAGTGTAGTTGAGTCAAGGAAAATAGTTAAAGATGAAGAATGAAGTATTCGCGTGTGGATGGCTGCGTGCATGGAAAGCTGCAACAGGAATAATTTAAACAAAGTATTATTTTTCAACAATTGACACAATCAGACCAAATAAAGAAGGGAGTGATCCACAGACAGTGCTCCAAAGATCGACCTGAGAAATGTCCCTACAGCTGAATATGCGGTGAGACAGGCAGCCAGGAGTTATGATCACTTACCAGGTTGGCAACTCAAACTAGGGACATCTTAAATGCCGACCAGCACACTCGCAAAATCCACCTAAAATTCGATAGCAAATACCATGATAGAATAATAGTTAACATCATCAAATGACAAGCATTTAATTACACAAGTTGGCTCCACCACATCCTAGTACGCAGACAAGTTTAAAACCAAACTGTCTATTCAAAATCTGACTAGATGCATATGGAACCGCAAAAGACAATTCGACAGACACCTCAAAATATTCTAAAACAGTCACTATATAACAACATGGCGAATTGCATGTACACTCCTGGAAATTGAAATAAGAACACCGTGAATTCATTGTCCCAGGAAGGGGAAACTTTATTGACACATTCCTGGGGTCAGATACATCACATGATCACACTGACAGAACCACAGGCACATAGACACAGGCAACAGAGCATGCACAATGTCGGCACTAGTACAGTGAATATCCACCTTTCGCAGCAATGCAGGCTGCTATTCTCCCATGGAGACGATCGTAGAGATGCTGGATGTAGTCCTGTGGAACGGCTTGCCATGCCATTTCCACCTAGCGCCTCAGTTGGACCAGCGTTCGTGCTGGACGTGCAGACCGCGTGAGACGACGCTTCATCCAGTCCCAAACATGCTCAATGGGGGACAAATCCGGAGATCTTGCTGGCCAGGGTAGTTGACTTACACCTTCTAGAGCACGTTGGGTGGCACGGGATACATGCGGACGTGCATTGTCCTGTTGGAACAGCAAGTTCCCTTGCCGGTCTAGGAATGGTAGAACGATGGGTTCGATGACGGTTTGGATGTACCGTGCACTATTCAGTGTCCCCTCGACGATCACCAGTGGTGTACGGCCAGTGTAGGAGATCGCTCCCCACACCATGATGCCGGGTGTTGGCCCTGTGTGCCTCGGTCGTATGCAGTCCTGATTGTGGCGCTCACCTGCACGGCGCCAAACACGCATACGACCATCATTGGCACCAAGGCAGAAGCGACTCTCATCGCTGAAGACGACACGTCTCCATTCGTCCCTCCATTCACGCCTGTCGCGAGACCACTGGAGGCGGGCTGCACGATGTTGGGGCGTGAGCGGAAGACGGCCTAACGGTGCGCGGGACCGTAGCCCAGCTTCATGGAGACGGTTGCGAATGGTCCTTGCCGATACCCCAGGAGCAACAGTGTCCTTAATTTGCTAGGAAGTGGCGGTGCGGTCCCCTACGGCACTGCGTAGGATCCTACGGTCTTGGCGTGCATCCGTGCGTCGCTGCGGTCCGGTCCCAGGTCGACGGGCACGTGCACCTTCCGCCGACCACTGGCGACAACATCGATGTACTGTGGAGACCTCACGCCCCACGTGTTGAGCAATTCGGCGGTACGTCCACCCGGCCTCCCGCATGCCCACTATACGCCCTCGCTCAAAGTCCGTCAACTGCACATACGGTTCACGTCCACGCTGTCGCGGCATGCTACCAGTGTTAAAGACTGCGATGGAGCTCCGTATGCCACGGCAAACTGGCTGACACTGACGGCGGCGGTGCACAAATGCTGCGCAGCTAGCGCCATTCGACGGCCAACACCGCGGTTCCTGGTGTGTCCGCTGTGCCGTGCGTGTGATCATTGCTTGTACAGCCCTCTCCCAGTGTCCGGAGCAAGTATGGTGGGTCTGACACACCGGTGTCAATGTGTTCTTTTTTCCATTTCCAGGAGTGTAGACATGAACGCTGAGAACACATAAACGGGGGAAAGAGCAGATACACGTCGCCCGCTGAGACGACCGACCAATCGACCAACCACCGGTCGTTGCCAATCAAGTCAGGCAAGGGAATCCTCGGAGTATAAAACCGCCAACTGACAGCTTGATGGCATGAGGTCACTTCGACGGACGGACACGCACACACAAGTGAAAGTTGTACTACTCGAATATGACGATTCATTCAACTCAAACTCGCTGAATCAGGACCCCGACGTGGTCGTGCACTCTCGCGACCACATCCTTCCATCGGGCAGTGCATATATCGCCAGCTCCATCGGCGAGTACTGTCGCTGTCAGACTTCACTGAACTCCGACACACGACGACCTCGGAAGTATTAGAGGTCGCTCCAAAGATAGTACCACAGTACTCACTATCGATAAACGCCACTGCTGCCACTCACGGACAGACAAAGCGAGCAAACGTAGTGGCGTCATTGAACGCACTAACAAGGGAACCTCCCCATCCCACCCCCCTCAGATTTAGTTATAAGTTGGCACAGTGGATAGGCCTTGAAAAACTGAACACAGATCAATCGAGAAAACAGGAAGAAGTTGTGTGGAACTATGAAGAAAATAAGCAAAATATACAAACTGAGTAGTTCATGTGGAATATAGGCAACGTCAAGGAACGAACGAACTAAAGAGCGCCGTGGTACCGTGAACATCTGCGGAATGGGAGGTCCTTGGTTCAAGTCCTCCCTCGGGCGAAAATTTTTCTTTCTTTATTTTCGCAAAGTTATGATCTGCCCGTTCGTTCATTGGCGTCTCTGTTCACTGTAATAAGTTCAGTGCCTGTGTTTTGCGACCGCACCGCAAAACCGTGCGATTAGTAGACGAACGGACGTGCCTCTCCAGTGGAAACCGAAAACATTTGATCGCAAGGTCATAGGTCAACCGATTCCTCGACAGGAAAACACGTCTGATATATTCTATTCGACACTGGTGACGGCATGTGCGTCACATGACAGGAATATGTTGTCGACCCACCTAACTTGTACACTTAGCGAATGTGGAAAAAGATTCTTCTACCTCGCCCGATTTAGGTTTTCTTGTGGATGTGATAATCACTTCCAAAAAAGTGATGAAAACATAAGAGTTTGTCACATAAACTGAAAATAAAAAATTAAACTTTTCACTCGAGGGAAGACTTGAACCAAGGACCTCCCGTACCGCAGCTGCTCACGCTAACCACGGGACCATGGCGCTCCTGATCTCACGCTATCCTTTTTGTTGCCTATATTGCACATGGACTACTCAGTTTGTATATTTTGCTTATTTTTTTTCATAGTTCCACACAACTACTTCCTGTTTTCTCGATTGATCTGTGTTCAGTTTTTCAAGGCCTATCCACTGTGCCAACTTATAACTAAATCTGAGGGGGCTGTGATGGGGAGGTTCCCTTGTAAGAAAACGGGAGGTCACAATCCGAATACACGACGCTTACCTGTCAACGTCACAAACGCGAACCGGAGCACCGCTCAATTACTTCCCCCCACATACATCTCGCGTATTGTCCACGAGGAGAAAATTCGAGAAATTAGAGCCAATACAGAGGCTGTTACGTCGGTGACATTAGTTACGTTATATATAAAGAAATTATGTATATATTTTATATATTTTTATTTTTAATTTATCAGCATGAATTTTTCTTATGTTGGAGCTTGATTCATTCTCTCAGGGATATTACCCTTTTTTATCACTTTTACTTATGTGCATAAGTAAATATGAAACGGGTTCTTGAAGGGCCGCTGTTATTCATGTACCAACCTCAGATTTTGAACTTGGTGACTCAAATATAGTTGCCGCCAACTGAATTGAAAGTAATTTTGTTAATTTCTATTTATTGATTGCAAAGCAAGGCTCGAGAGAATTTCGATTGTTGCCGTGGAGCTGCCAAGATACGACTTACTGAACTCATGGAATCTGTATAATTCAAAAAATGAGCTTTAACGTAAATTAATTATCTGTTGCAATTTAAAAAGGTTCTTACAACGAAACTCTCGCATTTACAGCTACTGTTAACGCTTTGAAAAATAAATTAATACTTCGGCACCTAATGGCCGATCAGAGGCTGAATCGGAAGATGAGCTTCTCGCAGCGCAAATTACAGAGAAAAATGCTTATTAAAAATAACTAGCCACTGCGAGCATTTCAGGTGAAACTGTTACAAAGAAATTCATTTTGTGATAACAATAATTATACGAATAACTTACATAAAATATGTGTAGCCGCGCAATGGCTGCCTTCCGTATCGCGAAACAAAACAGTGTGTGTACCTTAAAGTACGTCCTTCCTCTTCGGCCGTACAATCGCGTCTCTTTACGATCCTTTTTTATTTTCATAGACATCTTTTAAATAAAGATGTTACTCTTAAATTATCGCTGCATATCAGTTATTTCAAGAACATTAACTGTATCTTTTATGCTAATTATATTCATAAAATACGTTAACTACGGTTTACAACCGATAAAAATGTCAATATTTATGTGACGTACCGTCACAAGCTTACCGACAATCATTCTTCCCACTCACTGCTCGCAAGTGGAACAGTGTTGGAGGGAGCAGTGGTACCGAAAGTACCCTCCACCACATGCCATTAAGTGGCTTGCAGGGTATGATATAGATGTAGATGTTAATGGTGAATGTATAACTGCTGATTCAGATGCACGGGAAAGTTTCTACATTAAACTTCGTGATCCAACACTTGAATGTTAAAAAACACTAGTGGTGAATACCTAGTTGCCGGAAAAAATTGGAGCATTTCGTCCGGGGGTATAGGACTAAGAGAATGCAACCAAATGGAAATACTAGTGACCAATTATTTTAAACTGGTGTACTGGGGATTTAAATTTCCCTTAATACTATCTTAGTGATTCTTAAGCAAACGTATGTGTGTGTTTTTGCAATATTGCTACTTGGCTGATTAGCATATTCAAATTATTTGTATTGTGCAGAAAACATCAAATGTAAG
The DNA here is from genome assembly GCF_021461385.2 of Schistocerca piceifrons. Classification (NCBI taxonomy): domain Eukaryota; kingdom Metazoa; phylum Arthropoda; class Insecta; order Orthoptera; family Acrididae; genus Schistocerca; species Schistocerca piceifrons. The sequence goes on along the minus strand of NC_060142.1, from coordinate 668,425,154 downwards.
AACTTGATAAAAAGATAAATTGTATCTGTTACAATGATCTGAGGGATACACATGACTGTCCTGGATAAAAGTTCAAGATGATTAGCTCAACAAATACTACTGCTATTGGTGGACTAAACTCCAGTCAATTAATAATAATGGTCGCATACCTCTACCGGTAATTTCAGGCTGACAGACGTAAACTACCATCAGCGAAGGGGAGTCGTCGAGCATGAAAAGATGCAGGTACTCCACAAAAATGTTCACCTAGGGCACAGCTGTCGTGGCGCTTTAAGTTACAACAGAAGGCCCATGTGAATGTGTCAAATAACATAATACTGCTTGCGTACGTGTCTCGGTGCATGTATCGAACAGCAGGTCGGCTGGATAATGGGGCATCCGGACACGTCCACGTGCCTGGCGCAACAGGAAACGTGACTTATCAAACCAGATAGCACTTTTCCGCATACGCGCGGTGCTTTCTCGATGATCCCGTAACCATAGCAATCATAACTGACGATGTCGTTGACTCAGCATGGGAACACGTGGTGTTCGTCGAGTACGGGGTCCCATGTTCAACAATAAGCGATGAGCGATGTGTTCCGAAAAACTTGTGCCCGCACCAGGACTGTATTCCGTCATCAGACCTGCCACAGGTGTTTGTCTATCCTGCTCTATGGAGAGGGCGTGCATTCAAACTGCACGGACTGTGAGGAGGTTTGGGCGTCCATCACCTTCCTGCCTTCTCATGGATTCACCGTACTTCAACCACTTTCTATAGACCAGCTGTTCGTAAACAGGTGGTTAATTGCCCTCTAAAGGGTTAAAATGAAACATTATGAGGGATAAAACCGAAAAGAATTCAATGATTTGTTAGCCATCACTCAGTCCCCAGCTCGCGCTCTTGCGATAGCGTTCCCGCTTCTCGCGAACGGGTACCCGGGTTAGATTCCCGGCCAAGTCAGGGATTTTTCCTGCCTCGGGATGACTGGGTGTTGCTGCGTGGTCTTCATCATCATTATTCATCACCATTACGGTCGACGGAAGGCAACGGCGAACCACCTCCGCTAGGACCTTGGCTAGTACGGCGGTGCGGCTCTCCCGCATAGTCCCCTACGCACCTCGGAATATGGGATCTCATCAGTCATCACTCCAGCTATTTTAGGAAAATAATCATAATAATCGCTATTACGATAGCCTTTAATATGTAATGTATCATGATCATCATCAGTAATTTGATATCCACTATTGGATCAAAACCACCTGTACATATTGCATTGAGATTTTGAACGATACAAATCCCTCTTTCTCTTGTTAACTTTCTTCAGTCATCCGCTTACCATGAATTTGCATTCCTAGTCGTCTGTTATTTCTTGCAAACCAGAAAAAGAACTTCCTTGGGCATATACTATCCATGTTGCTGGCTAGTGTAAACCCCTCTACTTCTTTCCTTCTCTATCATAGTTACGTCTTCCACTCTAGACTCTTTCTTAAACCATGTATTGCCTTTCCCGTCGACGACAGTTATCTGCAACGTCCATTGGTCACTGATCCACCGTCAGATTTTGAGTGGTTCTCGAGTTAAAAGGTCAGGTCTCACTGTCATAATAAAGAAAGAAAAAAACCGGTAACGTGAACTATTTTTAAACGTCCAGGTACATACACAATAAATGCTTCATTTTGAAATTTTATTCATTTTAACACCCCCTGCGAGTTCGGGAGTTAGAATAGGCACAAGGTATTCCTACCTTTCGTAAGAGGCGACTAAATGGAGTCTCCCACTTTTCGGCCAAATCAGTTACCGTCCCTCTTTAAGGGTTTCACCTACACACAGCTTTCAAAATTGTCTGAAGTGCGGGCCATTTGGGGATGGACACCTTATGTGGTGCACCATATGTCCAGGTGCGATTAGCCCTTCCGCACATTGTCCTGGATCTGCCACTTCACCTGCAGTCCAGTTATCTGGGTAAGGACGCTTTAGAGTGTACATTATCTACTTCCATAGTCCGCTGCCCTCTTTCGCCCTAAGAGAATATTGGATTTCTTGGCACCCAGCATCCAGCACGGTAGCTAGCCCACTGTGGTGAGGCTGTTATGTACCCATTCGGTAGTAGCCCCCTAACAACATGGGGATTGCACTGCTGATGCCAGAGCTGCAAACCTCCCACATATACCAAGGAGTAGATGCCCATCTTCTTGGGGCATCAGGACTCCTGGCAACGACCATCATGCTGGATGGCCTTTGCTGTGGCTGGATGGAGCCCTTGATCAGAGTGGGTGGCATCAGCGCTGATGACCTGCAATGAAGTTGACCAAGTCAACTTTTGCTGGGGACCGAAAGGCCCCAGCAGTCTGTAAGAAAGGGACGGTTTACTTCAATGCTGACAGGTATGACTCTAAGTCGTTCCCCTCCCAAGCAACACCGTGGGAGGAATGTAGTGCTACAGAACGCAGAGATCCGCATTCCCCTCGTTACTTGGTGTGCAGCAAAACCGATGGCAACTCCTTCTGGGTATGAACCCTCAGTTATTTGTTTAGCATCTGAAGGATAAGTTTGGGGAAGTAACAGCGCTGTAAAAAATGAGCAATGGGTCAGTTTTGACTCCGATGTCATCCTCAATCCAGTCCCAGGCGTTACTCGCCTGTGACAAGCTGGGTGATATTCCTGTTTACATCACTCCCCATAAAAGACTCACTGCTCTGGAGAATTATTTTTCATTGTGTCCTGCTGTTCCAGTCCGACGACGAGCTGCCCGCCAATTTGGACCAATGGGGCTTTTAATTCGTCTGGCACGTCTGTAGGGGGCCTGAAGACAATTGAGTAACCGACAGTGCCTTCATCTTGGCCTTTGAGAGTGATTCGTTTCCTGACAAGGTCAAGGTGTTGGTATACTGATGCGATGTCAAACCTTACGTCCCTCTCCCTATCCGGTGCCTTAAGTACTGAAGATTCAGGCACATATCCTCCTGGTACAATTCCAGAGCCACATGTAGAGACTCCAGACGTTCGCTGCTTCTGAATACTTCAAGTGCGCCGCCTCCCAGTTGTGTCAGTTTTGGAGAGCACCACTCCCCTTGCCCGCCAGACTGTTCAGTACTCCAAAAGGAGCAGAAAATTATCAAGTACAAGACCCTGGACAGGCTGTCTTACCATGTGGCTAAACTAAAATTCGAAAGGTTGGATCCTGTTTGAATGCTATCTTCCCACGCTGCCACTATGACGACATCGCCATCCATGACTACATTATGGCCCTCATCTAAGCTTCCTCCAGTGGGTCCTTAGGACTGCCCATCTTGTGCTCCCTCCAGCTGGTTGGGGACATGTTTTCTTCTGTTGCTCCCAAAGGTTCTACTTAGGAGAATCGCTCCCCCCAATGCTGTGGACATTGGTCCCCTGCCCAAAGCTAGAGAAGCTACAGTCCCCTCTGCCTTCTCTCATGTGGAAGGGGTCCCTAGGGACTCTACCTTCTATGGTCCCCCCCCCCCCCCTCTGTGGTCAAACATACACCAACCAGTGGCTGATGGAGCCACTAACTGCTGTTCAAAGGGCTTCACGTTCTTTCCCTGTCCCAGAAGCTACTCCAAGAAGTGCTCCCAGCAAGCTCAAAAGGAACAGCGAGAGGGAAAACCACCAAAGAAGAAATGTGCTAGCAAATGGGAGCCTCTGGTGGCTCCTGCACCACCACTTTCCCATTGCTCTGTGTCTGAAGACGTTGTGGAGATTCTGTCGTCCCCTGATGACCTCAGCCTCACTGACCCCTTGGATGCCATGGTACTAGATGCTCAACTGGTGGCGGCAGATGATGGCGAGGCGTAATTTGACTCCTTGGTCACTTTGTGCCCTCCGAGACGACAAGAAGCGTCATTCTCCAGTCGAACTGTAGCTGTTTTTACTCCGACCTTGCCGAGTTACGTAAACTTTTAAGCCTTACACCTGATTTTTGGATTGTCCTTCGGAATGGTTTTCCTCAAGTTGCTCCACCATCGACAACTTGGTGCACCTGGAGTCTGCCGTTCGATAGTCCTTTTCCCGGTGACAACACCTTATTGCCGTCTTTTTCAACCTGACAAAGGTCTATGATACCAGTAGCCGACACCATGTTCTCGCTGGTCTACATGAGTGGCATCTCTGTGCCCTCCCTCGATTTTTATCCAGAACTTTTTGTCGCTCCGCACTTTCAGTGTTCATATCAGTCCTTCTCACAGCGTACCCCATGTACAGGATAATAGGGTTCTACAGGACTCTGTCCAGAATGTCCCACTCTTTATAATTGTCGTCAATGGTCTCGTATTGGCAGTAGAGTCGCCAGTATCTCCCGTCCTATATGCTGACGATTTTTGTATTTCCTTCTGCTCCTCTTCTATTGTTATGGCAGAAGGGAGCTGTGTGGAAGGTCCAATCGTGGGCCCTCACTCACAGCTTTCAGTTTTCTGCCGCCAAGACTTGCGTCATGAACGTCTGTCGTCGTCATACTGTCCACCCCTAACCAGAACTTTATTTCGATGACCAATTATTAGATGTAGTGGAGACCTACCGCTTTTTGGGACTGGTCTTCGATGCCCACTTACCTTGGTTTCCCCATCTTTGTCAGCTTAAGGACAAGTGCTGGGGGCATCTTAATCTTATTCGATGACTGAGCCACACTGATTGGGGTGCTGATCGTCCCACACTGCTGCAGCTGTACAAAAGTCCTCATACAGTCCCGTATTGAGTATGCGAGTCTGGTGTATGGTTCTGCATCGCCTTCCACACTGCATCTGCTGGACCCTGTCCGCAACTGTGGAGTTCGATTCACGACGGGGGCGTTCCGAACGAATCCCGTGAACAGCCTCCTTGTGGAAGCTGGCGTTCCTCGATTGTGGCTCCAACGGAAACTACTGTTTCCAAATTATACCGACCACATTCATAGTTCGCCTCCTCATCCAAATTACCGTCTCCTTTTCCCTTAACATGGCGAGCCATCTCCCACAATGGCAGCTCAGAACTGGGAATCCCTTCACTGCCCATGTCCGGTCACTTCTTAGTGAATTCCCTTCACCTTTCCTGCGGGTCCACTTACGCACACCTCCGTGGTCCATAACTTGGCCACAGCTTTGGCTGGACCTATTGCAAAGCCCAAAAGGCTCATTTCCACCTGAGGGCCCACCGGCAATTTCTCTCTCTTCTAAGGGAGTTTGATGGCTCAGAAATAGTCTATACAGACGGATCAATGGTCGACAGTCATGTTGGCTTCACTTACTCTCAAGTTGGCCTTACTGAACAGCGCTCCTTCCTAGACGGTTGCAGTGTGTTCACTGGAGAGTCTGTAGCCATCTATCGCGTTCTTGAGCATATCCACTCCTGCGCCAGTGAGTCCTTCTTCATCTGTAGTGTTGTTTCCTTAAGCAGCCTACAAGCTCTCGACCAATGCTTCCCTCGACAACCTTTGATAATGAGTATATAGGAGTCTCTTTATGCCCTTTGGCCGCCAGGACATGTCAGGACGCCTGACAATGAACTTGCTGACAGCCTAGCCAAGCAGGGTATAGTGTGTCGGTAAACTGAAGAGCGAGCGCGCGAGTCCGCACTCTGCCTGACCTGCTACGTCACAGGGCGCTTCTACAGGCTGTTTCACAACGTAGTACCGTCCCTGCCGCGGCGCGCGGTTTAAATCTGTGAGGACGCTGTGTACAGATACGTCCCGTGTACGTTTATTTTTAAACAAATGCGTTAAGATTATAAGGAAAACAAAAGACGATAGCTTCTTCGAAACAAAACATTATAGGGTAAATAATATTAACATAAGAACGGAAGTCGGGATTCTAGTACAAACATAGAACCGAATGCCTATTCATATGAATGTATGTTCCTCTATTCGTAAGACAACCAGATTTAGTGCAATCAGTTTGTAGAATTTAAGGTTTGTTCTTACTTTGTGTTTCTACTAAAAGGTAGAAGTTTTCTTTGAAGGGCTGCATTAAAACTTAACAATTCTTGCAACACGAAGAGTGTTTAGAAAGTAACTAGAAATTTATAATTACGTGTGTTGTATTAGTTCGATTCGCACTGCTTTTTTTTTGTCATTGTCTTCGTAAACATGTCTGAAAAGTATTCCCAGGTAAATCCCATTTCACGCAATGTGTTGTGTAAAACATCTTTTTGCAACGAAAATGTTTTTTTTGTTTCACGCCAGTGAGTAATTTCCGTAATGTGGGCATTATTTTTTGGTTTATGTAAAAGTCCTCCATCGTTTGTCGAAAGACCGATTTTGTGAAACTGTCTATAACGATGGGTTTCCGCCCTAAATTATTAGTTTTCCTTCGCGGCGATTCCAGTAAACCATGCGCCTTGTTTTCACGTCCTTTCCTTATGCGTCCTATTTTGGCGAGGCTGACGTTTGAATAAACTGCAGCCCTTTCATTGGGACTGGTAACATTAGGCAACAATTCTTTCTGTGTCGCCTCCTTAACACACGCTGTACTAACGTTAGAGACGATCGAACGCTCGTTCCGCGCAAGTGTCTTCTTCGTATTCTGCACATTTCCTTGCAATGCAGGGCGATTATCCATCACTTACGGATACTGAAGTATATCAGTGAGTACACTGAGTCAACTGACTGAGGTCGGCAACTAAGATCCCACGAACAGAAACGACGTACATCACTGCACGCCGAAATACACCGCTACATAGGTAACGGGCAACTGATTTTGGCTTGCCCTGTAGGCAAGTGGCAGGGCTCTTCCGGGAAAGGTCACTTCCGCCACCAAAAACGCTGCTAGCTCTTCAGTTTACAGACAGACTATACCAGTAAACCAACTCTGGAGATCGGCCTACAGGAGACTTTTCCACCGCAAACATTTCCGGATCTGGAGACTTTTCCACCGCAAACATTTCACAATCTGGAATACTGAGTGGCGTAGCCTCGGTACCCCAAACAAACTCCGTGTTATCAAGGAGACAACGAATGTGTGGCGGTCGTCCATGCGAGCCACTTGCAGAGCGTCTGTTGTCCTTTGCCGACTCCACATCGGTCATACATGGCTAACAGGTGGTCATCTCCTCCGTCGCGATGACCCACCTCGGTGTTGCTGTGGCCCCGTATGTCGTCCACCTCTTGTTGGACTGCCCAATTTCAGCCGCTGTGCGGCGGACTTTTAATCTTCCCAGCTCCCTACCTACAGTGTTTTGCGACAATGTCTCAACGGCCGATATAGTTTTACACTTTATTCGTGACGAGGGTTTTTATCGTGCAATCTAAGGTAGGGTGACTGGCCTTCTCTACCAGGACTCCACCCTCCCTACCTTTTACCTCTTCGTCACTCTTTCTCTGTATTTTGTTTGCCTTGGTCTTTTCCCTATGCGCGTTGTTCTCTCCTTGTCTTTTAGGCTGGCGATTTTAGTGTGCTGCAGAGTGACTGGTTCATCCTTTTTAATCCTCGAGATCAGCCTGCCAGGCCATCTGCTATATGATTTTAAACCCTTCCTCTACAAACATTTAGTGTACGTTTACCCCTTTGGTTCGCTTTTTTCGCTTTCTCTTTTGGTGTGCTTCCCCATTAGTTTTACGCCATTTTACTCCCCCCGACTTCTTTTTTTCAGTTGTTTTACATTGAGACTTGTTTGCTTGAGGAAAAAGGGACTGATGACCCTGTAGTTAGGTCCCTTTTTACCCCAAATCAACCATCCATTCTAACGAGAGTGAAGGAGTCCATTTTCACTTTTCTATTTATTTCTTTCGTTATCCATCCAGCGCCAGTAGTTACACGCGTAGTCGTTAATAAATTCTAATATCAATTGTTTTTCTGACCTGGAAAACTGGAACTTATAAACCAGTTCTAAGACCAGTTTCTGTGTGGGGCAGGATATTTTCAAAGAGTGAAACGCGTGCGAAAGCACGATTTCTTGGACCTGTAAAAGGCAACACACTCCAAAGAGATTTCAGTGAAACAGAATTGCTATTATCTTAGCGCAAGGGTGGTTGTTAGTACCTATTGTTATTGGAAGGACTCTTACGAATACAGATTCCATACGCAACTTATTTGCAAGAACGTCGACCTTCTACTACGGTAACAGCGAAGGTAAGGCTAAGAACTGAAAGACTTTGGCGCTTGCCTTATGATGTGCAATAATGGAAACAATTCTTTTGTCATCAGTCTTCTGACTGGTTTGATACAGCCCGCCACGAATTCCTCTCCTGTGCTAACCTCTTCATCTCAGAGTAGCACTTGCAGCCTACGTCCTCAGTTATTTGCTGGATGTATTCCAATCTCTGTCTTCCTCTACATTTTGTCCTCTACGGCTCCCTCTAGTACCACGGAAGTCATTCCCTGACGTCTTAACAGATGTTCCGTTGTCCTGTCCTTTCTCCTTGTCAATGTTTTCCACATATTCTTTTCGTCTCTGATTCTGCGCAGAACCTCCTCATTCCTTACATTATCAGTCCACCTAATTTTCAACATTCGTCTGTAGCACCACGTCTCAAATGCTTCGATTCCCTTCTGTTCCGGTTTTCCCACAGTCCATGTTTCAGTATCATACAGTGATGTACTCCAGACGTTTATTCTCAGAAATTTCTTCCTCGAATTGAGGCCAATATTTGATGTTAGCACACTTCTCTTCTCCAGGAATGCCCTTTTTGCCATTGGTAGTCTGCTTTTGATGATCTTCAAATGGTTCAAATGACTCTGAGCACTACGGGACTTAACATCAGTGGTCATCAGTCTCCTAGAACTTAGAACTACTTAAACCTAACTAACCTAAGGACATCACACACATCCATGTCCGAGGCAGGATTCGAACCTGCGACCGTAGCAGTCGCGCAGCTCCGGACTGAGCGCCTAGAACCGCCAGACCACCGCGGCCGGCTTTTGATGATCTCTTTGCTCCATCCGTCATTGGTTATTTTACTGCCTATGTAGCAGAATTCTTTAACTTCATCTACTCCGTGACCATCAATCCTGATGTTAAGTTCCTCGCTGTTCTCATTTCTACTACTTCGCATTACCTTCGTCTTTCTTCGATTTACTCTGAATCCATACCCTGTACTCATTATACTGTTCATTCCGTTCAGCAGATCACGTAATTCTTCTTCACCTTGACTCAGGATAGCAATGTCATCAGCGAATCGCATCACTGATATCCTTTCACGCCGGCCGGAGTGGCCGTGCGGTTCTAGGCGCTACAGTCTGGAACCGAGCGACCGCTACGGTCGCAGGTTTGAATCCTGCCTCGGGCATGGATGTGTATGATGTCCTTAGGTTAGTTAGGTTTAATTAGTTCTAAGTTCTTGCGACTTATGACCTCAGAAGTTAAGTCGCGTAGTGTTCAGAGCCATTTAAACCATATCCTTTCACCTTGAATTTTAATTCCTCTCCTGAACCTTTCTTTTATTTCCATCATTGCTTCCTCTATGTACAGATTGAACAGTAGGGGTGAAAGACTGTATCTTTGTCTTACACATTTTTTAATACGAGCACTTCGTTCCTGGTCGTCCACTCTTATTATTCCCTCTTGGTTGTTGCACGTATTGAATATGACACGTCTCTCCCTATAGCTTACCCTACTTTTTTCAGAATTTCGACCATCTCCCAGCATTTTGCATTGTCGAATGCTTTTTCCACGTCGACAAATCCTATGAACGTGTCGTCATTTTTCTTTAGTCTTGCTTCCATTATTAACCATAACGTCAGAATATCCTCTCTTGTGCCTTTACCTTTCCTAAAGCCAAACTGATCGTCATCTAGCGCATCCTCAATTTTCTTTTCCATTCTTCTGTATATTATTTTTGTAAACAACTTGGAAGCATTTGCTGTTAAGCTTATTGTGCGATTATTCTCGTACTTGTGAGCTCTTGCCGTCTTAGGAAATGTGTGGATGATGCTTTTCCCAAAGTCAGGTGGTATGTCGCCAGACTCATACATTCTACACACCAACATGAATGGTCGTTTTGTTGCCACTTCCCCCAACGATTTTAGAAATTCTGATGGATCGTTATCGATCCCTTCAGCCTTATTTGACTTTAAGTCCTCCAAAGCTCTTTTAAATTCTGATTCTAATACTGGATCCCCTGTCTCTTTTAAAACGACTCCTGTTTCTTCTTCTATCACATCGCACAACTCTTCCCCCTCATAGAGGCTTTCAACGTATTCTTTCCACCTATCCGCTTTCTCCTCTGCATTTAACAGTGGAATTCCCCTTGCACTATTAATGTTATCACATTTGCTTCTAATGACACCGAAGGTTGCTTTGAGTCTCCTGTATGCTGAGTCTGTCCTTCCGATAATAATTTCTTTTTCGATGTCTTCACATTTTTCCTGTAGCATTTCGTCTTATTTCCCTGCACTTCCTATGTATTTCATTCCTCAGCGACATGTATTTATGTATCCCGAGTTTCCCGGAGCATTTTTGTACTTTCTTCTTTCACCGATCAATGGAAGTATTTCGTCTGTTTCCCATGGTTTCTTCGCAGTTGTACCTACGTTTTCTTTCCCAAGTTCTGTGATGGCCCTTCTTAGAGATATCCATTCCTCTTCAACTGTACTGCCTACTGAGCTATTCCCTATTGCTGTATCTATAGCCTTAGAGAACTTCAACCGTATCTTGTCATTCCTTAGTACTTCTGTATCCCACTTCTTTGCGTATTGGTTCTTCCTGACTAATGTCTTAAACTTCAATGTACTATCACTACTGCATTGTGATCTGAGTCTATATCTGCTCCTGTGTACGCCTTACAATCCAGTATCTGATTTCGGAATCTCTGTCTGAGTACGATGTAATCTAACTGAAATCTTCCCATATCACCTAGCCTTTTCCAAGTATACGTCCTTCTCTTGTGATTCCTGAACAGAGTATTCGCTATTAGTAGTTGAAATGTATTACAGAACTCAATTAGACTTTCTCTTTCCCATTTCTTGTCCCAAGACCATATTCTCCTGTAACTATTTCTTCTACTCCTTCCCCTACAACTGCAAACGGAATACAAAAAGTGACTTTAGAAATAAGTAGAACCAAAGACTCCAGTGACGCCTTTTTTCTTGGTGACGAGGGGACCATTATTAATAGCAATGACTACAATGTCATTATTGACGTTGAACAAAAGTGTCATTTCTGTTTGTCTGGTTGTGTATTTCCTTTTGTTACCTGTTTCACTATACAGCAGCATTTGTCACTTTTTTGTGGTCCAAATTCCATCGAGCTGTGTTGCTTGGCAATAGCACATCGCGCAAAAGCTACTGTCGTCTTTAAGTTTTCACACCACGGTAATTGGTTTTGATATCGTTAATTGTTAAATATCTGTGTTCCTAATGGCAAAAAATTTCATAATGGGCCATGTCTACAAATTAAAGAGAGTTATCTAGAAGTTATCTTGCTTAGACTGAATCTATCTAGCGGAGGCATCAACTGAAGAGCAATCGGAAACGCAGCCACCCAATCTGTAGCAGATCTGAAAAGTTTCAGCTATAGGAGAGCCACGTTAGCCGCACTCTCTCCCTTTTCTTCTTCTTCTTCTTCTTATTTTTCTTCATATTCATATGTTTTCTTTTGCAACCACCCAAATGTTTCTGAGATCAGACGACAATTCCAATACACACTGTCACAAAAAAAGGCCTACGGAGTATGGGAACAGCAGTTATGAAAGAAGGGTTTTTCCTTTGTTCTTTTGCTTATGGCTAATGAAGAAAATTTCATAACCATGTTTTTCCGAATAGCATTTAAATTATTAGTTTTTTTATTCGTACAAAATTACACAATTTGTGCTACAGTGGTTAATTCAGGTCACTTCTTAAATTTAACTAGCATGCGTGCCGAGCTTGTACAGGAACATCTCAGAATGCCCCTTGTACTGCATAAGTATACATAATTGTATCTGGACTGAAGAAATGTGTGACTGTTAACGTCAGCCATTGGAAATTTATTCATCCAGAACTGTAGTTGATAGTTCTTTCTTTAATGAAATGATATCGATAATGTTACAATAATTCTTACGGTACTTAGCACTCTTTATTCAGCATGGAGCTGAGAACCATAGGACGGTTGTCAGATTCGAATGCTGAGTTATGAGGAAAGTCGATTTTTCAGCGGCGCCAGCTCTCTCTGTCGTGAATCAATCCGGCCACACGGAACGCCGCAGATCAAAGCACTGCCGGCGCGCAGGCTTCACGTTAAATAACAACCCACCTCGACCGCGCGCCGGCGGTTTCGCGCGATAATAACGAAACCTACCAAAGGGAAAGAGAGAAACCGCGCAGCTACACTGGTCACAAAAGAACCGGAGCTCTGGAAAAGAATGGCCCTGACGTGCTTGCTCTGGAACACTGCACATGCTAAGTCTGCGGACCGGCATGCCTTCTTGGGAACCAAAAGAAAACTGATTCAGTAAATTTTAAGACTGATGCAGAATGAACATTGAGCCAATAACCGCCAAGTTTCGTACATATCAAGTATTACTCCTTTAGAAATGTGTCCTAGATCGTGAACGGGATTTATTACATACTGACGGCATACAGGGCGATCAAAAAGTCAGTATAAATTTGATAACTTAATAAACCACGGAATAATGTAGATAGAGAGATAAAAATCTACACACATGCATGGAATGACATGGGGTTTTATTAGAACAAAAAAAAAAAAAAAAAAAAAAAGAAAAAACAACGAGGTTCACAAAATGTCCGACAGATGGCGCTGGACAGCAAAACTGCTACCGTGACGGGTGAGTGGTACGCCGATATATTACAGAATCGCATCATCCCCAGCCTGGCTGATAAACACCTGCTGGAAGGTACGATGTTTATGCAGGATGGCGCTCCATCCCACATTGCTAGATGCGTGAAAGATCTCTTGCGCGCGTCATTTGGTGATGATTGTGTGCTCAGCCGCCACTTTCGTCATGCTTGGCCTCCCAGGTCCCCAGACCTCAGTCCGTGCGATTGTTGGCTTTGGGGTTACCTGAAGTCGCAAGTGTATCGTGATCGACCGACATGTCTAGGGATGCTGAAAGACAACATCTGACGCTAATGCCTCACCATAACTCCGGACGTGCTTTACAGTGCTGTTCACAACATTATTCCTCGACTACAGCTATTGTTGACGAATGCTGGTGGACATATTGAGCATTTCCTGTAAAGAACATCATCTTTGCTTTGTCTTACTTTGTTATGCTAATTATTGCAATTCTGATCAGATGAAGCGCCATCTGTCGGACGTTTTCTGAACGTTTGTATTTTTTTGGTTCTAATAAAACCCCATGTCATTCCAAGCATGTGTGTCAATTTGCACCTCTGTATCTGCATTATTCCGTGATTTATTCAGTTTTCAAATTTATACTGACTTTTTGATCACCCGGTATATTGAATACGCTACAGTTCCAACGGAATTTCAAATTCGGGAGAGAACTTTTGATACAACTGAAGTTGTGAAGATAGGTCGTGAGTCGTGTTTAAATAGTCCAGTTGTTGTTCCTAAAAGTCAAGGGCCTGAGCTACAGCCAGCTCCCACTGGGGTTATTAATACGTCGGAAAATTTCAGTAAGAAACTCAATTCAGTAACTTCATTAGTTACAGAGACTATAACAGTGTTGTTTTCGACAGTTAAGTTTATGGGTCTTTAAGATTCTAACACGACTCTCAGTCAGCTGTTATCTACGAAACAAAAATATACATATTTTGTTTCTATTAGGTAATAATAATTAATTTATTCATTAATTAGTCATAACAATCCTCTCTTCGTCGAAGGTGCTTATGACAATCGATTTTCCCATATGGAGGTTAAGAAATCAGATATTTGGTTGTAAAGCGAACCCACGTGAACATATAGACACAGATCACAATTCAGTACTGATAAGGAGTAGACTGAAGCTCAAGAGAATCGTCCAGAAGAATGACTATGGAAGAAAGCGGGGTACGTAAGTAATGAGGAATGATGACACGCATTTGAAGTTCGCTAACGTAGATACAGCAGTACGGGATATCAGAATAGGCAGTTTCAGTTGAAGAGGAGAGGAAATCTCTAAGAAGGACAATCACGGAAGGTAACTGCGAAGAAGCCTTGGATAACAGCAGAAATATTTCAGTTGATCGACGAAAGAAAGAACCATAAAAATATCCAGGGAAAGACAGTAATACAGCAATATAAATCCATTAAGAAGGAAACAGGAAGTGTAAGTGAGAAATCGAAAAATAAATAATAGTTGGGAGGACTAACTCGGCATATAGAAAAGTCAGAAAAACCTTCAGTGAAATTGAAAGCTATGGTGGTAACATTAAGAGTGCAACGGGATTTCCACTGTTAAACGCCGTGGAGAGAGCGGCTAGATGGAAGAGTGAATGTGACGCAGCATGTGAAGGTTGCTGTGTGTGGATGGGTTACTCCTGTAACAGAAATTGCAGATCTGAAGATGGGTGTAGAGGAACCGAAACCGGTCATGTGAATAAACATTTTTGCAATCAAGACGGATTATAAATACATTGTATAACCAGTGATTGCGGTATCCCATCAGAAATTATGTCTGTTTTTGCAAAGAGTGCACAGAAGTTTTCGCATGTCTATCCTTTTGCTTGAAGGTTTGAGGGTCTTCCGCCGTTCACTTCTGTAGCTACCAGTTTCGGTGATTCAATACACCATCTTCAGAGCTTAACTGGCATACGACAGGGTCACACAAGCCGCCGAAGGTCCGTTTAGTCGAAAGACTTGCACTTGGTCACTGAGCCACACGCAAATACTTTATTCCGCATCTTCAACTATTTTCCTTCATTGAACTTGTAATGGTACTTGAATTACGCAACCATTACGGCACCTCACCTGAACCTCTCGATACCAGCTATAGTCTACTGTATTTCTGTTAACTACTTAACATATTTCTCAGACAAAATTCAGATTTGATTTCACTTTAGATACATCGATGTGATTATATTGCAATGATATTATTCTTATGTGTAATCTTTCTTTTGTCACTATGATCTTTGGCGTACTTGTAACTCTGATTTTAGGGCGCGTAAGCGATAGTTAGTTGGTTGTTAACTTGTTAGAGAGTCGGACGTGGAGAAGGTCAAGTCTTGGACGTCATGCTGGAAAGACGCGTATTGTAGTCCGCTTATAAAATGCGAACTTTAGCAGTGACTGTGAGAAAGATGTTTTCAAGTATGTTTTATATTGTGAAGTGATGTTTAGTGTGTTACGTGATATTGCAATAAAAGAAATTAAAAGGAAGTGTAACTTAAATTCGGAGTGCTGATTATTTTTTTTACATCACCGTTGTGCTAACTTTGAAAGGTTCAATCTCCAAGAATGGTTTGAGAAGCGCATCTACAAAAACTTTTGAATATAGCAGAATAAAACCTAGGCCTCTTTGCATCCGAGCTTGGAATCATAACCACCTAGATTTTCAACGATTGAGCCAAGATTTTACGACGAGACCAGCGTGGGAAACACAAATAGATGAGTGCCTAGTTTTCTGATTATTACATGAAATGACTTTATTAACTGTGCTCTAATGACACCCGCCACATAATATGACTGTTGTTGCCCGAAAATGCGGTATTTAGCAGCGTGAGCAACACCACAATCGTTATTAAATTCTGACCTTTGTTGTGGTAGGGTTGTTAGAACGTGGGGGCTCAGTCGGGATAGGCAGCACTAATTATTCAAAAATTAACTGTAGATGTGTTTCAGGAAAAAGCACACAGTGAATCTGTTATGAAAAACATCGACAAAAACCTGACAATCAGAAGGAGACAATCACAGGACCAAAAATGGACGCAAAAAACAATGGGACGTCAAAGGATTTAAAATAAACACTACGATTGGATTCCGACGGAGAAGACTTCAGCTATAAGTTAAGCAAAAAGTCTAACGAATTTTGTTACTTGGTATTGTCATTTCTAGTGGTTCATTTTCTGTTAACAGTTAATAATGGATAAAATTAATGCAGGGGAAGAAATAGTAAGGGGGGATCCAAAAATTGATAAGTTAGAATTAATTATGCAGCTTCTGAGTAAGCAGAATGAAAACATAAATAATTTAAGATCTGAAATGAGGGCTGAAATTGACGAAAGGTTGAGGGAGAATTTGAATAAGCAATTAAATGCAATAAAAACTGAGTTAACTGAGGTCAAAAATATAATGGAAGGTAATGTAAAGGTGGTAGAACCGAGGGTAGACAATGTGGAGAAAAAAGTAATTGTTTTTGAAAATGAATTCATTGCTAAAATAGTAACAGAGCCAGGGAAATTCAGGAACTTCAAAATGAAAATGAATCACTAGATGAAAAATTTAATGACCTGAAAGTAAACAGTGTTAATGCAGTCAGTAGTGTTGAGAAAAGGGTTGACAGTTTAGAATCAAATCTTACCAATAAATCAGACACATTAAAAACTAAAATAAATCAAGTTGAATATGTTGTTAACAAGAATTTGTACAATCATGGACCAGCATGGTCGAACCTGTTAGCGAAAAGTTTTCCTTGTGATTATTTGCACCCAGTTGAATTTTTGCATCATTGCAAGGACAATTTTGTGCCAGGAATGTCTGATAATTCAAAAATTAAATTTGTCAAAAAATTTCTTGAAGGGGAGGCCCTATGCTGGGCTAACCAAAATTTCAATCAGTGGGAAACCTTTGCAAATTTTGAGAAAAGCTTCTTAAACAAATTGTGCTCAGAATCTGAACAGGGGAGAATTAAATCTGATTTTTAAATGGACCTATTTTCAGAGGGAGAGTGGGCACCATGAAAGCATTTTGTAAAGATCAGAGACAGTGATAGAAATTTTGGAAATAGAAACAAATGGGATGACAGAAACAGGGGGGAACAAAATTGGAGATCAAGCACAGAAAACAGGCAGGAAAACTCCGGACCGCCTCAGTGAGGGTCCGCAGTTTTGGGGCAAGAAACTTTAATTACAATAGGACCTACAATAACAACTGGGAATTTACAGACAGAGGAAGGAGGAGAAATGTAGCTTATTATTATAATAAAACCAGTGAAAGACAAAACAAATACACACCACAAATAACAGACACTCATGTTCAACACCAAATTAATACTTTAAATTTTGATCAGAAATTTTGGGATACAATAAGAGAAAATAATCATGTTGAAAGCAATAAGGTAACTACCTCAGAGAACAAACCAGATGAGAATATTGCAGTTGTGGCAGAATTTTATAATTGGGTAGAGAATAATAATCTATGTAATTCTGAAGTGTCTGACAAACATTACAGCTCTGATTTGAATAAGTTATTTAATGAAAATGAAACGTTATGTGAAGAGAGAGAGAGATGGAACTTAATGTGACTGTGGATAGGATGCATGATAAGGAAAGTTTTGTTTTTGATGAAAATATGGAAGCTAATGGTGTTGTTGAGAGTTGTACGGAGGTAAGTAATGGTGAGATTAATGCTGTAGGTGAGTATCAGGCATTTTTCGAGATTATTTCAAGTGCAGTAGTGAAGCTACGTGATAATGAAGTTGATAATTGTGAGCATTATGATGAGGTAAGTGTGGTTAGTAATGAGGAAGAGGACACTCATGCATCTGAAGAACAGGTAAAGTGAAGTCAGTGTAACATATTTAATGTAGCAGAGGACTGTAATGTTGTGCCAGCTAATAGTATGAAGTATTTAAACCCACATACAAGTTTTGAAAGAAAAGGTGAAATATTTTTAAAAATATTATGGAACAGTTGCAATTACAAAACAGATAGGGAAGAGTTGTGGAACTATTTAGCTAAAATTTGTAGAAGGTTATATCCTCACTGGTGGCAAAGTGTAAAATGTAATGGATATCTGATGTATGCTCAACCTGTTGTATCCATAGATGATGGTAATGAAAGTGTCAATGTGTGTGTGAAGCTGTTAAAAACTGTTCAGGAAAATAATGAGGGTAACGTTAGAGAAATTGAAAATGACCTGTTAGATGAACCATTAAAAGAAAAAGTAGAAGAATGTGAATTAGGGTGTCCATACATTAAAGCTAAAGTAAACAGTTGGGAGGGTAAATGTCTCATTGATACAGGGAGTTATATTTTAGCTATTTCAGAAAAATTCAGAAATAAAATTAAAGACAGTGTTGATTTTGTTGAGGCCCCTGTGATGGGAGTAAAGATAAGAGGAGCTACAGGCAGACACAGTAAAGTCATCAAAAGTCAAGTATTTTTATCATTTGAAATAGAAGATGTAAAATTTGAGCAGGGTTGTCTTGTTATTCCAAGTTTAGAAGAGAACATATTATTTGGCATGGACTGGGTGTTAAAGGTAAGCGCTGCATTTAGTTGGAGTGAGACGAAGTTAATTGTGTGTGAACCCAAAAGCAATATTATTGTGTGTACACAACTGTTTATTATGCACTGTGGAGAAGGTTGCAATTATGTCAGGAAAATCATAGACTATGAAGAGAATTTATACTGTTGTGATAACAAGCCTGAGCTAAATTTTTCTGGTCAAAATTATGAAAACCTAGTTAAAAGCAAAGTAGAGGAAGCAATTAATTTGGACAGTGATCAAAAGAGACAGTTGGAAAATTTATTGTGGGAATTTCAAGATGTTTTCAATGAAAAACCTGGAAGAGTCAGGTATTATCAATGCACTTTACACCTTAAAAATCACGAACCTTTTTTCCCCAAGCCTTATACTATCCCTTTTGCAAAAAGAAAAGAAGTAGAGAGTGAGATACAAAAAATGGAAGCATGGGGTATAATCGAAAGAAGTAACAGTGATTATAATAAACCTTTGGTGGTGGTTTCCAAACATGGAGGTGGTGTTAGACTTGCACTTGACTCTAGATACCTTAAAAAAATTTTGAAACGAGAAAATGATCATCCAGAAAACATAGATGAACTGCTACATAAATTTGAATGTGTGAAATTCATGAACAGCTTAGACTTAACTTCAGGCTTTCACCAAATTTCTTTAGAAATAAATTCTAGAAAATACACTGCATTGTTGTATGGGGGGAAAAAGTTATCATTACTGTGTTGTACCATATGGACTAACTGTTTCTGTTGCTGAGTTTGAGCATAAGATCTTGTTTTGGGGGATGAACTACTGTCTAAACTTACTGTATATGTAGATGATATTTTGATTTCTGGAAAAACATGGGAAGAACATTTTGAATTGCTAACACAGGTGTGTACAATATTAAGGGAAGGGGGTATGACCTTAAAGTTAGAAAAATGTAAATTTGGAGTAAGTGAATTAAAATTTTTGGACACATTATTTCGGAAGAGGGTATTGAACCTGACAGAGAAAAAATTGAAGCTATAGAGAATTTTCCTGTTCCTAAAAATAAAAAAACAATTAAAATCTTTTTTTGGTCTTGCTGGATTTTACAGAAAGTATGACCATATTCAAGCTATGAGTGCTTCTTGTTTATGTGATCTATTAAAGAAAAATACTGTCTAGGATTGGTCATCTGATTGTCAAAAAGCATTTGATGAGATAAAGAAACAACTTTCATAGAGCAGAATTCTATGTAGGCCTGACATGTCTTTACCCTTCTGTTTAATGACTGACAGCAGTGATACAGGATTAGGAGCACACTTATATCAGGAAAAAGTAGTAAGAGATCATATTGAACACCAATCCATTGCATTTGCTAGTAGAGCATTACAAAAGTATGAAAAGACTTACACTGTGACTGAAAAAGAACTTTTGGCTATACATTGGGCTTTCAACAAATTTAAAAATTATCTTCTTGGACACAAAGTGATTGTTTACTCTGACCACAAAGCACTAAGTTACTTACAGGAGTGTAGGCTTTATCATAGTAGAATCACCAGATGGGCATTATTTTTACAACAATTTGATTATGAAATTAAATATATTAAGGGGAAAGAAAATGTTATTGCTGATGCACTTTCTAAGTCACCTATTGGGCTAAATTTTGATAATGAAACAGGCATTGATGACAAAAGTTTCAAAATTATGTATTTGAAGGGGATAAAAGAGGAAGGAGAAATATTAAAAATTTGCAATGACATTAGGAGACACCAAAATCATGATGAAAATTGGAAATTGGTAAATAGTTATTTGGGAGTTAAGCAAAAGGTAGATGATTATTATAAGGTACACAAAGGGATTCTGTTCAGAAAATTAAGACCTGACCTGGATAACTGGAAATTATGTTGGCCTGAGCAGCACATAGTCACATTAATTAAGTACGTACATAAGAGCTTTGGACGTTGTGGGTCTGGCAAATGCATACAAAAGATTCAGGAAAATGTATATTTTTATAATATTGCCAGAAGAGTGAAGAAAAAATTAGCAGCCTGTGACTGATGCCAAAGAGTAAAGGTGAGTAATCAAACATGCAGAGGAATGATGCAAAATATTTTGCCCAGCAAAAATTTAGAGCTGACAGCTTGCGACATTTACGGACCCCTCCCCAAGTCAAAAGGAGGTTACAATTTTATTTTTTGTGATTGTTGACATATTCTCAAAATTCATCAAATTGTATCCATTAAGGAAAGCCACAAGTAAACAGGTTACATCTAAATTAACCAGTGATTATTTCAATAGGGTAGGTACTCCACAAGCAATCTTGTCAGACAATGGCTCACAATTTACATCAAAAGTATGGAAAGATTTTGTTGAAAATGCAAACATAAAACATATTTTGATTTCAGTTTATCACCTGTCCAGTAATCCAGCAGGGAGGTACATGAGAGAGATCGGGATGTTGTGGAGAACATATTGTAGTAAGAACAATGTAAATTGGATTGAATATGTAAATGATTTCGAAGATATAATGAACAGTTTGCAACATACATCCACTGGCTTTTCACCATTCGAAATTATGTTTACCAAAAGACCCACTAGCTTTATTACTGAACATGTAAACTTTCCAGTTTGTCAAATTTTGTCACCTCAGGAGAGAGAACAAATTGTAAAAGACACTACGAAAAAACAAGCAGATTACAGAAAGAGAAGACATGATGCAAAAGGCAGGTTTTCACACTTTAATATTGGTGATTTGGTTTTGGTTAAAATGAAAGAAAAATCTTCACTTATGACTTCAGAATTAAAGAAATTTTTTGACATTTATATAGGACCATTTGAGGTGAAAGAAAATCTTCAGCCAACTGCTTACAGATTGATCTATCCAAAACCTAGGAAATTATTTGGTTTGTGGAATCTAACTGAATTGAAATCTTATAAGTCTGATACCTAGAATGAAATTTGCAAATCTCAATAACCTGGAATACAAACAAAATTTTTCACATTTTATATTGTTTATGAAGTCATTTTCTTTCATGTGATGTGGAAACTATATATGGTACGAAAGCTTACTTAATGTAATTTCTATTTTGATGACATGTAATATACATACTATACATTGAATATATGCCTCGATGTAAGAAAATAATTTGTTGGTTGCTTCTGCATTTTATTTTCTTAGTGTGGTAGGACATGTGCTATTGTAGTTATAGTTTATC
This sequence comes from Schistocerca piceifrons, assembly GCF_021461385.2. Lineage (NCBI taxonomy): Eukaryota > Metazoa > Arthropoda > Insecta > Orthoptera > Acrididae > Schistocerca > Schistocerca piceifrons. The sequence continues at coordinate 668,403,770 of NC_060142.1, read as the reverse complement.
ATGTTAGTTATTAGACATTTTAGTGAACATTTTGACATTCATATGTTGTGCTTACTACTATTTTCTTCATGTGCTGATGTCATTTATGCTGAAAAGATTTTGTTGCTGTTATTATATTTTCTGAGCCTATATGTTGGAAAAGACTGAAACTGGAATATTATGGACAGGCTATGCCTGCTTATTTGCCCACTTGACAGTTAGCATGTGTGAAATTGAGAACTTTTCACACTGTGGAATTAAATCATTCTTTTGTGTATTATTGGTGAACCATTCTGTCTGCCTATGGAAGTAACACACAGATACTAACAATTGTCATTTTTCTTAATTTTGTCTTTCTATATAACATGTTTAGGATTAATGTGATACCTTTTGACATTTTGCATGTTATGTTGATGAAATTAAGTGGATGCTTGTTGTAAAATCCAACATCTACTTTTGTCATTTCGATAATATTTTTTCTGTTTTTGTAAGACTAAGTGTAGCTCTGAGCACTTTTCTTCCTTTGTACATGTCAAGTTGTAGGTTCTTTTATATGCTAAAGTTAGATTGGATCTGTATTGGGGGGGGGGTCGAATATTGGGATAGACAATACATATCAGTGATGGGTTTGTTAAGCTACTGTAAGGGGTTTATCACAGTCGTCTGTTCTGCCATGTCTGCGTTGTATTTTATATTGATGGGTGGCTGTTGATATTCTGCTCTCAGTTATATTTTTTGAGCCCTCCCCTTTTATTTCTTATCCTACTGCCTGTCACTGATTCTATTCTATTTTTCTTCTTCTGCTGATGAGAGGGGGCTAGGCTGAACTCTCCAGTAGTACCTATTTCTATCTTTCTTTTCCATCCACATATTTTGAGGTATCGCTCCTCCCTTGTTGCAGTGACTATAATTGTACCGTGTCCTCATGCTCTTCAATACAGATCAACAAGCAACTGTTTTCTTAAATGCTGTCTGGTAATACTTTTCTTTGTCATAAATTTCCATGTTAATGCAGTAAACTGTATCTGGTTGAATAACTTCGAAATTAATTTCCAGATTTATTTATACACTATCATACCATATTATAGTAGAGTAAAAATTCCAATTACTTTCACATCAGAAAGTTGAAGGGCTATGGATGATAAAAAGCTTGCTAATGACGTGTCACAAACAAGATTGTTTTTTAAAAGTAATTTTAGAAAATGAGAAATTTAATGTGTGTTGTAATATATAGAATTTTTATTGAACATGAATCATAATTGTTAGACTATTATAATCTTTCATATTGTTTCTATCATGTCATTCTACTAGTGTTTGATCATTCTTGGTGACACAATATAACACGGAATATTTGTGTAGGAACTTTTACTGAACTGAAGAATAAAGTCTATGTAATAATTTCAGATAAAGAACCCACCAACTAAAAGGAACTATGTAAAGGGAATACCTATGAACCTGTTATTAAAGGAAAAACTTAACTAGGAGAACAGGAACTACAGTGGTGAAATGGACAGTGAGTTATATATAAATGATGGACTGCAAATAACAATTGGACTCTTGTTTGAAAAAATTTTAATATTTTTCTTATTTTATTGCCAAGAGACATATTCTGTGCTCATGTACGTAGTTGTAACTAAGATTCAAAATATTTTATGAGTTTTTCTTTGCATACAATATGTTACAGACTAACAGATTAAATTTTGATATTTATGTGTACTGTTGTAAAGAGAGTGAAGGTAGGCCTGTTGTAAAATTAAATAATTTTTGCAAGTTTGGAAAGATATGGTTAGAGCAATTTAAAATCTATTACATTTCATTCCTTAAATGTTATACCACGAGGATCAAAAATCTCTATGTACTGTTTCAAAGATACTATTATTCTATATAATGATTTCTGTAACTTAATACCTTATTATCTTGCTGTTTGGGACACCCAATCCCATGCAGCTTGTGCATGGAATTGTGTGTGTGAGGGGGGGGTATTGTAATGGTACTTGAATTACGCAACCATTACGGCACCTCACCTGAACCTCTCTATACCATCTATGTTCTACTGTATTTCTGTTAACTACTTAACACATTTCTGAGACAAAATCCAGATTTGATTTCACTTTAGATACATCGATATGTTTATATTGCAATGATATTACTCTTATGTGTATTCTTTCTTTTGTCACTATGATCTTTGAAGTACTTGTAACTCTGATTTTTGGGTGCGTAAGCGATAGTTAGTTGGTTGTTAACTTGTTAGACAGTCGGACGTGGAGAAGGTCAAGTCAAGACGTCATGCTGGAAAGACGCGTATTGTAGTCCGCTTATAAAATGTGAACTTTAACAGTGACTGTGAGAAATATGTTTTCAAGTATGTTTTGTATTGTGAAGTGATGTTTAGTGTGTTACGTGGTATTGCAATAAAAGAAATTAAAAGGAAATGTAACTTAAATTCGGAGTGCTGATTATTTTTTTACATCACCGTTGTGCTAACTTTGAGAGGTTTAATCTCCAAGAATGGTTTGAGAAGCGCATCTACAAAAACTTTTGAATATAGCAGAATAAAACCTAGGCCTCTTTGCATCCGAGCTTGGGATCATAACCACCTAGATTTTCAACGATTGAGCCATGATTTTACGACGAGACCAGCGTGGGAAACACAAAAAGATGAGTGCCTAGTTTTTTGATTATTACATGAAATGACTTTATTAACTGTGCTCTAATGACACCTGCCACGTAATATGACGGTTGTTGCCCGAAAATGTGGTATTTAGCAGCGTGAGGAAGACCACAATCGTTATTAAATTCTGACCTTTGTTGTGGTAGGGTTGTTAGAAATTCCAGTACTGAAAGAGCTGCCTTAATAGAACCAAAACATTACAACCACTGCCCACCACAAATTGGCAGTTGATGGCTGGAGACACAACATCGTTGTTACAGTCTGCGGAAACGAATTCATAGATGTTAACCATTTAAGGGGTCGTGTATACGGGTGGAGTTAACCACCTCAGCGTCAGTTGAATCACCGAAACTGTAGCTATATAATACATAACATCGAAAGAACGGCTGCAGGTACTCCATTTTATTACATAATCACATAGAAGGACTCCACGAGGGGGAAGTCTTGCCTGATGGGGTGATAGAATAGTAGACATATAGAAGAGATAAGGGATCCAGTGTTAGAATCAGAATTTAAAAGAGCCCTGGGGGAATTGCGATCAATTAAGATAGAAGGGATAGGTAAAAATCCATCGGAATTTTTAAACTCATTGGGGGAAGTGGCAACAAAACGACTATTCTAGTTGGTGTGTGGACCACGAGACTGGTCACCTACCATCAGACTTTTGGATAAATATCATCCACATAACCCCGAAGATATCAAGAGCCGTTAAGTGCGATAACTTTGCACAGTCAGCCTAAAAGCTCGTGCACTGAAGCTGGTGCCAAGAACAATATAAAGAAGAATGGAGAAGAAAACTGGAGGTGTTTTGGATGACGATCAGTTTGGCCTTAGGGAAGGTAAAGAGACAGTCATGACGTTGTGCTTGATAATGGAACCAGAACTGAAGAAAAATCGAGACATGTGGATACGATTTTTCGACTTGGAAAAAGCGACTGACAGTTCAAAACAGTGCAAGATTTTCCAAATTCTGAAAGAAGTATGAGTAATCTACAGAATGAAACGACTAATATACACTGTGTACAAGAACCAAGAGGGAACCATGAGACTGGGAGACAAAAAGCGAAATGATCGGATTAAAAAGGATGTAAGTAAGGTATATGATGTTTCGGCCCCAACAATCAATCTTTAAATCGAAGAAGCGACGACGGAAATTAAAGAAAAGTTCAAGACAGGGAGGGAAAATGAAAGTGAAATGCTAACAATGATGAGATTCGGCGATGGCATTTCTAACCTCAGTGAAAAGAGGGTCCGTTGGATGGAATGAACAGTCTAACGAGTACAGAATGTGGTTTGAAGATAAACCAGAAAAAGACTAAAGTGATGAGAAGCAGCATAACGAGAAATGTAAGATCAAAATTGTTGCTCAGGAAATAGACGAAGTTAATGAGTTCTGCTGCGTCGGAAGCAAAATGACAAATGACGAAGGATGGAGGAAATAAAAAGTACAATAGCACAGGCAAAGAGGATATTTCTGGTCAAGAGAAGTCTGCTGGGATCGAACAGAGGCCTTAATTGGAGAAGGAAATTTCTGGGAATGTACGTTTGGAGCACAGCTTTGTATGGTACTGAATCTGGGCAGTGGGAAAAATGGGACGGAAGAGAATGGAAGGGTCTTACATGTGGTGCTACAGAAGAAAATTAGTTGGGCTGATAACACAAGGAATGAGGAGGTACTTTGCAGAAACGGCGAGAAAAGGAACACATGGAAAACGCTGACAAGGAGAAGGGACAGGATGACAGGACATACGTTAAGACATCAGGGAATATCATCCATAGTAATAGAGCGAGCTGTACAGTGTAAAGATTGTAGGGGAACACAGAGATTGGTAAACATCTAACAAATAATTTAAGATGTATGGCGCAAGTGCTACTCAGAGACGAAGAAGTTAGCGCAGGCACAGGAGAGTAATGAGTAATTCATGGCGGACCACAAGGAATCAGTCAAAGGACTAAAGACAAAAAAAAAGAGTATCGTCTCTAGAATGATTCTCCATTCGTCTCTGCTCCGCTCGTACGCTTGCCATCCCTCGTCATGTGACCACAATGCCAATATACGGCTTTCCGCCTCTTGGTTGGCAGTGACTGTAACGTTTCAGCGCCTTCAAGGCGGATCTTTCAGTAGTGTAGTTGAATCAAGGAAAACAGTTAAAGATGAAGAATGAAGTACTTGCGTGTGGCTAAATGGCTGAGTGCATGGTCAGCTGTCCAACCGGAGAATTATATTTTTACTGTGGAACTCTAACCAAGTGTTGCACCTGGTGACTCCTGGCATCGGACAGAGGTGGAGGTTAGATACAAAAGCAGACTTAAAATTCCGATGCCCCAACCGGGATTCGAACATGCGACCTCTCGATTTCCAAGAACTCGGTTTATCGCTCAACCACAAGAACCAAAAAAATAAACAAAATAAATGTGATATTCTACCACGTCAAAATTACCGAGTAGAGTTTTAGGACGCAAAACACTCAGTCCTGTAAGATCCTCGCGGGTCTACACAGTCAGTAACACTTAACGCTTTTAGTCATACATTTCAAATTTTGTACCAGATAATCGTTTTTCTTTGTAAATGGTAAAGATTGCGGTTCGAGATCATACTACCACTCCACTGCTGTAACGTTTCAGTAGCAATGCCTCAAAGACGCATTAGAGAAAAGTAAACGGTGGTAACGTGTAGCGTGGTGTGAAAGAACTTATCTCCATCTGTGCTGCCAGTCTCCGGAAATTTAGTCATCATAAATCCAGGTCTCACAAGCGACTGGTTTCTACGTAATTGCTCGGCTAGTGGACCATTATAGTATTACCCGCTAACAGCCTGGCTGCATTACTTGTGAGAGCGAAGTGAAATCGTGCGACCAACATAAAGCGTTAATTCCCTCAAAAATCCGTGAGGACACACAGACGAGCTGAGTGCCTGTACCCAAACCGCTAATTCCGTTAATGGAAACGCGTGGCCGACGAGAAACAGAACAGGACTTGCTCTGAGGAACCTGCGAATTAGCTAATTAATTAATTACTTAATTAATTACCGAGTGGAATACCGAGGCGTTTTCTGTGGTCTGAGCAAAAGCAGTCATCGTGGGAGGCTGCGGGATCCTTTCAGGCGCTATTGCCTGGCTCAGACACTGGTTATGAATATCCGGCGTGTGAACGAGTTTTAGTCTCGCTCTGTATGTAAATCGGCGCACGAGATCGCGGGTGACCAGGCAGTATTCACCTCCTCACAGCCCGATCTGTTGAACGGAGCCTGTCGAAGAGACCTGAACGTCATTTACTAATGAGTTAACAAAGGACAATGGTAAAGAGGCCCACTCGGAGGACAGAGAGAAGTGTTACAGCCCTAATAGCAGAAGACAGTGAGAATCCATTCCAGAACTTTGTTTCTGGAAGGTCTTAAGAATAGTCATCTGCGGCTTCCAAATCTCTTATTCAAGTAAAAAATGATTCACAGCTATACATTTCAGTAGTTGTGGAAATAAATGAAAGACTGAGGATACCAAATCCGATGAATATTACGAAGTAAAGCTGTGAGTACTGGGCGTGAGTCGTGCTTCGGTAACTCAGATGGTAGAGCACTTGCCCGCGAAAGGCAAAGGTCCCGAGTTCGAGTCTCGGTCGGGCACACAGTTTTAATCTGCCAGGAAGTTTAATTTTACGAATGTTTCAATAGTTAATCTTTCTTAAGTCGGAGCATCCTAGTGCTCATCATTGCGGCATGGAGAATGACAACTTGTAAGCAGGCTGTTTAGGTTTTTATGTTGGTAACGCCACGCAGCGCTCTGTATGAAAATCACTCTATCTAAGTAGGCTGTTTAGGTTTTTTGTTGGTAACGCCACGTAGCGCTCTGTATGAAAATCACTGACTGTGCTGTGTGCAGTCTGTGGCTGATTTGCATTGTTGCAATATTTGCTATTGTAGCGTTGCGCAGTTGGAGGTGAGCCGACAGCTGTGGTGGATGTGGGGAGGGAGATGGCAAAATTTTGAGCAATATTAAGGTAAATACATTGTTTGTCCTCCATGAAAATCTTTCATTTGCTAACTATGCCTATCAGTAGTTAGTGACTTCAGTAGTTAGAACTTTTTATTTAGCTGGCAGCATTGGCGCACGCTGTATTGCAGTAGTTCGAGTAACGAAGTTTTTGTGAGGTAAGTGATTCATTAAAGGTATAGGTTATTGTTAGGGCCATTCTTTTGTAGGGATTATTGAAAGTCAGACTGCGTTGCGGTAAAATATATATATATATATATATATATATATATATATATATATATATATATATATACTCCTGGAAATTGAAATAAGAACACCGTGAATTCATTGTCCCAGGAAGGGGAAACATTATTGACACATTCCTGGGGTCAGATACATCAGATGATCACACTGACAGAACCACAGGCACATAGACACAGGCAACAGAGCATGCACAATGTCGGCACTAGTACAGTGTATATCCACCTTTCGCAGCAATGCAGGCTGCTATTCTCCCATGGAGACCATCGTAGAGATGCTGGATGTAGTCCTGTGGAACGGCTTGCAATGCCATTTCCACCTGGCGCCTCAGTTGGACCAGCGTTCGTGCTGGACGTGCAGACCGCGTGAGACGACGCTTCATCCAGTCCAAAACATGCTCAATGGGGGACAGATCCGGAGATCTTGCTGGCCAGGGTAGTTGACTTACACCTTCTAGAGCACGTTGGGTGGCACGGGATACATGCGGACGTGCATTGTCCTGTTGGAACAGCAAGTTCCCTTTCCGGTCTAGGAATGGTAGAACGATGGGTTCGATGACGGTTTGGATGTACCGTGCACTATTCAGTGTCCCCTCGACGATCACCAGTGGTGTACGGTCAGTGTAGGAGATCGCTCCCCACACCATGATGCCGGGTGTTGGCCCTGTGTGCCTCGGTCGTATGCAGTCCTGATTGTGGCGCTCACCTGCACGGCGCCAAACACGCATACGACCATCATTGTCACCAAGGCAGAAGCGACTCTCATCGCTGAAGACGACACGTCTCCATTCGTCCCTCCATTCACGCCTGTCGCGACACCACTGGAGGCGGGCTGCACGATGTTGGGGCGTGAGCGGAAGACGGCCTAACGGTGTGCGGGACCGTAGCCCAGCTTCATGGAGACGGTTGCGAATGGTCCTCGCCGATACCCCAGGAGCAACAGTGTCCCTAATTTGCTGGGAAGTGGCGGCGCGGTCCCCTACGGCACTGCGTAAGATCCTACGGTCTTGGCGTGCATCCGTGCGTCGCTGCGGTCCGGTCCCAGGTCGACGGGCACGTGCATCTTCCGCCGACCACTGGCGACAACATCGATGTACTGTGGAGAGCTCACGCCCCACGTGTTGAGCAATTCGGCGGTACGTCCACCCGGCCTCCCGCATGCCCACTATACGCCCTCGCTCAAAGTCCGTCAACTGCACATACGGTTCACGTCCACGCTGTCGCGGCATGCTACCAGTGTTAAAGACTGCGATGGAGCTCCGTATGCCACGGCAAACTGGCTGACACTGACGGCGGCGGTGCACAAATGCTGCGCAGCTAGCGCCATTCGACGGCCAACACCGCGGTTCCTGGTGTGTCCGCTGTGCCGTGCGTGTGATCATTGCTTGTACAGCCCTCTCGCAGTGTCCGGAGCAAGTATGGTGGGTCTGACACACCGGTGTCAATGTGTTCTTTTTTCCATTTCCAGGAGTGTATATTGTGTGTTAGTTTACTGTTGATCAGAATAAGTAAGGAGAGAAATGTCTGAGTACGTTCAGGTTTGCTCACCTGTTTGAAAATCAAATAACGTAAGAGGTTTACCAGCACTGTCATTCATAATTTTTCTAAGGGGATGTTGCATATGGCGACCCTGCCCCTCTAAAGAATGTGGAAGTTGTGCATTTGCATTTGTTCCTCAGATCGGGAGGACACTGTCCCCTTAACCTCCTTTATGGTATTACCTTGCTACGAAACTGTTGTTCCCTATTACGCCTGAATGCTGCAAGTTCATTTGCCAAATTATCACGAGAAAAACACACAGAAAACTGAAATCGAGACCCAGAAGAAAGCCACTGCAACCTTGGCCGATATGTTGGTTTTTCTCCAGCAGCAGAAGTTTTATACATTATGACGCGGTACCATACCCAGAAAACTTACATGTCGAGACAACTCTCTCTAATATACGTACATATTCTTTCGTTGGAGGCCCAACGGTACTGCCCGGCTACCGTGTCATCCTTAGCTCTTACTCGTCACCGAATGCGGGTACGGAGGGCCATGTGCTCAGCACGCCGCTTTCTCGGCCATTGTCAGTTTTCGTGACCGGTGCCGCTACTTCTCAGTCACGTGGCTCCCCAGTTGACCTCACAAGGGCTGGGTGCACCCCGATGGCCAACAGAGCTCGGCAGACCTGAAGGTCATCCATCCAAGTGCTAGCTAACCCCATATATGACAGAAGTGTGCCTGCGACGCTCGTTACCTTCACTGAATAATATGTACCTGATCGTTAAATTTGTCTGCTGTGAACAACTACCGCAATGAGAACATCAAGCTTAAGTGTACAACAGGTTATTTTTGTTGTCAGTGGATACCACAATTAAAGGATCTGGAAATTGTAGTCATGTCTTCTTATAGCACATATTTATTGCAGCAAAGAAAGGAGGTCAGAATTGGTAGTAATATCATATGTCTTTTTTATTGCAGATCTAGATTTCAGCTGGACTAATGCCTGTAAACGCTTAAATCATATTGCAGAACGAGGTGTCATAATTACGTTGAGTCTTCGTGACTACCTATAATGCACTGATGGTAGTTGAGCTGTTATTTGAAACTAGATACGCATTAAAAAAGGAAAACGATATTACTATCGATGCTGACCTCCTTTCTGCCTTGGATTAAATCAGAGTCGTGGGGCACAGCCATTCCCATGGAAACGAACATGGTGAGGCAGTTATTTGCTCTGATTGATGGATACAGTTCACAGGAAGTTGATACATAATGAAGTTCTCTAAAATCTCTATTTAATTTACACAAAGTGACGTTAACACAGTGGGCAGTTGAGACATTACATGGAAGAACGCGTGAAGAAAACAGAACAACGTATCCTTCTCTGGACAGGCCACACATTCAAAGTTAATGAGCAAAAATCACAAATTAAAAGTCAGATCGGCAACTCGTGTTGTGTACCACTACAAGTAAGTAGCGTGCTGCTCAGAATGTGGATCGCACTACAACGAATTGAGACACATTTCTCCTAAACTCAGCAAAATGTGCCCTGATCAACCCCGCATTGTAGCCAAAGAGTAGTCACGAATCTTAGGTCTCCATCCTTAAATCCCTGTTGTTGTTGTTGTTGTTGTTGTGGTCTTCAGTTGTGAGACTGGTTTGATGCAGCTCTCCATGCTACTCTATTCTGTGCAAGTTTCTTCGTCTCCCAGTACTTACTGCAAGCTACATCCTTCTGAATCTGCTTAGTGTATTCATGTCTTGGTCTCCCTCTACGATTTTTGCTCTCCACGCTGCCCTCCAACACTAAATTGGTGATCCCTTGATGCCCAAGAATGTGTCCTACCAACCGATCTCTTCTAGTTGTGCCACAAATTCCTCTTCTCCCCAATTCTATTCAGTACATCATCATTAGTTACGGGATCTACCCATCTAATCTTCAGCATTCTTCTGGAGCAGCACATTTCGAAAGCTTCTATTCCCTTCATTTTATCGTCCATGTTTCACTTCCATACATGGCTACACTTCATAGAAATACTTTCAGAAACGACTTCCTGGCACTTAAATCTATACTCGATGTTAACAAATTTCTCTTCTTCAGAAATGCTTTGCTTGCCATTGCCAGTCTACATTTTGTATCCTCTCTACTTCGACCATCATCAGTTATTTTGCTCCCCAAATAGTAAAACTCCTTTACTACTTTAAGTGCCTCATTTCCTAATCTAATTCCGTCAGCATCACCCGACTTAATTCGACTGCATTCCGTTATCCTCGTTTTGCTTTAGTTGATGTTAATCTTATAACCTCCTTTCAAGACACTGCCCATTCCGTTCAACTGCTCTTCCAAGTCCTTTTCTGTCTCTGACAGAATTAGTGTCATCGTCGAACCTCAAAGTTTTTATTTCTTCTCCATGGATTTTAATACCTACTCCGAATTTTTCTTTTGTTTCCTTTACTGCCTGCTCAATATACAGATTGAATAGCATCAGGGAGAAACTACAACTCTGTCTTACTCCCTTCCCAACCTCTGATTCCCTTTCATGTCCCTCGACTCTTATAACTGCCATCAGGTTTCTGTACAAATTGTAAATAGCCTTTCGCTCCCTGTATTTTACCCCTGCCACCTTTAGAATTTGAAAGAGAGTATTCCAGTCAACATTGTCAAAAGTTTTCTCTAAGTCTACAAATGCTAAAAACGTAGGTTTGCCTTTCCTTAATCTTTCTTCTAAGATAAGTCGTAGGGTCAGTATTGCCTCACGTGTTCCAACATTTCTACGGAATCCAAACTGATCTTCCGCGAGGTCGGCTTCTACCAGTTTTTTCACTCGTCTGTAATGAATTCGGGTTAGTATTTTGCAGCTGTGACTTATTAAACTGAGAGTTCGGTAATTTTCACATCTGTCAATGCCTCCTTTCTTTGGGATTGGAATTATTATATTCTTCTTAAATACGTACTTAAAATAAAATAAAAAATAAATAAATAAAATCTCTACATGATGTTGCCAGTGTTATAGATGAGAATGTTGCAAACGAAAAAAACAGAGTAATGCATCAGAAACTGCCTACACTTGGTGTGCACAATGCACAGTGACTAACAGTAGATTGGTCACGGTCCAGAGTGATGTCTTCTCGCTTGGCCAACTTCTTAAGACGGTGGCAGAGGCGACGCATTCGTTTGGATAGACCAAAATTTTTGGAAGGAAAGCGACCAACTCTCTCACACCGGCCGGCCAGCGCTGTTGCACTCCCTCGTTTGGTGTTCTTACGGAAGACCTAAGAATTTCGTGACAGTTATTCTCGGGAGACGGCAGTGGCGGCACAGCGCCCTCTGATCTCAGCGAGGACAGTCACAGTCTCTGCCCACAACAGCACGGAGCAGGTCGCTGCCCCAGCTTCCGTAAAAAGTGGCCATGTCGCTCGTCTCTATGAATAAGATTCATTGACTATCTCTCGCCAACCAACAGGACTCTGAGACCACACTTGGAGCGCACCTCTCCTTCGAGAAAAACGCAATGCTTTCCTCTCTAGCAAATATGTGCGGCACTAACAAAAAAATTACCACGAAACATCTTCAAGATAATGAAACAATACCGCTTAATGAGACGTGATAGTAATGTCACGAACGTTATAATGTAAACTGTGTGGCCCTTGTTATGTGGGCTCACCAAGAGCTGTATTTCAAAAGCTGTGCTCCATGCCAGATAACTGCCGGCCGCGGAGGCCGAGCGGTTCTAGGCGCGTCTGTCCGGAACCACGCGACTGCTACGGTCGCAGCTTCGAATCCTGCCTCGGACATGGATGTGTGTGATGTCCTTAGGTTAGTTAGGTTTAAGTAGTTCTAAGTTCTAGGGGACTGATGACCTCAGATGTTGAGTCCCACAGTGCTCAGAGCCATTTGCACCATTTTGAACCAGATATCTAAACAGAGTAAGTGGTCAGCTAATTGGATGACATCAGGTTACCTTCCATTAGGAATTGTAAGCTCCCTCTTACTAATCGGCGTATCCTTCTTGCGATATAAAACATTACTGTGGATCGCGTGTATGCCTAATGTGTTCTTTTTTAATTGTATAAGGCTGCCTTTCCCGGAGAAGTGCTACCGATAAGTAGGAGGAAAGTGTACAACCAACCCTAATAAATAAAAAATAAAAGTAATTAAACCGAACAGGACTATAATTTGGAAAACGAAAGTTATTTTGTGCATTCACTCACGAACAACACTGGCAGAAAGGGGTACCACTGACCATGAATCCAAAAGTTACACTAATGCACGAAATGGAGATAATTAACGGTCGCCAGCCCACTAGGGCAATTTACATCCAAAATCCTGTGCAAGATGATGGGAAAGAAAAACATGTGTTATTAAACACTGACGTGGCAACTAAAGGCTTTATTTTTAGACTAGCCTTAAGTGAGAATGTGATGATAAAGAAAACTGAGAAGCCACTCTTACGTTATTTTTGGCATTAAATTTTGAAAAAGGCAATCGAGTAATGATCTGAAAATATGCAATTAAACTGTATGTTAGTACTGAACTTCGTTACTTGAACATTGACTTTCAGTGACCTCAGAATAAGAAATTTAGAAAAAAAGCAAGCACTTTTTACTTTGCCGTTACTTGTTTTTGCAAATTGGATTTCATGTTATTATCTGAAGAACTGAGCCTTTTTTACTGACTTGAACAGAATTAAATACTAGAATACGTACTAAACCAAACAGCCAAGCAATCATTCGTCCTTTTTTTGCAGGTTTTATTCGTCAAATCTAGATTTCGGCTAGTACCTAGTCATTATCAATGGACTATTTCATAGTATCAATGCATGTCAGTTCCCTGTTGTCCGGGCGGCTGACACGGTTCTTTCAAGACTCTCGAAACGCATACAAGCCTCCCCACCACCGCAAGGTCCATGATTCACGGAGGGGGCGATCGGTCATAACGATTTTCTTCTCACGATTTTATAGGTTTACGAAAGCGTCCATGGTACTCGTCATATTCAGCGTAGTCAAGACTTTCTGTGAAATGCTTATACCGCTCGTAGTGGCTTGCTTTATTCATAGCGCACCTACTAAAAGGGAAACATTTAATTTTTAAAACTTTCCTGCTCTTTATTCCATATATATAGCAAAACTAGCTTAGCACCCGCTGCTTTGCTCATCTAGACTGTATGGCCTGCAGAGATTTTTTTGGTTTTATTTAAATTACAATACCTTCCAAGCGCGTCACGCTCATTAACGCCATAAGAATCATGGCCTTTCCCGCATGCACTTCTGAACAAAAAGCAGTTCTGATAGCTGGACTCCCAAGTTTTCGTTAATCATGCCTTTGCGTTCTTGTGGAGATATTTACATAGCACCTTTCATCTAATAACAAATGTATCTTTATATATGACTGAGAAATGAAATAGCAATTTTCACACATTTAGCTTTAAGATTTTTAAACGTAACGAAATATTTTATTAAAAATTTTCAACCTCTGTCTCACTCCTTTAGCGGTTGAATTTTCAAAACCAATGAAAGATTTATTTTTTAACTTCTAGCCGAGAAGACCAATTTTCACAAATGTACCTTTAAGAGAGTAGTAGTTGTTTATTAATGAGTCACTTTCAAAATAACCTTCACCCACCATTTTACCCCTTTAGTGGTTGAATTTCCAAAAATGCTGAAACGCATATCTTTTATTTCTGTCTGAGAAACCAAATACCCGTTTGCATAGTTCTATCTTCAAAATTGGTTTCAAAAAGCTTTTCACCCCAATTAGGTGTGTAATTCGGACATCCCTTCTTAAACGATGCCCACATTGTAAGATCCCCCCCACAAATTTCAGGTTTCTTTCTTTAGAGGCTTCGGCTGGCCGATGATGAGTCAGTGAACCAGGTTGGCCCTATTTCACCCCCTGACGGGTTGATTTTTCCAAAAAGTAGTGAAGCACTTATTTTTTCATCTCTAACCGTGAAGGCCGTGTGGTTAGAAGCTCTATGTCACTGACTGCGCGGCCCCTCCCGCCGGAGGTTCGAGTCCTCCCTCGGGCATGGGTGTGTGTCTTGTTTTTAGCATAGGTTAGTTTAAGTAAGTTTGAGTAGTGTGTAAGTCTAGGGACCGATGACCTCTGCTGTTTGGTCCCTTGAGAACTCACACACATTTGAACATTTCTAACCGAGAAGCCAAACACCTGTCTTCAAAGATTTGACTTTGAAAATGCTTTCGCCATGAAATATTTTCGTAAAACGTTTCACCCTCTGCTTCATCCCCTTAGGGGTTCAGTTTCCAAAACCACTGAAACATGTATTTCTTTATTTCTGACCGAGAAACCAAATACGTATTTTCGTAGGTATAACTTCAAAATTGCCTTAATAGCGACATTTTGTCAAAAAACTCTTCATCCCCTATTTCATCCACTTGGTGTTGGAATTTCGAAAAATTTCTTGTTAAACTACACCTACAATATGAGATCCACACCTTCTCCAAATCTGAACTTTCTATCCTTAACAGTTTGGGGTGGGAGACGATGAGTCGTTCAATCGGTCGACCTGGACACTGCCTTTTGTACAGGGTGTAAGAGAAATGTACGACACATATTCCAGATCATATTCTTCACAAGTAGGCGAAGAAAGTGCGCTACATAAACATAGGTCTGGAGACGCTTCCATTCCACCTTACAACTCATTTTCTCCAACTCGTTAATCATGGCAAACACTCAAGAACAGTACGTTAGAATCATGGGGAACATGCACTACCGGTGATATCTGGTTGCACTGTGTACTGCCAGTGTTTTGTTTCATGTGTCCCCATTGCCATGCGACGTACATCATTGTTTGTTTACAGGTAAACCTTAACTGTTACAGCTATCAGTACGACCGTTGCTTGCACGTGGGTTACTAAGTAGAGCTAGAATGTGTACTGTGCCACGTGAGAAAAAGCAAATATTAACAATTTTAGAACATTAGATTGGTAGAGTTACCCTAATGGCGAGTGTTCCATTTCATTTGTCTAGTTCTGTTTAAAGCTGAAGAATGAATCTGCTAAACGTATTGCCAGCGCTACAGAGAGCCACAAGAAAATAAGAAGGGAAACAGGATCCTGTCAGAATGACGCGTACCCTCTCTCCACGAATAAAAGTTGCGGCACACAGAGCAGCAAACTTTTGATATTGCAATGCAAGGAGGCAGGAAACGCCCTTAAGACGCCGATCTTGCCGTATTATGTTTCATGTTGTTTTGGCCCCCACAAAGATCCGTAACAAAGCATCGCGTTTCCCAGCAGCGAAAAATGGAGAAGAAAGTCTTTCTACGGCGACAGATAAGAATTTAACTAAGGTATGAGACATATGAGTAACATTGACTAAGCATAATGACAAAAATGAAATTTATTTGATAAGCCTCTTTACAGCAGCCACAATATACATGTTTAATACAGTTTTGGCTCTCACAGTTTCCGAGTATTCTGTTACAAGCAAATCCAGAAAACGGTCTAAAGTATGCTGAACGCAGAATAGGAACTTGTGTTTCTTTTGATATAACAGGGGAAGTCCACAGCAAGAAGCATGTACCACAATGCTAAAAACATCTAGCCCAAGTGCTAGACACTTTTGGTTGGTGGGCAATACGCTATTTGCATAAATTCCTAGAGGCATTTTTTTCCCCTCAGCGCTTTTGTTTCAGTGTTGCCATCCAGGGATAGACAATGCGAGATAAAACTCGCAGAACGGACAAAACATGGTGCAATCTGTCTGCAAAGTCGAACGTAAATCTGAGTTTCTGCTTTACTAAATAGATTCTGATGTATTTGAAGAAACTACGATGTCAAACGATCGATTTAAAAGGAAAAGGGCCGAACAACTAATACTAAGAAAAGAGAGAATAATTAACAATGCAGAGTTAAACGAGTATATACAGAGTGTCTACAAATCAGTTATACAAAAAGAAGTATTAATTGCGGTAAAAGTAAACAGCTTATAGAAAAATTTATACACCACTGAATGCAGTAGATCGTCAAGTTTTATTTACAAATGTTTAATATGACTCTCTTCTGTAATACAACAAATGTCCCATGTGTAACAAGTTTGCTACCAAATCCTGTGAAGTTAGTCTTAATGTATGGTGACAATTGCTTGTGTTATTTGTGTTCGCAACTCGTCGATGTTCCCCAGAAGCGGAGGAACAAACACTCCGTCTTCAATGAAATCTCATACACAGAAGTCCATTGGGGTTAAATCAGCTGATCGTGATGGCCAAGATATTGTTCCACCATGTCCAATCCAAGTCAAAGCATTCCTACGGAGATACGCGACAACTTCAAGATGATAATGTGGTGACGCCCCATTTTGCTGGGAAGTAAATTGTGTGCCCATATACTGTTGTAATTGAGGCATTACAGAATGTTGAGTCATGTCCAGGTACAGCTTTCGGCAAAACAGAAGGGACCATAAATCTTGTACAGCCTACAGCACAAAAAACAGAACAAAAACAAAATAAAAAATTTACCTTAGACGAGTCCCGTACATATTACACGGCGTAGTTTCTGCTCACCCCATACTTGAACATAATGCCGATTCGCTTTACTGGAGATATGGAAGATGGCTTCGATACCGAACACAATTACATTAAGGAAATCATCTTCAGTCTACATTGCATTATGCATTATAGAAATTGTAGAAAGCCAAGCTCGTTTTTTTTCTGACACTTTCTCTTAATGCTTGTAAGAGTTCCAATCTGTAGCGTCTGAATGACAAGCCTTTCCGTAATACTTTCCACTCCGTAACACTAGGAATATTATAATCAGGCACGTCTCATTGATTTGCTGGGAATACGAATGTAAGACTACCGAGGTTGCTCAATTGTTGAGTCAGAAACTGCTGTCCGACCATGATCCAGCGTCTTATGTGATACACAGACAGTTCGTGTGAAACGATTCTACAACTAATAACATTTTTCTTTGAGGCAGTCGCTTACGACATTTAGTCCTGTATTGTCTCTGAGCCGTAGTGGCGGATTTGGATTAATGGAAGCATAACGAAGACTGTTCACTCTCTGCAGCGTTATGCTACTCCATGATGACTGTTGGAGTAATTCATTCGTGCGTGTCGCCAATGGAGAACGTCGGGAATTACCAGTGTTAGGCGGCAATAAAACTTGAAGATATAGTGCACTGATTCTGTGTCAAACATTTCTGTACGTTATTTACCCTTTACACAATTAAAGGTTTCTTTTGTATAATTTATAAACAACCTGTATTATGTAGACCTGCCAGGTCGATAACGTGTGATGCATGTTATTGTGGACCCATTATATAGACGAGCTTAAGAGAGAAAGGAGCAGCAGAAACAACTACTACTTGCAACATCTCAGAAATGAAGACAAAAAAACTGTATTATTCTAGTTTGGATGTACGAACTGTAAGAAAACTAAGCTTGATGAGTAGAATTCAACAATGAGAAGTGTATTGATCTGTCGAATAGACTGAACTAGCTGGTGATTTTTTTCGTTTATGAACTACACTGTCATTTTAGGGAAGTGGGGTTGAATGGCAGCTGGAACATTCTGTCTTTAAGTCATTAACCATAATTATATCAAGGCAGAGGTAACAAACTTTGTCAAAATTAGTTTACAGTTAAAACTGTTCTCCACTTCTTCATGCCTTGCAGATACAAAATGTCCTGATATTCTTACAAATAGTTATTAGGATAAGTACTTTTGTGTTTTTTCACATTTTCCCTCACATTAAATTTGCTTGAAAATATTAAAATTTAACATGTTAATAATTGTAGTTCACATCATAATTTTATTCCTTACAAAAACTGCAGGGGCTAAGTGCTTTTCGTACGTCAAAATGAGACTCATTATTTTCATTCCACACTCCATATTTTAAGAAACATGCAGTTACTTTAATTGTTTGTTTCGATGAATTTGTTTGTCTTCGCATTGTTTCACCCAAGACAGAACTGTTCTGCATTATTTCGTATACTGCTTATGATGATAGTACTGATTTTGCACTTTATACCGTAATATCTCTTTCGCTTTTTGCGAATTCAAATCTCTTTTCTGAGAAGATGCCTATTAAGGCGGCGAATGTTGTTGGCAGTGCATCAAGTAATTTTATTTTTGTCTTTTTAGCCAGCATCATGAAATAATTTCTAAACACTTCTAGATAACGTAAACAGTCTGTGGAAATTTTTCCATTCCATTAATGAAAACAAACTTTGCTACTTAGCACGCGACGGCGTTTGTGTATATAATCACGTATCAGACTGATTTTATGATTTTTAAAAGCATTTAACCGTTTTCTGACTAAAAGAATTGATTTACGCTCTGAAAGATGTGAGCTAAGTTTGATACATTTTGCGAGCATTTTTATTGACCTTTTACATCTGTTGTTAAGCACACACACACACACACACACACACACACACACACACACACACACACACACACACACACAAAGAAAACATGAAAGTTCATATTATTAACCGTACATTTAATTTAACTAGGAAATTGTATGAACCTTCAGTATCTGTATTCACCATCGGTGTTTGCCACCCAGATATATTTGTGTTACTGTGAATTTTCTAAAAACAAGATAGTTTTCTAACTGGTTTGTATCCGGGACAAATGTCAGTTGTTGAGGCTATATCATCAAAAAGGAATGAATTCCATGGTACTAGAGGGAACTGTAGAGGGCAAAAAGTGTTGAGAAGTACAGAGACAGGAATACATCCAGCAAATAATTGACGGCGTAGGTTGCAAGTGCTACGCTGAAATGAAAAGTTTGACACATGGCAGGAATTCATGGCGGGCCCCATCAGAAGACTGATGACCCAAAAAGAAAAATCAAAGTACGCTATATAACCAACGAAATTTAAGATTGTGCCCTTTTATAATTTAAAACTGTAATGTTTTACCAAATTATTTATCCTTTTGATAGCCCATTTTAATAACCTGAACTTTTACAATATTTTTAGCATATTAAGAATGAGTATGTGAGAATCACTTTTATTAATGAGTCGAGTGTAGACTGAATTTCTTGTAAATTTTTCATGGAGTAAGTATAAAAAAAACGTATCGGTGATCGAAAGAAGAAATTTGCCTAAATGATCATTGCCTGTTATCTAATATCTTGTTTTATAATAATAACAGTTTTCAATTTGCATTTGCGGGCTGTTGACCATATTATCGACGAAAAGGAAATTGGAGGTCGATAGAAGCCTGTATTTCGCTTTACGAAGGAAATGCTAATGTTGCCCTAGTCACAATGTGGAAGGTCATGGACAGAACAACATCTTCATGTCTTTAAGCACCAACGTGTGAGCTTACGTGGCATATATGAGCATTGATACCGAATAATTCAATAACGCTTCAATCCAAATTGACATGTCACCTTTCGCTCTGACCAGCGAATTGGGGAGGCTGAGTCACGAAATTTGTAGAGGTACTTCATTTCCTGATAATTACTGAAGAGAAGTTTTATAAGACAGAAATAAACGTACGTGAATCCAGAATGGGGATATCAGAGGTATGAAAGTACGGAACAATATTTGACTTCCTTCAAGATATTCTCCTTACCCGAAAATAGTAAATTGTAAAGCATCCTTGCTGTATGATTAATTCTCTTCTTCTTTGAATGTAGTTCGCTTAATAAAGGCCGCAAACTACGTTGCATGTACGCGATTTTTATACGTAAAAGTATTATCTGTAATACTCCACATATTCTTTGGGGCAATCAGGAGTGAAAATAAATAAAAATATTCGCAAATAAGTGATTGAAATCGTTCTCCAAATGCGAGGAAGTCTCGGGCACTTTGATCATTTTCTATTTAGTTTCTTCTGAGTAACAGCTGAAACAGAGCAGCCTTCCTCAATTGTGGAAGTACCGCAGTATAGTACGAAAAGTCTAGAGTACCGACGTTAGTCTTTGCGTGGGATCTGTAAGTACAGTAGAGATATTTGTAGTGTGTTCATGACACTGTGGGTTACATTAGAGTTTGGTTGGCGTTTGGTCAAAATCTGAAGTTGTGGTTTAATAAATAGATGGTCAACGAGTTTCTCGTAACAGGTCAAAATTATTCATATACGAGAGTCCTTGAGTCATACAGAAATTACTAAAGCCCACCAATTTTGCACCTTATGTGAACGTAGGGTTCATTATGTGTAGCAGACTCTTCGAATAGATTCGGACCGATGGGAGGAATTTCATCTCCATATTGTTGACTGAAATGTGGAGGGGTCGACAATGGCTCGGTCTAAACACAGTCACAGTGTTACTGTTGCCCATGGGAAAGCAGTGTGGACTACGTTTCCGCTAAGCCTCATTTACTGCAATAAACACTGAATGTAAGAAGAAAGACTTCGGTTTATTCTTCCATCGCCCGTCCCAATCACTGTTATTAGAGCGCAAAACTAGCTCATATGATAATTCATAGCCGATATTTTGACGTGGCCTAGATTTTTTAAAAAAAAGGCATTTGAGCATTCGGCTGAAATTATTTAGGGACACCATGCTGAATGTAAATCAGAATAAATGATCGTTGGTTTGAATCGTTCTCCCTATAATACGAGTGGCGTAATTAACATCACACCATATCGAAAGATCGTCGACATACTTAAGTGTTGTTGTTGTTATTGTGGTCTTCAATCCAAAGACTGGTTTGATGCAGCTCTCCATGGTACTCTATCCTTTGCACTTAAGTGTTACGATAGAGAAAATACGGAGTATTATGGCGCAGCGGTTAAGACGATAGATGCCGGATTCGGAGGGCGGAGCTGAAACTATTGATGAGACATTCTGGCCTAGCTATGGCTAGAGTCACCATGCCGTTGATGGGACGCTAATCAATCTTCTTTCAATTACAGAAAATATGAATCACCGGAATGCACGTAATAATGCACGGGAATGACCTTTGACGGAATGACGTACAGCTCATATCGTAACTGGTACGACGCAGCTGATATCTTGCATCGTATGTGCTGAAATCCACAGCTTGACATAAAAGTTGAGGCACCTGTAAAGAGAGAATGAAACTAAATCGAAAGAGGATTGTGATGATATTCCAGTTATTACAATATCGATTCAATTTTCATATAACTTGGCAGTATCAGCCCACTAATCAATATGACGTTCCACGCTCTGTGGCGTTGATGTTCGCACTGATTCAGCTGGGAAGGGTGTCATAAAGCAGTTATATACACTCCTGAAGCAAGTCGAAGCGCAACTGCTGTGACTCTAGCTGATATTCTGGATTCTAGCACTGGGACGGAGTTGAGCTTAACCTCGTCCCACACGTGTACTAACGCACTCTCTCGGTCACCGCAACACCTGCTAATTATAGTCATCCAGGATAGTTCAGAATCGCGATTAATCGCCGAACACAATTAGACTCCCTCCGTCAGCAGCCCATGCTTCTGCATCGGGCCACATATCAAAACGTGGGCGTTTGTGCTGTGGTGTTAACGGCAGCCTAAGACTGCTGCTAGTCCCTGAATACTGTTCCGAGGCGACAAAGAATGTTACCGAAAGTCCATTACTTGTTCTCGGATGCCAGGGGCAGCTGTGTAGGTGGCACGATGTGCTTGGTGCGCAGTACGGCGATCCTCCATCGTGGTGGTCAGACGGGGTCGGCTGTAGCCTTGAGGACGAGAATGGCTGCCCTCTCACGTTACCGTGTAGTCCAACATTGCGGCACAAGCGAATGCTCGACAGTTGTAGATATTGCAGTCTTCGACCAGCCGGCCAAATGAATACCCACAAAGAGGCACCTTTCAAAGTCTGGCAGGTGCTGATAACGCTGTCTCACACCAATGCACGGCTTCTCCGCGTCCTTCAGTGATCACTCAAAACCTGACGCTGTTCGCGGCCCTGCCACACATGATAGCAGCACTAAACACAAGCGACACTAATGTACGCTAGTGGGTTGCAAGGAAATGCAACTATAATCATTTACATGTCCATCAATGCTGTGTACGCGCACAAAGGCACAATGACTTCCAACAATCTTTCGTAAGTACATCTTTTGTTCTCGTCAGACATTGTGTATTTGTTAATAAATTTCATATCTGAATTAATCATCATCTCGACATATTGATATTTGTGAACTGACATAAAAAAGAAAGACACATTTTTAATAGTGAGCTACTTGTTACTGAAGACAAAGGGTGAAATCTTAGGCATGTTGAGCTTATACACAAATATGAAGTGGAGAGAAAACAGAAGATATCTATCCGATAAAGCTGGCCTTAGATTTTTCACAACTTTATCGAAGTGCGCCAGTTATTAAACCAAGTACGAACCTTCTGTATGCACTCTCTCAGAGCAGTCACACTGTCTTATCAGACACTCTTACAACACTCAACGCACACGTTGTACCATCTCGGAGGGTTCGCAGCAGCTCTTATGTGCAGAACAGAGTTATCATATCCAGTGGCATTGTGTGTGGCTGCATAATAGTCATCGTAAACCGAACAACACGCAACTTTATGAAGTATATAGAAAATTAGTAGGTATTCATTTTCTCTTCAGTAGTAATGCAGTAATTAATTTGTGTGTGCTCCCCGTTACTGTTTCAAAATTAGTTCATTTTTATTAACAGACGTTTTATGGTTGCATGGAAGGTCTATAAACTAAGATTATCTACTTGATTGTATTATCCAAATCAGATTTTCCTATCTCGAGCGTGACGTTCAAATAATTTCTGGTTGTACGAGTACTTCTTACGTCAATAATGTGATGGGCGTTCAATAAGTAATGCAAAACATCGGGTTACCCTCCATTCAGATGGCTGTTGCACGCAGCGACAGTATTGACTTGTAAATAATAGATTTCAGCCATCAGTCGTCCTTTTGAAATTTTATTGGCAGATCTAAATTTCAGCCATTCTCAATGCACTATCATTTCTGATCAATGCATGTAATACCTGTTGGTCGTGCTACCCCCACAGTTCATTGAGTATTAAATGGACTGTGGAGGATGCCCGATAGTGCATTGAGAATGGGTAGTTTCTAGCTGAAATCTAGATCTGCCAATAAAATTTCAAAAGGATGACTGATAGCTGAAATCTATTATTTACAAATTATAATGCAAAACATATTTGGTTTCCCAATTTTTGCTGAAAAACTGCAGAGTTCGTTGTGGGACTTCGTGGAATGTTCCCGCTTCAGCTCCTATACTTTCAAGAATTTCCGGTAAGTGGCACCACTATGCGTAGCCTTCAAAATGGCGTCTCTAACTGTGGTGTGTTTCGGGAAGAGAGCTGTCACTGAGTTTCTTTTGATGGAGAAACAGAGCATACCAGGTATTCGTGGGCGCTTCCAGAATGTCTACAGAGACCAGGTAGTGAACAAAAGCACGACGAGTCACACGGCAAGGCGTCTGTCATCGCAAAAAGGTCAACCAAACCTGTCGGATGTCCCGCGTGCCAGCCGGACGCTTCCAGCTGTGACTCCTCCAGTATTGGAACGTGCGGACACTCTCATTCGAGGTTGTCGATAGATCACAATCAAACACCTCGCTGCACAACTGGGGGTCTGTTCTCCATTTCCATGACAATTCAAAGCCTCACGAAAGTCTCCACACCCGATAGCTCACAAAACTTCATTGGTCTGTTTTTCCTCATCCATCCTACAGGCAGGCTCTCGCACCTTCCGACTTCCGCTTGTCTGCCTCAATGTAGGATGCACTCCGCAAGAAGCAGAATGCGAATGATGGAGAGGTTACAAACGCGGCAAGACGTTGGTTCTGACGTCTACGAGTAGAATGGTACCATACGGGCATAGAGGCCCTCGAAGTAAGGAGGCGCAAGCCCGTCGCCTTGCACAGAGATTATGTTGAAAAATAGTGCCTTGCAGTCAAAAGAGTGGAGAATAATATGGTGTATTTTGAAACCGGAATAAAACAGACCTGCTTTCAGAAAAAGGTTTGTTACATTACACTTTGAACACGTATCGTGTTACTCGTGTTACCAAGTAGTTACCGTTACTGCGTACAAATAAAGAGATACATCCCCCCAGTGGGTTTATTTCATGATTATCCATGTAGGCGTATACTAACGTATCACTGATGAATGTAATTCGCGTGGCATTGTGACCACGATGTATCATCATTGAAGATAACGAAACGTTCGCTTATTGTGAAACCACTAGAGGTGCGGTTTAAAGCGTTGCATATTAATTATCATGAAATGAGTATACATTGGAACAATAATTACTGTTGGTGTGCAGCTTTAATGAACCTTGTTTCTAGATGCATAATTTGCTGGATACTCTATGAAAAATTGATAACTGATTTGTAATATATTTCGTTAATTAGGAAGCATTTTATGTCGTTAATGCAAAGGGAGGTCAGTGCTGTAAAACGTACATTAACAGTGACAGCGTCACATCACAGCTCTGCGAGTGCACGAGGGCAAAATAAAAATCTATGAGCAGTCACAAGCGATCCAGAAGAGATGTGTTACATTCTGAACGGCCAGTACTAATACTACACATTACACATTACTAATGTTCCCTCCCCCCCCCCTCTCTCTCTCTCTCTCTCTCTCTCTCTCTCTCTCTCTCTCTCTCTCTCTCTTTCTCTCATTCCCAAGTTGGTTACCTCTATCGTTTATGATACTGAGGTTACAAAGTTTCATTTGTATGGTAATACTATTGTTTTGTCATGAATGAGTCTACATACATCGCTATACTTCTCAGTATTTATGTCAGTTGTCACGTTTTTAATTTAGGAAACAGCAGGCTAAGCTTACGTGGGGATGTAAGCCGTTCTAGATGCGTAAAACAACAGTTTTCTGATAATTAGAATGGATTAATGCATGACTTCCGTTGTTAATATCCTGGGGAAAAAAGTAAAGAAATTTCATTAGAACTAATAACAGAGAAAAGTAAACTGGAATGAAATTTTCACTCTACAGCGAAGTGTGCGCTTATGTGAAACTTCCTGACAGATTAAAACTGTGTGCCGGACCGAGACTCCAACTCGGGACCTTTGCCTTTCGCGGGCAAGTGCTCTACCAGCTGAGCTATCCAAGCACGACTCACGCAGGAGAGCTTCTGTGAAGTTTGGAAGGTAGGAGGCGAGGTACTGGCGGAATTAAAGCTGTGAGGACCGGGCGTGAGTCGTGCTTGGGTAGCTCAGTTGGTAGAGCACTTTCCCGCGAAAGGCAAAGGTCCCGAGTTCGAGTCTCGGTCCGGCACACAGTTTTAATCTGCCAGGAAGTTTCAAAAGTAAACTGGTTCTGCTTGCATGCACACTAAACGTATTTTTTTGATATGCAACTTTAAATGAAACTGAACCAGTACACACGCTGTGAAGACAATCGAAGCATGTGGTATCACAGAAGAATACTGGGGATTGTGTGGGTAGATTTGGTAACTAATGAAGAGATCCTGAGTGCAGAATCGAAATGAAGAGCAAATAGTTTTACGGCGCAGATGACTAAAAGTACGGTCAGACTGACAAGTCATACTATGAAACATCAAGGAATGGTTAAAATGGTAATGGATGGAAGTCAGGGTGTAAAAATTCTAGAGGAAACTAAGGGCTGCACAGAAAGTAATAAGGCCGAAACAGATGCACAGAGATTGGACAAAAATATGAGAACAGCAGAAAAATAATACGTTATCATGCCCAGTACGGTATACGAAAACCTTTGACATACAAAACAACTTACAGTCTTTTCGGAATGGATGAACATATGTTCATTTTAGAGGGAATATTATACCATTCTTCCTGCAAAAATTCCCTGAAGGTAAGATAACGATAAATGAGGTGGAGAGTGTTTACGCAAACTTTTCTACAAAGCAGAGCACAAAAACTGGATGATATAGAGATCTGGTGTCTGTGGTCGCCAGGCGAGATGTGAAAATACATTCTCGTGCTCACAAACCACTCACGGACGATGCGAGCTTTGTGAACAGGGTCCCTGTCGTGAGGGAACACAGTATCACTACTGGTGAACAAACATTGTACCATGCGATGGATCTGATTAGACAAAGCAATCACACAATCCTGGCAGTAATATCCGCTTGCAGAGTAATCATGGGGCCCATGGAATGTCGCGAAATGGCTGCCCAAATCAGCACAGAGTCCCCGCCAAGTTTCACTCTTGGGATGTAAACTCGTGAAGATGTTGTGAACAGTCTGAAACAAGATTAGTCCGACCAAATGACTTCATTGCATTGCTGCAGAGTACAAGTTTTAGGGCTTCGGCACCACGTTTTCCTGTTGTGATCATTTACATTACTGATAAGTGGTTTCGGAAACACACCTCGCACTGAAATTCCTTGCTTGTTGAGCTCCCTTCATGTTGTTCTGGTGGTGACAGGATCCGCGAGTGCTACGTTCACTTCTGCAGTGACTTTTTCAGCTATTGTCGTCTTATTTGTCAAAATCCTCTTCAATGACCATCTGTCATGATCAATTAGCACACACACTCTGAGTGTTTTACTTCACGGATGATGCATCTCAAATTTCCCGGTATGTAGTATAAATCCTCTATACGATGCCTCTTGAAGCATAAAATACATTGGCTCCCTTGAATACAGAATCACCGACCATACGGGCACCAAAAATCTGCCCACGTTCGAATTCACTTAGCTCCGACACAATGCACTCACAACTCAACAGAAACTGTTCGGAATACGACTGACAGTTGCAAGACATTGAAGATACAGCAGAGGTGCCGTTGGTGGTCAATTACAACAGTGTGACCTACAGGCGTGGCTCCCAGCTGCATTTACATTCAAGCATGTACTTGTCGCTGTGTTTCCACGTTTCCATGTTTTGTTCAACCCCCGTAGGAGGTAGCAGTAGCGTATACGGAAGAGACTTGCACAAAATTGGCTAGTGTGGAGAACGGCATCAAACCAGTCATCGAACTAGAGACTGCTACAAGACGAATATTCGCCAGACCTCTTCCAGATATGAATGTCCACCAGTGACTCGCCTGCACGTTAGACTGACCTGTGAAGCAGAAAAGAGGAGAAGGCTGCCTGTCACCAATCAGCAACAGTCCAATTTCATTTCTATGGAGCAAACAATTTTTTAGGTTGACTCGCTGTCGTAAACGTTAGTGCTTCAGCAAAATTTGATTGATGAAGCGGATGGCACGTGTTTCGTTGTACATGACCATTTTCTCACAAACTGTGCCGTAACTAACATGAAACAAGAAAATAAAGCGGAAAAAATAATCAACACAGATAAGTGGAATGCATGTTAGTATCAATGATTTTTGATAAATTATTCGTGTTAATTTACATTTTTATTCGAATTTGCATGCCTTGTATAAACATGAAGTGATCTGGAAGCACACTGGGACAAGCCACCAGTCCTCGGCCGAGCAGCAAGGTACTGTAGCCCGGCAGAGTGGCCATTTCCTGGCGAATTCTCAGAAGGATGTGCTGATAGAGACACTGGTCAGTTCCATTTGCTTCACCAGAGTTCCCATTCGAGTTGCCACAACTAGACACGAGACGCACCACTGGCAACATGGATGCGACCTCACCCGACGTAAGGCTTCCAGCAACGAAGGTTTTATGTCTCAAAGGTGGAAAGATGGGAAATTCTGGTTCTATCTGTTTCTATCAAGGTCCAGCATAAGCCCTATTGTGAAGAAAACGCAATAAGCTGTGTTGCTTTGGAACGCAGCGGTCGCCACAGATAACATTTAGAAAATAGAGTGAACACACTTTGGAACCTCTTTGTAAGTGCGAGATGCCACCAGAGCCCAGGTTCACAAAAACGAAATTTTTGCAGAATACAAGAACTGCCAGGATTCGTTAATGTAAACAAACTGGAAGGTAGAGAGAGAAACTAGACTGTGCTGCTCAGATCCCACTCCATTTGCAACAGATTGAGATAAAGACAGAGGCCTTCTCTCATCAGTAAACAGTAGGAAGAGAGTTCTGAAGAAAGACTCGGAGAAGGGGACCAGCATATTTTAAGGAATCTTTTTACTCCTCAGTTAGAATATCTGCAGCAAAGTCAATTTGAACACAATAAAGAAGCGCAAAGGGCATAAATACACTGAAGAGTCAAAGAAACTGGTACACCTGCCTAATATCGTGTAGGGTCCCGTCAGCACACGGAAGTGCTGCAACACGATGTGGCATGGACTCGCCTAATGTCTGAAGTAATGCTGGAGGGAACTGACACCAATAAACCTCCAGGGCTGTCCATAGATACGTAAGAGTACGAAGGAGTGGAGATCTCTTCTGAAAAGCATGTTGCAAGGCATCCCAGATATGCTCAGTAATGTTCATGTCTGGGGTGTGTAACGTCTCCTGGCAAAACACACATTATATGTGGTAAAAAAAATGGAAAAAATAATTAAACTGGATGATTATAATTTTATTTCTGCGTAGACAATGATTGGGTGAACTTTATGTAATAAAGGGAAATCATTATGTATCATTTTATACTTGCATAGAATTATGTATCAATTTTTTTAAAGATAATATTTGTGTCGGCGAGTACTGGAACCGCTACAGACGATACTTATTAAATATCAACCAAAGATGTAAATGTATTAAACCAAGTATAAATAGTAATAACCAAGCATTAATTTATCTATCGCCTTTTTGGAGTTAAGTGAGTAGGAAGAGCCTGTGACGCTATATTGTGTGCTTGTGTCGCATTCATTTGTCAAGACTGAGAGAAGGACGCCATTAGGCATTGATTTGTAAAGTTGTGTAAGACTTTAATCTGTCTAAATGTTTTGAATAGAGTTACTTAGTGAAAACTTGCATTATGATTTGTTATAAGCTTGCCTAGTATTTTATCCCATCCTTTGAAGACATTTTCAGCTATTGAAATATTATCCGTGGTGCAGAGCTGCGCTACGAACGAACGAGCCGCTGCCGCGGCGCATTATAACTGCATTAAATGAAACCAATCATACCGCAAAGAAGCGGACAGGTAACAGAACTAAAACTATTTCTTTCAGCTTTCGGGATTGCAGGGCAGAGCAGCAGATTTTATGAATTGTTTTACAGGTGTACGCAGGCTGCAGATGACGTTATATCATTAACTGTGCAACAAGATAATTTATTTACCTTCATCACATAAAACAAATCTTGCTGTGCGTAGTTCTGGCCTGGCAAAAATTATAGTAAAAACATTTTTTCTCTGATAACTGCCTCATGTTCTCGTGTTAGTCGTGAACTTATTGGTGTTTTAATGTTAACAAAAATCCACTGCAAAATTTTGATGTTGAACAAACATTGCGTACTGTAACATCAGTATTGATAACGAAATAATTTTCAGTAACTGTAAAGAAAGAAAGATAAATTGAACTTTACAGCGAGTTACAGTAACGAAACAACAGATCCAGAATAAAAAGAACATAATATATTTTGTATTGTTGAAAATTAATGATCCAAAGAAAGTCACAGCAGAGCATCCCTAAAAAGTATTTCAGGGCTCTTTTCGTAGCAACATATTTTATCTCATCCATTTATCAATATATTAGTTGTTAGACGAGCAATAACAAGGGGAGCGAAAGGCGTTTGGTGGAATTCAGAAGTTTTTAATCTCAGAAGGGTGTTCCTGGAGCCCCTGGGTAGCAATTATGGACATGTGGGGTGTCGCATTATCCTGCTAGAATTGCCCAAGTCCGTAGGAATACACAAGGGACATGAATGGATGCAGGTGATCAGGCAACATGTTTATGAACATGTCACCTGTCAGAGTCGTGTCTAGACGCATCAGGAGTTCCGTATCACTCCAAGTGCAGATGCCCCACACCATTATAGAGCCTCCACCCGCTTGAACAGTCCCCTGCTAACATGAAGGGTCGATGGATTCATGAGGTTGCCTCCATACCCGTACACGTCCATCCCCTCGATACAATTTGAAACGAGGCTCCTCTGACCAGGCAACACGTTTCCAGTCATCAACAGTCCAATGTCGGTGTTGACGGGCCCAGGCGAGGCGCAAAGCATTGTCTTGTACAGTCATCAAGGGTACACGAGTGGGCCTTCGGCTCCGAAAGCTGATATCGATGATGTTTCGTTGAATGGTTCGCGAGCTGACACTTGCTGATAGCTTCAGAATTGAAATCTGCAGCAGGTTGTGGAAGGGCTGCACTTTTGACACGTTGAACGATTCTCTTCAGTCGTGGTTGGTCCCGTCCTTGCAGTATCTTGTTCCGGCCGCAGCGATGTCGGAGATTTGATGTTGTACAGGATTCCTGATTTCGCGGTACTCGTGAAATAGTCATGCGAGGAAATCTCCACTTCATCGCTGGCTCGGAGAAACTGTGTCCCATCGCTCATGCGTCGACTGTTAACACCACGTTCAAACTCACTTAACCTGCCATTATAGCAACAGTAACTGATCTAACAACTGCGCCAGACATCTGGTGTCTTATATAGGCGTTGCCAACCGCAGCGCCGTATTGTTGCTGTTTACATGTTTCTGTATTTGAATACGCATGCCTATACCAATTTCTTTGGCACTTCAGGGTACGAGTCTTTGTCTTTAAGAATTCGCCATTTTCGGCTGTCGACTCTTTGACTTCTTCATCTCTGGCAGCTTCCGCCATCAGACATCTGCTCCCCTGGCCTTTGACGCAGTCATGGTCCATCTCCGGGCAGGTGAGCTGGGAGGCTTGCAAAGATTTCGAGCTGACACGAGCTTAGCCGCAGGCGCGGGTTGTTGATGCACCGCCATGACTCAATCTGCAGCCCCTTCAACCTCCTCCTGTATAGATCGATATGGTGAGATCATGCCGCGACAACAAGATGATCTGTGGGTGCAATACGTTCCTTTAGAGTTTCAGTAACCTCAAGCTTTGGTCTGAACACTTGCTTTTATAGTCAAAGGACCAATTTGCTTCCTACTCTGGCCTTAGATGGGAGGCATTCTCTTCTCTAGTACTATCTGTCTTTTATACTAACATCATGTGCTTATGCAGCTTATGTGACGAACTCCACAACTGCAGTTTTCATTTTTATACTTGATTATTAGAATCTTATCGCAGACCCTTTTGTCAGATGTGCCAGGGTTTTACTTTAGAATTACTGTTACTTGACAGATGGCTTATGTGTCACTTTAGCGAACTAACCCTAATTAATTGCTATTCTTGTTTCATTTAGTAGTCACTGAATGCCTAATTCATTATTTTGGAGAATATCTAATTAATTCATGTCAGATAACAAGGCCAGTTGTGTACTTTAAGATTAAGCAGGGTGCCCTGTCAGTGTGGTATGCTGATTGGGTTTCACCCACTGAAAAAATCTTCGTTGTTTCCAGGACTCTTCAGGTTTTACAACAGATATTGATAATTATTTAGTTAGTCCTGTGATGCACTGTCGCCGCAGAGGCGTGCGGTCGCTTCATAACTTGTGAAATTTCATAAATGTTTACCCGTTGTCTGGAAACTCGAAAAGCGAGTAACAGTGTAATATTAGGCTTGTGTACCTTAGGAATCATATTTACTCAATGCTCTACTGGCTTCTTTCATTGCTGCTGTAGTTCTAAGAGTATGACGAGTGTGTGAACGGCGGCGCTGCAGGCGCTGTCTACTCGCCGACCGCCTTCCCTCTCAGAGAAGCGTGCTGGAGCGTGACGTCAGTGGCGAGTTTCGAGCAACTCCTGCGTTCCTCTCGTTGCCATGTTGAGATATACAGGTTGTTAGAAAAAGGTACAGCCAAACTTTCAGGAAACATTGCTCACACACAAATAAAGAAAACATGTTATGTGGACATGTGTCCAGAAACGCTTAATTTCCATGTTAGAGCTCATTTTAGTTTCGTCCACCTACGCTCAATGGAGCACGTTATCATGATTTCATACGGGATACTCTACCTGTGCTGCTAGAACATGTGCCTTTACGAGTACGACACAACATGTGCACGATGGAGCTCCTGCACATTTCAGTCGAAGTGTTCGTACGCTTCTCAACAACAGATCCGGTGACCGATGGATTGGTGGAGGCGGACCAATTCCATGGCCTCCACGCTCTCCTGACCTCAACTCTCTTGAGTTTCATTTATGGGGGCATTTGAAAGCTCTTGTCTACCCAACCCCGGTACCAAATGTAGAGACTCTTCGTGCTCGTATTGTGGACGGCTGCGATACAAACGCCATTCTCCAGGGCTGCATCAGCGCATCAGGGATTCCGTGCGACGGAGGCTGGATGCATGCATCCTCGCTAACGGAGGACATTTTGAACATTTCCTGTAACAAAGTGTTTGAAGTCACGCTGGCACGTTCTGTTGCTGTGTATTTCCATTCCATGATTAATGTGATTTGAAGAGAAGTAATAAAACGAGCTCTAACATAGAAAGTAAGCGTTTCCGGACACATGTCTACATAACATATTTTCTTTTTTTGTGTGCGAGGAATGTTTCCTCAAAGTTTGGCCGTACCTTTTTGTAACACCCTGTATAAGCTATATAAATATACTAATCTTCCTCGTGAAGCAGTGTATCCAGTAGTAAGAAGAGTATCAAAATCCCTACTCTAGTTCCAGGAATTAGTCTTCACGTACAGACAGAAAAACGCGACGGGCTTTAATTTACAATATATGTATATAATCGTGACGCCCAACTGCTGCGTACGTAGCGGCAACACTGCGAGTCCTCGGTTAGTTAGTTTCGTGCTCCATGGAGCGTTCTGCGCAATAGATCATAACGATATCGAACGAGTTATTTTACATTCACATCGCAAATTAACTTGTACATAGGATTACGTTCTGAACATTTCTAAGTTTTCTTTCTACAAAAAGAAAAAAAAAAGAAAAAAGTGTACAGATGCGAGGTAGTAACGCCTACCCAACACCTTTTACATATTACAGTAGTAGAATTTTCCCTTCGGAATACAAGGAGAAACTTTCTCAGTTCGTTTTCAAATTTTACTTTGCTGTCTGTTAGACATTTTATATCACTGGGTAAGTGATCAAAAATTTTTGTTGCTGCATTGGGTACCCTTTATAGCTAAAGACAACGCTAATATGGAGTAATGGATGTCATTTTTCCTTCTGGTACTGTAATTATGTACATTATTGTTCCTTTTGGACTGTAGAGGATTATTTACAATAAATTTCATGATGGAATAAATATACTGTCAAGCAGTAGTCGGAATGCCCAACTGCTTAAACAGATGCCTACAAGATGACCGTGGGTGAGTACCACATATTATTCTCAGAGCTCATTCCTGCGGAATGAAGACTTTCCTTTTTAAGGATTATTTACCTCAGAACATTATTCCATATGATATTATTGCATGAAAATATGCAAAATATGTCAACTTACTGATTTGTATCTCCCCAAGACTTGCAATGATTGGAAGTGCAACTTTGGCTGAACTAGGAGTTCCAAAATGTACTTTTTCCAATTTAAATTGTCATCAATACATACACATAAGAATTATGAGGTTTCCACCCTATTTATTATTTCCTCATAATGTTTACATTCAACATTGGTGTAGTACCCATTGATGTTCAGAACAGAATATGTTGTGTGTTTTTTATAAAATGTTAGCAGCTTGTGGTCTAGTGGTTCGTGTTGCTGCCTGTGGATTACAGCGTCCTAGGTTCGATTCCCGGCCCTGTTAGGGATTTTCTCCGCCTGAGGACTGGGTATTTGTGTTGTCCTCATCATTTAATCATCATTCATGGAAGTGGCGAGACAGGACTGAGTAAAGATTGAGAATTTTTACGGGCTCTGATAACCGCGCAGTTGAACCTCCCCACAAACCAAACATCATCTTCTTTGTAGAACTGAGGGTAAAGCCATTCGCTAAAAACCAGTCAATGATACTTGTAAGAACTCTCTTTAACATTTCTTCTGTTTCTGTATGTCTGCTTGGACAGATTACAATAGTAGTGTCATCTACAAAAACAACTACTTCTGCTTGTTGTATATTAGACGGAGCATTGTGTACATATATGAGGAACAATAGTAGACCTAAGAAGGAGCCTTGGGGGACCCAACATATGATTTCTTCCCAGTCGGAATTATGTCCCCAGACTGTGATGCTTGACTTACTAAATGCAACTTTCTACATTTTTTGGTTAGATGTGATATTATTCATTGGCAGTCCCACAAAACTTCAATTTGTCTAGGAGAATACTGTGACACACACAGTCCGGTGCCTTAGACAGATAGTAGAAAATACAAACTGGAACTCATTAACTCCCTCTTCTTTCCACGCTGATGTAGCTAGTTCACATGTATCAGAAAACAGTCTCAGGTGACGAATTTTTGGTTAATTCCCAATCATCAGTTGCTGATTACCTTGTTAGTATAGGAGGTGCAAGCATACGATATCAGCTGATGGACCAGTGCTTTGTCAGAAGGACATTCGTTGAGTGGCGGTGCTATAAGAATCCGAGTTTTTTCTATATGAGTTCACGTGCGTCTTCAAGTAGCTTCAGGTGTGACTACAGTGATCAGTATAGATGGGCTCTCGAGGGGGACAGGCAGAATCCGTAATAAATAGTTCCTGTGAGTTAGTATGGGTAAAGGTCATTTTGGCAGCTGGAATAAAATAATAATTGGATCCTTCTACCGACCTCCCAATTCAGATGATACAATTCTGAGCGGTTCAAAGGAAGCTTGAGCCTAATTTCAGTTATAGTTGGTGGTGACCTCAATTTGCCCTCGATATGTTGGCGGAAATATATGTTTAAATCCAGAAGTATGCATAAACCATCATCCGAAACTGTGCTAAACTCGATCTCTGAAAATTATTACGAGCAGTTAGTTCTTGAGCCCACTTGAGTAGTAAGCGGCTGTGATAACACACTTGACCTCTTTGCAGCAAATAATCCTGAGCAAATAACCAGCATCAAAACAGGTACAGGGATTAGTGAACACACGGCTGTCGTAGCGAGACCGAATACCGTAACTTCCAGATCCTCCAAAAATAAACGAAAAATATGTCTATTCAAAAAATCCTTTAAAATTTCGCTTGAAGTCTTCCAGAGAGACAATTTCCACTCCTTCCAAATTAACAATATAAGCGTAGACTAGACGTAGCTTGTATTCAAAGAAACAGTATCGACAGCAATTGACGGATTTATGCCAAATGAATTAACAACGACGGAGCTGATCCCCATGTTGCACAAAACAGATCAGACAACTGTTTCATAAAGAACGAAAAAAGTATACCAAATTTAAAAGAACGCAAAATCTTCAAGATTGGCGAGCTTTTACAGAAGCTCGAAAAAAAGCGCGGACTTCAATACGAGATGCATATCACAGCTTCCGTAACGAAACCTTGTCCGAAATCTGGCAGAACCAAACATATTCTGGTCATATGTAAAGTATGCTAGTGGCAAGACACAATCAGTGCCTTCGCTGCACGATGACAATGAAAATACCATCGATGACAGTGCTGCTAAAGCAAAGGCACTAAACACGGCCTTCCGAAATTCCTTCAGCAAAGAAAACGTAGTAAATATTCCATAACTCGAATCATGAACAGTTGCCACCATGAGTAACTTAGAAGTAGGTATCCTCGGAGTAGTGAAGCATCTTAAATCACTTAATGAATGTAAGTCTTCCTGCCCAGACTGTATACCAGTTTGGTTCCTTTCAGAGTATGTTGATACAATAGCTCTATAATTAACAGTCATTTAGAACCGTTCGATCGACGAAAGATTCGTACCCAAAGACTGGAAAGTGGTACAGGTCACACCAGTATTCAAGACAGGCAACAGGAGTCCGCTAAATACAAGGCTATATCATGAACGTCACTATGCAGCAGGATTTTGAATCATATGTTGTGTTCTAACATTGTGAATTACCTCGATGAGTACGGTCTACTGCCACACAGTAAACACGGATTTAGAAAACATCGTTCTTGTGAAACCTGATAATCTCTTTACTCGTATGATGTGTTGAGTCCTGTCGACAAGGAATTTCAAATAGATTCTGTATTTCTAGATTTCCAGAACGCTTTTGATACTGTACCAGACAAGCGGCTTGTAGTGAAATTGCGTGCTTATGGAATATCGCCTCAGTTTTGTGACAGGATTTGTGACTTCCTGTCAGAGAGGTCACAGTTCGTAGTATTTGACGGAAAGTCATCGAGTAAAATAGAAGTTATTTCTGGCGTTCCCTAAGGTAGTGTTATAGATCCTTTGCTGTTCCTTATCTATATAAACGAGTTAGGAGACAATATGAACAGACGTCTTAGGTTGTTTGCAGATAGCGCTGTCGTTTCCGCCTAGTAATGCCAGCAGATGATCAAAACAATTGCAGAAAAATTAGAGAAGATATATTTATGGTGCAAAAATCGGCAATGGACCCTAAATAATGAAAAGTGGGAGGTCATTTACATGAGTGCTACAAGGAATCCGTTAAACTTCGGTTAAATGATAAATCAATTAAATCTAAAGGCTGTAAATTCAATTAAATACCTAGGAATTACAAATATGAACAATTTAAATTGGAAAGTATACACAGAAAATATTGTAGGGAAGGTGAACTAAAGAATGCGTTATATTGGCAGATCACTTACATGATGCAACTGATTTACTAAAGAGACTACCAACACTACCCTTGTTCGTCCTCTTTTGGGGTAATGCTGCGCCGTCTAGGATCCTTAAGACAGGATTAACGGAGAACATCGAGAGAGTTGAAAGAAGAGCAGCACGTTTATACTGTCGAGAGAGTGTCACGAATATAATACAGGATTTGGGGTGGACGTCATTAAAACAAAAGCGTTTCTCGTTGCTGGGGGATCTGCTCACGAATTTAAATCACCAACTTCCTACTCCGAATACGAAAATATATTGTTAATGCCGACCTACACAAGGAGAAACGACCATTTTAAGAAAACAAGGGAAATCAGAGCTCGCACGGAAACAGACAGGTGAGTGTTTTATCCGCGTGCTGTTCGAGAGTGGAACAGCAGAGAACCATTGTGAAAGTAGTTCGATGAACCGTTTGCCAGGCACTTAAGTGTGATTTACGGAGTATCCATGTGGATACATTTTGTAAACCCTCGTCTTTGTTTTGTAAAGGCCTCGTCGCTACTGCTGTGGAGGCCGAGTTTGTGAATCCGTGAAACGGCTTCTGGTGCAGTGCACCGCTAAGACAATGTCTCTCTGCCACTAATACACAGCTATGCCCCAGGGTCAGGTAACAGGATAGGAGAACGAAGGTTTTACAACACTACAACGAATTAGTAACAAAGTCACAGAAATGTGTTAAAAAGGTTTACTTATCTGCGTGACTTGTCGAATGATTAAGTCTGCAATACTGCTTGTAAAATAACACGGAAAAGGCCCTCAATGGCTCAGAGCAAATAATCGTAAACTTCACAGTACATAGAAAATGCAATTACGAGGGCAGTTCAATAAGTAATGCAACACATTTTTTTCTGAAACAGAGGTTGTTTTATTCAGCATTGAAATACACCAGGTTATTCCCCAATCTTTTATCTACACAACACTATTTTTCAACGTAATCTCCATTTAATGCTACGGCCTTACGCCACCTTGAAATGAGGGCCTGTATGCCTGCACGGTACCATTCCACTGGTCGATGTCGGAGCCAACGTCGTACTGCATCAATAACTTCTTCATCATCCGCGTAGTGCCTCCCACGGATTGCGTCCTTCATTGGGCCAAACATATGGAAATCCGACGGTGCGAGATCGGGGCTGTAGGGTGCATGAGGAAGAACAGTCCACTGAAGTTTTGTGATCTCCTCTCGGGTGCGAAGACTTGTGTGAGGTCTTGCGTTTTCATGAAGAAGGAGAAGTTCGTTCAGATTTTTGTGCCTACGAACACGCTGAAGTCGTTTCTTCAATTTCTGAAGAGTAGCACAATACACTTCAGGGTTGATGGTTTGACCATGGGGAAGGGCATCGAACAGAATAACCCCTTCAGCGTCCCAGAAGACTGTAACCATGACTTTACCGGCTGAGGGTATGGCTTTAAACATTTTCTTGGTAGGGGAGTGGGTGTGGCGCCACTCCATTGATTGCCGTTTTGTTTCAGGTTCGAAGTGATGAGCCCATGTTTCATCGCCTGTAACAATCTTTGACAAGAAATTGTCACCCTCAGCCACATGACGATCAAGCAATTCTGCACAGATGGTTCTCCTTTGCTCTTTATGATGTTCGATTAGACAACGAGGGACCCAGCGGGAACAAACCTTTGAATATCCCAACTGGTGAACAATTGTGACAGCACTACCAACAGAGATGTCAAGTTGAGCACTGAGTTGTTTGATGGTGATCCGTCGATCATCTCGAACGAATGTGTTCGCACGCTCTGCCATTGCAGGAGTCACAGCTGTGCACGGCCGGCCCGCACGCGGGAGATCAGTCTTGCTTGACCTTGCGGCGATGATGACACACGCTTTGCCCAACGACTCACCGTGCTTTTGTCCACTGCCAGATCACAGTAGACATTCTGCAAGCGCCTATGAATATCTGAGATGCCCTGGTTTTCCTCCAAAAGAAATTCGATCACTGCCCATTGTTTGCAACGCACATCCGTTACAGACGCCATTTTAACAGCTCCGTACAGCGCTGCCACCTGTCGGAAGTCAATGAAACTATACGAGACGAAGCGGGAATGTTTGAAAATATTACACAAGAAATTCCACAAAAATTGGCCCAGAAAAAGAATGTGTTGCATTACTTATTGAACTGCCCTCGTACAACTGTCTGCTCAGTTCTAAGAGTTCACTAGACGACGTTCCCTGTCTATGAGAGCCCTGGACGATGATCTATAACCAAGTGGGCGAGAGCTACTCCACTATCTTGCGAGTAGGCTTCTGTCCGTTGCCGTACGGTCATTGGCGGATTGTATTCGGCCAGCGATTGGCCGAAGCGAAGTCGACATATTCATCGTGAGCGAACCCCGCGGCTCTGGTGGAACCCTTGCAAGTGGCGAGTCTCTACGGTACTGGCAACAACTCGCATCTTAGCGCCTGTGGAGCTTTTGCTCTGGCTGTGTCTTGTCCGGACAACACAGCAATGCAGAATATAGTTGTCGTCTCCAGTGCGAACACAGTTTGGCGCAGCGTGCCGCGATATTCTGCTCTGTGCATGCGTCTTCCTTTCTGCGTAACTATTGCAATCAACATCTATTTCTGCCTGCTCACTGTACTCTGGATTAGGTTCCTTCTAAAGCTTTTATCTGGAACTGTTTCTTTCAGCAGCAGCTTACCGAATCCTTGGTGCCTCCAAGATGTCGTATCGATCGGTCCCATCTTTTAGTCAAGTTGTCCCAAAAATTTATTTTCTATCCATTTCGATTCAGCACCTATCTTATCTTCAGCATACTCCTACAGTATCATACAATCATGCTCATAAATTAAGGATAACTGAAGAATGTGGTGCCACCCAACGTGGCTCTACCCGAAACTGCCGCTAATTACATAGGTACATAGGGAACACACACGACACATATCTGTAAGTTCATGGTATTGGTGATAAGTTGAGAAAACCGTGCCAAAACACATGTGCTACAAAGCGCCACTGTTTCCTGCGCATGTACCCTGATATCAATGTGGGATATGATCGCCATGCACGCATACACAGTCCGCACAACGTGTTGGCATACTCTGGATAAGGTGGTCGAGCAGCTACTGGGGTATAGTCTCCCAATCTTGCACCAGTGCCTATCGGAGCTCCTGAAGTGTCCTAGGGATTTGAAGACGTGCAGCGATACATCGACCGAGAGCATGCCAGACGTGTTCGATGGGGTTTCGGTCTGGAGAACAGCCAGGCCACTCCATTCGCCTGATATCTTCTGTTTCAAGTTACTCCACCACGATGTCACCTCAGTGGGGCCGTGCGTTATCATCCTTCAGAAGGGAGGTGGGACCCACTGCACCCATGTGAAGGCGGACATACTGGTGCAAAATGACGATCCGGTACACCTGACCTGTTACAGTTCCTGTGTCAGAGACATGCAGGGGTGTAAGTTTACCAATCATAATCCCACCCCAAACCATGAAACCACGACCTACAAGTCCCTTTCAAGGACGTTAAGGGGTTGGTATCTCGTTCCTGGTTCTCACCAGATGAAAATCCGGTGAGAGTCACTGTTCAGACTACACCTGGACTCGTCTGTGAACATAACCTGATACCACTGTTACAATGAGCATGTACTGTGTTCATGACACCAGGCTTTAAGGGCTCTCCTGTGACCAGGGATCAGTGGAATGCACCTTGCAGGTCTCCGGGCGAATAAAACATCGTCTGTAGACTGTGTGTCTGGAGACAACTGTTCCAGTGGCTGCGGTAAGGTCCTGAGCAAGGCTACCTGCAGTACTCCGTGGCCGCCTGCGGGCACTGAGATATCGTTCTTCTTGTGGTGTTGCACACTGTGGACGTCCCGTACTGTAGCACCTGAACACGTTCCCTGACTGCTGGAATCGTTGTCACAATCTTGAGATCTCACGGAGGACCCGTGCTACGACCTGGCGTGTTTGACCAGGCTTCAGTCGCCCTAGTATTCTACCCCTCATAACGTCATCAATATGTGTTCTTTGAGCCATTTTCAACACACAGTCACCATTAGCACGTCTGAAAGCGTCTGCACACTTACTCGCTGCACCGTACTCTGACATGCACCAACACACCTCCGCGTATGTGGACTGCTGCCAGCGCCACCGTGCGACGACCGCAGGTCAAATGCACCGCATGGTCATACCCTGAGATGATTTAAACCCGCAAACCGCCCACCAGAGCGTTGTTTCACCATGTATCAGCATTATCCTTAGTTTATGAGCATGAGCGTATTTCAAAATCTTCTCCTTTCTTCTGGTCTGCGTCATTTATTATTTTCCACGTATAATCTCACACTCCTTACAAAGGGAAAAAGCTCCTACCACTTAAATTTATATAAAATGTTAGTATACTCTGTGTTTCTACTATCGTCATTTATTTATCTCCATAGACAGCAAATCTAGGCTGCTACTTTCAGCGTCTCATTTCCTAACTAACTCTCTCAGTAGTTCCAGAATTAATTCGCCTCGACTTTATTGTCCGTACACTTCATTACCCTTGTTTCACTTTGGTCAATATTCATCTGATAAACTTTTTTCAAGACACTGGCCCATTGCCTTCAATTCGTCTACCAAGTCCTTTGTCTCCTTAGACAGAACTGCCATATCATCGACAAACCTCAAAGCCTTATACATCTTCTCCTTGAAATTTAATTTACTCTCCAAATTTCTCCTTTATTTTATTTACTGCTTTTCAGTCACGCTTGTTTCCCCCTGGCCGGCTGGGGTGGCCGCGCGGTTCTAGGCGCTTCAGTCTGGAACCGCGCGACCGCTACTGTCGCAGGTTCGAATTCTGCCGCGAGCATGGATGTGTGTGATGTCCTTAGGTTATAACTAAGTAGTTCTAAGTTCTAGAAACTGATGACTTCAGATGTCAAGTGCCACAGTGCTCAGAGCCATTTGAACCATTTGTTTCCCCCCGTCTTCACAACATGTGTTGCATCAGGTTCTCCTTTATTTCCTGTCCCACTTTTTCCCTTACCTCTATTGCTGCTAAGGGCCACAGCTCAAATTTATATCACTGTGATATTTTTCTTGTCCTAATTTTCAGGAACTACTGCAGACTGTGTTTTTTCTGCTGTAGCTACTTCTGTTTTCTATAGATTATGTTATAACTGTTGCAAATTCTTGTATGCCACCTTTAATGTAAGCCTTTTGTAATATTTGTGTCGTTATAAACGTTATGTAAAATACGTAGAACGCTCGGTTAGGTGTAAGAAAGCGCCTGAGGGTCCGAGTATTGGCAGAATATAAGAACAAAGACAAACAGCACACTAAGATTTATCTTCAGGAGTTGTAGTTCACCTACGAAGGACGTAAGTCACAAAACAAACTTTCGACCGATAATATGATATTATTCGTCAGACCATGACCCGTACCAGACAGGACTGACTGAGGAAGTTGAGAAGAGCGAAAGAAGAGCAGAGCGTTTCTTGAGAGGGTCGTTTAGATAGGTCAAAAGCGTTACGGAGACGCGTACCCAAAACCAGCGCCGGACGAAGTGGCCGTGCGGTTAAAGGCGCTGCAGTCTGGAACCGCAAGACCGCGACGGTCGCAGGTTCGAATCCTGCCTCGGGCATGGATGTTTGTGATGTCCTTAGGTTAGTTAGGTTTAACTAGTTCTAAGTTCTAGGGGACTAATGAGCTCAGAAGTTGAGTCCCATAGTGCTCAGAGCCATTTGAACCATTTGAACCAAAACCAGCGGCAGAGGATACGTGAGAGACGCCGTACATCGCAGAGTGGTTTTCAGTTATAAATCCGAGAGCGTACTTACTTGAAGAGTCAACTGATATACAGAGTGATTTTACCAAATGAGGAGAAACTACAGGAAGCTGTCAGTAAGAGGTGAAGGTGCAATAATTACACTACTGGTCATTAAAATTGCTACACCACGAAGATGACGTGCTACAGACGTGAAATTTAACTGACAGAAAGAAGATGCTTGGATATGCAACTGATTAGCTTTTCAGAGCATTCACACAAGGTTGGCGCCGGTGGCGACACCTACAACGTGCTGACATGAGGAAAGTTTCCAAACTATTTCTCATACACAAACTGCAGCTGACCGGCGTAGCCTGGTGAAACGTTGTTGTGATGCCTCGTGTAACTAGGAGAAACGCGTACCATCACGTTTCCGACTTTGATAAAGGTCGGATTGTAGCCTATCGCGATTGCGGCGTATCGTATGGCGACATTGCTGCTCGCGTTGGTCACGATCCAATGACTGTTAGCAGAATATGGAATCGGTGGGTTCAGGAGGGTAATACGGAACGCCGTGCTGGATCCCAACGGCCTCGTATCACTAGCAGTCGAGATGACAGGCATCTTATCCGCTTGGCTGTAACGGATTGTGCAGTCACGTCTCGATCCCTGAGTCAACAGATGGGGACGTTTGCAAGACAACAACCATCTGCACGAACAGTTCGACGACGTTTGCAGCAGCTTGGACTATCAGCTCGGAGACCATGGCTGCGGTTACCCATCCAGGCTCTGTTTACAGCATCGTGATGAACGCATCCGCGTTCGGCGACATTGCGGTGAACAAACATTGGAAGAGTGTATTCGTCATCGCCATACTGGCGTATCACCTGGCGTGATGGTATGGGGTGCCATTGGTTACACGTCTCGGTCACCTCTTGTTCGCATTGACGGCACTCTGATTAGTGTACGTTACATTTCAGATGTGTTACGACCCGTGGCTCTACCCTTCATTCGATCCCTGCAAAACCCTACATTTCAGCAGGATAATGCACGACCGCATGTTGCACGTCCTGTATGGGCCATTTTGGATACAGGAAATGTTCGACTGCTGTCCTAGCCAGCACATTCTCCAGATCGCTCATCAATTGAAAACGTCTGGTCAATGGTGCCCGAGCAACTGGCTCGTCACAATACGCCAGTCACTACCCTTGATGAACTATGGTATCGTGTTGAAGCTCCATGGGCAGCTGTACCTGTACACGCCATCGAAGCTCTGTTTGACCCAATACCCAGGCGTTATTACGGTCAGAGGTGGTTGTTCCGGATACTGATTTCTCAGGATCTATACACCCAAATTGCGTGAAAATGCAATCACATGTCAGTTCTAGTATAATATATTTGTCCAATGAATACCCGTTTATCATCTGCGTTTCATCTTGGTGTAGCAATGTTAATGGCCAGTAGTGTAACTTACGAACATATAGTGACCAATGTTTCAAGGGAGGCACACCCACTTGAAAATTAGATAAAATATCTTTCAGAGTGCAGTTTTAAATGGGTGAAACCACACATCAGAGCAGATCAGGCATGTGGGAATCTTTCCGTGCTACTCCTTTAGCTCCATAATCAAGAGGGCAGATAGCTGGAGCACCATCGCATAATATCTACATTAGCCTCTGTACCAGCAAAGGTACGTCTTGTTGCTGGCGAGGCGGCTGCCCCACAGGAAGTGCAGATATGCGTCGACTGTGAGGCATTGTGGAAGGATGACTGGTCC
The DNA here is from genome assembly GCF_021461385.2 of Schistocerca piceifrons. NCBI lineage: Eukaryota > Metazoa > Arthropoda > Insecta > Orthoptera > Acrididae > Schistocerca > Schistocerca piceifrons. The sequence continues at coordinate 668,359,466 of NC_060142.1, read as the reverse complement.
GATGAGGCGGTCGTCAATAATCGCCACCCACACAGTGGAACTGAAGCGCTGCTGATGGTTAGCTCCACAATACGGTGGGGATTCTTCGCAGCCCACAGGTGAGTGTTGCGAAGGTTGGCGATATCGTCCCTCGTATGGGTAGCATCTGTGAAGAGGATGGATCACTGAAATCCTAGCACTGTGGTGGCCTGTGCGACGAACCAGCGACGTAACTGCCAGCCCGGGGGAAGTTCCGTACATAATAAGCCCTTCATGCACTGTGATCCAGAAAACAGTAATAGTCGAGGAAAACGGTACACGTTGTGGTCTGCCTTAGCCTATGATGACAGGCCAGCATCCTGGTGCCGATAGCGAGGTCACTGACAAAGATCTTTTATCTCCACCGTCAAGCGGGTGTAATTCCTTCTAACGCATTTCCGGGATTACGTCCATTTGACTTCACCCCTTATACTAGCAGGCATCGTTTTCTGCACTTTGTCAGCAATTAGTAAATCACCCAGTATTACTTTCACCTTCGTATACCTCACGAAAAGAAAGCGACAGTAAGGTTAGAGAGATTCAAGATCACGTGGACGCTTACCAACAATCGTTTTTCTTGAGAACAATAGCGACTAGATGATGGAAGAGGAGAAATGACAGTAGTACAAAAAGTGCCCTCTGCCACACACCATAAGGTGGTTTGTGTAGCATGGATGTAACTGCATCATACAATAAGCTACATACAATGTGAGACGAGGTGTTTAAATGTGGTAAAGGGAACTCCTAACAAGGGAACCTCCCCATCGCACCCCCCTCAGATTTAGTTATAAGTTGGCACAGTGGATAGGTCTTGAAAAACTGAACACAGATCAACTGAGAAAACAGGAAGAAGTTGTGAGGAACTGTGAAAAAATAACCAAAATATACAAACTGAGTAGTTTAATGGCAGATATGCAACATTAAGGACAATGGGAACGCAAGAGCGCCGTGGTCTCGCGGTAACGTGAGCAGCTGCGGAACGAAAGGTCCTTGGTTCAAATCTTCCATCAAGTGAAAAGTTTAAATTTTTATTTTCAGTTTATGTGACAAACTCTTATGTTTTCATCACTTTTTTGGGAGTTATTATCACATCCACAAGAAAACCTAAATCGGGCAAGGTAGAAGAATCTTTTTACCCATTCGCCAAGTGTACAAGTTAGGTGGGTCGACAACATATTCCTGTCATGTGACGCACATGCCGTCACCAGTGTCGTATAGAATATATCAAATGTGTTTTCCTGTGGAGGAATCGGTTGACCTATGACCTTGCGATCAAATGTTTTCTGTTCCCATTGGAGAGGCACGTCCTTTCGTCTACTAATCGCACGGTTTTGCGATGCGGTCGTAAAACACAGACACTAAACTTATTATAGTGAACAGAGATGTCAATGAACGAACGGACAGATAATAACTACGCAAAAATAAAAAAAGTAAAATTTTCAATCGAGGGAAGACTTGAACCAAGGACCTTGCGTTTAGCAGCTGCTCACGCTATCACGGGACCACGGCGCTCCTAAGCTCACATTGTCCATTATGTTGCTTATGTGACCCATGGACTACTCAGTTTGTATATTTTGCTTATTTTTTCACAGTTCCACACAACTTCTTCCTGTTTTCTCAGTTGATCTGTGTTCAGTTTATCAAGGCCTATCCACTGTGGCAACTTATAACTAAATCTGAGGGGGGTGCGATGGGGAGGTTCCCTTGTAAGATGAGTACTTTTCTCCCAGCGCACTTGTGAGAATGAGTGTCAGAGTCAGTTTTGTAAATTTCACTGCAGTGTTTCCCAGCACATTTTATCCACTTTCAAACTTCGTTGGAAGCGGTAGAAGACGGATGAGGAAGAAAGAGAGAGAGAGAGAGAGAGAGAGAGAGAGAGAGAGAGACAGAGATACAACAGCAAGCGACTGCCTTCTCAGCCTCTACTGAGAGAACAAGCGTCGTTGTCTTCCTCAAACACAGAGCGCGAGATCCGCAGCGACTCGAATTCAGTGAGGGGGGGACTGAAACAAGACGCGTATAAATCCTGAGATGGATTTAATTCGCCGCCAGCTCCCTGGACGTAATAAACAGGCGGGGCCGGAGCGCGCCCGCACTTTCTGGAGCAGGCTGCCGGCGGCCATGATGGATTTGCCCGACACCTGACGGGCAACGTCCACCCCCTCCTCCTCCACCCCCGCATACTTAATGCAGGTAGACTCCCACGCGGCTACGCGCGGCCTGCGTAATTACATTGCGCGCTGCCCGCAAGCGCTCGTAATTTCCTAAGGCGCCACAAAGGCCCGCTCTCCGAGCAGAAGAGGCGGCAGATAAAAGGCTCCAGCGGCCCATCAATAACCCCGCCATTCACGCCGCGTCTGCGGGCATTGCCTGAGACTCTCTCGTTCGCTCTCGCGACGGCAACAATCTTACTGGCTGACAGAGTGGCGAAGCGTGGCAGCTCACAATAATTCCCTGACACTATTTTCTGCTCGTCTTGAAGTCCTCAGACTTCAAGAAGAATATAATAATTCCAATCTCAAAGAAAGCAGGTGTTCAAAGATGTGAAAATTACCGAACTATCAGTCTAATAAGTCACGGCTGCAAAATACTAACGCGAATTCATTACAGACGAATGGATAAACTGGTAGAAGCCGACCTCGAAGACGATCAGTTTGGATTCCGTAAAAATATTGGAATACGTGAGGCAATACTGACCCTACGACATATCTTAGAAGATAGATTAAGGAAAGGTAAATCTACGTAACTAGCATTTGTAGACTAAGAGAAAGCTTTCAGTAGTGTTGACTGGAATACTCTCTTTCAAATTCTGAAGGTGGAAGGGGTGAAATACAGGGAGCGAAAGGCTATTTACAATTAATACAGAAACCAGAAGGTAGTTATAAGGGTCGAGACCGCGCGACTGCTACGGTCGCAGGTTCGAATCCTGCCTCGGGCATGGATGTGTGTGATGTCCTTAGGTTAGTTGGGTTTAGGTAGTTCTAAGTTCTAGGAGACTGATGACCACAGATGTTAAGTCCCATAGTGCTCAGAGCCATTTGAACCATTTTTTTTATAAGAGTCGAGAGACATGAAAGGGAGGCATTGGTTGGGAAGGGAGTGAGGCAGGGTTGTAGCCTATCCCCGATTTTATTCTATCTGTATATTGAGCAAGCAATAAAGGGAACAAAAGAAAAATTCAGAGTAGGAATTAAAATCCATGGAGAAGAAATAAACACTTTGAGGTTCGCTGATGACATAGTAATTCTGTCAGAGACAGCAAAGGACCTGGAAGAGCCGTTGAATGGAATGGGCAGTGTCTTGAAAGGAGGATATAAGATGAAAATCAACAAAAGCAAAACGAGGATAATGGAATGCAGTCGAATCAAGTCGGGCGATGCTGGGGGAGTTAGATTAGGAAATGAGACACTTAAAGTAGTAAAGGAGTTTTGCTATTTGGGGAGCAAAATAACTGATGATGGTCGAAGTAGAGAGGATATAAAATGTAGACTGGCAGTGGCAAGAAAAGCGTTTCCGAAGAAGAGAAATTTGTTAACATCGAGTGTAGATTTAAATGTCTGGAAGTCGTTTCCTAAAGTATTTGTATGGAGTGTAGCCATGTATGGAAGTGAAACATGGACGATAAAAAGTTTGGACAAGAAGAGAATAGATGCTTTCGAAACGTGGTGCTACGGAAGAATGCTGAAGATTTGATGGGTAGATCACATAAGTAATGAGGAGGTATTGACTAGAAATGGGAAGAGGAGAAATTTGTGGCAAAACTTGACTAGAAGAACGGATCGGTTGGTAGGACATGTTCTGAGGCATCAAGGAATCACCAATTTATTATCGTAGAGGGAGACCAAGAGGTGAATATACTAAGCAGATTCAGAAGGATGTAGGTTGCAGTAGGTACTGTGAGATGAAGAAGCTTGCACAGGATAGAGTGGCATGGAGAGCTGCATCAAACCAGTCTCTGGACTGAAGACCACAACAACAACACATTGCCTAGAAACCTTAGGTAGCTTTTAAAACCATGGAAGCTTGCGTGAAGAGTGGCAATTCGTATGTGTTTTGAGTCAGTGTAACATTTTTGGCTTTTGCAGCCATGACTATTTTCTTGTCATCCAAAGAACGTCACGAGTTGCGAAAGAAAGTTGACTTCACAAAACTGTCACCTGTAGGTTTGGAAACGACCTTATAGTTCGGTGAGTTCCTGCATTTAACTGACGTGCAGCCTGAGGAGAATGCTGCCCCACGATTGTCTGCTGGATATGGCCTGTATGGCAATAGTTTTAACTTCAGTACTGCTTGTTAATCAAATAAGACGTGAAAATATGTTGTTGCGGTCTTCAGTCCGAGCCGGCCGTTGTGGCCGAGCGGTTCTAGGCGCTTCAGTTTGGAACCGCACGACCGCTCCGGACGCAGGTTCGAATCGTGCCTGGGCATGGATGTGTGCGATGTCCTTAGGTTAGTTAGATTTAAGTAGTTCTAATTTCTAGGGGACTGTTGACCTCAGATGTTAAGCCCCATAGTGCTCAGAGCCATTTTGAACCATCTTCAGTCGGAAGACGGCTTCGATACATCTCTCCAGGCTAGTCTAACTGCGCAGTCATTTTCAGCTCTGTCTAAGTAATGCAAACTACATCCATTGCTTCCTGTATTCAAGCCCCACCCCCTCCACCTCACACACCCAACTCAATCCTTCATGCATCAGGATGTGCCCTACCAACAAGTCCCTTCTTTTAGTCAAGTTGTGTCATAAATTTATTTTGTTCTCAATTCCTTGCCCTGGCTTATCATTTTTTAAATGACAATCGAATTTTCTGCATTCTTCTGTAGCGCCAAATTTCGATAGTGTCTCTTCTCTTCTTGTGTGAACTACTTATCGTTCACGTTTCACTTCCATACGACCCTATACTCTAGTCAAATACCTTCAGAAAAGACTTCCAAACACTTAAAACCGTCAAATATGAATTTTCTAATTTTTAAGAAGTCTCTTTTAATTGAAGTCATTACGGTGTATTCATTAAAATAAATTCACTGTAAGATTTGTAAAATAAGAAGCGATATGAAAAGTCCAAAACAATTCGAAAGTTGTCGCGTTGACACTAGAAGTACGCCAAGAAGTGATACATGCTGGCAGTTGGTGCTGCGGTGCTCGCCTTTCTGGCAGCATCATGACGTGTGTTTATTTGAAGATGGCATCTGTTCTTTCGGACATATCCGAAAGAACGGATACCATTGGTGATGTTGCAGCTCTCGAAGAATGAAATTACAACGAAATTCAGACCATGAGCTGTTTACAGGCGTTGATAAATATGAATGGGGAGAGCTGAAAATGTATACCCCTGCCAGGACTCGAACCCGGGATCTCCTCCTTACAGGGCAAACGCTCTTTCCTTCCGAGCCACCGAGGTCACAGAGGTTAGTGCGACTGCTGGGAATTGTCTCTGGCACGCTCCCCGTGAGACTCACATTCCCAACCTACTGTCCAGACACTACACTTGTAGTGCCCCTGCCCACTATACACATTACTCGCGGCAGTGAATATACCACTTCCCGTAAGAGTTCTGCCACTGGATAACTGCCTGCTGTCTCATTAGCCTCTGTGTCCTCGATGGCTAAGTTGGATAGAGCGTTTGCCATGCGAGCAGCAGATTCTGGGTTTGAGTCCCGGTCGGGGCACACATTTTCAACTGTCCACGTTGATATTTATCAACGCCTGTAAGCAGCTAATGGCCTGGATTTCACTGTAATCTCATGATGTGTGTTGGTGCGACAGTGATGTTGTTATCCCACTGGTGTCTGAGGCGTCTCTGGACAGGTCTTCGGCCTGTAATCTCGTTGAATGGAGTCGAATTGTCTTCAGTGAAGAGTTTCCCTTCGAATTATTCCCCAATGACCGGCGAAGACGTGTCTGCAGGTGTCCTGGGCAGTGGTTGACTCTCGGCCACCACACGACTCGATAACGAGGAGTGATGGTGTGGCGTGCCGTTTCTTTTAACAGTGGGAACCCTTTGGTTGTCTTACGAGGCATCATTCAGTACAGCGGTACGTCGATAATATTCTACGCCCGTTTCGATGCGGTACATGACAAGCTATCCTAAGCTCACATTTCAACAAGATAATGTCCGCCCGCACATGGCGAGAGTTTCTACTGCTTGTCTATGTGCTTGCCAAACATTTTCGTGGTCAGCAAGGTAGCTACATCACTTCCTAATTTAGAACATTTCGACATTAGGAGCAGGACCCTCCAACCACCTCGGGATTTTGAAGATCTAACGTGCCAATTGGATAAAATTTGGCACGACATCCCTCTATCAATCAATGGCAAGCGGAGTAACTACTTGAATAAGGATCAGGGGTGGACCAACGCATTATTGATTTTCTGAGTTTGTGAAGCTCTTTCTATTGAACAAATCATCCAGTTTTTCTGAAATTATAATTATTTCCTTGCCTGTAGATGTACATCATATTTACAGATACCGTTCAGTTCGGATTATTTTTTAGTGGTGAGTCGCTTCTTTTTTGTTTTAGAATGTATATGTGAAGGCACTCCTCAGTCTAGAGGATGGACTTGTTCCTGCGAGTGGAATTAGACTTACGTAGGATGAGTTTTGTGACACGTAACTATACATTGATGACGAGACAGCAAAGACAAAAAGTGATTCACAACGCTCTGCCACACTACCTATTGTAACAAATTCTTGTACAGTAACACATAACTATTGAACATTCACATTGAACAAGTATCAAGATGAATTCTTAATACAAATTGTATTAAGAACTGTGTTACAGTCACGACATATTTCAAATCAAAATCACTTTAGGTCTAATATAACTAATGACATTCCCAGAATAAAGTTTAAGAAACTGAACTGCTCTCACTCGCGGCGCACACTTTTGCACGTCCCGCAAGCTATGAAAAACTACTACGACTTAAAAAGAATTTAAAGTAGCTCTACCAGTCACAAAATTTGTTGACAGCTAAATTATTTATTAAGCGACCTGTTTCGAGGTGACATCTCGTCGTCAGGCTATTCTGTCGTTGCAGAAACATTTAACACATGTTTATACAGATCTTGAAGCTTCTTTATATGACTGCTGTGATCATGGTGTGGAGAGACGAGGATAACTTACTAAGAGGCGACGTCACTTTGCATATTGGTCTTCTGTTCACACGATAATGTTGTAGAACTATCACTCTCTTTGTCTTGTAGAGTGTCAGTTTACTCCTGACGTGTCGAGGCATCGCTATTTCCATTGTTCTTTTGGACTTCTTCAGCAATGTTCACAGAATTCAGAACGGCGTCTTTAAAGCACGGTACACAAAACAGATCGGCAGTATCATAGTCAATATCCCTTCAAATCATCAACCACAAGTTGTTACACGAAAACCACGGACTTGCGTGCACGATGTTGTTTGCTAGCGAATACACCTAAAGCACTGCTCATAAATAACACAGTGCACTGTATCAACCACAAAACCACCAGGATGCAACCGTTAGCTGCTAAAGCAGTCAGGTAGTGCTCCTCTTGACACGCAGCAGCCTGTTTCTCCGCCTCAACTGCGGTTGCTGTACGCCCAGTGGGGAAAAGACACCACTGCTCGACCAGGCTGTTGTGTCCACACAGCGGCCACGCCCCACGTGGACCGAAGTGGAACCCAGCTGACCTTAGCACAGCACACCAGCTACTCGAGGTCCTCGCTTTTGGCTCCTCCCACACTTTCTCCTTCGCCTCCATGCATCAGTTGACCATTCCGCCGTCCGTTAATGCCACTAGCTCGGCCACGGCGGCGCTCACGTGTCCGCGACATCCAGCCTCTCGCTGCTCCAGTGCGAGACCCCACTCTAAAGGACTCTCTGGAGGCGGGGAACAAGCAGTGCCATTCGACACGGCACAGTTCTGTCACTGAATTGTTCAAAGTAACGCACTCTCTGACCTAACTCTTCTTCTTCAGTAGCGCTACAGCCCTTGGTGAGCCTTGGCTTCCTCAACAATCTTCCTCCACACTTCTCGGTTATTTGCTGCTCTTTTCCATCCTCTGACTCCCATATCCGTGATATCCATTATTACCTCGTCGATCCATCTTCTTCTAGGTCTCCCTTTTCGCCTAACTGAATGGATCATACCTTTCATCATTTTCTTTGGGATTATATCCTCTGCCATTCTCTCCAAGTGTCCTAGCCATCGTATTCGCTGTGATTTCAAATATTTTACTATGTCCCTGCCTTGTATTAACTCTTGTAATTCGGCATTGTAGCGTATTCTCCAGCCTTCTTCCTCCCTTATTGGCCCATGGATTTTGCGTAGTATTTTCCGCTCAATGCTTCTTAGTGCATTTTTATCGTGTTCTGTCAACGTCCATACCTCTGAGCCGCATGTGATAACTGGGCGGACTAGGGAATTATATATTAGCAGTTTAGTTCTTCTTGTAACAAGGCTATTTTTGAAAAGCTGCATATTTGCAAAGTAAGCTCTGTTTCCTGCTTGTATTCTTTCCCTTATAGCCTTTCCAATACTGTGATCATTTGTTATTAGGGCTCCCAAGTAGTTAAAAGAAGACACTCCATTGAAGCATTTCCCATTGATGTTTAGGTTTTTAGGAGTTCTTCTGGCCTCAGATTGTGACATTACCATATATTTTGTTTTGTTTTCATTTACTATGAGGCCAATTTTTAAGGCTTCTGTTTCCATTGCCCGGTATGTTTCTAGGAGTGTATTGGTATTTCTTCCTACTATAGCAATGTCATCAGCGTATGGACATATCTGGCTAGTTCTCATAAACATGGTGCCTCTTTTGTTGATTTTATTTACTATTCTATGCAGGGCTATATTGAATAGGACAGTGGAGAGGCTATCCCCTTGCTTCAAACCTTTATTAAAGTCAAAGCTTTCACTTGTTCTGCTAAGGACCTTTACTTTTGCTCTTGTCTCTGTCATTATCATTCTGATTAGTGTTATTAATTTAGCACACATACCAACTTCTTTCAGTACTGTGTATAGTTCTTGCCGATTTATGCTGCCAAAGGCTTGTTTGAAATGGATGAATAGGAAATGCAGATCTACATCATATTCATAGAACTTCTCCATCATTTGTCCTATCACAAAAATTTGATCAGTTGTTCCTCTGCCTGGTCGAAAGCCAATCTGATATTCCCCTAGTATGCCTTCTGCACACTTCTGTATCCTTTCGTTTAATATACTTGTGAAGATCTTATAAGCTGTACTTAGGAGTGATACACCTCTATAGTTTTCACATGCTGTTCTGCCCCCTTTCTTATAAATGGGGACAATTATTTTAATTTTCCAATTATCTGGCATAGTTTCTGTTTCCCATATATCTGATATTAATGTGTGCAGTTTTTTTATTACAGCCTCACCACCAGTTTTTATTAATTCAACAATTATGCTGTCTTCCCCAGGGGCTCGATTGTTTCTTGACTTGTGCACAGCCTGGGAGACCTCTTGTAGTGTTGGCTTTCTTGCCTCATTGGTTTCATTGTCTACTTCCAGCTCCACTCTTCCCTCCTGTGCGGCTGTCTCTTCATCTTCTAGGCTGGTGTTTAGTGTATCTTTGAAATACTCTGCCCATCTTCCCACTATCTGTTCTTTCTCACTTGTCATTTTCCCATCTTTACTGGAACAGGCCATTGTCTCTGACATAACTTCCCACTCATAACCAGGGAAGAAAGGAAGATCAGTTTAAATGTCGCGTCGCCATCTAGGGCATGAGAGACGGAGCGCTAGCTCGAATTGTGTGGAGGAAATCGGTCGTCACGTTTCAAAGGAACCGCCCGGCCATTTTCCTGGGACGATTTAGGGAAATCACGGAAAACCTCCCAAACGCGAGTTTAGTGTGCTAACCACTGAGACACCTCACTCGCTTATTCATAACGCATCCTACGCCCGTTATACCATTTTCTGCTACTGTTCATATTCGTCTGACCAGAAATCATTATCTTCTCTCCAGTTCATTCCACTGAAACTCACTCTACAGGGTGTTCCAAAAAGAATGTATGTGTTACAAAGCATTATATTGTCGAAACTATCGATTGCTGCGCCACGGCTCGGTTATTGGAGGAACGAATACATTGTCTAGTTCATACTAGCTGCCGATAGATGTTGGTTGTCTCCTGGTTGATCCGTGGACCTCACATGTTGCAAAACGGCTACTCCGCAGTAGAAATCATTTTGCGTTCTCGAGTTTGCGAAGTGTAATTCCGTGACTGCAGGGCAAAGACGTTTAAGGCTGAGGTACCAAACTGAGCATCCGAATGGATGGTTCATTCGCAGATGGTATCGACAGTTTGTAGACGCGGGATGTGTATGCAAAGAAAAGAGTCCTGGCCGTTCCCGGGTTTCCGATGGAAACGTCGCACGAATTCAAATCACTTTCCAACGAAGTCATGCAAAATCAACTCGTCTTGCAAATCGGGCGTTACATCTCAATACATAAACAATATAGTATGGTATGGTCTGAGACGTCGGTGTCTTATGAAGCCGTACAAGTTGCGGGTGCTATAGGCTCTACTTTACGACGACAAACGCAAACGTGTGGTGCTTTCTGAAGAACTTCAGACTGCTATTCATAATGATAACACTTGCGAACAACGCATAGTGTTCAGTCATGAGGCGATGTTCTACTTTACTGGTAAAGTAAACAAACACAGTGTTCGAATTTGGGGTCTACAGAACCCACATGCACACATTGAACATGCACAAGATTCACACAAAGTCAATGCGTTTTCAGCCTAGGGCTCATTCTTCTTTGGTGAAAACGTGGTTAACTGCCATCAGTGTCTTGGTTGTTTCCGAGGCTGAAGGAAGACTACTTCATTTTTCACCAAGACGGGGCACCAGCTCACTGGAGTCGCCAAGTGTGTAAATATTTGAAACAAACTCTACGGAGCCGTTGGATTGGCCGACAAACAGCAGGCAGTGTAGCACTTCTCAGCTAGCCTCCGCGGTCACCGACTTTCACTCCCTGTGACTTCTTTCTGACGGGTTTCATTAAGGACAACGTTTATGCACCAACACTAACACAGAACACAGAACACTTGAAGAACCGGATCCGTAATGACATAATACCAGTGACGATGAACATGCTTATGCAAATGTGGGAGGAATTTGAGTATCGATGTGATATTGTTCGTGTCACTGATGGAGGGCATATTGAATATCTGCAATGTAAATTCGTAAATATGTTTCGAAAGTTTCATAGTTACACTACTGGCCATTAACATTGCTACACCACGAAGATGACGTGCTACAGACGCGAAATTTAACCGACAGAAAGACGATGCTATGATATGCAAATGATTAGCTTTTCAGAGCATTCACACAAGGTTGACACCGGTGGCGACATCTACAACGTGCTAACATGAGGGAAGTTTCTAACCGATTTCTCATACCCAAACACCAGTTGACCGGCGTTGCTTGGTGAGACGTTGTTGTGATGCCTCGTGTAAGGAGGAGAAATGCGTACCATCACATTTCCGTCTTTGATAAAGATCGGATTGTAGCGTATCGAGATTGACGTTTATCGTATTGCGAGATTAACTGCTCGCGTTGGTCGAGATCCAATGACTGTTAGCAGAATATGGAATCGGTGGGTTCAGGAGGGTAATACGGAACACCGTGCTGGATCCCAACGGACTCGTATCACTAGCAGTCGAGATGACAGGCATCTTATCCGCATGGCTGTAACGGATCGTGCAGCCACGTCTCGATCCCTGAGTCAACAGATGGGGACGTTTGCAAGACAACAACCATCTGCACGAACAGTTCGACGACGTTTGTAGCAGCATGGACTATCAGCTTGACGCTGCATCACAGATAGGAGCGCGTGCGATGGTGTACACAACGACGAACCTTGGTGCACGAATGGCAAGACGTCATTTTTTCGGATGAATCCAGGTTCTGTTTACAGCATCATGATGGCCGCATCCGTGTTTGGCGACATCGCGGTGAACGCACATTGGAAGCGCGTATTCGTCATCGCCATACTGGTGAATCACCCTGCGTGATGGTATAGGATGCCATTGGTTACACGTCTCGGTCACCTCTTGTTCGAACTGACGGCACTTTGAACAGTGGACGTTACATTTCACATTTAAATTTTGTTACGACCAGAGGCTCTACTCTTCATTCGATCCCTGCGAAACCCTACATTTCAGCAGGATAATGCACCCCAAGAACCATGGAACTTGCCGTTGGTGGGGAGGCTTGCGTGCCTCAGCGATACAGATAGCCGTGCCGTAGATGCAACCACAACCGAGGGGTATCTGTTGAGAGGCCAGACAAACGTGTGGTACCTGAAGAGGGGCAGCAGCCTTTTCAGTAGTTGGAGGGGCAACAGTCTGGGTGACTGACTGATTTGGCCTTGTAACACTAACCAAAACGGCCTTGCTGTGCTGGTACTGCGAACTGCTGAAAGCAAGGGGATGCTACAGCCGTAATTTTTCCCGAGGGCATGCAGCTTTACTGTATGGTTAAAATATGAAGGCGTCCTCTTGGGTAAGATATTCCGGAGGTAAAATAGTCCCCCATTCGGATCTCCGTGCGGGGACTACTCAGGAGGACGTCGTTATCAGGAGAAAGAAAACTGGCGTTCTACGGATCGGAGCGTGGAAGGTCAGATGCGTTAATCCAGCAGGTAGGTTAGAAAATTTAAAAAGGGAAATAGATAAGTTGAAGTTAGATATAGTGGGAATTAGTGAAGTTCGGTGGCAGGAGGAACAAGACTTTTGGTCAGGTGAATACAGGGTTATAAATACAAAACCAAATAGGGGTAATGCAGAAGTAGGTTTAATAATGAATAAAAAAAAGTAGGAGTGCGGGTAAGCTACTACAAACAGCATAGCGAACGCATTATTGTAGCCAAGATAGACACGAAGCCCACGCCTACTACAGTAGTACAAATTTATATGCCAACTAGCTCTGCAGATGACGAAGAAATTGAAGAAATGTATGATGAAATAAAAGAAAGTATTGAGACAGTGAATGGCGACGAAAATTTAAGTCATGGGTAGCTGGAATTCGGTAGTAGCAAAATGGAGAGAAGGAAACGTAGTAGGTGAATATTGATTGGGGCTAAGAAATGAAAGAGGAAGCCGCCTGATAGTATTTTGCACAGAGCATAAATTAATCGTAGCTAACACTTGGTTCAAGAATCATAAAAGAAGGTTGTATACATGGGAGAAGCCTGGAGATACTGACAGGTTTCAGATAGATTATACAATGGTAAGACAGAGATTTAGGAACCAGGTTTTAAATTGTAAGACATTTCCAGGGGCAGATGTGGACTCTGACCACAATATATTGGTTATGAACTGTAAATTAAAACTGAAGAAACTGCAAAAAGGTGGAATTTAAGGCGATGGGACTTGGATAAACTGACTAAGACAGAGGTTGTACAGAGTTTCAGGGAGAGCATAAGGGAATAATTGACAGGAATGGGGGAAAGAAATACAGTAGTAGAAGAATGAGTTGCTCTGAGGGATGAAGTAGTGAAGGCAGAAGAGGATCAAGTAGGTGAAAAGATAGGGGCTAGTAGAAATCCTTGGGTAACAGAAGAAATATTGAATTTAACTGATGAGTGGAGAAAATATAAAAATGCAGTAGATGAAGCAGGCAAAAAAGAAATACAAACGTCTCAAAAATGAGATCGACAGGAAGTGCAAAATGTCTAAGCAGGGATGGCTAGAGGACAAATGTAAGGATGAAGAGGCTTATCGCGCTAGGGGTAATATAGATACTGCCTACAGGAAAATTAAAGAGACCTTTGGAGAAAAGAAAACCACTTGTATGAATATCAAGTGCTCAGATGGAAACCCAGTTCTAAGATAAGAAGGGAAAGCAGAAAGATGGAAGGAGTATATAGAGGGTCTATATAAGGGAAATGTACTTGTGGACAATATTATGGAAATGGAAGAGGATGTAAATCAAGATGAAATGGGAGATACGATCCTGTGTGAAGAGTATGACAGAGCACTGAAAGACGAGTTGAAACAAGGCTCCGGGAGTAGACAACATTCCATTAGAACTACTGACGGCCTTGGGAGAGCCAGTTCTGACAAAACTCTACCATCTCGTGAGGAAGATGTATGAGACAGGCGAAATACCCTCAGACTTCAAGAAGAATATAATAACTCCAATCCCAAAGGAAGCAGGTGCTGACATGTAAAAATTACCGAAAAAACAGTTTCTAGCATTTGTGGACTTACAGAAAGCTTTTGACAATGTTGACTGGAATACTCTCTTTCAAATTCTGAAGGTGGCAGGGGAAAATACAGGGAGCGAAAAGCTATTTACAATTTGTACAGAAACCAGATGGCAGTTATATGAGTCGAGGAACATCAAGGGGAAGCAGTGGTTGGGAAGGGAGTGAGACAGGGTTGTAGCCTCTCCCAGATGTTATTCAATCTGTGTATTGAGCAAGCAGTGAAGGAAAGAAAAGAAAAATTCGGAGTAGGTATTAAAATCCATGGAGAAGGAATAAAAACTTTGAGGTTTGCCGATGACATTGTAATTCTGTCAGAAACAGCAAAAGACCTGGAAGAGCAGTTGAACGGAATGGATAGTGTCTTGAAAGGAGGATATAAGATGAACATCAACAAAAGCAAAACGAGGATAATGGAATGTGGTCGAATTCCGTAGGGTGTTGCTCAGGGAATTAGATTAGGAAATGAGACACTTAAAGTAGTAAAGGAGTTTCGCTATTTGGGGAGAAAAATAACTGATAATGGTCGAAGTAGAGAGGACATAAAATGTAGACTGGCAATGGCAAGGAAAGCGTTTCTGAAGAAGTACATCGAGTACAGATGTAAGTGTCAGGAAGTCTTTTCTGGAAGTATGTGTATGGCGTGTAGCCTTGTAAGGAAGTGAAACAAGGACGATAACTAGTTTGGACAAGAAGAGAATAGAAACTTTCGAAATGTGGTGCTACAGAAGAATGCTGAAGATTAGATGGGTAGATCATATAACTAATGAGGAGGTATTGAATAGGATTGGGGAGAAGAGAAGTTTGTGGCACAACTTGGCTAGAAGAGGGTTCGGTTGGTAGGACATGTTCTGAGACATCGAGGGATCACCAATTTACTATTGGAGGGCAGCGTGGAGGGTAAAAATCGTAGAGGGAAACCAAGAGATGAGTACACTAAACAGATTCAGAAGGATGTAGGTTGCAGTAGGTACTGGGAGATGAAGAAACTTGCACAGGATAGAGTAGCATGGATAGCTGCATTAAACCAGTCTCAGGACTGAAGAGAACAACAACAACAATGCACGACCACATGTTGCAGGTCCTGTACGGGAATCTCTGGATACAGAAAATGTTCAACTGCTGCCCTGGACAGCACATTCTCCAGATCTCTCACCAATTGAAAACGTCTGGTCAATGGTTTCCGACTACCTGGCTCGTCACAATTCGCCAGCCACTACTCCTGATGATCTGTGGTATAGTGTTGAAGCTGCACGGGCAGCTGTACCTGTACACGCCATACAAGCTATGTTTGACTCAATGCCGAGGCGTATCAAGTCCGTTATTACGACCAGAGGTGGTTGTTCTGGGTACTGATTTCTTAAGAACTATGCACCCAAATTGAGTGAAAATGTAATCACACGTCAGCTCTAGTATAATATATTTGTCCAATATGACCGTGTATCATCTGCATTTCTTCTTGGTGTAGCAGTTTTTATGGCCAGTAGTGTATATAGACTGGGCATTTGCATTTCTCTTCTCAGCTTTTTAGCTTCCCTATGAGATTCAGACTTTTGACGTGTTTCCGGGTCTTCTACCCGCAACGCAGCCCCCGCTCTGCGGGTCGTCGCTGCAGCTCCGCAGGCGCACCGGCCGAACACGGCCGAACTTCACCTGGCCAGCAGGAAGCAGGCTAGTTCCGAGGGCTCGTACAGGAGCAGTAGAGACCGCCACAAATACGGAACTTTTGGTGCATTTGCCGAGTCATTTTTCTCAACCAATCTTAGCCCACATAGGTAGACCAATAGCTATCTGGTAGTCACCCGCCACGAGAGTACAACTGCCCTCGCCCGGGAAGCACCAGGCAGTTTCGCCTCCGCCAACAGAAGCTGAAGTTTGCCAGCACCACGTCTGCTCCGCCCGGACGCGACGTTGTCCTGACCACCACGGAACCACCGCGCATTACGACCGTCTGCCCCGGCTATGGACTCTGAAGCTGGAACTCCTTGTGTTGCTCGTGAGATGGGACTTTAATTTTCTGTCTACTGTGCATGTCTAACACGATCCAGAAAACATCAATGGAAGTACACAAGTTAATACAGGTAAAACAACATGCACAAAACACATCAATACCGACAGCAAAGAACACCAAACGCTCACCAGTACCATGGACCAACGAACTCACGAGACTCAAACAATATGCAAGACGCGAACGAAAATTATATCGAAGAGCGATAGTAGAAAGGGACAGACGAATAAGACGTGAAGCATATAGGCATGCACAAGACTTATTCAGATAGACCCTATACAATACGCGTAGACAACAATGGGAGGTATTTGTTAAAACGCAAACAGAGCAAAATACGTGGGGGAACCATACAAAATACTAAGAAAGAAGATAAAAACCCTACTGGTTCTGGGAACGCTAAGGCAGGATGACGGCACGATGACGAGGAATGGAGGAATACAGCGGAGTTTCTGCTGTATAAACTGCTCCCTGACGACGTTATCGATACGGACACACAATATCATGCAACACTAAGAGAAAACCTACACACACTATACAACACTGCAACTGTCACCAATCTTTTTGCGCAAGAACAGGTTGCGCTAGCAATCTCAAAGCTCAAAAACAAGAAAGCACCTGGACCAGATGGTATCCACTCGTAAACACTGAAAAAAAATAGCGCCGCAGATCACCCCGTTTCTAACAACGTTACTGAACGATGCCTTACGGCTGGGGAGGGTACCTACAGTATGGAAAACCTCCAAAGCAGTCATCATTAAGAAATCAGCGGACAGGGATCCTTCAGATCCAAAGACTTAACAGGTCAATATGCCTAATAAACATCCTAGTGAAGATTCAGGAGAAGCTACTGTGTAAGCACCTGCAAACAGAGCTCTCAGGGATATGAGCCAACACAAGTTCGGCTTCAGAACTGGCAGACCAATAGATGATACCATCAACAAGGCCCTACACATAGTTAATACTACAAAATAGAAATATTCCATGGCAGTAATGATCGACATTGCCGGAGCGTTCGACAATCTCTGGTGGCCCGCACTATTTCAAAGGTTAAAACATCTGGAGGCACCGCAGTCACTGTACAACCGATTCCTAGACTTTTGTGAAGTTCGAGTAGTCGAATGGCATATGGACAGCCGGAAAGTAATTAAAAGAATTACCAAAGGCTGTCCACAAGGGTCCACATGCGGCCCTATCTTCTGGAACATAACAATCGAACCCCCTCCTACAAGTTCTGAATGTGGATGACATGTCAGACGGAATTGACGCCTACGCAGATTATCTATTACCTGTAGTCACTGCAATCAACAGAGCCCAGTTAGAAGAGAAACCCAGTGGAATACTACAAACAATTACACAATGGAGTGACAACAATTAACTCAGGATAGCCGAAAAAAAAAAACATACACAGTGCTGAAAGCATCACTCCAAAGAAATCCTTCGGTTAAAATTGGGGCACAAGCATTTTGTTGTACACATAGATGAAAAATTTGATTTCCACGAACACATAAGGCTAACAACAGACAAGGCAGAAAAAAATAGTACACAAACTGGCGAGGCTAAATTCAAAGCAGTACAGATTACCTCTACCAGTCATACGGACATACCACTGTACGCTCTTTGAATCAGTACTCAGCTTCGCAGCTAGCACGTGGGCACATGGACTGAACGTGGTCACCAACAAAGCTTCGGTCAGATTATGGCAGAGAACTGTCCTACTTAGGCTACCTGGATGCACTGTGTGTGATGCTCGGAATACGCTCCATAGATATCACGATGAAATGCAGAACTGCAAAGTACTGCTTAAAGATGAGGAGACTAGATAAAATACGCACAGTAAATGGTGTGCCAATACAGACGGTACGTCACCTTAAAAGTTGGCGTTTGGATACAGGGCAAGGTGAGTGGGATGTAAGTGATAAGGCACGTAGACTGCACAACTTCGTCCCTGACATAAGGGAGCGGTTGATAATGAGACATATCGATCCCAGCCGCGGTATTGTACATTTCTTAACTGGACACGGACCTTATCCCACGCATTTAAACCGTGTGAGTCTGAGGCACGCACCTACATGCACATGCGGGGAAGAAGGTTCCCCAGAACACACTGTCTTTTTCTGCGGGCCGTACGCGAACAGTTGACATACACTAACCATAGGCTGCACAAATACAGACATAGATATATAAACAGCAATAAGAGACGAAGAACAATGGGCACAATTAACGTACTGACAAACAGTATTTCTAAAACAACACATGAAGAGTACATGCGGACACGACTTAACAGACATGCCTATGTGCAACGTAACAACAATCTCCAGAGGGTGGACAGCGATACCCACAGTGACAGCGAAAACAGTGACAATGAGGAAGAACTGGAGGAGGAAGCCGAGATGTGTCAGTAAATAAGCATAAGGTGCTGGCCATCTAGCCAAGAAACCACCAAATGCTGCACATGGATGGGCACCTGAAGTTAATACATAGGATTAGTAATAAACAGGATGAGCAATACTATTGCTCTATTAATAACCATTTTTGTGTATTGGTGTGTGTGTGTGTGTGTGTGTGTGTGTGTGTGTGTGTGTGTGTGTGCGTGTGTTTCTGTTTGTATGTGTGACTGGCAGTCAACGGCTCGAAGAAACCATTCCGAGGTATTCACCGTCAGTCACATTCGGTGATGGTACTAAAACATCTCTCCTCTATGCTATCATCTTTTTATATTCTTCTTAAAACAACAGAATTTATTTATATTTCAACCTTAAATTATTGTTATTTGAAAAAGTATCATTCTTAGTAAATGTTGTAGATGAAACCAAGAGAAAAGAAAACTGTAAGAAGATGAAAGACGAAAATTGCAAGATGTACGACCAGTTTTAAAATATCAGGTTACAGGCCTATAATTTTGCAGTAAGTAAATAAGTAAATAATGTCTTAAGAAGATAGTCGTTTTCGCTCACAATAGAACTTTTCAGAGGAGAGTCTCAGGCAAAGTTTTATTTTTAATTGTTTTCCAAGAACTTTTAGCTGTCAAAGAATCATTCCTTCACTTTCCAAGAAGGATTTTTCTTAGTTGTTCCGAACTGCTAACGGCGCACAGAACTTATGTTTGTGAACATAAACTGGTTGTGTCAATAAACTGGTTCGCGAGTGTAATCACTGACTTACTGTGAAATTACCCCAAGCTGGTACACTTCGCTGATATTCCACGCTCCAACTAGTAGAATGTTACCCATTCGTTCTTGCATCTTTTCCTCGTGGTCACCTTCTCTTGCCAGTCCCCTCCCACAGATCCGAATGGGAGATTGATCAGGAAATTTTTTGTCAACCGAGAGATCATCATGACACTTTTAATTACGCACCACATGTGCCTGTGGATACATATGAAGTGTCCTTATAGCACTAGTACTGCATACTCGTACTGTTGTTGGTTCTTGTGCCTTTAGGGGACACTTTCCCACCACAAGAGCAAGAGGGTATGCTGAACCTCTATCCGCTTCTCTGTTTACTTTGACAAGGTAGTTGGCAGAGCGAGAGTTACTCCTTATGCCGAAAGTCTTTGACCGCCATTGATGATGAATATATTCAAACTTTAAGCCGTGGCTGTGATTGGACCTGGGAGCCATAACATTTTTGATTTGCTGTCCAGAACACCACCGAAAGAAGGAAGAGTAGGCAAGCGTAATGTAAGTGTAGTTCTCGCTTTCGTTACTGTTCAAACGTTGAACAAGCACAGTTCGTAACAGGTTTTCTAATACGAATACTGTAACCACCTCAACAATATTCCACAATTATATAAAATAATGATTATAAAGTGAGTTAGAAAAAAAGGAAGAAAATAATAAACAGCTTCTAATGATTCGACAGAACAAATTCAGACTGAAAAGCTATAAAAATCGGATCAAAACATACCACAGTGTATGTGAAACGTCAAAGCGTTTTTGTAGACTTGAAACTA
Source organism: Schistocerca piceifrons (assembly GCF_021461385.2). Classification (NCBI taxonomy): domain Eukaryota; kingdom Metazoa; phylum Arthropoda; class Insecta; order Orthoptera; family Acrididae; genus Schistocerca; species Schistocerca piceifrons. Next base: position 668,339,279 of record NC_060142.1, on the reverse strand, counting down.
TAAACTTTATAATGTTCTTCCCATCATGAAATGAATGATGAAATATGATAGCTTACACCCTCAGTCACATGCAAAACCCATGCAAGAATTCCAGAATGCAACACAAACTGAATAAAAGTTATTTTGTGAAATATCGAACTAGTTGTTTAACAGTGTTATTGAACTATCTTTTGAAACTTTGTGAAACCTCTTTCTCGAAGCTGGTGAACATGTGTTGTTTTGTTGCTTGTACACCTCGATATTCTTACGGAACATTTCGGGAGTATCAGTCAGGTAGTTCCATTGAGTTAGTCACTAACACACTTCCTTTATGTGAAGACGTTCCATTGAAGACGGGAAGAAAGTTAGGATATATCGTCCAGTCGACGACAAAGTCATTAGAAATGGAACTCAACTACAGAATTTACAAAGATTGAGAAGAAAAAATGTACTGCCCTTTTGAAGAAACCTTCCAGTATTCAGCTTAACCGTGGTATTTGAAGGTGTTGCTTGCTGCATAAAACCTAGAAGCGAGGGCAGCTGAATTACCGATTATAAAAGTCATCCCATAGCACCTCTTTTAACTTACTCTTAAAACGTTGCATCTTTTTCTCATTAACAAGCTTAACTGCTTTCCACGAATCTGCCTCAGGGCTGTAAGGACTATTCGAAGACGTGCAGAATCGCACGCAGTACACTCGCAGGTCTGCCCTGACCCACGTGGGCGTGCACAGCGAGCGCCTACTGTCAGCTGGAGCCACTGCGCTACGCGTGAAACTTGCGGTGATGGAAGACACGCCAGCGCAGCAGTATGCGACGCAGCGAGGCGTACACACGTAGGCGGCAGAAATGGCGCTGCAGAAACACCTGTCAACGGCGCCGTGTTGGGTAATGCACTACGCTGCACTATGCTGCGAGGGCACAGCGGTAACTAAAGGCGTGACTGACCATGGTAGCTCGCCAGTGTCTGCAGAAAGATGGCCAAGTGCGCGCAACTTCACGCTGACTTACCACGTTACGACACAGGCTCAGCAGAAAGACTGGCATATGGCTGCGGTTGTACCGTGGTGGTGGTGGTAGTGTTGTGTTTGTTGGTTATGGCGGTATGTATAAGGCGCTCAAAAGCGATGTCATCGCGCCCTTACTCAAGTAACTAGATACAAATGCGATTTTGTTTCGTGAAAAGTATGCACGGAAAGGCAAAATGTAAAATCCAGTCCTCAGCCACCATGGTTGACGCTGTCTCACTCACACTTTCACAACACCAAACGATGTTTGCCTCCAATCTGGCTGTGACTAAAATGCACTGCCTGTAACTATACAACACCTAAAACAGGGAAACAGTATTGTGCCTGCTTAACAAATGGGAAACGAATAGATGAAGCAATCACCTGGAAACACATTAAAATATTCTCCCTGAAATGCTATTGAGAAGATCGGACAACAGAAACAATCGCAAAACGTGGACCATATTCGAATCGTCGTCTCCCGAAATAGAGAGCAGATCAGATGGTAGGATGGTTGCAATTCAAATGGTTCAAATGGCTCTGAGGACTATGGGACTTAACTTCTGAGGTCATCAGTCCCCTAGAACTTAGAACTACTCAAACCTAACTAACCTAAGGACATCACACACACCCATGCCCGAGGCAGGATTCGAACCTGCCACCGTTGCGGTCACGCGGTTCTAGACTGGAGCGCCTAGAACCGCTCGGTCACCCCGGCCGGCGGATGGTTGCAGCCCTCACGTCTTGCCATAAAACGTATTCTGTTAAAACCTGGTGTACAGATAGCCGTAAACTACAAGAGCTGCATAGTTGTGGATTCTCCGGCAACAGAAGGAATCCATGCGTCAGTGCCTTTTCTGAAGGCACATTAAGAGGACTCCCTCCTGTAGTAAGGAGGAATGCCACTGCAGCGTCGTTCCTTCGACCGATCGCAGCGTGTTGATCCGCAACCATAACAACCTCTCTTCCAACAGACAAATGATCCTGTGGTTCAAGAGCCTAGGAACCTGCCTGTATGGGGACATCACATCCAGATATCGTATTTTCCACACAGGCATTTACAGCTGCTTCACTAGCCTGGGAAATACAGTGTGGTCCATTGATAGCGACCGGGCCAAATATCTCACGAAATAAGCATCATACGAAAAAACTACAAAGAACGAAACTTGTCTAGCTTGAAGTGGGAAACCAGATGGCGCTATGGGTGGCCCGCTAGATGGCGCTACCATAGGTCAAACGGATATCAAATGCGGTATTTTTTTTTATATAGGAACTCCCATTTTTATTACATATTCGTGTAGTACGTAAAGAAATATGAATGTTTTAGTTGGACCACATTTTTCACTTTGTGATAGATGGCACTGTAATAGTCACAAACGTATAAGTACGTGGTATCACGTAACATTCCGCCAGTGCGGACGGTATTTGCTTCGTCATACATTACCCATGTTCAAATGGACCGTTTACCAATTGCGGAAAAGGTCGATATCGTGTTGATGTGCGGCTATTGTGATCAATATGCCCAACGGGCGTCTGCTATGTATACTCCTCGGTATCCTGGACGACATCATCCAAGTGTCCGGACCGTTCGCCGGATAGTTACGTTATTTAAGGAAACAGGAAGTGTTCAATCACATGTGAAACGTCAACAACAACCTGCAACAAATGATGATGCCCTAGTAGGTGTTTTAGGTGCTGTCGCGGCTAATCCACACATCAGTAGCAGACAAACTGCGTGAGAATCGGGAATCTCAAAAACGTCGATGTTGAGAATGCTGCATCAACATCGATTGCACCCGTACCATATTTCTATGCACCAGGAATTGCATGGCGACGACTTTGAACGTCGTGTACAATAGATGTTAAGGGACAATGACAGATTTTTTGCCCGCATTCTAATTAGTGACGAAGCGTCATTCACCAACAGCGGTAACGTAAACCGGCATAATATGCACTATTGGACAACGGAAAATCCACGATGGTTGCGACAAGTGGAACATCAGCGACCTTGGCGGTTAATGTATGGTGCGGCATTATGGGAGGAAGGATAATTGTCCCCCATTTTATTGATGGCAATCTAAATTGTGCAATGTATGCTGATCTCCTACGTAATGTTCTACCGATGTTACTACAAGATGTTTCACTGCATGACAGAATGCAATGTAGTTCCGACATTGTGGATGTCCGGCACATAGCTCGCGTGCATTTGAAGCGGTATTGAATAGCATATTTCGTGACAGGTGGATTGGTCGTCGAAGCACCATACCATGGCCCGCACATTCACGGGATCTGACGTCCCCGGATTTCTTTCTGCGGGGAAAGTTGAAGAATATTTGCTATCGTGATCCACCGACAACGCCTGACAACATGCGTCAGCCCATTGTCAATGCATGTGCGAACATTATGGAAGGTGAACTACTCGTTGTAGAGAGGAATATCGTTACACGTATTGCCAAATGCATTGAGGTTGACGGACATCATTTTGAGCATTTATCGCATTAACGTGGTATTTACAGGTAATCACGCTGTAACAGCATGCGTTCTCAGAAATGATAAGTTCACAAAGGTACATATATCACATTGGAACAACCGAAATAAAACGTTCAAACATACCTACGTTCTGTATTTTAATTTAAAAAACCTACCTGTTACCAACTGCTCGTCTACAACTGTGAGCCATATGTTTGTGACTATTACAGCACCATCTATCACAAAGCGAGAAAAGTGGTCCAACTAAAACATTCATATTTCTTTACGTACTACACGAATATGTAATAAAAATGGGGGTTCGTATTAGAAAAAAACGGACCACCCTGTACATGGACCACCCTGTACATACAATTGAGTCAAAGGAATATCATCAGTGCGCACCGAGAAATTGAATGAAGCAGTTGGCGTTTCTGGCGTGTGACGTGATACAGAAAGTAGACAAGCGGAGCACAGACGAATGGGGTATCATCCTAGAGAGGATGAAGGGTACAAATGGGGAAATCCATTGCCATAAGCGAATTTGATAATGAGCAGTTGTAATGGACCGGTGCTTGGGAAAGAGAAACTCGAAAAGACAAAACTGGTCAACGTTCAGGTGCTACAAACGTGAGAATATATGGGAAGCTGTTGAATGACTACGAAATGAGTAGGTGACAAGACGTTGGACTTTCACGCATCAACACAGAACGTGGAGGTCGAAGTTTTGCCCGCTGTGTGTGTTGTCCCCAGTGACAGTGTTTGAAAAAAAACTTGAACGCAAATATTTAAAACAATTAATATCGAGGAGAGCTTTTATCTCGATACTAAATATTGTATTTAGTGCGATACTGGCCGCTGAGGTGGCAGACAATTTGTATCTTTGTATTATTATTATATAAAATGTTGACAAAAACTTTCGAGTGCAAAGAGTAATAATTAGGCACCACACCAACAATGAAAATTAATGTAAAGAAGAACTGCGATCAATTGTCTTCTTTTTATCAGTTCACTCTCTCTCTTGACTGCAGTGTTAGTAGTCGGTCATATTGGTTCACTGCTGTTGAATGTAAGTGCATTTGTAATATCAATTTGACAATATAATAGTTCAATGTTATTGTTCACTTTTATTTGTCAAAGGTGAGCCCTGTGTCATGTCCGTTTCCTTTAAATATCAATATTCTGAGAAATTCTCAGCGCAATTGCAGCCGCCGCTGCAGCTACAGACGCCATTACGTAGCAATCTTAATTTACGAAATTCACGGAAGATAAGAAATCACCCGCTTACAATATAATAAACATTTTTTCCACAGCCGTCCGACGCAGTGGACGAAGACGTACTTTTTAAGATTTTCATTTTCAGTTATTGGCCGAGATCCAGAGCCACGACTCGAACTACAATTAATTGTTAAAAGGGGTAAGAACAATTCTCCCGCGTGTGTGGGCAATTACAAATGATAAAAATTTCATGCATGTTAACAATATTAGCCGAGGCAAAATACAGGGTGATTCAAAAAGAATACCACAACTTTAGGAATTTAAAACTCTGCAACGACAAAAGGCAGAGCTAAGCACTATCTGTCGGCGAATTAAGGGAGCTATAAAGTTTCATTTAGTTGTACATTTGTTCGCTTGAGGCGCTGTTGACTAGGCGTCAGCGTCAGTTGATGCTAAGATGGCGACTGCTCAACAGAAAGCTTTTTGTGTTATTGAGTACGGCAGAAGTGAATCGACGACAGTTGTTCAGCGTGCATTTCGAACGAAGTATGATGTTAAACCTCCTGATAGGTGGTGTATTAAACGTTCGTATAAACAGTTTACAGAGAATTGGTGTTTGTGCAAAGGGAAAAGTTCTGGACGGCCGAGAACGAGTGATGAAAATGTAGCATGCATCCAGCAAGCATTTGTTCGCAGCTCGAACAAGAAGCACAACAATTCATATTTCAGCAGGATGGAGCGCCACCACATTGGCACTTATCTGTCCGTAACTACCTGAACGTCAACTACCCGAGGCGATGGATCGGCCGCCAGGCAGTCCGTGACAGAGCACTTCATCACTGGCCTCCAAGAAGCCCTGATCTTACCCCCTGCGATTTTTTCTTATGGGGGTATTTTAATGATATGGTGTTTCGGCCACCTCTTCCAGCCACCATTGATGATTTGAAACGAGAAATAACAGCAGCTACCCAAACTGTTATGCCTGATATGCTACAGAGAGTGTGGAACGAGTTGGAGTATCGGGTTGATATTGCTCGAGTGTCTGGAGGGGGCCATATTGAACATCTCTGAACTTGTTTTTGAGTGAAAAAAAACCTTTTTAAATACTCTTTGTAATGATGTATAACAGAAGGTTATATTATGTTTCTTTCATTAAATACACATTTTTAAAGTTGTGGTATTCTTTTTGAATCACCCTGTACAAAAACATTATTTCAGTTCTTAAATGAAATGACATGTGTTTCAAGATTGGCTTGTATTACAGAAACTAAAGTGAGCAAAACGTCTGCTCATGACCAATCATTATTGACCAACTAGTTGTGAAAAGCATAAAAATCAAATTCAAAAAACAATTTAAAACCAAACCAAAACTAAATCTCAACCGTTTTGAAGAGCTCATTTCACACCATTTAATTATTATTTTATTAATGTGCGCAATGTATATATAACTATGTGAGGTATGTAAGGTAGGACGGGCGGCGATCTGTGGCAGATCTAAAGATAGGGTACAGTTCTGGTATAGGCACAAGTGTTTCGGAGCCACACAGTTGAGCGCACACTTAGCGAAACTGGGGCTCCGCTGTAGACGATGCCTACATGTTCCCATGTTGACAACGAACTGTCATTTAGTAATGTAATGGGCACGGGATCGTGAGATGATACCGTGGATCAATGGAAAAGTGTCATCAGGTTGGATGTATCACATTTACAATGAAATAAACACCCTTACCTGCTAACAGGCGTTGACATACGTCAACGGGGACAGATGAAAATGTGTGCCCCGACCGGGACTCCAACCCGGGATCTCCTGCTTACATGGCAGACACTCTATCCATCCGAGCCACCGAGGACACAGAGGATACCACGACTGCAGGGATTTATCTCTGGCACGCCTCCCGCGAAACCCACATTCTCAACGTATTGTCCAGCACTACATTCGTAGTGCCCCTGCCCATTATACTCATTACCCGCGGTGCGTTGCCGATTCCCGAAAGAGTTCGGGCACTGTTTGTGCATTCGCACAGAAGAAGAGGATGGTCAAGTGGCCGGTGAGCCTTAACTATATATATATATATATATATATATATATATATATATATATATATATATATATCTATCTATATGAAGATGGTATCTGTTCTTTCGGACATTTTCGAATGGACAGATAGCATCTTAGAATATGAATCACCTGGTCGTGTCCAGATGGCCTTCATGCAGGCAAATGAATGGCTGCTCGAAACATACGTCGCGCCACAGACTTACTCTGGCGGCGGCGCCGTTATACTATCGGGGACCTTAATCTGTGTTGCCTTGCGGCATGTTGTAGTAATTGAAAAACCATGGCAGCTGTGGAATACGTGAACATTATTGTAGACCACCTGCATCCTTCACGCTAGATGACATCCCCTATTTTCATGCCATCTTTCAGTAGGATAAAAGTCCGGATCTCAACGCGACTATCATTCTACTGCGCTTTGGGAAGCGAAGTAATGAACTCACGTCGATGTCATTATCCCCGGATTCTCCAGGTATGAACGCGATGGAACACATCTGGGATGGTACCAGCCGGCGGTTTCTGCCTTGCAAATCACGGCCTGTAATTTACGGGAATTGTGTGATTTGTGGATAGAGATTTCGTGCGAGATGCTTCAGGAAACTTGTCGAGGACTTGCCGGATACGTGCGACACACAATCGCTGCTGTATAAGGTGCTTGACATTTCCAGGTGATGTGCTCGATTTTCCTTTTACACTACTGGTCATTAAAATTGCTACACCACGAAGATGACGTGCTACAGACGCGAAATTTAACCGTCAGGAAGAAGATGCTCTGATATTCAAACGATTAGCTTTTCAGAGTATTCACACAAAGGTGACACCTACAACGTGCTGACATGAGGAAAGTTTCCAACCGATTTCTCATTCACAAGCAGCAGTTGACCGGCGTTGCCTGGTGAAACATTGTTGTGATGCCTCGTGTAAGGAGGAGAAATGCGTACCATCCCGATTCCGACTTTGATAAAGATCGGATTCTAGCCTATCGTGATTGCAGTTTATCGTATCGCGACATTGGTGCTCGCGTTGGTCTAGATCCAATGCCTGTCAGCAGAATATGGAATAGCTGGGTTCAGGAGGGTAATACGGAACGCCGTGCTGGATCCCAACGGCCTCGTATCACTAGCAGTCGATATAACAGGCATGACTGTAATGGATCGTGCAACCACGTCTCGATCCCTAGTCAACAGATGGGGACGTTTGCAAGACAACAACCATCTGCACCAACAGTTCGACGACGTTTGCAGTAGCATAGACTATCAGCTCGGAGACCATGGCTGCGGTTACCCTTGACGCTGCATCGCAGACAGGAGCGCCTGCGATGGTGTACTCAACGACGAACCTTGGTGCACTAACGGCAAAACGTCATTTTTTCGGATGAATCCAGGTTCTTTCCGGAAAGAGATTTTCACTCTGCAGCGGAGTTTGGAAGGTAGGTGACGAGGTGCTGGTAGAAGTAAAGTTGTGACTACCGGGCGTGAGTCGTGCTTCGGTAGCTCAGATGGTAGAGCACTTGCCCGCGAAAGGCAAAGGTCCCGAGTTCGAGTCTCGGTCGGGCACATAGTTTTAATCTGCCAGGAAGTTTCATATGAGCGTACACTCCGCTGCAGCGTGAAAATCTCATTCTGGAAACATCCCCCCAGGCTGTGGCTAAGCCATGTCTCCGCAATATCCTTTCTTTCAGGAGTGCTAGTTCTGCAAGGTTCACAAGAGAGCTTCTGTAAAGTTTCGAAGGTAGGAGACGAGGTACTGGCAGTAGTAAAGCTGTGACTACCGGGCGTGAGTCGTGCTTCGGTAGCTCAGATGGTAAAGCACTTGCCCGCGAAAGGCAAAGGTCCCGAGTTCGAGTCTCGGTCGGGCACACAGTTTTAATCTGCCAGGAAGAATCCAGGTTCTGTTTACAGCATCATGATGGTCGCATCCGTGTTTGGTGTCATCGCAGTGAACGCTCACTGGAAGCGTGTATTCGTCATCGCCATATTGGCGTAACACCCGGCGTGGTAGAATGGAGTGCCATTGGTTACACGCCTCGGTCACCTCTTGTTCGCATTGACGGCACTTTGAACAGTGGACGCTACATTTCAGATGTGTTACGACCCTTGGCTCTACCCTTCATTCGATTCCTGCGAAACCCTACATTTCAGCAGGATATTGCACAACCGCATGTTGCAGGTCCTGTACGGGCCTTTCTGGATACAGAAAATGTTCGACTGCTGCCCTGGCCAGCACATTCTCCAGATCTCTCACCGACTGAATACGTCTGGTCAATGGTGGCCGAATAACTGGCTCGTCACAATGCACCAGTCGCTACTCTTGATGAACTGTGGTATCGTGTTGAAGCTGCATGGGCAGCTTTACCTGTACACGCCATCCAAGCTCTCTTTGACTCAATGCTCAGGTGTATCAAGGCTGTTATTACGGCCAGAGGTGGTTGTTCTGGGTACTGATTTCTCAGGATCTGTGCAGCGTGAAAATTGCATGTCAGATCTAGTATAATATATTTGTCCAATGAATACCCGTTTATCATCTGCATTTCTTCTTGGTGCAACAATTTTAATGACCAGTAGCGTACTTGTAATCTCCAGTTCCTACCTGCTGCCTAAGTGCTAAAAGAAGTATCTGAAATAATAACGTCTGTCAGTAGTTTATACACTACCGGGAAAAAATCAGTACACCTGGAAAGACGACGTCGATTTTGATCCAATGGCGGCATATGCCACCTGGGTGGTAGTTGATATACTGAAAACGGTTCCACTGTAGATAGTGTAGTGGCTTAGATACCAGATCGCCTTCTGTGTCTACCATTCAACAGGGAATGCTCACAGCCAGAAGGCTCAGTGTGATTCAGACTTGTGAATCAAGCAGGCAACCACGGCACAGAGACGCACTCGTGCTTCCTGTACCCAACTGAGCGAGTTTGAAAGGTTTCAAACTGTGGCCTTCTAACTGCCGGGATGGGCGATTCGGAGAATTGGCAAACAGGTTGGACGTGCTGCTTCAGTTGCGCAACGGTGCTATCAGTGGTCACGTGAACATTCTCACACCAGTAGACGTGGTCCTGGGTGACACACGGGAGACGGACGGTTTTTAATGAAAATATACTAATCCAACTTGAAAATTAACCCATGTTTATTTACACAAAATCAAAGCTCATTATTTGCCATTTTAGTTAACAAAGTAATTTGTGAAAAATAATGTCGTCAAGGTGGTGTCCATCATTTCGAATGCAGGACTCAAATCTCTTGTCAAAAGCCGGCCGGTGTGGCCAAGCGGTTCTAGACGCTTTAGTCTGAAGGCGCGGGACGGCTACGGTCGCAGGTTCGTATCCTGCCTCGGACATGCATGTGTGTGATGTCCTTAGGTTAGTTAGGTTTAAATAGTTATAAGTTCTAGGGACTGATGACCTCAGATGTTAAGTCCCATAGTGCTCAGAGTCATTTGAGCCATTTTCTTCTTAAAATCCTCCATCACACTGACTAAAACCTCTGCAGGGATTCCAGCAATTTCTTGAATGATTGCATTCTTCAACTCGTCCAAATTTCGCGGTTTGTGGTTATAGAGACAGTTATTAAAGTACCCCCACAGAAAAAAGTCACAGCCGCGCGGGATTAGCCGAGCGGTCAGGGGCGCTGCAGTCATGGACTGTGCGGCTGGTCCCGGCGGAGTTTCGAGTCCTCCCTCTGGCATGGGTGTGTGTGTTTGTCATTAGGATAATTTTGGGTAAATAGTGTGTTACCTTAGAGACTGATGACCTTAGCAGTTAAGTCCCATAAGATTTCACACACATTTGAACATTTTTGAAAAAAAGCCACATACTGACAAGTCGGGAGACCTGGGAGGCAAAGGAACATCGCCAAAACGTGAGATAATCCGGCCAGGAAACATGCGTCTAAGAACTGTCATTGAAGTGTTTGCGGTGTGCGATGTTGCCCCATCCTGCTGGAACCAAACGCGTTTTAAAGAGTTTCGTCATCTCCTTAGTTCTGGTTTCAAGATTGTTTCAAGCATACGAATGTAACGAACCGAATTAACAGTAACGTGGCCCCGTTCTCTTCAAAAAAATAAGGTCCGATAATGTCAACAGAGCCAAGAGCACATCAGACTGTTACTTTTTCTGAGTGTAGAGGACGCTGGTGGATAAGGTGTGGATGGTCTGGAGCCCAGTAACGTAGGTTTTGCTTATTCACGGTGCCGTTTAAATGAAAATGAGCTTCATCGCTCATCAATAAAATTTCATTTTCATTCGATCCCAAAATCACTTGGATTCTGTAAGCGAAATCTTCTCGTACAGCAAAATCACTTTCCTTAAGTTGCTGGACAATGAGCATTTTGTAGGGACGGAATTTTAATTCGTTATGCAAAAATTCGTCTAACCGATTCACCATTGATTCGTAACTCACTAACATGACGTCTATCTGACCGTCCTGGGCTTCTGACTGCCGCTTGCCTTACCCATTCAACATTTTCTGGTGTCGTTACTCTGCGTCTCTGGCCAGTATGCTTCTTATCCAGTACGTTTCCAGTTGATATGAAGTTATCCACCCATCTGAGGATTGTGTTGCGGCTTGGAAAAGCTCCATGTCGACCAACATTAAACTGTGCACGAAACAATCGCTGCACAGCAATAACAGACTCACCACTTTTCACGAAACTGTCATAGACAAACACTCGACTTTGCAAGTCCCACTGCTACATAGTGACTGAAAAAATGAAATGGCGTCTTGTGTGGATCAGTACTATCCCTCCACCGCGCCCTCAGTACTACGCAGTTCAAAACCGTCCGTATCCCCTGTGTCACCCTGTATCTGGACGCCACACATCAGATGGATGTCACGATCTTCGTATTGAAAGGGTAGAACTGGTAGATCGTACAATTACCACAGCACACATTAGTCCCTCTAATCCACAAACCACCCAACCAACCAAGCACAGCGCACATAAGAGGGCCTGTTAGCCCAGACGTGTCGACACAAACAGCTGCGAACCGTTTATTGCTATTGGGACTGCAGGCACGCACACCTCTAGCCCTTCATTCACTGTCACCACAACATCGACGTGCGAGGCTGGACTGGTGCTGTTGGAGGATGTGATGGCGCGCCATGGTCTTCAGCGATGAAAGCAGATTTTGCCTGCAGGCAAGTGATGGTTATTTGCGTGTACGACGCAGACCTGGTGAACGCTGACTTATAGACATCATTTGTTCAACACACTCTGTCCCCATCCCAGGCCTTATGGTCTGCGGTGCGATAAACTACAACTCTTACGGTATATTGATAATTTTTACTTATGGACCGTCTGACAGCAACTGAATAAAACACAATTTTAGTGCCATACGCGTTTCGCCTTTATTTTCTGCAAGGCATCATCAGAGGCCTGGAATATGTACATATGTTTGCTATTTAATTTACATTTTTGTCACTGTACCTATAGGTTATAAACGGTTCTGGTGGTTGGTATTTGCTATTAAGTAGTAATGTTTTGAACTGTACTTACAGGTTGCGTGGACAATTTCCTACATATTACGCTCCTGTTGCATTTTTGGTGTTGTTCTTCTTCTTATGACCGCCAGTTTGCGGTTTTTTTCCCCATTCCACAACACTATGCACTGAACGCTTGTTTTAAAGCAATGTTTTGGTTTCTCTTGCCGACTGTCAAATGTTTTTGCCAAAGATCGAATGTTATTGCCAAACTTATGGGTGTAACTATTGAAGTATCTGTGGTCTGTTCGTGTATGCATTTGTGTGTGTGTGTGTGTGTGTGTGTGTGTGTGTGTGTGTGTGTGTATTTTGGTGTTTATATATTGCTGTGTGTGTGTCCAGATGATGTGGGGAAGAGTTTTCTTTTTTAATTTTTTATTATTTTTTGTTTTATGTTATCATTTCCTTTACTAAGTGTAGTAGGGAGCCTGTGCTGATGTGTGTTTGTTCATTTATCACATGTTTGTTTTCTGCTATGGCTTTCTGGATGTGGAAGTTTTCTTGCATTTGTATAAGATGTTTGTCATGGTTGCTTATTCTCATTATTTTCATTTCTTGTTCCATGTTTGTAGGATGATGGTTGTAGTGTTTCAAATGCTCTGCAAATGTGGAATGGTTTGTTTCATACTTCCAACAACTGATATGTTCTTTGTATCGTGTTTCAAAATTCCTGCATGTCATGCCTATGTATACTGCACCACAACTTTGACATTCAAGTTTATATATTCCTGATTGCTGGAATTTGTCCCTTTATTAAATTTGTCCATAAGTAAAAATTATCAATATAAAGTAATATTACACGCAAATGAGGAAGACAGGACTAAAAAAGTTGTAAACTACGACTCTTGTTCACCTTTGGTGTCTCTGGAGGGGAGGCTAACCAGCGGTCGGTACGTGCAGAATGTTGTTTGACCTGTTGTTTTGCCTTTTCGGCAACGAAAAGGTGATGTGTTTTTCCAACAGGCTATTGCTCCCCCACACAATGCGCGTGATACTCAACGTGCTCTGCAAGACGTGCAGGAACTTCCTTGGCAAGCACTATCTCCTGACTTGTCTCAAATCGAGGACGTGTGGGATATGATGGCACGAGAAGTGAGTCGCATGACTGGTCCACCAGCAAATCTTACAGAAGTACGTAAACAGATAGAGAAGACGTGGCATAACATATCCCAGGACGGTATTCGTCATCTGTTCGATCGATTGGACGCCAAAGTCAGCAACCGCATTGCCGCCCGTTAGGGCTACACCACTTACTAATATGGGTGCTTGAGCATGGGTTCATACCTGGCACCGCAGATCCGCTTGTGCTATTGTTATGTAAATCTAACCATTTCCGGTACGCCATATGCACTGTTAAAACAACATTGTATGTATAGGTGCCTTCCTATTACAGATCCAGAGTATGAATTAATTTCTCAGTTACAGTTGCAAGATGTCGGTTGAGGCCAGACCGTACCACTAAATGGTACTGGTTGGATTGTGTAATAGCTAGTACACTGCCCACTACTCCATTGTGTAGTTATTAAGAACTTGTTCAACTTTATAGGCCCCATCGCACCAGATTAATCAGTCTGCTTCTGTATGCATTCAATTAACTAATCATATCAAGGGAAATGGGATGCTATCTCTAATTTAATGGAAGTGTGGGAGTCCTAATAATTCAAGATATATTCAAATGCAGGTTACATATGTAATTTGTAATATTTTAAACTCTAAACTCTCCGTTCACTGCACATGAAAACGTCGGGCTTAACATAATACACTTATTAATCGTTCACGTGTGGTACAAAGGATCACAGCTGGCAAAGCTTAGTTATATGTTTCGATTATACACACTTTTACATAGAAATAACTGCCCTTTTCATTATGCATGTGTGGGGGCTGGTGGGGGGAGGGGAGGGGAGGTGGCAGACAAGAGAAAACAATAGTACACTACTGGCAACCGGTACGCTAGCAGACTTCATCTGTTCCACGTGGGTGGCCACATGAAAGGAACACCACGGAAATCGCATCAGTTTTAGACGTGACTGATCTAGACCTATTTCTCGCAATCCCAGCAATGTTAAGAAATGGATGGAACGCAAGGACCCGGTATCTACAAGCGTCACAGCACACAACTCTATCTCGTATCACGTACGCCTTGTGACAAAGAGTTTCAGTAACATTTAAAAATAAGACACGAATAGATCTCGAGAAATATATTTGGATTGCGTGTTTCATCAATTTAAGCAAGGAGAAAAACGGTGGGGAATCTGCATGTCCTCATAAGAAATTTGAAGTACTATCTAATGCCACGAAAATGTTTGGAAATTTGTGGTAAGTTCCTATGGGACCAAATTGTTGATGTCACCGGTCCCTAGGCTTACACACTACTTAATCTAACTGAAACTAACTTACGCTAAGGACAACACACGCACCCATGCCCGAGGGAGAACTCGAATCTCCGACGGAGGGAGCCGCGCGAACCCTGCCAAGACGCCTAAGACCGCGCGGCTACCTTGCGAGGCTACGCCACGAGTAACTCATCACAAAGACGGTACGTCTCATTCCAAGAATTTACGGACGGAAATCGCTGAAAACTTAGGAAGCATCACTGGAATAATATAAACTGAAGCAGGCACACAGTGGGATGATTTAAGTAACCTGTATCACGTGACACTCTGGCTAGCATTTCTTTCATTCATACAACAAAGCAGACTTGGTTCAAACAGAAAAAAAAAAGAAACTGATATCGCGAAATATCAGAAATGTTGTACAAATGTTAGTTAACTGAAAATAACGAGTGTGAAGCACTCCATAGGCCTAATTCTCACTACCAGATATCACATTGCCCATCTGGTTCACTCACATATACCGAGAGTTAAAAAATCACCAAACACGGTTAAGTGACGTGCACACTGATTAAGCAGATTTAAGGCGTAGCAGACTATTAGATCAATGATGGCGCCCATCTGACCTCCCATCTTATCATTCTCAACTCTGATGAACGTTCACAGGGGGGCAACAACAAACGCACTTGATGCTACCTCGACTAAATCTGAAGAGTGAACGCCTGTCCTTTTTTCTAACCCCTGAAACCCCGCTCCACAATGCTCCATTTCCTAACCCCTTCATCGCTAAACACGTGACCCCTGTCAACCTCTGCTCTTCAGAGAAAAAAACAGGGTAACCCCTCTGATCAGTGGCCTGTTTGCCTCTCCCGCAACCGAAGATCTGGTGTGTCCTTACACCCACTGGAAACTGGCGGCGTTTTTTGAGAGCTGCTGACTCATTGCCATAACTATTGCTACTTCGAACTGAAAAAAGTGTTGGGACGAAGGGGTTATCTACCGATATGTATCAGTTATTTCTGTGATTTTTCGTGCTTTTACTCTCTTTTAGACAAGGTGGTGATTTACAAATATGAAACTTATCAACCAAAATTTGGCGTTCTCATGTCACAACATAATTTCATTTGGAGCAGGTAGACATCTTAACAGCGGATGGAATCTTTAGGCTAAAGAGCAGGTGATATTCCATGGTAATATTGTAACTCTACCAAGAATACTGTCGTTCTACTGGCAGATGGGAAAACAGCTCCTGGAAAATTATGCTTGAGTAACGAGAGGCACAGTCAGTGAAATTCTTCTCAGAGAATGACTGTGGTAATGTGAAATGAAACAGCGACCTTCATTACTGCTGTGAGTGTGACAAGAATTCTCTCGACGCCTAATGTCATTCACCCCTGTTCTGAAGAAAACTATGGTTGGTTTCTAGTAGTTGTAGCTTTTGGATGCCAGAAAACTCTGCACAAACATCGAGAATCTCATCAGTAACAGACAAGACAGAGTGGGACAATCTTCTTTCTTTTGATATCTAGATTAACGGCCGTCAAATGGAGGACGTGATGGTACAGTATTTTCTTGTAAAGACGTTATTCACCTTCAGTTTTTGGCTGAGTTTGACTACTGAGCACTATGCGTAGTATCACCTACCAAAATGTGGTGAACATCATGCAAAGGCGGTATTTGGAACATTCATATAGAAGATAACGTGCTTATTTACCCCCCACTTTTCAAATATTTTATCGAATTTCTTGACAGTTTGTATTTTAAAGAAATAATCGATACTATTTTTATATCGTATGGTCAATGGCCTCGTTTCACGTGTATTAAGCAACGTCTACAGATTGCACTTTCTTTGTTCAGTTTTTAATATTCACCAAAAAATAACTTTTTGTATCCTAACTCTTTCAACAATAAATGGAGCCGTGCACACTCGTGTAGTATTGTTGTTAGGTGTAGAAAATTTATGAGACTAGTTACTACTTATAACACCAACAAAATTTTTCATTACGTATTCAGTATCAGACTCTCTCTCTTAAAATTTTATTTCACCTGAGCATTTCCTTTCCACAGCAGTCACTCCATTTTCTCGTTCCTTACGTTTGTAATGTAGTCTCTAGTAGATGACCTTGGCACTTGGAATTTTTTCTCTGCTTTCAGCATTCCCATTTATTTAATCGGAAGAACACGACAAACCTCCTGAAGACTTCATGATGAATATGTATGGTTTTTTTCCTGTACGTTTCAATCTTTGATGGTATATTTACTAACATAAATTATTAGCGTTACCTTAAGGTGCGTGTAACCTGAAATCATTCCATTTAGCTGGAAGTCATGGTTCTTCTCATCGGTTTTCTGCAGCCAACGAAAATACTGATGTAAAGTGTTTCACGAGTTACGATCTTAGTGTCAGTGAACTAAACCTCATTTTCATTCTAAATGCTAACACGTGAAATTAAGAAACTGAAGTGCCATCCGAACACTGGGTTCAATTTAAATGAAACGGGGATCACAAAAATATTGATACTTTCTTGAAATGAATAATCTTTGGCCCACAAGCTTTCATCAGCGGAGAGGAGAAAACGTAATACCCTCATCACATGACTGATAGCTGATCGTGTTTTCTGGAAGGTTTTAATTTGCTTATCGTAAACTTGCTTTCATGCCAATTTTCGGTACTAATTAATAACTAGTAACTATATATTATATAATATCTAATTAAATGTATGTAATACTTACATACAATATGAGTGTGTGTGTGTTTTAGGTTTCACTTGCACGCTTAATTGCATTGGACAGAGGTATGGATTAGTGTTTACGGTGCACGACATATATGTCATTAGTGATCAATTATTGTCTTGATCACTGAAATTAACAATGAAGTGGACGTTTTTTTTAAAAAAAACTATCAAGGAGAGATCTGAAAGATAAAAACTAGTGCTCGATGCAAATTTAAAATGGGACACGTGATTAATGAGACGTGTCTCGACTAACGAGAATTGAGCGTCGTGAACTTGACGACATATAACAAAAACTGATATAAAGAAAGACAGCAAGATCAAGGGGTGGAAATTGAAGGCTTGAAACGCAGCTACGTGATAAGAACAAAACGAATGGATGAGGAAGAAAAGAAAAAAAAGTGACAATTGGAATGCAATTAAAGGCCGGCGCCAGCGAATTTGCGCTGTCAGATACTTGGGAGGGCTTGAATATCCTGGAGACTGATTATTAACGAAGTTCTTCGGGCGATTGTGCCCCGAGAAGAAGCGTAAATGAGAGCACGAAATTGTCAGAACTGAAGCCATAAGAATTATAGAATCGTTCTCATTCCTCGATACTTCGACGATGTCAGCCTAAGCATCAGTAATAAAGTAATATTATAATGATATTGGTTTGGAAAAGAGCTCTACAGCGGCAAATATATTATATAATGGTTTGAGGCTCGAATTTCTATAAATAAATTCTCGGCCTAAGATAACTTGAGTTATAGGAGCCACATTGATATCCATATAGGTATCGGCGGAAAAGGCAAAATTGTAAACCTTGGCGGCCGATGAATGTGGGACGCTGCAGCAGAACTTCACCGTGTAGCTGGTAAGTATAAAAAACAGGGGACGTGTCGATACCAGTGCATAAAGTCTCTGCAAATTTCATTGCGTGTATAGTAGCTATGCCTCTCAGACAGGCACTTGAACAGCATTCACAGATGTCAGTATTTGAGAGAGGAGGTGTAGTTGGGCTAAAGAAGCCGGTTGGTATAATCGACGGAACGGTCGGCTTTGGAGTAGGAACGATGGCATTATTCGTCGATGTTGGTAGGAGTGGGTGATCCATGGCCGAACACAGCTTCAAGAAGGAAATAGTCAACCTACAGAGAAGAC
The DNA here is from genome assembly GCF_021461385.2 of Schistocerca piceifrons. Taxonomy (NCBI): domain Eukaryota; kingdom Metazoa; phylum Arthropoda; class Insecta; order Orthoptera; family Acrididae; genus Schistocerca; species Schistocerca piceifrons. The sequence goes on along the minus strand of NC_060142.1, from coordinate 668,320,874 downwards.
AGAACAAGAGGATTGAGTATTCGTATCAACGATCCGATGAGCAATTGGTGCTTCAGTGACAACAAGGACCATTAATAGGTGGATCCTGGTAATGGTGCTAAGCTCACGGAGCCCCTTGCGCCGACTAACATTAACCTCTGTACACGAACAAGCCAGTTAGCAATAGTATCGGGCACATTCGCCCTGAAATCTAATTGAGTGGAGATGAACCGTCTTCAGTGATCATTCCCGCTTCGAACTGAGCCCTGACGACGAGCAAACACATGTCTGGAAACCGACCTGACGCCGGCCGCTGTGTTCGAGCGGTTCTAGGCGCTTCAGTCCGGAACCTCGCGCCTGCTACGGTCACAGGTTCGAATCCAGCCTCGAGCATGGATGTGTGTGATGTCCTTAGGTTAGTTAGGTTTAAGTAGTTCTAAGTCTACGGGACCGATGACCTCAGATGTTAAGTCCCATAGCGCTCAGAGCCATTTGAACCAACCTGACTGTCGCCGGCCATACGGCCCGGCAGTCAGTGGTGATGGTCTGGGAAGTCGTTTCATTTCGTAGCAGGATCCCTTTGGTTGACATCCGAGACTTCTTACAGCACAGTTGTACGCCAGCGATATTCTATGCCCTGTTTTGTTGCCCTTTATGGCAAGACATCCTGGGCTTACATTTCAGCTTGTTATCGTGCTTGCCAAATCCTACCTTGACCGTCAAGGTCACCAGATCTCTCGTCAATCGAGAAGGTTTGGAGCATTATGGAGAGGGCCCTCCTACCAGATCGGGATGTAGACTACCTGACACACCAACTGGACTGAATGCGGCACAATAATCTTCAGAACGACATCCAGCAATGTCAACCAGACCAGCTGCTTGCGTAAGGGCCAGATAAGAACTAATGCGTTGTTTACTTTCTCGATTTGCGAGGCTCTTTCTCTTGCATAAACCATCCAATTTTTCTGAAACTATAATCATATGTTTGTCTGTACATGTACATCACATCTACCGATTTTCGTCGCATTCTGATTAATTCTGAATATGCGTTGTTCACAAATTTGCCGCAACCATGTTCTACTTTCTGTAACATTTATTTCATACAGTAAATGATGGCATTGTATGTATACACACCAACCGAAGTTTTACATCCCCCTATAAATCGAGCATATGTTTTGCTATTGTGATTGTTCCTGCATCGATCGGTAGATCACCCTCTGACGTTGCTTGCAAACATACACACAGTTACTATCGGCGCTACCAACTCACAGAACGCCGCACTCGAATGGATTGCAGCAACTCACTTGAAAGTGAAGCATCGCATGGAACTTATTAGAGATGTGTATGGAACAGTAGCGTGAATATTCATGGAGCCATGAAGGACACTGAATTTTGCTTAGTGGGGTGATCACACTGTTGTAGCCGGCTGTTGTGGCCGAGCGGTTCTAGGCGCTTCATTCCGGAACCGCGCTGCTGCTACGCTCGCAGGTTCGAATCCTGCCTCGGGCACAGACGTGTGTGATGTCCTTCGGTTTGTTAGGTTTAAGTAGTTCTAAGTCTAGAGGACTGATGACCTCAGATGTTAAGCCTCATAGTGCTCAGAGCCATTTGAACCATTTGAACACTGTTGTAGAAATAATTCAAAAGCCTAGATCGCTTAAATACTGTTTACTAGATAACCGGTTTCAACACACTAAAGGTGCCGTCACCGGATATGAATGTAGCTTAACATTTATAAACCATTTGGATATAACGATACATGAGGCAGACCAGCTGATTTAAAATCATTGTCACACAAAATAAAAAATCAGCTGCTCTTATGGTCATTCTTTTCCGTAAGATATATGGTACACCTTGTGGCTGCGGTTTTACATATCTTGTGGAAAAAATGAGAGTGAGAGCAGTTGTTTTTTATTTTGTGTGACAATGATTTTATAACAGCTGGTCTGCCTCATGTATCGATATATCCAAATGGTTTATAAGTGTTACTCTATATTCAGTTCTGATGATGGCACCTTTAGTGTGTTGAAACCGGTTATCCAGTAAACAGTATTTAAGCGGTCCCGAGTTCGAGTGTCGTTCCGGCACACCGTTAATTTGCCAGGAAGTTTCAGTATTTAAGCGATCTTGGCTTTTGAATTATTTCTACGACAATGGATTTCTATGCTCTGGCCCATGTCATCACGTTACACACAGAAGGTTAGTCAGACAGGGAAGTAAACTGTCGTGTGCTTTGGAGTCAAATTGATGTGCGGAGTTGGAATTTGTTCTAGCTGACAGGTAGCATTGAATATCTATACATGCAGATCATCCACGTTCGACAGTACAAGGGACGATCGATATCTACGACTTTTGTTCAAAGGAATCGTGGGATTGGTGTTCCAGAACCGAATTGGGCTTTCGAAGAGGCTGCATGACGTCATGCATCGCATCAAATTGTTAGGAGACGATTTCACAACGAGAATATCCATTCGCGACGACCATGGCTAGCACCGTGGTGTAGATCACAACTCCATGGGCTCTGTTAAAGAAGGGCAAAAAAACATGTAGAGTGGACGCCCCCAGGATTGGCAGTGAGTGTCGTTTACGGACGAAACTCGAGTTTTTTCTTACCCGTATAATCGCAGACAACGGTTTTGGAGGAAATCTACCAATCGAATGCCTGCAAAAATGTGTCTGTGGGCCATTACGTGGGGTCATGGCCTCACCTCTGGATGGCGTTGTGCAGAATCGTAAAGGCCGGCCGGAGTGGCCGAGCGGTTAAAGGCGCTACAGTCTGGAACCGCGCGACAGCTACGGTTGCAGGTTCGAATCCTGCTTCGGGCATGGATGTGCGTGATGTCCTTAGGTTAGTTAGGTTTAAGTAGTTCTAAGTCTAGGGGACTGATGACCTCAGATGTTAAGTCCCATAGTGCTCAGAGCCATTTGAACCAACCTGACTGTCGCCGGCCATACGTCCCGGCAGTCAGTGGTGATGGTCTGGGAAGTCGTTTCATTTCGTAGCAGAATCCCTTTGGTTGACATCCGAGACTTCTTACAGCACAGTTGTACGCCAGCGATATTCTATGCCCTGTTTTGTTGCTCTTTATGGCAAGCCATCCTGGGCTTACATTTCAGTTTGTTATCGTGCTTGCCAAATAATACCTTGACCGTCAAGGTCACCAGATCTCTCGTCAATCGAGAAGGTATGGAGCATTATGGAGAGGGCCCTCCTACCAGATCGGGATGTAGACTGCCTAACACACCAACTGGACTGAATGCGGCACAATAATCTTCAGAACGACATCCAGCAATGTCAACCAGACCAGCTGCTTGCGTAAGGGCCAGATACGAACTAATGCGTTGTTTACTTTCTCAATTTGCGAGGCTCTTTCTCTTGCATAAACCATCCAATTTTTCTGAAACTATAATCATTTGTTTGTCTGTACATGTACATCACATCTACCGATTTTCGTCTGATCAATTCTGAATATACGTTGTTCACAAATTTGTCGCAACCATGTTCTACTTTCTGTAACATTTATTTCATACAGTAAATGATGGCATTGTATGTATACACACCAACAGAAGTTTTACATCCCCCTATAAATCGAGCATATGTTTTGCTATTGTGATTGTTCCTGCATCGATCGGTAGATCACCCCTGACGTTGTTTGCAAACATACACACAGTTCAAAATGGTTCAAATGGCTCTGAGCACTATGGAACCTAACTACTAAGGTCATCAGTCCCCTAGAACTTAGAACTACTTAAACCTAACTAACCTAAGGACATCAAACACATCCATGCCCGAGGCAGGATTCGAACCTGCGACCGTAGCAGTCACGCGGTTCCAAACTGACGTGCTTAGAACCGCACGGCCACACCGGCTGGCATACACACAGTTACTATCGGCGCTACCAACTCATAGAACGCCGCACTCGAATGGATTGCAGCAACTCACATGAAAGTGAAGCATCGCATGGAACTTATTAGAGATGTGTATTAGAGATGTGTATGGAACAGTAGCGTGAATATTCATGGAGCCGTGAGGGACACTGGATTTTGCTTAGTGGGGTGATCATACTGTTGTAGCCGGCCGTTGTGGCCGAGCGGTTCTAGGCGCTTCATTCCGGAACCGCGCTGCTGCTACGCTCGCAGGTTCGAATCCTGCCTCGGGCACGGACGTGTGTGATGTCCTTAGGTTTGTTAGGTTTAAGTAGTTCTAAGTCTAGGGGACTGATGACCTCAGATGTTAAGTCCCATAGTGCTCAGAGCCATTTGAACCATTTGAACACTGTTGTAGAAATAATTCAAAAGCCTAGATCGCTTAAATACTGTTTACTAGATAACCGGTTTCAACACACTAAAGGTGCCATCACCGGATCTGAATGTAGGTTCATATTTGTAAACCATTTGGATATAACGATACATGAGGCAGACCAGCTGATTTAAAATCATTGTCACACAAAATAAAAAATCAGCTGCTCTTATGGTCATTCTTTTCCGTAAGATATATGGTACACCTTGTGGCTGCGGTTTTACATATCTTGTGGAAAAAATGAGAGTGAGAGCAGTTGTTTTTTATTTTGTGTGACAATGATTTTATAACAGCTGGTCTGCCTCATGTATCGATATATCCAAATGGTTTATAAGTGTTAATCTACATTCAGATCTGATGATGGCACCTTTAGTGTGTTCAAACCGGTTATCCAGTAAACAGTATTTAAGCGGTCCCGAGTTCGAGTGTCGTTCCGACACACCGTTAATCTGCCAGGAAGTTTCAGTATTTAAGCGATCTTGGGTTTTGAATTATTTCTACGACAATGGATTTCTATGCTCTGGCCCATGTCATCACGTTACACACAGAAGGTTAGTCAGCCAGGAAAGTAAACTGTCGTGTGCTTTGGAGTCAAATTGATGTGCGGAGTTGGAATTTGTTCTAGTTGACAGGTAGCATTGAAGATCTATACATGCAGATCATCCACGTTCGACAGTACAAGGGATGATCGATATCTACGACTTTTGTTCAAAGGAATCGTGGGATTGGTGTTCCAGAACCGAATTGGGCTTTCGAAGAGGCTGCATGACGTCATGCATCGCATCAAATTGTTAGGAGACGACTTCACAACTAGAATATCCATTCACGACGACCATGGCTGGCACCGTGGTGTAGATCACAACTCCATGGGCTCTGTTAAAGAGGGGCAATAAATCATGTAGAGTGGACGCCCCAGGATTGGCAGTGGGTGTCGTTTACGGACGAAACTCGGGTTTGTTCTTACCCGTATAATCGCAGACAACGGTTTTGGAGGAAATCTAGCAATCGAATGCCTGCAAAAATGTGTCTGTGGGCCATTACGTGGGGTCATGGCCTCACCTCTGGATGGCGTTGTGCAGACTCGTACAGGCCGGCCGAAGTGGCCGAGCGGTTAAAGGCGCTACAGTCTGGAACCGCGCGACAGCTACGGTTGCAGGTTCGAATCCTGCCTCGGGCATGGATGTGTGTGATGTCCTTAGGTTAGTTAGGTTTAAGTAGTTCTAAGTTCTAGGGGACTGATGACCACAGCAGTTAAGTCCCATAGTGCTCAGAGCCATTTGAACCAAGAATCGTACAGCTCTCCGGTGCAGGGACGAGATTCTACAGCCGGCAGCGGTGGCCGAGCGGTTCTAGGTGCTTCACTCCGGAACCGCGCGACTGATACGGTCGCAGGTTTGAATCCTGCCTAGGGCATGGATGTGTGTGATGTCAGGTTAGCTAGTTTTAAGTAGTTCTAAGTTGTAGGCGACTGATGACCTCAGATGTTAAGTCCCATAGTGCTCAGAACATTAGACTCTACAACAAATAGTGGGATCATACCGCCAACGTTTTGGTGGCAATTTAGTTTGGATGGATTAAAAGTTGTACAGTCATCGTGCTGTTCTGGTCAGCACATTCGTTCAGCATGGTAGGATCACCAGAATGAAGTGACCTACCTGTTCCCCGGACGTGACCACAGTCGAACGCGTGTGTGATCGATTGAAGCGAGCCGATTTTGGTCGATGACAACGATCACGTACTATGTGCGATCAGGGTGATCTTGTCGATAGTATGCCACGAAGGATTGAAGCTTGCATCGAGAAAAGGGGGAAGTTGCACCTCACATTGCCGTTGATCAAGTGTGGTGCGGAATCCCCAACCCACCCCCATATTTTAATTTCTTTAATGTAGGTTAATTCTTACAAAGAAGAAGACAGCAACCAGCCACTATTAATACTGCTATTTATTTAGGTAAATAGCGCCGTTACTAGTTCCCAACTGGCAAGTTCATCATCAGACGGCTGTTCACATGATTTGCAAGATACAATTTACATTATCGTCAGTTTTCGATTTTTATTCTTCCACTGTGGCGTAAACTGATGATAATGTAAAGTGTATCTTCCAAATCATGTGAACAGCCGTCTCATGATGAACTTGCCAGTTCGAAACCGGTAACTGCGATATTTATATAAATAAATAGCAGTATTGATAGTAGCTGGTTGCTGTCTTCTTCTTTGTAAGAATTAACCTACATTAATTGTACACAGCCACGGTCTCACCATGTCAGTTTTAGACAAAATAGCTTTATTTTCTTTTATTTTTTATGGCCAGGATACACTGAAAATGAATATGTATGCATGCCACAGAGCCAGTTTTATTTTTCTGTGCCATAAATTTCGAAACAAAGGGGTGATGCAGACCTTCTGTTGATGTATGTGTGTTAATATACTATTCATCGCCAGCCAGCCGTCTCAGTGGCGTAAGAGGACTGACGACTCTCCCAAGAAGACCTCGCGTAACACTAGCGGTGTAGAGGTGGAGGCCCCACCACCATTCACTCTACTGATTACTGGCAACGTTTTAGATGATTTCACGTTATTTGTAAACAACAAGGGGAAAACATATTGGATGGACACACTGGTAACGTACCTACATCGAGCAGTGTCAGTACATTTGATATCTCAGAAATCTTAAATCTGGTTACTTGGAACGTTAGATCCTCCCCTCCCACAAAACAAATAGAACTGTGTAGTCAGCTGAAAAAAAATTCTCCAATTACGAGGACTAAAACTAAGCTCAGGGGAACAATAAACTTAAGAGATTACTTGGAGTGCAAAAGACCACAGGCGTTCGTTCTGCACGGGGAAGAATAACATATCAAATGTGGAAGAGCAGAATTAGATCACAACTTCATCAACGATACATTTTTAATGATAAAATTAAAAAGTAATGTGGGGACCCTCACTGTAATCGGCGTATCTGCCACAAGCAGTCAACGCGATGGGGATTCTAAAGCACTGGATGAACAGCTGCGAGAAATAGCTGAACGTACCCAACAAAACAGATCACGTTACAATAAATGGGAATCCCAGCGCCAGAACTGGAAACCAGCCAACTGAAAATGCAGCAGGATCTTTTGGAGAAAAAAAAAAAAACATTTATGGGAACGATGTAAGATTAACAGAATTTGCAAGCCCAAATAAACTTAAGACAATGAAAAGGTTGTTTACAAAGAAAGACATAGGGGAGACCAAGAGAATCGCGCCACCTTAAGATGAAATGATTTTAACTTAAAAATTAATTATAATTACATAAATATAATAAATGGCTCTGAGCACTATGGGACTTAACATTTGTGGTCATCAGTCCCCTAGAACTTAGAACTACTTAAACCTAACTAACCTAAGAACATCACACACATCCATGCCCGAGGCAGGATTCGAACCTGCGACCGTAGCTGTCGCGCGGTTCCCGACTGAGCGCCTAGAACCGCGAGACCACCGCGGCCGGCATAAATATAGTACAACAGTTCTTAATTAAATGTATGCACAGTAATGGGATTTCCGCAGGTACATGGGAAATTTCTTCATATCCTTGGGGCGATAATAGTACCTGCTATAAAAATAAGAAAATAACAGAAAATACAATAAATCAAGTAATTTATTGAAAAGTTTGTTAAATAATGATATTTTTATACAGTTAATGTTTACAACACACAGAGATGCAACACAAAGAGATTAAAGTTAAGTTTTAAGGTTTCTGGGAAAAGTCACAAATATAATTGTCTGTGTAATCAGCACCACTGCATTCGGAGTGTGTCCATTGTCCACACTGTTGATACTTGAACTAAAGTTCATTGAAGCCGTACTCTCCACAAACAAGGCGCAGTTCAAGATTATCTGATCTTATGTAAAAACATCTTCTTCATTGTCATTGTATAAAAAGTTTTGTCTAAATACATATTGTTTTCATTTGATGAGTTCTCAAATTTAATTCTGCAGCAGGAAGGTAGCGGTTTTTTTTTCTTGGATGAGCCATTCTTCTTTTTAACAGAACACCTCTTTCTCATAGGTATTTACTTGCAAAAGGTTTGTTGCTGGTTTCTTATCAGCTAATTCTTTATTGATAATTTTCTATCTTCATTTACATTTGCTATCTTCAAGAACTAATTTCATAGGAGTGGAAGTTAGAATATCAGAGTACGTTTTTCGCTTCGAATTTCCCTTAACATTAATCACTGGCACTTTGGGAATTGGTGACACCTTATCCAACACTTGAGAAAACATTTTCCCAATTTTATTTCTTGACGACGTTCCAGAGCACCCACAAACTCCAAGCAAACCATCTTACCGTGTACTCATCAAGCCCTTCAGTTTACAAAGAGGTGCTCTATGTCTCTTGAGGGTAGGTTCTCTGTTGTGGTACAGGCCTACTTATGTTTGGACGAAGCTCTGCAAATTGTTCGTTAGTGTTGGAACGATTCACCTATTCATCCTCCTGGTTATCTATGACGAACGGGTATATAGCCTGAGGTGATGCAAAGTCCTCTCCTTTAAACTTATCTGCATTTACTGGGAATATTACGGTACTTTTAAACATGGAAAAGCTTTCCTCCGTTGTTGCCACATTCATATAGGCAATAATGAATATTTTGGCCATGTCATACGGTGTTCTCTCTCTGTATAAATTTGATCTCATGAATTTGTAACATTTCTTGTTGAAAGCTTTTTACAGCGGACTGAAAAATGTAAGGTCAAGTGGTTGTATTTTGTGAGATGTATACCGAGGAACTGAGAACATATGAATGTGATTTTGTCGAGAAAATTCATACGAATCCGATGATACTTTAACTCTTTGAATATCGAGTAAGAGCAGAACTATCTCTTCTTTTGATGGCGTAGTGAATTTATTGACGTGTTTTAGCCAGTCATTGAAATGGTCTTCACTAGATACTCCATTGTGTGATGATTTGTGAAGGGCACCAGCTGGTTCTCGTCTCTCGAGTAAGGAAGTTGTCCTTTTTCCGGGGAACATGAACATCGGGGGAACGTACTGTCCAGAGGCACTCATAGAGCACACAGCTGTAATATTGCGTCCTCTTTCCCATCTGGTCACACCTACAACTTGTTTTTCACCTTTAGACCTCAAAATATGACCCTGTTTCTGTACCAGTCTTGTCTATGTTGATTATTGTGGATGGTTCAAATTTATATTTACCTATAATTGAACTCAGTTTTTGGAAAAAATATGTCTACCTTCATTTCATTGAACCCAGTCACTCTGTTAATACTTGTTGCAGATGGCTTGGGCAAGGAAATTTGATGATTTCTCCTTAGAAATCCTGATATCCAAGCTTCCACAGCCAACTGCCATTTTACTTTCTCAATTAAAGTGATGCTTGGTTGTTCCTCTGCCAAATCGTATGCCAGCAGTCTCAAATCTCTAATAGCTTCCCATATTATGGTTCAAGGGTTTGTTTTTAATTTTTCAGTCAATCTAAAAGCGTAGACCTAGGTATTTTAAATGCCAGTGCAACACTTTTAAGCGATTTTCGCACAGGAACCTGTCGCACGGCTGCCTGCAGATCTTCTTGAGCCTATTGTTGTCTATTGTGCCTTCCCTGTAGTCCTTATTTGTAGAGGAGGCGCCTGAAATTGTATGAAAATAGCATAAATTTAATGTCGCATTAACCTGGAGTAACGGTGCCACCTTTGTAGGATGGCGGCATAGCCCCATCATATATCGCTAACATGGCGGACGTAAGTAACCTACATCGGAAAGGAACAGAACAAACAAGACTCTTGACATTGAAATGTGCCTACAGAAATACACTATAAACATAAATTAACGTTACATTTGTATTTCTAGTGCAAAATTTACATACATCAATAGTTTGGCAGGCAAAAATTAGACGAAATCTTCAAGAGAAGCGAGCACTGTTTCTCACACAAGCGTGAATGCAACAGACCGCGCTTTGAGTGGTTGTCCGCTAGGTTTCAGCGCGTGCACGGGTATCTCTCTCAGAAGACTTGCATTATGTGTGAGGTGGCGGAATAATCCGCTTTAGCGCGGGTATTCAGGCCTCAAAACAAATTTTTCCAGATCATTAAGATGACGAAAAGCACTGACTGATTACCTAATAGTTAACAGTCAAAAGCCTTCAAAACTGAGGACACCCTGACGTTAATAGTGAACATTACATCGTAGTTTCCAAGATGGAAGCTTGGACGAGATGGAGGAAAGTTGTAATGAATACCATGAAAACAGAACTCGAGCTGCTACAGGGAGGAAGTACGGACGGTCTGTTTCAGAAAAGACTCACTGATTATATAGATCATTCTGAATACTAAGAATATGGAACTTGGATGGATTAATATAAAAACCTTTTGATGAAAGTAGCCAACGAAGTCCTTTGTAAGAAAGCGTTAAATAAAGAAAAAAGAGGAATAAAATATGGAACGAAAGTATAGAACAAAGAGAGAAAGGTAAAAAAGAGTATGTTAAAAATTTCTGCAAATAAGAACACATACTGCAGAGCAATATCCAGGGATCTATTGTGCGACCATCATGAGAGAACTTAGCAATTTCCCCACAATGGCGACACCTAGTAGAATCCATTGAAACTTTGAGAAGATTCTGTCTCTTTAAAGAAGCACGTTTGTACAGAAAATGTCCTTCCTTGCGTAGGTTAGCGCCTTAGTCGGAAAGGGAAACGTCTGAAAAACAAAGGCGTTATCTCCCTTTCACGTTGAAGCAGGCAGTACTTTGCAACTGGTTTTCTTAGCAACTGGCAGGAGGCCTACGTTTTACGTCGGAATCCTACCTAGTAGAGGGTCCTCCGAGGTCATAAAATTCCGGAACTCGTCGCCTCACCCCATTCTTTTTTGTTCGGACATCAGCGGTTGTGGTTACATGGCGCTCTCGGAAGACGCCAGCGGTTATCGCATTAGGCTGTAAGAACATGCCGCCTAGAGTCTCAGGAAGTAGTAGCCCACTGCAACAGACGCAGCAACAGATAAGCAAACAGCTTTTGTGACATTTACGAGTTTCTAACCAGGGTCAAATTTTACTGTATCATCTGTGTGCTTTAATAGTTTCCTGAGTTTCTGCGTGTAAATTTAAAATCTAATAGCCACAGTTCTTACGTTTTCGTGTGGATCAGAAAGTAAACCGATTTTGTGATATATTACAAGTTCCTTATCAGGGGCAAATTATTTAGTTTCACCTGAGTGTTTCGGTAGTTAGGTTCTTCAATATCTTCGTATTACTAGACACAGTTCGTGCGTTTTCGTCAGGGTCTCCAGTAGAGTTGCGCAGCACGTGCTGATAGTCCGTTTATCTGCATAGTTTAGCTTTCCACGGTCTTTGGTATGGACAGGGACTTCGATTGTTGTGTGCGGATGCGAGCCGAGTTGGTGACACTTCGCTCTCAGCTTCAGGCTGTGATGGCTTCGGTTACACAGCTTGAGGCTGCAGTGGATGGGCACCACTCTTGTGGGCCGGCCGTGGGGATCCAACGGACGTCCAGCGCTTCAGAGTCCTCCGATCAGGTCTTCACCGGTGGCCAACCCAGTTACTTCTCGCACTGAAGCTGACCCCTCACTTGTGGTATAGTGGGAGGTCGCCCTGGGGCGAAGCAGGTGGCGAAAGACTTCCCAGGCGGCCGCACGTAAGGCCTCCCCGGTTTGTCTGACAAACAGGTTCCAGGTGCTGTCTGTGGCTGACACTGTCGCTGAGCCGGATGCTGTCGCCTGCCCTGTTTCAGAGGAAAACACTCAGCCTGCAAGATCCGGGCAATCGCAGAGAGTGGGATTATTGGTAGTTGGGAGCTCGAACGTTGGGCGCGTTATGGGGCCCCTTAGGGACTTGTCTGACAAGGAGGATAATAAAACCAATGTGCACTCCGTGTGCATACCGGGTGGAGTCTTTCGAGATGTGGAAAGGTTTCTCCAGGTTGCCATGAAGAGCACATGGTGTAGCCAACTGCAGGTGGTTGCTCACGTCGGTACCAATGATGTGTGTCGCTTTGGATCAGAAGAGATTCTCTCTGGTTTCGAGTGGCTAACGGAAGTGGTAAAGGCTACTAGTTTTGCTTGCAAGATGAAAGCAGAGCTGACCATTTGCAGCATAGCCGACAGGACTGATTGCGGACCTCTGGTACAGAGCCGAATGGAGGGTCTGAATCAGAGGCTTAGACGGTTCTGCGACCGTGTAGGCTGTAGATTCCTCGACTTGCGCCAAAGGGTGGTTGGGTTTCGGATTCCGCTGAATAGGTCAGGTGTCCACTCTACGCACGAGGCGGCTACACGGGTAGCAGGGGCTGTGTGGCGTGAACTGGGCGGTTTTATAGGTTAGAGGGTTTCGGGAAAAAACCAGATGGGCTTCAGTCACAAAGGGTGCAGGCTGAACACAGGAAGGACATAGATACAGGAACCATTGGTATAACAGTTGTAAATTATCGTAGCTGTGTTGGGAAAGTACCAGAGCTCCAAGCGCTAATAGAAAGCACTGATGCTCAAGTCATTATAGGCACTGAAAACTGGCTTAAGCCGGATATAAGCTCAGCCGAAATTTTTACGAAGAATCTAACGGTGTTCCGAAAACATAGGCTAAAGACGGTTGGCGGTGGCGTGTTTGTTGCTGTTAGAAGTAGTTTAACTTGTCGCGAAATTGAAGTAGATACTTACTGTGAGTTAGTATGGGCAGAGGTTATTGTTGGCACCCGGAATAAAATAATAATTGGATCCTTTTACCGACCTCCCAGTTCAGATGATACAGTTGCTGAATTGTTCAAAGAAAACTTGAGTTTGATTTCAAACACGTACCCGACTCATACAATAATAGTTGGTGGTGACTTTAATTTACCCTCGATATGTTGGCGAAAATACTTGTTTAATTCCGGAAGTACGTATAAAATATCATCCGAAATTGTACTAAACGCATTCTCTGAAAATTATTTCGAGCAGTTAGTTCATGAGCCCACGCGAATAGTAAACGATTGTGAAAACACACTTGACCTCTTAGCAACAAATAATCCTGAGTTAATAACCAGCGTCAAAACTGATATAGGGATTAGTGAACACAGGGTTGTCGTAGCGAGATTGAATATTGTAATCCCCAAATCCTCGAAAAATAAGCGAAAAATATACCTTTTCAAAAAAGCAGATAAAAATTCACTTGACGCCATCCTGAGAGACAATCTCCACACATTCCAAATTAATAATATAAGTGTAGACCAGATGTAGCTTAAATTCAATGAAATAGTATCGGCAGCAGGTGAGAGGTTTATACCAAATAAACTAACAAACGACGGAGCTGATCCTCCTTGGTACACAAAACGGGTTAGAATACTGTTGCAGAAACAACGAAACAAGCATGTCAAATTTAAACAGGCGCAAAATCCCCAAGATTGGCGATCCTTCACAGAAGCTCGAAATTTAGCGCGGAGTTCAATGCGAGACGCCTATAACAGTTTCCACAACGAAAATTTGTCTCGAAACCTGGCAGAAAATCCAAAGAGATTCTGGTCGTACGTGAAGTATGTTAGCGGCAAGAAACAATCAATGCCTTCTCTGAGCGATAACAATGGTGATACTATCGAAGACAGTGCTGCCAAAGCAGATTTAGTAAACACAGCCTTCCGAAATGCCTTCCCAAAGAAGACGAAGTACATATTCCAGAATTCGAATCGAGACCAACTGCCAACATGAGTAATGTAGAAGTAAATATCCTCGGAGTAGTGAAGCAACTCAAATCACTTAATAACAGCGAGTATTCTGGTCCAGACTGTATAGCAATTAGGTTCCTTTCGGAGTATGCTGACGCATTAGCTCCATACTTAACAATCTTATACAACCGTTCGCTCGACGAAAGATCCGTACCCAAAGACGGGAAAGTTGCACAGGTCACACCAATATTCATGAAAAGTAGTAGGAGTAATCCACTAAATTACAGGCCCATATCGTTAACGTCGATATGCAGCAGGATTTTAGAACATATACTGTGTTCGAACATTCTGAATTACCTCGAGGGAAACGGTCTATTGACACACAGCCAACATAGGTTTAGAAAACATCTTTCCTGTGAATCACAAGTAGCTCTTTATTCACATGAAGTGCTGAGTGCTATTAACAAGGGATTTCAGATCGCTTCCGCATTCCTGGAATTTCAGAAGGCTTTTGACACTGTACCACACAAGTGGCTCGTAGTGAAATTGCGTGCTTATGGAATATCGTCTCAGTTATGTTATTGGATTTGCGATTTCCTGTCAGAGAGGTCACAGTTCGTAGTAACTGACGGAAAGTCATCGAGTAAAACAGAAGTGATTTCAGGCGTTCCCCAAGGTAGTGTTATAGGCCTTTGCTGTTCCTTATCTATATAAACGATTTGGGAAGCAATCTGAGCAGCCGTCTTCGGTTGTTTGCAGATGACGCTGTCGTTTATCGACTAATAAAGTAATCAGAAGATCAAAAGAAACTGTAAAACGATTTAGAAAAAAATATTCTGAATGGTGCGAAAAGTGGCAGTTGACCCTAAAGAACGAAAAGTGTGAGGTCATCCACATGAGTGTTAAAAGGAACTCGTTAAGCTTCGGTTACACGATAAATCAGTCTAATCTAGAAGCCGTAAATTCAGCTAAATACCTAGGTATTACAATTATGAACAACTTAAATTGGAAAGAACACACAAAACATATTGTGGGGAAGACTAACCAAAGGGTGGGTTTTATTGGCAGAAGACTTAGAAAATGTAACAGACCTACTAACGAGGCTGCCTACACTACGCTTGTCCGTCCTCTTTTAGAATACTGCTGCACGGTGTGGGATCCTTACCAGGTAGGACTGGCGGAGTACATCGAAAAAATTCAAGGAAAAGCAGCATGTTTTGTATTATCGCGAAATATGGGAGAGAGTGTCATAGAAATGATACAGGCTTTTGGCTGCAAATCATTAAAAGAAAGGTGTTTTTCGTTGCGACGGAATCTTCTCACGAAATTCCAATCACCAACTTTCTCCTCCGAATGTGAAAATATTTTGTTGACACTGACCTACATAGGGCGGAACGATCACCACGATAAAATAAGGGAAATCAGAGGTCGTACGGTAAGATATAGATGTTCATTCCTTCCGCGCGCTATACGAGATTGGAATAAAAAAAATTGTGAAGGTGGTTCGATGAAGCCTCTGCCAGGCACTTAAATGTGATTTGCAGAGTATCCATGTACATGTAGATATAGACATGAATGCTTAATGTCGCCCACGCCAAAGCGTGGCCCGAGCAGGATTTCAGGTAGTAAATATGCGCCAACCTGCTGGATGCTGCAAGCCACTTTGGATATCGGCATATGGCAAGAAAACATCGTAACCTTCTCCTCCCTCCCCACAAATCCCCATCCACATTTTGCCTCCTCGACCGAGCTGTCATGTGTACATGTGGTTCATTTGTATATCTTTCCACCCGAGTACCAAAGAGTAGTGGCTAAGCGTGGCTTCTAGATCAACGCCATCCGACGCTCTGCTACCACCAATGCTTTGAAATTTATTGACAATGTCCATTCCCTTTTAGTGATCGTGTTTTGCTTTTACAATATCTGACGAATATATCTGCACAGTATTTTTGGACATTAGCATAGAATGAGCCAATCCCTAACTTTTATGATGGCTTCAATTCTACTGGGTACAGTCTCAATGAGGTGTCTGAATACCTGTTGTGGAATGGCAGCCCATTCTTCCTCGAGATCCGAAACCCTAGAAAGTAGTGATGGACGCTGCAGTCTGGAGCGAAGTCGGTGTTATAACTCTTCCCAAAAGTGTTCCACTGGGCACACGTCGGGCACCTGGGCAGGCCAGAACGTTTCAGGTAGATTGTTGCTTGCAAATCATTTCCTCGTAAGTTCTGGTTTATGATAGGGTGCGTTCCCACGCTGTTACAATCAACGTCTCCGAACTGTTCCTCTACTCTACGCTGCACAGTGCTGTAAAATTTCTTAACATGTTCCGCATTTAGCGTTTTCCAAAGCACGATATCGGGACCGCTTCCTAACCACGGAAAAGACTCCGATACTGTAACATCACTTCGTCCGTACGTCACTCATGGCACTGCACAAGATGGCAGGTTATATGAGAAGGCAGGCTTTCTCGGTGAATCTCGATGATAAAATCTTCTCCGGTTGACAGCCGAGTCAATATGTTGCTCTCCAGCAACGTTTCAGCCACGTTTCTTACTTGCCATCTGCAGGCGAAGATGGGAAGTAAGGAAGTTGCTGAAACGTTACTGGAGAACAACACATTGACTCGGCTGTCAACCGGAGATGATGTTATCGTTTTTCAGGTTTTCGCGAAATCCGTACCTTTCCATGTGATTGCCGCACGGTACAGCGTGAGTCATCACCCCAAATCACTCGTTTCCAGTCATCCCCCGTCCAGTGGCGTCAGCCATTACACCACCTCAGGTGACTACAAAAATGTGTGCCTCACAAGAATCTGTTCGATCATTGTACCTCATTCTTTCTAACTCTCTATGATCAGCCATTACACCAGATGGACTGCTGGTAGGGCAATGGGTTTTGGGAAAAACGACATTTTGTCTATGGAGTGCGTGATTGATTCTCTATTAAAATTTTTTTTGTTTATTTATAGACACAATCATATGTTTATGGCACAGTCATAATCGGTTTCGGCCGTACAATGACCATCTTGAAATGCTAAAGCAACACAAAAGAAAATTTATATTAAAATCTAAAAAATAAGTGCAATATTTAACCACGCTTATTAGTAATCTAGCTGAATTTATGCGAAATATCTATAGTTCATACCTGAAAGCGGCACACACTGAACACAGGTTCATGCGTTGTCAGACTAGCTATAAAATGTGAAACACCGGTCTTATATAGATATAAAAATGTGTTCGATTTTGTCCACCGTCTTTTCGCTAGATGCGCGCGTCCTCTATAAGATAGTCATAATTTTTCGAAAGCCTAAAATATACACACGTATCCCAGTGATAAGACAGCGCTAGGCTTACATATACAAGAGGAGGGTCATAATATTGGTAACATCGACGAACTGCGTCAAATTCTACATGAAGTTAGAAAAAGTAAACGATTAGACATTTTAGAAGAACTGGAGATTTTAGTTACGAGACGCATAGAACCTGACAAACTCCTCAATGAAGAGAATGAATTTACAACAGACGCATACTTCAACATTTACGACGATCTGTTCATCTGAGCGGATCTTTTTTACTACAGCTGAGACTGGAACCTTCCGGCGGTCGAGTATTTCACTGCCCAGTGCGGGCCGCAGTAGATGTCAACAACCTCTAAGGTGGAGCAGCGCGCCATCCACCTGCGGCAGAGCACTGCACTCGTCGTCCTGTCCGTGTCGTCCCTGCTATACTATTGGACAACGGCATAAACAGGCAACAGCCGGTAATACAGCGCCATCGGGCGTCAGAAATACACTCTACAAGTGCTACTAATATTTACATCTATAGCAATGTTTTATCCTTGTTCTGAAATGTTATTTTACTGATTTAACGACCTGTTCTGTGGTTCAAAAATGGTTCAAATGGCTCTGAGCACTATGCGACTTCACTTCTGAGGTTATCAGTCGCCTAGAAAGAACTACTTAAACCTAACTAACCTAAGGACATCACACACATCCATGCCCGAGGCAGGATTCGAACCTGCGACCGTAGTGGTCGCTCGGTTCCAGACTGTAGCGCCTAGAACCGCACGGCCACTCCGTCCGGCACCTGTTCTGTGACCTTAAATTTTATGTACATGTGACCTAATTATTAATTGCAAATTTGTATATTTTAGGCTTTTGAAAGATTATTACTATCTTATAGAGGACGCGCGCATCTAGAGCAAAGACGGTGAACAAAATCTAAGAAATTTTTATATCTATACAAGACCGGTGTTTTACATTTTATAACTAGTTTGACAACGCATGAACCTGGGTTCAGTGTGTGCCACCTTCAGGTATGAACTATAGATATTTCGCATAAATTCAGCTAGATTACTAATAAGCGTGGTTAAATATTGCACTTATTTTTTAGTTTTTAATATAAAAATTTTGTTTGTATTGTTTTAGCATCTGCAGATGGTCATTGTATGGCCGAAACTGGTTATGACTGTATCATAAACGTGTGATTGTGTCAATAAACAAACAAAAAGTTTTTACAAGCGTAGAGGGGCTCACTGATTCCTTCTGCTGATTTCATGCGATTTTTTACATCTGCCACCCGCAATGCCCGACGATCCCTCTCTGTCAGTAAATGAGAAATTATCTGCGGTTGTTCCTTCGTGATTCTGCCTCACAGTCACGTCCTCAGTTGTCGAGTTTGGCTGCTTTAGGACTCAAACGTCTGCGATGAATCTGTTATTCAGGTAACATCCAATGATTCTTCCACGTTCGAAACCGCCGACCTCTCGTGACCGACCCACCCTGTTGTTACTGCTTCTGCACTGATAGTACAACATTCCTCGTTTTCTTTTACACTGGTGGGTTCGCCTCTGGTGGCATTTAGCAGTCAACTGCTCATTAGACAATGATGTATGGATACTTGTAGTCATTTGCAAAAACAGACATAATATCTGCAGGGATACCGCAATCACTTTTTATACACTGTTACTTATTATCCGTCTCGATTGCAAAAATGTTTATTCACATGACCGGTTTCGGTTCCTCTAGAACCATCTTCAGATCTGCAATTTTGGTTTTGGGAGTCATGACAGTCATGACGCAGCATGTGAAGGTTGCTGACTGTGGACGAGTTACTCCTACAACCGAAATTGCGGATCTGAAGATGGTTCTAGAGGAACAGAAACCGGTCATGCGAATAAACATTTTAGCAATCAAGACGGATTATAAGTAACAGTGTACTTGTAGTCAGATAGTGTTGATTTGGGACTGACAGATTTGACTCTGTGCGCCACTGCGACGCCTGATGAGATATATCACGTGGAAGGAGTCTGTTTGAGGAACAAATATAATGGTCTCCGTTGAGGCATGCGACTCAAGTGACGGTTGCTTGGTTGTTTGATTCGGGGGAGAGGACCGAACCGAGGGGTAATCAGTCCCATCGGATTAGCCTGAAGGGATTTAGGGAAACCACGGAACATCTAAATCAATATGAAACTTCCTGACAGCTTAAAACTGTGTGACGGACCGAGACTCGAACTCGGGACCATTGCCTTTCGCCGCGCGGGATTAGCCGGGCGGTCTGCGGCGCTGCAGTCATGGACTGTGCGGCTGGTCCCGGCGGAGTTTCGAGTCCTCCCTCGGGCATGGGTGTGTGTGGGTTTGTCCTTAGGATAATTTAGGTTAAGTAGTGTGTAAGCTTAGGGACTGATGACCTTAGCAGATAGGTCCCATAAGATTTCACACACATTTGAACATTTTTTGAACCTTTGCCTTTCGCGGGCAAGTGCTTTACGACCGGAGCTACCCAAGCACGACCCACGCCCCGTCCTCACAGCTCTACTTCCACCACTACCTCGTCTCCTACCTTCCAAACTTTACAGAAGCTCTCCTACGAACCATGCAGCAATAGCACTCCTGAAAGAAATGATATTGCGGAGACATGGCTTAGCCACAGCCTAGGGGATGTTTCCACAATGAGATTTTTACTCTGCAGTGGAGTGTGCGCCTAAATCAGTATGGGTGGACGCGTGTTTCAACCGTCGTTCTCGCGAATGCGAGTTCAATGTGATAACCACTGCATCACCTCGCTCGGTGACTCAAGTGAGACTCGTATCATGAGAACATTAATCCCGACGTTAAATACGATTAAAATGGTTCAAATGGCTCTGAGCACTATGGGACTCAACTGCTGAGGTCATTAGTCCCCTAGAACTTAGAACTAGTTAAACCTAAGTAACCTAAGGACACCACAAACATCCATGCCCGAGGCAGGATTCGAACCTGCGACCGTAGCGGTCTTGCGGTTCCAGACTGCAGCGCCCTTAACCGCACGGCCACTTCGGCCGGCAAATACGATTAAACTCTAAGGATTTGGCAAGAGCGAAGACAAGCAGTAGAAACTGTCACCGTGTGTGGGCGGGCATTATTTTACTGAAATGTAAGCCCAGGACGGCTTATGTTGCTGAAATGCAAGCCCAAGATTGGTTGCACATGAAGGGTAAGAAAAGGGGGGGGGGGGGTAGAATGTCGACAAATCGATTTGCTGTAAGTGTGCAGCGGATGACAACGAAAGAGGTCTTGCTACAAAGTGATAACCCAGGCCGTCACAGCTGGCTGTTGGGCTGTAATGCGGGTGATTGGTTGGTGTTCCACCACTGTCTGGGGCGTCTCCACACCCGTCTTCGACACGGAATCTCGTTGACTGGAGTAGATTTGGCTTCAGTGGTAAGACCCACTGCAAACTGAGCCCACATGACCAGCCAACACTGGCTGAGATTAATCTTAAATTTTTTCACACAGCAAAGCGGTGTCTCATTAAAGGTGCAATAGTGAGATATACGCCAGAAACTTTCTACGTTTACTTATTTAATCTCTCTCTTTGTTATCCGTTTTCGGACCGATTTGCCCATGTTAGATGGGTTAGGAAAAGTGTGACAAGTTAGATCCCATGTCGTTATTTATAGGTAATCCCACAGAAAGCAGGTGTTGACAGATTTGAAAATTACCGAATTATCAGTTTAGAAAGTCACAGCTTCAAAATACTGACGCGAATTCTTTACAGACGAATGGGAAAACTGGTAGAAGCCGACCTCGGGGAAGATCAGTTTGGATTCCGTAGAAGTACTGAAACACGTGAGACAATACTGACCCTACGACTTATTTTGGAAAATAGATTAAGGGAAGGCAAAACCTACGTTTCTAGCATTTGTAGACTTAGAGAAAGCTTTTCACAATAAGGAGGATATAAGATGAACATCAACAAAAGCAAACGAGGATAAAGGAATGTAGTCGAATTAAGTCGGGTAATGCTGAGGGAATTTGATTGGGAAGTGAGACACCTAAAGTAGGAAAGGAGTTTTGCTATTTGGGGAGCAAAATAATAGATGATGGTCGAAGTAGAGACGACATAAAATGTAGAATGGCAATGGCAAGGAAAGCGTTACTGAAGAGAAATTTGTTAACATCTAGATTTAAGTGTCAGGAAGTGTAGCCAAGTATGGAAGTGAAACATGGACGATTACTAGTTTGGACAAGAAGAGAATATAGGTTTTCGAAATGTGTTGTTACAGAAGAATGCTGAAGATTAGATGAGTAGATCACATAACTAATGAGGAGATTTTGTATAGAATTGGGGAATTAGGGAATTGGGGAGAAGAGGAGCTTGTGGCACAACTTGACTTGAAGAAGGCACCGGTTGGTAAGACATGTTCTGAGGCATCAACGGATCACCAATTTAGTATTGGAGGGTAGCGTGGAGGGTAAAAATCGTAGAGGGAGACCAAGAGATGAATACACTAAGCAGATTTAGAAGGATGTGGGTTCAAAAATTCAAAATGGCTCTGAGCACAATGGGACTTAACATCTGTGGTCATCAGTCCCCTAGAACTTAGAACTACTTAAACCTAACTAACCTAAGGACAGCACACAACACCCAGCCATCACGAGGCAGAGAAAATACCTGACCCCGCCGGGAATCGAACACGGGAACCCGGGCGTGGGAAGCGAGAACGCTACCGCACGACCACGAGATGCGGGCAAGGATGTAGGTTGCAGTAGGTACTGGGAGATGAAGAAGCCTGCACAGGATATAGTAGCACGGAAAGCTGCATCAAGAGTGTGTCAGGACTGAAGACCACAACAACATATATATCGGCCGGGAGAGCAGTGTGCTGACCACATGCCCCTCCATATGCTCATTCAGTGACGCCTGTGGGTTGAGGATGACACGGCGGCCAGTCGGTATCTGGGCCTTCATGGCCTGTGCGGGAGGAGTTCAGTTCGTGTGTGTGTGTGTGTGTGTGTGTGTGTGCGCGCGCGCGAGTAATCGATTCGGTGACAAAGACTAACTGAAGCAACTGCGATTTTCCCCTCAAACGCCCCGGTACATTCAGTTACGCATTTCTTGCTAGAGAAGCATCTTTGAAGTATGCTTGCGATCTAGAATACGCGTATGATGAATAGTCCTGCAAGTTATCATGGTGACAAGTAAAATTTAAAGAGATTACTCGAAGAAGAAAAAAACAATCCAGTGTAAGATAGTGACCAGGAAAAAGTTGGCTAATAAAGAAGATAGCATAGGTTCTTCCTGACGTTTACTTTTGACTGGTTTTCTATACGCGTACAATAAATATTCTTCGGGGCATAATAACAAGTCTTAAGAAAATGGCTCTGATTACTAGAACTTAGAACTACTTAAACATGACTAACCTAAGGACATCACACACATCCATGCCCGAGGCAGGATTCGAATCTACGACCGCAACGATCGCGCGGTTCCAGACTGTAGCGCTTAGAACCGCTCGGCCACTCCGGCCTATTCCACTGGCAATAGTGATATAGATCTTTCCGGCGTTGTCGTATGACAGATTCTCTCACCTCTCTCATTGTGTTTCCGTCCATCCGGAAGCGCTGACTTCCGATGTCCGCAGAGGAGGTGAAAAACGGCCGACACGAAGTTTGCGACAAGGAAGCGCCCGCGCAGTCCGGGCGACACTTGACGCGTACCGTAAACTCGCGCCAAAGCGAGCCGACGTCGACGCAGCCGCGCAGCAGTAATCCCGTGTCCAGCCGTAAGCCAGACTACGGCCATCGCGGTTCACGTAATGGCCCAATAAACCGCGACTGGGCCTTCCGCCGTTAATGTGGGCCGAAACTGCCGGACGAGGACCGGCACGTGTCTGTGCATTCACGTGGGGCTGGCCGCAGCACGAGGATCGGTTGTTCTGAAGCACACGTGTAACACTACGGCCGTTTGAGGAGAAGACCGTGGTTTACCACTATGAAAACACGGCAATAGCGGTATAACTAATAACACGGACAGGAAGCAAGTCTGAAGTTACGGTTACATGTGTTACGAAAACAGGGTAGCCTTTTCACCTCCTTGCAAAACGACAGCTGGATTCTTTAGGTTTTCACTAGCTGTTGTTGTTATTGTGGTCTTCAGTCCTGAGACTGGCTTGATGCAGCTCTCCATGCTAGTCTATCCAGTGCAAGTTTCTACATCTCCCACTACCTACTGTAACCTACGTCCTTCTGAATCTGCTTAGTGTATTCATCTCTTGGTCTCTCTCTACGATTTTTACCCTCGACGTTGCTCTCCAATACTAAATTGGTAATCCCTTGATGCCTCAGAATGTGTCCTACCAACCGATGCCTCCTTCTAGTGAAGTTGTGCTACAGCCTCCTCGTCTCCCCAATTAAGTTCAATACGTCCTCATTAGTTATGTGATCTACCTATCTAATATTCAGCATTCTCCTGTAGCACCACATTTCGAAAGCTTTTATTCTCTTCTTGTCCAGCTATATATCGTCCATGTTTCACTTCCATACATGGCAACGACTTCCTGACACTTAAATCTATACTCCATGTTAACAAATTTTTCTTCTTCAGAAACGCTTTCCTTGCCATTGCCAGTCTACATTTTATATCCTCTCTACTTTGACCGTCATCAGTTATTTTTTTCCCCAAATAGCGAAACTCCTTTACTACTTTAAGTGTCCCATTTCCTAATCTAGTTCCCTCAGCATCACCCGACTTAATTAGACTACATTCCATTATCCTCGTTTTGCTTTTGTTGATGTTCGTCTTATATCCTCCTTTGAAGACACTGTCCATTCCGTTCAACTGCTCTTCCAAGTCCTTTGCTGTCTCTGACAGAATTACATGTCTTCGGCGAACTTCTTCCCTTTCATGTCCCTCGACTCTTACAACTGCCATCTTGTTTCTGTACAAATTGTAAATAGCCTTTTGCTCCCTGTATTTTGCCCCTGCCACCTTCAGAATTTGAAAGAGAGTATTCCAATCAACATTGTCAAAAGCTTTATCTAAGTCTACAAATGCTACATACGTGGGTTTCCCTTTCCTTAATCTAGCTTCTAAGATAAGTCGTAGGATCAGTATTGCCTCACGTGTTCCAACATTTCTACGGAATCCAAACTGATCTTCCCCTATGTCGGTTTCTACCAGTTTTTCCATTCTTCAGAATAGAATTCGCGTTAGTATTTTGTAGCCGTGACTTATTAAACTGATAGTTCGGTAATTTTCACATCTGTCAACACCTGCTTTCTTTAGAATTGGAATTATTATATTCTTCTTGATGTCTGAGGGTATTTCGCCTGTCTAATACATCTTGCTCACCAGATGGTAGAGTTTTGTCAGGACTGGCTCTCCCAAGGCTGTCAGTAGGTCTAATGGAATGTTGTCTACTCCCGGGGCCTTGTTTCGACTTAGGCCTTCCAGTGCTCTGTTAGACTCTTCACGCAGTATCATACCTTCCATTTCATCTTCATCTACATCCTCTTCCATTTCCATAATATTGTCCTCAAGTTCATCGCCCCTGTATAGACCCTCTATATACTCCTTCCACCTTTCTGCTTTCCCTTCTTTGCTTAGAACTGGGTTTCCATCTGAGCTCTTGATAATTACTATTAAAAACAGTCTTGATCACGATTTATTTAACAAGGTGACCGGTTTCGACCACTACTGTGGTCATCTTCAGACCATTGAGTAGGAACCCCTTTCTGTTGGAGAATCATACAAGTGGTTCTCTTTTCTCCAAAGGTCTCTTTAATTTCCCTGTAGGCAGTATCTATCTTAGCACTAGTGAGATAAGCCTCTATGTCCTTACATTTATCATCTAGCCGTCCCCACTTAGTTATTTTGCACTTCCTGTCGATCTCATTTTTGAGACGTTTGTATTCCATTGTGCGTGCTTTATTTACTGCATTTTCATATTTTCTCCTTTGATCAGTTAAATTCAATATTTCTTCTTTTACCCAAGGATTTCTGCTACCCCTAGTCATTATGCCTACTTGATCCTCTGCTGCCTTCATTACTTCATCCCCCAAAGCTACACATTCTTCTTCTACTGCGTTGCTTTCCCCCATTCCTGTAAATTGTTTCCTTATGCTCTCCCTGAAACTCTGTACAACCTCTGGTTTAGCCAGTTTATCCAGATCCCATCTCTTTAAGTTCCCATCTTCTTGCAGTTTCTTCAGTTTTAATCTACTTTTTATAATCAATAGATTGTTGTCAGAGTCCAAACCTGCCCTGGAAATGTCTTACAATTTTAAATCTGGTTCCTAAATCTCTGTACTACCATTATGTAATCTATATGATACCTTCTAGTATCTTCAGACTTCTTCCACGTATACAACCTTCTTCCATGATTCTTGAACCAAGTGTTAGCTTTGATTAAGTTATGCTCTGTGCAAAATTCTACCAGGCGGCTGCTCTTGCATTTGTCAGTCCCAATCTATATTCACCTACTATGTTTGCTTCTTTTCCTTTTCCTACTATTGGATTCCAGTGACCCATGGCTATTAAATTTTCGTCTACCTTCACTATCTGAATAATTTCTTTTATCTCATCATACATTTCATTAATTTCTTCGTCATGTGCAGAGCTAGTTGGCATATAAACTTGTACTACTGTAGTAGGCGTAGGCTTCGTGTCTATCTTGGCCAAAATAATGCGTTCACTATGCTGTTTGTAGTAGCTTACCCTCTCTCCTATTTTTTTTTATTCATTATTGAACCTACTCCTGCATTACTCCTATTTAATTTTGTATTTATAACCCTGTATTCACCTGACCAAAAGTCTTGTTCGTCCTGCCACCGAACTTCACTATTCCCCCTATATCTAATTTCAACCTATCCATTTCCCGTTTTAAATTTTCTAACCTACCTGCCTGATTAAGGGATCTGACATTCCACGCTCCGATCCGTAGAACGCCAGTTTTCGTTCTCCTGATAATGACGTCCTCTTGAGTAGTCCCCGCCCGGAGGTCCGAATGAGGGACTATTTTACCTGCGGAATATTTTACCAAAGAGGACGCCATCATCGTTTATCCATACAGTAAAGCAGCATGCCCTCGGGGAAAATTACGTCTGTAGTTTCCCCTTGCTTTCAGCCGTTCGCAGTACCAGCACAGCGATGCCATTTTGGTTAGTGTTACAAGGCCAGATCAGTCAATTCTCCAGACTGTTGCCCCTGCAACTACTGAAAAGGCTGCTGCCCGTCTTTAGGAACCACACGTGTGTCTGGCCTCTCAACAGGTACCCCTCCGTTGTGGTTGCACCTACGGTACGCCTATCGCTAAGGCACGAAAACTTCCCCACCAACGGCAAGGTCCATGGTTCATATATATTTAGAGAGAGAGAGTGTGTTACAAATAATTTCTTCGGTCTAAATTTTACGTAAAAGACGGCATTAATTCAATCGTGGTTCTGGATGCATATGTTTCGCACAGCCTACTCCGAATACGAGCTGAAATATAGGCTTCTTACACAATGTAACACAAGTATCGACTGAGAGCTCTACATTTTCCTCTCCCCTGCGCTTCTTCCTTAGTCTGCTACTAATTAAGTCGTTTTTGTCGTCATCCAGAATTTCAAGTATGTCTACTTTCCTGCAGTCTTTCACTCAATAACTCTTATTTGCAAGCAGCTTCTTCACAGTGTATGTCCCACTCATGAATCGTCATTATGATCATCTATGTAAGCTTTCTTCCTTCTCCCATTCGTATAAATACTCCTCGTTCGTCATTCTGCCAGTACATAACGTTAGTATCACATCCAAATATTTTTCCTTCACATTTTCGACTGTCTATGATTTGGTGCCATACTGTACTACACTCCAGACTTAGTGAAACTCTTCTTTAACTCTATAGAAATTCCTTTTTCTGTCACCAATTCTTTCAGCTTTTTGAAAGTTCCTTTACCAGTAGATCCTTTCCTTCTTATATCCTACAAACAGCTTGCATTTCCTGCTACCTAACTTCTATACTTTTACAGAATGTTCATGTTTGATTATTTCCAAGTTTCACGGCACTCCCGCTAACGGTTGCGGTTTTCCCTCCGATTCAGCCCATTTTATTTGAGCGTTTTAATACTTTATACTCAGGCATTGGGCACCTGACACAGAGTTTATGTCCGGAATTTCCCCAATCGACCTACACTGGTGAGAGAAAATAAAAACGGACGTCCTGTTTAATAGCGTGTTGATCCACTTATGGAGCGCGATATGAGTTCAGGAAGTCCCTGGCAGATTTATGAAGGAATATGGCGTCAGATGTGTGCGCACAGGTCATGCATTCCTGTATATTTACGGGCTGGTAGCTTGTGGGCCCCGAACTAGCGCCCGATAGAGTCCCAGATGGGTTCCATCGGGTTCAAATAAGGATACTTTGGAGGCCAACAGATCAACGTGAGTTCACTACCACGCTCCTCAAACCACTGGAGCATGATTCTGGTCATGTCACATGACTCAGTTCGTTACCCGGCACACCATCGTGAGCGTTCAGGTGCTGAGTGCAGTCTGGCTTATATACGACGTAAACCTAAGTACAGTGGCACAAGTGAAGATAATTCATCTCTTAGTCTAAATGACCTGCAGTCGACACACTCAGCTGCACACCTGCGGTATTGCATCAGCTTCAGCACAGTGCTGTGGCTCAAGCGCTACCGTTTGTTTGGTTTTCTAACACCTCGTCGCCGTACCACCTCCTCTCACCTCCGACTTTCAAACATGCATCGTCAACCTGTGAAAGTTGTCGTTGTGTCGGCCTTCTGAAGATGCATGCGACTCGCCACGATTTCACCTCGTGTGGAGATTTTTTCATTTCAGAGTAGCATAAACGTGCAAAGGCGCAAATACAAATAATTCGCCGCGCGGGATTCGGCGAGCGGTCTAAGGCGCTGCAGTCATGGACTGTGCGGCTGGTCCCGGCGGAGGTTCGAGTCCTCCATCGGGCATGGGTGTGTGAATTTGTCCTTAGGATAATTTAGGTTGAGTAGTGTGTACGCTTAGGGACTGATGACCTTAGAAGTTAAGTCCCATAAGATTTCACACACACAAATAATTTCTCGTACGCGTTCCAACCTGTTTTTCTAATATTAACATTGAACCCCTCCTAACACTTATGGAAGGGGACGAACACACATGGGTAGTCGCATATGTTGACCATCTGCTCGTCATCATAGTGGTCAAATGCAAACCGTTACCAACTGGTTCCCTAGACATAGACTTACACTTGCTGGATAAAGCGCACACGCACTCACACACACGCACACACCAGTCTGGCATTCACACCACTTGTTTAGTGTTGTCGTTCCACTTTATGTGCCTCCAGATTCGTAAACCTAAGTTATGTGCCTCCATATTAGCAACCCTAAGTTTTTTACGGTAGTTACTGTTCCCAGTCATTTAGCACCAACAGCGTAATCATACAGCAGAGGATTTATTTGGATATTTATGTGCAACACGTTACGTTTATGTTTTTTGTAAAGATGGCAGAGAAAATATAATAAGCTGATGGATGTAATGGGACTTTCTAAAGCTAAATCGTTTCTGCTTAGAGCTTGGCAACATGAACTGCACGCACGCTGTTCAATAGCCCATTACGAAGATAT
The DNA here is from genome assembly GCF_021461385.2 of Schistocerca piceifrons. Lineage (NCBI taxonomy): Eukaryota > Metazoa > Arthropoda > Insecta > Orthoptera > Acrididae > Schistocerca > Schistocerca piceifrons. Next base: position 668,292,056 of record NC_060142.1, on the reverse strand, counting down.
CTTTACAACATTTTCTGACATAACGGTGCACACGATTGTAAAAGAGCAACGTGAAAAAGAAAATCTGGAGTACTATAAAGCAATAACTGCTGCTACGTGCTCTCAAGAAGTTGTTCCTCCTACCTTACTCTGTTTTCGACGACTGCTTTACTAGCACAAATACCGTCAGCAGTTGACCCACCTGAAAAGACAAGAGGAAATTTATATTTATTACGAGTGTATTCCTGACATTTTCTTAATCTGACACAAACACACACACACACACACACACACACACACACACATATATATATATATATTCCAAAACAAGTATCAAATATACAACAGGCCAATAAAATTGCTACACCAAGAAGAAATGCAGATGATAAACGGGTATTCATTGGTCAAATATATTATACTAGCACTGACATGTGATTACATTTTCACACAATTTGGGTGCATAGATACTGAGAAATCAGTACCCAGAACAACCACCTCTGGTCGTAATAACGGCCATGATACGTCTGGGCATTGAATCAAACAGAGATTGGATGGCGTGTACAGGTACAGCTGCCCATGCAGCTTCAATACGACATCGTAGTTCATCAAGAGTAGTGACTGGGGTATTGCGACGAGCCAGTTGCTCGGCCACCATTGACCAGACGTTTTCAGTTGGCGAGAGATCTGAAGAATGTGCTGGCCAGAGCAGCAGTCGAACATTTTCTGTATCCAGAAAGGCCCGCACAGGACGTGCAACATGCGGTCGTGCATTATCCTGCTGAAATGTAGGGTTTCGCAGGGATCGAATGAAGGATAGAGCCACGGGTCGTAACACATTTGAAATGTAACGTCCACTGTTCAAAGTGCCTGCCGTCAGTGCAAACTAGAGGTGACCAAGACGTGTAACGAATGGCACCCCATACCATCACGCCGGGTGATACGCCAGTATGGTGATGACGAATACACGTTTCCCATTGTGTGTTAACCGCGATGTCGGCGAAGACGGATGCGACCATCATGATGCTGTAAACAGAACCTGGATTCATCCGAAAAAAATTACGTTTTGCCATTCGTGCACCCAGGTTCGTCGTTGACCACATCATCGCAGGCGATCCTGTCTGTCATCCAGCGTCAAGGGTAACCGCAGTCATCGTCTCCAAGCTGATAGTCCATGCTGCTGCAAACGTCGTCGAACTGTTCGTGCAGATGGTTGTTGTCTTGCAAACGTCCCCGTCTGTTGACTCAGGGATCGAGACGTGGCTGCACGATCCGTTACAGCCATGCGGATAAGATGCCTGTCATCTCGACTGCTAGTGATGCGAGGCCGTTGGGATCCAGCACGACGTTCCGTATTGCCCTCCTGAACCCACCGATTACACGTTCTGCTAACAGTCATTGGATCTCGACCAACGCGAGCACCAATGTCGTGATAAGATAAACCGCAATCGCGATAGGCTACAGTCCGACCTTTATCAAAGTCGGAAACGTGATGGTACGCATTTCTCCTCCTTACACGAGGCATCACAACAACGTTTCACCAGGCAACGCTCTGAAAAGCTAATCATTTGCATATCACAGCATCTTCTTCCTGTCGGTTAAATTTCGCATCTGTAGCACGTCATCTTCGCGGTGTAGCAATTTTAATGGCCAGTAGTGTACATACTGAATGAGTCGATAGCAGATAGATCTGTCACGAGTCCGCCGTGGCGCTGGTAATCTGCGGCCGAGGTGAAAGTCGAGCAGCGTTGGCAGGTGCGCGATCTCTGTCACGAGTCTGCTACCAACGAGGAAGGAAACACATGGTGCGTTGCCTTGCCGCGGGTAGCGGTCGGTCTGTGTATTGAAGTTGTTGCCGCTGCCGTTAAACAGCTCAAGCAGCCTTCAGCTGTGAGGAGCGAGTGCTGGCTGTGTTTGTCTTCCACTTGTCGGTGTCGTGCACGGAGAACGGGTATCGCGTGAGTGTGGTGGTGCAACAGTCACTGGCTACAGACGGTCGGCCTGTCGTCACCTCGATGTTGTGCGCCGATACCGCGTCCAGATGGACGCTGTGGATTCACGAGCAACAGGTGTAAGGTGTAGGCTTACCATCGTCTCGCTACTGTGTGTCTGGGGTGAGACGTCCCGGAAACATTAAGACGGAGGCATGCTGAGGGTGCTGGAAATGGCTCTGAGCACTATGGAACTCAGATTGGGGTCACCAGTCCCCTAGAACTTAGAACTACTTAAACCTAACTAACCTAAGGACATCACACACATCCATGCCCGAGGCAGGATTCGAACCTGCGACCGTAGCGGTCGCGGGTTCCAGACTGTAGCGCCTAGAACCGCTCGGCCACCCCAGCCGGCAGAGGGTGCTGCAGGTCGAGCACATGTGTGAGCCAGTGTTATTCTGTCGGTAGTTATGCTTCGTGAGGCGTCGTCTTTTTTTCGGGGAGCTTAGCTGTCTTCTGCGCCATGTTCGTGAAGTTGTGTTTAGTGCACGTGAGTTAATGTCTTGTTAAACTATGCATGTCAGTTCGTTGGTCTCTCGTATGCGTCTTCGTGCCTGTTATCACATGTCAAGTTTCGTTCTTTATCGCTCCTATTTGCTAAAATTAGTGTCAAGTATGGGTTGTCGTGTATTTGTGTCTACAATCACATATTTAAGTACTACAAAGGACCGCCCGCATCTCGTGGTCGTGCGGTAGCGTTCTCGCTTCCCACGCCCGGGTTCCCTGGTTCGATTCCCGGCGGGGTCAGGGATTTTCTCTGCCTCGTGATGGCTGGGTGTTGTGTGCTTTAGTTAGGTTTAAGTAGTTCTAAGTTCTAGGGGACTGATGACCGTAGCAGTTAAGTCCCATAGTGCTCAGAGCCGTTTGAACCATACTACAAAGGACCATTTTGCCTTACTGAGACATACACATGTCCATGTGACTCAAGTTAACCGGTGTGCATGCCACGTATGTTCTTCTGCAGAGTTTTCTGTGAATGTGTGAGGTTCAGTGCGCCAGCTGCATTGAAGTATGCAAAGGTTTCGATGTGTCGCAAGTGAATTGACGTGGACGCCATGTATGTTCCTGTGTAGCTTTGAGTGAATATTTAATTGAAAGAATTTTCTGAAAGATTCGTCTTAATATTTTGAGTTTAATATTGGCCACTATCACTCAGTTATCGTGTTTCCTGTATGGTTGTGCCCTGATAATGCGCGTATGCCTCAATTTATTATTTGTTGTTTTAATACAATGTGCATGAGAGATTACACCCATACGAAATGATATCAGCTGCACGATTAAGGATCTGCTGTTTTATAGCTAAATGTAACAAATTATTTCCGGATAACTGCTGTGATCAGCCAGTGAACTCTCTCTTGCAGTGATGTGTAAAGGTCAGTTTCGTTTTGTCTTAATAGACGATGAAGTTAAACCATGTCCAGCAAAACCACCAGCACCTTTCTCTCCCACCAGTCCCACGTTTCCTGATCTTCACAAATGTCTGAGAAGTAGTGAGGTTCCACTAATACAATGATCCGGCATGTATGACATTTGAGACAATGTCCTGAGGAGTGTTTCTGGGGACTTGAAGACATGAAAGCTAAGTAAGGAGCTCTTTCAGAAAATAGTACTGTCACGTCCAGCGTGGCGCCATGCAAGTTGTTCAGGCCGCTCGAAAGTTTCATGTCGCCGAGTACTATTCCTCGAAAAGTCAAGCAGAAAACATCGTCACTCGTTACGCATACATTCTAAGAATTTATCTTTTATTTCATTTTATATTTTTACATATTTTGCAGTTGCGGCTTATGTTTGTTATTAGCACACTCCTTTTGACAAGGAATTTTCTCTTTGATTGTGCTAGCCTATACCCTGCTTGCTTCATCTATCATGCCTCATTTTGCTACCAGTGTAACAGAACTCCTTCCTGTCTCCTTATGTGATTCTCAATTTGTACGTTAAATTCTCTAGATCCGTCATGCCCGTTTCTCTCTCTTAGTTCTAGTGCCTGTTCTACACTACAAGTGAAGGACTTAGTTTTTAATATTTTCCTATTCCCATTATGATAATAAAACAATTAAAACCTATAAAGAGGAGGAGGAGGAGGATATTAGTGTTTAACGTCCCGTCGGCAACGAGGTCATTAGAGACGGAGCGCAAGCTCGGGTGAGGGAAAGATGGCGAAGGAAATCGGCCGTGCCCTTTCAAAGGAACCATCCCGGCATTTGCCTGAAGCGATTTAGGGAAATCACGGAAAACCTAAATCAGGATGGCCGGAGACGGGATTGAACCGTCGTCCTCCCGAATGCGAGTCCAGTGTGCTAACCACTGCGCCACTTCGCTCGGTACCTATAAAGACTAAGCGTTTCTGTTGTGTATTTAACTGGTCGTTTCCATAGTGGGCGCAATGAGTATTCACAACACCACAAATGTACCTTTACCTAATATGGCTCATCTCGAATATGTCACATTCCTTCAGCTGCATGTGTAGAATTACTTTACTGTACATTATGTGCATCTAGCAGTTGTTTTTGTACCTGACCAGTTTATGAGCCGGCCGAAGTGGCCGTGCGGTTAAAGGCGCTGCAGTCTGGAACCGGAAGACCACTACGGTCGCAGGTTCGAATCCTGCCTCGGGCATGGATGTTTGTGATGTCCTTAGGTTAGTTAGGTTTAACTAGTTCTAAGTTCTAGGGGACTAATGACCTCAGCAGTTGAGTCCCATAGTGCTCAGAGCCATTTGAACCATTTTTTTGAACCAGTTTATGTCATATTATCCCATAATGGTATGGAAGCGGCAGATTGGAATTGAAAAACGTGCTGTAACTATAGCTCTGCATCAGGGTGGGTAGTCTAGTAGGAAAGAAGGAACAAAAGTTGGCGTTGCCGAATCTACAGTAAAGTATGCATTGCAGTAGTTCAACTAAACTGGTGTTAGTACAAGTGTTTCGAAATCTGAAAAACACCGGGTAACATAATACACGGATGATCGGTTCATACTGCGGCGCGGCACGTTACTTTTTACCGCCCTGCCAGTGTCCAGCAATGTTCATTTGTCTAGCTGAAAGCTGTAGTAGAAAATACTAGACCACTACTGTCTATTGCAGGTCGCAACATACATAGAATTGTCCGGCAAACGGGATGTGGCTAGCTACTGAAATAAAAGTTTTAACTTGGCAATGTAAATTTTCTGGTGTATTTTTACGATAAAGATCACAGTTAATACTGCCAAGTCCGTACTAAGTGGCAACACAATGTAAAGTTCACACGCACACCACAATCACACACGTATGCAGTTTATGGTATTTACACCCGTTACCGACGTTCGTAGAGTTCACCGGATCGTTTAGTTGTGAAAATGCTCGCTCAAATGTTGTGCATTCTACTCTACACGTAATACCTGTTCCAGTCTTAGATCGCACAACACCCCACGCGGTTTTAACTAACAGTCAAAAGCAATAATTTTGATATTCCGTCTGAAATTCCACACGACTTCCACTATACCGTTCACTTAAATGCACTTTCTACTGCTTCGCGAACTCGTAATTAGCATTTTTCCGCGATTTTACAGTACTTTCGTCGGAGCTGCTTTCAATGAGATGTTATTAGTTCGAACCCTCAGCCCCGACCCCTCTAGATCAACCAAAGGCTTTGTTCCCAGCATAGATTGGCGCGAGTCTGCATTTTTCTGATTGGCTGATATCACAAACAGCAAATCAGGTTGCAGTATTATCCAGCGCTTACCCGCGCTTTACTTCAATGACCAATCATAGTAAAACATTTCTTTGGCAATTGCTAAATAAATAAAGCCGGTCGGAGTGGCCGTGCGGTTCTAGGCGCTACAGTCTGGAGCCGAGCGACCGCTACGGTCGGAGGTTCGAATCCTGCCTCTGGCATGGATGTGTATCATGTCCTTAGGTTAGTTAGGTTTAATTAGTTCTAAGTTCTAGGCGACTGATGACCTCAGAAGTTAAGTCGCATAGTGCTCAGAGCCATTTGAGCCAAAATACGAGGTGCATTCAAGTTCTAAGGCCTCCGATTTTTTTTATAATTAACTACTCACCCGAAATCGATGAAACTGGCGTTAGTTCTCGACGTAATCGGCCTGCAGACGTACACATTTTTCACAACGCTGACGCCATGATTCCATGGCAGCGGCGAAGGCTTCTTAAGGAGTCTGTTTTGACCACTGGAAAATCGCTGAGGCAATAGCAGCACGGCTTGTGAATGTGCGGCCACGGAGAGTGTCTTTCATTGTTGGAAAAAGCCAAAAGTCACTAGGACCCAGGTCAGGTGAGTAGGGAGCATGAGGAATCACTTCAAAGTTGTTATCACGAAGAAACTGTTGCGTAACGTTAGCTCGATGTGCGGGTGCGTTGTCTTGGTGAAACAGCACATGCGCAGTTTTTCCCGGACGTTTTTGTTGCAGTGCAGGAAAGAGTTTGTTCTTCAAAACATTTTCGTAGGATGCACCTGTTACCGTAGTGCCCTTTGGAACGCAATGGGTAAGGATTACGCCCTCGCTGTCCCAGAACAAGGACACCATCATTTTTTCAGCACTGGCGGTTACCCGAAAATTTTTTGGTGGCGGTGAATCTGTGTGCATACATTGAGCTGACTGGCGCTTTGTTTCTGGATTGAAAAATGGCATCCACGTCTCATCCATTGTCACAACCGACGAAAAGAAAGTCCCATTCATGCTGTCGTTGCGCGTCAACATTGCTTGGCAACATGCCACACAGGCAGCCATGTGGTCGTCCATCAGCATTCGTGGCACCCACCTGGATGACACTTTTTGCATTTTCAGGTCGTCATGCAGGATTGTGTGCACAGAACCCACAGAAATGCCAACTCTGGAGGCGATCTGTTCAACAGTCATTCGGCGATCCCCCAAAACAATTCTCTCCACTTTCTCGATCATGTCGTCAGACCAGCTTGTGCGAGCCCGAGGTTGTTTCGGTTTGTTGTCACACGATGTTCTGCCTTCATTAAACTGTCGCACCCACGAACGCACTTTCGACACATCCATAACTCGATCACCACATGTCTCCTTCAACTGTCGATGAATTTCAATTGGTTTCACACCACGCAAATTCAGAAAACGAATGATTGCACGCTGTTCAAGTAAGGAAAACGTCGCCATTTTAAGTATTTAAAACAGTTCTCATTCTCGCCGCTGGCGGTAAAATTCCATCTGCCATACCGTGCTGCCATCAGTGGGACGTATTGACAATGAACGCGGCCTCATTTTAAAACAATGCGCATGTCTCTATCTCTTTCCAGTCCGGAGAAAAAAAATCGGAGGCCTTAGAATTTGAATGCACCTCGTAAATAAATTTAGAAAAGTATCAAATATAAAATTACTCCTTCTGAAATTACCGATTAATTTGTGTTCTACTCACGATTTATTAGTACCATAAACTAACTGCACATTTAATTATAGTAAATCCCTTGTATAGTTTAACTGGTGCTTCGTGAATAAACAAAACAATTTTCATTTACTTCTGTTCTTCTTCACTCATACAAGACTCACACTACTAATTACTACACATATAAAACAATTATAATTATGCAAATACATTAATTATTAATCAAACGTAACTTTACGACATTGTTTTGACTACGACTGCTAGCACTGTCCGTCAACTGCTGACCTCTGCCGCCTACTAGTACAACTACGTGCAGCTCTCTACCTCAGGTCCATGTCAGCTGGTGACATCTGTCGATGTCTCATGCCTATAACGATATCGTCCTAACAAGTGACAGGAGCGATGCGAAGGCGCTACGCCTCAATACGTATAGAGGGTGAACGTCCGCGGACTTGTACTGCACCTGTAAGTGAATCATATGCCTCAGCAGTGCAACACCACGTCCGTGTACAAACTTCAAAAGGCCAAAAAATCTTTATTACGCAAACAAACCAAGGTGAAGAGATTGCAGTGAGCATACCAACAAAAAAAACTGGAGTGTGCAGCAATCACGCAAGGCATTATACAAATTTAAGTCTGAAGTATCTGGACACCATCGTCGAATGTTTGTTCGTTGACTGCGTAGAGGAAATATGAAGTATCAGTGTATGATGCCAACAGTGAAGCATGGTGGGGGGTCAGTCATGGTGCGGGGGTTTCTTGTGATTGGTAATATCGGTGATCTAGTGAGAAAGAACGGAACGTTAAAGAAGGAAAGCTGTCACAGGATACTGACTAACAACGCAGCTCCATCTGGCAGGCCACGTATTGGCAGCAGCACGATGATTCCAAACATGCTTCTAAAGTGCGCAGATGGTATGTCAATAGAAAAGAGAAATGTGGGAAGCTCAAGCATATTATTTGGCAAAGTCAGTCACCCGAGCTAAATCACATTGAACTCTTACGGAATGACCTCGATAGGGAGTTCACAAAACAGAGATCATCTGTTGCTGAAGATCTTTGGAATAGTATTCTTCAGGGTTTCCCGATAATATGGTGACATGTTGAATAACCGGGACTTCTGCCGCTTGTTCGCGTTGTTCTAGCACCATGTTTAGACGGCATGACTCGCTGTCTTCTTAAGGTGGTCTCTCTAAATAAATTAAACGTATTTCATTATAAAATATTCCTCTTTTACGGAGGCTATCAAACATTTTGTATCGTTTTACATAATTTTATGAGTGATGGGAACACGTAATGCACCCAGGAATGTTGTCGAACAACATCGTTTTGGTGGTCTAACTGTCATTCAATGTGGAGGTATAATGTTGCCTGGACGTACTGACCTCCAAATCTTGTAAACTCACAGCTCAGTTTTATTGTGACATTTTACTCCTTCCCTATGTACGTCTTATCAAGGGTGCATTCGTCCATGACTTCGTTTTTATCAATGAAAATGAGCGGCCGCTTCTTGCAAAGGCCGGCCGCTGTGGCCGAGCGGTTCTAGGCGTTTCAGTCCGAAACCGCGCGACCGCTACGGTCTCATGATCGAATCCTACCTCGGGCATGGATGTGTGTGATGTCCTTAGGTTCGTTAGGTTTAAGTAGTTCTAAGTTCTAGGGGACTGATGACCTCAGATGTTAAGTTCAAATGGTTCAAATGCCTCTGAGCACTATGGGACCTAATATCTGAGGTCATCAGTCCCCTAGAACTTACAACTACTCAAACCTACTTACATTTCACAAGAACTCCTTATTAACCTTGAAGCCAGCATCTGAGGACGTTGCAGAGCAAGGACTGCTGTCCGAGATGATCACACATCCTATCAAGGACCATGCCTCGGCTCTTCGCAGTGTCCGGGAGAGTACCAAAAAACGCAGACTTCAGTGTAATTTCTGTCTTTGAATGAAAGTGTCATCTCTGTTGGTCTCATTGCATAATTCTTTCAGTCGCTTTCTGTACTTTAGTGTACCGTACTATACGGCAGCAGTTGTTCCCTTGTATGGTCCAAATTCCATCGGGCTATGTTACTTGATAGTAACACATCGTGCGAAATTTGCTTAAGTCCTGAAGTACTGCACTTACTATGTATTGCTTCTTCCGGACAATGCTCTTAAACGTCAGTCATCGCTCCATCGTGATTTGCTTACGATCAAAGTTTGTGTTTGCTCCTGTGTACGCCTTACAACCCCTGATTCAATTATAGAATCACTATCTCACCGTAATATCATCCACTTGTTATCTTTCTGTTTCTCCTGGTATTCTCCAAATCTTCCTCCCCTTCTTGTGCTTTCTAAAAACAATGTACTTTCTATTACTAAGTGAAATTTATTCCAGAACATAGGGAGATTTTCTCCTCTCACATTCATGTTGCCAATCTCGTAATTTACCATAGCTCTTCCAGAGACTGTTTCTTACACAGACTGTTCCATCAGTACAGACATTTTACCTTAAAAAATATCCGAAGCAAAGTTCCCTTTCTATTAGACGACGCCTCATCACACGCTAATAAGAAAAAACGTAGGGGAGGTACAAACGAAAGTTGGTTTTTACAATCCACCATGTTGCCACTGTGTGACAATAGACCAAGAAAATACTTCTGGCAACAGCCTTCATCCCTGAGAAAACAAATGAATGATGGTAAGGACATCACAGGAAGGCTAAAAGTTATCAACGTACTGAACATAACGTGTATGGTAGCTCAGACGTAAGAAGAAATGTAAACAAAGTCGTCAGCAAAGCCTTGCTACACGTTGGTAAGTGAAAATAAAGATCAAGACGAGACGACACAGGAAGGCTGGACAGTGTTCCCTTGCGGAAGCGCATACCTGGCTATGAGGGTGCTACGCCTCACGAGGTGACTGTAACACTCATGAACAAACAAGATGAGTGGCAGCTAGCACACCAGTCTGCAGCTCGAACGACGTAGTGCAAACTGCTGTCGCAACATTGACTGCAAGCCATAAGTGTCAAACACTGCGCAAACACCGACTGGTTGCCATAGAAACCTTAAAAGAATCGCGTTACGTGAATGGTGGTGACAGACGCCCGATATTGCCAAGTTAGCCCACTTTTTACATATCAGGACTCTTCTCCAGCTAAACATACCGTTGTGTACCCTTGAGCAGCAACTTCAACCTACTGGTCGTGATATACTGGGTTGGTGAGCGAGATGAAGAATTAGTTATTGTAGAACAAAGAAGCAAAGAGATGACCGACATCAACAGATAAAGTATACCACAGATGACAACAGAGAGAGGTAAGAACAATGGAAGTATTAACGTTACATCGATGGAGAAATGTCGTAGGAAGAAAACATCATTCATCACATAAGAACATCTTTCAGAAGACTCCCTTCTTATGACATATGATGCGCCCAGTTTCTTGATATTGCACCTACATTTGCACTGGTAGTTCAAAAAAATATAAAACTAGCCATTCTTTTGTTACACAGAATAAAGTAAATAACTTGTTTTACATCATTTTCAGTGTTCCGCACCTCTTTCGGTGAAAACGGAAGCCTTATAATATCACCTTGTTGCAGGTCCGTGTTTCTGCCTGCCCAAGTGTTCGAAACCTTTTCTTCTCAACAATCTATCACGTTGAAACCTGTCACATATTAAGGTCTACGGTCCCTTGGGGACGTAAAAAAGTGAAGCTTCTAAGTCAATGCCATCAAAAGATACGGCCGTATGTATTACATATTTTGATACTGCCACTCATCGAAATCTGCATGGTGCTTCGCGTTGCCCTAGAATCATGAAATTTGCGATGGAGCAGGGTTTCACTCGGCAATCAAAAAGTAATATCCGAAATTGTTAATACGTATGTGTGTCACTCGCAAAAAGATTTTTTGCCATTTGTTATCAGTCTGTCTTTCCGTCCGTCTGTTAAGACCCCATTTGTCAGGAACGGGTAGACGTATAAAAATGAAATTTATGTCACATATTAAGGTCTATGAATCTTTGGCGACACAATAAATATTAGGTTCTAAGTCCCTGCCATCAAAAGACACGGATGTTTATGTGACATATTTTTATACTCGCAAACTCTCTGATCAAAATCTTTGGGTTTCTTCCCGTTCCTCCAGAGCCGTGCAATTTGGCAAGAAGCAAGACTTCAAAGTACAACCACAGGAACAAATGCAAAAGCTGCAAGTGTGTATTAAAATCACAAAGTTTTTTTTTATCTGACCGTTTGTCCATCCGTCTTTCTTTTTCTTAGTAACGATTACACATATGAAGATGACATTTGTCACATACTAAAGTGTGTGGCCCCTTAGCGGTTTCATAAACTTTAGCTTCAAAGTCAGAGCAGTCAAAGAATACGGCCATTTATGTTACGTATTTTGATACTCACAGAGTCACTCAATTAAACCTATAGGGTACTTTCCCTTCATGTATAGTCACGAATTTTGGCAAGAAAAACGGTTCCACAGTAGAAGTAAACGGAAAAAAAACAGAAAATTCTAAATCTGTAATTTATCACACGAAAAATGTTTTTTTTGTCATTTGTTGTCCGAATTCGAACTTGAAATTAAATCTTTCTCTGAAGTCTTGGAATCCCTCGAACCTATATATTGCCAGTATTGATGTCGATTGTTTTGTTGTTCTGTCTTCAGACCTGAGACTGGTTTGATGCAGCTCTCCATGCTACTCTATCGTGTGCAAACTTCTTCATCTCCCAGTACCTACTACAACCTACATCCTTCTGAATCTGCTTAGTGTATTCAGCTCTTGGTCTCCCTCTACGATTTTTACCCTCCACGCTGCCCTCCAATACAAAATTGGTGATCCCTTGATGCCTCAGAATATGCCCCACCAACCGATCCCTTCTGCTAGTCAAGTTGCGCCACAAATTTCTCTTCTCTCCAATTCTATTTAATACCTCCTCATTAGTTACGTAATCTACCCACCTAATCTTCAGCATTCTTCTGTAGCACCACATTTCGAAACCTTCTATCTCCTTCTTGTCTAAAATATTTATCATTCCTGTTTCACTTCCATACATGGCTACACTCCATACAAATACTTTCAGAAACGACTTCCTGACAATTAAATCTATACTCAATGTTAACAAATTTCTCTTCTTCAGAAACGCTTTCCTTGCCTATGCCAGTCTACATTTTATATCCTCTCTACTTCGACCATCATCAGTTATTTTGCTCCCCAAATAGCAAAACTCCTTTACTACTTTACGTGTCTCATTTCCTAATGCAATTCCCTCAGCATCACCCGACTTAATTCGACTACACTCCATTATCCTCGTTTTGCTTTTGTTGATGTTCATCTTATATTCTCCTTTCAAGACACTGTCCATTCCGTTCAACTGCCCTTCCAAGTCCTTTGCTGTCTCTCACAGAATTACAATGTCATCGGCGAACCTCAAGGGTTTTATTTATTCTTCGTGGGTTTTAATACCTTGTCCGAATTTTTCTTTTTTTTTTTTTTTTATCTTTACTGCTTGCTCAATATACAGATTGAATAACATCAGGGAAAGGCTACAACCCTGTCTCACTCCCTTGCCAACCACTGCTTCCCTTTCGTGCCCCTGGTTTCTGTACAAATTATAAATAGCCTTTCGCTCCCTGTATTTTACCCCTGCTACCATCAGAATTTGAAAGAGAGTATTCTAGTCAACGTTGTCAAAAGCTTTCTTTAAGTCTGCAAATGCTAGAAACGTAGTTTTGCCTTTCCTTAGTCTTACTTCTAAGATAAGTCGTAGGGTCAGTATTGCCTCACGTGTTCCAATATTTCTACGGAATCCAAACTGATCATCCCTGAGGTCCCCTTCTACCAATTTTCCCATTCGTCTGTAAAGAATTCGAGTTAATATTTTGCAGCTGTGACTTATTAAACTGATAGTTCGGTAATTTTCACACCTGTCAACACCTACTTTCTTTGGGATTGGAATTTTTATATTCTTCTTGAAGTCAGAGTATTTCCCCTGTCTCATATATCTTGCTCACCAGATGGTAGAGTTTTGTCAGGACGGGCTCTTCCAAAGCCGTCAGTAGCTCTAATGGAATGTTGTCTACTCCCGGGGCCTTGTTTCGACTCAGGTCTTTCAGTGCTCTGTCAAACTCTTCACACAGTATCATACCTTCCATTTCCTCTTCATCTACATCCTCTTCCGTTTCCATAATATTGTCCACAAGTACATCGCCCTTGTATAGACCCTCTATGTACTCCTTCTACCTTTCTGCCTTCCCTTCTTTGCTTAGAACTGGGTTTCCATCTGAGCTCTGGATATTCATACAAGTGGTTCTCTTTTCTCCAAAGGTCTCTTTAATTTTCCTGTAGGCAGTATCTATCTTACCCCTAGTGAGATCAGCCTCAATGTCGACAATAAGAGAAAATCATCGAAATCCTCGAATCTTAGAATGTGTAAACTGCCTATGTACAGAACACGCAACGCGCAAGTCCTGTTCGCATGTGGCCAGCTTCTTCTTCCTTTAAAAATTATTCTATATTATCTGACACTTCAGGATATCCGACGCAGTTGAGGCCCATATAAAGTCGGATAATACAGACTCTACCGTACGATAGGAATGTTTCCAGTCTCTTAAAATTTTTACTTCACGTCTTACGTTTGACGGCGACGTATTACATATGAATCCTTTTTATAACCAGAATGTCTTCGTTTTGTGGTTATACTGAAATCACAATGTACAGTACTACAATAATGAAGTAATATTTATAAAGATGATAGGTTTAAGTACTTTAAAGATAGGACCACCAACCTATAAACCTACTACCTGCTCTGGTCGATGGCAAGGCGGCAGTTCCGATAAGTCACTGGCCGCTTGCGACAAAAGTTTTCAAGTAATAATCAGATTTTGGCAGTACTCAAGCTCTATTCCAATTCCGATTACCGCAGAATTCACAACGAAGTCTCACTTTGCTGCAGGAGGAAAAAAGAAATGCCAGAGTAAATTAAAATTCCGCCAGTGCAGCGGCCGCCGATCCGTCGGCCCTGGGGAAATCAGACTCTCCGTCCTGCGTCACCTGCCATCTCGTATTCCCTCTGTCGGCGTTTAGCGCAGTTACTGCAGCCCGCGCATCAGGCGATCCCGAGAGGCCCTCGTGCAATCTTCATTTGTCGACTCAGCTGAGTCAAGGTCGTGCACTATTTTGCCAACTGCATTCAACACTATCACACAAATAAAACATCATCATAACAAAATAAAACTTATAAACCCGTACACAGAAATGAATCTTTTATCCGCTCTCCTAACTGAGGAAGTTTTAACTTCGGATTTCCAAACGGAAAGGTGCCACGATGAGAGCCAGCAGCACACACTTACAGTTGTAGCTACGCTCCTACAATCATCTAAATGGTAGAAAAAACAAAAACGAAAACTGCTATGTCTTCGAGTAATTCCCTATCTATGTGGACTTTAACAACTGCTTTTCGAGCATGATACAAGACAATATATTTTTTTTCTAACCTACTTTTCTTACCTCATCAGTTCACCGTACGTGGGGACATCCGCACTCTAGGCCCTCCAACTACACAGTGCTCGTCTGTCTTCAACATCGCTCTGAAACGGTAACACAGAATTTCACACAGCTCTGTGATCAGACGTTAAGTATCGGAACCCAACGGGCTTCGGTGATATGTAGCGCTAAATAGGCAAATTGTTTTAATGGTTCTTTATCAGCTTCTGATACTTGTCGAAAATAGCACGACACTCGTTTCAACTCGATGAACTTTGAGCCGAAAATATTCGTACAACGCAAATTTCAGAGCGTCTCAATCTAATTGTGATTACGTTGGTCGTTCAATAAGTAACGCCACACATTTTTTCTCATTACTAAGGTTGTGACTGCGTTAGCGCTACACCTGTAGAATAAGATACTAGCGCTGCTGGCCGGCAGGTGGCGTAGTAGGCTGTTTTGGCCGACCCCTATTCCTGTCAGCGCTACCCGAGGGTAGTTTCTCTTGTAATAGTGATATCCACTATTTCATTTCTGTGCTCTATCGGGGGACTAGTCTTCACACTGGAAACAGGTTTGTGAGTGATATTGCGTAGTTTCAACCTGTCCTACAGCAAGTTTGCTCGCCCAGCATCTGCATTCCGTGTGTAACAATGTATGAATATTTGAGATAGGGTACCTCTGAATTTGTGTTTTCGTTTCTGAATATATGCTTCGGCAGATTACCCCGACTTTCACTGTCTGTGGCTTCCCTACTGTCCCTTTTGTAAACTAGTTTCTTACTAGGCTGCGAAACACCTGCAGAAGAGACGAAGACCGACGCCTGGGACAGAAGATCCTCAGATGAGTGGCTGCTAGGGAACAGTCCGTCAATCGAATCTTCATTGCTAATCTGCTACAGTTACTTTGTAAAGACATTGCTTTCCCCTTAAGTCGGTAATTTTTTCTTCTTTTGTGCATTGTCTTGTCATAGTACGTATGTATCATTTATTTCAACTATTCTTTATTTGTTAATACGTCACATTGTTTCTTCATTCGTTTTGCTACTGTTTTATATTTTATATTGTACGAATATGAATGTTCTGGTTCTATATGCTTTGTACATCTTTGGTTAGGCTAGGAGAAGTACTGTGTCAGAGAGAGAGAGTGAACGACTATCGATAGAGTGCCTGCGAATTGTTGTGGTATGTGGCCGGTTCGCGAGTGGAAAAACGTGGCAAAGTTCGGCGTGAAAGACGGTGATACGCCGAGCAACAATGAATTACAGTGCATCCGCTGTGTTAATAGGAGATCGTGCATTATTAAGTGAACGGTAAAACCTGAAAAGTATATCGAGTGTTTGCGGTGACGATTTTACAAACTGTGTAAACTAGTGACAATTAGCCATGAATCAGACACCATTGTCGTGTGGAGACACTAACTGTTAGATTTGCGCGAAAGCTGAACAAACCAAAATGTTAAGTAAAAGAACAGTGATGTGATTTGATCAAGAAACATATATTATATCGTCCAAACTGTCTTAAAGACGACGACATAAATTGAACTGATGTTTAACGGACTGTTACAGTGATAAACACATATAACTGTTTTCCCTGTGGCAACACGGTGAAAGAACTGTGCGAAGTATTGGCGTTAACCGGATATATATCGTAAATACTAAAGACATTGCATAAATCCGACCTACCCGCACCGTGTGATTAATAAACTTTTAATAATAAAACGTCGCGCGCGTAACATCAACGCACACACTGGAACTATTATTACCGCGCCAGTGCTGCCAGCTGATTCGACTACAACGGAGACGTGGACCACCGCCGCAACTGGAATATTAATGAAACAGGAGGATCCATCATTCTCCTCACGCCACGAACCAGGATTAACTTCACGCATCGTCCGCGCGGACCACCGCTGACGTCATCGCACTGTCTGCAGCAACAGTTGAGACATTAAAAGAAAATTATTACGTTCCCTCTCATTTCAAAATTAAAGACAAATGCATTTAAATTGACTATTTTAAAAATACTGTCACAGTATCTCAATTTTGTTTGGTTCCAATAAATATTCTTTCCATTATTTCGTCTTGTTGACAGTGTTGGAAAACAGCAAAATTAAAGTTCAATTAACAATTTTCTTTCAAAATCCTTATCAGACATTTTGATGCTCATTATAATTTTATTTTAATGTTTGTTTATAACTTCTTTTGGAGGGAGTACATATTTTATTTTTTGTGTAGTAAAATTAGCTACCATGAAATTACGTATATTACCAGCTGATGCGGTCCGCCATTACTGCTTGAAAACTGCACCTATTTTCTCATTGGCTGTCAGCTTCAAAACAAAATTAGGTATATCGTGGGCATCTAGCAGATGCGCGATTTCTATGTAGGCCCTTAAAATAATTGGTTTTTACTTTTGCAGGTTTAATGGAATTACATTGACTAATTGTTCATTTGGCTCCTGTTAATGTAATTCATCGCATCTATTAAATAATTGTACTGAATTACCTAATTTTTTTATTACGTAAACATTTGCAAAGCACATTTAGATTAAAATTGACGTCTTATTGGCCTCACATAAGATTCTGCACTTTCTGACAAAGACTATGCCAATTCCTTTTTTTTTCTTTTTTTTTTTTCATACATGACTGAC
Source organism: Schistocerca piceifrons (assembly GCF_021461385.2). Taxonomy (NCBI): domain Eukaryota; kingdom Metazoa; phylum Arthropoda; class Insecta; order Orthoptera; family Acrididae; genus Schistocerca; species Schistocerca piceifrons. The sequence goes on along the minus strand of NC_060142.1, from coordinate 668,274,614 downwards.
ATGGGTAATCAGATTCATTGTATAGGTCATTTTTATTATTTAAAAGGTTTTTTTTTCTTTTACAAGTAGAGAACCATTTTCTCTACAACTTCCACATAAACCCCACATGCTACAATCCGACCATGTCATCTGGATGCTTAATTTATTTACTTTTGGTGAGGTAGTACAATTAAAATTTTTTTCAATTGTTCATAACCCGCGTCCTGCTCGTCATACTGTGTCCTGTATTTTCTGTCTCTGCAATGAAGTATCAGTGTTTGTTCTTCGACCGTACCAAGACTGACCACCTGGAACCATACATTAGCATGGTTGCAGTCCCACGCCCTGTGTGTACAGAGTCGCGTCATTAAGCGAGGTTTTGCGGGTAGCGCAAGGCGTATCCAGCCTCTCGCTGCCTCCGCAGTGCCGGCAGAAGGCAATAGCTAGCTGGCGCCTCTGGCTCACCACGGCACCGGGCCGTCCGCTACGTGACGTGACTGCCTAAGCTCGGCTCGCCGCACGTTGTATCGACAGGACAAAGCGCTTCGTTTAGCCGGGAAATGGCCCCACTCCCCGCGCTGCGCACACGACCAGCCAACAAAATGACGACTTATTCCCTCGTCTGTTCTCCTGTTTTGCTCTGCGAGCAGCATACGTGACCTCGGGGAAAGAATGCTTATTTGATGACGTGTGGCGAAGACAGTCTTTTCAATCTACTCTTCTGTTCCGCAAAATAATTTTTCTAACCTACTGAAATTCAAAAATACCTTTTCTGTGTTTAATAATGTACACTGAAGAGCCAAAGAATCTGGTACACCTGCCTAATATCGTGTAGGGCCCAGTCGAGCAGGCAGAAGTGTTGCAACAGGACTCGACTGCAGTCTGAAGTAGTTCTGGAGGGAACTGACACCATCTGTTGCAATTCTCGAAGTGTGGGGTGTCGCATTGTCCTGCTGGAATTGCCCTAGTCCGTCGGATCGCACAATGGACATGTATGGATTCAGGTGATGAGACAGGCCGCTTACATGCGCGTCACCGGTCAGAGTCGTATCTAGACGTATCAGGGGTCCCACATCACTCTAACTGCACACGCACCGCGCCATTACAAACCTCTTACCTGCTTTAACAGTCCCCTGCTGACACGCATGGTCCACGGATTCACGAGGTTCTCTCCATACCCGTACACGTCCATCCACTCGATACAATTTAAAACGAGACTCGTCCGACCAGGCAACATGTTTCAGTCATCAGCAGTCCAATTTCGGTGTTGACGGACCCAGGCGAGTTGTAAGGGTATTGTGTCGTGCAGTCATCAAGGGTACACGAGTAGGCCTTCGGCTCCGAAAGCTCATATCGATGACGTTTCGTTGAATGGTTGCACGCTGACACTTGTTGACGGCCTAGCATTTAAATGTGCAGCAATCTGCGGAAGGGTTGCACGTCTGTCACGTTGAACGATTCTCTTCAGTCGTCGTTGTTCCCGTTCTTGAAGGATCCAGTCGCAGCGATGTGGAGATTTGATGTTATACCTTATTCCTGATATTCCTGGTACACTCGTGAAATGGTCGTACAGCTCTTCGGCTCTGAGCACTATAGGACTTAACATCTGAGGACATCAGTCCCCTAGAACATAGAACTACTAAAACCTAACTAACCTAAGGACATCACACACATCCATGCCCGAGGTAGGATTCAAACCTGCGACCTTAGCGGTCGCGCGGTTCCAGACTGAAGCGGCTAGAGCCGCTCGGCCACACCGGCTGGCAATGGTCGTACGGGAAAATCCCAACTTCATCGCTACCTCGGAGATGCTGTGTCCTATCGCCCGTGCGCCGACTATAACATCACGTTCAAGCTGACTTAAATCTTGATAACCTGCCGTTGTAGTAGCGCCAAGCACTTGTACACTCCTGGAAATGGAAAAAAGAACACATTGACACCGGTGTGTCAGACCCACCATACTTGCTCCGGACACTGCGAGAGGGCTGTACAAGCAATGATCACACGCACGGCACAGCGGACACACCAGGAACCGCGGTGTTGGGCGTCGAATGGCGCTAGCTGCGCAGCATTTGTGCACCGCCGCCGTCAGTGTCAGCCAGTTTGCCGTGGCATACGGAGCTCCATCGGAGTCTTTAACACTGGTAGCATGCCGCGACAGCGTGGACGTGAACCGTATGTGCAGTTGACGGACTTTGAGCGAGGGCGTATAGTGGGCATGCGGGAGGCCGGGTGGACGTACCGCCGAATTGCTCAACACGTGGGGCGTGAGGTCTCCACAGTACATCGATGTTGTCGCCAGTGGTCGGCGGAAGGTGCACGTGCCCGTCGACCTGGGACCGGACCGCAGCGAACCACGGATGCACGCCAAGACCGTAGGATCCTACGCAGTGCCGTAGGGGACCGCACCGCCACTTCCCAGCAAATTAGGGACACTGTTGCTCCTAGGGTATCGGCGAGGACCATTCGCAACCGTCTCCATGAAGCTGGGCTACGGTCCCGCACACCGTTAGGCCGTCTTCCGCTCACGCCCCAACATCGTGCAGCCCGCCTCCAGTGGTGTCGCGACAGGCGTGAATGGAGGGACGAATGGAGACGTGTCGTCTTCAGCGATGAGGGTCGCTTCTGCCTTGGTGCCAATGATTGTCGTATGCGTGTTTGGCGCCGTGCAGGTGAGCGCCACAATCAGGACTGCATACGACCGAGGCACACAGGGCCAACACCCGGCATCATGGTGTGGGGAGCGATCTCCTACACTGGCCGTACACCACTGGTGATCGTCGAGGGGACACTGAATAGTGCACGGTACATCCAAACCGCCATCGGACCCATCGTTCTACCATTCCTAGACCGGCAAGGGAACTTGCTGTTCCAACAGGACAATGCACGTCCGCATGTATCCCGTGCCACCCAACGTGCTCTAGAAGGTGTAAGTCAACTACCCTGGCCAGCAAGATCTCCGGATCTGTCCCCCATTGAGCATGTTTGGGACTGGATGAAGCGTCGTCTCACGCGGTCTGCACGTCCAGCACGAACGCTGGTCCAACTGAGGCGCCAGGTGGAAATGGCATGGCAAGCCGTTCCACAGGACTACATCCAGCATCTCTACGATCGTCTCCATGGGAGAATAGCAGCCTGCATTGCTGCGAAAGGTGGATGTACACTGTACTAGTGCCGACATTGTGCATGCTCTGTTGCCTGTGTCTATGTGCCTGTGGTTCTGTCAGTGTGATCATGTGATATATCTGACCCCAGTAATGTGTCAATAAAGTTTCCCCTTCCTGGGACAATGAATTCACGGTGTTCTTATTTCAATTTCCAGGAGTGTATTATATAGGCGTTGCCGACCGCAGCGCCGTGTTCTCCCTTTTTACATATGTCCGTATTTTAATAAGCAGGCCTATACCAGTTTCTAGGGCGCTTCAGTGTATATGCAGTCATGTCGAGCTTGACGTAAGAACGAAGCTGTGACAACATTAATATTCAAATTGATGAAGTTAAAGCGGTATTGCTCGTTCGCTCCATTTAAGCCCTTCCGGGCGGTAACTTAAGAAGTCGTTATATTGATGACCGGAGTTTGTGGTAGCCAAAGAGAAGCTACTCGAAACAGGTCGCTCACACAATGTCCATCTGAAACTGAAAATGCATTTAAACTATGTTCCATTTTTCTGCCTCGGCGAATGTTGGCTGGTTCCCCTTATTCAGACTCAGTTACACTATGTCGGCGATTGCTCTGTGTGGTGAACACTCTCTCTAAGTACGCTGTAATATTTCTGGCTTATTCAGCCATCATATTAGGCTCCAGGAAGCTATTCCCAGGGCAGTGGAGATGCAAGAAGCATAGAGATGACGCAATGTGGGATGAGGTACCGGTGACAGATGTTAGATTCGGTACCATTCCCGTGAGAAAGACCGCCTGCATGATGCTGCTGCTCTGTGATTGGCTGCTGTGTGCGGCGGTAGGGCACCAAAATGTTAAACTTTACTTGCTATTATTAATTACACCTGTCATCCAAATTACTTCATTTTTTTAAATAAACATCTCTCAACAGCCAGCTATCAATCAGTCATTTCAAAATTATTAAAATCAAAGTATTACTAAAACAAAAGACTGAAGATATTACTGCCGATGCATTTCGGTGGCTTTCGGGTCACGCCTTGCTGGCTTGGCGCGCGAGGTGTCTCGGGCAGTCCGGCTCTCCAGTTCTGACTGTTCCAGTAGACAGACATGTTGTCTGTTATAGCAGTATTTGTTTCATGCAATTTTATTCACTACAGTTCCAACCGTCGCTAGGTACAGACATGTTGTCTGTAATAGTAGTATTTGATTCATGTAATTTTATTCTCCAGTTCTGACGGTTCCAGTAGACAGACATGTAGTCTGTGGCAGGATGTATTTCATGTTATTTCAGCCAGATATAATGACTGTGGAAAGATACGTTCAATACGTTGTGATCAAGAATAGTTTCTCGTGTCTATATCAATAAAAACGCGAGTGGCATCCCAAATGAGTTATAGTTTATTCGTAGCAGCAGTTCCTTGCGAAGTTAATTTCAGCCTCAAGAAAAAGAATCTACGATCTGCGTGTTGTTTTCTGCGCTGGGGACATCATCATCATGAATTGTACAAGAACCTATGTATTCCACACAGGGCAGTGGAAACAACTAGGCACCTCACGTGTACTGCATGCACAGTACAAGTGTGCTCAGTGACACGTCGTCTGCAGTAATGCAGAGGAGGTAAAGAAGGTTGAAGGTATTAACACTATCTCACTTTTATTCCTTTTTCCGTAACGCGTACACCACCATTACTCTACCAGGCAAACATTGGGGTTACACTCGAATGAGTAGATCCCGGGAGGAACGGAGGTGTCCGCTGGGGGCCGAACCCCACAATAACCCTGGGTCCGGTGCGGGCCGACAGTGGGGCGAGTGGACTGCTGTAGCCTCTTGTAGGGTTGTGTACTACTGAGGGCTACGGCAGGGACGAAGCCTCTCCGTCGTTTGTAGGTCCCCGGTTCAATACATACATGCATTTCCTTAGTCCTCTCCTTACCTCTCATGAAAATGAGGAAAGAAAAGGGTGATGTTTTTGGTTGTGGCAAAGATACAACTAACCAGACATGAGTAGAGCGTGGTTGGTTTGCTAAGATAGACCTGTGGCCTAGGTGGAGCATAGAAATGTGCATAGGGTTTCACATGGTACCTGTAGTTTAGAGGACGTCAGATAGCTCCGCCAATGGGAGACTTGTTCCACCCATTGGTTGAAACTGGAAGATGTTGGCGCCAGGTTGCGCCGATAAATGCACTGTGTACTTGGACGGCCTAGAGTGTGGATGTCCCCATGTAGGGTGAACTGACAAGGTAAGAAAAGTAGGCTAGAAAAAAGCTATATTATCTTGGATCATGCTCGGAACGCAGTAGTTTAAGTCCACATAGATAGGGAAATGCTCGAAGACCTAGCAGTTTTCGTTTTTGTATTTTCTACCATTTGGATGATGTAGCAGTGTAGCTACAACTGTGTGTGCTACTGGCTCTCACCGTGGCACCTTTCTGTTTGGAAATCAGAAGTTAAAACTTCAAATGGTTCAAATGGCTCTGAGCACTATGGGACTTAACATCTGTGGTCGTCAGTCCCCTAGAACCTAGAACTTAGAACTACTTAAACCTAACTAACCTAAGGACATCACACACATCCATGCCCGAGGCAGGATTCGAACCTGCGACCGTAGCAGTCGCGCGGTTCCGGACTGAGCGCCTAGAACCGCGGCGTTAAAACGTCGTCAGTTAAGAGAGCGGATACAAGATTCATTTCTGTGTACGGGTTAATAAATTTTATTTTGTTCTGATGATGTTTTATTTGTGTGATAGTGTTGAATGCACTTCAAGCTCAAGAGCCTAAAGTCAAAATTTGGAAGTCTTACGGGCTATTACCAACCGCTAAAAATTGTTATATATGTTAGAAGGTTAATCGAAACAGTTTAACGGGAACAATTATCACATGTCGTGCTTTTCTTTTTTTTTTAAAAAAAAAAGAGCGGACTAACGGTTTGTATCTCTATTGGTAATGAAGACCAACTGTGAGAAATTGCTGTATTTAGTAAGAATATTTGCCTTGAATAGTTATTGGATGGGCTTTATAATGACGTGGGATAATTTTCAGATATCATTTGCGAATTTGGGATCCTTTTCTTTGTATTTATTTTGCAGCCACTTTTTTCTCATTAAGTTCGGGAGCCACTTCTCAGCGGTCATTAATCATCAGTGCGTATTCTTTACTAATGTACAGTCGTTGTTAAGGAAAACAGTAGCCCAGTAAGTATACTTTCTTGCTTGAAGATGATTATTCTTCATATATTTGGGGCTGGTGGCGATATCACATGGTCTGAAGCTTGTCGCTACGTATGTTTTGTGCACTGTACAGAGATTCAGCATGCAATACTACTTCAGTAAATGTCAGAATTATTATAGCTTGGCTAAGCAGTCATCACTGTGTGTGGTGAATTGTGCTTGAATTTTGAGTGCTTGTATTTTAATTTAATTTCAAAATTGTTGTGGTAGTTCATCTAAGATTTTGTAGTGGTTGCGTCAGTTAAATTCGGTGGACTGCCGCAGTAAATTCTCCAAGCACATCACCCACACCTAACGTAATTTTGACCATATGAGTTAGCTATATTTAGTAAAAATTATGAAAGTGGTCTTATTGCCAGTTCATATTTAAATACTCTCTCTGAAGTGATTACTAATCTTAAATTGCCTTCAGCTCTTTGCTAATGTAATCAAGAGAAGTTTTTCATTGATTGATACGGTCCGTAATCATTCAAGTAGCACGATAGCTTTTGGGTGCAGTTACGTTGTTATGAGATCTGATAGTATGAACTGTATTCTGCTGATGTTCGCCGCTAAGCCTTCACACTGCCAGCGGTATTCAGACCCCAGCAGTTAATATAGAGGGTATCTAGTATTCCAGTGAGGACTGTGTGTTGTGAGACGAATTTATTTCCATTACATAAAACCTTCCTGCTACCTATTAGTAGCCCTACGAGCGCAATATTAATCCCAACTGGTACTTATTACATGTAGCCTTGCACATGTAATAGTTCTATTCTTTAGGGGAGAAGAAACTGTAACACGGTGGTCAGTTTCAGAAATAAAATCTGTATAGCAGGTTCTCTGTGTAGCTCTTGACATGAAAAGGAACCTTTGTTTACTCCCAGTCAAAGTAAATTCCCAATAATCAATTGGATTTGTTTCAGGAGGATACTTATGTAACTGAAGGAAATTAAATTAAGCGAATCTCTACCCCCCCGTCCCCCTCCCCACTACACTGATTGTGCTGGCTGATGACAGTTTCAGGGATCGTTATCTGTTGGGCATTATTTCAATTAATCTCAGAGATAAAAATTAATTAATATTATTCATTTAATTACTCGCCCGTAATTGGAAATATAACATATTGTCAATAGCCAAATCAAGCAGTGAGAGGTGGCTTCAAGCTGAGCTCTAACCTTCAAAACTATTACCGAATGAGACAGCCAAGCACCCATTGTAGTATGAATAAAACTCAGACTCGACAACAGCAGACGGTGAAATGAAACAAGCAAGTAGGAGTGAGTTTGCAAAGTGACATAACCACAGTTAAAAGCCCAATTCCTAAAATCTATAGAATTTAAAAGTCCTTAACCGCAACATTTGTCGCTGTATTTTATTACAGATTCCAATCTATATAACCTTCAGATATGTCTGTTTCCTGAAGTTGTACATAAAACATAAGAAAGTCGTAGCTGACACTGGTACTATCAAAAGATATAAAAACATAACAAATCTATAGTAAATAAACTCTTAGAACTGGTGAAGATACTGAGACAATTGATTGTGTAAGTGCAAAAACTGAACGTACAAATGATTTGCGTATCACTGTGAACGTCAAGGTGATTTAACAGATAAATTCTGCCACGAGTTTTTCAAAATCACACAAACTTAAGTGCCAAGCGCTTAAATGTGAATTGCAGAGTAGTCATGTAGATGTACATGTAGAAGAAGCCACTGTAGCAAAAAGATATCAGGTAGTTGAAGAAATTAATTTGACAATTTAAAACAAGATTCCTTGCGATGAGTATATAAATGAATCGATTTATTCATTTGTTGATGCAAACGAAAGTGTTAATTTTCCCACCGAATTTTTGAATTAGATGCAAGTATCAGGAACGCCGAATGTCGTTACGTGGTTTCAAATTAAAAATTGAGTCACCAATTATTTACTGAGAGATTTAGATTCACAGAGATTATGTAGTGGAACAAGAAGACAACGATTCTGATAAGAGAAGTGTTTAGTGTCACTGTAAATAAGGCACAAACACAAAAATTAAAATATTGTAATTTTCAATAAAATAAGTCATGCTTTTCTCATGGTCACTTATATTTAGCTTGCCCTAGAGTGGGAAGCACTCCGTCTTCAGGCCACGAATGACCTACCGGGACCATCCGACAGCCGTGTCATCCTCATGGAGGATGTGGATAGCAGGGGCATGGGGTCAGCACACTGCTCTCCTGGTTGTTATGATGGTATTCTTGACCGAAGCCGCTACTATTCGGTCGAGTAGCTCCTCAATTGGCATCAAAAGGCTGAGTGCACCTCGAAAAATGGCAACAGCGCATGGCGGCTGGATGGTCACCCATCCAAGTGCCGGCCACGCCCAACAGCGCATAACTTCGGTGATCTCACGGGAACCGGTGTACCCTCTGGCAAGGCCGTTGGCGCTTAGAGTGGGAAACTCATTGAATTTATGTATCTACTCACTAACTAATAATAGTAAGAAGATGATGATGATGATGATGAGCGTTTGGCGTCATTGGCCGGGAGGCCCCTTGCGGGGCAGGTCCGGCCGCCTGGGCGCAGGTCTTATTACATTCGGCGCCACATTGGGCGACCTGCACGCCGGATGGGGATGAAATGATGATGAACACAACACAACACCCAGTCCCTGAGCGGAGAAAATCTCCAACCCAGCCGGGAATCGAACCCGGGCCCAGAGGACGGCAATCCGTCACGCTGACCACTCAGCTACTGGGGCGGACAGTAAGAAGATGACAAATGAAGTTCATAAAGAAGTGTTGTAAAAGAATAAGGTAATTAACTATGAATTAAATTAAAAGAGAAAGTAGAACTTTCTTCCATTAAAATACATACAACTGTATTGAGTATATGACGATTTACTTTACTTTTGTAACTTCAGTATATGAAGTGTTAATTTTTTTTTAATTCACAGTTTTAACATGGCCGGTTGTCAGTCTAACTTTGTACATGTTGTAGCAATTCTGTGTGACAGCTAGAACAGCCATCAGGACCGTTAGCGTAGGGATTTTGAACTGATTCCGTATTTCTAGATTTACAGAAGGCTTTTGGCACTGTACCACACAAGCGGCTTGTAGTGAAATTACGTGCTTATGAAGTATCGTCTCAGTTATGTGACTGGATTTGTATTTTCCTGCCAGAGAGGTCACAGACGTAGTAACTGACGGCCCTCTGCTGTTCCTTGTCTACACTCCTGGAAATGGAAAAAAGAACACATTGACACCGGTGTGTCAGACCCACCATACTTGCTCCGGACACTGCGAGAGGGCTGTACAAGCAATGATCACACGCACGGCACAGCGGACACACCAGGAACCGCGGTGTTGGCCGTCGAATGGCGCTAGCTGCACAGCATTTGTGCACCGCCGCCGTCAGTGTCAGCCAGTTTGCCGTGGCATACGGAGCTCCATCGCAGTCTTTAACACTGGTAGCATGCCGCGACAGCGTGGACGTGAACCGTATGTGCAGTTGACGGACTTTGAGCGAGGGCGTATAGTGGGCATGCGGGAGGCCGGGTGGACGTACCGCCGAATTGCTCAACACGTGGGGCGTGAGGTCTCCACAGTACATCGATGTTGTCGCCAGTGGTCGGCGGAAGGTGCACGTGCCCGTCGACCTGGGACCGGACCGCAGCGACGCACGGATGCACGCCAAGACCGTAGGACCCTACGCAGTGCCGTAGGGGACCGCACCGCCACTTCCCAGCAAATTAGGGACACTGTTGCTCCTGGGGTATCGGCGAGGACCATTCGCAACCGTCTCCATGAAGCTGGGCTACGGTCCCGCACACCGTTAGGCCGTCTTCCGCTCACGCCCCAACATCGTGCAGCCCGCCTCCAGTGGTGTCGCGACAGGCGTGAATGGAGGGACGAATGGAGACGTGTCGTCTTCAGCGATGAGAGTCGCTTCTGCCTTGGTGCCAATGATGGTCGTATGCGTGTTTGGTGCCGTGCAGGTGAGCGCCACAATCAGGACTGCATACGACCGAGGCACACAGGGCCAACACCCGGCATCATGGTGTGGGGAGCGATCTCCTACACTGGCCGTACACCACTGGTGATCGTCGAGGGGACACTGAATAATGCACGGTACATCCAAACCGTCATCGAACCCATCGTTGTACCATTCCTAGACCGGCAAGGGAACTTGCTGTTCCAACAGGACAATGCACGTCCGCATGTATCCCGTGCCACCCAACGTGCTCTAGAAGGTGTAAGTCAACTACCCTGGCCAGCAAGATCTCCGGATCTGTCCCCCATTGAGCATATTTGGGACTGGATGAAGCGTCGTCTCACGCGGTCTGCACGTCCAGCACGAACGCTGGTCCAACTGAGGCGCCAGGTGGAAATGGCATGGCAAGCCGTTCCACAGGACTACATCCAGCATCTCTACGATCGTCTCCATGGGAGAATGGCAGCCTGCATTGCTGCGAAAGGTGGATATACACTGTACTAGTGCCGACATTGTGCATGCTCTGTTGCCTGTGTCTATGTGCCTGTGGTTCTGTCAGTGTGATCATGTGATGTATCTGACCCCAGTAATGTGTCAATAAAGTTTCCCCTTCCTGGGACAATGAATTCACGGTGTTCTTATTTCAATTTCCAGGAGTGTATATACACGATTTAGGAGACAATGTGAGCAGCCGTCTTGGGTTGTTTGCAAATGATGCTGTCGTTTATCGTGTAGTAAAGTTATCAGAAGATCAAAACAAATTCCAAAATGCTTTAGAAAAGATATCTGTATGGCGCGAAAATCGGCTGTTGATCCTAAATAATGAGAAGGGTGAGGTCATTCACATGAGAGCTGAAAGGAATCGTTAAACTTCGGTTACACGATAAATCAGTCCAATCTAAATTCAGCTAAATACCTAGGAATTACAGTCACGAACAGCATAAATTCGGAAGAACACCCAGAAAATGATGTGGGGAGGGGAACCAAAGACTGCGTTTCATTTATTAGGAAATTCAACAGAGCTACTAAAGAGACTACGCTTGTTCGTCCTCTTTATGAGTACTGCTGCACGGTCTGGGATTCTTACCAGAAAGCATTAACGGAGTGCATCGAGAAAGTTCAAGGAAGAGCAGCACGTCTTGTATTATCGTGAAATAGGGGCAGATAGTGATACTGATATGATACATGATTTGGGGCAGACATAATTAAAACAAAGATATTTTTCGTTGCAGCGAAATCTTCTCAGGAAATTTTAATCACCAACTTTCTCCTCCAAATGCGAAAGTATTTTATTGACGCCGACCTACATAGTAAGAAACTATCATTAAAAGTAAAATAAGGGATATCAGAGCTTGGTTGGGGAGATCTAAGTATTCGTTTTTTTTCGATCTTTTCAAGATTGGTATAATAGACAATTATTGTGAAGGTGGTTCGATGAATCTTCTGCCAGGCACTGAAGTGTGATTTGCGGGATATTCATGCAGAGGTAGATGTAGATGTGGATGTTTGTGTTTAGTGTTGTTACAGGCCAGCGTCAGATGATGAGTCATCAGTGTAAGGACTCGGAGGAGTCGTATACTCTTGTGTAACGACAATATCGAAATTTGAAATAGGCGTTACGGTGGGTCCCCATTTGCACAACTTGTAGAACTGAGCAGTATGCAAATTTGCGGGCCATTCGTATGTGACGGTGCGCCCATGTTGTACTGCATGGGAACATCAAGGTAGACATACTCGTCCACAAGGTTCCATTCGACCACGTGTGAGTATCACAAAAGAGGATCGCACCAGCCACGTCGTAACACCTTCACGTCAGCAGCTGCCGTCCGAGAACGATATTAATGGACTCCTTGCATCAATCCGTGTTATCCAGTACCGTTAATTGGGGGCTAGTAGTTTCCATAAAATAAAACGAAATCCCATGCGTAGGGTGTCATTAACACCACAACACTAACGGATCCGTTTAGAGAGATGCGTGGACTGATAATGAATGGCGTCATATTGTGTTGGGGGTGGATCGTGTTTTTGCACTACCCTAACCATCAGCAAGCATGGTGGGACACTGTGGGGGGATCCCACTCTTCTAATGTTTTGAATAGGTGCAGCTGTGTCACCCATGGCGTCCTGGTGTGGGTAATCACCGGTTATGACTTGAGGTCACGGCTGGTAGTGGTCGAGGGAACTCTGATGGTACATCAAGTACGTCCTGCGTCCTCCTCTCACGCCACAGCATCGTGGTACCGTCTACAATAGAAGAATGCTCGTCGATGTGTCTATGAACTGTATGCGTGATGTTGAGGTACTCACACGACCAACAAGATCCCAAGATCTGCCCAAATACGAGGGTCACTCTTAAGGAAATGCACATTATTTTTGTAAAAATACAGTTTTCATTATGCATGTATGAAAGTTTTACAGTATTTAGATACATCCTTCCTGCTTGTTTTCAAACTTAGTTCAACCTGTTCCCGTGAGTGGCGCCGTCACAGCATGTCTTCAAGATGGCTGCTATACTTGGCGTTCGTCAGAAGCAACGTGCTGTCATAGAATTCCTGTGATGTGAAAACGAGACAGCGGGAAACATCCAAAAGAGGTTGAAAAAGATGTATGGGGATGCTGCTGTCGATCGCAGTACAGTTAGTCGGCGGGCACGCAGGTTACGTGATAAATTGAGGATTGTCCTCACAGTGGCAGGCCTCGTACTGCACACACTCCAGACAAGGCGCAGAGAGTTAACGAATTGGTGACTGCTGACGCGCATCACAGTGAACGAATTGTCACGCTACGTTGGGATAGGGGAAGGAAGTGTTTGCAGAATACTGAAAGTGTTGGCGTTAAGAAACGTTTGTGCCAGGTGGGTTCCCAGGATGTTGACAGTGGCTCACAAAGAAATAAGAAAACCGTATGCAGCGAACTTTTGGAACAGTACGAGAATGGTGGAGATGAATTTCTTGGAAGAATTGTGACAGGTGATGAAACATGGCTCTACCATTTTTCACCAGAGACGAAGAGGCAATCAATGGAGTGGCATCATGGAAATTCATGCAAGAAATAAATTCAAAACCACACCTTTTGCTGGAAGGACATCATGCCAAGTGGAACCACCATAAATTCTGACGATACTGAAGAAACTTCAAGCTCGACTGAGTCGTGTTCGACCACATCGGCAAAAGCAGGATGTTTTGCTATTGCACGGCCACATGTCAGTCAAAAAACCACGGAAGCGATCACAAAACTCGGATGGACAACACTGGAACACCCGCATTACAGTCCTGACCTGGCTCCATGTGACTAACATCTCCTTGGGAAACTGAAAGACTCTCTTCGTGGAACAAGGTTTGAAGATGACGACTCCCTTGTGCACGCTACCAAACAGTGGCTCCAACAGGTTGGTCCAGAATTTTACCGTGCTGGTATACAGGCGCTGGTTCCAAGATGGCGTGAGGCAGTTGAGAGAGATAGAAATTATGTGGAGAAATGAAAATATTGTATCTACACACTGTGAAAGTTTCAAACATGTAGAATAAAAGACGGTTTTTTAAAAAAATAGTGTGCCTTTATTTTGGAGTGACCCTCGTTAAACATGTGTGGGACCAGCTCAGATGTTGAGTCCATTCCAGTCCCAATATGCATGATAACAAGGACCGTTTACTGTAATTGTAGGCCAGATTGTGTCACGATAGAATACAAGGGTTTTATGACTCTCTTGGTAACCGAATCATTGCATGCATTTAGGATAGGTTGGGTTGGAAATCATTCTTCTGAGTGGTTTCATACTGCCAAGTTCTTTGTAAATTTGATGCCATTTTGTAATCACTGAAATAACATCACTAACCTCCTCAACCAGTGACGTTTCATTTCGTTTCCTACTCCCGTTGTGGGAGATTCACATTTTTTTCTCGGACAGTGTACCGACAATCACTGGTTTGTCTGTCTGATGCTGCACTTGGTTCTCCTGTCGTGCTCTACAGCGTTTGTGGTTATGCGATAATAGCTGTTGTGGTTGTGGAGTGTTTTAAGTAGTGTCTATTACGTTATGATGTTTACTAACACACCTTCCACCTCTTTCGGATCAAAGTATATTTCAAGCGAAAAAAGTACTAAAGAGGATTTAAGACCCCTTAAGAGTACTTTTGAGGCGTTAGAGAGTATTTTTGAGCTCGATATACTAACATTTTTTTGACTTTTTTCGACTGTTCATTTTTACAAGTATCTCGAGTTTTATCGATGAATCTATAATGTTCTCAGAAAACAAATGGAAATAAAGGGTGTAACACCCCACCCATCACTTATCTGGTTTATGATGTGTGTTCATCCCAGCTAACCGACTAACAGATCAACAGAGAGTGCAAACTGCTGCAATATTGGATAACGCAAAGAAAGTAATAAGGCCCTATGACTCCTGATTGAACTGCGGGGCAGTGTTGACATTAATTGATTCAGAATTGCTCAATTTTAATTAAGAAGGAGTGCACATTGATGTTATATTCAGCTATTGAACACCAGATGCAAATGTTGAACATAAAATTAATTAAGAAAGTGACTTGGGATATCAACTACTGGATTGAAAACAGATGCAGTCGATTAGCACAAATTTATTTTAACTCCCGACCTTCAATCATCACATTACATGACTCTCCTAACAGGCAGTGGTAATAAATTGCGGCTATGTGAAGTAAAGCGCGATAAATCAAAATTAATTCCAGTCGACTAACCCAGGTGTAATGTGAAGTGGGAGAAGAATTCCACAATTCACGGCCCATGAAACCCTCGTGGAAACTTTGCCGACGTGATCCAACAAATTAATCAGTGTCTAACTGAAGCCGGAGCGGGTGCAATATCACTGAATTCAGCGTGGCAGGGCGTCGTCATTGTGCGGACGTCAGCTGGCCTCGTGGTGCTGCAAAGCTGCACTCATCTATTCACTCCTAGCTTTCTTACTCAGTACATAGCTGAACCAAACCTTTCTATCTCCAAGCTCGATCATTCCGTTTTCTAAGTCCTAAACTGCAGAGATGCTCATTCTCTCTCAGGCAAGCTGAGTAAAGAACGCCACGTCGGGACTCAGTCTGCTGTTCACCTCGGTTTCCCCTCCAGCAAAATCACTTACGCCAATTGCAGCGCAAGTTGCGTTAATTATGCGTCGCTTCCCAGCGCCTGCTCTGGGAAGTGAACAAATTCGCCAAAATTTCCCTTTCTCTCACCTTCTGCTATTTAGCTCCTCCCAGGCCACCCATCAAGGTAAGCATCTGCACAAAATACCAATTTTTCCGGAATTCTGACTCCCAGGAGAGTACTTCAAATTCCTTGGTCCTACGTTCCCATCAGAGGCCAGCGTATTTCATTCTGTCACTCTTCACCTGATTTACTTCAGACTCTGCAGAGTGCAAATTCAGCATGAAGTTGCTATAGTCACGAACACGCATATTTTGGCCTCTGTTGACTGCTCCACAATAGCTTTGCATAGCTTTCTCGCATGTTTCACTGAAAACGGGATGACGGACATTTATCAACAGGCATACAAGTTCTCTGTCTGCTTCCCAGTACACCAGCATGGGTTCAACCACCCACTCACTGTCACTCACCTTAAGGCAGCTGGAGGCTGCACCCCGTTACCGCTTTCTCAGAGCTTGAGCCGCCCTAAGCTGCCTGTTGTCGCTTCCCTTCGCCGCTCCCCAGCCGGCCACGGTCAACTCTGAATACTTCCCTGGGATATACTAGCCTCCAGTAAATTGTCGCGTTTCCACAAAGTTTTCACGTCGTGTGAATTACTTTAAAACCATCACCTGACATTAATTATACCAGTAGGTCCATACTATACCCTCTACAAGATGCAATGTGCCTTGTCAGTCATTTTTGTTCAGCCCTACTGTTCGCTCAATGTGAGTTAGGTGATCTTTAATGACTTCATGTAAGGGGCATAGTTCTTGCCATCTTACAAGGGCAAGCAAAGCGGTTCTTTTTCCTCCAATGTATTGACTTGAAAGAACAGAAAATCAATTTGGAATTATTGGCACAGAGGCCCAGTCTCTTGTCCTGGCAATTTTCCTTTTATTATTTCCCCACTTTGTTGATGTATGCTTGTGACATATAAATCCTTGCTACCTGACGTTTACTTATGAGAGTTCAATTTCTAAAGTTTGTACTAGTAGGGTCAGCCTGTCCACCTACTCCTACTACTACTACTACTACATCCTTGCCGCCACAGCTGGGCACGCGGGCCTGCGTGCTTCCCCTGCGCCCACAGCGGAGTCGGCTGAGACACGCCCGCACTCGACCGCCCCCTCGGCAGCGCGGCTTCCGCCCCGGGCGCGCGCCTCCGCCGTGCCGCCGCTGCTCTCCCTTTTTATCCCTTACGGCGCTTTCCGGCTCGCCCCTTGACGCACCCTTTCCCCTTCTGCCGCCGCCGACCGCCTTGCCGCTCTTTGCACGCCTGGCAAACTTCCCACGGTCTGTCGCCGCCCCTCGAATGTTGCTGGAGAATTTATTAATAACCGCGTACGCTTGTCGCAAGGGGCAACATCGGGCGTGTTGGAGTTTGTTGAGGTTTATTTTGTCGCCGAGAAGGCGACCAGACGCGTGTTCTTTATGCAAAATAATAAAGCACAACTATTTAGCTTCTTAAATAATATGATAGTTTCGTAGTCACATGTTCATTAATAATAAATCTGTAAAAGTGTCGTATCTCCCTGTTTGGGGAAGCTGATCTCCAAAACAGTTAATCTCCATGGGATTTTCGAGGGTAACTTGAGAAAAGCTTGGGGAGTCATACAGGCTTCCTTTCTCCAAAGTCTGATCACGAAAAAAAAGAATAGATATCGTGTTTTAAAGTTTTATCTGCTACCGTCGTATCTGTCTGAAGTTTGCCACTTTATCTAACTGGGGTGAAATTACATTAGGTGTTCCACAGGGTTCAATCATGGGTCCCCTTCTGTTCTTGATAAATGTGAACGACCTCCCTTCCTACCTGAAACAGGAAGCTGAGCCCACACTGTTTGCTGATGATCCAAGCTTCATTATTAATTTAGTAATAGAAAGTCCAATTGAAAATGATACAAATAAGGTCTTTGGAAAAGTCATTAATTTTCTGCAAGTGGGCTTGCTTTAAACTTTGAAAAAAACACAGTACATCCAATTTTCTGCTGCAAAAAGTACAGTTCCTTCAATAAATATAACACATCAACAGAAGTCAGTAGACAGGGTAGAGCATACTAAGTTTCTGGGTCTACATATAGATGAGAATCTTAATTGAAAAATTCATATTTTGGATCTCCTAAAGCGACTAGGTTCAGCAACTATTGCGATCAGAATAATTACCAATTTTGAGGATATAGAAATTAGTGAGCTAACATACTTTGCGTACTTTCACTCTCTGATGTCATATGGAATAATATTTTGGGGTAACTCAATATTTAGACAAAAAGTATTCACTGCTCAAAAGAAAGTGGTTAGAATAAAGTGTGGGGTTCATGGTCGCACATCTTGCAGTCATCTTTTTAAAAGATTGGGAATTCTTACAACAGCCTCACAATACATCTACTCACTAATGAAATCTGTTCTCAACAACATGGACCATTTTAAAAACAACAGTGATATTCATGACTGTAATACAAGAAAAGAGAAAGACAAACACTATCCTTTCCTCAACCTATCTTCGGCACAGAAAGGGGTAAAATATGCTGCTATAAAAATTTTCGACAAATTACCAGACGAAATAAGGTGTCTAACAGACGGCAGTAATAGCTTCAAAAATAAAGTGAAAGGTACTAGGTGTCTCGAGTCACGTCTTCGCTGCTCACAGGGATCAGTTCGAAGCGAAACTCATCACTGAAGACAATTCTACCCCAGTCAATGGGAGTCCAGGCCGAAGAAGTGTCCGGACACTTCGCGGTCGCCATTGGGGTGGTATCCTAATTGTCGCCTGTCATATGGCCCGCTGGGACATAATTTCTTTTTTGCATGGCAGGATCCATTTGGTTTTCATCCGCGACAACTTTGCAACACACTGGTGTGCCGAAGATATCTTATGCTCCATTTTGTTGCCCTTCGTGGCGAGCCATGCTGGGCTTACATTTCAGCAAGATAACCTCCGCCCGCACACGGCGAGAATTTCTACGGCTTGTCTTAGTGCATGCCAAACCCGACCTTCCCCAGCAAGATCGCCATATGCCTCCCCAACTGGGAACGTTTGGAGCATAGTGAGCGGGGCCTTCCAACAATCGATTTTGACGAGCTAACGCGCCAAATGAACAGAATTTTTCATATTACCCTTCGGAGGACACCCAACAACTCTGTCAGTCAATGCAAAGTCGAATAAATTCTTGCATAAGGGACGATGGACGAACGTCTTATTGACTTGCTCAGTTCTTGAAGCGCTTCCTGTTGATTAAATCACGTCTGGAACTGCATGACCGCTACGGTCGCAGGTTCGAATCCCGCCTCGGGCATGAATGTGTGTGATGTCCGTAGGTTAGTTAGGTTTAAGTAGTTCTAAGTTCTAGGTGACTGATGACCTCAGATGTTAAGTCCCATAGTGCTCAGAGCCATTTGAACCATTTTTTAATTAAATCACCGGACTTTTCGATACTGGATTAATTTGTCTGTTCATATACACCACAATCTATGATTTTCGTCCCATTCTAATAATTCCGTCGAAGTGCATGAATTTTTTTTTCCTTGGAGTGTACTATAAACGCGAATGTAGCTCTCTCTGTTACGTTTTCGTGGCTAACTCGCTGGTCTGATTTCGATGAAATTTGGTATGGAGATAGTTTGCACCCTGAGGAAGCAGATGGACTACTTTGCAAAATGTGTAGTACAATATACTCACTGATTTGAAGAATCTTACGTGAATTAAGGAAAAATGTTTACTCTGCTGAATAATCTATTTACTCTTGGACGTTTGAACTTTACTGCGTTTGTGAAACTGCCTTTATTGGTGGATACAATTCAAATTAATGAATTCCACGCTTATGCAGTATTGAATGTGCTTCATCCGTACTTCCCATTATTTATTGCTTAATGTACGTGTTGTATAAATGTAGCTACCTATCAGTATCTGCTGCGCGTCATCAACATATCTGTAATAGCAGACGCTCTTATTAAGTATTGACCACCGTGAGTGGAAAAAGGATTCTTCTAATGTGTTTATAGAAATATCTGCAATTGTGATCAAAACTCTTCTGGGTATTACGCCGCGTCATTGCTAAAAACTAACAACAATAATGAACTAATACCGACGTTTCGGCCGAATTGCAACGGCCTTCCTCAGGGCACGACTGGTTTTGCATGGGGATAGGTGCTTCTATTTATTACATACTATCGATGTCTGACGTACTGTTGTAAAGCTTTTAATTGGCTAGTCATGACGTAAGTGAAGATGGAAGGAAAGAGGCTATACGTGGCTGTCCATGTCGTCAACGATTGGTAGCTGTCCGCCAATCAGCGTTCGGCTTCTGGTCGGCAAGTTTTCCTCCTGGTGTGCGCGGAGGTGGACTGACAGTTGTTCTACAGCAGTTTGTGCAAATACGTCCGTGTCCCTTGTAGCTTCTGCCCCGCGACCACTCGCGGCCCGTTGGACTGGGATGGCCGTCAGCCAGGAAAACTTGCCGACCAGAAGCCGAACGATGATTGGCGGACATCTACCAATCGTTTACGAAATGGACATCCACGAATAGCCTCTTTCCTTCCATCTTCCCTTACGTCATGACTAGCCAATCGTATTAGAGGGCCAATTAAAAGCTTTAAAACAGTGACGTCAGACATCGATAGTCTGTAATAAATAGAAGCACCCATCCCCATGCAAAACCAGTCGTGCCCTGAGGAAGGCCGTTGCAATTCGGCCGAAACGTCGGTTTTAGTTTATTATTGTTGTTAGTTTTTAGCAATGACGCGGCATAATAACCAGAAGAATTTTAATCACTGCGACACCGGTCGCGGGAGCCTACGTTCTTATATCTGCAATTCTGCATTCAATTAATCATGGAGTGGAAGAAGGCATGCTGTTGTCTTTTAGGATGGCACGAGTTCGCATTTATTGCATTATCTGTGTTGGTTGGTTTTCTGTATATGTCAAATGTGTGGCGATTGATGTCTTTGCTAATTTTGAGGTCAATGTAGTTTATTAGATTGTCTATTTCCAATTCCAGAGTAAATTTGATATTAGGATGGAGGTTGTTCAGTGCTTGGTGGATATTATTGATGTCTGTATTGTTTCCATCAACCAGCATTAGCGTGCCATCAGTATGTCTACTGGGTGAAAAGTATTTAAACCGACAAACTCTGAGAGGTTGTAGGGGACATCAAATATTTTTCCCCTGATGTCATTTTTTCATATGAGGAGTATTTAAACCGGTAGAGGAAGATTTCTCTGGCGGCAAATTAATTAAACCAACAAACACTTTTCCATTTTTATGACTAAGAGACAACACATTAACATCCCAATTTCAATTACAGTAGATTTTCAAAAATACCTCCAGTGACACCTAAACAAAGATTACACCGTTGGATCATGTTCTGTTTGACACGGGGAAAAACCCGTATGCTGAATTGTTCCTGCTGCTGCTACTATCCGGGCAAACAGATCCTCTTCTGATGCAACAGGAGTTGTGTAAACAAGATTGGACATCTCTCCCCACACAAAAAAGTCCAGAGGGGACATATCTGGGTATCGAGCAGTACATGGTACAGGACCACCTCTACCAAGCCACGTTTCTCGTAACCGTCGGTCCAGAAATCGACGCACACGATGACTGATATGTGCCGGCGCCCCGTCATGTTGGAACCACATACGTTGTCTTGTTGGGAGCGGGACGTCTTCCAGCAATTCTGGCAATGCTCTGGAGACAAAATTGTAATAGCGCCTTTCTATCTAATTGCCTAGGTAGCAGATACGGCCCAATTAAACAGTCCCCAACGACACCAACCCACACATTAACGAAGAACTGCACTTGATGAGTGCCAGTAACTGTGGGATGTGGGTTATCTTCACTCCAAACATGCGAATTGTGCATTTTGAAGACTGCATCACGCCCGAACGTTGTTTCTTCGGTAAACAACACAGACGATGGAAATGTAGGATGCATTTCACACTGTTCCAGGTACCACTGCGAAAATTGTGTTCTGGGTGGATAATCAACTGGTTACAGGTAGTGGACACACTGTAAGTGAAATGGAAGTAATAATTGCTCTCAAAGGATTGTTGTTACATTCGTTCGATTCGTCCCGATGTTAGGTGCAATTGCACGAGTGCTGATTGAAGGATCCCGCTCCACCTGCTGCAAGACAGCTTCCTCAAATTGCAGCGTTCTTACCGTGCGACGGTGTCCCTGTCCAGGTAATCTGCTGAATGACGCGGTCTCACGCAGACGTTGGTACACAGCAGCAAAGGTCGTATGATGCGGGATACGGTGATTAGGATATTGTTGATAACCCCGCTGTGCAGCTCGTCTGTTGTGGAGCGCTACGTAGTACGCACCAGCCGTATAAGTGTACTCACTCCAGGTGTATCGCTTCATTAGTAAACAGAGACAATGCACTACTACACTGGTGGACAGCAGTTGCCTACAACTGAAGAGCGTAATATGGCCTCCACCGGTTTAAGTAATCCTCCTAGGAAAAAATGACATTAGGGAAAAGTATTTGTTTTGATGTCCCCTACAACCTCCCAGAGTTTGTCGGTTTAAACATTTTTCACCCTGTATAGTAGTAAGCGATCTTTTAACCATTGCCATTGACCTGGAAATTAGCAGAGACAAAACCGCCAGACATTTGACATGTACATGAAACCAACCACCACAGATAATATAATAAAATCCAACTCTTGGCATCCTGAGAAACAAGAGCATGCCTTCTTCCGCTCCACGGTTAATAGAATGCACAAGTGCACATATTTTTCTCAACACGTTAGGAAAAAAGTGTAGCTACTTCAGTAGCATGATGCGTGGATACATGCTCTTGCTCGTGCCCTCTGTACGCACTGCGACGCTATTACGCACAGTAGCTCACATACTCAGCCTTACTCATGACAAGAAACCACTGACATGCCAGTGCAGCCATGGGTAACAGCTAGTTCTTTAATAAATGCTTTACGTATATCTTGCTGTCTGAGTTTTATGCAGTCCCAAGCTCTCAACGATTTCCTTCATCGTCATCGTTTGATCTACAGAAGACACGGTACTTTATTTACGCAGCTGTACCACTATGTCAGTCCAAAATGTTTGCATCCTGCATTAATAAATAAATGTAGACAGATTAAGATGATTTTAATGCTTCAGGTATTCTGCACAGTCTCTCCCACTTGACTACAATGGACAGAACGCTCCTACAATCATGTGAAACTGTCAGGAAAGTCTGTCTTTAGGATGATGCTCACCTCACTCATCACACTGGCTTCAATATCGGTTATGTCATCAAAATTTTGGCTTTTCATGTGAATCTCTGCAGTTTTTCATTTTGTGGTACATCTGTACTCCTAACACGAAGTCTCGTCACATACGATGACTATTTTTTTTTTGTTTACGTTACGTGTCGTTGATATGGTTTGGCAGTGAAGGTATAAAAGACAAACTTCGCACACACTTTTCCGCACTTCAGAAGAGTCTGGAAAATTCTTGAACTCCTGATTTGTAGACGGTGTTTCACTGCGGTTTATGACAACAACATCGACCCGACGACTACTCAAACACTGCTCACTTATAACTGACTGGCCGAATGCACATCTGTTGTTTACGCTTGTTAGTAGAAGCTGTCTCCGTATTTACTACTTTGAAGCCTTTGGAATTAAATCAGTCTCGGAAAGGTGTATCTCAAGAAGACGTCATGAAATCACTGAACTTCGAAATGATACCTCATATTACGTTGATCTCTGTCACGGAGGACCACTGATACCGATGTTCATTTCGTTAGATGGAGGCTGGCTCATCTGATATATCCATTATCTTTCGGTATCAAGCTCCCCTTTTCACTGTTACAGTTAAAGTTGTTACAGGTTCTGATGTCAGTGGCTTCTTTAATGGAAGAACCCCAGTTTCATCAAACATAATCCACTGTTTGTTGGTAACGCTGTGTTCGGCAAACCAAGTTTTGAAACATGCATGTTTTATGTGGTGTTTGTGCTCTGTACTGCGTTCTCAAATCGTTCGTAAAGCTTGTCCAATGTAACTGCTACCATATTCACAAGGAATTTTGTACACCCCAGGAACACTCAGGTCAGTGCTAGATCCCTGTAATTTTCTTGGGTTATCGAAAAATGGAACGAATAACTTGTCGCCCAGGGCTCTTCCTACTATGTTTCTTGTAGCTCCAAAACAAGGCAGGTGCACTGTAGTCTGACCTCTTAAGTATCTCTGTGTTTCCGTTTCTTAGAGATAGTTAACTTAATAATCAGACACCTACAGCCGTTCTTCAGGAAACAGTTTCTTGAATATCTGATGTCGGGAACATGATCGTCCCTGCCAGTAACAGATTCAGTTCTATGTATCAGCGTATGTAAGACTGATTTCTTTTGGGATGGATGCTAAAAGCTGAGTCATACAGAAATTATCGACATCGACATCACTATCAAAGTTCATCCATTGTAAGTATCAGCATCTTTGGTAAAATATGGAACTCCTGTTACTTCTCGACTTCTCCGTCACTTAACACTGCCTGCAAACCAAGTGAAGCACTCAATAGACATCATAGTATGTCAATGTAGCTTCGCAAACGTACGCACCATGGGCGAGTATGTCAATTATCAGAGTTGTAATTCTCTACGACAAGTAGAACGGCAACCAGAATGATTCCTGTTGAGTGTTTTTACCAGACGGTGGGGCATGTAAGGGGCGTGAACAGCCTTAGATGTTGAGTGATCTCGGTTAAGGACATGCAGATGCCGCACGCTCGTGTGACAGAGCGTTGCCAATGCGTGACAGAGAGTAAAAGGACGCTTATTTTTTATCTCCATTAGGGCGACTGGTCGAATCGAGCGATGTCCAGATCTGAGGGGCATTTGGATGTGGCAGAGCCATGATTCGTCGCTAGAGACAATGCGACGCTATTCAGAGTGCTCTTTACTGTAAAGTAGCTCTCATGTGTATGATCTGTTGCAACCAGCTACTGGGGCATGTTGTAGTCAAAGAACTGAGTTTTTATGCTTTGCCCTCATGTATTTCCTCACATTCGAAGGTATCGTGGGACCATTTTTCTTCAACAGGACAATATTCATCCAAAAATGGTAGGTGTTTCTACAAACTGTCTGTGTTACGCCGAGTCACTCACGTGACCACCAAGATCTCCAGATATTGGCCGCCCTCCTTTTTTTTTTTTGGCTCTTCAGGCTTCTGATCGGTTTGATGCGGCTCGCTACGAATTCCTCTCATGTGTCAACCACTTCATCTTAGATTAGCACTTGCAGCCTACATCCTGAACCACAGTACTTGCTGGATGTTTTTACTCTCTGCAGCTCCCTCTAGCACAACGGAACTCACTCTCTCATGTCTTAACAGCTGTCCTATCATTCTGTCCCTTCTCCTTAACAGTGTTTCCCACATATTCCTTTCATCTCCGATACTGCTCAGAACCTGCTCATTCCTTACCTTATCAGTCCACTAATTTTCAGCATTCGTCTGTAGCATCACATCTCAAATGCTTCGATTCTCTTCTGTTCCGGTTTTCCCACAGCCCATGTTTCACTACCATGCTGTGCTGTACGCAGGACGTACATTTCTCAGAATTTCTTCCTCAAATTAAGGCCTGTGTTTGATGCTAGTAGATTTCTCTTGGCCGGGAATGCCGTTTTTGCCGTTGCTAGTCTGCTTTAGATGTCCTTGCTACATCCGTCATTTGACTATTTGACAGCCTAGGCAGCAGAACTCCTTAACTTTATCTACTTCCTGAATATCAATCCTGATGTTAAGTTTCTCGCTGTTCTCATTACTTTGCCGGCCGCTGTGACCGAGCGGATCTAGGCACTTCAGTCCGGAACCGCGCTGCTGCTACAGTCACATGTTCGAATCCTGCCTCGGGCATGGATGTGTGCGATGTCCTTAGGTTAGTTAGGTTTAATTAGTTTTAAGTTATAGGGGACTTATGACCTCAGATGTTAAGTCCCATAGTGCTTAGAGCCTTTTGAACCATCTCATTACTTTTGTCTTTCTTCGATTTACTCTCAGTCCAAATTCTGTACTCGTTAGATTGTTCAGTCCATTCAACAGACCATGTAATACTTCATCACTTTCACTCAGGATAGCAAAGTCATAAGTGAATCGTGTCATTGGTATGCGTTCACCTTGAATTTTAATTCCATATGCCCCTTATGAAACATATACTGCAATAGCTCCGACGTCGACTACATCCGAGTGCTAGCATCCAGCAAATAAAAGGCCATTTTACAGCAGTTGTGGGCTATCTCGCCTCTGGAGGGCATACACGTTTTCCAACCAAATCAGTTCATGCATCCAGTCAAGAGCAGGTGCAACCTCAGGCTGACAAGTGGGCCAATACTGTCAGAATCATTGTAAGTTTGACTCAGTTTTGTAGTCAGTGAAATAACATCACATACTCATTCAGCCTGTGAAGTTTCGTTTCGATTCCTCCTTTCCTTCTGGTTGTTTCAATTTTTTTTCAGACAGTGTACGTCAGGTCTGTGTAAAATGGAAAACATTGAAACGACGAGGCAAAATGTAGTTTAGATGGCCCAGAAGCTGCTTCACGGGGTCCAGAATATAAATAGCCTCGCGCGTGGTGAGACGTGTGCGGCTGTATGTGGTATTTATGAACATATGTATGCATCCCATGACATGTGAAGATAGATTTTCCTGATCTGAGCGATGCTTATATCCTCTTCTCTTGTGGTCGGCTTAAGATCTCCCTGTTTAACTAGGTCTGGGCTTTCTGGTCACGCATGGGAATAATGTAGTCTTATTTTTCAAAAAAGAAGTTGCGTCTACATGACTTATGTCTCGCACCTATTCTAATGGGACTCAGTTTTCCAGTATTCGGCGCTAATAATCGCTGCAGCTTTGTTGGACTATGCTAAATTCTAGTTGGCTGACTTGGCTCAGAAAATTTCCGATAGTCGTTGGGCTTAAAGTCGTTCGTGGTCGCTTGGATTACGGTTTTGTACGGGATCATGTTTGACTCTGAATTAATATTGATGGAGTTTTAACACTGAATAGCTCATGGAAAATGAACATGCTAGTGGATTTTATGTTGAACAGCGAATGATAGCCGCCAAGTCACTATTTATGTAGTGTCTTATGTTTCAAGAAAAAATCTGTCAACACTTGTTGACAGATTTAGTAAAAAATCCAAGTCACTTTTATTTAGCTGAGCTGCATTGCTACTCCGAGATTTTTATGGATTCGTTGTCAGTTAACTTCCAATGGGCATAAGTAAATGTAAACAACACCTCTGTGCTCTCCCTCCTCCACCCATGCCCCCCCCCCCCCTCTCTCTCCGCGCCGCTCGCTCCAGCCCCGAATACTGGAAAATTGTCACATTGGAACAGGTGCGAGACTTAAGTCATGTAGACACAATGTAAAAAAAAAAAAAAAAAAAAAAAAAAAAAAAAAAAAAAAAAAAAAAGACATTACATTGCTCACGTGCGTGAGCACAAAGCTCAGACCACCTTAAACAGGGATATCTTAAGCCAACCACAAGAGAAGAGGATATAAGCATCGCGCAAATCAGGAAAAGCTATCTTCGCAGTTCATGGGATACATACATATATTCATAAAGCGTTAACATAAAATAAATACTTTATCAACAACTAGATAAATGTCGGAGGCCAAACACAATAGTAAATCACTGGACACATCGTATGAAAAAAAAGAAGACCTCCACCCTCCCTTTTACGTGTCTTTATCTCCCCTCCATATCCCATTTAGATAATTAACTCCTTCACCACTATTCTACTTTCTCACATACGCAAATAAATGCATTTTCCTCTAATTAAAACAACCTAGCGTATATATGGCAAATCACAGATCAAAACCAAGTTTGACAGATGGACGGAAAACCAAAACAAACAGATAAGTTTATAAAATAACATTTATCTTAATAATATGTGTATTTATATATGGAGAGAGACTGATTTTTGATTGAGATTTTTACTTTAAGTCGTAACTGGTACCTGAATTTTGGCTGCTGCCTCCTTGAATGATCAGCTTCTGCACCAGTTGGTGGCGTATTACAATTTGGAGGAAGATATTGTTCTTTAAGGTTTAAAATACGACACCGTTAGTTACTCGGCCGTATTGCGGATAGCTTTTAGCCCAAGTTTTCGTAGCTTTTCACACCTAAGGGACCACTGTTGTAAGTAAATAAGATCAAACAGCAATCTGCTTTTCGCGATATAAGGAGATTGCTTGGCACACAAACTTCCTTCAAACTACACGTCTGCTACATCAAAATTGGTCAGTGGAGTTCAGCACCATACTATTGTACAAGATCATAATCCAATTACTGTAATTAAGATATTATGAGAGGTTGTTACGTATTGAATGAAAATTATAGAGAATGCATTTCCTTTCCTGTATTTTAGTGAATTTTGTACACTTACAATTCTGTCGATTGATAGACGGCGACGACAATGAAGTCCACCTCCGTTTCCACAAACAAGATATTTCTATTCCTCTCTTCCAGAAAATTTGTATGCATAAGTGCTTAGCAACTCTTACACATACTTTACTCACTAAAATATCAATTTTCATTAAATGTAACAATACGTTCTGAGCGACGGCCTAGCAACACGTCCTCTTTGAACAAGATACAGATTAACAGTCCTCTTTTTTTTTTAATAAATCAATTGTCTCTTTTTTTAGAGTCCATACTCAAAGATTCACAATTACTGTCGTTGCGGGAATTGCGCGCTAAAGATTTTCTTGATGTCCAGCTGCGCTTCACTTCAAGTACTTTTTGAATCACATTTACATTTACGGTATTTACATACATTACTGAGCTTCTCAGAATAAAATTAGGCACAAATTAATTTAAAAAAAGGCAGTGAGGCACACGTAACATTACAAGTTGACAATCACACTCACAATGTACGCTACTTGTACATACATTTAGCAATGAGAACGTAAATGGAAATTAATGGTGCAATATTTAGCGGTATTTTACGTATGGGAATATATAGTGAATGAATTAAGAGTGGTGCACAGCGCCAAACGCATGACTATCTGGAAAATGTAAACGTAGAGCACAGTTCCAGATTTAAGCGGAAATCAGACAGAAATGCAGTAAGTAAACATCACAGATCAATAGTTTTTGAAAGTAACTAATTTTAGATCTAAAACGGCCCAGAATTGTAAATATTCTTGATTTCAGACTACTGACGATGTTTCAGATTAATAAAAAGAAACGATCTTGGTAAAATTAATAAGCATGTATTGGAAATACATTACTTCGATAGAAAAAAGTTCAAAATAATACTTCCGCAAAGCGGTGGATTGTTATAATACGTGTAATGAACATTGTATCGCCCCATTTTGAGTAAATAAGAACTAGAAACTCAAACGCTTTCGATTTTAAAATTGCTATGATCTGCTCTTGAAGCTTTTGTACTCCATTTGAATCCCAAATCGGCAATATTATGTCTTAATTTGTTCACTAGGAAGATATACGTCTCCTTCTGGGTGTTTGTCTTTTTTTAGTTCTCTTCTATTAACTTATATTTGAAAACAACCTACAGTATCGTAGTCAACACAGAAAATATGCATTTCGTGACATTACAATGGTTGTAGACCAAAGACAGTAAATACGGTCAAAGTCCACTGCAGTCGTTTTTCCACCAAAGGACTTTGTGTGGCTGTCGTGGGCCAATACGAGCGGGCGGCAGGGACAGAGGGACAGGACGTAATTCCTAACTGACGAGCACAGAGGGAAAGGAACAGGCGACTTTATTCCTCAGAAAATGTAAGCGATAAGGGCGGTATCTCACAGAGCGGACTGCTACGGTACATCAAAATTGGAATATCGACTTCCTTTCATATCGCACAGCGTCGGGGAGCAATATCGCTCGCCCGAACCTCCCCCTGGAGGCAGGAAATAGATACGAAACGTTGGTGGTAAAAGGGGAAGAGACGAAGAGCAAGCAGAGAGCCTATCTGTGTACCTTGTGTGGGGATCGTGAAGCAGAGCCGCGGTGACTGACTGTAGCAAGTCGCAGGCGTCTCTCCGCCGGCTCAGTGGCTCAATCTAATTCTGACGGGCCCTCCTTCTCACTTAGCCACAGACAGAGGGCTCACTGGCAGCTGCCCGCATCGTCCGCAGTCTTCAAGACGTCGCTTTATCGCATTTCATTCTCCTCTACTATAGTAAATCAACTATTCCTCCTCTCAAAGAGGTCGCCAAAAGTTGCCACTTTGCCACAAGAAAATCCTTCCTGAATTCCCTTTTCAAAATTGATAATCCCCTCCTGGCGCTGTCTGTTCGCAACTGGGCACCCGTTATACAGCGTCCTGTCCTGTATGTGACCCACTCATCAGGTTCCTCTTGCATTCGCAGGAATAATTACTTTTGGATTCTCATTTAATCACTGTGATAATTATCTAGCTACTAATGGAAATCAAGGACAGTAGCGGAGATTACCACACTATCAAAGGAACATAGACAGAGGCTGAATCACGGAAAACTTGCTTCTCTTATATACTGAAATCAAAATATGGAAATAAGATTTTTGGCAATGGATACTACGAAGAAGGTTACGTAATTCATTTCCAGCCGAGGCATTGAAGCAAGTATTGGTGAACATTTTTTTTCTACATGGAGCTATATACACTACTGGTCTATAAAATCGATACACCACGAAGCTGACGTGCTACAGACGCGAAATTTGACCGACAGTAAGAAGATGCTGTGATATGGAAATGATTAGCTTTTCACAGGATTCACAAAAAAATGGCGCCGGTGGCCACACCTACAACGTGCCGATATGAGGAAAGTTTCCAACCGATTTCTCATACACAAACAGCAGTTTACTGGCGTTGCCTGGTGAAACGTTGTTGTGATGCCCCGCGTAAGGCGGAGAAATACGTACCATAACGCTTCAGACTTTGATAAAGGTCGGATTGTAGCCCATCGCGATTGCGGTTTATCGTATCGCGACATTGCTGCTCGCGTTGGTCGAGATCCAATGACTGTTAGCAGAATATAGAATCGGTGGGCTCAGGAGGGTAATAAGGAACGCCGTGCTGGATCCCAACGGCCTCGTATCACTAGCAGTCGAGATGACAGGCATCTTATCCGCATGCCTGTAACGGAACGGGCAGCCACGTCTCGATCCCTGAGTCAACCGCAACCATCTGCACGAACAGTTCGACGACGTTTGCAGCAGCATGGACTATCGGCTCGGAGAGCATGGCTGCGGTTACCCTTGACGTTGCCTCACAGACAGGAGTGACTCCGATGGTGTACTCAACGAGGAACCTGGGTGCACGAATGGCAAAACGTCATTTTCTCGGATGAATCCAGGTTCTGTTTACGCCATCGTGATGGTCGCACCCGTGTTTGACGACATGGCGGTGAACGCACATTGGAAGCGTGTGTTCGTCATCGCCATACTGACGTATCACGCGGCGTGATGGTACGGGGTGCCATTGGTTACACGTCTCGGTCACCTCTTGTTCGCATTGACGGCACTTTCAACAGTGGACGTTACATTTCAGATGTGTTACGACCCGTGGCTTTACCCTTCATTCGATCCCTGCGAAACCCTACATTTCAGCAGGATAATGCGCGAACACATGTTGCAGGTCCTGTACGGGTCTTTCTGGATACAGAAAATGTTCGACTGCTGCCCTGGGCAGCACATTCTCCAGTTCCCTCACCAATTGCAAACGTCTGGTCAGTGGTGGCCGAGCAACTGGTTCGTCATAATACGCCAGTCACGACTCTTGATGAACTGTGGCATCGTGTTGAAGCTGCATGGGCAGCTGTACCTGCACACCCTATTCAAGCTCTGTTTGACTCAATGCCCAGGCTGTTATTACGGGCAGAGGTGGCTGTTCTGGGTACTAATTTCTCAGGATCTGTGTACCCAAATTGCGTGAAAGTGGAATCACATGTCAGTGCTAGTATAATATATCTGCACAATGAATACCCGTTTATGATCTGCATTTGTTATTGGTGTAGCAATTTTAATGGCCAGTTGTGTATTTTTAACGGCATTCGGAAGCGTTTGAAATGGCGAGTAACTCAACTATACCTCCTCTCACAGAGATGCAGAGCGAGGTGGCGCCTTTGTTAGCACACTGGATTCGCATTCGTGAGGATGACGGTTCAAATCCTCATTCGGCCACACAGATTCTCGCTGATTTCCCTACATCGCTTCAGGAAAGTGCCGGAATGGTTCCTTTGAAAAGCGCACAGCCGATTTCCTTCCCCAACCTTTCGTAATCCGAGTTGGAAATTTATCTCCAATGACTGTCGACAGAACGTTAAATGATAATCTTCCTTTTTTTATGAAAGAGTTCGTCAAAATTTTTCTGCGCAGCACAAC
This sequence comes from Schistocerca piceifrons, assembly GCF_021461385.2. NCBI lineage: Eukaryota > Metazoa > Arthropoda > Insecta > Orthoptera > Acrididae > Schistocerca > Schistocerca piceifrons. Next base: position 668,242,846 of record NC_060142.1, on the reverse strand, counting down.
TAAACTGAAGGCTTACGTTTCCGAAACTCCGTAATTGTCTCCCCTTCTTAAGTGTGAAATTTAGTTCAAACATCGCTAAAACCTTCCTCTGTAACGTAACAAAAGCGTGGGCCACTGCGACTTTACCCTCGGGCTCGGCGAGCTTCAAACAGCAAAATGTCGGCACGTGCAAAAACAGACCACAGCCCAGAGGTTCATGTAAGTTTTAGTGTGGGCCAGTGATATCACAGTGGCACCAAATTGCAGCACAGTTCTGCCCAATGCCACCCCAGACTTGTCACTCGATGAGAATGTCGTCTCACCCCCTCTTACCTACATGTCACTCCTTCCTTTCACGCCTCTCCGGTTGAGGTTACAACCGCGACACCCAGTGCTGAAATCAGCTGCTTTCTTGTGGATGTGGCCTAGGAAAACATTTCAGACGCACCGCCGCTCATAATCGACACGTAAAGCCCTCAGTAGGTGGTACAAAGGGTGTCGATAAAACCAGCCCTTTCTTTGGGGCGTTGACTCCCACACAAGTTCCCAGGTAGATGCCGTGTTTCTTGACTTCCACAAGGGGTTTGATACAGTTCCCCCACAGTCGTATAATGAACAAAGTAAGAGCATATGGACTATCAGACCAATTGTGTGATTGGATTGAAGAGTTCCTAGATAGCAGAACGCAGCATGTCATTCTCAATAGAGAGAAGAAGTAAGAGTGATTACAAATGTGCCGGAGGTGAGTGTCGTAGGAACGTTGCTATTCACAATATATATAAATGACCTTGTGGATAACATCGGAAGTTCACTGAGGCTTTTTGCAGATGATGCTGTGGTATATAGAGAGGTTGTAATAATGGAAAATTGTACTGAAATGCAGGAGGATCTGCAACGAATTGACGAATGGTGCAGGGAATGACAATTGAATCTCAATGTAGACAAGTGTAATGTGCTGCGAATATATAGAAAGATAGATCCATTATCATTTAGCTACAATATACTAGGTCAGCAACTAGAATCAGTTAATTCCATAAATTATCTTGTAGTAGGCATTAGAAGTGATTTAAAATGGAATCACCATATAAAACTAATCGTCGGTAAAGCAGATGCCAGCCTGAGATTCATTGGAAAAATCCTAAGGAAATGCAATCCGAAAACAAAGGAAGTAGGTTACAGTACACTTCTTCGCCCACTGCTTGAATACTTCTCACCGGTGTGGGATCCGTACCAGATAGGGTTGATAGAAGACATAGAGAAGATCCAACGGAGAGCAGCGCGCTTCGTTACAGGATCATTCAGTATTCGCGAAAGCGTTACGCAGATGAGAGATAAACTCCAGTGGAAGACTCTACAAGAGAGACGCTCAGTAGCTTGGTACGGGCTTTTGTTGAAGTTTCGAGGACATACCTTCACCGAGGAGTCAAGCAGTATATTGCCTCCTCCTACGTATATCTCGCGAAGAGACTATGAGGATAAAATCGGAGAGGCATACCGACAATCTTTCTTTCCACGAACAACACGAGACTGGAATAGAAGGGAGAACCGATAGAGGTACTCAAGGTACCCTCCGCCACACACCGTCAGGTGGCTTGCGGAGTATGGATGTAGATGTAGATTTCGCGGTCGAAACAGACAGTTCGCATCACTACCATCTGTGGTTTCCGCTCTTAAGGAAGAACGGGCTACCATTTCTCTATAGGCATTCAGACACCCCGCTAAAACGTAACCCCAGAAGACTTCAAGTTGTGACAAAGTCGAAATGTGGACACACCACGCATTAATATCCATAAGTAATTGTATATATGAAGATAGTAACTGTTCTCGAAAGAACAGATACCATTGACGACCGTGCAGATTCACTAGAATAAATGATAATTAATTGAAACACTCAGCTGCCGACGGGAGTTGTTGAAATACCTCGATCGGGACAGCTGAGAATGTGTGCCCTGACCGGGACTCATACCCGGGATCTCCTGCTTACATGGCAGACGCTATCAATCTGAGCCGCCGGGGACACAGATGAATAGCGTGACTGCAGAGACTTATCCGTTGCACGCTTCCCGTGAGACCCACATTCCCAACTGTCCACAATCTACATACGTAAAGTACCTAATAGACACTTGCCCATCCACTCATTACTCGCGCGCACTAAGGTTACGATTCCCGTAAGAGCGTGCAAGGGATAAGTCCCTGTAGTCGCGCTATTCATCAGTGTCCTCGGAGGCTCAGATGGATAGAGCGTCTGCCATTTAAGCAGGAGAGCCCGGCTTCGCGTCCCGGTCGGGGCACATATGTTCAACTATCCCTATCAAGGTATATCAACAACACCTTTCGGCAGCTGAGGGTTTCAATTAATTATCTTTATAAGTAATTGTGTTTACACTTTCGCTCATATTGTTGTGTGCCAAGAGACACATTTGTTCTTCACGCCTTCCCGCCTAAACTGTAGAGTACATCGTTGATCGGGCCCATCTGTCATTCCTATGTTCTTTTCTTACGATGGTAGCATCACCGAGAGGCCATGCGGGGTACGAGGGAGCCGGGAAAGGGAGTCCCCGGTGGAGCGGCAAGTGGAGACAGCCAAGGTTTGCTTGGCGCACCATGTGTCTGACACCCTCCTGGTAGCGGAAGGCTACGTATTGGGAGCTTGCTATAGTACTGCTGTTTGGAGGCAGAACCCTGTTGGAACCGCACGACCGCAACGGTCACAGGTTCGAATCCTGCCTCGGGGATGGATGTCTGTGATGTCCTTAGGTTAGTTCGGTTTAAGCAGTTCTAAGTTCTAGGGGACTGATGAGCACAGATGTTAAGTCCCATAGTGCTCAGAGCCGTTTGAACCAGCCAGAACCCTGTTGTACGGGCGTTGGCTGGGCCCTACTAAAATAGACGGAATGGGAAACGACTATCCCACGGCATTCCATGAATTCTGTAGCTGAAACTCCTGTAACAGGAACGGTATTTCTTTCTGGTTACATCTAGATATGCAAGTAAGTTTTACTGTAGTTCTTCAAAGCTAAAGTGTTGATTGTGTCAAACACCATCGGCTGTTTTTCGCCCGTTGCGTTCCCGTCGTAAGCATCGATAATTATTATGGGCACCCGAGTGTCATTTCAGGATCAACGACCTTGCCGCAGTGGTAACATAGGCTCCCGTCGGGTTGGGCTAGCACTTGGATGGGTGACCATCCTGTTGGTTGGTTGGTTTGGGGAAGGAGACCAGACAGCGTGATCATCAGTCTCATTGGATTAGGGAAGGATGGGGAAGGAAGTCGGCCGTGCCCTTTCAGAGGAACCATCCCGGCATTTGCCTGGAGTGATTTAGGGAAATCACGGAAAACCTAAATCAGGATGGCCAGACGCGGGATTGAACCGTCGTCCTTCCGAATGCGAGTCCAGTGTCTAACCAGTCTCTGCCGAGTTATGTTGGCAAGCGGGGTGCACTCAGCCCTTTTGAGTCAAACTGAAGAGCTACTTGAGTGAGAAATATCGGCTCCGGTCCCGTAAAATGATATATTGCTGGGAGAGTAGTTTCAACATGCTCATCCATATCTGCCTGTGGGCTGAGGATGACAAGGCGGCTGCTCGGTACCGTTGGGCCTTCATGTCCTGTTTCGGCGGAGCTAGTTAGTTGAAACCGTTATTTCAAGCAAGTTAGTAACGGAGCTCGCGGACGGCGCTTCCGATGCGTGTGTACATAGTCATCTTGTGACAGCTGTTGCCACCTGTATTCAGTGGACATTTTGTGGAAGAGCCTGAGACTAATTGATTTTACATTGTCTGAGGTTCTTGTAACTGCGAAACTTACGAGCACAGTGTGTCTCATTAATGTGCAACCATCTCCAGAACTAAAATAGTTTCATTACAAATTGTCTGAGGCATTGTTGTTGTTGTTGTGGTCTTCAGTCAAGAGGCTGGTTTGATGCAGCTCTCCATGGTACTCTATCCTGTGCAAGCTTCTTACTGCAACCTGCAACCTACATCCTTCTGAATCTGCTTAGTGTATTCATCTCTTGGTCTCCCTCTACGATTTTTACCCTCCACGCTGCCCTCCAATGCTAAATTGGTGATCCCTTGATGCCTCAGAACATGTCCTACCAACCGAACTCTTCTTCTAGTCAGGTTGTGCCACAGATTTCTCTTCTCACCAGTTCTATTCAATACCTCCTCATTAGTTATGTGATCTACACATCTAATGTTCAGCATTCTTCTGTAGCACCACATTTCGAATACTTCTATTCTCTTCTTGCCCAAACTATTTTTCGTCCATGTTTCACTTCCATACATGGCTACACTCTACAAAAATACATTCAGAAACGACTTCCTCACACTTAAATCTATACTCGATGTTAACAAATTTCTCTTCTTCAGAAACGCTTTCCTTGCCATTGCCAGCCTACATTTAAATCCTCTCTACTTCGACCATCATCAGTTATTTTGCTCCCCAAATAGCAAAACTCATTTACTACTTTAAGAGTCTCATTTCCTAATCTAATTTCCTCAGAATCACCCGATTTAATTCGAGTACATTCCATGATCCTCGTTTTGCTTTTGTTGATGTTCATCTTATATCCTCCTTTCAAGACGCTGTCCATTCCGTTCAACTGCTCTTCCAAATCCTTTGCTGTCTCTGACAGAATTACAATGTCATCGGCGAACCTCAAAGTTTTATTTCTTCTGCGTGGATTTTAATACCTACTCGGAATTATTCTTTTGTTTCCTTTACTGCTTGCTCAATATACAGATTGAATAACATCGGGGAGAGACTACAACCCTGTCTCACTCCCTTCCCAACCACTGCTTCCCTTTCATGTCCCTCGACTCTTACAACTGCCATCTAGTTTCTGCTCAATTGTAAATAGCCTTTCGCTTCCTGTATTTTACCCCTGCCACCTTCATAATTTGAAAGAGAGTATTCCAGTCAACATTTTCAAAAGCTTTCTTTATGTCTACAAATGCTAGAAACGTAGGTTTGCCTTTCCTTAATCTATTTTCTAAGATAAGTCGTAGGGTCAGTATTGCCTCAGGTGTTCCAACATTTCTACGGAATCCAGACTGATCTTCTCCGAGGTCGACTTCTACCAGTTTTTCCATTCGTCTGTAAAGAATTCGCGTTAGTATTTTGCATGGCGACACAGTGACATAGTTCAGTTGAATATGGCGTCGTCCTGTACCGTGCAATAAATACAGCCCACGCTGATACGCCGTATTAACTGTCGCCGAACTGGGAAGTTGCTGAATATATTGTTCGGTATTATTTCTTAATTTTAGTTGCAGGATTATGCTTTTGCCAGTTACATAATTTGTTGCAGAATGTCAATTCGATTACCACTTATTAATGTACGCTCTTCCATCTAATGATTCTGGAGTTGTTGTTTGGTTAAAGTAAATGACTGTCTGAGTCAAACTTTTGTTCTTAAACATTTGTGGATCTGAATTATGCTTCAAAATTAGTTTCTATACGGTCACAGGTAACTTTAATTGATATGGGTGGCCGCTGATTCCCTTTTTTAATCTTCTGCTTAATTCGGTTCTGTTTTGGGTATCCAATAAATTTCCAGCTAAATTACGTCCGATTTAAATTCAGTGACTAAATCCTGAATTAACTTTCATAATTTACTGTTTATTATTAGTAATCTGTTGCAAATAATTGTGTGTTTTTTACCTTTCTTCAAACTGAGTAAGGCCTTCAGCTTGTAACACACCGAGAGTACAAATGGGGGTGGGGTACCCTTTTACTTGTTGTCGTTCCTGCTTTTCGAGACCGTGCGCCCTGTCCACTCCACGTACCCGATAATCCCACCGCGGTCGCATAGTCCTGTTCAACACTGCTGTTTGCTTGCCTGAAATTATCTATCGAGATATGCAAGCGAGCCTGTTCAACACTGCTGTTTGCTTGCCTGAAATTATCTATCGAGATATGCAAGCGAGTTAGGGGAGCCACTCAACGTCAAAACACAACACTGTCTTACGTTTGGTACGAACAACTATATTCAGAGACTATAAAAGAAAATCGCAGGTTGCACCGTTTGCATTCTAAGTCGTAAATGTTTATCCCTATTAATAATCTTGATGATTATCTGTCCACAATATCACTCAGACGAGCGTAAGAGGAACCGACACGACGCGGGTGATTGTTGATGACGTGGAAGCCGAATGATCGAACGAAAGTTCTTACGCTCGTCACGCATACACAGATATTTGGTACCAGTCCTCCTTGACACTAGTAATGATATAACACTGTTCGTAAACTTAATTTTTCAGTTCTCAGTTCTCACTTATACGAGCGTGCGCGTAACTCTCGCGGAGCGGCTGATTGTTGATAATGCGGAAACGCGATGATCGAACGCACGTCCTCACGCTCGCTACAAGACTCTGCCACTTGACTGCACTCTTTTATGGTAACTAATTTCTATTGATTCACATCGGTTCATTCTGGGAGACCGAACACGGCGCGGATGAATGATGTACGGTACGACACGCAACGAGAGGATACACAAATCCGTTATCAGCAGCACTGCTCATTTTTAAATTACTCCTCGACGCACTTTCCTCTGAAACATTTACTTATTTTATCACTTACTGTAATAGCACTTGTGGCAACACTTCAACTTCCATCCTAACAATGCCTCTCACATGCAGAGCTACACACTACACAACATAACAGTTCCGCGTCCCGCGCTCGACTCGACAGACGCGGCTATCCGCAAAGATACTCCACAACTAAGCCAGCGATATGACAATACGCTTAGAAGCTCCACTGCCACAGTTATTCTACGGGGCCTTTGAGTTAAGATTGAATGATACAAGATTTTTAATCTTTTTTAAAGAGTTACCTCCGTAAATTAACAAGCTTTCATCGAGAAAAACAAAACGTAATGTTTGTTGTGGTCAGTAATGTAATGTGCGTTTGAAATATTTTGACTTTTATGGATGTATCAAAGTGATATTCTGCACCTCATCCACGCAAACGTCGCTGCACATACCGACGTGGTGCACAAGATTTATGGCAGTATGTGGCGGCGGGCTACACGAGAGGGCACCTGTTATGCGAGGGCTTCGATACCGCCGCCCCTGGAACGGACGTCGCTCGGTGAGGCGGAACGAGCAATAGAATGTTGGCGGCCAGCAAGAGAGATAGGTAGGTAGATAGATAGATAGAGGGGCAGATGGATACTGGAATGTTGAGAGCCGTGAGGTCTGGCAGCGTGTTTGCAGAGTCCAAGTGTTTCCACGGGACTTGACATAGCTCTAACTGTACACCGTTTGCTTTCAGAGCGGTTGAAGTTTTTTGCTGGTGTCCAGATGGAGAAAGAAACCCCCGCAGCCATAAACGAAGATCGAGGAAGGGTTTGTTACTGCAAAATTGTCCAGAGCACCATGTGTTGTGCGGTTGTCGCCCACATTTATTAGTGGGCAGCTGATAGCTTCGGTCAGAGTAAACCATCGTGCGGTGGGTGCTGGCTGTAGTGAAGTCAACTCGAGCCTGGTGTGGTCTCTTCAGACACAGCGACGTCGTTTTATATTGTGTGAAGTGTATTCTGTGTTGCAGAAGACAGTGCTATTTCATTCGAGTGGGATTATTGTACTCAGTCAGGGATTGTGATTCAGTCATTCTATAAAGCCGCAAGTTTTATCTGTTGTGCCGCTTTGCTTTGTCTGTAGCTGCGTTGTGCCCTAGAATTTGTTGAGTAGACCGTGTAGTTCGATTCTTCTAGAGTGTACTTCCCTATGCATTAGTTTCCAGTCTGACTTATACAACACGGTCCTGGGTGCCCTCTTGCAAATTTATTACGGAACAGATATTATGATATTTGTTTCTTGGTTGGTGGCCACTTGTAATGTCGTCATTGTTCAGGATTGTTTCGATCCGTTTACGTTTTTTTTATTATTATTTCGCTGTGCCCAGTTTAACTAACAATTGTTCCACTGCAGAACAGAACACTTATTTTTTATTTTAACTGTAACAGACATATCTGCAGATCTTGTTACAGTTTCCATACTACAATACATGGTGATAGATAATAATGTTCTGAAATGAAGCACATGCCCGCACAACCTCCAACCGAAACCACAACTCCACACAAATCCTGTGCTACAAGACAGTGTTTGAGAAACTTTTCGATATCACCTGTAACAAATGCTATGGAACTGTTTTCAAGAGCCTTCCAATGGTGTTAAATCAAGCAATTCACTTCATTTTAGATAAACCACAAATGCTTCAGTATCTCGGCTGGTACAAGAGTTGAGGGAATTGATTGTGCAACAAAATTCCGTGCACTTTCCCTACTATAATTTTCTTAAAACGTTGTTTCGATATCTTGAATCGTTCACGTAATAGTAGGGGTAGTACAAATTGTTTTCGATTTAATCTGTGTTCACTAAAGGCCTCAATTACTGATAGAAGAAAACCACTTAATCGCGGTCACTGTTCTACATTTGCGTGTTATTGGAACGGTAATCATTGATCGGTCAACAGGAGAAAATAACATACAAAAATGTAGAAATATAGTAGGAGAAGAAGATGATGACACGATGGCAACACAGCGGCACCATGGATGACATTGTGGTTCTGTTACTGTTGTGCTTTCGAGCTATCGTCGTAATATCAGTTAATCAAGTTGTTGTGACTAATGACAAAGAAAATGATTAAATGTTAATCTAACCGGTAGCCTTTACTAACCTCCAGAGGCTTCAACACTAAGGAACACTGCTGCAACATCGAGCTTAAACTGTTTGTCTACGTTTCCCGCAGGCGCGTGTTGACTTTTCCAAGGCAGTCAAGAAAGTGAGAACAACTGCTCGCCTTGGGTGTTACGTAAAACCTATGCACCCAAGAGAAACAGTCGGCACACCAAACCGACACTAAGTTTTACGGCCAACCTGTGTTTTCACTTCTTTACGTGCTGACATTCACGTACGTTCGTCTGGCCTATGTTCAGTACCTAGCCACGTATTGTGGAATAGCCTAACATAACGTCACCATACGTAGTTTACATTGCACATTTATTATATTCAATTTTTTATCATAAAACAGATCAGAAGAGGGTCACCACGAACCAAAATGGACAACAAATTGATGTATGTTTGCAAGCAAGCTCTGAGATTAAAGAATTAAAAACACCACCTGAAAAGGATTTTAAAATTTGGGTACACATTATTTACTGAAGTTCATGAATTAATTTTGAACCTCAAATGTTTGATTTTCTTTAATCTAAGTAGTTACACATTTTTATCTTGTTACCTGCATCACTTGGCACCGTGAAGCGACAGATACCAGACGTTACGCTACAGTGAATTCTACAAATGTGACGATACTGTCATTTTCTAAGAGTAGCGCATCTCTTCCTGTGTTACTATTCGGGATGAACGTGGCGCTTTCAAGATGAACTACAAGGACGGCACGCCGTATTCAGTTATAACACCGTCATTGACAAACCTTCAACTATGCGAAACTGTGCTTGTGTACTCTTCGGACTGAACGTGCCGCTTTCAAGGTGCTCTACCAGGACGGCACCCTGTATTCAATTATAACATCGTCATTGACAGCGCCTCGGCTAAGGGAAATTGTGCTGTGTAGTTGCTGCATCGCGGCAAGTCGAGAGCTGCCAAACTTACCACCCTTCAGCTAATGAGAGCGCAAGTTGGCGAACATGGCCTAGAAATTACCTGAGACGGGAAAATTAGTGGTTGCAGAACACAGTGAATGGAACCTGGCGGTGTAAGGACTGTTAACGTGCTAAGTTTAATACTGAACTTAATGCAAACTCTGCATACGTGACGAAAAAATTAGCTAGTACTTTTAATACGTCGTTCAGACATGTTACTACTGCAGATGGGAGTGTATTAATTATTGAAACTGAAGTCTTGAGTAAGTTATTATTTTCCTTTAACATTGGTTTCTCCGAGCGAGTGTACAGACTTATTTGACACCGGACAGTGTGAATTATAATCCTTTAGGAGCGGCATTTAATGAATTGGAGAACAGTATACTCAGGTATGGTGTTAAACTATTTATTTACGATGTCTTTATCGTTAGCTTTCAAGGGATGACAAAGAAAAAAATTGGTAAGACATGAATTTTAGTTACGCATCTAGTGGATGCCACTCTGAATGTCACTGAAAGCTTTAAGCTACACCTAGTGAAAATTTCCGATTGCAGTGTAAAGCAAGCGAGGAAGCTTACAACTATTTGACTATTTTCCGTTTATTGTTCCAGGACTTACAACCATTCCGGTTTTTCTATTTTTTCTCGTCCTCTGTACTTCTTCAATCTGGCAAACTCATAAATTTATGGAAGTGCGTTATCCAAATCTTGAACTTCTAAAAAGATTATCAGGCTACAATTCTTCCGTCACTTCCAAAGTTACTAGGAGTATATCACTTGTACGTTAGTTTGGAGCACACATTATCCACTCTACCAAATTTAAAGACGCACGATGAATAAATTATCTTAATGGGACAGAAATCGGCAAACAAATGTTGTTGTTGTGGTCTTCGGCCCCGAGACTGGTTTGACGCAGCTCTGCATGCTACCCTATCCTGTACAACCTTCTTCATCTCCCAGTACTTACTGCAACCTACATCCTTCTGAATCTGCTTAGCGTATTCTTCTCTTGGTGTCCCTCTACGATTTTTACCCTCCACGCTGCCCACCAACGCTAAATTTGTGTTCCCTTAATGGCTCAGAACATGTCCTACCAACCGGTCCCTTCTTCTAGACAAGTTGTGCCACAAACTCCTCTTCTCCCCAATTCTATTCAACACCTCCTCATTAGTTATGTTGTGATCTACCCATCTAATCTTCAGCATTCTTCTGTAGCACCACAATTCGAAAGCTTCTATTCTCTTGTTGTCCAAACTATTTATCGTCCATGTTTCACTTCCATACATGGCTACACCCCATACAAATACTTTCAGAAACGACTTCCTGACACTTAAATCTATACTAGATTTTAACAAATTTCTCTTCTTCAGTAACACTTTCCTTGCCAATGCCAGTCTACATTTTATATCTTCTCTACTTCGACCATCATCAGTTACTTTGCTCCCCAAATAGCAAAACTCATTTACTACTTTAAGTGTCTCATTTCCTAATCTAATTCCCTCAGCATCACCCGATTTAATTTGACTACATTCCATTATACTCGTTTTGCTTTTCTTGATGTTCATTTTATATCCCACTTTCAACACATTGTCCATTCCGTTCAACTGCTCTTCCAAGTCCTTTGCTGTCTCTGACAGAATTACAATGTCATCGGCGAACCTCAACGTTTCTATTTCTTCTCCATGGATTTTAATACCTACTCCGAATTTTTCTTTTGTTTCCTTTAGTGCTTGCTCAATTTACAGATTGAATAACATCGGGGAGAGGCTACAACCCTGTCTCACTCCCTTCCCAACCACTGCTTCCCTTTCATGACCCTCGATTCTTATAACTGCCATCTGGTTTCTGTACAAATTTTAAATAGCCTTTCGCTCTCTGTATTTTACCCCTTCCACCTTTAGAGTTTGAAAGAGAGTATTCCAGTCAACATAGTCAAAAGCTTCCTAATTTCAAAAACATTGTATGATCTATTCGAGAGACAGAGCTTCACAAATTCACCAAGTCAATAGCGCGTTGGTTTGCCTTTGCTCTTATGGGTGTAGTTATTCGGATTGACATTGACTGACAGATTTGATGGATGTCCTCCAAATCGATATCGTAAAAAATTATGTCCAATTGGCGCTTTAGATGGACAGTATTCTGAGAACGTTGGAAGGCACTGCCCATCATGCTCCAAAAGCTCTCAAATATCCGGCTACCTTGCTGGCCAAGGTACCGTTTGGCAAACACGAAACAAGTAGTGGAAACTCTCGCTGCGTGGTGGTGTACTTTATGTTGATGAAATGTAAGCCCCGGATGGCTTGCCGTGATGGAAAAAATTACGGAGCGTAGTAATGGTCGACGTACCGCTGCGCTGTAAGGCTGCCACGGAAGACAACCAAAGAGGTCCAGGGATGAACTGTAATGGTGTCCCAACTCCTGGTTGCTGGGCAGTATGGCGGGCCATTTCCAGCTTGGTATCCCACCGTTCCCGGGGTGTCTCCAGACACGTCCCATTTTTCAGAAATTTTAATCATTTGTTTGTCTGTACGTGTACAGCACATCTGCCGACTTCCGTCCTATTCGGATAATTGCTTCACACTTCGTCTTTTCTTCTAGGCCACTTGCAATTTTCAACTTTCATCGATTATCTGATAATATGACAGTTACCAATAATTTATACCTACCGAAACTGGGACCAGATGTAAGCCCTGAAGTTTACCAACAGCTTTAAAACATTGATATGAGCAAGAACAAATTTACAAACATAAGGTTCTTGCCCGGTAAACAGATGAAGTTTTTCGTGAACTAGGAATTTTATATCGGCGTAATCATTGCACACACTACCTATGGGAAAATCTTTGCACAGTGGCGGGTTGACAGGCTACTTTCTTGAAGCCATCTTTGCGCCTGCCGCACAGATATTAACTCTGTTTCCTATCGTTTCTTGTGCGAGTTCAGAAGTATTGAATGACTTTTTCGTATAGCGTCTCTCATGCACTTAAACATCGAATCAGAACTGTATCAGTGAAAGTGACTGTTACTGTAGTCATCTGACCACCAGGAAGGTGCTAGTTCCGGTAGAAGCACTCGTTTCTTCGATACAGAATTGTGGCATTATTCGGAGGATGAAGAAAAGTGGACAAAAGGTAATATAATGACACTAACCTTGAAAAGATTTTCCCAACTATTTTGTTAGTAACCTGTTCAAATCCTTTTATTAAGTTGTATTATTTGCTTTCATTAGCCTGTCATGCAGCGCTACTTATCAACTTTGTGTGCTACCTAAGTTGTAAGCTCGCTTCTATTCACAATAAATGAATTGGCAACCAGCCTGCAGAAAAATCTCGATAAGTTGCGTGCGATTCTGTTAGTGTTGTAATTCGTTAAATTTACTTTTTTGCTCAATAAAATCTCATTAGTATTCCAATAAATGGCGAACCAAATTAATAAAAATTGCCAAAAGGTAAAACTACCACTAGAAACAGCATTCTATTCAGCTCATTTTTTTCAAGTTTAAGGAAGTCATCTAATTTGTACTGTTTGCTAACTAGAGAAGGTTCTCAGTCGCTATAAATGACAATAATAATTATAGTTAGAGCTGATTTTCTATAGTTCATTAGAATAACCTTTCAGTTTTCTTCACAAGAACGTCTTGGAGACGATAATTCCATACAATATTGGGTGGTGGTACTGCGGAAAGAGATGAGGTGACGTTTACTGAAGAGTGTTTGGCCATCACTGTATATACTGATTATTTCCCAGACTGAGAATCCAGAAAGAATTTCAAAAATCCAGGAAGATGATGTGAAATATTAACTGCATTACCAGTGAATGCTGAAACCGTACCGAAGTCTGGCAGACTGATATCAGCAGAACTGTTCTTTCATTACATTATACAGCGTAGTCAACGCACACGTCTACCTTCGTGTGATCGTCGTCTGGTACCACTCCTTGAGAAAGTTGCTTACCGAAATTAGCTGCCTTACGAAATGTTCCCCGAGTTTTCTATTGTCTTATAAAAATGTTGTCAGTTATCGCAATTATCACAGTTATGTGATCAGCCCAATCTAGTGTCCTCTTCTACGTTACTTCCTTATGCGTTTACAGTAAGAACCGAGGCTACATAAGAGCACTAGCATGAACACTTGTTAGCTGTTGGGTGAGTCTAACGTTACTGGAATTTCTCAGATGGCGATCAGATCACATGTCCGAAGGAGGTATACTTGGAACGAATCGCCATGTTTCGGACTCTGACGGATATGGGAGCATCATACTAACAAATAGCGCAGATTGTTGACTGTGTGCTGATGACTGAAATACGAATGATGAAGAGATAAACTCAAGAGAAACGTGTGGGAAAAAGAATATGTATGTTACGACCACACGAAACTACTATCATCCACCAATACCTATGGGTTCTTTGATTGCTCTAGGAGATGGCTTATCTTTACTACAACGTATGATATATTAGTTCACTTTCTTACATGAATTAATAAAAAGATTTAGTTAACTTGATACAACCTTTAGTACAGGAGTACTTGAAAATTCACAACTGTCATTGACTAATACATAAAGCATCACCTGGTGCATACAGTTACAATCCTGCTCTTCTGCAATGTTCAGCATTTAGAAACGTACGTTTTCGTCTGAGGTTCCAATAACTCTTTAGTCCTACACGATGATGTTAACTGCTTCAGCTGAGGTCACGAACTGGGTACAGCGCTTCCAAACTCGATTCTATATTGACCTCCGTGAAAGGGCGCTGCTGTGCTGAGAGGGGGGCGTGTCTTCTTCATCCTCAGCCATTCTTCGTTGCGTACTGCAGTGGGACATCACTAATGTCTGTGGTATCGAAGTGCGTTGCTGACTTCGGTGTGGCACAGCAAATCTTTCGACAATGCCACATAGTAGGCACGGTACTTCCAGAAGTACACCACGAGAAGATAGTAGGACTGTTTTTAACGTACTTCCACCTCACTTCGTTAATTTAAATTACTACTGTCACTGAGCTGCTGCTTTGCCTGACCGTGAGCGGCGTTAGCAGCGCTTGTCGATATGTCCCCTTTCGTAGTATCTTTCCTTGACTGCTGTTACTTCCCGGTCGTTGTCTGTCGTAATCCAGTTGGGATTGCGAGTTCGGGTCGCGAGTTCGGGGCTGCCAGTCAGTTGGAACGCGTCTGGAGTGCAGTCCGGACCTGTCAGTCGGAGAGTTGCAATTCGGCCCTAGTGCAGTCGGGTTGGAGCACTGACGTCTGCGTCGACATGGCCCGTCCGAGCATTGCCGCCACGCATCACTTGAGCCGGGCCACGGTCTTGATGGATCGTCGGTAGGTCGTCTAACCGGACGACGGGTTTTGGCTCGCCGATCGTTCATGAGTCGGCTGTGTGTGTGTGTATGTGTGTGTGTGTGTGTGTGTGTGTGTGTGTATCGACTCCCGATTTGTCTTCGCGCGTGTTTAGTTACTGTTGGGTACCGTTTAGGTCTTCGTGCAAGTGTTTGTCAAGTTGTGTGTGTAGTTCGCGTTATTTCCTTTGACAAGTGATTTTAAATGTTGTCAGTGTACTGCCTGTGTGAGGTCGGTCGTCCATCGGGCGACGTGTAACTGGTTCTCCGAGCGCTTCTGTCCCCTTCTATTACCATCTTGTTGAAATTAGGTCGGTCCTTTCCTGGTGCAGGGTTCTCGTTTAGCCAGTAGGCATGTTTCCTCTGCATTGTTGGGTCCGAGCCAATATTTCCGCCGTCGTGTGTCTGGAAGTGAGTGGGAGGCGCACCAGCAGTGCAGTCGCGACAGAGCAGCAGTCGCGGACGGACCAGCAGGCAATCGGTCGGTTGCTGCAGACCAGGGAAGATATCTCCGTGCGGTGCAGTCGCTGGGTCCGCTGCCGCTCCGATCGCTACGAGCTTCGTGGTTCACCTACCCAGGACGTCAAGGTTGAGTGTGGTTTAAAAAGTACCCAAGCCCCGTCCATTCATGTCGTGGTTCGTTTCGGTGGTTCGCTGTTGGGGAGGTTTTCCTGTGAGAAACACCGAGTGTTTGTATAGATTTGATTGTGGATGATTACATGCGTAACATTTGTGTTTGAGTTCTCATTTACCGATTGGTGGCAAGTAAGTCGTTGTGCCGGTCCGTGGCTGTCCCCTGGTTGGGTTCCCACGGATCAAGTGTATTTGGGCTCACCACCTGTCTCGCCTAAGTGAACGAGGGCAGACCGACCTCCCTGGATACTTCTGAGTGCCACTGGTGTTTAATTATGTGTTTTCAGCTACTTAAAATTTAAGGCTAGTGGTTATTTTTTCCTTTTTTTTCTTAAAATTTTTTTGCAAAATTAATTCTTAAATTTATCTTTCAAGCTTAAACCTTCTGGCCTTCTTCCTTTAAACGTCTATGGTAATATATTCTAAAATTTTGAAATTTTATTTTGGCCCTCAGCAATTTGTATTGCACTCAGCATATGTTATTACAATAAATGACATTAGGAGAAACTGATCTCAACCTTTGGCCCTTTCCACAATCCTATTACCTGTTCTGCCCAGCGCGTTTAGAGGGTATTTCGCTGTGAACTGCAGAGTCGCGACGTCCATGTAAGTTTGTTACGGAAAGCGCCGGGTTCCATGACTTATCCAAGCTGAAGCCGCTATCTCTGTTAATTAAACTCTTTCACCACCGAGTCCCAGAAAGATGATGCAGACGCCAAAATGTCGACGTTTACGTGTATCATCGGGTGACCAGTGTTAGTGCAGCGTTCTGCGACAGCCGATTTATATGGCTGTAAGAGGTGGGTTTACCTGCGGTGTTCCGCACATCTTCCATGGACTGTACGAATCGTCTGTCCGATGTACGAGAGGCCACATTCGCAGGGGACTTCGTAAACTCCAGCCTTCCGAAGCACCAAATCATTTTTATCAGAAGTCAAGATTGCTGCTGTCTCCGGTGGAGGAGAATTTTGAAGCCAGTGGGTATTTTCCACATCAGATTCGTAAAGCGCTACGAAAGAAATCAAAGGTAGCCACAAGGAGTACATAAAACGCACAGAAATATTTACACCCATGGCTTTCCAGCCATATGTGTGAATCACATCTTCAAAAATAGGACAGATCCTCATCAAGCACAGAGTAAAAGTGATTTTTCTTCCTCCGCCGAAGACAACAGCAGTCTTGGATTACGTTAAACACGATTTGATGCTTTATAAGGCTGGGGTTTACAACGTCCCCTGCGAAAATGGTCTTTCAGGCGTCGGGCAGGCGATTCGTACGATTAGTACAGCCTATGAAAGATGTACGGAATACCGCAGGTACACCCGCTTCCTACAGCGAAATAAATAGGCTGTGGCAGAACGCTGTATTGCTACTGGCCACTCTTTGCTGTACGAAAACGTCGAAATTTGTCTACGTCATCTTTCTGATACTAGGTGGTGAAAGAGGCGATTGAAATCCACATGGTGACGATTTTAATTAATAAAAATAGCGGCTTCAGGTTGGATAAGTATGGGATCCAGCGCTTTCTGTAATAAACTTACAAAGACGTCGCTACAGTGCAGCTCACAGTTATACACTGACTTCCTAGCCTGAATCGACTGTGTAACCATAAATATAATTACTACACATTCGACATCTTTGCCGCTTATCAACGTCGCTAGCATCTGAGTATCTGTGGCCTTACGAGCATTGGCGCGGCCCGCGAGGATAAAAGGGTGGAGCGTCAATCTTTCTGCTCACTCTGAAAGCATTTGGGCAACAAAGATGCACATGTTACTGGTGCTTCATGGTGCGACATTTTCGATTTCCATCAGTGTATTTATGTCTGAAATGAAAGCAGGATTTTCATCATATTTCTTTTGAGAGTTAGCGTCTCACATACATAAAGCCATATCTGCGCATTCGGTGACCGGTAGAGACTAATATTAAATTCTTGGAGGTATGTGTTTCGCTTCATTTATTTGGGAAGCATCATCAGTGGCCTGAAATAAGTTTCCTTTTATTTTACATACAATAAACGTATTTTGTGGTAGATATAATAGACGCACCAAAAAATGTTTTACATTACCTCGGTTCGAGAGTTCCGGAACCAGTACAGTAAATTGGAATAGAGATCAACATAAACATCATTTCCGCCCTTTTTATTGCTCGTGGAAACCACACATTGCATGGTGTACCACCATACAGCGTGATCTTCAGAGGTGGTGATCCAGATTGCTGCACACACCGGTACCTCTAATACCCAGTAGCACGTCGTCTTGCATCGATGCATGCCTGTATTCGTCGTGGCATACTATTCACAAGTTCATCCAGGCAATGTTGGTCCAGATTGTTCCATTTCTCAACGGCGATTCGGCGTAGATTCGTCACAGTCGTCCATAAACATCCGTTTTCAATCCATACCAGGTGTATGCGATAGGGTTCACGTCTGGAGAACATGCTGGCCTCTCTAGTCGAGCGATGTCGTTATCCTGAAGCACAAGATGTACACGATGGGGGCGCCAATTGTCGTCCATGAAGACAAATGCATCGCCAATAGGCTGCCGATGTGGTTGTACTATCGTTCGGAGAATGGCATTCACGTATCGTGCAACCGTTACAGCGCTTTACATGACCACCAGCGACGTACGTCGGCCCCACATAATGCCACCCCAAAACAGTAGGAAACCTTCACCTTGCTACACTCGCTGGACAGTGTGTCTAAGACATTCAGCCGGACGGAGTTGTCTCACAACACGTCTAAAGCGATTGTCTGGTTGAAGGCATATGCGACACTCATCGGTGAATAGAAGAAGGTGATGCCAGTCCTGAGCGGTCCATTCGGCATGATATTGGGCCCATCTGTACTGCGCCGTATGGTGTAGCGGATGCCAAGATGGACCTCGCCATGGACGTCGGGGGTGAAGTTGCGCATCATGCAGCTTACTGACCACCGTTTGAGACGTAACACGACGTCATGTGGCTGCTCAAAAAGCATTATTCAACATGGTGGTGTTGCTGTCAGGGTTCCTCCGAGCCATAATCTGTAGGTAGCGGTCATCCACTGCCATTGGGCAGTCTGAGCGAGGCAGGTCATCGACAGTTCCTGTCTCCTTGTAGCTCCTTCATGTCCGAACAACATCGCTTTGGTTCACTCTGAGATGCCTGGACACTTCCCTTGTTGAGAGCACCTCCTTGCACAAAGTAACAATGCAGACTTGATCGAACAGCGGTGTTGACCGTCTAGGCATGGCTGAACTACAGACAACACGAGCTGATCAGTCCCCTCCCTGTAGTATGCGCTTCACATGCATAGTTGTTTACATCTTTGGGCGGGTTAAGTGACATCTCTCAACAGTCAAAGGGACTGTGACTGTGATACAACATCCACAGTGAACGTCTATCTTCGGGTGTTCTGGGAGCCGGGGTGATCCAAAACGTTTTTGATGTGTGTATATCTAAGACATAATACGTTTATTGTTTCTCTCAGAGCCGTGCTTGCGCTCCTATAGATACTTGATGGGAGCCATTAAAGACTGTTTTGCTGCACCGCGGCGAGGTGATCTTCACCGAGATGGGGTAGGAGACGCGTGAGGAGGGAAAATAAGGATCTAACGTCGTACGATAGATAGAGGGGGGTGGGGAGGTTCTTGGCTGCAGAGGCGACACCTATTGCACTGGACGTGTTGTGCCGGCTGTTTACCGGCTCGTGGTGCAGCGTGAGAAACTGTGTTACAGAGCAGGTCGTTCGGCAGCTTGTTGCGTCGCTTGCATTGCATGCCAGGCAAGGTTTAAACTTGGCTGCAGGTCGTTGAGGCATATCACTGGTGATTTACGGCCATCTCATCTGCCCCTCAGGACTGTGTTAAATCTGGTGAGACTTCATTTTTTTATCTGATTTTGAGCCAATGCGTGTTGCACTATAGTATACCCGTTTCGATAGCACTTGAGTGAAATTAGAAGTTTGGGTTGGTTATGTTTTTAAGTGGCTTCCCTGTGGTGAAACAAGTTCGTATTCTGGTTAGTTCCAAACGTCTATTAACGTAAAGTAAGTGCCAGCTACGCATCTGATGTTACACCTAGTGATGACATTTCTGTCTTCGGATTACTAATTCCAGTGTACTGCCCAGTACAGGTTAACTAGTAGTTATTCTTGGACCGTATTTCATGTCTGAGTCACTATGTTGCATTTGAATAATTTCCCTTTCTGTATTTCTAGCCAAGTGGCCCATCACCGCTAATCGTATTCTTAACTTGTGGGGCACCCAAACGACCTGGACGGAGCTGAGCTTATTTCGTGTGTTGATTGGGTGCCCTTGTTACAGAAACGATGATTATGAATTATTATTTCTTTTGAAACCTGCATTTCTGACAACCTCGCTAGTAGCCAGTGTTACTGTATTCTTTTACTTGTTTGAAGACTGCTTTGATAACTGTAATTGCTTAGTTCAAGCTGTAACTTTTATGGTTAAAATTTTAAATTTTTTTATTTAACTTGAGTTGTTGCTTCAATCAACTGCCTTGCCTTGTTTAAACTTATTAAACTAACTACAATATGTCTTTTAAAAGATTGCGCCAAATTTCCTTTGTGGAGAAGTCTAGAAAATGAAAGCAACTGTTGTATTAAAACATCACTGTACTAGAACCACAATACCTAGAGCTCTCCTGCTTCATGCAGTTTTTACCACTGTAATGGGTTGGTGAATAACTTCATAGCGTTTCTCTCACAACAGATAGATATACGTAACAGAGACTTTAGTCATTAATAATACATTCTCCTTCACTAATTACAACAGTCTGCCAACGCTGGTGTAGCTTTTCGATTCGGCGACTCTAGAACTCGTCGAGCCATGTTCCGAGTGGTTTTTCATCCGGAAACGAAGTTTCTTGAATTTTCATCTACATCTACATCTACATGGATACTCTGCAAATCACATTCAAGTGCCTGGCAGAGGGTTCATTGAACCACCGTCACATTTCTGTATTATTCCTGTCTCGTATACCGAGCGGGAAGAATGAACACCTATATCTTTCCGTACGAGCTCTGATTTCCCTTATTTTATCGTGGCGATCGTTCCGCCCTGTGTACGTCGGTGTCAACAAAATATTTTCGCATTCGGAGGAGAAAGTTGATGACTGGAATTTCGTGAGAAGATTCCGTCCCAACAAAAAAACGCCTTTCGTTTAATTATTTCCAGCCCAATTCCAGTATGATTTCTGTGACGCTCTCTCCCTTATTTCGCGGTAATACAAAACGTGCTGCCTTTCTTTGAACTTTTTCGACGTACTCCGTCAGTCCTATCTGGTAAGGATCCCACACCGCGCAGAAGCATTTTAAAAGAGGACGGACAGGTGTGGTGTAGGCAGTCTCCTTAGTACGTCTGTTGCATTTTCTAAGTGTCCTGCCAATAAAACGCAGACTTTGGTTAGCCTTCCCCACAACATTTTCTATGTGTTCTTTCCAATTTAAGTTGTTCGTAATTGTAATACCTAAGTATTTAGCTGAATTTACGGCTTTTAGATTAGACTGATTTATGGTGTAACCGAAGTTTAACGAGTTCCTTTTAGCACTCATGTGGATGACCTCACACTTTTCGCTATTTAGAGTCAACTGCCACTTTTCGCACCGTTCAGATATCTTTTCTAAATCTTTTGCAGTTTGTTTTGCTCTTCTGGTGACTTTATTAGTAGATAAACGACAGCGTGATCTGCAAACAACGAAGACGGCTGCTCAGATTGTCTCCAAAATCGTTTATATAGATAAGGAACAGCAAAGGGACTATACCTCTACCTTGGGGAACGCCAGAAATCACTTGTGTTTTACTCGATGACTTTCTGTCAATTGCTACGAACTGTGACCTCTAAACAGGAAATCACAAATCCAGTGACATAACTGAGGCGATATTCCATAAGCACACAATTTCACTACGAGCCGCTTGTGTGGTACAGTGTCAAAAAACCTTCCGGAAATCCATAAATACGCAATCGATCTGAAATCCCTTGTCAATAGCACTCAACACGCCGCGTGAATAAAGAGCTAGTTGTGTTTCACAAGAACGACGTTTTATAAATCTATGTTGACTGTCTGTCAATAGATCGTTTTCTTCGAGATAATTCATAATGTTCGAACACAATATAGGTTCTAAAACCCTGCTGCATATCGACGTAAACGATATGGGCCTGTAACTTAGTGGATTACTCCTACTACCTTTCTTGAATATTGGTGTGACCTGTGAAACTTTCCAGTCTATGGGTACGGACCTTTCGTCGAGCGAACGGTTGTATATGATTGTTAAATATGGAGCTAATGCATCAGAATACTCAGAAAGGAACTTAATTAGTATACAGGTTGCTCTATAGAGGCGGAAAACGTGAAAATCTGAGGGGGTAGCATCATATGAATAAGGCGAGTGCCAAATGACTTCCCATCTCATCCCACCCCATACAGTGGTTTTGTCAGTCTAGCAGGATGCGGGTGGGCATTATCGTGGAGTAGCATCACCTCACGCAGTCTTCCTGGTCGTTTTCTAGGACTGCATCTGCAAGACGTCTCAGTCGTTGACAATAAATGTCAGCAGTGATGATCACACGTCTGGGAAGCAATTCGTAGGGAACAACACAGTCTCTGTTCCACCAGATAAATAACATTATCTTTCCTGGATGCGCGCAGGTCTTTGCACAGGGAGTTGCTGCTTTGCCTGGGCTCGTGAATTTCTGTTTTTTTTCGTTTTGTTAACATGATGTTGTGGTCTTCAGTCCTCTGACTGGTTTGATGCAGCTCTCCATGCTACTCTATCCTGTGCAAGCTTCTTCATCTCCCAGTAAATACTGCAGCTTACGTCCTACTGAATCTGCTTAGTGTATTCATCTCTTGGTCTACGTCTACGATTTTTACCCTCCACGCTGCCCTCCAGTACCAAATTGATGATCGCTTGATGCCTCAGAACAAGTCCTACCGAACGGACCCCTTCATCTAGTCATGTTATACCACAAACTCCTCTTCTCCCCAATTCTATTCAATACCTCCTCATTAGTTATGTGATCTACCAATCCTACTGAATCTGCTTAGTGTATTCATCTCTTGGTCTCCCTCTACGATTTTTACCCTCCACGCTGCCCTCCAGTACCAAATTGGTGATCATTTGATGCCTCATAAGTCCCATAGTGCTCAGAGCCAGAGCCTTGATGCCTCAGAACATGTCCTACCAACCGATCCCTTCTTCTAGTCAAGTTGTGCCACAAACTCCTCTTCTCCCCAATTCTATTCAATACCTCCTCATTAGTTATGTGATCTACCCATCTAATCTTCAGCATTCTTCTGTAGCACCACATTTCGAAAGCTTCTATTCTCTTGTTGTCCAAACTATTTATTGTCCATGTTTCACTTCCATACATGGCTACACTCCATACAAATACTTTCAGAAACGACTTCCTGACACATAAATCAATACTCGATGTTAACAAATTTCTCTTCCTCAGAAACGCTTTCCTTGCCATTGCCAGTCTACATTTTATATCATCTCTACTTCGACCATCATCAGTTATTTTGCTCCCCAAATAGCAAAACTCCTTTACTACTTTAAGTGTCTCTGTTCCTAATCTAATTCCCTCAGCATTACACGACTTAATTCGATTACATTTCATAATCCTAGTTTTGCTCTTGTTGATGTTCATCTTATACCCTCCTTTCGAGACACTGTCCATTCCGTTCAACTGGTCTTCCAAGTCCTTTGCTGTCTCTGACAGAATTACAATGTCATCGGCAAAACTCAAAGTTTTTATTTCTTCTCCATGGTTTTGAATACCTACTCCGAATTTTTCTTTTGTTTCCTTTAGTGCTTGCTCAATATACAGATTGAATAACATCAGGGACAGGCAACAACCCTGTCTTACTCCCTTCCCAACCACTGCTTCCCTTTCATGTCCCTCGACTATTATAACTGCCATCTGGTTTCTGTACAAATTGTAAATAGCCTTTCGCTCCCTGTATTTTACCCCTGCCACCTTTAGAATTTGAAAGAGAGTATTCCAGTCAACATTGTCAAAAGCTTTCTCTAAGTCTACAAATGCTAGAAACGTAGGTTTGCCTTTCCTTAATCTTTCTTCTAAGATAAGTCGTAAGGTCAGTTTTGCCTCACGTGTTCCAGTGTTTCTACGGAATCCAAACTGATCTTCCCCGAGGTCAGCATCTACTAGTTTTTCCATTCGTCTGTAAAGAATTCGTGTTAGTATTTTGCAGCTGTGGCTTATTAAACTGATTGTTCGGTAATTTTCACATCTGTCAACACCTGCTTTCTTTGGGATTGGAATTACTATATTCCTCTTGAAGTCTGAGGGAATTTCGCCTGTCTCATACATCTTGCTCGCCAGATGGTAGAGTTTTGTCAGGACTGGCTCTCCCAAGGCTGTCAGTAGGTCTAATGGAATGTTGTCTACTCTCGAGGCCTTGTTTCGACTTAGGTTGTTAACATAACATAAACACAGTATTTCTAGTCAACAGCAACGATACAGGAT
The DNA here is from genome assembly GCF_021461385.2 of Schistocerca piceifrons. Classification (NCBI taxonomy): domain Eukaryota; kingdom Metazoa; phylum Arthropoda; class Insecta; order Orthoptera; family Acrididae; genus Schistocerca; species Schistocerca piceifrons. The sequence goes on along the minus strand of NC_060142.1, from coordinate 668,218,809 downwards.
AGGAATGGCCGATTTCGTTCACGAGTCAACTGCTGACGAGCAAACAGAGATGCACATATAGCCACGGGCTGATTTTTGTGATTTTATCTTAGAGCAAGCGGTACCCAATTACTTGATTTTTCAACCTTCCGTATTGCATGCAAATGTCGCACGATGGTAGAATGGTCCAGTTCATCACACCTGCCAGTTCTCGACTGCACTAAGGATAAATGGGTTTAAACGATTTTCATTAAACCCCGAAGGTCTTCCTGAACATGGAAAGTCGCCTGCTTAAAAACAACCCTCCTTAAAATAAGAAAACAATTTTCTTGCCATGCTCCGTCCAATGCCATTAGTCCCATACACTGCGCAAATGTTTCTGGCTGCCTCTGCTGCTGTCACCCTTCTACTGAACTCAAACAGAGTAACATGTGGGAAATTTCCGATTTCTCCACTTAGCGCTCAATTTTCTAGCGTTCACTGCTCCAGTCACGATTTCCAAACAACAAAATGACAATTTATAACGTCATACAGTTACAAGGTACGAGAATTAAAAATTGATAATGTTTGACTATAAACTCATAGCAACCAGAATATGAACATTCCAAACAAAAACGCTACGAACTTACGTACCAACTTAATAACTACCGCCACAGTGTCATTCTCTTCTATAAAAACGCTTCCTAGATACGTATTTAAAACTCACAGATGTTTATAATGGTTGAATGCTGTACATCCAATACAGTACATACAATAACAAGTGAAAAGGCAGTTTTTATTTCTGATCTATCTGTTGACAGCGTTGGCTCAATAGTAACATGGTTGGAGCTCACTGTAGTGCTTGTGCGTTAGCTGTGATAATACAGTGATTTCAGATGAGTGTATTATGATCGATCCGCTACTCGTAAGCATCAAGGAAGAAACGAGGCCAGCGATTGGTTTACTGTACTTTGAAGGGTCTAAAGCTGTGGAGGACATCCGCAGAACTCCAGCACGGTGACAGCTGCCTTGGTGAACGAAAAAAAACATGAGTGGATAAATAACTTTAAAATTAGATGATAGACAAGCATAAACAGCTTCTCAAGTTTGTTTGCCCGGCTGTCCTCCGCAGCTAGCACAAAAATATTTCTTATGTAAATACAACAGCCTTTTCTTGCTGCAACTCTTTTATTTTTCGCAGACACGTTTCACCTTTTTCTTTCTCTAAGGTATCTGCAGTGGGATCCAGAACGATACAGTTTTGTTGTTTTTAGATTATCAAAAAATTGACGCGTTTTTTATGTAAATAACTAATTACTTACTGTAAAGATGAGAGGAAACGCAGATTCAAACAAACTGTAAGTAATTACGTATTTACGTAAAAAACACGACGTGTACTCTTTGATAATCTAAAAACAACAAAACTGTATCGTTCTAGATCCCACAGAACAAGCCTTAAAGTAAGGAAAAGGCGAAACGCACCTGGGAAAAATAAATTACATTTGCAGCAAGAAAAGACGGTTTTATTTACAAAACAAATATAGACAGATTCGCTTGGAAATGCCGAAATTAGATGTAAGGAGTTTTGAAGAGGAAGGAGAAGACTGTTTGAGGCGCATAGAGTCAGCTGTCGCGACATGGGTTCATCATGACGTACTACAGAGTAACTGCTGGAGCATGAAGCGGGAACACCAATCTTCGCCTACAGGGAAAATATTCAAAAGCTTAGCTTACGCAGGAAAGAAATGGTGACAGTATTTGCGGGTGTGAGCAGTCCGCTGTCGATTCGTTACACTCCTAAGGGCCAAACAATGAATAGTGGCAGCGACCGTCAGAAACTGCGACTTGTGAAACCCAAGACCTAGACGAAGAAGAGGTGAAGCTTTTGCTTCTGGATAATACTCGTACTCAAATAGCTGGCAAACATTCAGATGGATTCAGATTCTTGGTTTCGAGCGGCTGGAGCACGCACCGTTCAATCTTAACATAGATAGCTACATCCACATAAGTTGGACAAAAAATATGGAAAAACAGCGAGAAATTCATGTTTGTCCATAAATTCATATGCTAGCCAAGCCTGCACGATGGGCTGTTGCCTTTGACCACCAACAGGACATGTGCAATGTCCTCAATACGTTGTGATGTTAGTCTTGGTCAGAACAGTGTTCTGTGCAGCCGTGGGTGCATTACTTTTGCGCCAGAAGATATCTCTTCGTTGAGAATACATGATGTGCTCTAATGCCTAGCAGGTCATGAACCCAGTCACACAGCTGATCTGATTCTGTTCAATGTACGGCAGTGCGGAAGTACACTGAAGCGCCAAAGAAACTGGTATAGGCATGTGTGTTCAAATACAGAGATATGAAAACAGGCAGAGTAGGGCACTGCGGTCGCCAACACCTATATAGACAACAAGTGTCTGGCACAGTTGTTAGATCGGTTACTGCTGCTACAATGGCAGGTTATAAACGTTTAAGTGAGTTTGAACGTGATGTTATAGTCGGCGCACGAATGATGGGACACACAATCTCAGCAATGAAGTGGGAATTTTCCCGTACGACCATTTCACGAGTGTACCGTGAATATCAGTAAGCCGGTAAAACATCAAATCTTCGACATCGCTGCGGCCGGAAAAAGATCCTGTAAGAACGGGACCAACGACACTGAAGAGAAGCATTTAACTAGACAGAAGTGCAACTCTTCCGCAAACTGCTCCAGATTTCAATGCCGGGGCATCAACAAGTGTTAGCGTGTGAACCACAGAACGAAACACCATCGATAGGAGCTTTCAGAGCTATATACAGGATATTTGGCAGGTTCACCAATTTATTTGGCTCTTCAGTGTATATCGAACGCGTTTCTGAAGTCAAGGAACACGGCATCAGGCTGAGTGCCGGTGTCTAGAGCTTTCTGGGTCACGTGAACGAACGGATCGAGCTCATGTAAAATATGTATGTAGAACTGTAAACGGATCCTGTCCAAGGCTCGACATACGTTTCGTTCCAAGAATAATGGAGATGTAGACCTTTTACGCAATTTCTGGTTAAACGACCTCGCAAGGGCAATTATAAATTTAAAAATTACAGGGTCGCCACCAGCACAAGCCCTTCCTAACAGTTAAGAATAGACCGAACTGGAAATTATCAGTTTAATTAAATTAAGAATTTAAGCACAAGAATGAAATTTTTTCAAAAGAACTAACAAGATGAACAGCATTGTATGTCGTACATCAATGAGCTTTGATTAATTACATCTTAATTCCTTAATTTTGAGACAGTACACCGCCTACTTTGATTAGTCCTCCCACGTTTGTTCATCACAAGCAAACAGATTAACTTTAAAAAAAATCAGGAAATAGAATATTAATTTGAAAATTGGCATCAATGGAAAAGACAAAGGATGCTGAATTTATCTTTTACGTAGTACATTTATTTCATGACTGAATTTGATGCACATCCTATGAATACACATGACTGGTGCCTAAATAAAAAAATTTGACTAAAAAACTCGAAAAAATGGTAGGATAGCACAATGAAACTGAAAAACACACAAGAGGGAAGAGGAACACAATAATTCAATCATTCCGTCTACATACCCACGACAGAAATAGTTCAGAGAGATACCTATCACCATTATGCTCATGCACTAGCTTGGAAAGAGGTTTATCCGATTCGCAAAGTTTTGTTGATTAGATATACGACGTAGAAACCGCCCCTGCCGCCTACGAACGGCCGAACTTCAGCACGTCGTAAACCTGATGATGAGTTAACTGTTCCCAAATTAGATATTAAACCAAGCACAAATGTAAGAAATTTTAACGGTTCAATACCAGAATGATTTTGCCACCACGAAATAAAATTAACTCGGCAAGGCAGAAACCCCCACAACCGTTTCAACTTACACGTGGTCCGTTCAGAAACAAACTGCTACAAACATTTCCTCTATGTGCACGGAAAGCTGATATTTTACTGAAATTATAACACACGAAACAATTAAACTGGTAATATGGAAACCTATTGCAGTGTAGTAGTAGATCAGAAGGGTTACCAAAAACGAGGTACGAGACAAACACAAAGAGACAATAGCACCTTCCACGAAAATATAGAAAATAAGAACAATGAAAATCACACTCGCTCGGAAACTCTACTATTCTCACGTTCACCTGAAGTTATACTGACTAGCTTTTCCTAAACATATTCACTGGTAGAAATTCCACACCATGATGTCCGAAGGGAACAAAGCAACTTCCGCACTTTTAATTTCAACCACCATCTTCGCCGACTTTTTTAACAAAATAATTACGCCACATTCCAAAAATACATAACTACACACGCTTCAGTTAAGTTGAAGTACTTAAATAGTCCATGAGTTTAACATATGGAAGTTCTAATTCGACCTACTTCCTATCAGCAGATACCTTCTCTAGGAGCTACGAACAGTATTCGCCAACCGCTAGCTGCAGAGCGATCTTCTCATAATTACCGGTGCAACGGAAGCTACCAGAGGGCTAGCCTTCCGCCACCAACATGACAGATAAACCAACCTCAGACTAAAAGGGGTAAACCTCTCTGTCCAAGTACTGGGATGCTAAGTTCGTCATCCTGTGCTACCTTCCAAACGAGAAGCATACTTCACCTGCTCCTAGCAGACGACAACCAACTCAGCGCCCCCCACAAAAGAAACCCGAAACCTCTCGTAAGAACACTCATATAGTCACATTCACTCAGTTACATACGATCATTGTTGTCAGAACTCACGTTGACTCCTACACAAGGGCGCGAATCAGGTGGTGGAAAACACATAATCATTCTTTGTTGCGTTGGACCACGTTCAGATTTCGTCGAATGGCTTTGATCAGTTCCTACTGGTTACATCCCATACACCAAGACAAAAATTGCGGCCGCGCTACACTTCAAAGGATTCAGATAACGTTCAGTGGTTTTGCGAACCCACGTCGTCCTTAGAGAAAGGTTGACGCGCGCAGGGGTGTCATAGAGCGAGGTGGCGCAGTGGTTAGCTCACTGGACTTGCTTACGGGACGAACGACTTCTCAAACTAGCATCCGGCCATTCTGATTTTGGTTTTCCGTATTTTCCCTAAATCTCTTCACTCAAATGCCGGGATGTTTCCTTTGACAGGGCACGGTCCACTTCCTTCCTCATCCTCCCCTAATCCGATGCGACCGATGACCTCGCTGTTTGGTTTCCTCCTCCAAATCACCCAACCAATGATTATTAAGAACGTCATTCTATTGCATATCTCACTGCAAACTGTTGTATTCGACCGCGAGATGTGCGTAAATGAATGCCCCAAGGGACGGATTGGTTTCATCGACGACCTTTACACTAGTTCCAGAAGCCTTTTCGCGTCACTTCAGAGCGGCGTTGTGTCTGAAATGGTTTTACTCTCCCACCCACTAATAAACCGCTTGATTCTGAACACTCGGCATCGCGGTTCGTACCTCCAGTGGAGAGGGGTCAAAAGAAGGGATGAAACGTGGGTAGGAGGGGCCATGACGACCTACCTGTCGTGCGACCTTCACTGCGCGATAGCAACTGTGAAGTCACTGATGACAGTGCCACTAAAGCAGAGTTATTAAACACGGTTTTCCGAAACTCCTTCACCAAAGAAGACGAAGTAAATATTCCTGAATTCCAATCAAGAACAACAGCCAAGATGATAAACATAGAAGTAGATATCTTCGGAGTAACGAAGCAGCTTAAATCACTTAATAAAGGCAAGGCCTCCGGTCCAGATTGTATACTCCTCTCAGAATATGCTGCTAAAATAGCTCCATATTTAGCAATTATATACAACCACTCTCTCACAGTAAGATCCGTACCTAAAGACTGGAAAATTGCTCAAGTCACGCCAATACCCAAAAAGGGAAGTAGGAGTAATCCGCTGAATTACAGGCCTATACCACTAAAGTCGATCTGCAGTAGGAATTTGGATATATACTGTATTCGAACAGTATGAAGTACCTCGAAGAAAAAGATTTATTGGCACATAGTCAGCACGGTTTCAGAAAATATCGTTCTTGTGAAACGCAATTAGCGCTTTGTACTCCTGAAGTAATAAGTGCTATCGACAGGGGATGTCAAACTGATTCCACATTTTTAGATTTCCAGAAGGCTTTCGACACCGTTCCTCACAAGCGTCTTCTAACCAAACTGCGTGCCTACGGAGTATCGCCTCAGTTGTGCGACTGGATTCGTGATTTCCTGTCAGAAAGGTCACAGTTCGTTGTAATAGACGGAAATTCATCGAGTTAAACAGAAGTAATATCCGGCGTTCCCCAAGGAAATGTTATGGGCCCTCTATTGGTCCCGGTCTACACTCCTGGAAATGGAAAAAAGAACACATTGACACCGGTGTGTCAGACCCACCATACTTGCTCCGGACACTGCGAGAGGGCTGTACAAGCAATGATCACACGCACGGCACAGCGGACATACCAGGAACCGCGGTGTTGCCCGTCGAATGGCGCTAGCTGCGCAGCATTTGTGCACCGCCGCCGTCAGTGTCAGCCAGTTTGCCGTGGCATACGGAGCTCCATCGCAGTCTTTAACACTGGTAGCATGCCGCGACAGCGTGGACGTGAACCGTATGTGCAGTTGACGGACTTTGAGCGAGGGCGTATAGTGGGCATGCGGGAGGCCGGGTGGACGTACCGCCGAATTGCTCAACACGTGGGGCGTGAGGTCTCCACAGTACATCGATGTTGTCGCCAGTAGTCGGCGGAAGGTGCACGTGCCCGTCGACCTGGGACCGGACCGCAGCGACGCACGGATGCACGCCAAGAACGTAGGATCCTACGCAGTGCCGTAGGGGACCGCACCGCCACTTCCCAGCAAATTAGGGACACTGTTGCTCCTGGGGTATCGGCGAGGACCATTCGCAACCGTCTCCATGAAGCTGGGCTACGGTCCCGCACACCGTTAGGCCGTCTTCCGCTCACGCCCCAACATCGTGCAGGCCGCCTCCAGTGGTGTCGCGACAGGCGTGAATGGAGGGACGAATGGAGACGTGTCGTCTTCAGCGATGAGAGTCGCTTCTGCCTTGGTGCCAATGATGGTCGTATGAGTGTTTGGCGCCGTGCAGGCGAGCGCCACAATCAGGACTGCATACGACCGAGGCACACAGGGCCAACACCCGGCATCATGGTGTGGGGAGCGATCTCCTACACTGGCCGTACACCACTGGTGATCGTCGAGGGGACACTGAATAGTGCACGGTACATCCAAACCGTCATCGAACCCATCGTTCTACCATTCCTAGACCGGCAAGGGAACTTGCTGTTCCAACAGGCCAATGCACGTCCGCATGTATCCCGTGCCACCCAACGTGCTCTAGAATGTGTAAGTCAACTACCCTGGCCAGCAAGATCTCCGGATCTGTCCCCCATTGAGCATGTTTGGGACTGGATGAAGCGTCGTCTCACGCGGTCTGCACGTCCAGCACGAACGCTGGTCCAACTGAGGCGCCAGGTGGAAATGGCATGGCAAGCCGTTCCACAGGACTACATCCAGCATCTCTACGATCGTCTCCATGGGAGAATAGCAGCCTGCATTGCTGCGAAAGGTGGATATACACTGTACTAGTGCCGACATTGTGCATGCTCTGTTGCCTGTGTCTATGTGCCTGTGGTTCTGTCAGTGTGATCATGTGATGTATCTGACCCCAGGAATGTGTCAATAAAGTTTCCCCTTCCTGGGACAATGAATTCACGGTGTTCTTATTTCAATTTCCAGGAGTGTATATTAACGACGTAGGAGAAGATCTCAGTAGCAGTCTTAGATTGTTTGCAGACGATGCTGTCATTTACCGTCCTGTAAACTCATCAGATGATCAAAACGACTTCAAAAATGAGATAGATAAGATATCTGTATGGTACGATAAGTGGCACTTGACCCTGAAAAAAGAAAAGTGTTGAGTTATTCACATGAGTACTAAATGAAATGAGCTAAATTTATATTACGAGATAAGTCACACAAATCTGAGGGCTGTAAATTCAACTAAATACTTACGGATTACAATTACAAATAACCTAAATTGGAACGATCACATAGATAATATTGTGGGTAGAACAAACCAAAGACTGCGATTCACTGGCAGAAGTCTTAGAAGGTGCAACAGCTCTACTAAGGAGACTGCTTACACCACGCTTGCCCGCCCTGTTCTGGAGTATTGCTGTGCGGTGTGGGATCCGCATCAGGTGGGACTGACGGATGACATTGAAAAAGTAGAAAGAAGGGCAGCTCGTTTTGTATTATCTCGTAGTAGGGGAGATAGTGTCACAGGCATGACACGTGAATTGTAGCGGCAATCATTTAAATAAAGGCGCTCTTTCGTTGCGACGGGATGTTCTCATGAAAATTCAATCAACAGTTTTCTCCTCAGATTGCGAAAACATTCTGTTGGCACCCACCTACATAGGGAGAAATGATCATCACGATAAAATAAGAGAAATCAGGGCTCGCACGGAAAAATTTGAGGGCTCGTTCTTCCCGCGTGCCGTTCGAGAGTGGAAGGGTAGAGAGACAGCTTGAAGGTTGTTGTTTGTTTGGGTGGAAGAGACCAAACAGCGAGGTCATCGGTCTCATCGGATGAGGGAAGGATGGGAAAGGAAGTTGACCGTGCACTTTCAAAGGAACCATCCCGGCCTGGAGTGATTTAGCGAAATCACGGAAAACCTAAAGCAGGATGGCCAGACGCGGGATTGAACCGTCTTCCTCCCGAATGGAGACAGCTTGAAGGTGGTTCGTTGATCCCTCTGCCAGGCAGAGTAATCACGTAGTTGTAGATGTAGATGACGCGTCCACGGAGGGATTGAGTAGAATTGCGGTAAAATTGGGTGCCAGTATGACAATATTAACCCACCTTACACCTCACATGAACTTCCGATACCTGACTTTTTTTTTTATTTTTATTTTTTTCGCACGTGCCGACACCTTGCTGTTTGAAGCGTAGCCAAGTCCGGGGGTGAAGTGACAGCGCGCCACGCTTTTACATCGTTACATAGAAAGTCTGTAGTTAGCTTACAGCCAAATTTGAAGCTTTGCGTCGTAATGGGAGAGAATTACGGTGTTTCAAAATAGTTGTGTTTTAATTGTGTTGCGCAGTGCAGGATATTCATCGGTGCTAATCTGTTCTGGAGACAGAAGCAGAGTACCCGGTACATGATATCCAGTGACGCGAAGCCGCTGCATTAGCCGGAATTAGAGACTGGAGCCAGCTAGAGGATCAGACCGGCGGCAGGCAGCAGGCGAGACTGATGCAGAGCTAAGCCCCCGCACTGACGCGCCGACACCGCCACCTCAGCTCCAGTGAGCCACACTGGAGATTGCCTATCGGCTCCAGGGCGGCGGCGGCAGCTCGGCCGCCTCCAGTGTCCGGTCGCTATCAGATGTCCCGCCACCGCTACCGCCACCGCCGCCCCCGCCGCCAATGTCCTCGGCCATGTACGCCTCGCACGCCTGCACGTCGCGCTATCACGCCCGCCACGGCTTTGGCGGCCGGCGCTGACCGCCTGATTCACGACCGCAATTTGCAATTAGCTGCCACACGAGCTTGCCGCCGTCCGAAGTGTGAACTGTCAGACAGCGGCTGATGTTGCGTTCACCGTATCCTCGGACAAGGACAAGGCCAAAGGCCAATCACAATGCGAAAATTTTCCAGTTTGGCTCACGGATGCCATTTGTACCAGAAAAATTTTTATTTGATATATTATGTATGTAGGCTGTTTAGGTTTTTATGTTTGTAACGCCATGTAGCGCTCTATATGAAAATCACTGACTGTGCTGTGTGAAGGCTGTGATTGGTTTGCATTGTTGGATTAATATTCGCCATTGTAGTGTTGGGCAGTTGGCTGTTAACAGCGCGTAGCGTTGCGCAGTTGAAGGTGAGCCGCCAGCAGTGGTGGATGAGGGGAGAGAGATGGCGGAATTTTGAGAGCGGACGATCTGGACGTGTGTTCATCAGAAAGAGTAAATTTGTAATATTGGATATCATGAACTGATATATATATATATATATATATATATATATATATATATATATATATATATATATATATATATATATTATGACTCTTGAACACTATTAAGGTAAATACATTGTTTGTTCTCTATCAAAATCTTTCATTTGCTAACTATGCCTGTCAGTAGTTAGTGCCTTCAGTAGTTAGAATCTTTTATTTAGCTGGCAGTATTGGCGCTCGCTGTATTGCAGTACTTCGAGTAACGAAAATTTTTGTGAGGTAAGTGATTCGTGAAAGGTATAGGTTAATGTTAGTCAGGGACATTATTTGTAGGGATTATTGAAAGTCAGATTGCGTTGCGCTAAAAATATTGTGTGTCAGTTTAGTGTTGATCAGAATAGGTAAAGAGCGAAATGTCTGAGTACGTTCAGTTCTGCTCAGCTGTTTGAAAATCAAATAATGTAAGAGGTTTATCTGCATATTAATTCATTAAGTTTTCCAAGGGGACGTTTCAATTAGCACGGGTAGAGCGGGAAAAACGAGCAACTTACGGTTTGATGTTTCTATTTTTAAATCTAAGTTACGGGCTATCTAGGTACTTCAAAACCACAAGATGAAGAGTGAGAGTTTCTTCATACATGACAAATTTCTGTCAGTGTCGTTCGACAAAATGAGAGGACAAATATGACCAGTAATCTTAAAAACACTCACGTGATAAGTGTGCACGACGCAGTAGGACATAATGGCCATAGAGGTAAAAAGAGCTACCTTTGAAAAAGTATTGAGAGAAAAATAAAATTATTTATGTTACAAATTACATCTACATCTACATCCATACTCCGCAAGCCACAGGACGATGTGTGGCAGAGGGTACCTTTAATACCTCTATCGGTTCTCCCTTCTATTCCAGTCTCGTATTGTTCGTGGAAAGAAGGATTGTCGGTATGCTTCTGTGTGGGCTCTGATCTGTCAGATTTTATCCTCATGGTCTCTTCGCGAGATATACGTAGGAGGGAGCAATATACTGGTTAACTCCTTGGTGAAGGTATGTTCTCGAAACTTCAACAAATGCCCGTACCGAGCTACTGAGCGTCTCTCTTGCAGAGTCCTCCTATGGAGTTTATCTATCATCTCCGTAACGCTTTCGCGATTACTAAATGATCCTGTAACGAAGCGCGCTGCTCTCCGTTGGACCCTCTCTATCTCTTATATCAACCCTATCTGGAGAGCAATATTGAAGCAGTGGGCGAACAAGTGCACTGTAACCTACTTCCTTTGTTTTCGGATTGCATTTCCTTAGGATTCTTCCAATGAATCTCAGTCTGGCATCTGCTTTACCGACGATTAATTTTATATGGTCATTCTATTTTAAATCACTCCTAATGCCTACTCGCAGATAATTTATGGAATTAACTGCTTCCAGTTGCTGACCTGCTATACTGTAGCTAAATGATAAAGGATCTTTCTTTCTATGTATTTGCAGGACATTATACTTGTCTATATTGAGATTTAATTGCGATTGCCTGCACCATGCGTCAATTAGTTGCAGATCCTCCTGCATTTCACTACGATTTTCCATTGTTACAACCTCTCGATATACTACATCATCCGCAAAAAGCCTCAGTAAACTTTCGATGTTATCCACAAGGTGATTTATGTATATTGTGAATAGCAACGGTCCTACGACACTCCCCTGCGGCACACCTGAAATCACTCTTACTTCGGAAGACTTCTCTCCACTGAGAATGACATGCTGCGTTCTGTTATCTAGGAATTCTTCAGTCCAATCATACAATTGGTGTGATAGTCCATATGCTCTTACTTTGTTCATTAAACGACTGTGGGGAACTGTATCGAACACCTTGCGGAAGTCAAGAAACACGGTATCTACCTGTGAACCCGTGTCTATGGCCCTCTGAGTCTCGTGGACGAATAGCGCGAGCTGAGTTTCACACGATCTTTTTTTTTTTCGAAACCCATGCTGATTCCTGTAGGGTAGATTTCTAGTCTCCAGAAAAGTCATTATACTCGAACATAATACGTGTTCCAAAATTCTACAACTGATCGACGTTAGAGATATAGGTCTACGTCCCTTCTTGAAATCGGGGATAACCTGTGCCCTTTTACAATTCTTTGGAACGCTACGCTCTTCTAGAGACCTACTGTACACCGCTGCAAGAAGGGGGGCCATTTCCTTCGAGTACTCTGTGTAAAATCGAACTGGTATCACATGAGGTCCAGCAGCCTTTACTCTTTTGAGCGATTTTAATTGATTCCTATCCCTCTGTGATCTATTTCGATATCTATCATTTAGTCAGCTGTGCGACAGTCCAGAGAAGGAACTACAGTGCAATCTTCCTCTGTGAAACAGCTTTGGAAAAAGACATTTAGTATTTCGGCCTCCAGTCTGTCATCTTTTTTTCAGTACAATTTTGGTCACAGAGTGTCTGGACATTTTGTTTTGATCCACCAACTGCTTTTACGTAAGACCAAAATTTGTTACGATTTTCGGCCAAGTGAGTACATGGAACATTTTAGAGTAAAAAGTTAAGTATATAATATAATTATTATTTACTTTTTTCAAGAAAAATGCATTACTGCTACCCGTAAAATATGTGTTTAAAACATTTTACGCACAGTTTCAGCACAAATATCCATTTTCGTTCTCACCAAATGTCGATGTTTGTTCGTGAGCCCACACTGCATCTCCTGTACACCTGACCACAACCTGAATGTGGGAATCTTTTCAGGAAACCAGCAATCCAGCCACTCTGCTTTCCTTATTAAAATTACACGTGACATTTCACTTCTCGTGCTATTCAGATACTGTTCATTACATATCCTTAACTGTCAGACCGAAGAATCTAGCCTTCAGCAACAGCAGATATTTGTAAATCAATTCTTTTTCTTGTTTTGAAGCCCTCCATATACCTTCTTGATGTCAATATAAAATATCTGTTTACAGAAATAACAGTGAAAAAGGAAGAAAATTCTGGGCGGGTACATTGTCCACTGGCTGGGCATTGTACCTGCCTAGACGCCATTGCACTAAAGCTGTTTTCAGTTGGCGAGGGCTTCCCATAAAACAATTGTTGACATGAGAATTTGTCAGTAAGTAACCGCCCTTTAAACTGAGTTATGTTACAACCTAACATGTTCCGTCGTTTATAACAGCAACATGAAGTGAGAACGGCCCCTTCGAACTCATTGTCTCAAATTCATACAAAACGTGACAGCGAAACAACTCGATATCCTGTCTCTTCAAATGACTATCCGCAACCGAAGGGGTTGAGTTGACACCTTTATGCGGTTTACGTCCGCCTCTAGCACTGTACCGGTACGGATGAGAAAATCAAATGGCCCTTATGCCCGCACTAGTCATTATACCCTCCCTCCTCCCATATTAACAGCCCAACGAGAAAACTGACTTAAGTCCACTTTTTGTGAAAACCAGCTTACGCTTCATTCATGGAACTTGAGTTATGTACATTATTGCGAAAATGTCCTCTACGGATGAACGAGGTTAGTCAGAGACATGTAGAGTCTTTCAGTACACCGTGAAAAAGAAAACAGCGCCTGCTGGTGGAAAAAAGGAATGTACATAAACGTCGTACTGAATCAAACTAGCGCTGAAATTTATTTTCATGTTGAGTTGGGCAACCTACAATTAGTTAATCAGACGGTACAGCTTTATTCTCTATTTACGTTGTAACGTCGAAGTCAGTGCTGAATCTCACTCTGTCCATTATTGTTTCAGGAGCTATGTATTTGTTAGTGCTACGATGTTATTTGTGGGCTTTGGTGGCCAGCGGTACATTTTTCTTTTATTTCCTTTTTTCTACAACATGCTAGAGCACAGCAATTTATCTGCGACGAAAATATCGAATGCCTACATCTACAGATAACACTGAAAAATTAAGTCATATGCAATGTTAAAAGATGCAGAAAGAGGTTCAGGTCACATAAGGTATGTCTTGCAGCTGCAAATTGACCTGTTTTACAAAGTGCGGTCGCCGAAAAGGTATAACGTAACAAAAGATTTGAATACTTCGGTTTCTCCGAATCCGAACGCTGCTACTCGTCTCTAGCACATGGGTATTGTCTCTAGCACATGGGTATTGTCTCTAGCACGTGGGTATTGTCTCTAGCACATGGGTATTGTCTCTAGCACATGGGTATTGTCTCTAGCACATGGGTATTGTAATTTCATAGCTAACAAATGAATAACTTACTATTACATTAAAAACTGAACAATATTAAACGGTTTACAATAAGCAAAAAAGCAACTGCATTTCGTGTTCTTATAAATATTTTAAACCCCAGAATGGACGAAATGTGTTCTTTGTATATTTCTTTTTGCCCCAAGCAGCTTCATGCCACACTAGATTAATTTATGGTTTTATTTATTATGAAAATGCTAATATGACAGCTAACAGACTTTCTGTTACTCACGTAAGTATGTACTAAGAAAAATTAAGGTTCGTTCAGGAGCAGAACGCCGGTTATGAAGCACTCTGTTTTTTATTGACACAGCGGTCCTGCACATTTTATTCACATGAATTTACCTACTTTTCCCTCTGTGGTCATAATATGTTGTACATAAAACGTAAGCTAAGTATCAAACTCAACCGCTCAGTAATTTTGTTTCCAACTTTTAAAATAGTCGAGGTGTGTGCGAGCGCGCGTGTGCCTGTTTGTGTGCGTGTGTGTGTGTGTGTGTGTGTGTGTGTGTGTGTGTGTGTGTGTGTGTGTGTGTGTGTGTGTGTGTGTGTGAGTGTGTGTACGTGCACGTGTGGTTCAAGTAGATAATCTGCTATGTATCGTAAAAATCCATAAAATCCTTTGATTTACACGATTTGTAATCAATTGAAATAACTGGAGCGTCATGGGAAGTTACTTCCCTTATTTTCTGCAATTAAGTAAGAGACAGTTAAAAGATGATTCACGAGAAGAATACAGAAACACCATAAACGTGTCCAGTAAGTGCTGCACTGCCAGAAGTAGTAGTGTAGTAGTAATAGCTGTTATTGTTTTGTTCCTCCGTGGAACATTTTTACATAGATATTGATCATGTAATGGTTTTACAATTTCAGAACAAAAAAAGCATAATTCAGACAAGCAGTCTGATAGGGATGGGACAGGTAGTCGACCGTGGCGTTGTACTAGAACCCGTCAACGATTAAAGGTTCATGAAATAGTTGATGCCATGGGCATATTTTATGTGTGGTTTTACAGCCGAGTTAATTTTGTCGTTTTTATTTCCGTGATATACGGCTAGAAACCCAGATGCTACCAGAAACTGGAAGAGGAGAACTGTAACCTAGTTTTGAGGAAGATGGGTGCTCAATTTATTGAATGATAACCAAAAGCCAATATATAAATGTATGTCTCCAGAATGTTTGGACCGTTTCAAAATTTATCTAACAATTTTGTATGAGAATTTGTTGATGCGGATAAGATTCAGATTTTCCATTTTAGGCCAGATACGAAACATATAAAAGCATTGGTGAAAGTCGGTGATGAAGCGCAAAATACGACTGAGCTAATTCCATCGGCAGAAGAGTTTGTGGTGTTTTCTACGCCGCAAAGTGAATTCTTCTCATTGCGGTCACAAAAAGAGCTAATACAGGTGCCTAGGTGAACTGAATGAAAGGAAATTCGTGAAAAGAGGCTTGCATTACGAAACAAATAAAAATCATCTACCATCCGTAATATTCACCCGAAGCTCTTTCGGTAAATGAAACGTTCCATGTGAATCTGATACATTTCAGTTTCTTTGACCTCCCTGGAGCCGTATTTGAACCATTGCGTTTGTTGCACCGAAATACGCGCGTGGTAGGAAAGAGAGTATCACTGATCCGTGAAGCGTTATGGAACGATGAACGGAAGAAATGTTAAATCTGTGTATACCAGAGACTTACTTACTGCATACTCGTTTAGTAATCGGTAAGCCTTTATGAGTCTTAATATCTTTTTTGCATAGCTTATCCGCGAAGTTATGAAATACGGCGGCCCTAAGATTAATACGTTTTACGTAAGAGGAAACGAAACTACTGCCTTAAGACAGGAATGATGGTTCAGTATGCGACTTGTGCAAAGGCAATCCATACTCTTGTGGTTCGTATAGCAGTAAACATGTCAACTACTTCCAGTCGAAACAATCCTTAAGAGGATCATTATCAATCGACTGCATTTAATTAAGTGTTCCGGAACGGATCAGAACAATTGAGAAAGCTTCGATGCAAGCGTGAATCAGGGAAAAATTTCCTTGAAGGATGTATCTTAAAATATATGTTTGGCTGTGCCAAGCATTGATACCAGTTAACGGATCTCCTACCAAGCTGCCCACAACCAAAAACAATCATCTTCAAAAGAAACAGAACAGCTTGAACGACTAGAAATAGGACATTTATATTCATAGGACTTGTACATTAGTATGTTCTGCAGAAATGATTCGCATTTCAGTCACCTCGGTTCAGCATGTATCCTGTTGCCTAGTAGGCACAGGGTCCACCATGGGCCCTGATAACGTTTTCCTTGCGTGATGACATCGACTTTGTGGATGACATCAGAAGTTCACTGAGGCTTTTTCAAATGGTTCAAATGGCTCTGAGCACTATGGGACTCAACTGCTGTGGTCATCAGTCCTCTAGAACTTAGAACTACTTAAACCTAACTAACCTAAGGACATCACACACATCCATGCCCGAGGCAGGATTCGAACCTGCGACCGTAGCAGTCGCACGGTTCCGGACTGCGCGCCTAGAACCGCGAGACCACCGCGGCCGGCTGAGGCTTTTTGCAGATGATGCTGTGGTGTATCGAGAGGCTGTAACAATGGAAAATTGTACTGAAATGCAGGAGGATCTGCAGCGAATTGACGCATGGTGCAGGGAATTGAAATTGAATCTCAATGTAGACAAGTGTAATGTGCTGCGAATACACAGAAAGGTAGATCCTTTATCATTTAGCTACAAAATAGCAGGTCAGCAACTGGAAGCAGTTAATTCCATAAATTATCTGGGAGTACGCATTAGGAGTGATTTAAAATGGAATGATCATATAAAGTTGATCGTCGGTAAAGCAGATGCCAGACTGAGATTCATTGGAAGAATCCTAAGGAAATGCAATCCGAAAACAAAGGAAGTAGGTTACAGTACACTTGTTCGCCCACTGCTTGTATACTGCTCAGCAGCGTGGGATCCGTACCAGATAGGGTCGATAGAAGAGAGAGAGAAGATCCAACGGAGAGCAGCGCGCTTCGTTACAGGATCATTTAGTAATCGCGAAAGCGTTACGGAGATTACAGATAAACTCCAGTGGAAGACTGCAGGGGAGACGCTCAGTTGCTCGGTACGGGCTTTTGTTAAAGTTTCGAGAACATACGTTCACTGAAGAGTCAAGCAATATATTGCTCCCTCCTACGTATATCTCGCGAAGAGACCATGAGGATAAAATCAGAGAGATTAGAGCCCACACAGAAGCATACCAACAATCCTCCTTTCCACGAACAATACGAGACTGGAATAGAAGGGAGAAACGATAGAGGTACTCAGGGTACCCTCCGCCACAAACCGTCAGGTGGCTTGCGGAGGATGGATGTAGATGTAGATGCAGATGTAGACTTGTATAAGGAGCGCGAATGGCGTCCTATGGTATAGCCATCCATGCTGCATTCACCAGTTTCTAAAGTTCATCTGTGGTGATCGACATGGTTCACAGAGCTTCTCCCGTCATTTCACCGTATCCCACGCATTTTACGTTGGCGACAAGTCTGGTGATCTGGAGGGCCATGGCAAAAGGCTGACGTCCTGTGACACCAAGAAGGCAAGTGTTAGTGCAGCAACATATGGTCGTGCATTGCCTTGCTGAAAAATGGCGTCTGGGGTATTGTGCAGAAAGGTTATGGCTACGAGTTGCAAGATGCCATTCACGTAACTCACACTGGTCACGGTGTACTGGATACGGAACTACTGTGATTTGTGGCTGTACCCAACAGCACCCCACACCATAAGATCTTGAATTGGGGCAGTATGTCTTGTGCGAATGCAGTCACTCTGATGCCGCTCCCTCTGTCTGCGGCGAACCAAAATGTGGCCATCATTTTCAAACAAGCAGAAACTGTATTCGTCCGCAAACCCTATCTGATGCCATTCCTGTCCACAGTGACGTCGTTCCCCATATCATTGGCTACCAGAATGCTTCCGTACATTCGTCTAAGGCAGGCGGAGACGTGGACGGCGGGTATGTAACACATGCCGCAGTAAACGGCGACACACTGTCGCCGATGATAGTGTACGATGTGTTACACTGTTCCACTGTTGCACCATTTCTGTCCTGCAATCCCATTTGGATGAGATGTCGATCTTCTCGGGAGTAGTCTGGGTGATACGACCTGACCCATCTCCGCGTGTTCTTCCTCCTTCCGTGAACTAATGTACATGTCCTGTGAATATGAACGTTCAAGGCGTTCTGTTTTTTCTTCTGAACATGAGTGTATCAGAACCCATGGAAGCGGCACCGCTCAGTACTTCTTCAGAGATCTTCCGCCCCCTGAGTCAACACTGGTTACACGTGACAGCGCAAATGGGACACTGCATGGCATAGTTTACATTGTCTTTAACGTTTGTCCTGCTAATGTGAACAAGAAAAATACAAACTCATCCCCCACCAGCACCACGTTCCCAACACACACACAACCTATCATTTTCATTACTAGAAGCCATCAACCATCAAAACGATAAACTCTGATGTCTAGTTCATAATCAATGTATAACAAGCAATTGTAACCTTGCTAAATGAATTTCAGTATAAAGAAATATAGAAATATAGATATTTCTACAATATTTATCACTACTGAAATTACATTTAGCAGTTTTGTCTGTTTCCCTTTGAACTATTGGAAATACAACCGATGATCAGTGAAAACCTTTATTCGAAGCAAAATCATAAAACCTTTGCTTCATGTGCACTCTCTGGTTCGTTTATCCTGTAATGCACGTAGAAGTTGTTACCAGACGCTAATGTGCGTTGTGTTGTTTAATTACCATACAACTAGCCAACATAAACAAAGTTATCTGAAGTTATTTGTGCGCTAGTCGTAATCCTAAGACTTCAAGTACCTGCAAGCAATTCCTTAAAGTGGTCTTTATGATTTTATGATGTAAATAGGTCCAGGATATCTCGCTACATTCAGCGTTTATCTATTTAGATCTTTTCCTGTCTTGTCACAGCTTCACACCGATCCCCAGAATGATATATTCGTGTGGACTTCCGAAAGTATGTTAGACTTCTCGTCTCACGCTACGACCACTGCACAACAATAGCGGCGCATTTTTAGAAGAGGGGAAATGTTCCAGGTTTCCTGCAGACACACTCCTGTTACGGTGATGACAGCTGGATCACTATGTGCGAATGAAATGGGTGTGGCAACACGAAACGTACTCCAAAGTTGAAATAAGCCTGACGGCACGGTTCTCGTGGAAAAAACTTCTAGACTGCGTACAGATTAGCTGTGAAGTTCTGGCGGTGTATAGACCAAATGTAACGTACCGTCCAGCCTCAATGAAACACTGCCATCAATTTGACCTAAGCCAGACGGACGTGTGTGACGCTGATCTGGAAGGAAGGCCGCCGAAATCGACGAGAGTGGAAAATGTCCAGGCATCTGAGGATGAACGTCTGGCGGAAAAAGATTTTCCAGGATGTTCTCACAACAGTTCTCAAATGGCTCCGTGAGCGAGCAGCAAATTTCGTTCGTCCGTCCGATCGTTGTTTACGGAGACTGGGCGACTATTTTGAGGAACAGTGTCATGTGTCTGTGTCACTTTGAAAAGTAGTGCAACATCCAATAGAAGGTACTGCGCCTGCCATAATAATATGTAACTTACTATCTGAAATCAGCTAGTACTATTTTGTTTATTTATTTCTCAAGTAAAGACCAGCTGCTTGTTGTTATGCAGCAGGTACGACATTGTGTGATTTCACGTGTAATATGACGCAGATTCAGTTATATTACTAGTACACTATTTAAGAATATTACTATATATATATATATATAGGGTGAGTCACCTAACGTTACCGCTGGATATATTTCGTAAACCAAATCAAATACTGACGAACCGATTCCACAGACCGAACGTGAGGAGAGGGGCTAGTGTAATTGTTTAATACAAACCATACAAAAATGCACGGAAGTATGTTTTTTAACACAAACCTACGTTTTTTTAAATGGAATCACGATAGTTTTGTTAACACATCTGGACATATAAACAAATACGTAATCAGTGCCTTTTTTTGCATTGTAAAATGTTAATTACATCCGGAGATATTGTAACCTAAAGTTGACGCTTGAGTACCACTTCTCCGCTGTTCGATCGTGCGTTTCGGAGAGCACTGCAACATACATCGCGTTTCTACAGAATGATCTGCCAGCGTTGCTTGAAAATGTCCCACTGGAAACGCGTCGACGTATCTGGTAACAGCATGATGGTGCACCTGCACATTCTGCAATTAACACTAGACCGACCCTTCACAGCATGTTCGACGGGCGTTTCATAGGACGTGGAGGACGCATAAATTAGCCAGCCCGTTCTCCTGATCTTACACCTCTGGACTTCTTTCTGTGGGGTACGTTAAAGGAGAATGTGTACCGTGATGTGCCTACAACCCCAGAGGATATGAAACAACGTATTGTGGCAGCCTGCGGCGGCATTACACCAGATGTACTGCGGCGTGTACGACATTCATTACGCCAGAGATTGCAATTGTGTGCAGCAAATCATGGCCACCACATTGAACATCTATTGGCCTGACATGTCGGGACACACTCTATTCCACTCCGTAATTGAAAACTGAAACCACGTGTGTACGTGTACCTCACCCCTCATGGTAATGTACATGTGCGTCAGTGAAAAAGACCAATAAAAAGGTGTTAGCATGTGGACGTAATGTGCTGTTCCAGTCTCTTCTGTACCTAAGGTCCATCACCGTTCCCTTTGGATCCCTACGTAATTCGGTGCTCTCCGAAACACACGATCGAACAGCGGAGGAGTGGTACTCAAGCGTCAACTTTAGGTTACAATATCTCCGGATGTAATTAACATTTTACAATGCAACAAACGGCACTGATTACGTATTTGTTTACATGTCCAGATGTGTTAACAAAACTAACGTGGTTCCATTTAAAAAAACGTAGGTTTGTGTTAAAAAACATACTTCCGTGCATTTTTGTATGGTTTGCATTAAACAATTGCACTAGCCCCTCTCCTCACGTTCGGTCTGTGGAATCGGTTGGTCAGTATTTGATGTGGCTTACGAAATATATCCAGCGGTAACGTTAGGTGATTGACCTTGTAAATATATATATATATATATATATATATATATATATATATATATATATATATATATGAGAAAGTATGAATGTACTAATATATATACAATTTTGTTTGAATCTGTTGCTAACTCAGATAATGATGATAAGAAAGATACATAATAGGTTGCGGATGTATTTTAAGTTAAAAATTGAAAGTGTACTTAATGGAAGAAACAAGAGATGACAATTTGACTTAGATATGATTTGATAGTTCTTCCCTTTATACCTTCTTTTGTATGGTTACATCTTTTACATATGCTGGCTTGACTGTAGTAATACTTAATTAATAATGTATTGTTTAGTTAAGTTATAATATGTTTGCTAACGTAAGGTGACAGTGGAGATTGGGACATGATTTAAAATGTCATAGTCAGCTGCGTCACGTGCGAGGCCTCGGTAAAACTTCAAGCCAATCACACTTGATGCAGCGAAAGAAGAAGAGATGTCACATCTTCATATAGTGTTACACGCTATGAACTGTTATCACAACCAACTGCACACAGAGTTATATTTTCACATTGATTCAATTTAGTGTTGGAGAACCTTAGGTTACTTTTGCTATGTTTGTATACATACCTCGTCTTCTATTCCTGTGTGCGATATAGAATCTGGTTCAGAGTCTGTGCCTGTACCTGTGTTGTTTAATATGTACTGCTGATCTGTCAGATATGGGGCCTGTCTCATTCTGGCGTATAGTCTCCCCCACTTTGAAACTTCCCCTTTTGAACAATTACAAATGACTGTGCTTAACCTGACACACAATATTTTTTAGCGCAACGCAATCTGACTTTCAAAAAATCCCTACGAAAGAATGGCCCTGACTAACATTAACCTATACGTTTCACAAATCACTTACCTCACAAAAATCTTCGCTGCTCAAGCTACTGCAATACAGCGAGCGCCACTACTGCCAGCTAAATAAAAGATTCAAACTACTGAAGGCACTAACTACTGATAGGGATAGTTAGCAAATGAAAGATATCAATAGAGAACAAACAATGTATTTACCTTGATATCATCATATATAAATATAGCAGTTCATGACAAATTTCAAAACTCCGCCATCTCTCTCCCCACATCCACCACTGTTGGCGTCTCACCTCCAACTGCGCAACGCTACACGCTGTTCACATCCAGCTGCCGCTGCCCAACACTACAATGGTAGACAACAATGCAAACTAGCCACAGACTGCACACAGCACAGCCAGTGATTTTCATATTGAGCGCTACGTAACGTTGCCAATAAGAAAACAAACAGCCTACTTACATAGAGAAAACATAAACAGCCTACTTACATAGCCCCCATGCTCCCCACAAAAAATTTTACAAATTTTTTTTTGGGCAGTGGCCAATAATGATTTGATAAAATTTTTCATAATTACAATAACAAAGAAATCAAATGCACACACTTATTGATACAATGTTGGTCAAAAGCTAAAATTTTCTCACAGTCCATAAAGACAGTCATCATTCGTCACAGTAAAATTGCAGTGTTTTTCTCAAAGTCTGAGCAGTAAAGGAAAACGCACACAGAAGTAGTGGATTTCCATGCAATCTTGAAGAAGTAGTGTTGTCCTTCCAACGGAACGACAGTGCTGACTCTTGACATGCATACAGGTAATGGGCCACAACAGAGCAAACCCACAGCAGAGTCAGTCGAAATTTTGAAGAGTATTGGTAGGTAGGTCATCACAGAGCAGACCCACTGTAGTCCTGGTAGAGATTACGGTATTGGTGGGCCACCAGAGGTGCAGACCCACTGCAGTCCTTGTAGAAATAATGGTATTGATGGATCATCAAAGATGTAGACCCACTGTAGTCCTTGTAGAAATAATGGTATTGGTGGGCCATCAAAGATGCAGACCCACTGTAGTCCTTATAGAGATGGCCAGCAGCCATGTGTTGTGACTGTGCAGGTGCACAATCACCATCGAAGAGTATTGCGGATAATATAGCAAGTCCATAAACCACCACTTGTGCACTCACAAAGTTTTTGAAATTGTCCTTAGAACCAGCAATGCTGTTATCCAGTCCCTTGCTGAGTTATTAACACATGTGCAAACACTAACAGTCCCAACTTCTCACATATTGTCCATATACTATGACCAACAGAAACGTGTGCAGTGAAATGTAACTAACAAGTTAATAATATCATGAACTGGTGACAATTACAATTTTATAACATAAGAATACAATAACAAAGGTACAAAATACATCATTAAAAACATAACAATACAGATAACATTTGTAGTACCGGCTCTACAACAGAATAGAAATAAACATATACATCAGTGGAATTATGACATGAGTACATACATAAAAGATCACAATAAGTTTTGAAACATCAACTTCACACATGAGCATTAAACAGAACAGAATTAATAATGTCTAACATCTTTACAAAGTAAATAACATAGTATCAGAAAAATTCTACAATGTAACTCATATCCGCTAAACACATAAAGACAGGAAAAACACAAATATACAAGAGTACACAAACACATAGCAGAATAACACAAGAGGAAAGGGCAGGGTTTGTTTTCAGTGTAACATTTGGTACTGCAGTCCAACCTAAAACTTCATTCCATAGATCTTTCGTCTTATTTCAAAATTTGTTTCCACCAAAAAAATCCTATCAAAGCATGCTTTCTGTATTTATATGTTCACATATTTCTTACCTCATTATTTATTTCCAAGAAAATCCTACGTAAACCTATTGTCCCTAAACCCTACTTTTTTGCTCATATCTTCTTTCAAAATACTTTTTTTGGCCAAACCATTTTCTTATAGCTTCTCAATGCATTTCTTCCAATTCATCACATCTCGTTCTCTCATATAACCCACCCCATCTTAAGCTAACTTAAATCTACTGAGCTCAGATGCTAAACTAAGGGACGAGGCAATGCAGCAGCACAAAACAATTAACACAAGCAGCAATGACAAAAAATACAGATTGGCAAAGCTAGCAGCAGCAAATGTAATAACTTATATCAAAACATGACATAGCTCAAGCAGAAAAAAATATTACACTAAAAATGGCCATGTCTAATACCTATGTCACATCTTAACACTAGAGTGATGCATCACAATTTATTCTACAAAAGAAATTACCAAGAACTTGAAAAGAAAATTATGAATGCAGTTCCTGTGAAGGTAAATGTCGCTTTGTGCTCCCTCATTTTTTTGAAAAAAATTATTATATACTCGATCTGTAGACAGAAAATATTTATATTAGTACATCTATAAAATTTTATTTTAACCAATGCTGCAGTGCAGCTAGAAACTAGATATCAAATGAAATAAGCAACTATGTACAAAGCAAAGCGTAAGAACATCGTTCAATAGTCATGTGGCATTTCATAAGTAGTAAAAAAATCTCTCATCTAGAAAGACAGTAGTCATAGTCAGGTGTGTAGACAAACTATTTCTTGTCATTTCATTAGGCATTTCAGTAAATATCAGAAAGTACGATATGTTTCCAAGTAATTAGCGTCTCGGATTTGCGATGCTTTCTCTAAAGGAATGACAATGGCCAGGATAATGGCCTCCCTTTTTTTTCCTTCCTGTGCTCTGAAAGGCACATGCCAATGGCCCTCTCTCCAGGCGTCCGACACAGCTGGGTGCCCACGACGCATTACGTGCAGGTGGTCACTTAACTTTCTTACGGAAATATTTACGACAGCAGTTTCCGCTACAGTGTCAGTCTCACATAAAAATATTTCACAGGTCAAGAATTAGCGTTGCAAATCTGTAGAAAGAAAATCCTATAAATATAAGTGTCCAAATAAAATATTCGTCAGCATTGTGATACAGTCACGCATTTACGCACATTTCGTAACTCTTAAAGTACGATTCTTGGTTTCCAACATGCTTCTTATTCCTCATATACGGTAGCAACATCTTATTGATCATAAACATATCTCAACAGCATAGTACACATCGTCGTCATAATAATAACATCATAACACCTCAGTCAAATCTCAAAATCGTCGTAGCTTCCTCCAATAATTTCAAAACCTAAAAAAAATTCTCTACTCATTTCAATAGTGTCATCTACCTTAAATGTACTTTAAAATCATGCTCCCTTACCAAATACATCATTCAAAGCTCTCATAGTATCACAATGATTCCGAAAAAATATGAACAGTTTACAAAGTACAGACAAAATACAGTTTCATAAGTGTGAAGTTACCCAACTGTGTATAGCGTAAACATGTGTCACTGATGTAGTAAAATAATGTTTATCTCTCAGTTAAATGATCAGATAGCTGTGTAATTTGTGTGTTAGAGAAATATGGTACCGATGTGTAAAGTTGTATAAGCAAATACCATATTAGCTAGGGTTCCTTGTGGTTGCCACACACATGGTACACAAAGTAAGTGTGTACCCCCCTGAGGATTAATGTAATTATACCCTCAGGTGTTACAGATTACAGCAATGGAATGAAATGAATTACGGAAAACCTTTGTATTATTGTACTTCAAATATCTTTAAAAATAAATGTTTTAAGTACAAAATTAATCACTCAAATACGTGTACTGTAGCGCTAAATGTGCGTCTTGTTGCAACATAATCTGTGTGGAAGTGTCGTAGTTATCGTCCTCCGAAAGCTAAGTTCTGCAGAAGTCAATGTACTTACCTCATAATACACAAAAGTGAAATGCTTTGCGTATAAATGTCTTAGTTATTACGCTTATTGCCGTGATGAGGAAAGTACTGTGCTATAACGTATTGTTGTGCTACGGAAAAGGCAGTCTCATTGTAGCTATACCACAAAAGTTACTACTAAAACCTGTTTTACTTTCCAGAATAAAACAGAAAACTGTGCAGATATAAAACAGAAACACTGCAAAAGCAACATTGTAAATTGTCACTCATTAGTAGCGTCGTGATATAGTCGTGTAGCTGTCAAATAAACTAACCACTGTGCCATCTGGTATCTCACTGAAAGTACTTTAAATCCAGAATATATTTTCAAGTAAACCAAAATGTTGCATTAAAATCTCATTAGCAGTACTGGTAAATGTTCTAAGTATGTAAGCCTTATAGTCGTTCCATAATCGTGCAACTAACAAGCAAGAATGTACACACACAATAACACTTTGACGTCTGTTCACTATAACAATGCATTCGTCATTTCTGTTTCAATAAGTTCTCTTGGTTCTTGACTGGATATTTAACTTCAAACATTGTTACATGTTAACAGATTCTAAGTCTGACAAGCATACTAGTAATGTAAAGTGAAAAGTTTTATGGCAATGACAAAGTTAAAAAGCAGATTATCTTTCAATAAACGGTTTTACATGTGAAATGTGGTGTAAACCTTTACTCTTCCTAGTACGCAGAGTTTCAACTTCAACGCAATTATTATGTGGTATACGTCGGATTCTGTAAGGTCCATTGTAAACTAGAAAGAATTTGTGACTCAAGTGTTTCTTCTTATGTGACAATGAATGAGCCTTAATGAGAACTTTCTGTCCAATATATAATTTCTTTGCATTTGCTTTACCGTGTAGTTCTCTCCTTTTGTCTGCTGCAGATTTTATATTTTTAAGAGCCAAATCAATTATGTCTTTGTGTCGAAGTTTATGTGTATTCGGGAAAGGTACATGCTCTCTGATTCTGTTCGGTGGTTCTTCATTCTTCAGTACAAGAGTAGGTGGTAAAGCAGTGGAATCATGAGGCATTTCATTGAGCACATTTTGAAATAATTGTAGATATCTGTCCCAATGCTGATGCTTTCTGTGACAATAAAGTCTGCAAAGCTTATTGATTTCTTTCATAATCCGTTCAGACGGGTTACAATGTGGTGAGTACAATGAAATAAAAACAGGTTTGATTTTATGATTCCGAAGCGTGCGTGACCAAACAGCAGATCTAAATTGCGGTCCGTTATCTGAAATGACTTTAGCAACGTGGCCAACTTCACGTAAGAAATTTTTAACAAAGGCGTTGGATACAGATCGTCCAGTGGCTTTACGTAACGGAGTGAAAGAAACAAATTTTGAAGTAAGTCCAACAGCGACTAGAACGTACGAAAATCCATTGGATGTTCTGACAAGCGGTCCCAAGAGATC
The DNA here is from genome assembly GCF_021461385.2 of Schistocerca piceifrons. Taxonomy (NCBI): domain Eukaryota; kingdom Metazoa; phylum Arthropoda; class Insecta; order Orthoptera; family Acrididae; genus Schistocerca; species Schistocerca piceifrons. Next base: position 668,191,414 of record NC_060142.1, on the reverse strand, counting down.
AACAGCAGCAAATTCTTTTAATTTAGAAGGAATAATAGGAAACAGCGGAGCACGATGTGAGATAGTAGATGGTTTCGCCTTTTGACAAAGTTTACAAATAGACAAGACTCTTCGAATTCTCTTTTCCATATTGTTAAAATAACAAGTCGTTCGAAGAATATGATAACATTTTCGTGGGCCAAAATGTGCGTAGCTGAAATGAATGTACCAAATGAGCTTATTAACAAAATCGTCAGGAATGCAAAGTACCCATAGCTTGTCATCAACAGTGCAGCGTTTGAACAGTATGTTGTTTCTAACCAGATAATAATGCCGAATCTGTGTGTGTGTCTTTTCATGCCATTTGCTCTTGATGTCTTTCCAAATCGGATCTTTATCTTGTTCATGAGCAATGTCCTTTAAAGATGTGGTGATGAAGTTTTCAAAGGCGACTTTCTGAATGTAAAGAATACTGAAATTTTTCTCAATGTTGCCTTCTGTGTTACTTTTCTCAAGCCCAGCCGGTGCGCGTGACAGTGCGTCCGCAACAATGTTCTCCTTGCCGGGAATGTAGACTATTGTGAAGCGGAATTCTTGCAGAAACAATGCCCAACGTTTTAACCTGTCATGATTTAATTTTGAAGACATAAGAAATTGTAATGCACGATGATCACTGTATACTTTTACGTGCTTACCAGAAAGAAAGAAACGGAATTTGTTAAATGCCCAAACGATTGCTAAAGCTTCTAATTCAGTAACGGAATAATTTTTTTCAGATTTTGTTAGCACTCGGCTAGCAAAAGCAATGGTTTTCTGAACGGTAGTGTCATTTTCTATGGCTTCTTGAAATAAATGGGCACCAAGACCGACTTTAGAAGAATCTGTGCTAAGGCAGAAATCTTGTGACAGATCTGGATGAGCTAGTATTGGCGCGTTAAGTAGCGATTCTTTCAACGAATTGAATTCCAACTGTGCTTGTTCGTCCCAGTTCCAAATAGTATTTTTTCCAGTGAGAGAACAAAGTTTTGGTGTAACAAGAATTTGCATATTCAGAAAACGACGGTAAAAATTTACGAGACCTAGAAAACTGCGGACTTGTCTTTTTGTGGATGGAACTGGAATGGCTCTGATTGCTTCTAACTTTTCAGGATCCGGCTGAATGCCTTCAGAAGAAATAATATGTCCCAAAAACCTCACTTTTCCAAGTTAACTGTAATTCCAGATTCTGCAAAAATACGTAACAAACTGTTGAGGATGCGATTATGTAGTTCCCATGAAGCTTCTGCTATTAGAATATCGTCCACATATAAGGTGATGTGACGTTTTAAGAACTCAGGTAATATGGAATTTAGCCCGCGAATGAATGCTGCTGAAGAAATGTGCAAACCAAAGGGAAGTTTCCGAAACTGATAACAAACGCCGAAACAAAGGAAAGCTGTGTATTTTCTACATTCTGGATGAAGTTCGATCTGATAAAAGCTGGATCTGAGATCAATGGAAGACAACACTTTTACACCATTAAAATTTTGAAGAAGTTCATCCAACGTTTGCGGCCTGTCTGTTTCAGGAATAATGATCGTATTGATTTGTCTCGAATCTAAGACAAGCCTGATCGATCCATTTTTCTTCTCAACAACATGTAATGGATTGTTGTATGAGCTTACTGCAGGCTCAATAATGCCCTCGTCAAGCATAGATTGTATTTCTGTTCTAACACGGTCCCTATAATGTGCTGGAATTACGTATGGTCTAACACAAAATTTAGTATGCTCACGAACACGAAATTGGTATTGAAATCCCTTGATTGTTCCTGTTTTGTGAGTAAAAACTGTGGAATGTGCTTGTAAAATCTCAAAAAGGTCCTGCCTATCAATGTCACTACAGTTCTCAATTGTTTGAATTTTATTTTGAATTAAATCATTAGTATCAAATATGTCGTCGATACCATCCCTGTCAGAACTTGCAGAGCGATTGTTAGTGTCTAGTTCCGTAGAAAACTCCGAACTGTTGTCTAACAGAAGGTAAAGCCGATTAATTTCCTCGTCATGGTTTGAGAGCCAATCTTCAAATTTCAAAGCTATTGACTTACCTTCTATTTCTAAACTTATTTCAGCATCGTGAAAGTTTAAGATTGCTTTTTATTCATTCAAAAAGTCTACTCCCAATATAATTTCCGTCAACAATAATGGAACAATAAGAAAGTTCGTAGAGAAGCTGTGGCTTTGACAAAAGAATTCTAAGTTGGTTTGTTGGCGTACATCTACTCTTTTTCCAAAGATTGCACCTTGTAATTTAATCTTACGTAACGGAAGTGTAGGGCAATCGTTCGATTTGTTGCATTTGCTAAAGGCTGTTTCACTAATTACTGAGATGGGACTGCCAGAGTCAAGTACTGCCGTAAATTTTACGTCATTTACAGTAATGTGAATCACAGGATATGCAATGTTGTTAAGTTTTACGTCTTGTTCCTGGAGTAAAATGTCCCTAATGTCTTCCATTTTTACGTAATTACTAGCTACGGCAGCTGCGTCATCAGTTTCATAAGTACGTTTTGTTGCTGCCAGCGGTGTGAGTCATTGCCTATTGTCTCTTTGTTGGCGCGCGTCGTTATTGGGATTTGGAGACCTAACTTCTACAAATTCACCGTGACGACAGGGCCCTGCTCCGTTTGAATCCCGCCAGTTCTGATGCAATTCAGGTCTGTCGTTACGATCATATCGTCTGTCGTCATGTCGGTAGATTCCATAGTTTCTTTCTTGTCGGTCACATGGTGGAGAATTTCTCCCTGAATCGTAACTGCGCGCTGGTCCGTTGCGTCTAAAGTTATTCTGTCTCCCTTGATAGTATTTATTTTGGTTCCCATATTGTCTGTTTCTCTTATTGTCTCTGTGATAGTCATTACCACGGAGAGGTGATCTTTCCCTGTAGTTATTACTACTCTGCAAACGGTTGTCATACGGGTGGTGTCTGTTTTGGTCACGATTTGTGTTGTGAGAATAGCCTTGTCGTGTCAAGTTATTACTTCTTTCATCGCGGAATTGCGACGGATGTGACCTGTAATTGTTGTGTTCCTGGTTTCGCGTTCCGCGATTGTCAGTGTCAATTTCTAATTCTTGTAAGAGTCCCTGAAATGCTTCAGTGTCGTCTTTGCAACGTCCTGCCAAAATAATATGTCGTAAATGTTCAGGCAGTTTGATTAAGCAAATGCGGATGAGTTCTGAGGGGCTGTATGGGTTTGAAAGATATTGATTCTTATGCAACATGTCTTCAAAATATTTCACAAGACTGGAAAATTCAGATTGTTCGAAATGTTTCATCATTATGATGCCATGTTTTACTCGGTCTTGCGTGGCTTGAGACCAATATGCTGAGAGGAAGGCATGGTAAAACTCTCCTTCACTGTGGCAATCGTGAATGACCGATCGCATTCTTACAGCTGGTTCATTCTCTAAATAGCCACACATAAATTCTAATCTGTGTTCTAACGACCAGTTGGGAGGAAAACAATGAGAGAATTGATGGAGCCATGCTTGTGGATGAATGTCGTTGCCAGAATTCTTAAATGTTTTGAATTTACGTGTAGTAATGAACAGCTTATAGTCAAAGTCATCATGTCGGCGAGTCGCATATCGTTCATTGTTACGTCGTTTCGGCGGTTCCATTTCAAAATTCGATGCGCCTTGCCAATTTCTTTCATAATTTCCGAAGTGTCCGGTGTTATTATTTTGTGGTTGTTCCGTATTTCTATGTCCCTCTTCCCGTATTGGAGCGCGAGTGTCCTCTGAAATACGTAATTCTTGTATTACCTGCGTCATCTGATCTTGTACTTCCCGGATTTCTCTTTTGTACTGTGTATTGATTTGATTTTGATGTTGTTTGAATTTTCTTATTTGTTCATACTCTTCTGTGTCAGTGAAGGCTACGGGTCTTGTGTCATTCAGATCATCATCTACCTTTGTAGATAAGTTAGTGATCTGATCCGAAAGTTCGGCTACTTTCTCCGATAGTGTACTTATTTCCTCCATGTGTCTTTCTGAACCAATTTTCAGGATATCTACTGTGTCCTTTAAGTTTTCCTGAGTTCTTGCGAGTTGCGTAACCGAATCGGTAGATGCAACTGAGTCAATTTTAGCTTGCAAGGTCTCATGATTTTCATGAACAATAGTTTGCAGTTCTTTTATGGCTGCTTCGTGATTCTGTAATACATTTTCATGACGCGAAAAAATAGGTTGGAAATGCTCACAAATTTGTGTTTTTACGTCATTACAGACCTTTTGACATTTCGATTCGATGTTATGTAACTCAGTGGTTAAATCTTCACGTGTTTGTTCAAGTGTAGTGTCTAACTTTTGAAGATTTTGTTCCATTGTGTCTAACTTTTTGAGATTTTGTTCCACTGTGTCTAACTTTTTAAGATTTTGTCCCATTTGTCTCTGATTTTGTTCCATTTGTTGCATTAATTGCAATAATAATGTATTAGTGTCTGGAATCTGTTTCTCTACGATTTTCGGCAGTACATTTGCACCGGCAACATTCACATTTTGACAAGCAGAAAATGCGTCTTGACTTATTTGAGAAAACGGTGATAACAAAAAACCTGAATCTACAGTATTTGCGAAATTGTGTCCTGTCATTTCGGATTCCTGAGGCGAGCTGTTGCCGACCGATCGATCGATAATGCTTCCCTGTTCACTGCCTGTTTCACTGTCTACACCATTGTTTGCAGCCCGCTCCATTTCCCTATGCACAATTACCAAATTACTACTTTGAACATCAGTTAATTCATTACTCGGTGGCGCTAACACACTGCTTTCATTTTCACTGTCATTTCTCAGTTTACTTTGGAGCCTAGTATTACGTTTTTCACACGCCATTATTGTCACAATATTTCACACGACAACACAGAAAAGCACAATTTGAAGAGCAAAAATAAGAGAACACATTAACATAACACTGAAAATAATATCTAGTTAATTGCAGCTGCGAAATACTTGGTGCAAATCTACATGCATGCCACAACTGTTTTACTGTACAACAATGAAAGACTGCAACTACAAAGGAGATTTTCTCTACAATTACGCGCTAGAAATAAACAAAATCTACACTAATTACACAAACTACAACAAAAGATCAGAAGATTCCAGTGAGGTATCCTCGGCTAAGGGTCGACATATGAAACATCCCCTTTCAACAATTATACATGACTCTGCTTAAACTGACACACAATATTTTGTTAGCGCAACGCAATCTGACTTTCAAAATTCCCTACAAAAGAATGGCCCTGACTAACATTAAACTATACCCTTCACAAATCACTTACCTCACAAAAATCTTCGCTGCTCAAGCTACTGCAATACAGCGAGCGCCACTACTGCCAGCTAAATAAAAGATTCAGACTATGGAAGGCACTAACTACTGATAGGGATAGTTAGCAAATGAAAGATATCAATAGAGAACAAACAATGTATTTACCTTGATATCATCATATATAAATATAGCAGTTCATGACAAATTTCAAAACTCCGCCATCTCTCTCCCCACATCCACCACTGCTGGCGTCTCACCTCCAACTGCGCAACGCTACGCGCTGTTCACATCCAGCTGCCGCTGCCCAACACTACAATGGCAGACAACAATGCAAACTAGCCACAGACTGCACACAGCACAGCCAGTGATTTTCATATTGAGCGCTACGTAACGTTGCCAATAAGAGAACATAAACAGCCTACTTACATAGAGAAAACATAAACAGCCTACTTACAACTTTTATGCCGCATGTAATGCTCGAAATATTTCGCCTGCGTTACTGTTTATAGAGTTCCAGTCGTCTGCATATTAACTGTCCTATTTCCTGGTTTCCTAAACTAGGTCTTAAATGTCATAGGGTACCGCGGATGAACACTGTTTCTTCAGGCGTGCCATTCTCACCACAGGCAACTGTGTGAGACTGTTTTATGGCAAACCTGTATAGATGCACAGGATAAGGGCCGTGGTTCGGGAGACAGTGCACCATGCCGTGTTTTGAATTTATGTACTTCAAATTCATCTGCTCTCGTATACTGCGGAAGAAAGAGTAGACTAGTCTTCCCTTATCGTTCGTGTCACATTCTGTATGCTATGAATCAGTTTTCCACTTGTTTAATTTCCTCTTGGCGGTTATGTCTTGTCCAGTTATTTCTCATATTTTGTTGCGTCTTTCCCTCTTCAGCCAGTAGGCCGTTGCTCTGTGGAGAATTGTAATATCTATAGGGAAAACTCCCTGTGCCAGACACATTGTGTCAGTCGAGGTTGTGCCGATGCCGAAAGCCCCCGGAAATCTGAGTAGAACACTCCTCTGGCCACGCTTGACAATGGTGTTATGCGTACAAAAGCATTATCGATGTGCTTAAGTATTAGCCACAGAACAAGTTATTGACTCAGAGTGTGCTGTGTCATATGTCCTCATTGTCTGTATCTTATAGTGTTCAATCTTACAAATTGGTACAGGAATTTCGTCGCTATATTGGTTCAAATGTCTCTGAGCACTATGGGACTTAACTTCTGAGGTCTTCAGTCCCCTAGAACTTAGAACTGCTTAGGTTTAACTAACCTAAAGACATCACACACACCCATGCCCGAGGCAGGATTCGAACCTGCGACCATAGCGGTCACGCGGTTCCAACCTGAAGCGCTTAGAACCGCACGGCCACACTGCCCGGCGTCGCTTTATTAGTCTGGTATGTTCGTTGAAATGTAAATGTTCGTCAGCATAAATGCCGCGGTGACTTATCATAGCTTTCCTTTTTATAGATGTGTTGTTTAACTTTATAATTGGATTTCTTTTCAGTGTGCCTCTTATAAGTAGGTAAACAGCTTTGTTAGTCGCTATTGTGAGTTTGTTGTTCGTGCACCATGCACCAATGAACGCGAGGAGCCGCGTGGCTTTACTCTCTCATTGGGACCAGTGAAAGTCTATTCGGAGCCAAAATCTTAAGACTTTTACTTTAACCACACTCTCTGCTTCGTTTGCCCTATAAAGAACGTAGTGGCTGTTACCAGAAGCAGAACGTGTGGTGTTGTTTAATTAACATGTAACTAGCGAAAATAAGCAATGACTTCTTAAGTTATCTGTGCACTGTTCGAAATCCTACGACATCAAATACCTGCAAGCCATTACATCAAGTAGACTTAATGATTTTATAACGTAAATGACTCTGGATAAATAGCTATATTCAGTACTTACGTATTCAGGTCTTTTTCTGTCTTGTCACAACTGTACAACGATCGCCAGAATGATATACTGGGCCTGCCACAATAATGTTCAAATGGCTCTGAGCACTAAGAGACTTAACAGCTATGGTCATCAGTCCCCTAGAACTTAGAACTGCTTAAACCTAACTAACCTAAGGACATCACACAACACCCAGTCATCACGAGGCAGAGCAACTCCCTGACCCCGCCGGGAATCGAACCCGGGAACCCAGGCGCGGGAAGCGAGAACGCTACCGCACGACCACGAGCTGCGGACCACAATAATGTGTAACTTACTATTTTAAGTCCGCTCGTACTATTAGTAAGGACAGTGCCATCTGATGATGAGTCATCATCAGATGACCATCACGTAAGGCGAATGATTGCGGTCATTGCTGATAGCGGTCAACAGGTGAAGAGAATGTTTCTGTCTATACCATACTAGTTTACTCAAAACTTTAGAGGAATTGACCTAATCGTCGTGAGTGGTGTTTGCAATAAAATAAAAACAAAATTAGCTTGGAGGTTGTTCCGAACCTTCTCACTGTTGAAGGACAAAGGTAGAAATAAAAAATCAATGCACTGAACTGGATGACTACACCAAGATAGGCTACGCAGAGTACGTGCAACGACGCCACCTCAGATGACGTCAGACCACAAGCAGATGTTGTGCAGAGGGTATCATGTCTCCCGTGCTCTACACTTTGTGCACCACTGATGTTCCAGAAGCCACTCGTACTAACGAGAAACTGGCTATGTAAGCAGACGATACAGCTTATTGGTGCTCTGTACCCTCCACCCGTATTACACTGAAGCAGACGCCCCTGTACCTAGACTCACTTCAGACATGGATGAGAAAGTGGCGAATAAAGTAAAATACCATGTAACACTATGTTCTAGCCACAAGATATTAAAATGAACTAAGTGTACAAACTTCAACAAATATTATCGATATTACGTATAAAAAAAGACTGTATCGCGTAAAAATGACGATGATTTTTTCATTATTTCTGTAATAATTTAATTTCTGTGTGAATTAAAACTATTATCAGAGTACTACATTCATGGACAACGACAATTATAATGTTTTTGTTATCTGTGATAATTGTGGTTCAGTTGTTCTTCCTGTGGTAACCGATGAACTATTTGGACGTGAGACGTGTGTGGTCTATAAAGAGAAAACCTGTAACGATATTGTTAATTATTATTTGAAAAATAGAGTCGCTATTGTCTAGACGTGGATATTTATTTATTTCAATTGTAATCCAATCTAATTAATGTTTTTAATTAGCCATTAGCCATTAGCGCTAGTAACTTACATCGAAGTTTACTAGTAGCTGGTATAAAAAAAAAGAAGTAATTTCCTTTAAAATTATTAGTAAATAATTTTAAATGGTAAAGAATAGAAAGTAAAGGACTTAAAGAATTTTATCTAAATATATTAGCTTGATATAAAAAGGAATCCAGAATAACAATAGTCAAATTGACTATCGTCTGTCTGCCGCCATCTTAGCAAAATTATCTCCGCGGCAGTTCTGAATCTAGAATTTTAACAAACATAAATGTTGTTAGGTATAAATAAATGGAAATAAATGTGCACCGGTGGTCCCGAATCTACTTTAAAAGACAGAATACAACCCAGATTCACTCTTTAAAAATAGTGCTCACAGCACGTTACGTAATATCAATTTCTTATTCGCTGATGTATGAGGCCTAATTATTTCGGACGATTTACATGAAATATTTTAATAGGAGATATATGTCAGTGCCGTGCGCGGGTAGTATTTTGCTAGAGAAAGGTCTTTCCACCTTACGTAACAGTTGTGTAAAATCTGATAAATGATATGCATTTTAATCCCACTCACACGACTTTACAGACAACTTTTCTACACAACGTCAAGTGGAGATTTCTTTAGCAGAATGACAAATATCAGCCGGGATAACCATTTTTGAGATCAAAAAACGAATTGTTACGCTGGCAACAGGTAACTGGTGTTTATATATATATATATATATATATATATATACTCCTGGAAATTGAAATAAGAACACCGTGAATTTATTGTCCCAGAAAGGGGAAACTTTATTGACACATTCCTGGGGTCAGATACATCACATGATCACACTGACAGAGCCACAGGCACATAGACACAGGCAACAGAGCATGCACAATGTCGGCACTAGTACAGTGTATATCCACCTTTCGCAGCAATGCAGGCTGCTATTCTCCCATGGAGACGATCGTAGAGATGCTAGATGTAGTCCTGTGGAACGGCTTGCCATGCCATTTCCACCTGGCGCCTCAGTTGGACCAGCGTTCGTGCTGGACGTGCAGACCGCGTGAGACGACGCTTCATCCAGTCCCAAATTTGCTCAATGGGGAACAGATCCGGAGATCTTGCTGGCCAGGGTAGTTGACTTACACCTTCTAGAGCACGTTGGGTGGCACGGGATACATGCGGACGTGCATTGTCCTGTTGGAACAGCAAGTTCCCTTGCCGGTCTAGGAATGGTAGAACGATGGGTTCGATGACGGTTTGGATGTACCGTGCACTATTCAGTGTCCCATCGACGATCACCAGTGGTGTACGGCCAGTGTAGGAGATCGCTCCCCACACCATGATGCCGGGTGTTGGCCCTGTGTGCCTCGGTCGTATGCAGTCCTGATTGTGGCGCTCACCTGCACGGCGCCAAACACGCATACGACCATCATTGGCACCAAAGCAGAAGCGACTCTCATCGCTGAAGACGACACGTCTCCATTCGTCCCTCCATTCACGCCTGTCGCGACACCACTGGAGGCGGGCTGCACGGTGTTGGGGCGTGAGCGGAAGACGGCCTAACGGTGTGCGGGACCGTAGCCCAGCTTCATGGAGACGGTTGCGAATGGTCCTCGCCGATACCCCAGGAGCAACAGTGTCCCTAATTTGCTGGGAAGTGGCGGTGCGGTCCCCTACGGCACTGCGTAGGATCCTACGGTCTTGGCGTGCATCCGTGCGTCGCTGCGGTCCGGTCCCAGGTCGACGGGCACGTTCACTTTCCGCCGACCACTGGCGACAACATCGATGTACTGTGGAGACCTCACGCCCCACGTGTTGAGCAATTCGGCGGTACGTCCACCCGGCCTCCCGCATGCCCACTATACGCCCTCGCTCAAAGTCCGTCAACTGCACATACGGTTCACGTCCACGCTGTCGCGGCATGCTACCAGTGTTAAAGACTGCGATGGAGCTCCATATGCCACGGCAAACTGGCTGACACTGACGGCGGCGGTGCACAAATGCTGCGCAGCTAGCGCCATTCGACGGCCAACACCGCGGTTCCTGGTGTGTCCGCTGTGCCGTGCGTGTGATCATTGCTTGTACAGCCCTCTCGCAGTGTCCGGAGCAAGTATGGTGGGTCTGACACACCGGTGTCAATGTGTTCTTTTTTCCATTTCCAGGAGTGTATATATATACCCGAAATATCATTAATAAGTAATTGTTGTTGTTGTGGACTTCAGTCCTGAGACTGGTTTGATGCAGCTCTCCATGCTACTCTATCCTGTGCAAGCTTCTTCATCTCCCAGTAACTACTGCAACCTACATCCTTTTGAATCTGCTTAGTGTATTCATCTCTTGGTCTCCCTCTACGATTTTTACCCTCCACGCTGCCCTCCAATACTAAATTGGTGATCCCTTGATGCCTCAGAATATGCCCTACCAACCGATCCCTTATTCTAGTCAAGTTGTGCCATAAACTCCTCTTCTCCCCAAATTCTATTCAGTACCTCCTCATTAGCAATGTGATCTACCCATCTAATCTTCAGCATTCTTCTGTAGCACCACATTTCGAAAGCTTCTATTCTCTTCTTTTCCAAGCTATTTGTCGTCCACGTTTCACTTCCATACAAGGCTACACTCCATACAAATACTTTCGGAAATGACTTCCTGACACTTAAATCAATACTCGATGTTAACAAATTTCTCTTCTTCAGAAACTCTTTCCTTGCCATTGCCAGCCTACATTTTATATCCTCTCTACTTCGACCATCATCAGTTATTTTGCTCCCCAAATAGAAAAACTCATCTACTACTTTAAGTGTCTCATTCCCTAATCTAATTCCCTCAGCATCGCTCGAGTTAACTCTACTACATTCCATTATCCTCGTTTTGCTTTTGTTGATGTTCATCTTAAATCCTTCTTTCAAGACACTGTCCATTCCGTTCAACTGCTCTTACAAGTCCTTTGTTGTCTCTGACAGAATTACAATGTCATCGGCGAACCTCAAAGTTTTTATTTCTTTTCGATGGATTTTAATACCTACTCCGAATTTTTCTTTTGTTTCCTTTACTGCTTGCTCAATATACAGATTGAATAACATCGGGGAGAGGCTACAACTATACCGTTTAGACATCGTAACCTATCCCAGAAAAGACGGCAAGATGTGAGGCTCTTACAACTCCTCTTATGGGAAGTCCACTGACACTGTCAGAGAATACAAAATACCTAGACGTACATCTAGACAAATATTTAAGTTGGAAGGATCACTGCACTGACGTAGTACGCCAAAGACAAAAAATTGGTAAGACTTGTACAAGGACTATTCTATGCGTGCCGTCCCACCACGTCAGTAATCACTTATAGAACGTGCGTAACACCAGCGATGGAGCACGACGCTACTCCTTTGGCAGACCTATGTCAGAATTGCTGTACGACACCGAACTACGCCGGCTGCGAAGCAGCCTCCATCTGCCGTGCCACACCGTAGCTGTCCCACTGCAGCCGAGAGTCGCAACCCGTCGTGCCAGGTTCAGAAGACATAGCCTACAGAACAAACGAGTCATAAGTGACATCCTGACGAAGTGATCTAGACGCACAGCCAAATCCAGGCACAAATACATCCACCCAGCAACAGTCATAGCGCATAACACCAGCACAGAGTACGGCGACACCCCAGAAGAACTGCTTACTCTGACACAAGGCGCGCCACACTCACAACACGTAGTTCCTCTCCATGAACGTGGTGATAATGTTGACAGTGACAGAAAGGCGACTATCTACAGAGTGTTTCAAAAATGACCGGTATATTTTAAACGGCAATAAAAACTAAATGAGCAGCGATAGAAATACACCGTTTGTTGCAATATGCTTGGGACAACAGTACATTTTCAGGCAGACAAACTTTCGAAATTACAGTAGTTACAATTTTCAACAACAGATGGCGCTGCGGTCTGGGAAACTCTATAGTACGATATTTTCCACATATCCACCATGCGTAGCAATAATATGGCGTAGTCTCTGAATGAAATTACCCGAAACCTTTGACAACGTGTCTGGCGGAATGGCTTCACATGCAGATGAGATGTACTGCTTCAGCTGTTCAATTGTTTCTGTATTCTGGCGGTACACCTGGTCTTTCAAGTGTCCCCACAGAAAAAGTCACAGGGGTTCATGTCTGGCGAATAGGGAGGCCAATCCACGCCGCATCCTGTATGTTTCGGATAGCCCAAAGCAATCACACGATCATCGAAATATTCATTCAGGAAATTAAAGACGTCGGCCGTGCGATGTGGCCGGGCGCCATCTTGCATAAACCACGAGGTGTTCGCAGTGTCGTCTAAGGCAGTTTGTACCGCCACAAATTCACGAAGAATGTCCAGATAGCGTGATGCAGTAATCGTTTCTGATCTGAAAAATGGGCCAATGATTCCTTTGGAAGAAATGGCGGCCCAGACCAGTACTTTTTGAGGATGTAGGGACGATGGGACTGCAACATGGGGCTTTTCGGTTCCCCATATGCGCCAGTTCTGTTTATTGACGAAGCCGTCCAGGTAAAAATAAGCTTCGTCAGTAAACCAAATGCTGCCCACATGCATATCGCCGTCAGCAGCGAATGTCTCTCGTGCAGCAATGGTAGCGGCGCTGAGGGGTTGCCGCGTTTGAATTTTGTATGGATAGAGGTGTAAACTCTGGCGCATGAGACGATACGTGGACGTTGGCGTCATTTGGACCACAGCTGCAACACGGCGAACGGAAACCCGAGGCCACTGTTGGATCACCTGCTGCACTAGCTGCGCGTTGCCCTCTGTGGTTGCCGTACGCGGTCGCCCTACCTTTCCAGCACATTCATCCGTCACGTTCCCAGTTCGTTGAAATTTTTCAAACAGATCCTTTATTGTATCGCTTTTCGGTCCTTTGGTTACATTAAACCTCCGTTGAAAACTTCGTCTTGTTGCAACAACACTGTGTTCTAGGCGGTGGAATTCCAACACCAGAAAAATCCTCTGTTCTAAGGAATAAACCATGTTGTCTACAGCACACTTGCATGTTGTGAACAGCACACGCTTACAGCAGAAAGACGACGAACAGAATGGCGCACCCACAGACTGCGTTGTCTTCTATACCTTTCACATCACTTGCAGCGCCATCTGTTGTTGAAAATTGTAACTACTGTAATTTCGAAAGTTTGTCCGCCTGAAAATGTACTGTTGTCCCAAGCATATTGCAACAAACGGTGTATTTCTATCGCTGCTCGTTTAGTTTTTATTGCCGTTTCAAATATACCGGTCATTTTTGAAACACCCTGTACATGCACCATGCATTCAGCATCATAGAACATCAAATTAAATAAAGGAACAAAAAGAAAGTAAATCACGAGAAACAAAAGAAGCTATTTAGACCAAATTTATATTAGATAAATCATGTATATACCCTGTAAAGCCAAGATGTGACGTTGCGTCCACAGCTAATAGTGGTCTGTTCTTATAAAAGCATGTGCAAAGTACGTTAAGCTTCAACCACTTTTAACTACAGCCATTGCAACTCATTATCATTGTTACTTATTCTCCTACTACTACTTGCCCGTGTACATATATTCTTTTTGTGCTAGTTACCACTGACTCGTGTTGAAAGCAAGCCAGAGTATGGCAGTTTCAAAACGAATGTATTCATTAATGTACAAACTAAAACTTAGCTTCCTGTATTTTATCTTTGTGTAATGACTAGTTTTGTATTTTCGTTTATATCTAAGTGAACATATTGTTTTCTTTGAGCTAAATATCTTTCACCACTTACCACTAAGTATACTTTCTCATATCTGTAACAGTTTTTAATCGCTACTCAGGTTAAAAAATGTTTTTCAACACATAATTATTGAAAAGGAAACTATTGTCGATACCAGATAAGGAACGTTTACCTAATGTATTAAAAAGAAAAGAAGTAAAGAGAAAAAATCAGAACAAAGGCTGCAAATAGCCGCAAACTCTCAGTCGGCCCATCCTTCTCCTTCACGAAAGGGAATGAATGGTTAAAAAAACGGTGGGTATATCGAGATTGTATGGCACTGAACGTTTTTCTCTTTCCTCTTCGTGTTTCCTATCAAACTAGTTGGTGATTAAAACTCTTCTGGGTAGTATGCCGCGTCATTGCTAAAAACTAACAACAATAATATACTAAAACCGACGTTTCGGCCGAATTACAACGGCCTTCCTCAGGGTTTTAGTTTATTATTGTTATTAGTTTTTAGCAATGACGCGGCATAAGGCCTGCATCTCGTGGTCGTGCGGTAGCGTTCTCGCTTCCCACGCCCGGGTTCCCGGGTTCGATTCCCGGCGGGGTCAGGGATTTTCTCTGCCTCGTGATGGCTGGGTGTTGTGTGATGTCCTTAGGTTAGTTAGGTTTAAGTAGTTCTAATTTCTAGGGGACTGATGACCATAGATGTTAAGTCCCATAGTGCTCAGAGCCATTTGAACGCGGCATAATACCCAGAAGAATTTTAATCGCTATGACACCGGCCGCGGAATCCCACGTTCTTAAAACTAGTTGGTGTCAACGTCATTAATACGAACTTCGTGCTCATATATATGCCAACATAGAAATCTATATCACGAAATGGTAACGGACGGTACTCTGCGGTAGAACTCTCATCAAGCTCACTTTGTGTGCTCAGAAACAATTGTCTTGACTGGAGAGTAATGGAGTTTCCACAGACTGCCCTGAAAGCACCATAAATCCGAGTTCAAGCTCCAGAGATATCTTTTATGTACGGAAATGGCATTCTCCTTTTAGTTTTTCTTTCTGATGTTGGAGAGATTTTACGGAGTACTTCAGCACTAGCGTGGATAGGTACGGTTCGTGCCTGCAGGTCATTTTACTTCGTGAAAGTTAAAACTGGACTATAGGTCGTTGCTTCTTGCGGGTTACTTGCTATACCTGCATCTAGTGGAAACATCGTTCAAACTTGAAAGCAGCGAAAGCAAGGAAGGTTTAGACGGTGACTGTTGTTAGTATCCAGAACTAAAAAATAGGAAAGAATTATATTACGTTTTTTGACTGCGAATTTTAGAAGAATAAATTCAGAAAGACAGCTCATGCGCAATTTGGCGTGTTATATAAGCTTTGATAAACAATTTTCTCAAGGATCATGCAATTAAATACCAGTCTTTATTTCTACACACTCCTTGCACTTTAACAAGTGGAAGGGGCTTTTGGTGTTTGAAAAAAAAGAAGAAGATTAGATGCGAGCTGGCATATACTTCTTTATTTCAGCAGCGGTCTATTTATGTACAACAATGATAATGCTGTGTTAGTTTTTATTCATTTGCAACCGATCTCGACTATACAATCCACCATCTTCAGGCCCTCAGATACATGACACACATTTACCATACTACATAGTTTCAGTACAGATTGTTTCGTTGTCCGACAGTTATTAGAATCTTTTTACCGTGGAGACACTACTCATAGATGATAGCAGTTTTAATAATACGCTGATGGGCTACTCATTTGAAAGATAAATGTAGATAGCATAAGAATGTCTTCTGTATAAAATGGTAAATGATATGTTCGCTATATATATGTATTTATGTTTTACAGTACCTGGACAATGGAAGAAACTACACTGTGCATAAATCCGGAGGTAGACAGATATAAACTTTTTTTTTTAATCAAAATTGTTTCAACAATGAATTAGTTATTTTTAGTGAATGAGGAAAGCTATTTTCGATGTTCCTTTGGTAAAAATGTTTTATCAACTGTCTTCTAAATGTTACTAGATGTATTTGCACGCATAAATTTGCTCGAGTAAATAAATTACGAATGTTTAATATGCCTGGACGACACATTTTGTATTCAATCTGCATCCACCAAGAATTATACTCTGCTAATTAATAAGCTCTGCTGTCATCGGCAGTCCCTTAATTATGTTGCTATGTTTCAACGTTTCGTTAGGAGGATGGTCCAACATAACATGACCTTCACCATGCTGGTTGGTAAACTGTACGGCAGACAGCTCTTGGCTCTCGCAGAATTGTGGTGCCGACACAGAGACAAAAACGAGTTCGTAACAAGTGAGGTTCAGTACTGCAACTGCACGCCAGGGGCATTGCAGCAGACTCAGAAGAACAGTTGACTGAGACTAGGAAATCGTTCGAGTAAAGTAGTGTTCAGGTGGAGCGATATAAACTGCGAAACGGGGTTGTTGCCCTATCGGCGTGCATATGGGACACCCAGCCAGTGTTCAAAGACATTAATTTCACTGCGACCGGTTGCCCGTATAAATGGTTCTCAGATGATGTCCAGGCGCTTTAATTATGACAGAAAGAAGTGAAGCATAGAACCAGTTCCACTGACGTCTAGAATCTCCTAAATGCTCAGAAGTCTGGTCGGTTTTTAGTCCGATTTGTGATACGCGCTGGGTTGTTTTATGGGTTCACTAACCGCAGCATTTTTTAGAATGGACATACAAGTACTAACAATAGACATTGTTTGATTCAGACCAGAATTTACGGTTGCTGTAGTCTTCTGCTTGGCATTTTCCACATCATGTTTGATAGCCAAATGCGATCTGGAGTAGGGGGGCTCAGAATCCGAACATGGTCGCAGTATGTGAAGTATGCGAGAAACGTAATGAGACTGGCAACACCACGATCGATCTGAAACACTGTGTTGCTATGCTTGTGTACTCCAGTGTGTTCGCTGCTTCCATGTTCTCGGTCCGCGTTTCAGCTGAATACATACCTCACGTGATTTTTGAGAGACCCCCGTCAGTGCTGTTGTGTTTTTGTTGACTTTTACGAAACTGGAACAGCGGAATTTAGGGCAACGTTATACAGCCAATTTTTGCGTTAAACTTGGGTAATCCATGACTGTGACCTTTGAAAAGTTGAAAAAGGCCTGTAGGTAACATTCATTATCAAGAGCACAAGTTTTTCGCTGGCACAAATCATTTTTGGAAGGCTGAGACCACAGTGAAGATGAACCTCGCCCAGGGAGACCTTCAACTTCAAAAGCTGGAGAAAATGCCGAACGCGTGCCTCCTGTTGTGGGATCAGACCGATGTTAAACAATGATGATGATGGGTAACCTGGAAACGCTCAGGAAAGTGTCAAATCGAGTGGGACTGGAGACTGCAGACAGCTCAGTGCTGCGTCATGACAAAACGCCCTGTCACATGTGGCTAGCACACTGGACTCGCATTCGGGAGGACGACGGTTCAATCCCGTGTCCGGCCATCCTGATTTAGGTTTTCCGCGGTTTCCCTAAATCGCTCCAGGCAAATGCCGGGATGGTTCCTTCGAAAGGGCACGGCCGACTTCCTTTCCTAATCCGATGATACCGATGACCTTGCTGTCTGGTCTCCTCCCCCAAAACAACCCAACCCCCTGTCACATGGCCACTTCCATCACGGAATTTTCGACCTCAAGAGGCATTCCTATTGTTTCACAGGGCCCCCTATTCACCTGATCTGAGTACTTATGACCTTTTTTTCCGAAATTGAACAATGTCTTAAAAAACGTCATTTTCGGACTCTGGAGAGCATTCAAAGGAATGTGGCCGACATTTTAAGCGCCGTACCAGTTGAAAAATTTCCACGCTGCTACAAAGACTGGGAACAACGAATCGTCTTGTGTATAACTGCCGAAGATAAGTACTTTGAAGAAGAAAGTGTTGTTGTTAGATAAAAATAAAAACTTTGATCGATAATAGAATCAGTCTCATTACTTTTCTCACACATCTTGCAGAATATTAAAACATCTGAGCGGCCTAGATCGAGGAAATCTCTCCTAGTGCTATCATTTAAAAGTCTTTTCTTCCTGTACTGCCCAGAGAGGCAATAGGACTTATCTTTAACGGCCTTGTTCTAAAACATCTACCTGCAGCTTCAGCATACCTTGCCACTTCCTTCGTGGAACTGTCGCTAACGCTGAAATCTTACAACACGTTACAGAGGTTCGACACGTAGGAGCAGATGTTACCATACCAATTAAAGTAACACACTTCTGCTATTTTCATCTCTGTTATCAAGTTCTTATTTCACAGTTTGCACTGTTCAAGAGTAATATATCCGCCTTCCGCGGATAGGAAACTCTCAGAGTGAGAGTTATAGCGTCCTTATTTAAACTAAAGTCTTTCTTCAAAATGTACAGTCGCCTAGAACTTAGAACTAATTAAACCTAACTAACCTAAGGACATCACACACATCCATGCCCGAGGCAGGATTCGAGCCTGCGACCGTAGCGGTCGCTCGGCTCCAGATTGTAGCGCCTAGAACCTCACGGCCACTCCGGCCGGCGCTTGGTGGTAATAATATATCCTCTACATCCTCCGTGAAGATTGAATTTCGGAATTTAGTGCGCAGCCCCTTCTGTTTAGAGCGTCGTCTATCTGCAAGTGTGTTCCACTTCAAACTTTCTATGAGATTTGTAACGCACTCGCGATGGCTAAATGTACCAGTCACTTGCCGCTCTTCTTTGGACCTTCTCAATCTCTTGAATTAGACGCAACTGGTAAGGGTCCCATACAGACGAACAATACTCTAATACCGGACGAACTAACGTATTGTAAGCTATTTCCTATGTTGAAGGACTGCATCGCTTCAGGATTCTACCAATAAACCGCAATCTAGTGTTCGCCTTCCCCGTTACTTGTGTAATCTGATCATTCCATTTGAGATCGTTTCGAATAGTCACACCCAGATATTTGACGGACGTTACCGCTTACAAAGACTGGGTATTTATTTTGTACTCGTACATTAATGGACATATCCGCCTTGTTATACGCAGTAGCTTACACTTACTAATATTGAGAGATAACTGCCAGTTATTACACCACACATTAATTTTCTGCAAATCCTCATTGGTTTGTTCACAACTTTCGTGTGATACTACTTTCCTGTAGACTACAGCATCGTCGGCAAACAGTCTATGGCCGCTGTCAATACCACAAGCCAAATCGTTTACGTAAATTGTAAAAAGCAGAGGACCTATTACGCTGCCCTGGGGCACACCTGAAGTTACCCCGTTCAGGACGACATACTGCTCCCTGTCTGTTAGAAAACTTTCTATCCAACCGCATATGTCATCGGATAGACCCTAAGCGCGCACTTCATGTAGCTAGCGACGGTACGCAACTGAGTCGAACGCCTTTCAAAAGTCGAGAAATATGGCATCAGCCTGGGAGCCGGTATGTAGAACCTCCTGTACATCATGCACAAAGAGGGCCAACTGTGTCTAGCATGACCGCTGTTTCCTAAAACCGTGCTGGTTTCTGCAGATGAGCTTCTCAGAGTCTAGAAAGGTCATTATGTCTGAACAAAAAATATGGTCCATGATTCTACAACAAATCGATGTCAGTGAAATTTGCCGGTAATTTTGCGCATCCTATTTTCTACCCTTTTTATAGATTGCTATGACCTGGGCCTTCTTCCAGTCCCGTGGAACATTGATCGTGCACTACAGTTCTCTTCCGGCTGCTTTTTTATACTGGTGAACCCAAGTTCGCCAGCCAGCAGCTCCACGACACATGGGGGAGAACCAACACCAGAATGCAGAAGTCACTCACTCTGAGGAGGACCGCTGCGACGAAGGTCAAAAAGTTGACGTTTTAGTGGTTTTGTCGTTTCATACCAACTCGGCCAAATACCCGAAGAAAGGCAGCTGGTGTCAGTACCCCTTCCTCTCCCACCTAGCAGGCAACGTAATCTGTCGGTATGAGGTGTTTCATTCAGACAAGCTCCAGAATCAGCCATTGTCACAGGAGACAATTTCAGACTTCCTGTACGGAAAACAGTGACCTTACCGTCAGTTTGAGCAAAAAACCAACACCCTACTAAACACTGTGCACCTGTCTGCCATAACGGCGCTGTTGTTTCGTGTTACATAGTGCGTTATCGCTTTCTAACAATCTGGAATTC
Organism: Schistocerca piceifrons; assembly: GCF_021461385.2. Lineage (NCBI taxonomy): Eukaryota > Metazoa > Arthropoda > Insecta > Orthoptera > Acrididae > Schistocerca > Schistocerca piceifrons. Next base: position 668,171,031 of record NC_060142.1, on the reverse strand, counting down.
AGTCGTGACACATTTTCTCCAAATGACAGTTTCAGCAGTAAACAGGTGAACCCCATGAAGATGACGTGCTACAGACGCGAAATTTAACTGACTGGAAGAAATTCTGTGATATGCAAATGATTAACTTTTCAGAGCATTCATAAAAGGTAGGCGCCGGTGGCGACACCTACAACGTGCTGACATGAGGAAAGTTTCCAACCTATTTCTCATACACAAACAGCAATTGACCGGCGTTGCCTGGTGAAACGTTGTTGTGATGCCTCGTGTAAGGAGGAGAAATGCGTACCATCACGTTTCCGACTTTGATAAAGGTCGGATTGTAGCCTATCGCGATTGCTGTTTTTTGTGGCGGTGTTCGTAGCGACAAACTATTCGCTGTAGAAACGGCTTACGAAGTCACCGCCACACTTTTAATAGCGGGCCGACCGGTCCGCTGGAACAGTGAACAGAAAGATCAAAACCCAAACACTCTGATTAAATAAAAGTCGTTACTTATCTTTATTAACGAAGATACAGCAACACAGTAGTGAACTCCGTGTCTATAGAAATCTGTCTAGTTCGAGTCGGAGCGGCTAGGTCAGCGTCGGCTGACGACAAACAACAACTCTGCTGCGATGAACACACAACTGACTAGCAAGTACACAATTCGGTGGTGAGTATCCAACTGAGCGGCGAATACAGAACTGTCCTAGCGCTCGCGACTCCAGCGCTTAAGAACCCAGAAGCCAGCGGTGGCGCGCGCAGACTTGCGGCGATTTCCTGTCTCGCTGGCGCTGCTTATGCGGACGGCGTCCGGACTTTGATGCTGCCAACCTTTTGGCAGCGGGCTCGGGTGGCATTACTGGCTAGGATATAACACTGTTTATCGTATCGCGACATTGTGCTCGCGTTGGTCGAGATCCAATGACTGTTAGCAGAATATGGAATCGGTGGGTCCAGGAGGGTAATACAGAACGCCGTGCTGGATCCCAACGGCCTCGTATCACTAGCAGTCGGGATGACAGGCATCTTATCCGCATGGCTGTAACGGATCGTGCAGCCACGTCTCGATCCCTGAGTCAACAAATGGGGACGTTTGCAAAACAACAACCATCTGCACGAACAGTTCGACGACGTTTGCAGCAGATGTACTATCAGCTTGGAGACCATCGCTGCGGTTACCCTAGACGCTGCATCACAGACAGGAGCGCCTACGATGGTGTACTCAACGACGAACCTGGGTGCACGAATGGGTAAACATTTTTTCGGATGAATCCAGGTTCTGTTTACAGCATCATGATGGTCGCATCAGTGTTTGGCGACATCGCGGTGAACGCACATTGGAAGTGTTTATTCGTCATCACCATACTGGCGTATCACCCGGCGTGATGGCATGGAGTGCCATTGGTTACACGTCTCGGTCACCTCTTGACGGCACTTTGAACAGTGGACGTTACATTTCAGATGTGTTACGACCCGCGGCTCTACCCTTCACTTGATCTCTGTGAAACCCTACATTTCAGCAGGATAATGCACGACCACATGTTGCAGGTCCTGTACGGCCCTTTCTGGATACAGAAAATGTTCGATTGTTGCCCTGGCCTGGCTTCCTGGTGATGAACTGTGGTATCGTGTTGAAGCTGCATGGGGAGCTGTACCTGTACACGCCATCCAAGCCCTGTTTGACTCAATACCCAGGCGTATCAAGGCCGTTATTACGGCCAGGGGTGTTTGTTCTGGGTACTGATTTCTCAGGATCTATGCACCCAAACTGCGTGAAAACGTAGTCACATGTCAGTTCTAGTATAATATATTTGTACAATGAACACCCGTTTATCATCTGCATTTCTTCTTGGTGTAGCAATTTTAATGGCCAATAGTGTAATTTTCATATATGTGACGAAGTGCCTACTTCATTCACTATGTGTTTCGTAGTTATATTGCAGCTTTCGACTGTGAAAAGTACAGGGTGTGTGCTACAGTCTGGCTCGAGAAATTCCATGTGCTTGGCACTGTAGGTCAGTCACACAGTATTATGTTTACCAAGCGAAGTCATAAATTCATTGATACGCAACCGCAAAGTGAAGCAAAGATTTGCTGATTAACGCATAATTTTGTTTCCATTCCATTACCAATTGCAGCGCGTAACAATTATCTGTAAACAAGAAAAATCCCATTACATGTAGTAGCAGTAGCTACCGTTAATAATTGTATTTGTGATCCCACATTATTGAAACCAATTACACAGTCAGTGTCCAGATTAAAATGAGCAAAACAAGGATGCAAATAGTGACACAAAATAGCAAAATTTACGTTGTAACAGTTTATCTATTTTTTTCACAATAAGACTTTTTTTTGCGAGCTCGTTTAACAGCCACGCACGGGGTCTACAACAAGGGAATCGACAACCGCTGCAGCGGTCACTGTGGCAAAAGGCAGACTAACATATGCCGTTAATTGCATCGCCCAGTCTGGCAGTGGTACTGACAGCTTGTACGTCAAAATATGTTACGCATCGACGGCAGTATAAAATTATGACGGCCCTGTTATTATTCCGTAATGGACAGTCTGGTTAACGTGACAGCAGTAGCCTGCATTAATATTCCACTTTGTGTCACTTGTGGTACGTGTGACAGGACATCTAATAGTCTGTAGTACATTGATAAATGAGCTTCTTAATGGACATGATGGGCCTGTTGTAGTTAGCACAATGTCGACTTCCTTTCTTTTCATTTTGGAAGTGTCTAAATGATCCGTTTAGCATAACTCGCTCATTAGCAATTGATTTTAACAAGGGGAGTCTCTGACTGGGATCTTTGCTACCGAAGTGCGGAAAAATTAACATTATGTATCTGCAAAATTTTAGACGATTCTCAGCATCGGTTTGTTTACAGAACACTTATAAATGTTTCAACGGAAAAGAATGTTACCGTCCCGTGTATTTATCTTCCGACTGTACGGATAAAAAGGAGCAGCTGACAGCTGCTGCTATCTCGTTGATTCTACAAAATATTTTTTCAATAAAGGTCTAGCTCAGGAAACCCCACTTGCATCTGCACGTATAATAACGAACTGTAAGTTGGAAAATCACTGTTTACAGGGCCTCCGAATACGTGACTGGATATATAAGTTTTGGCTATGTCACCGTGTAGTACCCAACCAACACATTTGTTTCATTAACACTAAAAAGAAAAAGAGAGAAATAAAGAAAGAAATATCCAGTTGCAAAGTTCAAATAAAGGCAGGTAGGGATTTTCGGTAAAAAAAAATTATGTCAATTACTCGCAGCATTTTAAATTTTTACTTAAACAGAATTTATTGTATTTACTATTTACTGTGACACTCATCACAGGTTAATAATTGTTTATCAATAAGGTAATGAGTAAGCCAGGGATTAAACGGAATGGCACAGTATCTCACCTCCACCCAAACTTTCGAAAAATGTAGGAAAATAATCAAAATTGGTTTAGTGCACGGTTTAATTTATAGTTCCACAATTACGAACTAACTATGCACATCACTCGCAAAAATAACTGCAGTAAAGTTGTAGATATCAGACTAGTTCGCCTAAGGTGAAATATTTAAAGTCGACAGGATGAAAACATTTCAGACTATTCGCTGTCGATAAACGCGAATACCACGTGTCCACGACTGAATACTTGGAAAAATTTCAACTCACTCGAAACGCGACCTACTGCCTTCACAGACGAATTGTGTACCCCAGATCTAAATACTGATCGCTGAAGAGTGCCAATGGGACCTGTACATAGACATTTAGTTTTCGAAAATCGCTTAAGGTGTTGCTGAGACATTAAATATTGAAAATTCATTTTATACGTATAAAATGTTGACTTGAAATAGCTTACAAGTTCTTCCCCCGGTGAAGGACGCTTTTTCTCCCACACACTCGTCCTATTATTGCGTTTGTAAATATGTTACTGGCTTCTCTGTACTTAACTGGATTCGGTTTTTGTTGACTTTAATCTTACGTAACATTTATTCTGGACACTCAATGCTGCCACGTCGATTACCATTCCGTGTGTCACGCCAGCGGCCGGACGCCCAGGTTTTCCCGAGCACACGGCCAGACCATATGTTTACCAGCTAGCCGCCGCTGTTCTGCGGTCTTGGTAACTTTCGTGCTCATGAGTGTCCGCCGGCCACTGAACCTCAAATTGTGATACCATCAAATGTTGACACTGCGATCCTTGTGCAGCTACTGAGCTCTTGTCAAAAGCGCAGGGATGCAGGTCTACCCTCTCAGTCTCCAGGCATATTTCTTACAGATGAACAAGAAAGTAGAAATAACACAATAGGTCGACAACAACAACCAAAAAACTTGTACACTCAGTCGCAAAAGTATTCGGACAGTGGGAAGTTTCACAATGAGTACTCGAGAAAGACTGACTATGAAACCCAAACACACTTATTAGCAATATACAGGGTGTTTCAAAAATGACCGGTATATTTGAAACGGCAGTAAAAACTAAACGAGCAGCGATAGAAATACACCGTTTGTTGCAATATGCTTGGGACAACAGTACATTTTCAGGCAGACAAACTTTCGAAATTACAGTAGTTACAATTTTCAACAACAGATGGCGCTGCGGTCTGGGAAACTCTATAGTACGATATTTTCCACATATCCACCATGCGTAGCAATAATATGGCGTAGTCTCTGAATGAAATTACCCGAAACCTTTGACAACGTGTCCGGCGGAATGGCTTCACATGCAGATGAGATGTACTGCTTCAGCTGTTCAATTGTTTCTGGATTCTGGCGGTACACCTGGTCTTTCAAGTGTCCCCACAGAAAGAAGTCACAGGAGTTCATGTCTGGCGAATAGGGAGGCCAATCCACGCCGTCTCCTGTATGTTTCGGATAGCCCAAAGCAATCACACGATCATCGAAATATTCATTCAGGAAATTAAAGACGTCGGCCGTGCGATGTGGCCGGGCACCATCTTGCATAAACCACGAGGTGTTCGCAGTGTCGTCTAAGGCAGTTTGTACCGCCACAAATTCACGAAGAATGTCCAGATAGCGTGATGCAGTAATCGTTTCGGATCTGAAAAATGGGCCAATGATTCCGTTGGAAGAAATGGCGGCCCAGACCAGTACTTTTTGAGGATGCACGGACGATGGGACTGCAACATGGGGCTTTTCGGTTCCCCATATGCGCCAGTTCTGTTTATTGACGAAGCCGTTCAGGTAAAAATAAGCTTCGTCAGTAAACCAAATGCTGCCCACATGCATATCGCCGTCATCAATCCTGTGCACTATATCGTTAGCGAATGTCTCTCGTGCAGCAATGGTAGCGGCGCTGAGGGGTTGCCGCGTTTGAATTTTGTATGGATAGAGGTGTAAACTCTGGCGCATGAGACGATACGTGGACGTTGGCGTCATTTGGACCGCAGCTGCAACACGGTGAACGGAAACCCGAGGCCGCTGTTGGATCACCTGCTGCACTAGCTGCGCATTGCCCTCTGTGGTTGCCGTACGCGGTCGCCCTACCTTTCCAGCACGTTCATCCGTCACGTTCCCAGTCCGTTGAAATTTTTCAAACAGATCCTTTATTGTATCGCTTTTCGGTCCTTTGGTTACATTAAACCTCCGTTGAAAACTTCGTCTTGTTGCAACAACATTGTGTTCTAGGCGGTGGAATTCCAACACCAGAAAAATCCTCTGTTCTAAGGAATAAACCATGTTGTCTACAGCACACCTGCACGTTGTGAACAGCACACGCTTACAGCAGAAAGACGACGAACAGAATGGCGCACCCACAGACTGCGTTGTCTTCTATATCTTTCACATCACTTGCAGCGCCATCTGTTGTTGAAAATTGTAACTACTGTAATTTCGAACGTTTGTCTGCCGGAAAATGTACTGTTGTCCCAAGCATATTGCAACAAACGGTGTATTTCTATCGCTGCTCGTTTAGTTTTTATTGCCGTTTCAAATATACCGGTCATTTTTGAAACACCCTGTATATGCGTAACAACATTAATTACAGAAGAATTATTGTATTATTCCGTTTCCAAAACATAAATAACAGAAAAATTAACAGCAAAAATGAAACGTCATGCACACCCCGCTGCTACAAAAGTATTCGGACACTGTCCAATAAATGTTCAGAAGTTGTACGACGAAAATGTCAATACCTTGTGGGTCTACCTTTCATGTTCAATACCTTCTCCAACCTACTAGGCATACTTTCCACGAGTTTTTTCGTGAAATCTTGGCCTATATTTGCCCATTCTTCACGCAGATTCTCTTTCAAGGTCTCCTTCGTATAGATGTCCGCGCGGATAGGGTTAAGGTCGGAGATTGGGGAGGGGGGTGCAATACCTTCAGGCAATTGCAGAGCAACCACATTTGTACAATATGCGCGCTATGCTTGGGATCATTATCCCGATAAATTTGAAAGTTGTTCGCAATGCCTAGATGTCGTGCACTATGCTTCAAAGGTCTTCGCAGTATATTGAAATACGCTTCCTTGATCATCGTATCATCAGTGAACACTGAGTCACTCACACCGTTGCCGGACATGCATACCCCCACCATGATCCTCTCACCTCCAAACTTTACTATTGGTTTGAGGTTCCTGGGATTCACCTCATCGTTGATCTTTCGCTACACGTTTGCCTCTCCGTCACTTCGCCATAATGTAAATTTACATTCGTCGCAAAATATCACCAGATTCCACCAAGTATGATCGTATTCGGCGTATTCCCTCGCAAACTGCATACGTTTCTTCTGGTTCACTGCATTTATCAATGGCTTTCGCCGTGGCACTCGACGATGGTACTGCGATCGTCGTCGTACTCTCCGCACGGTTTCGGTGTGAACTTTTATACCAAGGTCTCCCTCCACCTCACTTGCAATTCGTGTGGCAGATATTTTCGGATTCTGTTGTACCTTTCGCACAACCACACGTCCATCTCTCTGTGAAAATGTCCGTGGCCGTCCTGTACTGCAACGGAATTGAAATCGGTCTTCTCTCTCGAACCGTTTAATAATGTCGTGAACTGTACTTTTCTTCATGTTCACTACTGCGGAAATATCCCTGCAGGTTTTCCCCTTCGCGTGATGATAAACGACAAGTTGCCTTTGCTCGAACGTAGAACACTTCCCTCTGCGTCTCATCGTCGACCTGCACAGGCTCGCAATACGTGTTTACTAATCATCGCTATCGTCTCGCGGAAATGTCGGACACACTGCAGTCTCTTCACCCTCTGTGCGTCTCGGAATGAACTATTCGCCTTTGTCCGAATACTTTTGTTGCACCTTCCCATGCCGTTTTCAGGAAATATTACATAACAGACACATTCCCAACAAAAATTCTTCGTATTTGACGCGTGTTTCTTTGTTGCGACATAGTACCCAGAGTCCCAAATACACTGCAAAGTGCAATTTCTGTATTTGTTCATGCGGCAAACTGCAAAATTATGCGCCGTCACGTGCTGTCCGAATACTTTTGCGACTGAGTGTACATTATGTGAAGGACAATCAAACAGGTTAGAATAAGAGACGGGAAAACAGTCTGTATTAAAACTGAGTGAAAGTCCAAACCCACAATGACTGTTGTGTTTTCACTGTATGGCGACCTGTTTCATACCCAGGAGTACTTGAGGTCACATAAAACTAATACTTCATGCGCTACGAATTCCAAGGTGCGCATAAGAACATGCCACTACTCGGTAAAACTTTGCATGAAACGGCAGATGAGACTGTGTTTTGGAGATGTATTAGTGATCATGCATGTTTCGGATCGGACGGCCATGGTTTTACCGAGGACTGACGTATTTTTACTAGCACTTGCAGCTTGGAATTCGTGACACATGAAGTATTAGTTTTACATCAGCTGCAGATATACCTCCAGGGTTTGAAACCGGTCGTCATACAGTGAAAATACAACAAACAGCTATTGTGGATTTGGAATTTCACTCAATTTCGGTATAGACTATTTTACCATCTCTGACTTTAAAGTGTTTGACTTTCATTCACATTACGAACAAGAGAGCGTCATAAAATTTTAGTTTACACCCACTAGTTTATCCATTACCTTAACTTTCGCCGATCAATTGTGTCACTGGCTTTAAATCTGCCACAGCGAGCGTCTAGGTTTCCGGGGCTTCCAAACGCGTGTCGAGAAGCAACCGGAAGCAACGTGTCATCTACAGTACTTTATTCAAAAGTAAGGAAAAATTTTACATTTACAGAATGCCTGTATTCATGAAACTAATGTGAAAGTAATGTGCCTGTATTGAAAACGGAAGGAAGACCAGTGTTTAACATGCATTCGGCAAGTAGGTTCAGAAGAGACGCAGCCCAATCTCGGGTTAAAGAAGGATGGAGAAGGACACCGACCACACCCTTTCAAAGGAACGGTCCCAGCATTTGCCTGGGGCGCTTAAGTTAAATGTCGCAAATCCTAAACCACGTTAGCTGAGTGAGCATTAGACCCTATGTCCTCCCGAATGCAAGTGGCTGTATCCTTTGATGCTGTAGATGCGTTAACGTCAACGGCTGTGGAGTGGTGGAAGACGCAATATAATTTATTATACAAAATTATGAACCATAGACTTCATTGTTGTTACACTTTTTTTGTTTCTCCTGATGAAAAATACCTGCAACCAAAACCGCACAGCACTTCGACCATCTTAAAATGTAAGCAGCTGTTTTGTAAACAAACTGATGGTAGTGAATAACTACAATTTTTTAGTCACAATCCCCATAGTCCTGTTTATGTGCACACTTCGAAAGCCGAGTGTGTGGCGTAGCAATGTACATCGACCATATAGGAGCCTACGACAGCTATCTTCACACATGAAATGAGTCACGGATTCACTTTGACAGATTTTTCTCGCATGAGCCAGCCAGCAGCTTCATCCGAGAGGTGTCACTATCTTACAGGCAGCGAATTATTAGTTTCATTATTATAAACTAGGCCTTGGTCTCACCCAAGTTGCTATGAAACTTGGTGCAAGTTGTTATGTTAATTGCTGAACTACCCTAAAGTACTTTCACAGATACAGATCACACAAAATTTGGTGACTTCCTGGCACGTTCGTAAGTATTGCCTAATAGTCAGTGAACAAGATTTATGACATATCTAGCCTTTAATAACATACGAAACAAATTTTCTGTGAAACACTTATTTTTACGTACTTTTTTTATTTTTTTTTTTTTTTTTACGGTACGATTTCTGTTAAGTAATGTCAACTGCATTTATTTTTGTGATAAGTAATCCTTGTAACTGTAAGTAACGAAGTATATATTTGTATTTGTACGTGTGTATGAAGGTGGGAATCTGAATGTGAGTTGCTGCTGTCAGTCATACACGTAGTGAAATTGAGAATTGTGAGTTAGCAGCTTACGATGCGGTTGAATTACAATAACTAGTTCAGCTCTTCCTATAATTCATGAAAAGGTTGATTTTTATTTGTTTTTCTCTAACATATTATTTGGTGAGTTCGTCTAAAGTAACTTCGGGACGGGATTGGGTCAAGGCGGAAAACGCGAGACCGTGGATATTTGCTGAGTGTCCACGACAGGAATAGGCCAGTCAGAAGTAAGAAATTTCTCGCGCGTTTGTCTGTGAGCCACACTGGGGTCTGGTATTGGGAAGAGTCTGTGTGTAGCTCTCTTGACTACAGGACGTGTTCAGCTGAGTTCTGTTATAATGTGCCAGTATTGAGTAGTACCTAAATTTAAATGGTTGTGGGTAACTGAAAGCGTTTAACTACAGGCGTAAATGACGATTACGCAAGGTTCGGATACTGTCTATGCAAACTGTGACTTTATTTCGAATAACTGAAATTCTATTTGGACTGCTACGCGCCTGTAACTGAGAACTTAGGTCTATAATCTGAAGTGAACACTTGCCAAGCACTGTGGATATCTTCTAAGCACAGAAATCCGTGAGTATTTTTCGGCTCAAATGGTTCAAATGGCTCTGAGCACTATGGGACTCAACATCTGAGGACATAAGTCCCCTAGAACTCAGAACTACTTAAACCTAACTAACCTAAGGACATCACACACATCCATGCCTGAGGCATACTAGGCAGAAATCAAATCTGCATGTTGAATTCACTTCCTTGACTCTTGTGTAGAAAGGAGTGCAGTATTCTGCTGCATCCATTTTCAATAAGCTACCACAAGAACTCAAAAATCTTAGCAGTAGCCCAAACTCTTAAGTCTAAAGTGAAGAGTTTCCTCATGGCTCACTCCTTCTATTCTGTCGAGGAGCTCCTAGAAGAGCTAAAAAATTAAGCAAATTCCAGTGTTACATTGTTAATTTTCTTTATTTAAACTTTTTTATATTTCATTTATATTTCATTTTATCTGTTTCTGCTATCGCGTTTATAGTTCCATGTATTGACTCGTTCCATGACCATGTAGACTTCTTCTCACTTTGGTCCCACGGAACAATAAATAAATAAATAAAGGATTCGAACCTGCGACCGTAGCGGTCGCGCGGTTCCAGACTGTAGCGCCTAGAACCGCTCGGCCACACCGGCCGGCCAGTAATTTTCGGTTTCAGGTCACTGTGGAAACTTCAAACTGGTTACTAGCAAGCGTTTGTGTTATATACATTAATCGTTTTACCAACTAATTATAAACAGTACGAGATTGGTAATGCAAATTTGTAATTAAAAGTGACAATATAAGTAGTTAACGTGTCCTGAAACTTGAAACGTCTTTGCAATTCGTCCACACGTTTAGTGCGGATAGTTTATTGTAGTACTTTTTTTGTACGTCAAGCCAGGACAGGCTTCATTCGCCAAAGATGGGTGGAACTGTCTTATGTAGGACAACAAATAGCGCAGCCGCACCAAGATTGACCTGCTAGCCCGGCAGTCCATAATGCTACATTCTACACAGCATTTAACTTGATTTCGATCGTATTTGCTGCCAGATGCTGGTAAACAGTTCGTTTTAATAGGAGAACGTCGAATACGACATGTCATTCATAGCCAAAGCTGCATCGTCTAGAGACCTGACACTTCATTCGGTCGACAGAAGAGCATCGTGTGGATATCTAGGTGATCAATCGATCATCAGAGATTCAGTGTCTAGGATCTACGAGTTCAGAGTTCATTCGACCGTCAAAAGCGCAGTGTGTAGTCTAGAGACCTAGGAGCTAATGATGTAACTTCTAGAGACCTGGGAAGTCTATAGACTCAGAGAGTGTGACGCCGGACACGGTTATCGTCAAACGAAAAATTTAGCATTGGCTGGCCTGAATGCATGACGTGCAAAAGGCTTCCACCTTGCAGAACTGCTGCTTCTCTTGCTAAAATGTAATGGTGTTATCTTTTGAACGCGCTTCGTGATGTGCACCTGCGAAAGAACTAGTTCTAGGTATGTCTTAGTACACAGCCCCCATGGAAAGAGACTTCGTGAAATACACAGCGATAATTCAACACAGTCATCCTACTCCGAATGAACTGGCTTCTTTATTTCGAAGGCATCAGTTCGCCCATTAAGAAAAAAGGCGCACCACATCTCCACATTACGTCAAACGATCCGCAAATCTGAATTCTTCTAGATCTGTAGAAAAAATCTGTCTTCATACCTAGACTTCCCACGCAATCAGTTGCCTTCAATTTATGTACCTACTTAATTTTTTTCCAGTTTTCTCTGTCTAATCACCTAGATGATAACCACACATTTCCTATAAAATGTCTGTTCTTGATAGTCCGATACTCTATATCGTATTCGTGTAAAAGATAATGTGTATGTGTCGACATCGAGTTCGTTTTCGAGGGCACAGTCAAGGTAATAAAATGTCTGTTCTTGATAGTCCGATACTCTATATCGTATTCGTGTAAAAGATAATGTGTATGTGTCGACATCGAGTTCGTTTTAGAGGGCACAGTCAAGGTAATTGGTCTTCTTATTACTAACTATCCGTCCTATCAGCCGACGCCTGGAATAATTTTCGTTACCGGTGTCATTGAAGAACAGGACATCGGTCCCACATGTAATATTTCGTACCGAAGGGAAAAGAAGACATTGGTAGTTCTAATAATATTTTTTTGATGAAGGATCTTTGTATTAAGAACCTAGTGCTTCTCTCATCCAAACGAAGTGTCTCACTTCACATAAAATTGTCACATGCAATAATCTTTAACTTCACTATTCAATACAATAAAAAGTGACTTCTGTCACAGAAAAAATGGATTAATAGATGTTCGCAGTCACGCAAAGTACAGTGACAGAATCTGTTGAAATATCGATGACTAGCATCTCTGGTACAGGAACAGAAACCCGTTTAAGAGAAATTGATTATTATGACAACGTTGCTATGTAATAATTTGTCTGGGAATTTAAATGAAAACCATGCTCTGCCAGTGGCAATATTTTTCGAATTGTTGCTTATGCTCGTTTGCTATATATTCCGGCTACGCGTCTCATCACTGTAGTTGATGAAACAGAGGTCACATTATGTCAGCCGTAACATAACAAACTCTGCGTTTATTTGTCAGCGTTCGCAGCACAAAATGAACCACCGAACAGGAAGAATAGCAGCTGTTTCGTCGTTTATCAATTAGTAGAGTTGTACTGCAACACATCAACAGTAGTGAGACGAATTTGGCCAGTGTCATCATCTGGCGCAAAAATAATGAAATTCTAAAAGTAGATTTGTTAACTTATGGCAAGTAGGAAGCTAACATCTGAATAAAACAGCTGATAGGAATAGTACATTTAAGGTCAATGCGATAAATGGAAGGGGTCTAAAAGCATTATAGGAGGAGAGATTCAGTTAGTGACGAAATTTTACCCATTATTATGCTCATAGTTTGACATAAAATCACATGATTTAATTTATACATGATAGTAACAGTCGACAGTGTTAGTAAACATTCGTATACATGGCATCACTGATAAATAAAACAAGTAGATGATTAACTGATATGGATCAAAACCGTAATCATTGTCGGTATTCTAGAAAAGTGTTTTTCCCTGATGCGCGGGTACGGCACTAGCGGACAACCACCAAAACTATGCTGCTATCAGTTTAAAATGCTGCGTCTGCAAAATTTAACTAAAAGTAAAACCGTCATCAACCCAGAGTTTCCTTTAAAAGGTGTTATTCTATTGAGGGTGGTAGCACTTCTCTTCCTCAGACCTTTGACCAGACTTACCCAGCAAAATATAGAAGGACCTACACTTTAAAGTTGACTACGTACTACGGTGCAACTCGGCTGCCTGAGATGGAACAAATTATAAACTACACAAAAAAATACTATATATAATGGGGGATCGAAAAGGAGACAGAGAGAGAGAGAGAGAGAGAGAGAGAGAGAGAGAGAGAGAGAGAGAGAGAGAGAGAAGATATCGCATCAATTTCTTCTCATAAAAACTGCCAAGGAAGCAATTATGTCTTTGCCCTTACAAAAAACGGGCCACTGTATCTCTAAGATCGAGAATTACCTGCACTACAACGAATCGCCAAAGAAACTGATATAGGTAAGAGTATTCAAATACAAAGCTATGTAAACAGGCAGCATGCGGTTTCGTGGTCGGCAATGCCTATATAAAACAACAGGTGTCAGGTGCTGTTGTTAAATCGGTTACTGCTGCTACAGTGCAGCTTATCAACATTTAAGTGAGTTTGAACGGCTGTTATAGGCGGCGCACGAGCGATGGGACACAGCATCTCCGAGGTAGCGACGAAGTGGCGAATTTACCGTACGACCATTTCGCGAGTGTACCGTGAATATAAGGTATCCGGCAAAATACCAAATGAAACTTCCTGGCAGATTAAAACTGTGTGCCCGACCGAGACTCGAACTCGGTACCTTTGCCTTTCGCGGGCAAGTGATCTACCATCTGAGCTACCGAAGAACGACTCACGCCCGGTACTCACAGCTTTACTTCTGCCAGTATCTCGTCTCCTACCTTCCAAACTGCAAGGTTCGCAGGAGAGCTTCTGTAAAGTTTGGAAGGTAGGAGACGAGATACTGGCAGAAGTAAAGCTGTGAGTACCGGGCGTGAGTCGTGCTTCGGTAGCTCAGATGGTAGAGCACTTGCCCGCGAAAGGCAAAGGTCCCGAGTTCGAGTCTCGGTCGGGCACACAGTTTTAAGGATGTTTCATATCAGCGCACACACCGCTGCAGAGTGAAAATCTCATTCTGGAAAATACCAAATCTCCAACATCGTTACTGCCGGAAAAATGTCATGTAAGAACGGAACTAACGACGACTGAAGAGAATCGTTCAACGTTACAGAAGTACAGACCTTCCGCAAATTGCTGTAGATTTCAATGCTGGGCCGTCAACAAGTGTCAGCCCGCAAACCATTCAACGAACATAATCCATATGGGCATTCAGAGCCGAAGCCCCACTCGTGTACGCTTGATGACTACACGACAGAAAGATTTACGTTTCGCCTGAGCCCATCAACACCGACATTGGCTTGCAGCTCATGGGCTAGTAACTAGCGTTGCTACCTCTACATTACGGGCCCCCAAGTTCGATTCCGGGCGGGGGTGGGGATTTTCTCTGCCCCGGGACTGGGTGTTTGTGTTGTCCTTATCATTTCATCATCATCCTCATCTTTCGTGACAGTGGCTAGATTGGACTGTGAAAAACGGTTCAAATGGATCTGTGCACTGTGGGACTTAACTTCTGAGATCATCAGTCTTCTAGAATTTGGAACTACTTAAACCTAACTAACCTAAGGACATCACACACATCCATGCCCGAGGCAGGATTCGAACCTGCGACCATAGCGGTCGCGCGGCTCCCGACTGTAGCGCCTGGAACCGCTCGGCCACGCCGGTCGGCGACTGTGAAAACAATTGGACTGTGAAAAAGTTGGGACTATGTAAAGGCGCTGATAAGTACGCAGTTGAGTGCCCCACAAACTAAACATCATCATCATCATCGTCATCATTATCAACGACATTGCACTATTCAAGACTGGAAACATGTTGCCTGGTCGGACGAGACTCGTTTCAAATTGTATCGAGCGGATGGACGTGTACGGGTATGGAGAGAACCTAATGAATGCATGGGCCCTGCAAGTCAGCAGGGGATGTTCAAGTTGGTGGAGCCTCTGTTATGGTGCAGGGCATGTGCAGTTAGAGTGATTTGGAACTCCTGGTACATCTAGAAACGATTCTGAGAGGTGGACACGTACGTAAGCATCCCATCTGATCACCTGCATTAATTCATGTGCATTGTGCATTCCGACGGACTAGGGAAATTTCAGGAGGATAATGCGGCACACCAAACGTCCAGAATTGCTACAAAATGGCTCCAGAAACATATTCTGAGTTTAAACACTTCCGCTTTCCACCAAACACTCCATACATCAATATTATTGAGCATATCTGGGATGCCCTGCAACGTGCTGGTCAGCAGAGATCTACACCCCCAAGTACTCTTACAGATTTATGGACAGCCGTGCAGGATTCATGGTGTCAGTTCCCTCCAGTCCTACTTCAGACATTAGTCCAGTCCATGCCACGTCATGCTGCGGCACTTCTGCGTGCTCGTGGGGGTTCTACACGATATTAGGCAGGTTTACTAGTTTCTTTGGCTCTTCAGTGTATAAAGGATGTTATACAGCGTTGAACCTACTCAGCAATGATTTTGTAATCCTGTGTCTAACAGCCAGTGAAGGAAGTGTAAAAAAATTCAGAACTGGAGAAATACACACATCAAAAAACGGTTTGAATCACCTCGGTTCCGAGCGTTACGGAACCTGTAGAGAAAATCGGAATGGAGATCAACATAAACATCATTTCCGCCCTTTTCATTGCTCATGAAAACCACACATTGCATGTTGTACCACCATACAGTGAGACCTTCAGAGCTGGTGGTCCAGACTGCTGTACACAGCGGTACCTCTAATACCCAGTAGCACGTTCTCTTGCATTGATGCATGCCTGTATTCGTAGTGGCATACTATCCACGTTCGTCAAGGCACTGTTGGTCTTGATTGTCCCACTCCTCAACGGCGAATCGGTTTCAGGCTAGCTATCCATCTTCAGATCATATATTGCAGTTACAGAGTAACCTGTCAGTACAGAACTACTGGTTCCGTGTTATGACAGTGAACCAGTACTTTTGTACTGACAGGTTACTCTGTAACTGCAACATGAGATCTGAAGATGGATAGCTAGCCTGAAACCGGTTATTTAAAATAAAAAATAGCGATCAAAGACTGAATTGCCATATTTTTATGTTCGATAGGGTTCATGTCTGGAGAACATGCTGGCCGCTCTTGTTGAGCGACGTCTTTACCCTGAAGGTTCATTCACAAGATGTGCACGATGGGGGCGCGAATTGTCGTCCATGAAGACGAATGCCTCGCCGATACGCTGCCGATATGGGATGGCATTCACGTATCGTACAGCCGTTAAAGCGCCTTCCATGACCACCAGCGGCGCGAGTCGGACCCACATAATGCCACCCCAAAACAGCAGGGAAGCTCCACCTTGCTGCACTCGCTGGACAGTGTGTCTAAGGCTTTCAGATTGCCTCCAAACACGTCTCCAACGATTTTCTGGTTGAAGGCACATGCAACACTCATCGATGAAGAGAACGTGATGCCAATCCTCAGCGGTCCATTTGGCATGTTGTTGGGCCCATCTGTACCGCTCTGAATGGTGTCGTGGTTGCAAAGATGGACCTCGCCATGGACGTCGGGAGTGAAGTTGCGCATCATGCAGCCTATTGCGCACAGTTTGAATCGTAACGCGACGTCCTATGGCTGCACGAAAACCATTATTCACCGTGATGGCGTTGTTGTCAGGCTTCCTCCGAGCCATAATCTGTGGGTCATCCACTGCAAGATTAGCCCTTGGGTGGCCTGAGCGAGGCATGTCATCGACAGTTTTGTCTGTCTGTGTCTCCTCCATGTCCGAACAGCGTCGCTTGGGTTCACTCCGAGACACCTGCACACTTCCCTTGTTGAAAGCCCTTCCTGGCACAAAGTAACAATGTGGAAGCGATCTAACCGCGGTATTAACCGTCTAGGCATGGTTTAACTACACACAATACGAGCTGTGTACCTCCTTCCTGGTGGAATAGCTGGTACTGATCGGCTGTTGGACCCCTTCCATCTAACAGGGGATGCTCGTGTATAGTTGTTCACATGTTTGGGCTGGTTTAATGAGATCTCTGAACGGTCAAAATGACTGTGACTGTGATACAATATCTACAGTCAACATCCATCTTCCAGAGTTCTGGGAACCGAGGTGATGCAAAAATTTTATTATGTGTGTATTACATGGTTTAACTCATACGTGATACTAGGAGTCAATAATTCAGTAGTCCTTCGTGTTCGTGGCATGTTAATAAACAAAACAAGTAGAAGGTTAACTAATATGGGGTCGTCGGAATTCCATAAAAGTGCATACGGTGGATACGGTGCTAGTGAACAAGCATCAAACCTGTGCTGCTATCCGTCTAAAATGCTACGTCTGTAAAACTTAACTGGAGGTAAAACGGTCATCAACCTGAAGCTTGCTTTAAAAGGCGTTATTCTGCTGGAGGTGGTATGCGCTTATCTCCCTCAGACCTTTGAGATGCTTCACACAGCCAAATACAGAGGGACCTGTAGTTTACACTACGGCACAACTCGGCTGCCAGAGATGGAACACGTGATACATGACTCACAAAAATTCTGAGTGTAGTCGGGTATCGAAAGAGAGAAAGAGAAGGTATCACATCAATTTCCTTTCATAAAAAGTGCCACGGAAGCAATTATGTCCTTGCCCTTACTAAAAATAGCTCCACTATATCCTGAAGGTCGTGAATTAATCGCACTATAAAGGATATAATACAACATTGAAGCTTCACGCGAATGTTTCTGTAATTCGTGTGTCTAACTGTCAATGAAGGAAGTGTGAAAAAGTTCAGAACAGTAGAAACATCAAGGTATCTGATACGAATGATCAAACTCACTAACGACAGACCACGGTTGAACTCAGAACGCAGGTTGAAACGAATGCGGAGCACAGACAGTACAGCGCAGCATAATGATAAACAAAGCTAACACGAAACTGAGAAAGAATGGTTCAGATGGCTCTGAGCACTACGGGACTTAACATCTAAGGTCATCAGTACCCTAGAACGTAGAACGTAGAACTACTTAAACCTAACTAACCTAAGGACATCACACACATCCATGCCAGAGGCAGGATTCGAACCTGCGACCGTAGCGGTCGCGCGGTTCCAGACTGAAGCGCCTAGAACCGCTCGGCCACACCAGCCGGCTAGAATGTTTCAAATGCGACGAAGCAAGGGAGATACCTAATGCAGGTTGGCGTAGGTGATGACAGATTTAACCACATAAGAATTCTCCCTCTATCAAATAACGATTCGGAGATCAGGAAGAGACAAGCTTGTGCCTGAACCATAGTACTGTATAGAAGTGATACGTAGAACATAAGTATACCGTAGAAGACGAAAAACATTTCATTTAACCAATCGCACATAACGTTACGAGTATCTGCTAGTAGCGGTTTGGTCCACCTTTGAAACGCAATGCAGTCGAGATTTTGTTTGACTTGGATTTGGTATGTTAGGCTTCCGGAGGTACGTCGCAACAGAAATCTACTCACAGTTCACGCAACTCCCGTACATTACTGGCCGGTGTTTCGGGCAGCGGGAAGGTGGCTCCCGATAGAGTCCCAGACACGCCCCACCTCATTCAGATTTCACGAATTTGGTGACCAAGACGTTAATAAGAGTTTACAGTCATGAGCTTTAAATCACTGTAACACTCTTTTGGTCTTTTGATAGGGACAAATATCGTCGGGGAAGTCATGTGGGGTAGCAGATAGTCAGCAATAATGTTCACGTAGTCCACATGTGTCGTAAGTTCTGGTGAAAATCCCCCGGAGCATAACGCTACCACCATCACCTTCCACTCGAGCCACGCTGCGTTTTCGAGCACCGTTCGTCTGAATGACGTCATATCCGGCCACAACCATCGACCTGATCTAATAAGAAGAAACGAATCGACCGACAGGCGACACGTTTGCATCGATCCACGGTTCTGTCTCTACAGTCTTGTGGCCAGTGCAATCGTAATTCACGCTGTGTTTGGGCCAACACGTGAACAGGTTGGGATCGTTCGCGGCGGGGCCTATGTTCAACAATGCTGGGTGAACGGTGCGCTCGGAAACACTTGTCCCACACCCAGCACTGTACTCCGTTGTCAGTTCCGCCTCAGACCGTCGCCTATCCTGCTTCACAGAGCGAGAAAGTCTCTGATCTCCTCGGTCTATGATGAGGCGTGAACGACTAACCTCTTGTCGCCCACCAGTCTCACGGGCTTAAGTCTTTTCCGTGTCTACTCGTGAGAGCAGCGCGCGAACAGCCGACGATCATCGCTGTTTCAGAGATTCGCTTACTCAGACACGGCGCCATAACAATATGTCCTCTGTCGAAGTCGCTTATGTCAATGAATTTTCCCATGTACAGTTCGTGTCATCGCTGGGCTAATCCCCATGCCCGCGTGCCCCCCCCCCCTCCCCCCTACGCTTAAACACTTTCTACACTCCTGGAAATTGAAATAAGAACACCGTGAATTCATTGTCCCAGGAAGGGGAAACTTTATTGACACATTCCTGGGGTCAGATACATCACATGATCACACTGACAGAACCACAGGCACATAGACACAGGCATCAGAGCATGCACAATGTCGGCACTAGTACAGTGTATATCCACCTTTCGCAGCAATGCAGGCTGCTATTCTCCCATGGAGACGATCGTAGAGATGCTGGATGTAGTCCTGTGGAACGGCTTGCCATGCCATTTCCACCTGGCGCCTCAGTTGGACCAGCGTTCGTGCTGGACGTGCAGACCGCGTGAGACGACGCTTCATCCAGTCCCAAACATGCTCAATGGGGGACAGATCCGGAGATCTTGCTGGCCAGGGTAGTTGACTTACACCTTCTAGAGCACGTTGGGTGGCACGGGATACATGCGGACGTGCATTGTCCTGTTGGAACAGCAAGTTCCCTTGCCGGTCTAGGAATGGTAGAACGATGGGTTCGATGACGGTTTGGATGTACCGTGCACTATTCAGTGTCCCCTCGACGATCACCAGTGGTGTACGGCCAGTGTAGGAGATCGCTCCCCACACCATGATGCCGGGTGTTGGCCCTGTGCGCCTCGGTCGTATGCAGTCCTGATTGTGGCGCTCACCTGCACGGCGCCAAACACGCATACGACCATCATTGGCACCAAGGCAGAAGCGACTCTCATCGCTGAAGACGACACGTCTCCATTCGTCCCTCCATTCACGCCTGTCGCGACACCGCTGGAGCCGGGCTGCACGATGTTGGGGCGTGAGCGGAAGACGGCCTAACGGTGTGCGGGACCGTAGCCCAGCTTCATGGAGACGGTTGTGAATGGTCCTCGCCGATACCCCAGGAGCAACAGTGTCCCTAATTTGCTGGGAAGTGGCGGTGCGGTCCCCTACGGCACTGCGTAGGATCCTACGGTCTTGGCGTGCATCCGTGCGTCGCTGCGGTCCGGTCCCAGGTCGACGGGCACGTGCACCTTCCGCCGACCACTGGCGACAACATCGATGTACTGTGGAGACCTCACGCCCACGTGTTGAGCAATTCGGCGGTACGTCCACCCGGCCTCCCGCATGCCCACTATACGCCCTCGCTCAAAGTCCGTCAACTGCACATACGGTTCACGTCCACGCTGTCGCGGCATGCTACCAGTGTTAAAGACTGCGATGGAGCTCCGTATGCCACGGCAAACTGGCTGACACTGACGGCGGCGGTGCACAAATGGTGCGCAGTTAGCGCCAGTCGACGGCCAACACCGCGGTTCCTGGTGTGTCCGCTGTGCCGTGCGTGTGATCATTGCTTGTACAGCCCTCTCGCAGTGTCCGGAGCAAGTATGGTGGGTCTGACACACCGGTGTCAATGTGTTCTTTTTTCCATTTCCAGGAGTGTATACTGGGTCTCGTGCCCGCACCACCACCAGGGAGCATTCAGTATCACGATGGGCAGTGGTCACCATGTTTTTGATCATCTCTGCGCAATGCTCCGGAGACTGTTTAACAGATATGAGATTTGATACATTCAGCCCAGTTTCATTGAGCCAGGACCAGTGCGCTAGATTATGAACTAAGCATTCTTGGGAGAGATTTCTATTTCCAGCAACTGCCTTATAACCGCACTAAAAACCTCATAAGCGTAGCACAAGTACTATTTTTAGTTCTCACTAGGACCATTCTGTGGTACTAAAAATACGCTGGCCCAGTGTGAGTGCGTCTAATTGTCCATATGTGTCAAGGGGTAAAGTCGATGACCTGCCAGATGTATGCTGCAGTGCAACTACTAGTTTACGCAATGATATTATTTCTTTTAACTTAGCGTTTATTATCTCAATATTTCTCTATGAGCAGGCACAAAGCCTCGGCAGGATGGCTTGCTTGCCTCAGCCATACAAGAGGTCGTACCACAGGTGCAACCACAATAGAAGGACGTCAGTGGAGAGGTCAGACCAGCCTATGATTTCTGAAGAGGGGCAGCAACAGTCTGGGTAAGTGACTTATCTAGTCTTCTAACATTAGCCAACATAACCATGCTGTGCTGGTGCTGGGAACGGCTGAAAGTAAGGAGGAAAGTACTAGCTGTTAGTTTCTTCTCGAGGAGATGCAGCTCTACGTCATGGCTTAATGACGGTATTGCTATGTAAAATATTACGCAGCTGGAATAGTCCTCAGCCGGATCTCTGAGATGTGATTACTCAGAAGGACGTCGTCATCAGGAGAAACAAAAGTGACATTCTACGGTTCGGTGCGTGGAACGTCAGATACCTCTATCAGGTAAGAGGATTAGAGAATTTGAAAAAAAAGGAAATAGGGAAGCTGTAGTTAGATATTGGGTATTATTAAAGTGCTGTGCCGGCCGCAGTCGTCGGTCGGTTCTAGGCGCTTCGGTCTGGAACCGCATGACCGCTACGGTCGCAGGTTCGAATCCTGCCTCGGGCATGGATGTGTGTTATGTCCTTAGGTTAGTGAAGTAGTTCTAAATTCTAGCTGACTGATGACCTCAGATGTTCCATAACGCTCAGAGCCATTTGAACCATTTAAAGTGTTGCGGCAAGAAAAACAAGACCTTTGGTCAGGACAGCACAATATTATCAATACAAAATGAAATAGCGATAAGGCAAAAATAGGCCTTGTTGCAACTGAGATACATATGAAGCTAACACCCTCCACAGTAGTGCCAGTGCAGATACCAACTAGCTTTGCATATGAGATGGAAAGAATGTATGATTAGATAAAGGAAATTAGTCAGATAGTTTAGGGAGGAGAAACTTTAATTGCGGTAGTTGACCGGAATTCGATAGAAGGGAAATGAAGTACACTATCACTTTTGTACTTTGCTGACATTCATCTTACACCCCTTGTCAAAACATCATCAAAGTGATCTTCCAAGCCGGCCGGAGTGGCCGAGGGCTTCTAGGCGCTGCAGTCTGGAACTGGGCGACCGCTACGGTCGCAGGTTCGAATCCTGCCTCGCGCATGGATGTGTGTGATGTCCTTAGGTTAGTTAGGTTTAAGTAGTTCTAAGTTCTAGGGGACTGATGACCTCAGCAGTTAAGTCCCATAGTGCTCAGAGCCATTTTTTTGGTCTTCCAAGCCATTTGCAGTTGCTGATAAATTTACAGTGTCATCGACGAACCTAAACGCTTTCATTTCTTTTCCCTGAACTTCTATGCCTTTTCAAAATCCCTCCTACCTTTTCTTCACTGCCTGCTCTGTGAGCAGATGGCATAACGTGTGGTGTAAGCTACAACCATGTCTTACACTCTAGCATCTTTTTCATATCCTTTGACTCACAATTGTTATTTGGGTTCTGTGGAAGTTGTGGATGACATTTCGTGTTCCTTATTTTAAACCTGCTATCTTCAGGATTTCAAAGAGCGTATTCAACTCAATGTGTCTGTTGCGTATCAACCCTAAAGTAAGCGCGTCTGACAGGTGGGGAGTCGGAACATCGCACAGGTATTGCTGCTCGCCCTGTTCGTTGCTTTGGAGCCTGAGTCTGTGTGTGGGCACGGCAGATCGCAGTTTGCTGAGTCGCCAGATTACGGCAGCAGGCGCCCGGTGGGAAACGTAGGGCACTGAGATAAAAGTAGAGCGTCAGGTCGTGTTTGACTGATGCGCGGCCCGCAGGCACGGCTGTGCCTCCTGAATACAGAAGGCGTCCCGGTGTGCGGGGCATTGAAAGGCGGCGCTGTGTTACAAGCACAGGGCTGCATTAAAGCTGCCAATTTAACACAAAACTGTACACCGTGTGAGCGTGGGATTGCTATTCTGTCATTCTGCGCAACGGATTGATCTGGGATGTACCCTTCACCATGTGGCTCCTGCAAGATGCAATTTCCACCCCCACACTACTACAGAAGTCACACAGACGCTCCTAACGTTCTGAAGAGAAATGCCTGAATAACTTTTAGCAATAAGTATCTTCTCGAGTCGTCCGCTGCAAGGGAATGTCACAAAAATTCACGAAATTTCTTACGTAACTAGTGGGATACTTGGGTACTGGAGTAGTGCTAGTTAGTGTAAGAAAAACATGAAACTAACGAAAATTATTATTTATTTTGCTAAAATTCTGAGAAACCACAATGGCACTTTTAGTTATGAACTTAACACGTTATTTCCTGGTTCTTTTCGGAATGTGAAGTTACCTCTCAAGGATAGGACTCGCTAATGAAATTTCTGTACAAAGTTTAAGATTGTTATTGACTTGGCAGAAAGGCTGAGAGCCGCACCTACTCACCTGAATAATTATCCTTTAGAATCTTGCTAGGTACGGTCGAGGCTGTTGCGTGTTCAAATGGCTCTAAGCACTATGGGACTTAACAGCTGAGGTCATCAGTCCCCTAAACTTAGAACTACTTAAACCTAACTAACCTAAGGACATCACACACATCCATGCCCGAGGCAGGATTCGAACCTGCGACCGTAGCAGCCGCGTGGTTCCGGACTGAAGCGCCTAGAACCGCTCGATCACTGCGGCCGGCCTGTCGCGTGTGAAATGCAGTGAAGTGTACTGTTGTGGAGCATATATGGGGCTCGCAAGAGCTGTAGCGCACAGTACCGTAAGCTGCGATGACTGCTGTCTGCGCCACTCGCTGCTGACAAATAAGGTAACTTTCGTTCTATCTGGATTGACCTTCAAATGGTTCAAATGGCTCTGAGCACTATGGGACTTAACATCTATGGTCATTAGTCCCCTAGAACGTAGAACTACTCAAACCTAACTAACCTAAGGACAGCACACAACACCCAGCCATCACGAGGCAGAGAAAATCCCTGACCCCGCCGGGAATCGAACCCGGGCGTGGGAAGCGAGAACGCTACCGCACGACCACGAGATGCGGGCGATTGACCTTCGCCAATCACACTCTCCCTACGCCTTGATTAAGTCAAGGACTCCTATTCGCCCCTAGTCCAACTATTGGCGTGGTACACCGGTCAGATAACCAGTCCACAGTAATGTGTCTCAAAAATTCGCTCGCAGGCGTTCAACTATAACTCTGTCCATTCACACCGCACAATAAGTGTGTCGGCCAACACAGTGAACAACACTTAATCGCAAGGACTCAATATAGAGTCGCACTTCAATTCGTTATCGACACAGGTGCTCTCCCAGTGAAGTACTGAGTAGACACTTGTTCCTCACTCTTTGAGTACACGTATCAGCGCGCACGCTCTCGTTACGTGTTCTCGCTCCAAGAGCGACAACGGAACGGCCCCTCTCCACGCCAGACCTGAAGGGGAATATCTTTCAGTATCTTCCATTACTCCTTCAGCTCAAGACATTAGAAATATCGTCTGCCAATCAGCGTTGCTCTTCTAAAACGGGAGAACGGCGTTTCGTTTAAGGCGACCAATCCAGAAACCTATAGTATCAGCGTTTGGCGTTTGCTGTCTCCCTGTGGAAATCTCTGAAACTGCATGCAATGTGTAAAGAATGCGTAGGCTGGCCACTCCCAGAAAATGTAGCGAAATTTGCTTTTAAGCCGAACATGGGGTCGTTCCTTCTTTTCACTCAGGCCAATGCTGTCTGCTCTACAGACGGTCACCGGCCGACATAGATAGGCTGGGTCGTCCTCTGAAGGGACCGGCCCCCTGGCGTGCGGTCTGCCTCTCTTGAACTAAAGGATCTTGTGACCATCCTGTCTGGAATGTATGTGTCTACGCCAGCCTCGAGTATTTCAACCATGGTGCACGTTGGCGATTTACTAGTTATTTGCATATCGTTTACATGAATTCATACAACATTGACTCTATCTTCAGCAATGACTTTATCTTATCGAGTTTGGGTTCGAATGAAGAGTGCGGAATATGATTGTGAGGGCGGAATATCTAAGCAATGAAGGTCAGGAGACCACGATGTCTTACAACCGGGGACGACTTTTTGCAGTTACCGAAGCCAAGTCTATAGTTTAATTACGCGATTCAGCTTTTTAGTGGGATATACAGGGTGATTTTTTCCATCGTCTACAAACTCTAGGGATTGATGGATGAGAGGGTATGGTACAAACAAGGGTGCAACGAAATTATGTCCGGAAATGCATGTATTCCATCCTAGTGACCATTTATTCAGTCACACCTTGTTATAGAGACTGCAGTCTAATACGTGCTCAACCATGTAGCCACAGTTACAGTTTGCTTGTTTTCCTCTTTGAGGGTGGTACTGTTCCTCATGTGTCATGGCGTAGCACTCTCTCCTATCATAGTAAATGGTAATGTTGTTTCCGATTCACTTCCCTTGCTGACTTACCTAGCAGTGGATGTGATACAGGGTTGTGCACAATGGTTCCGAGTTCTAATGGAGAGCTTGCTGACATGGTGTTTTATCTGAGAAAGGGTCGTTTCAGGATGCAGGAAATCATGAAGGATGTAGCCAAAATGTTCGGACACCAGACTTGGAG
Organism: Schistocerca piceifrons; assembly: GCF_021461385.2. Taxonomy (NCBI): domain Eukaryota; kingdom Metazoa; phylum Arthropoda; class Insecta; order Orthoptera; family Acrididae; genus Schistocerca; species Schistocerca piceifrons. The sequence continues at coordinate 668,145,096 of NC_060142.1, read as the reverse complement.
AAAAATGTGAGTTACACGGCGGAAGGCGACCGCTGTGTCAGTACCAGGCAGCTGGCCATTCAGTAAGGGGTAGGCCAGACGACTGTGTGGAACATTCTTCATGAGAAATGTTGCTATCCTTATCACTTATAGCGGGTGTAGGGCTTACTAGAGACTGAGTTTTCCACGTCGGAACCAGTTTCGTCACTGGTTTCTTCACCAGGCAAACAAGATTCCGGGATTTGTGTCATCCATCCTATTCACAGAATGCGTGAAGTGGCATGCTCAACTTCCGTTACAGTCATCTGTGGGATAGTATGTGGAATCCTCATGGTATGGCGACGAGAATCATGAGCATCGGTGCAGCCGCAATATGTGGGTCGGGATAATTATTGACGACCGTATTTTGGGACCAGTCTCCCTTCCACGTCACCTAACGAACCCGAACAATCGGCTTTTTTTGCGGGTGACGTTGCCTCAACTGCTAGGTGGAGTAGTATTGATGATTCGAAGGGTTATGTGACTGCTACATGATGGTGCTCCAGCCCACTTAGCCGTTAGCGTCCGGACACTTCTCAGTCGTGTCTTCCCTGGTCGATGGATCGGAAAGGGGAGTCCAGTTGGATGGCCTGCTCATTCATGATGGGATCTCAACCCATGCGATATCTGGTTATGGGACCATCTCAAAAGTATCGCGTATGCAGAGCTCATTCCAGATGTGGAGACAATGGAAAAGCGTACTCATGCTGCCTCTGACACTGTTCGGATTCAGACTAGCCGATGTGAACGTGTGGGAGACAGAACATGCTAAGGCGCGTACACGCATGCGTTGAGGCACATGAAAACCATTTTCGACACATACTGTAATTGTGGCTGCATGGTATACCGCCTATTAGACTGCAGTCTCTGTAACTAAGTATGATTGAATAAGTGGTCTCTAGTGTGAAAAACATGCATTTCCGGACATGATTAAACTTGTTTTGTTAGGTATCCTCTCATCGACCAATCCATAGAGAGTGTACATAATGGAAAATAGTCACCCTGTATATCGTGATGAGAATATATGTCAAGAATGTACTTCAGACCAGGAATAGAGCCTCCTAACATCTATGCCATACGAACAACTAGAATGATATGGTAAGAAAGCAGAGACAGGATGCGGTCTTGAATCAGTTCATAGAAGGAGGGATAGTCAAGAAGTTTTAGTTAGAAGCTCATCTGCATTGGTTAAATATGAAGAAAGAAACAAGTATTTAATAAGAAATTAAAAGAATTTCTGAATGACAACTCCTTCTACTCCATAGAGGAATTTTTAGATATAAATTAAGAAAAAAAGAAAAAAAAAGAAAAAAAATAAATAAAATAAAAAATAAAGAAAAACAAAAAACACAAAAAAATAAAGTTGTTATATTAACTTAAGTATGTTGTTAAATTAACCTAATTATGTCATGTATTGGAAAATTCGACTCGTTCCACATCATTACGAAATATCGTATTCATGATCCATGGAACTAGTATTAATCTAATCTAATCTAATCTAATCTAATCTACTTATGTCAAGGTGATAATTAATACTTTATGACTGCCTCTCACCGGACCGATCGTGAAAGAGCGAAAGATCGAAATTCGAGTATCTGCCCAGCACGCAAAGAACGTGTCTAATGTCTGTGGATTCGGGCGAGTAAAGACAGCTTTTTTCCACATTAGAATTGGCTACGTGAACGAGCCATTTCGGCAGCGAAAAATAAGAACGTATACGATTTGAACATATAAATTCAAAGTCACATCGCTGGCCATTTGTATTCATCTAATTTAATCGATTCCATTACCGATGCCGATGAAACGGTCAATTATCCAATTGAATTACTGAGTTCACTGGACTTGCCAGGAATACCACCGCACGATTTGCACGCAAGGTCGGTTCAGTGATTATCACGTTTCGCAGTCTGAACCAAACGAAACTATGCAGTGGAACACGACTCGTTTTTAAGAAGCTGATGGACAACGTGATTGAAGCAACGACAGTCGGCGGAAAATTCAAAGGTGAGGATCTTCTGATTCCAAGAATATCACCGATTCGGACCGACTTACCGTTTCAATTTAAGCTTGTCCAGTTTCCGGTTCGCCGTGCATTCGCAATGACGTTTAATAAATCGTAAGACTAGTCGTTGCAAGTTTGTAGAATAAACCTTGAACTACCGTGTTTTTCCCGTGGGTAACTGTACGCCGCGTGCTCGGGAGTCGGTAAACCATCGGCACTATTCGTTTTCTCTCCAGACAGAAAGACAAAAAATACCTTTCAACATCAAGCGTAGGCATGAACGCATAACAAACACCATCAAATTATTGTCATAACGACAGACAATAGACCGCTGTTCATTTGCGTGCGACAAAAAATGTTGAAATGCGTGTGAATTCCTAAGGGACCAAACTGTTGAGGTTATCGGTCCCTAACTTAAACTAACTTATGTTACGAACAACACAGACACCCTTGCCCGAGGGAGGACTCGAACCTCAGGCGGGAGGGGCCACGCAGACCGTGACGTGGCGACTCTAAACGCGCGGCCGCTCCGCGCGGCTGTGTGCTACAAAGGCAATCAGGGAATGGAGGAAAAGAACAGAAGAAGAAGGAATTAGAAGAATCACAACTGGGAGAAAAGGAAATAATCTGAGTTTTGACTGTCTGCCTTTTGCAGATCTTATAATTTTTGCTGTGTCTATAGTAGATGCAACAATGCGGTTTAATCTCCTACACGAAATAGCTTCAAAAGCAGATATACATACATCTCTTGAAAAAACAGAGTATATGGCATATGTGAAAGAGGCACCGAAGCATATGCAAACTGATTATGGCAGAATAAAAAAAAAAAAGGTTGCAAAATTTGAATATCTAGGTGAAATAATACAACCAAATGCTTTAGAGGTGACTTTTAAACTTAAAAAAAAGGAATTGTATAACGAGAAATCTATTTCCATAAATGATAAACTTCGGCACTACGATACTGCCATTAAACTAGAAGGCTTTTATGCATGAGAATGCCTTTCGTTAAATACAGCCAAACAATCAGGTGAAATAGAAAAGAATGAAAGGAAAGTAATCAGGAAAATCTTCAGACCAAAATATAAGAATGGGAAATGGAAATTAAGAAGTAGTAAAAAAATAGAGTATCAGACACGGTGAGGAAGAGAAAATTTGCATTCTATGTACACCTAAAAAGGCTGGGTGACAACATCTTTGACAGAAACTCCAAAACATCAATAAGGTGGATAAAAGAAGTTACAGCAGACCCGAGGGAAATGGAAATAATGGAAGAAGGAATAGGAGAAAGAAAAAGGTTTAGAGCAAATGTAAAAGGCTTCAAGGACTTCCAGGAGAAAACGAAAAACAGACAGGTGCAATATGGACAGAAGAAAGAAGAGAAAAACATAAGGAAAGAATAAAAAAATTATTGGAAAGAAACAAAGGGAAAACGAAAGAATAAATAAATTGTTTTATGTGGTCCTTAGCTAGCCAATTCAACAAAAAAAGTTGTGCTATAAACAGTTTCTGTTAAACCGGTTGCGAGAAAGAACATGCTAAGCTGTGCTATGACAATGTGCGGTTTTGCTTTCCTTTTCGCAGTCATTTTTAACATAAAACAGGAAAGTTGTGTTTATGGTTAACTTTATAATCCTCCCTGTTCGTAGAGTAAAACCATACCAAATACTGTCATTAAAGTTGCTACCCCGCAGATCCAGCAGCTGGAAACGTCTCTCATACCCTGTGTACAAATAGTTCCATTTACCCATTCATTTTGACTTCTATTCCTGTTGCGTTGGCAGAAGAGCCAACACCGTGTTACTAGAGGAGGCCGAAATTCACGCGTTTTAGCTCACGCAGGCTGGCATGAGGAGGAAAGGACTATACTGACGTGAGGTCAGTATGACAAGGAATTAGAATTCAGCAAGCGGACGTAATTAGTTTGATACTTAACTTTAATCCATTAATGATGAACGTCGCTCTTGATGGTACGTGATTCACAATACTATCTGTTCAGAATTATAGCATCTGAATATGGCGCCTTGCTAGGTCGTAGCAAATGACGTAGCTGAAGGCTATGCTAAACTGTCGTCTCTGCAAATGAGAGCGTATGTAGCCAGTGAACCATCGCTAGCAAAGTCGGCTGAACAACTGGGGCGAGTGCTAGGGAGTCTCTAGACTAGACCTGCCGTGTGGCGGCGCTCGGTCTGCAATCACTGATAGTGGCGACACGCGGGTCCGGCGTATACTAACGGACCGCGGCCGACTTAAAGGCTACCACCTAGAAAGTGTGGTGTCTGGCGGGGACACCACAATTCCCACTCTAGATTCCGGTCGCAATAACAATGAATAAGGCCAGAGAGATGGGGGAGGAGGAGATGGACAGAAAAGGAGGGAGGAAATGGATATAAAAAAGAAGAAAGAAGATATGGACAGAGAGATGAGGGAATAAAAGATGGATAGAGAGAGTGTGGGACAAGAGATGAATAAAAAGTGGACAGATGGACAGAGACAGGGTGGCGAAGAAGGTATAGGCAAAGGGTGAGGAGGGGTGGCAAGGGGAGGGGAGGAGAGGGATAGAGAGGGGATCGGCAGAAAGAGATTAGGACGTACACATGTATTTATATATAGTTCACACATCCTAGGAAACGAGAATCTCAACGATTTTTGCCTATTTTCGTCAGTCTGGTAAGGCCGCATCAAACTCTCCTCAGTAGTTCCTCATACTAACGCCGACACACGAAAAGAAGGGAGCAGCGGACTTTATACATGTAGATATAGAAGATTTAATAAAATATTTTTTATTACTTACTAAAACCTGACTACCACTTACATTTAGTGTTTGCATGAAGTACTGTTCCTCTCTTGTACTTTTGACGGATGATGAACGCAATGTATGTCCTAATGCCAAAAATATATTTTTATGTGATGTAATTAAACAATTTTCAGATTTGTTTGCTTGTACTGAAAAACCTTTCCGCTCACTCTTCTCAACAAAATTCATCATTCTACGTCAGCAGGAAGTACGATATAGGTTTTTATGAATAAGTTTGTCAGAATCAAAATATATGATATCAGTGTCCGAATCTTTTGATTGCTTAGTACGTGACATAAATTTGAACTTGATACGCCAACTTCAAGAAGAGAAAATGGGTTTTTAACAGACGGACAGACACAGATATCGATAAAAACATTAAAAAATATTATTTTACTGCGATACAATTACAAATTGATAATTTTCTTATATTTTCCTTTAGTTGCACTGTTGAATCTTCTTTCTTGCCAAATTTTCATAATTGTAGGCCAACGGGGAGTGCTCTACAGGATTTCATGAGCGAATTTTCAAATACCAAAATTTGTGATATAAAAAGGCCGTATCATTTGATTGCATTGGCTTAGAAGCTTAAAGTTTTTACACTGCGAAGTGATCGTAAACCTTAATACACACATCAAAAATAGTTTTACGTAACACCGGTTCCCAGAACTCCTGAAGATAGACGTTGACTGTGGGTACTGTATCACAGACACAGACCCTTTGACCGTTCAGAGATCTCACTAAACCCGCCCAAAGACGTAAACAACCATACACGAGCAGTGAGTCCGACAGCCGATCAGATTCAGTCATTCCAGGAGGAAGGAGGTACACGGCTTGTGTTGTCTGTAGTTCAACCATGCCTAGACGGTCAATACCGGGGTTCGAGCGCATCCGCATTGTTACTTTGTGCCAGGAAGAACTCTCAGCAAGGGAAGTGTCCAGGCGCCTCTGAGTTAAGCACAAGCGATGTTGGTCGGACATAAGCAGATACAGAGAGCCAGGAACTGTCTATGAAATGCCGCGCTCAGACCATCCAAGGGCTGCTACTGCAGTGGATGACCGTTACCTACGGATTATGGCTCGGAGGAACCCTGACAACAACGCCACCATCTTGAATAATGCTTTTCATGCAGCCACGGGACGTCGTGTTACGACTCAAACTGATCAAACTGAGAGCAATAGGCTACATGGTGCGCCACTTCACTCCCGACGTCCATGGTGAGGTCCATCTTTGCAACCACGATGTAGTCTGTCAGTAAACTGAAGAGCGAGCGCGCGAGTCCCCACTCTGCCTACCCTGGTACGTCACAGGGCGCTTCTACAGGCTGTTCCACAACGTAGTACAGTCCCTGCCGCGGCGCGCGCTTTAAATCTGTGACGACGCCGTGTACAGATACGTCCTGTCTGCGTTTATTTTTAGACAAGTGCATTAAGAGTATAAGGAAAACAAAAGACGATAGCTTCTTCGAAACAAAACGTTATAGAGTAAATAATATTAACATAAGAACGGAAATCAGGATTCTACTACAAACATACAACCGAATGCCTATCCATATGAATGTATGTTCCTCTATTCATAAGACGAACCAGATATAGTGCAATCAGTCTGAAGAATTTAAGGCTTGCTCTTACTTTGTGTTTCTACTAAAAGGTAGAAGTTTTCTTTGAAAGACTGCATTAAACCTTAACAATTCTTGCAGCACGAAGAGTGTTTAAAAAATAACCAGATATTTATAATTACGTGTGTTGTATTACTTCGATTCGCACTGCTTTTTTTGTCACTGTCTTCGTAAACATGTCTGGAAAGTATTTCCAGGTACATCCCATTTCACTCAATGTCTAGTGTAAAATATCTTTCTGCAACGAAAATGTATTTTTTGTTTCACGTCAGTGAGTAATTTCCGTAATGTGGGCATTATTTTTTGGTTTATGTAAAAGTCCTCCATCGTTTGTCGTATGACCGATTTTGTGAAACTGTCTATAACGATGGGTTTCCTACCTAAATTATTAGTTTTTCTTCGCGGCGATTCCAGTATACCAAGCGCGTTGTTTTCGCGTTCCTTCCTTATGCGTCCTATTTTGGCGAAGCTGACGTTTGCATAAACTGCACTCCTTTGATTGGGACTGGTAATATTAGTCAACAGCTCTTTTTATGTTGCCTCCTTAACACAAGCTGTAATAACGTTAGAGACGATCGAACGCTCGTTCCGCGCAAATATCTCCTTTGTATTCTGTACATTTTCTTGCAATGCAGGGCGATTATCCATCACTTCCGGATACTGAAGTATATCAGTGAGTACTCAAAGTCAACTAACTGAGATTGGCAACTAAGATCCCACGAACAGAAACGACGTATATCGTGGCACGCCGAACTACACCTCTAGATAGGTAACGGGCAACTGATTTTGGGTTGCCCTGTAGGCCAGCCAGTGGCAGGGTTCTTCCGGGAAAGGCCACTTCCCCCACCAAACGCGCTGCTCGCTCTTCAGTTTACAGACAGAACATACCATGCAGCGCGGTAGGGATGGACCCAACAACATGCCATATGGTCTGCTCAGGATTGGCTTCACCTTCTATTCACCGATGAATGTTGCACATGCCTTCAACAAGACAATCGCCGGAGAAGTGTTTGGAGGCAACCGGGTCAGGCTGCAAGCCTTAGACACACTGTCCAGCGAGTGCAGCAAGGTGGAGCTTCCATGGTGTTTCGGGGTGGCATTATGCGGGGCTGACGTTTGCCATTGGTGGTCATGGAAGGCGCTGTAACGGCTGTATGATACTGGAATGCCATCCTCCGACCGATAGTGCAATCATTTTGGCAGCATAATGGCGAGGTATTCGTCCTCATGGACGACAATTCTCTCCCCTGACGTGTAGATCTTGTGAATGACTTCCTTCAGGATAACGACATGGCTGAACTAGAGTGACTAGCATGTTCTCCAGACACGAACCCTATCGAACATGCCTGGGACAGATTGAAAAGGGCTGTTTACGGGCGACGCGACCCACCAACCACTCTGAGGGATCTACGCTGAATCGCCATTGAGGAGTGGGACAATCTGGACCGATAGCGCCTTAATGAACTTGTGGATAGTATACTAGGACAAATACAGGCATGCATCAGTGCAGGAGGGCGTGCTACTGGGTACCGGTGTGTACAGCAATCCCGACTGAAGCACCTAGAACCGCTTGGCCACACCGGCCGGTTGGACCATTTCCTCTGAAGATCTCGCTGTATGGTGGTACAACAAGCAATGTTTGGTTTTCACGAGCAATAAAAAGAGCGGAAATGATGTTTATGTTGACCTCTATACCAATTTTCTGCACTGGTTCCGGCACACTTGAACCGCAGGGATGCAAAAATTTTTGATGTATGTATGTGACGTATATTTGAACTTGATACGTCCTCCCGTTCCTGAGCAAAAGGGTTCTGAACGGTTTGACACACACACACACACACACACACACACACACACACACACACACACACACAGAGAGAGAGAGAGAGAGAGAGAGAGAGAGAGAGAGAGAGAGAGAGAGAGACGGACAACAAAGCGATCTGACAAGGGTTCCGTTTTTGCAGATAGAGGGACGAAGCCCTAAAAAGATCCACTGCGCACTTCACACTCGATCTTTTTTTAACGGCCATTGTTCTTCCTCAGGGTGTAAGCTGTCTCCATACTATGTTTCACTGGAACTTTCATCAATTCAGCAGTTTGAACTCGGAACTGACAGTCTGATAATCACTCGTTGTTAGCTGCCAGGCTAAAACTATGGCAGCTCCAGGTAACTGTCACAACTGTGACAAGTGGTCAAGTAAAAATATGAGGACGATTTTACCCACCATCAGTGAGTGAAGCGTCATCTGCGTTCTCCATGCCGGGTTGGGAAAATAATCCATGCCTTCAGTGGTCTCTGTGACGTCAGACATAGCTATTTTAATGCCTTGTGGTGGAATCATAACTAAGTTCCTTTTACGTGCGCTACCAGTGACGATTGCTCGAGGCTATGTGCTGCTACTCTGGTGAGTAGCCCTCTTTGGTTACAGCTGTGTTCCGTGTACGACTGTGCACACAGCAGTTTATATTGTCCCTGATGAGTCGAAGCACTGTGAACACCTACTTCCAACACAGCAGCATTCTGCGTGCCTGAATGCTACAAGCCCTGGTTAGGTTTCCGGCGGTATGTGGGACCAAATGTCTGCGCACAGTTCACACCACTACCGTAAATAACAGGCCGGTGATTGTGGGCGTGGAACTGGCACCCACAACATTTCTTATACGTTGCATACTGTTCATACCGGGCGAATTTTGTTGCCAAGACATCACACCGTAAGTTAACTTATCTGTGATTCTGGCGCTGTGCTAAGGACAGTTACCCTGCTGGAAGATGCTAATACAGCGGGGGAAGAAACTACGCCTTCAAGAATGTAGGTGGTCAGCCAAATGTTACACTGGCCGTAGCCCCCATGGCGCCTTCGATTACTACCACAGAGCCGCTGGAAGCCCGAATCAATGTCCCCTATGGCAAAACTGCCGATCCAGTCTCTATGATCCCCTACCCACTGCTGTCCTACTTGACGATGTCAGTGTGTCAAAACTGGAACACGTAGGGTTTGACCGCTGTGGAGGAACATGTTCAACAACGTACAGTGAACAATGGACCGCAAAATACTTGCGCGTGCACCAGCATTGTACTCTGTCATCAGACGGAAAAAGAAATATGTTTCACCTGCACTTACATCTACACCTGCAATTCATTATCCACCACACAGTGGCAAAATGTTCTACTAACCACATAGCTCTTATGCTGGTTGAGACTTTTCCGACGTAATAACTGCTTCCGTGATTCATGGGCTTCGCGTCGGATAATGTGAAAACTGTACAATATTTTGTCAAGACAGCTATTTGTTATCTTCAGGCTCTAACTGAAGTGTTGCTCCAGTGGCTCGCCAATATATACGCTGGCTCACTAGAACAGCACAGGTGCCAAGGAATGTGTCTCTAAGGTCGTCGTAGACGAATAGTGGAGGACGTCGATATCCAGAGCCCCCTAACGTAGAAACACGGCACCGTCTTCGCATGTGCGACGCGGGAAAAGCGCGGCCGCAAGCCGCTGACCAACGCGTCCGCGGGCAGACTGCTGGCGCCCAGTCTAAGTGTCCTGACTTTGTTCCCCTGTCTGTACTGACTCGATAAATTTCTTCGTCCGCGACCGACAATGCCTTAGTACCGACAATGCTTCTTCCCACGCCTTGATAAGTTGAAATCCCGTGTCTCTGTTAATCAGATCGTTAATTATACGTATTTCGACTACTTCTTTAATGGTGGAGTCCCAGTGCGTGGAGGCAGACGAAAGAGTCTATGCCTGTCTGCAGTTCAAGCTATGCCCCGTGTCAAGACAGTGTTCATCAATAGCAGAGTTTTATGGCTGACTTAGTCTGGTGTGGCATCCATGTTCGCCGCATCTATCTTTAACGGTACGACACGTCTGGCCAGTGCATGATTTTCCACAATGGCACTGTATTGTATATATTCCTGGTCTCCTTAGACGTAGGTAGTCTTTAACAGAACTCAGCATCGCCTTGACTCGCTCTGGAGGTCGGAAAACACACTCTATTTGATGTTATTGAACAGCCTGCGCATCATAAAGGACACACCACCAACATTAGATGTGAAAATCATCCTCGAGGAGCTCTCGGTTTTTTATGGCTGCTCCTGAGACTAAGTGCATGCTGACAGATATGCACTTCGAATCTGATGAGAGTACCCGTCCTAGATAAACATAGAGCAAAGTTGCCTAAACTCTTTCTATAAAGTCTCCGGGTCTAACATAGCTCCATCCCTATGAACGAGAATCCTTAATGCACCACTGCATTGGGATGGGTTATGGCAACTCATAGCTCGCAGTTGTATGTCAGCGTGAGTTCGCTTACGAGACGCACTGTAACCAAGGAACCGACTTCTTCTCTACGGACGAAGACATATAAAAATCAGAAGTCTCCATTTTTCTCCAGTCCCATGGTGAGGCAAATGTCCGGTTGGAGAGAGTTACGGTGTTGCAGAAATGAAGAAATCGTTGCTGTCCTGTGTGGGCACACCACAAAGATATCGCCAACATACCTCCAGGAACCATCGACCGAAGTGCTTTGTCCTCGAAGTTTTCCATAGAAAGGTTAGCTGTTGTGGGAGAGAAAGTGCTACCCATGGCAACACAGTCAGTTTTCCGATATCTGCATTCGTCCGGCCACGTTGTGTTACCTTCCTCATAGGCTGCAGAATTCTTTCACTCCTGTCGTCGTATGTTCCCTATTATTGATGTTACTGCCACTGATCATCAATTTCGTCATTACTTTCTTTGACTGAAACATATATCCCGTTCTAAGCAGCTCGTACAATCCGTAAGTTATGTTATTTTCTATCATATGCACTGCGACATCAACGAATCTTGCGATATACACTCCTGGAAATGGAAAAAAGAACACATTGACACCGGTGTATCAGACCCACCATACTTGCTCCGGACACTGCGAGAGGGCTGTACAAGCAATGATCACACGCACGGCACAGCGGACACACCAGGAACCGCGGTGTTGCCCGTCGAATGGCGCTAGCTGCGCAGCATTTGTGCACCGCCGCCGTCAGTGTCGGCCAGTTTGCCGTGGCATACGGAGCTCCATCGCAGTCTTTAGCACTGGTAGCATGCCGCGACAGCGTGGACGTGAACCGTATGTGCAGTTGACGGACTTTGAGCGAGGGCGTATAGTGGGCATGCGGGAGGCCGGGTGGACGTACCGCCGAATTGCTCAACACGTGGGGCGTGAGGTCTCCACAGTACATCGATGTTGTCGCCAGTGGTCGGCGGAAGGTGCACGTGCCCGTCGACCTGGGACCGGACCGCAGCGACGCACGGATGCACGCCAAGACCGTAGGATCCTACGCAGTGCCGTAGGGGACCGCACCGCCACTTCCCAGCAAATTAGGGACACTGTTGCTCCTGGGGTATCGGCGAGGACCATTCGCAACCGTCTCCATGAAGCTGGGCTACGGTCCCGCACACCGTTAGGCCGTCTTTCGCTCACGCCCCAACATCGTGCAGCCCGCCTCCAGTGGTGTCGCGACAGGCGTGAATGGAGGGACGAATGGAGACGTGTCGTCTTCAGCGATGAGAGTCGCTTCTGCCTTGGTGCCAATGATGGTCGTATGCGTGTTTGGCGTCGTGCAGGTGAGCGCCACAATGAGGACTGCATACGACCGAGGCACACAGGGCCAACACCCGGCATCATGGTGTGGGGAGCGATCTCCTACACTGGCCGTACACCTCTGGTGATCGTCGAGGGGACACTGAATAGTGCACGGTACATCCAAACCGTCATCGAACCCATCGTTCTACCATTCCTAGACCGGCAAGGGAACTTGCTGTTCCAACAGGACAATGCACGTCCGCATGTATCCCGTGCCACCCAACGTGCTCTAGAAGGTGTAAGTCAACTACCCTGGCCAGCAAGATCTCCGGATCTGTCCCCCATTGAGCATGTTTGGGACTGGATGAAGCGTCGTCTCACGCGGTCTGCACGTCCAGCACGAACGCTGGTCCAACTGAGGCGCCAGGTGGAAATGACATGGCAAGCCGTTCCACAGGACTACATCCAGCATCTCTACGATCGTCTCCATGGGAGAATAGCAGCCTGCATTGCTGCGAAAGGTGGATATTCACTGTACTAGTGCCGACATTGTGCATGCTCTGTTGCCTGTGTCTATGTGCCCGTGGGTCTGTCAGTGTGATCATGTGATGTATCTGACCCCAGGAATGTGTCAATAAAGTTTCCCCTTCCTGGGACAATGAATTCACGGTGTTCTTATTTCAATTTCCAGGAGTGTATAATGTGCCCGCTGCACTTTCATTTCTCTGTTGTTTTTTTTTTTTACGCTCTCCTCGATATCGTCAAAATACGAATTGAACAGCAAAGGCGATACGCTGTTCCTTCCTGAGCACGAACCAGAGGTCCGTTAAGTAAATCGTTGAATCTCTAAAGAACAGCACCAAACAGAGGGAGTCTATAAAACAGCCATCTTCAGATGCTATTCTCCGATATGGGAGTTCTGTCAACTCCAGTCTCTCTATCTTTCCCACTCGTTTATGTTAATACTGAAAGTTTACAAATGACACACTAAGCTCTGAGAGTGGTGCTATTAATGTCGTTTCGATCTGATGAGTTGTGCAAGTCCCTTCGCCTACCCCCTCCTCCCCTCGGAGCAACACGCTTTGATAATCGTTGGCGCCAGTAAGATGCTAACAGAGAGCAGGTTCAGTAGCTTATTGTTTGTGTGATTATAAAACGTGTGACAAAATCAACGCTTCTGCCAAGCGTGAAGTTCATAGTGTAATATACACTCCTCGAAATTGAAATAAGAACACCGTGAATTCATTGTCCCAGGAAGGGGAAACTTTATTGACACATTCCTGGGGGTCACATACATCACATGATCACACTGACAGAACCACAGGCACATAGACACAGGCAACAGAGCATGCACAATGTCGGCACTAGTACAGTGAATATCCACCTTTCGCAGCAATGCAGGCTGCTATTCTCCCATGGAGACGATCGTAGAGATGCTGGATGTAGTCCTGTGGAACGGCTTGCCATGCCATTTCCACCTGGCGCCTCAGTTGGACCAGCGCTCGTGCTGGACGTGCAGACCGCGTGAGACGACGCTTCATCCAGTCCCAAACATGCTCAATGGGGGACAGATCCGGAGATCTTGCTGGCCAGGGTAGTTGACTTACACCTTCTATAGCACGTTGGGTGGCACGGGATACATGCGGACGTGCAGTGTCCTGTTGGAACAGCAAGTTCCCTTGCCCGTCTAGGAATGGTAGAACGATGGGTTCGATGACGGTTTGGATGTACCGTGCACTATTCAGTGTCCCCTCGACGATCACCAGTGGTGTACGGCCAGTGTAGGAGATCGCTCCCCACACCATGATGCCGGGTGTTGGCCCTGTGTGCCTCGGTCGTATGCAGTCCTGATTGTGGCGCTCACCTGCACGGCGCCAGACACGCATACGACCATCATTGGCACCAAGGCAGAAGCGACTCTCATCGCTGAAGACTACACGTCTCCATTCGTCCCTCCATTCACGCCTGTCGCGACACCACTGGAGGCGGGCTGCACGATGTTGGGGCGTGAGCGGAAGACGGCCTAACGGTGTGCGGGACCGTAGCCCAGCTTCATAGAGACGGTTGCGAATGGTCCTCGACGATACCTCAGGAGCAACAGTGTCCCTAATTTGCTGGGAAGTGGCGGTGCGGTCCCCTACGGCACTGCGTAGGATCCTACGGTCTTGGCGTGCATCCGTGCGTCGCTGCGGTCCGGTCCCAGGTCGACGGGCACGTGCACCTTCCGCCGACCACTGGCGACAACATCGATGTACTGTGGAGACCTCACGCCCCACGTGTTGAGCAATTCGGCGGTACGTCCACCCGGCCTCCCACATGCCCACTATACGCCCTCGCTCAAAGTCCGTCAACTGCACATACGGTTCACGTCCACACTGTCGCGGCATGCTACCAGTGTTAAAGACTGCGATGGAGCTCCGTATGCCACGGCAAACTGGCTGACACTGACGGCGGCGGTGCACAAATGCTGCGCAGCTAGCGCCATTCGACGGCCAACACCGTGGTTCCTGGTGTGTCCGCTGTGCCGTGCGTGTGATCATTGCTTGTACAGCCCTCTCGCAGTGTCCGGAGCAAGTATGGTGGTTGTATGTGTTCTTTTTTCCATTTCCAGGAGTGTAGTTACCAAATGCAACAGAAGGGTGCCCTGTCGAAGTTTACAGATAACCTAAGTTTGTGGAAATGTTTTGAACGAAGCTTCAGTTGGGCAATGGCGCATGGCGTTAAATGTCGTGTGAACGAGTGTTCATCATGAACGATGAGGTTGAAATTCAGTAGTGACAGCGAACTAAACATTCCTTTTTAACAGATCTCTTATTATTAACGGAATGAGTTTGTGCTTTCTTGAAATTTCTCGATTTGCACCTTTTCTAACTGTTAATGATGAGTTAGGATACAGAAAAGTGCGTGGTTGTTGGGTTCCTCGACTTTCGACAGATGAATACAAAAACTACGAGCGTGTACAGCACTGGTGTTTATCACTCAGTACGACAACGGTGGCGAGGTGTTTTTGGCCAAGAAACTTACTGGTGTCGAGATCATGTTTCGCATGAAAAATCATAAATGAAACGGCAGTCACTGTGTAAGTAGGCTGTTTAGGTTTTTATGTTGGTAACGCCACGTAGCGCTCTGTATGAAATTCACTGACTCTTCTGTGTGCAGTCTGTGGCTGGTTGGACTCATTGTTGGAATATTCGCTATTGTAGTGTTGGGCAGTTGGATGTGAACAGCGCGTAGCGTTGGGCAGTTGGAGGTGAGCGGCCAGCCGTGGTGGATGTGGGGAGAGAGATGGCAGAGTTTTGAGAGCGGACGATCTGGACGTGTGTCCGTCAGAAAAGGGAAATTTGTAAGACTGAGTGTCATGAACTTATATATATATATATATATATATATATATATATATATATATATATATATATATATATATATAATGACTTTTGAACTCTCTTAAGGTAAATACATTGTCTGTTCTCTATTAAAATCGTTCATTTGCTAACAATGCCTATCAGTAGTTACTGCCTTCATTAGTTAGAATCTTCCATTTAGCTGGCAGTATTGGCGCTCACTGTATTTGTGTAGTTCGAGTAACGAAGGTTTTTGTGAAGTAAGTGGTTCATGAAATGTATAGGTTATTGTTAGTCAGGGCCATTCTTTTGTAGGGATTATTGAAAGTCAGATTGCGTTGCGCTAAATAAAAAATTCAAAAACAAATTGTGTGTCAGTTTAGTAATGATCAGAATAAGTAAAGAGAGAAATGTTTGAGTACGTTCAGTTTTGCTCAGCTGTTAGAAAATCATATAACGTAAGAGGTTTATCAACACAGTCATTTACAATTTTTCTAAAGGGACGTTACAATTGCAATGGCGTCATTCATGTTCCCCAACAAACAGAAATTCTGAACACCAAAACGTTTAGGGCCACAGTGTTTCGAGATCGAAAGGGTATCCTACTGATCGATTTTATGCCTACAGGAAAGATCATAAATGCAGTGCCCTACGGTCATATCCTTCACCGAAAGATCGTGATGTGCCGTAGAATGGCATTGTATTTCCTCATCTTAATGCTCGCTCCTCTCTGTTCTGCTGCTTTGAAATTTGGAAATTTCTGGTAAGGTCTTATGGAACCAAACTGCTGAGGTCGTCGGTCCCTAACCCAACACACTACGTAATCTGACTTAAGATAAGCTAGGCTGTGGACAACACACACCCACGTGCCCGAGGGAGGACTCGAACCTCCGACGTGGGGAGCCGCACGGGCAGCGACAAGGCGCTTCATCAGACCTCGCAGCTACCCCGCGCGGGTGCTGCTTTCATGAAGGATTTGTTATAACAGTTTATAGGGGACGTTTTAATACATCCAGTATCCCGGACACATCTTAGATATATTACCATATTTTTTTCCAAATTGAGTGACCTTTGGTTCAAATGGTTCAAATGGCTCTGAGCACTATGGGACTTAACATCTGTGGTCATCAGTCCCCTAGAACTTAGAACTACTTAAACCTAACTAACCTAAGGACATCACACACATCCATGCCCGAGGCAGGATTCGAACCTGCGACCGTAGCAGTCCCGCGGTTCCGGACTGAGCGCCTGAACCGCTAGACCACCGCGGTCGGCTGAGTGACCTTTCTTTTTGGCTGAAGGTACGTTGGAAATAACAACGAACTGAAATGAGTGTTAGTGGTTGATCCAACAAGCCGGCCAGAGAGGCCGAGCGGTTCTAGGCGCTGCAGTCTGGAACCGCGTGACCACTACGGTCGCAGGTTCGAATCCTGCCTCGGGCATGGATGTGTGTGATGTCCTTAGGTTAGTTAGGTTTAAGTAGTTCTAAGTTCTAGGGGACTCATGACCTCAGATGTTAAGTCCCATAGTGCTCAGCGCCATTTGAACCATTTGATCCAACAACTTTGCAGCAAAATATGCAGAAAGCATTGGAAGGCTTGTGGAGTACTATGATAGTTTTTTAATTCGGAGCGGCGAATAAGCACAAAAATAGTATGGATATCAAAATATCTCACAAAGTAAATTTTCTTTTATTATCTCGCATAAGAATACCTGGAGAAAGAAATGTAATCAAGTAACGGCCTTAATAAACGCCACGCATGAAAGCTGCATTCGCAGTGTTCCTTAGTCTCGCCAGCAGCGATTAAGCGGAATCGTCTCTGCTGAGATACGAGAGAGGGGTTCGGACGTGGTTGCTATCCCGCGCCATCTGGTCCAGCGTTTTAAAAAAACGTAATTGCTTCGACCTCACTTCAGAATAACAAGTTAATTAAAAATAACGAATGTGCTGCTCCCGGGGGAGTAATTGGGGAATTCAAATTGGGTGCGGGCGGCACTGCGCCCAGTATTTATAAGATATGCGGGTTTTAAATCAGTCGCTTTTGACTCTATTTTGTTCTCTTCCTCTTGTGCCCTTCTTTCGCTATCTACGCCAACCCCTCCTCCACCAAACGCAACCGCTTCAATTACTATTCTCGCGATGTTAACGGTGGAAAATGTGACGCGCTGGACCATGCCTCGGAAAATACGGGAGCGCCGAGCGGAAACTAAACATTAAATGCCAAACTGGGCGTCCAATTGGTGTGCGCAGCACCACAGAGCAGATCAAACAAAATGAGGCAAGAGCGCGGGCTCGCAGAGCGGCGGACATTCCTTCTAATTACATAAAGCAAACACGCGGCGACGCCAAGGAGCACACCGCGAGTCAGCGGGACGAAAAAATACACAGCGCCGGCCGAGGCGGCAAAGCAATAACACGGCGAAGGAGCACGGGGCGCGCTGCCGCGTTGCCGGCCACCTGCAAACCCCGCGCTCCGCTGCCTGAGATGCCGAGCAGGTACCTGTTCGCTGTGTTTCACGGAGAAAAAGTGAACTGTGCAAGGAAATTCGTATTCCTTTCTTACCGCGCGTCTGTGGCACTTTGTGGAAAGCGTGGACGCGAATAAGTTGAAGATAAATATTTCGACACATGGGAGGCTACACCTCTTAAACTAGGCAGACTTACAAAATTTTGGAACATGCATTACCAATGAGCACTAAATTGAAACTGGGCATAAGTGTGCGCTGTAGAGTTTCTTACACTGCCTCAACGAACATAGCTTTCCCTAGCCATTATATACTGGGTAATCAAAAAGTCCGTATAAATTTGAAAACTGAATAAATCACGGAATAATGTAGATACAGAGGTACAAATTGACACACAAGCTTGGAATGACATGGGGTTTTATTAGAACCAAAAAAATTCAAAAGTTCAAAATATGTCCGACAGATGGCGCTTCATCCAATCAGAATAGCAATAACTAGCATAACAAAGTAAGACAAAGCAAAGATGATGTTCTTTACAGGAAATGCTCAATATGTCCACCATCATTCCTCAACAATAGTTGTAGTCGAGGAATAATGTGAACAGCACTGTAAAGCATGTCAGGAGTTATGGTGAGGCATTGGCGTCGGATGTTGCCTTTCAGCATCCCTAGAGATGTCGGTCGATCACGATACACTTGCGACTTCAGGTAACCCCAAAGCCGATAATCACACGGACTGAGGTCTGGGGACCTGGGAGGCCAAGCATGACGAAAGTGGCGGCTGAGCACACGATCATCACCAATCGATGAGCGCACGAGATCTTTCACGCATTTGGCAATATGGGGTGGAGCGCCATCCTGCATAAACATCGTACTTTCCGGCAGGTGTTTATCAGCCAGGCTGGGGATAATGCGATTCTGTACATATCGGCGTACCTCTCACCCCTCAGGATAGCAGTTTTGCTATCCAGCACCATCTGTCGGACATTTTATGAACTTTGATTTTTTTTTGTTCTAATAAAACCCCATGTCATTCCAAGCATGTGTGTCGATTTTTTCCTCTCTATTTACGTTATTCCGTGTCTGTTAAGTTTTCAAATTTATACTCACTTTTTGATCATCCGGTATGTACAGGGTGGTCCATTCATAGTGACCGGGCCAAATATCTCACGAAATAAGCGTCAAACGAAAAAACTACAAACAACGAAACTTGTCAAGTTTGAAGGGGGAAACCAGATGGCGCTGTGGTTGGCCCGCTAGATGGCACTGCCATAGGTCAAACGGATATCAACTGCGTTTCTTTAAATAGGAACCCCCATTTTTTATTACATATTCGTGTAGCACGTAAAGAAATATCAATGTTTTAGTTGGACCACTTTCTTCGCTTTGTGATGGATGGCGCTCTAACAGTCACAAACGTATAAGTACGTGGTATCACGTAACATTCCGCCAGTGCGGACGGTATTTGCTTCTTGATACATTACCCGTGTTAAAATGGACCGTTTACCAATTGCGGAAAAGGTGGATATCGTTTTGAGGTATGGCTATTGTGATCAAAATGCCCAATGGGCGTGTGATATGTATGGTGCTCGGTATTCTGGACGAAGTCATCCCAGTGTCCGGACTGTTATGCGGATAGTTACGTTATTTAAGGAAACAGGAAGTGTTCGGCCACGTGTGAAACGTCAACCACGACCTGCAACAAATGATGATGCCCAAATAGGTGTTTGAGCTGTTGTCGCGGCCAATACGCACATCAGTAGTAGGCAAATTGCGCGAGAATCGGGAATCTCAAAAACGTCGGTGTTGGGAATGTTACATTAACATCGATTGCACCCTTACCATATTTCTATGCACCAGGAATTGCATGGCGATGACTTTGAACGTCGTGTATTGTTCTGCCAGTGAACACAAGAGAAATTTCGGGACGATGACAGATTACTTGCACGCTTTCTATTTAGCGACGAAGCATCATTCACCAACAGCGGTAACGTAAACCGGCATAATATTCACTACTGAGCAACGGAAAATCCACAATGGCTGCGACAAGTGGAACATCAACGATCTTGGCGGGTTAATGTATGGTGCGGCATTATGGGAGGAAAGATAAAACTGTATAAATGGTTCTGAGCACTATGGGACTTAACATCTGAGGTCATCAGTCCCCTAGAACTTAGGACTACTTAAACCTAACTAACCTAAGTACAAAACACACATCCATGTCCGAGGCAGGATTCGAACCTGCGACCGTAGCGGTTGCGCGGTTTCAGACTAAAGCGCCTAGAACCGCTCGGCCACTCTGGCCGGCGGAGGAAGGATAATCGGCCTTCATTTTATCGAGGGCAATCTAAATGGTGCAATGTATGATTATTTGCTACATAATGTTCTACCGATGTTACTGCAAGATGTTTCGCTGCATGACAGAATGAAGATGTACTTCTAACGTGATGGATGCCCGGCACATAGCTCGCGTGCGGTTGAAGCGGCATTGAATAGCATATTTCATGACAGGTGGATTGGCCGTCAAGGCAGCATACCATGGCCCGCAGGTTCACCCGATCTGACGTCCCCGGATTTCTTGCTGTGGGGAAAGTTGAAGGATATTTTCTATCGTGATCCACCGGCAACGCCTGACAACATGCGTCAGCGCATTGTCAATGCATGTGCGAATATTACGGAAGGCGAACTACTCGCTGTTGAGAACAATGTCATTACACGTATTGCCAAATGCATCGAGGTTGACGGACATCACTTGAGCATTTATTGCATTAATGTGGTATTTACAGGTAATCACGCTGTAACAGCATGCGTTCTCAGAAATGATAAGTTCACAAAAGTACATGTATCACATTGGAACAACCGAAATAAATTGTTCAAACGTACCTACGTTCTGTATTTTAATTTAAAAACCTACCTGGTACCAACTGTTCGTCTAAAATTGTGAGCCATATGTTGCGACTATTACAGCGCCATCGATCAGAAAGCGAAAAAAGTGGTCCTACTAAAACATTCATATTTCGTTACGTACTACACGAATAAGTAACAAAAATGGGGGTTCCTACTTAAAAAAACGCAGTTGATATCCGTTTGACCTATGGCATCGCCATCAAGTGGGCTAACCATAGCGCCATCTGGTTTCCCCCTTGAAGCTAGACAAGTTTCTTTGTTTGTAGTTTTTTCGTTTGACGCTTATTTCGTGAGATATTTGGCCTGGTCACGATCAGTGGGACATGTTACCTGATAAATTCTCGAATAGTTCTTGACCAATTTAATTTATGTTTTTACGCGATACCGTGGTAAACATCACGATGGACGAAGGCTACATATTTGCTTTTAAACAACAGTGTATACGTTTTCTGTTAAAACGATCTGGGAGGAAGGAGGAGCTGCCCTGTGGCAGTGTTCAGATTCGTTTTCATTCACACAGTCCGTTCTCACTGCGATAACAGGGCATGCAAAGCATTAGACAAACTGATTCTCCCATATACAGGTGGGTTCAGTTGCCCATACCGCTGGGTTTTGTGCAATCGCAAAACACTTTCAAATACCACCTCCAAGATTTTCATATTCCTTCGCTCACTACGTGCAAAATATTAGTCTTAACATTACACTTCCGTTAAATTTTTTACTGAGACGCGTTTTCGTTAGAGGCTGTAGTTTTCGAATTATTCAAGAGAAGCGTAGAAAAGTGACCTTCAATCGCGTTTTCCTTGAGTAGCTCGGAAACTGCTGTCTCGAGCGAAAACGTATCTCGGTACAAAATTTAACTACATCTTCTACGAAAAGGTCCTGTTCATTTTTTCTGTAGAACTAGCAGTTTGCACGTAGTGAGATAGAGAGAGAGAGAGAGAGAGAGAGAGAGAGAGAGAACATGAAAATCGTACATGTGGTATTTGAAGGTGATGGGGGCAGCATAAAACCTAGTGGTAGGGGGGCAGCTGAATCACCCCGCAAATTTTTCATCTATATCTACACAATATTCTGCAAGCCACCTAATGGTGTGTGGCGGAGGGTACTTTCGATACAACTATCAGATCCCTCCAACCCTGTTCCACTCGCGAATAGTGAGAGGGAAAAATGATTGTCGATAAGCCTCTGTATTGGCTGTAATTTCTCGAATTTTCGCCTCGTGGTCAATACGCGAGATGTATGTGGGGGGAAGTAATATGTTGCCCTACTCCTCCTGAAAAGTGCAGTCCCGAAATTTCAACAGTAAATCTCTCCGTGATGCACAATGCCCCTCCTCTAACGTCTGCCAGTGGAGTTTGTTAAGCATCTCTGTAACGCTCTCTCGCCAGCTACACGATCCCGTGACGAAACGCTCCGCTCTTCGTTGTATCTTCTCTACCTCCTCTATCAGTCCTACCTGATACGGATCACAGACAGATGAACAGTACTCAAGAATCGGGCGAACAAGTGCCTTATAAGCCACTACTTTCGTGGATGAGTTACATTTCCCTTAACATTCTTCCGATGAATCTGAGTCTGGTATCTTCTTTTCCCACTATCTGTTTTATGTGGTTATTCCACTTAAGGTCGCTCTGGATTGTTACGCCTAGATATTTTACGGCAGACGCTGTCTCTAGCTGTTTGTCATGAATAGTGTAGCTGTACAGCAGTGGATTTCTTTTCCTATGTATGGGTAATGTGTTACATTTATTTCAGTTCCGGATCAACCGCACCATTCATCAATTCTCTGCAGGTCGTTCTGCAAATTCTTAGTATCTTCTGGGGTTGCTACTTTGTTATGGGCAACTGCATCATCTGCGAATAGCCTTAAAGAGCACCCGACGCTTTCTACTAGATAATATTTATACATTTTAAACACCAACGGTCCTATCACACTTCCCTGTGGTACTCCGGATATTTACATCTGTCGATTTAGTTCCGTTAAGAGCGAGGTGTGGAGTTGTATCTGCATGAAAGACTTGAATCCAATCGCAGGTCTGTTCCGATACTCCGTAAGGTCGTATTTTTTTCATTAAACGGCAATGCGGGGCGGTGACAATTGCCTTACTGAAATCAAGGAAAACGGCATCAGCCTGAGCGCCGTTTTCCACCGCGCTGTGGATCTCTTGGAGGAACTGAGTGACCTGAGTTTCGCAGGACCTCTGTTTGCGAAATCCATGTTGATTTTTGTAGAGGAGATACTCATTTTCCAAAAAACGTCATTTTTCTCCTTACATATAATTTCAAACGAGAATTGTATACAGAATACTATGCCGTTTTGTTTCCGTTTTCTTCCTCGTCGTTGGTTTTAACATTAGACCTGTACGGCTTATCGGCTTATGGTTAGAGTACTGCTATGCAACCTGAATCGTCCGAAACATTGTAATGCTACCCATTCGCAAATTAAAAATATACAAAATAATGTCATTGAAGCTACTATCCCCACAGATTCAGCGACTGGAGAGGTTTCTGCTTAGTCCACACACTAACGATCCCAACCGATTTACCCATTCAGTTTAAGCGAATCAAGGTTTAATTTGTAATACCAGCAAAGAAGGCTGCAGGTTGGTCTTTCAGATATGCTGAAACTGATTTACGATCAGTGTATTTGGCGAACGATCACTTCTATGTTGTGTACGCTGCCTTTTCTGGAACTGGTAGTTCAGAAAGCCAGTTCAAACTCTTACCGCACTGAATCAAGAAAAGAAAACCCGAACTGTCTTATGTTCTGAAGTTTTTAATTGTATTATGTATAAAAATTAGAAAAAAGCTTAAAGCTAAAAACGAAAGCAAAAGGACATTATTCTTTCATATTCGATATGATTTATTGTAAGTCTGAGTTCGATATCTTCAAATTAGGTGAACTCGCAGCGAATATCCGAAATCTCCGTCGTAACACAATTCCCAGTGATACCCCAATTAGGAAGTTTATCCAGTTCCCATGCATATTTAGCAACTGCGAAGCAATCCCTGGCTCGTTAACTATTACTATCGTTATTATTATTTCTTTCCTTTCTCAGACATTATGTCTGGTTAAAAATCGAAAGTGACGCGGACCTTGATCAAGCGTGACTTCCTTTTAACTGCACGGTATATGTTACATTGCATTTAGGAACTTTCGGGAAACTGAACATGTATCAATAATTACAGATTTCTGTAGTTGTATATATACGTTTTGATGTAGCTGTATTGCGTTGATGTATAATAATAATAATAATAATAATTATTATTATTATTATCATTATTATTAACAGAAAAGACAGCAAATGAGTCCGCTATGCTGGATTTCGCATCATTAGTCGGACACATCGCTAGCGTCTAAGATTGCCTGTTGTATTGGTGGATACATAAATTTAGACAACATTGCCTGTGGAACGGAGCGATCTGGTGCTATACTTAGGTTAAAATCAACAGTCGAGATCGCAATAACATTTTTTTATTGACCGGCTTATGTTAAAACCATCCTAGAATTTTTTGGCGAAGGTTTCTCAGTGATACCACGTTCGTACACTATAATTCTGAGGATGACTTTAACGTAAACCGAAACCGGTCAATAAACAAATGCTATCGTGATCTCGACTGTTGATTTAAACCTAAGTATTGGTAGATGGCTCGTGCAGACACCATAAAGTGGCGTTTTGTACTTGGGGGATGGAAATGGTCCTCCAGTGCCCTCTAAGATCTTTCGACACTGTTCTAGATTCTCTGACAGAACTGTGGTTCGAAACGGTTCTGTTATTTGTTAATTAGTAATGGCTTTTAGTAATTTCATACATATAACATCATTAAGTTCCTATATCTAAGTTCCCTGGCAAAAATGTGGATCAAAAAATTCATAATGTGGATCAAAAACCTTCGCAATTTATAATAGCTTTTTAAGTTTCTATTTGTGCAAAATCCTTGCACTTTCTGTGGCGAAGTTCTTTGACCGTAGCCTACATGTTTCTGTATGAGCAACATCCTTACACCTCCTACGTCTAAGTTCTTTGACCAAAGCCGACATGTTTGTACGTACACACAGTGTATATCACGAGTGGACGACGCTATAGTGAAATATGCAGCTAAATTTTGTAACACTGAAACATGGACATCAAAATGATAACAAATATGCCACTAAGTGGAAAGACAGTCACCACAGCGTAATTATAATAATGATGCTACATCTTTATGTAAGTACAGATATATTTTTGACAAATTCTGACTTGCCACTTACAAATGTTCCACTTGTATATGTTTAGTCACCAGCAAATACTTTTCTTTGTATTTATACAGTGATCTCCAGCAATACAAACATGTACGTGAATGTATAAACACTTGAGGATGGACACAAATCTTATATCGTGACTGGTAGTGGAAATGTTTCTACACCCTATAAAGGAACAGTCACTGAGTTCAACAGCATCCACTATAGATAAACTTCACTCAATTTATGGGACGTAATTGAGAGGTCAGTTCGTATACAAAATCCCGCACGGACAGCGCTTTCACAGTTATGGGTGGCTACATCTACATCCATACTCCGCAAGCCACCTGACGGTGTGTGGCGGAGGGGTTCAGTATTTCTGCAGGTCACGTCCAACAACTTCTTCAGTCCGTGCCACGATGAGTTGCTGCACTACACAGGGCAAATGTACGTCCGATACAGTGTGCGAATGTATCTCATGACTTTTGCCGCCTCAGAAGCCTTAAGAGTTTTCACATGTAACATTCGCAGCATTACTGTTCGGCATGTCCTCATACAGCGTATTTTCCCTAATCAATGCTATTATCTACGTTATAAGCCACAGTTTGGCCTTATTATATTCGTGGAATTTCGACTGGTTGGTTTTCACAGGTCCCGCACTTGAACCTTATCATGCAGTCCGATCGATCGGTAACACGACGCGTGTTATGGCCCACATGGACATAGCATCTTACTCTTTCCTTCATTGTACTTTGTAAGTACCTTTCTCATTTAAAATTAATGTATGAATTTACGAAGGTTGTACCTTCAGTTACAGATGGTGACGTACTGTGTACCTTCAGCTATTGGACATGACTCCTTGGTTAACATTTGTGATTGAAACCACCATTGTTATAGCGGTTCTTGTGCAATATAGATTTATCCGTGATTGTTGTTACTGATGTTACACATCGTTTTGCATAATGTTCCGCTATCTTCAAGCTGTGTTTCCTGTTGACACAAACCCACCTCTTTGTACCAGGCTGAGCTGTGTACATTACAAATAAGGGTACGTTTACATGATTTCTTGGAGCGCATTACTGTAGTTCGTCGCTGTACGAGTCTACAAGATGTTGTACACAATGACTCTCTCCGCTTGGCGTATTTACAATTCCACCAACACAGACTTCGACGGTGTAATTGTGTCAGTAAATTTACTGTAAGTTTGAATAAGTGCTATGTACGGGGTCATTCGGAAAAAAGGTCCCATGTCGTTAAGTTAGTACCTCGTGACGGGACCACAGATAAAGACAGTCACTGCCTGAGGCAGCAGCGAATCAGATATGTCGGGGTAGACACACCGTCAACAGGTTCCATACGCCGCCGGTGCTGGGAGGTTAAGTAAGTCAGAGTGCAGTGCAGTGGGGCCCCACTCTGTACTCACCGCTTACGGCGACATCATCGTTCTTGTGCAACGCAGCTAGCTCTTTATTCGCACGAAGTTATGGCCGCTATCGACAGGGGATCTCGAGTTGCTTCCGTATTTCTAGATTTCCGGAAAGCTTTTCACACCGTTCCTCACAAGCGAGTTCTAATCAACCTGCGGGCCTATGGGGTATCGTCTCAGTTGTGCGACTGGATTCGTGATTTCCTGTCAGGAAGGTCGCAGTTCGTAGTAATAGACGGCAAATCATCGAGTAAAACTGAAGTGATATCAGGTGTTCCTCAGGGAAGCGTCCTGGGACCTCTGCTGTTCCTGATCTATACAAATGACCTGGGTGACAATCTCAGCAGTTCTCTTAGGTTGTTCGCAGATGATGCTGTAATTTACTGTCTACTAAGGTCATCCGACGACCAGTATCAGTTGAAAAGCGATTTAGAAAAGATTGCTGTATGGTGTTGCAGGTGGCAGTTGACGCTTAATAACGAAAAGTGTGAAGTGATCCACGTGAATTCCAAAAGAAATCCTTTGGAATTCGATTACTCGATAAATAGTACAATTCTCAAGGTTGTCAATTCAACTAAGTACCTGAGTGTTAAAATTACGAACAACTTCAGCTGGAAAGACCACATAGATAATATTGTGGGGAAGGCGAGCCAAAGGTTACGTTTCATTGGCAGGACACTTAGAAGATGCAACAAGTCCACTAAAGAGAGAGCTTACACTACACTCGTTCGTCCTCTGTTAGAATATTGCTGCGCCGTGTGGGATCCTTACCAGGTGGGGTTGACTGAGGACATCGAAAGGGTGCAAAAAAGGGCAGCTCGTTTTGTATTATCACGTAATAGAGGAGAGAGTGTGGCAGATATGATACGCGAGATGGGATGGAAGTCATTAAAGCAAAGACGTTTTTCGTCGCGGCGTGATCCATTTACGAAATTTCAGTCACCAACTTTCTCTTCCGAATGCGAAAATATTTTGTTGCGCCCATAGATAGGAATGATTATCAAAATAAAATAAGAGAAATCACAGATCGAACAGAAAGGTTTAGGTGTTCGTTTTTCCCGCGCGCTGTTCAGGAGTGGAATGGTAGAGAGATAGTATGATTGTGGCTCGATGAACACTCTGCCAAGCACTTAAATGTGAATTGCAGAGTAATCATGTAGATGTAGATGTAGATGTAGATTTCTGATCCAACAGCGTTTTTTATTTGAAGTCTGAACAGTATCGAAGTTTATAGTCTATTGCACACTGAGATGAGACTATCCTTCGGTATTGTGTGAAGCGATAAGTTATAGAGTACAGCGACAGCGATGAATACATAAGTCACATTCCTGTGGACGTGGTTATTTCCAAGTTAAGTAATTCAGGCTGTTCTGACTTCTATTAAAGTGCTCTAATATTGTGTGTGTGTTATAATATCTGCTCGACGTCCTCTAGAAATAAATGTAGGCTTGCTAGGACGCACTATAGTTTGCAACCGAACGTCTCAGTCGTATTTTTTTGTCCGGCACTAGATAATGATAGATATCAAATCAAATTTGGATCCAAATCTCACAGGCATTCTTTTTAAATGATTTTCCTTTAAGCGCCTGTGTATCGCTTGCGGCAGTGTTGTTGCTACCAGCCTTGACAAGACAGTCGTTCACTGTTCGACAGTTTTTCACGGACGAAAGGTTCCCTTTTGTCCGGTGCTCGGTAGCTGGCCCCAGCATATGGAGATTCGTAACCGCGTGCTACTTGGCCAGCTCACAGCCGGATGTTCCCCTACTCGACTTGATGTCAGCGGGTCGCGAGTTTCACAGCCTGATGAGTGCCGCGTGCACGTGTGGAGACCGTGCGCGTCTGCTAAGTTGGTGCTGGGAAATCGTTTGAAATGAAATTTCTGCAGGTTGCCCCAGACCGCATTAGAGCAGTTTTTAATGGGGAGCCCCGGCGCCGAGTCCCCAGGGCTGCAACCCGCCTCCAACTTCCGGCCGCCATTATGACAGCGTGTTAAGCCCATTTCGGCTGCGGGACCGCCCGTGCAACTTTAACGACGCGCGCCTCGGTCTCCAGAATGCAATATTCACTGCCAAGTTGGGCCAAGTTCCGTTTTAATCTCGCATTCCCCGGAGAGCCTGCTCCGGTACTGTTTCCGACATTAGCGACAGGTCCCAGCTACTTGTTGGAGTAGAACGGCTTGCGAAATGTGTTCCACGAGTACTTCCCAGTGCGACAGGTGATGTGCGCTTCGTTAATGCAGGGGTCTGAAACAGAGTGGAACATACCTCTCATAGACTAGCAAAGATGTGTTCTGCCATCCATATGTTCAATCCTCATCTAACATCTATTTCTTAGGAGTGGTGAGGTAACTTCTATCTCGCAGCGAATAGTCCAGTTTCCTGCGTGAGACAAAGTAAGCTAAAATGAAGCTTAAACAGTTTCCATGAGTAACGGCAACTCAAACCTAGGAGTGCTAAAACTTAAGTGTGTTGTTTCCGCCATTAAAATAGACTGGCATGATATACGACCCTAGTCAGGGCTACTTGGAGCAATAAAATACACTATAATTCAAAATATATGACCGTCAATTGAGATAGGAGCGTTAGCCTTTGGTTTGCAGACATTCAACAATGCAAAGAAGCAACAGTCACGAATTAATCTCGTCAAGAATTCTGTGGGAACTATTTGAAGGACGGATATGACTTCGCTTAGACGAACTTTTCTTGATTGCGTTTTCTTATCTGCGAATAGTATTCATCAATATGTCTTAAAATGTGATACTAATAGCTACACCTATGTTCACCTGTGACAACTATCAGTCAGACAATGTAGTTTAGATCTTTCTATGTACGATCTCCTACGTTCCGATGTTAAAAAATATTTGTTCATCACACCTGTTCAGTCTGGAACCGCGCGACCACTGCGGTCGCAGGTTCGAATTCTGCCTCGGGCATGGATGTGTGTGGTGTCCTTAGGTTAGTTAGGTTTAAGTAGTTCTAAGTTCTAAGGGACTGATGACGTCAGATGTTAAGTCCCATAGTGCTGGCTCTGAGCACTATGGGACTTAACATCTATGGTCATCAGTCCCCTAGAACTTAGAACTACTTAAACCTAACTAACCTAAGGACAGCACACAACACCCAGCCATCACGAGGCAGAGAAAATCCCTGACCCCGCCGGGAATCGAACCCGGGAACCCGGGCGTGGGAAGCGAGAACGCTACCGCACGACCACGAGATGCGGGCCCCATAGTGCTCAGAGCCATTTGAACTACACCGAAGATTGGGCACTTTGATTCCTGAATGAGTGTACTTTACATACCGTGCCATAAAAATTTAAAATTTAACGGCCTGTTTTTTTTTTTTTTTCAGTTTTACTACTGCAAGTGCAATAAAGTAAATGCTGCAAAGAGTTGAAAAATACCACTGTATTTCAGAAATATATTTTAATAGCTCCTTCCACAAACTGTTTAATGACTAACGATGCAGTAAAAATATTACCTATCGAACGAAGATAGAAAGAAATACAGTACTAAGATTCTTAATATTCGGGTTACGACTTCAGACTACACGTCATGTATTCCCCTCGTGAAGTTATTAACTGCCGTTCAGTGATCACTGTGGCGTTATTGATAGATGACTGACATATGTGGGCCAACCAATGGTAGTGTAAGCCATCCTCTTTTCTGCAGACACTACTCAGATCATTTAATTTCTGATTTCTGGCCATCTCTGTCTGGGCCCGCAGTGCGAAATCACGTGGCACAGTCGTGGCGAAACACATGTGATCAAACGTATCCGGACACCTGGCTCAAAATGACTTGCAAATTCGTGGCGCCATCCATTGGTAATGCTGGAATTCATTATGGTGTTCGCCCACCCTTAGTCTTGATGACAGCTTCCACTCTCACAGGCATAAGTTCAATCAGATGCTGGAAGGTATCTTGGGGAATGGCAGCCCATTCTTCACGGAGTGCTGGACTGAGGAGAGTTATCGATGTCGGTCGGTGAGGCCTGGCACGAAATCGACGTTGCTAAACATCCCAAAGGTGTTCTATAGAATTCAGGTCAGGACTCTGTGCAGGCCAGTCTATTACAGGGATGTTATTGTCGTGTATTATGTACAGGTGCTCGATCGTGTTGAAAGATGCAATCGCCATCCCTGAATTGCTCTTCGACAGCGGCAAGCAAGAAGGTGCTTAAAACGTAAATGTAGGCCGGTGCTGTGATAGTGCCACGGAAAGCAACAAGGGGTGCATGCCCACTCCATGATAAACACGACCAAGCCATAACATCACCGACTCCGAATTTTACAGTTAGCACTACACACGCTCGTAGATGACATTCATCGGGCATTCGCCATACCCACACCCTGCCATCGGATAGCCACATTGTGTACCGTAATTTGTCGTTCCACACAATGTTTCTCCACTGTTCAATCGTCCAGTGTTTATGCTCCTTACACCAAGCGAGGTGTCGTTTGACATTTACCAACGTGATGTGTGGCTTATGAGCAGCCGCTCGATCATGAAATCCTAGTTTTCTCGCTTTCTGCCTGTCATAGTACTTGCAGTAGATCTTGATCCAGTTTGAAATTCCTGTGTGATGGTCTGGATACATCTCTGCCTATTACACATTACGACTCTCTTCTTCCACCGGCCGATGTGGCCGAGCGGTTCTAGGCGCTTCAGTCTGGAAGCGCGCGACCGCTACTGTCGCAGGTTCGAATCCTGCCTCGGGCATGGATGTATGTGATGTCCTTAGGTTAGTTAGGTTTAAGTAGTCCTAAGTTCTAGGGGACTGATGACCTTTGATGTTAAGTCCCATAGTGCTCAGAGCCATTTGAACCATTTTCTTCCGTCGGCGGTATCTGTCACTCAACAGACAAGGTCGGCCTGTACGCTTTTGTGCTGTACATGTCCCTTCATGTTTCCACTTCACTATCACGTCGAAAACAGTGGATCTAGGGATGTTTAGGAGTGTGGAAATCTCGCATACAGACGTATGACACAAGTGACACCTATTCACCTGAGCACGTTCGAAGTCCGTGAGTTCTGCGGAGCGCCCCTTTCTGTTCTCACGATGTCTAATGATCACTGAGGTCGCTGATATGGGGAACCAGACAGTAGGTCGCAGCACAATGCACCGTAATATGAAAATTGTATGTTTTGGGTGGTGTCGGATACTTTTGATCTCTCTCTCTCTCTCTCTCTCTCTCTCTCACACACACACACACACACACACACACACACAAACACAAGAACACACACTATATGTAAATGAATTGTCCCTTTTCCTTCTCCCATACAGGAGGACACATGGGTCATCACTACGAATGCGGAACCACTGACCTTGACTGTGCATAATCTGTCTCTGTCCACACATACACACACACAGAGACACACACACACACAGAGACACACACACACACACACACACACACACACACACAAAAGCGCGAGCGCTCACATACACAGTAACACATACGGAAGCAATCCAAATAAATAATTTAGTGCTCTACCGAAATTGCAGCAGTAAATATTTCTTCCGAGTGCTCTCGGAAGGAAATACATTCTGAGTACCCTGCAGCCAAAAATAAAGGAATGTCCGCGCCGCGTCTGGGAGCACGCCAGTGCTCGGAGACGCCGGCCAAGAATCTTCCACTCACCAACAAATCCGCTGCTTAGTTTTGCTTCAGCCCCTGGAAGGCAGGCTTCTTGCGCAGTCCTGGAGGCCGGCACGGCAGTAACTGATGCGCGCCTTTGCAGATGTATAAATTCAAATTAAAAAACTGCAAACGAAGTGGAGGCGACTGCTGGAGTGTTGAGGGGGGGGGGTATGTGGGCGGGGGGGACCAGTTTGTGCTGAGTGGGCCCCAGCGCCGCTCGCTGTGTGCTGGCCAGCAGCGGATGCGTCCCGCGGGGGCGGCGATAAATCCTGTGGGCAGCCGTTAGCCAGGACGGCGCTGCGCAGGCGCGGACCGGGGCTGCTTCTGCGGAAGTGAGCTCCTAGCCGCGTCTGACAACTATCCGCGGTCGCGAAAACCGCTTATAGCCTGCACAGTCTCCCATAATCTACGAATATGTCACCGATACAAAAATTAAGAATGAAATCATTATCTCCGTTAGGATTCCGCAGAAATATTGGAACATATGAGGCAATACTGACCTTACGCCTTATATTAGAAGAAAGATTAAGGAAAGGCAAAGGCAAACCTACTCTTCTAGCATTTGTAGACTTAGAGAAAGCTTTTGACAATGTCGGCTGGAATTCTCTCTTTCAAATTCTAAAGGTGGCAGGGGTAAAATATAGGGAGCGAAAGGCTATTTACAATTTGTACAGAAACCAGATGGCAGTTATAAGAGTCGAGGGGCATGAAAGGGAAGCAGTAGTTGGGAAGGGAGTGAGATAGGTTTGTAGCCTCTCCCCAAATTTATTCAATCTGTATATTGAGCAAGCAATAAAGGAAACAAAAGAAAAATTCGGAGTAGGAATTAAAATCCATGGAGAACAAATAAAAACTTTGAGGTTCACCGATGACATTGTAATACTGTCAGAGACAGCAAAGGACTTGGAAGAGCAGTTGAACGGAATGGACAGTGTCTTGAAAGGAGGATGTAAGATGAACATTAACAAAAGCAAAACGAGGATAATGGAATGTAGTCGAATTAAGTTGGGTGATGCTGAGGGAATTCGATTAGGAAATGAGATACTGAAAGTAGTAAATACGTTTGCTATTTGGGGAGCAAAATAACTGGTGATGGTCGAAGTAGAGAGGATATAAAATGTAGACTGGTAATAGCAAGGAAGCGTTCCTGAAGAAGAAGAATTTGTTAACAGCGAGCATAGATTTAAGTCTCAGGAAGTCGTTTCTGAAAGTATTTGTATGCAGTGTAGCCATGTATGGAAGTGAAACATGGACGATAAATAGTTTGGACAGGAAGAGAATAGAAGCTTTCGAAATGTGGTGCTACAGAAGAATGCTTAAGATTAGATGGGTAGATCACTCAACTAATAGGGGAGAAGAGGAGTTTGTGGCACAACGTGACAAGAAGAAGGGATCGGTTGGTAGGACATGTTCTGAGGCATCAAGGGATCACAAATGTAGCATTGGAGGGCAGCATGTAGGGTAAAAATCGTATAGGGAGACCAAGAGATGAATACATTAAGCAGATACAGAAGGATGTAGGTTGCAGTAAGTACTGGGAGGTGCAGAAGCTTGCACAAGGATAGAGTAGCATGGAGAGCTGCATCAAACCAGTCTCAGGACTGAAGACAACAACAACAACAGGATGTAAGATAAACACATAGCATAACACTTGAAGCAATAAACATTTTGTAGGCGATTGAAACAGTTGATATGTATTTCAGAAAGTACGTGATGTGTATCCGTCTATATTCATTTTATTATCGCAAGTGGTTCCGAATGTCAGCCATCTTCATTTTTATCTGCATACAGTAAACAAGAGCATAAAACAAAAATTCGTAGATTACGTTCAATAGAAATGTGGGTTGGTATAAAATGATATTTAGAAAAGTCACAGTTTAGTTACATGTCACGTCAGTCTTCGACATGGTAAAGTTCTCAACATAAAACTGTATGTCATCGGTAGTGCTCAGCATAAAAGAACACCTAATAACGGGGTTCGTCCAAGTGATCATGTCTACACGTTATTGTAGATCATCTGATGGATTCATTAAAAGGAGATATCTGGCAGGCAATCCCTACAGAAGAAAAAGTACAATAGCAGTGTATTAGATGTGAGACAACAGTTACAACTGATCTTCCTATAAATCGTAGCCGACTGGAGTGGCCGTGCGGTTCTAGGCGCTACAGTCTGGAGCTGGGCGACCGCTACGGTCGCAGGTTCGAATCCTGCCTCGGGCATGCATGTGTATGATGTCCTTAGGTTAGTTAGGTTTAATTAGTTCTAAGTTCTAGGCGACTGTTGACCTCAGAAATTAAGTCGCATAGTGCTCAGAGCCATTTTTATAAATCGTAAACTGGACAGAGAGTATTAGAACAGATGTATATTATGACCCAGTACAAAGACAAAACATGTCAATAGAGATTACTTAGTTCAGCTATGTACAATCTGTTTTAGAAAGTAATGAATAATTAGGTACGAGTTACCAAGGAGATTTATCATCTAGATCTAGATTTGTTAAAATAATGTCTTATCCAATTCTGTGTACAAACAAAAATCACTTACTTTACAGAAGAGGAGATATTTCATATTTATTTAATTTTTTCTTAATTCAGGTAGAAATGGTATAAAAGTACATCTTAATTGTGCAAAAGTATAAACCAAAAGATAAAATGAGATAATATTTGAGAAGCAAAAATGTAAAAGTTTAAAAATGTAATAATATACATTCGAATATAATTATAGACAACAAACGTATGGGGAACTTCAGTAGTAACAGTACATCATAATATAGTTACATTATTTGTGTATGTACATACACTGGCATAATAAGATGTTAATGATTTCTCACCAGAATATACAGCAACAGTTGAACCATTAAATATTTCTGATGCTGACTGCCAGCAGCAGTTAAGTATTTCAGAAAGTGCATGATTTATAATTCATAGTATAAACTAAGAAATAAAAATTATTTAAATTAATATGTTCCACACTTTATTATTATATGTAATAATATAGAATTAAATTACCGTATCAGATAACACAAATTTGTATTAGTTATATCATTATAACTAATGTAATTATTTTGAAATAATATTTACCTTAGTTGTATGAGTGTATATTAATATATGTACATGTGTTTGTAAAAGTAAGTAAATATGATGTTGGTACATTACCATTTTTTGTCTTTTCATTACTTTAGTTGGTTGGCTGGGTTTTTGGTTAATTTGGGGGAAGAGACCAAACAGTGAGGTCATCGGTCCCATCGGGAAGGATGGAAATGGAAGTCAGTCGTGCCCTGTATAAGGAACCATCCCGGCATTTGCCTGACGCGATTGAGGGAAATCACGGAAAACCTAAATCAGGATAGCCGGACGCGGGATAGAACCGTCGTCCTCCCGAATGCGAGTCCAGTGTGCTAACCACTGCGCCACCTCACTCGGTATTACTTTAGTGCAGTTGGCAATTGGCAGATAACACATATAGACAAATGTGTAATCAAAAAATTCCGGTTCGTATCGCCTGTTTATGCAGATAACATTACATTTCGTTATTATGCCAGTTACCAGTCTTTGAGCGAAATGCTGACCGTCTGCAGGGAGTTTTAGCGTTTTGCAACAGTTTTTAAACTATGTGATATTCTCTGTTCCCAACAACACGCTATTACTGGCTTCTTACAAGTAAAGACGATACGCTGGTATTGATGGTAGGTTGGCGGTAGTATTTCAACTAGACTGCAGACTTGTTCAATAAACAATTAAAAATTCAGGATTGCAACATGATTCGCTTTTGTTAACAGCAGTGTCATTAGTCGTTAATTCTCGCCTCACTGCTTGAACTGACGGAACCGTGTAAGTCCATTGAACTCGAGATATCTCTGAGCCCAGTCCACTGTACACATGCCTGTCATGCCGCCTGAATATAATTTTTAGCTATAGTTGTTAAGACTCATTACACATGCATTGTGGGAGTCTAAGAAGCAACCCAGTATTTTTTATGGACTTACGGGCGCATTTGGTTCCTTTGCTCCAGCAAATTATAGGAGTCTAGATATCGATTATAGTTTTAGTTTCCCGAACATTTGATACTGTTTTTAAGATCATACTCAAATGAGTGAGAATAAGTCCTTCATTTACGGTTCTTGAGAACGTTTCTGTAATTGATCTTAACTGAACTAATCTGTGATACTAACGTGTACGCGAGAGTGTTTGAAGTTTATGATGAGTGTTTACTTTGTATTGTGTAGCGTCGAACAGCACGTCTGTCATACTCAACGATCAAAGGATCCTGTTTTGGGGGCGTGTAGCTCTGGCAATATGACAGGTTGGGCCACACATGCACATGATTCCCGCGAGGACGAAAGGGTCTGAGGTCTAGCAGTGACTGATGGAGTGAAAGTCAGTTGGTGCATGGTCAAGTATGGTATAGGTTCTCCCAGCTGGTACGCCAAGGAGCTGTCTACGGGACTAATGATCGTCGCCCGACGTGGCTGCTGTGTAGACAGAAAGAACACGGTGGTGCGGCTGGTGCGTTTCTCCCGTGGCAGAGGACGGCGGTTCCAATGGACGTGAGGAAAAAGACTTCTACATTTCAAGAACAACACTGCCTGCGTGTATTAGTAGCTGACGTCTAAATCTGTGTGGTCATGTGATCCAGTATGGTGTATAGTGCAGGGTACAAGCAGTGCATTGAGCGCATTTATTAACTAGTAATATTAAGCACAGAAAATCCATAGTCATAGTACGATATGTTACGGCTGTTGTACGATGGCAATTTGCGTGTGTGAATATGTTGTCTAAAGGTAAGAGCTATTCTGATTTTGTTAATTACACGTTGTGAGCATGACTTGACTTGTATGTTTTATTGTAATGAATGTCCTCTTGTTTCCATTACGCTATGAACGTGGATAATTTGGTATATGCCACTTATAGATACTAAGTTACCTTGTCATTTGGCTGCGTGGGAGTCATTAATTTATACGTTTTCTTGTGCACAAGTCTGTATTGAGATACTGGGAGTTTCAAAAAGAGTATTCGTATTTCGAATGCATATATTGAGAGATGGCATGAGCCCCCCCCCCCCCCCCCCCCTCGTATTTCTATCTTACTCTGAGTAATTCGATTTTCCTCTCTAATTGCACGTAGTGAAAAGTTGCTATTCCTTCACATGCGGACTTCCCACACAGCGTCTCTTGTCACCCGGGTGGTCCAGTGACAGGCGGGTTCTGCTGATCTTGAAAGGGTTAAGCGACGGGTGTGAGGGAGTTGAGTGGGTGCTTTCAAGACGCTGACATTGCCATAAGAGTGGGGGCGACACGCCCACAGGGGCCTGACGAAGCGGCTGTGCTAGAGATTCGGTTACTTCGCAGAAACGTAGTGAAAACACTTTCTGGTGGGCTACCAGCGAGGCGTGGGAATGACTTGTGTTCCCAGGCAGTCTTGGCGGGCAAATTCCCGCGTTTTCTGCAAAATCATAACTGTGATTGGCTTGTTCAAGGGATAGCTCCGTGACGTAGCAAAATCGGCGCAGAAATTGGCGCCAAGTATCTCCATTGGTGGAACAGTAGTGTGTCGGTAATAGAGTGGAATTTTCCGCCGGTTTTCGAGTTGCTGATTGGAACGTTTAGCCATGGCCACTGTCGTGGAGGAGGGAATGTTCTGTGTTCGATCATACAATGTAGGCTTTCACGGCCGGTGTTGTCTTCAGTTAAAACTTCTGGGCTAAGAGGCCGTGGTCAATGTATAAAATTTCCACCTGACGTATCGTCTCCATCTGCGGGAGACATCTTCTGAGGTCATCCGGCTACTGCCACTGAGGCTCCAGGTACTCTCGCAGTAGCCGGACGACCTCAGAAGATGTCTCCCGCAGATCGAGACAAAACATTAGGTGGAAATTTTATACATCGATCACGGCCTCGTAGCCCGGAACTTTTAACTGAAGTTCTGTGTTCGGCTTGTACGGGTGCTTTTGAGAGGGTCGGCTCTCGCCTTTCAGTCAGGGTAGGTTACATGACTGAGCTCTCGCTGCTCTGGACAGCCCGCCTTCCATTGGCTGTCTAATATACTTTCATTTCATTGTAACTGTTTGATGAAGTTGCTGAAGTTCCGACTTCAATGTAACTTTCCGAGTACGGTTGGTAATTGAGCGTTCTGCGTACAAGCGGTCTATGTTGTCCATCTTGGGCAGTTCTGACTAAAGTTGACTGTACCGGAGTTACTGTGTGACTTCACTTGTTAAAATCAATCACTGTACCGTCAGTGGTTGTGTGGAGAGCCTTCTTCGTCTCCCTCAGAGGCGCATTTGTATTGATAGGAAGTCTTTAGTCTGGAACAAGCAGACCAGGATAATTTGTTTCGGGCTATACTCGCGACATTATCACCACCACGACGGGACATCGAAGCAACCAGCCATCGCCTCCAGTACGCCAGATCGTGTCCTTGCAGTTAAGAAGACAGCTTGGTAATGTATGTCCACAGCACAGGCAGATCAGGGAATTCTGCTATGTGACAATCAGAGCTCAGCAGAGCGCGCATGTTCCCGTCTTTTCTAACGTGGTTCTGTCTTGGGTGTTCATTGTCTGCGTTCTCACTACTGTAGCAGCAATTAATGTTGGGTTGGATGGGTGTTTCTCTTAAGATCTGAGTTGCAAGGAATTGGCTCCACATACCACTTGGTGATAAATGTCACAATCTAGTTTATGGACAACTTCACCTTCACATCATTTATTTGAGTGTCGAATTTGACATATTGTAAATGTTTCATGTGTTTTGTTTATTATTTTGAGTTTAGTCATAATAAATAAAATTGTTATTTTGGACAGAATTTCTATTCTGTGGATCGGTAAAGCAACCCTTTCATTTCTCTCTACGTTAATGAAGCTTTGCTTTATCAAACTAATTTCTATCAAATTAAATTATTGCAGGTGCCAAACTCTTTTCTACTCCACTTGCAGGGTCGATTACAGTCAGTTGGCGTTTCTTCTTAATCCATGTGCAACAACAACAGAAATCGGAGTTAGAAAAGGGAGGGGGGCTTAGAGCATCATTTCAATATGAAGATTCTAGAAGAATTTAGTGTTAAATACACTGCTAGCCCAGCACCTCGCAATATTTTGTAAACTTTAACACATACAAATGTGAAATTTTACACACATATTTACGAACCTTTTAGGTACAGATTACAGATGTTCAATATGTCCTCCATCAGCTCCGAACAATATCAGATCGATACTCAAATTCCTCCCATACTCGGCCAATCATGTGCTTCGTCACTGATTTTAGGGCAGTACGGAACCGGTTCTTCAACTGTTCCAGGTTCTGTTGGAGTGATGGTACATAAACGTTGTCTTCA
Source organism: Schistocerca piceifrons (assembly GCF_021461385.2). Lineage (NCBI taxonomy): Eukaryota > Metazoa > Arthropoda > Insecta > Orthoptera > Acrididae > Schistocerca > Schistocerca piceifrons. The sequence goes on along the minus strand of NC_060142.1, from coordinate 668,105,759 downwards.
ACGAAACCCTACAGGAAGAAGTCAGAGGGTGTTACATCCGGTGACCGTGGAGCCCAGATGAGACATCTAAGTCGCCAGCTCCTTGACGACCAATCCAACGGTTCGGTGGAGTTTCATTCAGATATTCACGCACTTGGCGACTTCAGTGAGGGGGTGGCCCTTCTTGTTGAAAAATTGAAGTTGTTTTCATGCAGTCTCTGAATCAACCATTTTTGTAACATAGCGAGATACTGCTGACCGTTAACCGTGATTTCCTCAAAGAAGAATAGGCAGTAAACAGGTGATCGGAATATCGCACAAAACACAATGACATTGTGTGAATCTCTTACATGTTCAATGGTTGGATGTGGGTTCTGTAGGCCCCAAATTCTAATACTGTTTTTGTTTACCTGACTACTAACATGGAAAGTCGCTTGATCACTAACCACGATGCGTTTTGCGAAAGTATTATCATTGTCAATAGCATCAAGAATCTCCTTACAAAATGCCACACATTTGCGTTTGTCATCGGGACGCAGAGATTGTGAAAGGTGTAACTTGTTCCGCTTCATAACCAACCGACGTCTCAAAACACGCCAAACTGTTGTTGTAGGCAGTTTTAACTCCCGACTGGCACGACGCGTTGATTTTGAAGGACAACGTTGGAAAACCGTTCGAATTCGTGCAACATTTTCTTCAGGAAGATGAGGGCGGCCAAGACACTTTCCTTTACATACACATCCTGTATCTAGAGACTGTCGATATCATCTACGAATGTTCCAACCATTCGGGGGATCAATTTGGTTCCTCAACCTGAAACGTCTTTGCACTGTAATCACGGAATTGCACTTCGCAAACTCTAGAACGTAAAATGATTTCTGGTGCGGAGTAGCCATGTTAAACATATGACGATTACCAAGTAAAACAGGAGATAACTGACATCTAGCGGCTATTAATGTAAACTAGACTATGTATTCGTTTCTCCAATAGCCGAGCCGAGGCGGAGCGATCGATAGTATGGACAAAATAATACTTTGTAGCACGTATATTCTTTTTGAAACACCCTGTATAGTTATAAGTAGTCTTGTGCACTGTTAGCAGGAGCTTGTCGTAATGACTAGTTAGTGATAGGAGTAGACTCAGACCAATTTTTAGCGGCGTGCTATGTGGATGATCTTGATGGAGTCTGAGTGTTTGTAGACATAGAGGGCTCTGTTTTGTCGCAGAAGTTATATGTATTGCATTTTACTGGCTGTGGCAAACAAAAATATACTGTAATTCTTATTGCTGTTGCTGCCCGATTCGACGTGCTGGGGCAAAGTTGATTTCAATTCTTTTCATCGAATTTTGTTTCATTGAGCTGAAGGAATTTTATTTCTTGTTCTCTTGTTCTAATCAAGCTTTCAAGACGTATATTGGGCTGTAATTTGAGCTCTGGTTAATTGTTACATTTATGTTGCCAAGAAGACTTTGTGTTTAATAAATCAACCCTTAAATTGAGCGCACACCTGAACAACCCCTAATGCGAACCTCACTCCACACAAATCCTACGCTACAGTACATACTGCGTGCTCTGCTTTTATACATTATGCACGTATACAGATGATGGCAGTGCATTGGCAGAGTAGTCATTTGTTCTTAGGTGCTTCATGTGAAGATGTTTCCGATGTGATTATCGCGACACCGCGAAAATTAGCAGACACTGAACGCGGAATGGTAGCTGCAGCTAGACGCATGGGACATTTCATTTCGGGAATCGTTAGGAAATTCAGTATCTGAAGACCTACAGTGCAAAGAGTGTGCCGAGAACCCCGGATTTCAGGCATTACCCCTCACCACGGACGATGCATTGGCCGACAGCCTTCCCTTAACGATCGAGTGTAGCGGCATTTGCGTAGAGCGTCAGTGCTGACAGACAAGCAACCGTGCATGAAATAACCACAGAAATCAGTGTGAGGCGTACGACGAACATGTCCGTTAGTACGGTGCGGCGAAATTTGGCGGTACTGGGGCTATGGAAGCAGACGACAAACACGAATGCCTTTTCTAACAGCACGACATCGCGTGTACACCTCTTCTGGCCTCATGACCATAAATGATTGGAAAACCGTGGCATGGACGGATGAGTCCAGATTTCCGTCCGTAAGAACTGATGGTAGGGTTTGAGTGTGGCGCAGATCCCACAAACTCTTGGACTCAAGTTGTCAACAAGGCACTGTGCAACCTGGTGGTGGGCCCAACTGAACCGATAACTGAGTGGAAATGGTTACGTTAGGCTACTTGGAGAACATTTGTAGCCATTCGTGGACTTCATCATCCCAAATAAAACTGGATCACAATGCGACATGTCATCGAGCGAATGATCTGGCCGCCCAGACGGCCCGACATGAATCCCATGCACAAAAGCATGACCGGCAACATTTTCCTAATTACGGACGGCTGTATACGGAATATGGTTCAGTATCTCTGCTGGAGGACTTTCGACGATTTGTTGAGTCCATGTCGGCTGAGGTGGCCGAGCGGTTCTAGGCGCTTCAGTCTGCAACCGCGCTACCGCTACGGTCGCAGGTTCGAATCCTGCCTCGGCCATTGATGTGTGTAATGTCCTTAGGTTAGTTAGGTTTAAGTAGTTCTAAGGTCTAGGGGACTGATGACCTGAGCTGTTAAGTCCCATAGTGCACAGAGCCATTTGAATCATATTTTTGTTGAGTCCATGCTACATCAAGTTACTGCACGTCTTCGAGAAAAACGAGGCCCGATACGTTCTTAGGAGGATTCGCATGACTTTTGTCACCTCGATGTGTAACACTCTTCTGAACTGCCTTCTTCAAATTCATGACGTCTTGTACGTTTCCTGGAGATTTTGTAAGTGCATATGTATAGCTTACTACATCACATTTAAACCTTGCAGTAAGTTATTCTCGCCACTGGGTTTTCATTAGTACAATCGAATCTTTTAGCAACATGAGCTCTAACGAGTTCTCCAAAAATAATTGAGGGCAGTCTCGTGTTAACACCTCAGTGTCGTAGCTAGGCAATATGCACAAAAGCTCTCAACTTACATCATAATGGTAGGAGCAGGCAGGAAACCCTCTATTTCGTACCTGGAAAAGAGAGAAGTTTTGCTTTAGAAACTAACTAATGTAAATTTGTATGATGTATAACTCTGAGCAATACATAAAAGAACAATAAACTATTACGGTATATATATTCACCGTACATTCACAATTATAATGATACAAAGCGTCACATCTTAAACGTAGCCAATCTATGGGGCACATCTCAGGCCTCAGGGATGATAGAGACTACCAGGCGAATCAAATCAGCAGGCATGCAGGGAGCTAGTAAACAAGTTAAACAAATAGCGGTACTATAAGCAGAATGCAGGCGTGTCGACTACGCTGTTAAAGTCTGACAAAAATTTCCAGCGAAAATAATTATAAAAATAGCAATAATAATAATAATAGTGTTCAAGTCTCTCAGGGAGATCTCATTTCGGCGACTTTCCTGAGCCAATGACATCCGGTGTTCTGAGGTGGTTAAGAATTTAATTAGTAGCCAGGTTCAAATGGTTCTGAGCACTATGCGACTTAATTTCTGAGGTCATCAGTCGCCTAGAACTTAGAACTAATTAAACCTAACTAACCTAAGGACATCACTCATATCTATGCCCGAGGCAGGATTCGAACCTGCGACCGTAGCGGTCGCTCTGTTCCAGACTGTAGCGCCTAGAACCGCACGGCCACGCCGGCCGGCTACTAGCCAGGCCCTATATTGTTGAGTTTCAGCATTTGGACGAGAACCAGTGCATCCACCATGACAAGGGCGTTGACATCTTCAGCGATATGCCGTTAGTTCATTAAAACTTTATCAGAATTGCAAAGAGACTGACAATCAATCTCAGTTGAGTACGGAAGGGCTCGACGCTGTACGTTCGTCGTAACAAGTGTGCACAGTATGACCGTGGAAACAACAGCTTCACTACTCCGAGCTATGGCCATACTTTCCCAAAAAACATACAGCACTGAGTCTGTATGTTCACAATTCTGTGTATCATCATACATCTTCTACGTGTTTTGTGAAGTTTGCTTCATTAGTTTGCCGAATATTATTCTTGTAAATATGTTGTCAAGTACAAAAGCTGTTTGTTATTTAAGAAAGAGAATACGCATGGAATGTTAACAGTTTGTAAGTAGACACGCTGGCCTACACAGGGAAAGACTACTGTCAAAGAGTGTAATAAATTGTAAATCCATTATCGCTGGGCGTGCGAGCGCACCAAAAAATTAGTAGCAGTTGGGAGTCGCGAGGAGACGTTTGGTGTCGTTGGTTGTGTGTATTTGCTGGTTTCGCTACGCAAAAGTTCGGAAACA